>NC_136430.1:328505999-330970999 GCF_052849685.1 Lactuca virosa
CATTTGCTCAGCATATACAAGTGAGTTAAGTATGTTCTTGAAAATGAGATTTAATATTCATGTATATATTTAGCATGTATAATTATGATTTAGCCGACATTCGGACTAGTGATCCTACCCTAACCCCACAACCAAACAAGGAACAGGAGTTACGATATTAACAATAGTCCTAAGTCCGTTAGAACATACTTATACATAAATATATAAATGAATACGATTTTGATAATATACAGCAATCTAAAATAGTTTAAAAGAGTTTGAAAATGAATTTTAACAATATTTGTAAGCAAAAGAAATCCTTTGTTTGTTTGTTTGTTTTCATATGTAAGAGTTAACACAATTCTATTGTGTTCTACTTGTATTCTCCCCCTAAAAACATTGAAAAAGGTAAATTGCAGGGGTATGAATTCACCTTATGTGAGTGATTCGTTTGAAGGTTCGATATAGGATGTTATTTCCACGAGTGAAGTCCCGTAGCAAAACCGAATCCTAATTAGCATTTTATGTAATATATATATATATATATATATATATATATATATATATATATATATATATATATATACATATATATATATATATATATATATATATATACAATTAGTTTATACACACATAAGGATGATAAGGAATTGGACTAATTTGTAAGTTCAACTTACAAATAAGAGTGTTAGAAGAAAAATGGAAGGCTGCTAGGAGTTTACGGCCAGCCTTGGAGTTCACAGCCCAAGAAGATCTTGGTGTTCTTGGGTTTACGGTTGAGTTCTTGAAGAAATGAAGGAGATTCGAGGGTTTACGGTTGAGTGTTCTTGAAGAAATGAAGGAGATTGAAGGGTTTACAGTTGAGTGTTCTTGAAGAAATGAAGAACACTTGAAGATCCAAGCAAGATCCTAAGAAGATTTAAAGGATGAAGGATGATAGTTGAGAGAGAAAATGTGTTCACGGTTTGTGTTCTTAAGTGGGAAGGGTGTGTTTTCGGCTGGAATTGAAGAAGTGAGGAATGATTTCGGTTGAACTCTTATATATACACAATAGTTTTCGGCTATAAACACTTCCCGAGGAGATAAGATCCGAGGGTTTGTGGTCCGAGGAGTGAGTTCTCGGCTGTGAACCGAGGTTTACGGCTGCGATCCTCGTTTGTGGCTGGAAACCTCGTTTGCGGCTCATGCGAGGGTTTGCGGCTGCGAGGGGGTTTACGGTTCGGACAAGGTTTCTCGGTTTCATGCAATTCACTCCTAATTCAAGCAACACTTCTAATTTAAAGTTTTTAAACCAATCTAGAATTTAAATATACTTAAATAAAATAGATCAAGATAAGAAGTTTGACTTTAGCTCGACTTTTACAATAATGAAAATAACGGGTTGTCACATCATCCCCCTGTTAAAGGGAATTTCGTCGCGAAATTAAGTCTAAGAGATACACATGGGATAAGGGTAAAGATGCGGATACTTATGTTTCATTTGATACTCCCGCTCCCAAGTGAATTCAGGTCCTCGCTTTGCATTCCAGCGGACCTTCACTATCGGGATACAGCTTTGTTTTGTTTGGTTGACTTCGCTATCCGTGATTTCTACTGGTTCTTCCACGAATTTGAGGCTCTCATTGATCCTGATTTCATCGAGTGGGATAACAAGAGTCTCATCAGATAAACACTTCTTTAAGTTGGATACGTGGAAGGTAGGGTGTACGTTACTAAGTTCTTGAGGTAGTCGGAGTTTGTAAGCTACTGGGCCGATTCTAGCGAGAATCTCAAAAGGCCCAAAGTACCTTGGATTTAGTTTTCCACGCTTTCCGAAGCGTATCATGCCTTTCCAGGCTGAGACCTTCAATAGAACCAGGTCACCAACCTGAAATTCCAAGGGTTTCCGTCTTTTGTCAGCGTAGCTTTTCTGTCTGTCTCTAGAGGCTTTCAATCATTCACAAATTTGTACAATCTTTTCAGTCGTCTCCTTGATGATTTTCGGACCAGTGAGAGTGCTGTCAAGAACTTGTCCTTTAGCTAGCTGTGTGTCACCCATCTCAGCTCAGCACAGAGGGGATCTGCACTTCCAGCCATAGAGGGCTTCAAATGGAGCAACTTTGATATTAGTATGGTAGTTGTTGTTGTATGAAAACTTGACCAATGGTAAATGTACATCCCATGCTTTACCAAAGTCGATCACACAAGCTCTCAGCATGTATTCCAATGTTTGAATCGTTCTTTCGCTTTGTCCGTCCGTTTGTGGATGGTAAGCGGTACTTAAGATGGGAAAATATGTGGGTTTGGTTTACATGTCTACGTTTGTCTGAATCATAGCATGCTCACTCATTGACCTGGACGGCTTTTGCTTTGAAGTTCATGGTAAGACTCATACTTGGCTCATCCACCATTACCTCGTGTATACAAGTCGCATATAATTAAGATTGAAAAGACGTTCGGATGGGTGGCCCTGCCCCAAGTCTACAACCAGACAAGGAAGAGGAGATAGGGTTGAAGCAAACATCCTAAACCCGAAAAATCTTAATTATATACTACTCTCGCGTATACACTTAGTAGTGATAGACTAGTGGCATAAGTCCTTAATCTTTATTCTTGAACTTAACTTGCTGTACGAGTGGTATTCCTATGGGATCTACTGGGGATGCTTCGGGAAGATTACGGACTTCCAGAACATTCTTCAGTGTTGTTTACTCTATGTTTCTTGTCTACGGGGTAAGCTAGAAAGGCGTGGTACCCCTCGCACGAGTACTTTTGAGTTTTGAAATGTGAGACAATACTGAGGTTTGTGTTGAGTTTGTCATTATAGATTGAAAGGATTTAGTTAGACGGTCGTTTAAGGCGAAGGATTTTTATGTGGCACAGAAAATTGGTATGGTGAGGACCAAGACAATCCCTCGTCGAATGACGACGTCAGAACTCTTTATAGTAACAGATGTTAAGTCGATTTGGAAAGGAATGATTGTTAGAACGATGAGCTATTCTATGTATATGTTTTTAGGGCTTTCTGTTTTATCCTTGTTATTACTACTGCGAACATTTTTGAATCGCATTTAACGAGTACTAGCAGTACGAGTGTTCTGATAATTGAAAATAATGAACTTTCATAATGTAATCCGTACCAGGACCCACTATAATCGCTTGGTGTATATAAGTCGTGTATAATTAAGATTGGAAAGACAGTTGAGTGAGTGACTCTTCCCTAAATCCACAACCAGACAAGGAACAGGAATTAAGGCGGAATCACTCACTCTAAGCCTACAAATCTTAATTATAAGTGACCCTTGCATATACACTAAACCATCATAGCTCACCTGCCAGGGTTTTTAGTCTTTATATGAATGATGTTTTAATTTATGATTTAAACATTTCAATTATTTTTCGTGAAAATTCGATGTTTAATTATTGTTGTTTGGGAACATACCAAAATTCTCCGAAGAGTTCCTCGTTGCCCCTTTACGTTTTGTCATTAGACTCCTCCCTCTCCTCCATCGTTTTTCTCTGTTGGACAATCTCTTTTGAAATGTCCTATTTCACCACATAGATAGCATACTTGACTTGTACTAGCATCGATGGTTGAAGTAATGTGCTGGATCGGAATTCTATAGAAACAGGTAGTATGCCCGTTCTTGTTGTAGTTCATGCAATGAAACTCTCGGCAGGCTCCATAATGATGGAAATTGCACTTGTTTCACTTTGGGAGGATCCCAACATATTGTCGCACTGGTGTTGGTGCTGGAGTGGCAGATGTTGTGGTAGCAGGGGCGACAGATGATGTGGCCACAGAGGCTGCCATAGGTTGTTGTCTCTTGGCAAATCTTTGAGATGATTTGCACTTCTTTTTATCCCAGAACATTCGTTTCTTGCTCTTAGGATTGTGGGTTGGGGTATTCTCGTAGGTAGGTGCTCGTTGGTTTCCTTGATTGTTACTACGGTCTGAAGTGTCGACACTGTTTCTATTTTCATTTGGGTTGTTAGAATTGAATTGCGCCATGAAAGCTGTCACAACAGCTGTTACGGCAGCTTGGAATGTAGCGGACTCTATATGTAGGATCAGGGTTTCGTCGGTTGGCCGGTTATTTCCATGTGAAGACATGATTCTGTTACATTATGTGAAACGAGTTCGTTAATAACTATGATCGTTGCTAGTTGTACTCTATCTATTTATATATACATATAGATTTCTCGTTTTGTTGTACTATTCTCAATGTTTCGACCTACTTCCCTATGATGTATTTTTGGTGCAGAGTAAGAATAAATATTTTATTTTAAGTTTAGCCAAATAGAGTATAGATATTGAAATCTTAAGTTGATCGGGTTTCATGGGTTTTGGAAGGGAGTATCTCTCTTGATTGTACTGTTGCTAGTTGTGACGAAATGTACAGTAAATTTAACACATAGTGTGAGTAGTGTAATCACTGACTCACTAGGTTTTCTTAGTATGACGTATAAGGTGCTCTCTAGTTTGTTTCTGATAGGATAAGGTTTGTTAATGATCCCTCTAGTGCCTTTCTGTTTGTCCGATCCTTTCTCGAAATCCTCCTCGTGAACCCTCTTTTAGTTCTGCCTTGACTCCTCTATTGGCTGTTTGCGATGTCTAGGTGTGTCGGTTGTGCGAGAATAGGAGTGTCAAAAGAATCTATGAAATTAATAAAAGTATCTCTATTGAGCTTTTTATGATGATCTTAACAGGGTCCTTCTATGATTACGTAGTGTATACAGATTATATATAACCAATATCAAATAGACCTTCGAATAAGGGATCCAACTCTAAGACCACAACCAAACAAGGAACAGGAAGTAGAGTGAAACTCAGGAATTCTAGGCCTATAAAATCTAAATTATATATAGCCTTAATGTATACACTCGGTAATTATAGCCTTACCAGTAAAGGTCTTTTAGTTTTCACATAAGTTATTTTTAGTACCTAAGATACTCCTATAGTATTTTAATTGCATGCTTGATTCTAGAACTTCTTGGTATCTAAATTTGGTAGGTTTCTAGACATGTTGTTATTGTATAGTATCATAAAATACTCCTATAGTATTTTAAACTTTATGTTTGGTTCTAGTATTCCTTTGTATATAGAGTTGGTAAGTTTTAAGCCTGTTGCAACACCACCATCACTCCCAAACACATGTTGGTCGTATGTCAAATAAATATAGTTGATCAGGCTATATTTATCCCAGATATGATTACATAACCGTCCAGGTTTGACCGTAGTACCCAAAATTAAATACTTATGTTTTGTTCTTCTTGTGATATTAGTTCTAGTATGTATATATACATGTATGTATACTAATATAAGAATATTAATTTTTTTAAAAGTATAACTCTTGGTCAGAGTATTTTTAGTCCCTTTGTATTTATAGTTGTATATCTTTTATGGGCTGATATACTTAGTTCACTATAAACAATGCTCTGATACCAATCTGTCACACCCCCAAACCAGAACGGCGGAAACGTTCGGGGGCGGAGGACGTCATGCTCAGTATCACAACAAATGTAAAAATAGTAAAACAAGCAACAACATCCATTGCATTAATAATATAGTTAATACATGTGTGTTCATTGTATAGTTGTATGGCACTAAAGGTATAGCAAAATAAAAGACGAGTCTTGAACATGCTCCGTCTTCTCGAAACCTGTGCTAGCCTACCTGACTACTGATTCCCTGAGAATACAAGTTATTTTGAAAGAGAGTATCAACATTTAAGTTTGTGAGTTCATAAGTATTTAGTATTTAATGTTTGTATTTGATTTATAAAAGTGTTAGTTTATGTTCTACAGAAAATCCCATATTTTCTATAATAAATGAATAGTAGTCTTCAACCCTAAGACCCAAATGTTTGTATGTTTTGTTCTCTATAACAGTGTAAATGTATGTTTGTACTCTGAACTAGTATGATGTAAATTTTCCATAAAAGTAGACTATCTTCACTAGAAAAATAGTATGTTTGTTCATGTATGAACTTTTCTGTATGCAGATAATGGAAAATAATAACTAGCAGTTGTATTGTTTAAAGTAACACCACCGAAGTAAGTTTGTTTTGTAAACCGATTGTAAGATTACTAATCAAATGAAGTTATTTGAATATATATTACTCGTGAATAAGTCGTTGTTTTCTCCCTGTGAGTTCTTATAACCATACTAACCCTGTCTGCCTAATACCGATGTTTTTCAGGTGTCAAAACTGTTAACAACATCTGTCATCCCAAGCCTGCCGACCTGACTGTAGCTAACAGTCGGGATGTGGGATTGTCAGTCCCAACATAGATCTATACACAATTGTCATCGCTCTCCCTACAAGAGAATCTGGTTATAAGTTCAGGACTTTTTACCCATACTTAGATAAGTACATAAAAATGACTCACAAATTGTTTCAACGTATTACGAGTAATAACTGAGAATCCTTTTTTTTTATAACTTAACCTGGTGAAAATAGTTTCGTTTGTCCCTTAACTATATTCTTTATAAATTGTAAGTCTGTTTCTGTTTTGTTATGAAAACTGTTGTGTATTAACATGTTTGTAAATTGTTTCATGTAATGTTTCCCTGATCTAGAAAATATTATGAATTGATTCTCTAAACTATACCTGTTATAGTTTACTAGTATGTTTGTATGTACTGTAAATGATTTGAAGAAAAGCTCATTTGCTCAGCAATATACAAGTGAGTTAAGTATGTTCTTGAAAATGAGATTTAATATTCATGTATATATTTAGCATGTATAATTGTGATTTAGCCGACATTCGGACTAGTGATCCTACCCTAAGACCACAACCAAACAAGGAACATGAGGTACGACATTAGCAATAGTCCTAAGTCCGATAAAGCATACTTATACATAAATATATAAATGAATACGATTTTGATAATATACAACAATCTAAAATAGTTTAAAAGAGTTTGAAAATGAATTTTAACAATATTTGTAAGCATAATAAATCCTTTGTTTGTTTGTTTTCATATGTAAGAGTTAACACGATTCTATTTGCGTTCCACTTGTATTCTCCCCCTAAAAACATTGAAAAAGGTAAATTGCAGGGGTATGAACTCACCTTATGTGAGTGATTTGTTTGAAGGTTCGATATAGGATGTTATTTCCACGAGTGAAGTCCCGTAGCAAAATCGAGTCCTAATTAGCATTTTATGTAATATATATGTATACAATTAGTTTATATAAATATAAGGATGAGAAGGAATTGTACTAATTTGTAAGTTCAACTTACAAATAAGAGTGTTAGAAGAAAAATGGAAGGTTGCTAGGAGTTTACAGCCAACCTTGGAGTTCACGGCCCAAGAAGATCTTGGTGTTCTTGGGTTTACGGTTGAGTTCTTGAAGAAATGAAGGAGATTCAAGGGTTTACGGTTGAGTGTTCTTGAAGAAATGAAGGAGATTCAAGGGTTTACGGTTTAGTGTTCTTGAAGAAATGAAGAACACTTGAAGATCCAGGGAAGATCCTAAGAAGATTCAAAGGATGAAGGATGATAGTTGAGAGAGAAAAGGTGTTCACGGTTGGTGTTCTTGAGTGGGAAGGGTGTGTTTTCGGCTGGAATTGAAGAAGTGAGGAATGATTTCGGTTGAGCTCTTATATATACACAATAGTTTTCGGCTGTAAACACTTCCCGAGGAGATAACATCTGAGGGTTTGTGGTCCGAGGAGTGAGTTCTCGGCTGTGAACCGAGCTTTACGGCTATGAACCTTGTTTGCGGCTCATGCGAGGGTTGGCGGCTGCGAGGGGGTTTACGGTTCGGACAAGGTTTCTCGATTTCATGCAATTCACTCCTAATTCAAGCAACACTTCTAATTTAAAGGTTTTAAAACAATCTAGAATTTAAATCTATTTAAATAAAATAGATCAAGATAAGAAGTTTGACTTTAGCTCGACTTTTACAATAATGAAAATAACGGGTTGTTACATTGCATCCCTTGGTTTTCTGTTGCTTGTGTCCCTAGGTTTTCTGTGTCGTGCATCCCTTAGATTTCTGCCTCGTGCTTCCATTGGTTTTCTGTAGTTTTCTTCCCATTGTCTTCTCTCACTTTTGTCCCGCTTCCTGAAGCCCCACTACGTTTTCTTCTTTTATTTTGCTTCTTTGGTACAATTTCCTTACACATCCTTGCATCATGTGTTGTACTATGGCATCTATTATATCTTCTTATTTTCGGTTCCTCACCTTGTGAGGGGATAAGGTCATTAGGAACCTCCCAATCACCATGGTCTGGTAGGGGTAGATGGCCTCCTCGTACGTTCTTCGATACGTTTCAAATTTTTAAGCATCTATAGCCATATGCCCACAGTTTTCATTTTTCAAGTGCTTTAAAATCATTATCACACAACCACAAGGCAAACCAGTTAGTTGCCAATAATTGCAAGAACAAGTCTTTTGCCTCAAGTCAACTATGCCACCACTTTTGAAGTCATGGACTTGATATGCTGCATTGTCAACACCAGATACCAACCATCCTGTTACCCGTCTTTATTTTTTTTAACCATAGCTTCGGCCCACTTCGTAAGTATTGTTGTACTTTTTCTGTTAAAATAATGATATATCATTATACATGACATTTATCATTCAATTTGACAAAATTTTAGTCATACTTGCAGCCAGTCGACGTTGGTAAAACCATTTCTGCATAAGCGCACGGAAGAACTCAAGAAGTGGTAATATAGGAAACTTCCTAGCATCTTTTGATACAACATTCATGGACTCTGCACTGTTTGAGGTCAAATAAATGTACCTCATGGTAGGGCAATGGGATCTAGTCCATTTATCACGTGGAATTGGACTAAGGTACACCGCTACATCTGGTCTAAGGGTACAAAGTCTCCCCTAATACTGTTCAAACTTAGTGATCTTGTAAGCTCTTACAAGCTTCCAAAACAAAATTGCTGTATTTTTATTTTTTCCAAAGGTGTGCACTATGTTTCCTATTAGATGAAAACCACACAATCCATGTTGAGAATTTGGGAAAATATTTTGAATACTTATAGAAATTGATGTAGCCCTATCTGTTACCAATGTCAGACCTTCCAAATCACCAATGCATTCATGTAGTGTTTCTAGGAACCATATCCAAGAATCCATTGTCTCTTTTGGGAAAATTCCATACCCAATAGGCAATATTTGATTGTTTCCGTTTGTGGAAACTGCATGCAATATGATGCCTTTGTATTTTCCCTTCAGATGGGCACCGTCCATAATAATAACTTTTCTACAAAACCGTCTGAAAGCACGTATCTGCAACAATTATGTAAAAAGCATGAATATATTAACAATTTATTTTGTTTATAAACACTATATATTTAAAAAGTTTAAAATTTAATTTATGTATTTACCACGCAACCAATAGCGAAAAAACAATACTCGAAGTGATCCTCCAAATCAGTTTTTATGTACGCCACAGTCCCAGGATTATGTTTCTTCAAGTTGTGAAAATAAACTAGAAGTTTGGAGAAAATTTCTTCGAGGTCCCCATCATCAATCCCATAGCAAAATCTTTAGCATGCCACGCTTGTGAATAATTCAAATTAATTTCCAGCAATGCACTCATATCTCTAATAATATATTTAGGCCTCCAAACTCTCAAACTACCTTCACCCATAATGTCATGTATTATGGTTCCCACAACTTCACTAGTTGCTTGCCTATGATTTGGGTGTATAAGTAATGAAGAACATGTGTGCTCCTCATTAAAAGTCTTAATTTCAAACATTTTAGTTCCGTTAATGACAACTGCATATAAACGCCAATGACAGTTTTCTTGCAAACAAACAATCTCGTATCGAGATTTGCTTGATTTTTGAACCTTAATCTTAAACTTTTCTTTAATTGCTTTGAATTTAACAGAATCTGTTAGGTCTTTTTTGGTGTTATAGGTTTGATTCACAAATATTTTATCATTCGGACCTAAACTGTGAAATGGTCTAGGTTCAAGAATAGGTTCTGGACAATCAGGAATAGGAGGAATACAATACCAGTGATTAAAAGAAATTTTCCGTTGCGTGTACTCATCTTCCGACCAACCTTCATTTGATTTTTCATCAGATAATTGATCATCAAAATCAGGTACTTCTCCAAACTCAAATAAATTTTGATGTTCTAATTCTGTCATGCGCAAATTTGGTTCATTATCATTATCTGATAAAACGTTATCATTATCTTATACAAACTTATCAGCAACTGAAGTTTTCTTTTCATAACCCACTCCCACGTCATTTCCTCGTCCCCTGGACCGGTTTCCACTAGATTGTCTATCTCCACGACCTCTACTACTTTTTGCTTCAATAAACTGGCTTTTCGCCACTGGTTGTTCTTCAACTTCTTCACCAACCACCGATAAATACAAATGTACTTTCAGCTTTGTTTCATACATTACATGTTTCAGGTGATCTACATCTGATTCATCTGCAAGCTCCATGGCATACCCGCACTCCGAGTGTTTAAAAAACAAAGATATATGACTATTGAACACACCGACCTTATTTCTAACCATATGTAATAACATCTGATTGTCAAAGTTAGGAAGATGATTTAAACCATATTTTTTCACATTATTTCTAACGTAAACCTCATTTCCATTAACTGAATGCCACAACCCTCTCGTACACAAAATAATAAAACTCATTTTTACAAAACTCTCTCCACAAAGATAACGAAAAAACGACTTCTATTGATTAAAGCATTCATAAAATTGAAAAAAAAAAGTTGTTTCTGGTACTAAAAGGCATATAAAACAAGAATAACTGGCAAAATCATATATAATCATCAATTATTGCTTAAACACGATTAAAACGACCATTTCCACAGAGAATTAATGAAATCCGTAGAGTTGTTCACAAATCCGCAGAGACTGTCAACAACCTATTCCTCCGAGCATTAAGTGAGTTCTGCAGAGCAGATAGAGGATCCGTAGAGATGCCTTTGCGGATCTTGTGAAACCCCGTAAAAAAAATTTCGTTTATTGTCGCCATCTCATTTTCGCAGAGGTGTTCATTGATCCTCAGAAGTGTTAAAGGATCCGCAGAGCATCCTTTGCGGATCTTGTGGTCATTCTACAAAACCTTGATTTTCATGGTTATTTTCTTAACCCCCCCCCCCCAATTTACGGTTATTTGACGAAATTTCTCTAGTTTTATTTTGAAATAATTATTTTTTCATTTTGGAAAGATATAGTTATGTTAGAAACTTAACTAAGCTAGCTAGTAAACAATTACAAACTAAGCTAAGGTTTTGCAACCAAGACACTCAAGAAATCTTAGATTTTTTTTATATCTATTAGAAATCCAAAAAAACGTCTTATCAACTACATTATTAGAAATATTGGATTTCCCAGGAATAGTCGTCCCAAATATTATGGAATTACGGATATTCCATATAGTCCAAAAAGTTGTGATAATAACTGCATCAAACCTCTTTCGCTAGCCACAGACTAACATACTCGAATTCACCCAGGTATAGAGGTATAGAGAGACAGTAGCTTAATCGGCATGGGAACTTGGACTCCCCACCAAATAGCAACTCGATCCCAAAGCTCCACCAACTCAAAGCAACCCGCGAAAATGTGGTTAACTGGCTCCATGGAACTCAAATAAACGGACACATAATTGAATCAATAGTAATGCACCTAGTGGAAATTCTATCCTTATTCGGGGTACTCGCTAACCGAATCTACCATAGAAGGATGTTCAACTTCATAAGAACCCAATTGTTCCATCTAGTGTCCATCACCCCCTTGGTCAACGTAACATTATCTTTAAATGTACGATTAGGAACGACAGAGAAACAATATGAAACATCTAGCACCCATCAGAACCCGATCTTCTGGTTGCACACCTTGCATCAAAGAAACAAACTCAACCCGCTACTCATGCTCCCCTTTAGGACATCACCTTAAGGCATCAATCGGCTAACCCAACGAGAATTGGTCCCGGACTGAACCCTCTTTATGGAGATTCAAAACCACCATTGGACTCGAAATGGTGCTTCTAATCCAAATCTAGCCTAAAAAAAGAATGAAAATTTTCTTTTTGTTGAAATGTGCATATATACACATCTGAATGTGCATATATACACATTTGAATATGCATCAAATATGCATATATGTACATTTTTAATTTCATTTTTTTGTGTTTTTTTGACATTTTCAAATTGCAATTCTTTTAAACGGTGGCCATAGAGTCCCGTGGTTGTGTTGGCTTAGAAAAATTTTGAAAAAAATACAAAGTATGCATATATGCACATTTCAGCAAACCTTAGTCTAAGGTTTATTCGAAATTCTCTAACCCTAAGAGATGGGTTAGAATTTCGTATATATAGAGAGAAGGAGTGAGGTTGGAAAGTTTTAATAAGAGGAATCAACACTTTAGGGTTTGACCCCTAGCAGCCATTTTATAGGCAACTTATAAAACTCTAAATGATACAAACTCTTAGGGTTTATCTTACCTTATTTGAAACTTGTCTTACCCTATCATGGGCTAGCCAAAACCATCCACCACGAGGTCTAGGAGCTTCTGAAATATTTCAATTAACCTATTCGATTAACTAATATTCAAGCTCTTTAATTAATTAAAACAATTTAATTAATTAAAAGAATATAATTAATTCCAAAATAATTTTTAATTAATTTATTAATTCTTTAATAAATCAATAAGTTATTAATCTCCATTTCCTTATTGTGATTTGGGTCATGAAGCCAAACCAAAAGGACCCAACTATTATTAGAAATATTACTAAAACAGTTAATGGCCTTTGACATTATTTCCAACAGTCTCCCCCTTGAACAAGTCGTTAACTTTTAGGAACAAATACTTCAGTAACAATCAACAGAGAGTAGTCATCCAATGCAACTGCCAAACTCTGATAAAAAAACAAAATTTTGTCCTTAGATAAGTGATCAATTATCCATCTGTTCTAGATATCTCTATGAAAATGAGACATGGATAAGGGTCAATCTTAGTGTTCAACATTCTGTTTCTCGAGTCAACGATTTCTAACGATCAATCTGACTTCTAAATCGAACACATCAATTCAGTTAGGGCTCGGCCAAGCACTTCAAATGTCAGCACTAAATCATCGAGGGGCACATAGATATTGTTTCCTATTTACGAGAATGAACAAATAAACTTTGACTACATAGTCTTTGTCTAGTTGTCTAATCATACATGGACATACCCTTTTATGACTACAAGCTATGAATAACATTGGAGCAGACAAATACACAACAGATTTTGCAAAAAAAAACCCATATGCATCTAATTTGAATAATAAAAGATATTGTTATCTTAGAATTACTTATGTCTATATCTATAAAGTAATCTCTATGTGCGGGTTGCTCTAATACTTAAATCTCTAATTTAAGTACTCATAATTATTAGCATAATGTCTGTTGCAATGCCCAAATCTACTTGGCCAATCAACCAATACTCATAACAATATTAAATTACTCACTCACTTCCCAGAGTGTGACTGACTGTGGATATTTTAATATAATTAAACATTCTGGAAGTAGTTTCATAACATGCAAAAGTGAAACATAGTATTTGAATTAACACACCTTTGATAACAAAGAAAAGCTTTTTATTAAGTCATTACCAAATAAACATCAAAATGGTTACGATTTATATTGTTATATGTTTTAAAATAATTCAAACTAAACAACTAAACCATTACATCATATCACTCTCTAGCCTCATGTCAATGGTCCTTGCATGACCATCATTTTTCTCTCTTGATAATGCCTTCGTGAATGCATCAACAAGATTTTCCTCAGATAATACCATATTCACAATGATGTCTTCGTCTTCCACTCTATGTCGAATGTAGTGGTATTTTCTGAGTACGTGTTTTGAGTTCCCATGGTCCTTGGGATCCTTAGTCAAAGAAACTGCACCCTCGTTATCACAAAAGATTTTCGAAGTCTCTTTGATACTCTGACTCGTATGTCGAGTCGGCTACGGTCTTCTGCTTGAAACTTTTATGTAACCGCTCCTCCATTTAGAAAGAACACCCAACCAGAATGCGAACACGAGCTATTATTTTTAGTCTTGAAACTTGCATATGTATAACCTATAACTCGCAACTCTGCTCTACCTCCATATACTAAGAACATATCCTTAGCTGTTTTCAAATACTTGAGGATATTCTTCACAACTTTCCAATGACTATTGCTAGGATTGTCTTTGTAACATCCCAAAAATTTTAACAATTTTAAACTTTTCAAAAACATCCTTTTACTAATAAAATGTTTACAAAAATAGTTTTCTCAAAACATTATTTAAAAATCAGTACCTCCCAAGGTCAATGACATAAAGTCAGGATGTGTACGGTCACGCCTTCGCCTTGCCATGAACCTCTGAAACGACTGAAACCATAAAGCATCGGGTTGGAATATCCCAGGCCCCTCAACCATCGGGTTGGAATGCCGACATACTATTGATCCAATAATCCTCGGGATGGAATACCCTTAGGCCCATTCAACCATCGGGTTGGAATGCCAACATACTATAGATCCAATCAACCATTGGGTTGGAATACCCTAGGCCCTCAACCATCGGATTGGTATGCCAACATACTATGGGTCCAATCACCATCGGGTTGGAATACTCCAGGCCCTCAACCATCGGGTTGGAATGCCAACATACTATGGGTTCAATCATCCTCAGGATGGAATACCCTTGAGCCCATTCAACCATCGGGTTGGAATGCCAATATACTATGGGTCCAATCAACCATCGGGTTGGAATACTCTAGGCCCTCAACCATCAGGTTGGAATGCTAACATACTCTGGGTCCAATCAACCATCGGGTTGGAATACCCCAGACCCTCAACCATTGGGTTGGAATGCCAACATACTATGGGTCCAATCATCCTCGAGATGAATTCCCTCAAGCCCATTCAACCATCGGGTTGGTATGCCCCGACCTGTTGGCTTACGCACAAAGCAGTGAAGCCTCAGCCCCCGACCAAACATGTACACATAATAACATATAATCATATAGCAGTCTACAGCCAGTCAAACAGATCTACAGATCACCAAGGATATCATCATCCTAGCTACCACGATATCGATCTAACAGATCATAACATCATAGCAACATCCTATCTACCAAGATACCGATCTAATAGATCAAAACAACATAGCAACATCCTATCTACCAGGATACTGATCTAACAGATCAAAACAACATAGAAACATGCATAACATGATATCAATCCGATGGGCCGGAATTGGTGCCTTCGACCCTCAAGTACAGTGAGGACAAATCACCTTGCACTGCCGAAGCCTACAGATGATCCATGGCTGTTGGCTGACAGCTCCCTGAACTGTCAACATCAAGACAACACCCTATCAATAGCTGACTTCATGAATAATCTCGGACTGCAAATCCACTATAATCCACGCGTTATCAAACACCAAAATGAAAACCCATCAACATCTAGCCACTGACGCACACTATGAGTCCAAAATAGGGTAAAAGACCTTTTTACTCTTTATCAAGCTTGGCCCAAAGCCAAGCCCAACTAGATGACCAAATGTCCAATATCAAAGAATAATATCTAAGGCCCAAATATGGCCAAAATTTCCAAATTGGGCCTAATTCCTTTCATGGGCCTTTGCCCAAGAAGGCCCAACAAAATACCACAACCCAACAATAAAACCAAATGGCCCAACATGGCCCAACACAACCCAGCCCAAAACACAAAAAGGCCCAAGTGTACTGAGTACGTAGGGCGTACTCAGCCTATATGCTTAGCGTACTACTTGGGAGGCTTGTACGCGCAGCGTACAGACTTGTATGTCCAGCGTACTCACCATCCCAAAGCCAACTTTCCAATTAAGCAATTACCCGATAAGACTTGGATCCAAACTCATATCTGACTTCCCCAAGGTGGTTAATCACATAAAGTTGCCAACTTTATGTAAATGCATGGCTAAAATGGGACTCTAGAGCTTCAAAAGAGCTTCATACTTGACTTAATGTATGCATGGAACCAAAACCACCATAAAGTTTGCACCTTTATTGTTGGGTTTTGAGCATAACATCATTTCTATGGTGTACATGCAACCCTAATTGCTTTGATCTAGGTTTTTTCTAATTTGAACATACAACTATGAACACCAAAGCAATAAACCCTAATCTAGCATGTTAATCTCGAAATTGACATAATAAACAAGTTAGAATGATTACCTCAACTTGTTATGTAGTAATAACAAGAACTCCTTGACCTTTGAAAGCTTAGTGCCCCAAGTGTTGCACCTCTAATGGAGTCACAAACACTCTATGCAAAGGATGAAGTAGGAGAGAAGGATCTTCGCTACTTTTAGGGTTTCATAAAGCCTTTCACGAAAATCCCTTGTAATGGGGTCTATTTATACTTGTGGTTGTTAGGGTTTTAGGTGGAAACCCTAATGTGACTACATAGGCCTTAAGCAGCCCATGGACCCCTTCTACAATAACCCTTGGACGAATTCCTTATGGGCTTCCCATAGAATTCATCCAACTTTATTCCAAGGTATTCCATCAACCCAATTGCAACTATCAAATAATTACAATATCAGTCCCCTTTATTTAATCAGTCTCTTTTGATCACCAAATTAATTCCAAATTAATTTATGATCAATACTAATTAAATAATATGATTTCCAAATAATATATTAATCTTGTATTATATTAATAAAACCATTTTGAGTACTAATTTATTATTCACAGAATAAATTCTATAATCTCTCCTCTTGTCATCCAATCAAGTTGCATGAGTGAAGGCAACCCAAAAGGACCATGCTCATAATCAAATCAAGTACATACCAAAAATAGTTATGGGCTTAGACACCTAATACAACAGTCTCCCACTTGGATAAGTCTAATAACTATTATTGCAAGTACGACTTCAGAATCTGATTAGCAATCGTAGCTTTCAAAAGCCACTGTCGAACTCTGATCTTATCAGCAACGTGTCCTTTAGATAAGGGATCATATATTCCTCCATTCTAGATATCGTATGAACTGAGACATGGATTTTAATCATACTATCTGTTCATGTGTTGTTTCCCGATTTCCGATTTAAGACGACTGACAATAGACTTCAGTTGACACATCAACTTAGTCCAGGCTTGGCCAAGCGCTTAGGGTGTCATCACTAAATCATCGAGGGGCCCACAAATATTGCTTTTATCCCTCTTAGGGTAAAAGGAACGGATAAACTTCGACTCATATGCTTGCTCTATTTACTCATCAAATCACACACAACAATATGTTTTATAACATCAAGTTACTGATGCGTTTACATATTATCAATGTGCAACCAACCTGTAAACTGCAACTATATGTCTCCGTTTGAAGAATATAAGATATTATCGTCTCATAATCACTCGTGATAAAATCCATGAACTCATTCACGTGAGCGTGGGTTTAATCCAATACTCAAATCTTATTTCAGGAGCACTCTTGAATACTGCAGCAAACTTGTGCTATGTCTAAACACTTAGACAATCTACAGTCGGATTCACGACAGTCTTACCTCATTACCTACTTCCAAAGTATGATTGACTATGGATGTTTGAATAACCTAGTTATTCAGGAAGTCAAAACATGTGAAGTGAAACACAAGAATAATCGAATCCAATATGGCCTCACCACTTTGAGTATAAATAAAACACCTTTTATTTAATCACCATATTCATTACACAATATTCATTGTATAATGTTTCGAGTAATAAACTTAATACTAGAATTGAAGCAATAGTCATCCCATGCTCTCAGCATGCACACTATGTTTACCTATGGTCCTTACATTGTGAAATAGATCAATTGAACACATTTCCATTGATGCCCATTTCACAATTCCCAATTCTTATCACAAGTGTAAGAATACCAAATTCTTGCTATGTGGTAGATTCTAACATTTTACGCAATGATTCTTTTGTAATGACATACCACCAAAGTCACAAAGACTTTTCCAATGATATTACAAAGTGCTCTATTAGAGATTGTTACAAGACAACTCCATAAACATGAAGTCTCGAATTCGAATTACATTCCTTTGAACATCCTTCTTGCATAAAATTTTCCAATCTACATAAATTCTTAATATCCAACTCCCATTATGGAAACATTTCCATATTTGCCATATGACAACACATTCTAAATAGAATCTTATCTATTCATAATAATGTCAATATGGTCCATCTATTACTATACTTCCAACTTCCCACTAGTGACCAATCCTTGGCGAACCTTAGATTGTACTTGACAGTTGTTTAACGTAATTTAGTCATATCCGATTCTTGTCCTATTCCCTCTTAATGCCCTAGGCATTTGGAATAGACAGAACGGTCGAATATTACAACATATGTAATCGATCCTATACCCGAAGTGTATGTGATACGATACATAATGTTTTACATAAAGACATGATACTTTACCAGTCTCCTGCTATAATATTGTCATATATAGAATTCCCTTATGTTGAATCTTTTCAACATAACATTCATATATGTCCTTTGACTAAATTTGATTAAAATTTCTCGATCTAAGCTTTTAGATTTGAAATGAAGTATAATATTCTCTCCCTTAATTATAGCAAAACAACCTTTCAACCTCTGCAACTTTACGAATTGAATCTTTCGTTTTCTATAATTAACATTGCTAACTCGCAACATAATAATCATGCTCCCACTAACATGATAATTATATCTTTACCAACATAACACTTATGATCCCACTAGCTTTGACATGTATTCAGAAATCAGTTGGACTTCTAGAAATCAATACTTTTTGACTTCCTTAACCAAAGTTCATATTTCTGATACGAGATGCTTAGATAAGTCTTTATCTAAGCTTCTCAAATTCATACACCTTTCCTTAGATAGCTTGTGACAACCGTAAATTTTTTGCCAAGTCAAAGTCAACTAAAGTCAACAAGCCAAACCGGTCAACTCTTCTAACCCTTGTATATTAGGGTTTCCATCATGACTCTTATTGTACCTACTCGCAATCTTAATATAAAGTATCACTTAGAGTTTTCACGTGTTCAGAAATTCTAAACCCTAATCAGGGTAAGTGATGAATCTACTCGATAGGACATTATTCCATACCCCTCAAGAGCGTATAACACTCATAACAAGGCTTAACAGAGTGTAAGAACCTTGCATTGCGAAGCCAAACACTCAAAAAGGTCACAAAAGAAGTCTCTCCCAATCTCTTTCACTCTAACTCTCCCAAATCTCTCTCTGTATGAGAAATCTCTCAAAAAATGTCAAATCTCTCCCAAATCTCTCCAAGTATGTGGAATCTCTCCCAAATCTCTCTTTGTATGAGAAATCTCTCCAAGAATGTCAAATCTCTCCCAAATCTCTCCAAGTATGTGAAATCTCTCCCAAATATCTCTCTGAATGAGAAATCTCTCCAAGAAGGTGAAATCTCTCCCAAATCTCTCCAAGAATGTGAAATCTCTCCCAAATCTCTCTCTGTATGTCAAATCTCTCCAAGAATGTGAAATCTCTCCTAAATCTCTCTCTGTATGTCAAATCTCTCCAAGTATGTCAAATCTCTCCCAAATCTCTCTCTGTATGTCAAATCTCTCCAAGTATGTCGAATCTCTCCCAAATCTCTCTCAACTTCTTAACACCACTCGGGGCATCCCGACCCTTAATTTAGTCGAAAACCGCTCGAAAACGGAAGTGTACGCGAAAAACAGTCTTAAGGAGCCGAAACTCCTCTTAGGAACCGAAACTCCTCTTAGAACCGGACCTCCTAAGAACCGAAACCCTCTCAACCGAAATGGACCGAGCGCTCGGTCTATTTCGGTCCCCTGACTAATCAGAACCGAGACCTGACTTTCGGCTCTTCCCTTCTTACCTTCGGTCCGAGGACCTGACCTTCGGTCCGAGATCCGACCCTCGGTCCCTTCTGATGAGCATGCCTGCGAGACCTCTCGGTTCCCATGCACAACCGAGCCTCACCTTCGGTCCGAGAGGCGACCCGCGCAGCCGAACCCCTCCCTCTCAGTTTCTTCTCCTACTTTCGGTTCTAAGGACTAGGATCGAACCTCCGGCCCCAAATTTCGGAATTTGGCAGTTTTTGCCCGGTTTTCAATATTTTTAGCGTTTTGAGCCCGTTTTTCGAGATTTTAACGCGGGATTTTCACCCAAACTCGTATTTTAACATAATAAACCCCAAATATTCATATTTTAATTATAATTTTGGGGAAAATCCTTACCTAAGAATAAAATCTAGTAGGTAAGATTTATGGGTGGAGTGTTGACTTTGCCTTAGTGTATGACACAAGCAACCTCCCCATACCTCCATAGTACAACCCCTTGTCCCTCCCACCATACCTAGTCATTTCATAGTACTTTTCCCACCATTTTTCAGCCACACACTTGGTCAAGAGCTGGAAAACCTTCCTCTCCCCTCACATTACTCTTATTTTCCTCCAAGTGACAAACTTCATTCTCTCTCACTACCTCTCTCTAGATTTCTAGATTCAAGGCTTGTCTCCAAGCTTTCCTTTTTACATTTGGTAAGTATCTTACTCCTACACTTAGATATTCTACTATCCTTCATCCAAATCATAGATTGCTTACACAAATATCGTCATATTTGTTGTTAGATCTTCAAATCTTCAAGCATCTCCCAAGTGTTCTTGAGTTGAACACTTCTTTACTCCATCATCCATCTACTGAAATCACTCAAGGTGAGTTCATACCCCTATCTTTTCATGTTTTTCTTAAGTTTTAAGGGGGGGAATACAAGTTAAAACACCAAGAACACAACTAAACTCATTTAACAGCCTTCATCAGAAATGTTCAACTCCATTCACGGACTGTTTTGGTCAACTTAAATATTTTAGTTTTCAAAACTGTATTAGGTGCAAATATTTCAGGTTCATACCTTTAAAATGACTACTTGCACATCTCCATACGATTTTTCTACGATTTATGGTGATTTTTACAAAACTGCCTATCATTTCAGAAACAAATTCGGACCAGTCTGTGAATATGAACATTTTAACACAAGTTAAAGACTTCTAAAAATCATAATAAAATTTATGAATAAACTAGACACATTTTATGAACTCTCAGAGTTTACAGAATCAGTTATCGACTTCGTATGATTTTTCTAGGATTTTTCTAAAACAGTGCAGAAAGGTAAAAATCTAGATAAGAGTTTATAACTTTCATCACATTTTGTAACTTGTTGAGCAAAGTGTTAATATTTGAAGATTTCATATTTTAGTAGGTCTATAATGACTGAGTGCATACACTAAGGTTATACATAATTAAAGATATTATAGACTCAGAATCTATGACTATTGCTCTACTTCCTGTTCCTTGTTTGGTTGTGGACTTAGAGTAGAGTCATTTATTCGAAGGTCTATTCCATCTCAGATTATATATAACTGGTATGCATTAGGTGATTATAGACATGACTGATAAGGATCACCCCTATAAGTAATTATAGGATTAGACGTCTATTAATTATCTCTCCTACCCCTATTCTCGCACGAGCAACGTGATGGGTAAATCTTAACGCCCGTACAAAACCCACTTCTACCCACTACCATAACTCCGTCTCAGGGACGTTAGCAGAAACACCGAGAATAATTCAGTAAAGTGCGAAATTTATTACGTGTGTATATTAATGGTAAGGATATAACCAATGTATATCAATAAAAATTGATATGCATTTTATTTCAGTGGGAGTTTACCACATATTTCATAACCTATTATTACAAACAATTTGCTTATGGTAACTCTAAGATTACTTGAAATATACCTTAAGGTTATGTGTAATTAAGAGACGATCGGCTTAGAAATGGTAAGTCCGCCTTAGGTCATGTTCCTTGTTTGGTTGTGGGCTTAGGGCAGACTCATTAAGTTCAACGGCCTATCGGACCTTAATTACACACAACTGGTATACATTGGGTGATCTTAGGGGTGGATCGGGCATGGAACAAATCACAAGATTATAATCGGGTCATTTCTACTAAATTCATAAGTTTATTTATATAGACCTCTGGTATGAATTGTTTTCCACATTCAAAAAATCGGGAAACACTATACTTAAAAACTAATAACCATTACCAAAAGACTTGTACTCATTACGTCTTTGAAATTCTATAACAGAAAGATGCCGCCTCGAAGGTCTGTTAGACGCACTAGCGGAACGCAAGCAAATCCACCACCGCCGCCCCCCAATATGATCCTGTTATGTTCCAAGCTGCGGTCACGGCCGCAGTGGCAGCTGCTATGTCCCAAATCAGTACTGATGGTGCAGGACGGACCGGGAGCGGTACTAATAACTCCACTCAAGGAGATAACCAAGGGCGTTCTAGAGAATTCTCCTTTAAAGACTTCACCAATGCCAGACCCGATTCATTCAATGGCAGCGGGGGAGTCATCGATTTGATGCAGTGGTTCGAAAAGACCGAGTCTGTCTTCGAGATCTGTGCGTGCCCTAAAGCGATTAAAGTCAAGTTCGCAGCTCGCACTTTCTCCGGTCGGGCCCTTACTTGGTGGAACGGCCATGTTAAGTCACTGACGCTTACAGTGGCTAACTCGATGAGTTGGGAGGACTTGAAGGCAAGGATGCTAAAAGAGTATTGCCCAAGAGGCGAGGTGCAAAAGCTAGAGCAAGAACTGTGGAACCTCAAAATGACAGACTCTGACCTTGCAACCTATACCACCCGATTCTGTGATCTAGCACTCCTTTGTCCCGCTATGGTCACCCCGGAAGACAAAAAGTTGGAGCGATACCTATGGGGATTGTCCTCCTAAATTCAAGATAGTGTGTTGGCCACAAGACCAACTACCTTTGAGAGTGCCAAGGAATTGGCACAACAACTCATCGACCATCGTGCCGGCCATAACACTACGACAACCACCCCGGATCAAGCAAGAGGAGGAAACAACAAAAGGAAGTTCTGGGACAACAAAAAGGACCAGCCAGCCCAGGACTTCACTAAGAAGCAACAGAGCGTTGCTATTCATGCTGCCACAACCTGTGCCACTCCCACACCCATAAATCGATATGCTGGAACCCTTCCGAAATGCAACAAGTGTAGCTTCCATCACACTGGGGCTTGCCGGGAGTTGCATTGCATAAATTGCAACAGGAAGGGACACACTACCCGTTTCTGTAAGGCACCAGCACGACCCATCAACCAGGTCCCCGGCATTGGAGCAAGCCCAACTTGTTACAAGTGCGGTGAAACGGGACACTTCAAGAGAGACTGTCCAAGGACAATGAATGTCGGTGATAGTGGAAGGGTGCTTGCGATCACCCCGGGAGAGACCACCCCGGAACCGCCCGTAAATATCAGTACGTGCTTCTAACCTCGATGTTTAAATTCTAAATTTCTTTTTATTACTAAACCTGCATCGATTCAAGTATATCAACCATGAATCTCTAGAACACGGCAAAATCCAAATAAGTCTTATCATCTATATAAAAACGCAGGGCTTTTACTAGTGAATCTATGATGGCTAGTGTAAACATTATGGTCATATATCATTAAGATTCTATGGACTTAGAATGTGTGATTCCGCCTCATTCCCTGTTCCTTGTTTGGTTGTGGGATTAAGGCGGGGTCACCCATCCGAATGCCCTTGCAATCTTAATGATATACGACTAGTTTACACCAAGCGATTATAAAAGAACTGGTAGGACTTATAATGCAAATTTCGTCACAATTTGTTGAAACATTCGTAATGATGGAACTCGCTAACTACGTTATAAAATATTCATAGTGGTAATACCAAGGATAAAACAGGGAGCATAAAAGCACACATAGAATACTCTATCATTCCAAAACAATAAACTCCTTTTAAATTGACTCAGCTCAAGTTACAATAAGAAATTCCAAGGTCGTCATGTGACATCAGGCGGGTTGTTCCTCACCATAATCAATTTCTTGTACTACGACAAGTTTCCCCCATCTTTCCTCCAAATTCTTGAAGTCCCACTCGAAACACTAATTTCGGGACGAAATTCCTTCTAACGGGGGGATGATGTGACAACCGTAAATTTTTGGCCAAGTCAAAGTCAACTAAAGTCAACAAGCCAAACCGGTCAACTCATATAACCCTTGTATATTAGGGTTTCCATCATGACTCTTATTGTACCTACTCGCAATCTTAATATAAAGTATCACTTAGAGTTTTCACGTGTTCGGAAATTCTAAACCCTAATCAGGGTAAGTGATGAATCTACTCGATACGACATTATTCCATACCCCTCAAGAGCGTATAACACTCATAACAAGGCTTAACGGAGTGTAAGAACCTTTCATTGCGAAGCCAAACACTCAAAAAGGTCACAAAAGAAGTCTCTCCCAATATCTTTCACTCTAACTCTCCCAAATCTCTCTCTGTATGAGAAATCTCTCCAAGAATGTCAAATCTCTCCCAAATCTCTCCAAGTATGTGGAATCTCTCCCAAAATCTCTCTTTGTATGAGAAATCTCTCCAAGAATGTCAAATCTCTCCCAAATCTCTCCAAGTATGTGAAATCTCTCCCAAATATCTCTCTGAATGAGAAATCTCTCCAAGAAGGTGAAATCTCTCCCAAATCTCTCCAAGAATGTGAAATCTCTCCCAAATCTCTCTCTGTATGTCAAATCCCTCCAAGAATGTGAAATCTCTCCTAAATCTCTCTCTGTATGTCAAATCTCTCCAAGTATGTCAAATCTCTCCCAAATCTCTCTCTGTATGTCAAATCTCTCCAAGTATGTCGAATCTCTCCCAAATCTCTCTCAAAATCTCTCTCAACTTCTTAAAACCACTCGGGGCATCCCGACCCTTAATTTAGTCGAAAACCGCTCAAAAACGGAAGTCTACGCGAAAAACAGCCTTAAGGAGCCGAAACTCCTCTTAGGAACCGAAACTCCTCTTAAGAGCCGAACCTCTTAGGAGCCGAACCTCTTAGAATCGGACCTCCTAAGAACCGAAACCCTCTCAACCGAAATGGACCGAGCGCTCGGTCTATTTCGGTCCCTTGACTAATCAGAACCGAGACCTGACTTTCGGCTCTTCCCTTCTTACCTTCGGTCCGAGATCCGACCCTCGGTCCCTTCTGATGAGCATGCCTGCGAGACCTCTCGGTTCCCATGCACAACCGAGCCTCACCTTCGGTCTGAGAGGCGACCCGCGCAGCTGAACCCCTCCCTCTCGGTTTCTTCTCCTACTTTCGGTTCTAAGGACTAGGATCGAACCTCCGGCCCCAAATTTCGGAATTTGGCAGTTTTTGCCCGGTTTTCAATATTTTTAGCGTTTTGAGCCCGTTTTTCGAGATTTTAACGCGGGATTTTCACCCAAACTCGTATTTTAACATAATAAACCCCAAATATTCATATTTTAATTATAATTTTGGGGAAAATCCTTGCCTAAGAATAAAATCTAGTAGGTAAGATTTATGGGTGGAGTGTTGACTTTGCCTTAGTGTATGACACAAGCAACCTCCCCATACCTCCATAGTACAACCCCTTGTCCCTCCCACCATACCTAGTCATTTCATAGTACTTTTCCCACCATTTTTCAGCCACACACTTGGTCAAGAGCTGGAAAACCTTCCTCTCCCCTCACATTACTCTCATTTTCCTCCAAGTGACAAACTTCATTCTCTCTCACTTCCTCTCTCTAGATTTCGAGATTCAAGGCTTGTCTCCAAGCTTTCCTTCTATATTTGGTAAGTATCTTACTCCTACACTTAGATATTCTACTATCCTTCATCCAAATCATAGATTGCTTACACAAATATCGTCATATTTGCTGTTAGATCTTCAAATCTTCAAGCATCTCCCAAGTGTTCTTGAGTTGAACACTTCTTTACTCCATCATCCATCTACTGAAATCACTCAAGGTGAGTTCATACCCCTATCTTTTCATGTGTTTCTTAAGTTTTAAGGGGGGGAATACAAGTTAAAACACCAAGAACACAACTAAACTCATTTAACAGCCTTCATCAAAAAAGTTCAACTCCATTCACGGACTGTTTTGGTCAACTTAAACATTTTAGTTTTCAAAACTGTATTAGGTGAAAATAGTTCAGGTACATACCTTTAAAATGACTACTTGCACATCTCCATACGATTTTTCTATAATTTATGGTAATTTTTACAAAACTGCCTATCATTTCAGAAACAAATTCGGACCACTCTGTGAATATGAACATTTTAACACAAGTTAAAGACTTTTAAAAATCATAATAAAAATTATGAATAAACTAGACACATTTTGTGAACTCTCAGAATTTACGGAATCAGTTATTGACTTCGTATGATTTTTCTAGGATTTTTCTAAAACAGTGCAGAAAGGTAAAAATCTAGATAATAGTTTATAACTTTCATCACACTTTGTAACTTGTTGAGCAAAGTGTTAATATTTGAAGATTTCATATTTTACATATGTTTCTTGTTGTGGTAAAATTATATAATAGAAAATACTCACTGAAATGTAAGAATCCTCCATTATTACCATTAGTACAAAAATAAGGCATGATAACACATAGTTATATTTTGCTATACATTCGACTTACATAGAAAATGGTTCTTATACGTCACAAACAAACATGCTAGAACTATAATAGGTATAGTTTAGGTTCACTACCACTACCACCATTTGATAAACTATAATATGCATAATTCAGGTTCACTATCACTACCACTATTTGGTGAATTATGATATGTATAGTTTATGTTCACTACCACTACTACTATTTGATAAACTATAATATGCATAATTCATGATCACTATCACTACCACTATTTGGTGAATTATGATATGTATAGTTTATGTCCACTACCACTACTTGATGAATTATGATAAGCATAGTCTCGGTCTTTGGTTTTTAAGACTACATTCTATCTAGCATTGTTAGTTTTCAGCCATAATTACTAAGTGTATATGGTAGAGTTATATAGAATTTAGTCATGATCGACTTAGAATTGGTGGGTCCGCTTTATTTCCTGTTTCTTGTTTGGTTGTGGGCCTAGGGCAGACCCATTACATTCAACGGTCTATTTAACTTAAATTTTATATAACTTATATACACTTAGAGATTATAGAAGGAAACTATAGGAAATTCTAGGATGCACTATTTATTAATATAGAAACTTACGATTCACTCTTTAAGAAAAATATCGGATTTTCTTTGGAAACATATCTCCATTAAAACTACATTACGCCTACAATTGTTAGGCTTCACCTATAATTGCTCAGTGTATATGCTAGAGTTATATAACAATCTGGTCACAATCGACTTAGAATTGGTGGGCCCGCCTCATCTCCTGTTCCTTGTTTGGTTGTGGACCTAGGGCAGACCCGTTATATTCAACGGCCTATTTAACTTAAATTTTACATAACTTATATACACGGGGCGATTATAGAAGGAATCTATGGGTCCCTCTAGTGTTCATTATCGCATAACATAGAAGCATTCATTTCACTTAATAAAGAAAATATTGGATTTTCTGGAAACATACTTGTCGCTTTTACAAGGAAAACGGTTTCTTTCTCCAACAAAACTCTTATGAACTCACCAACTTAATTGTTGACACTTTTTTTCAAAACTACTTGTATTCTCAGGAAATCAGTGAAACAGGAAAACATCAGCACTTTGAGGATGGGACGTTAAATCGTCAAACAGTTTATTTTGTCATCATAATGTAATTGATTTTGAAACATGTAAACATATACTATGGTGTAACCTTCAATTATATTTATGATGGTTGTATTTACTTTGAGCACTATTATACTCGTTGTTGTGATACTTTACATGAAGTCCTCCACCCCCTGACGTTTCTGTCATCCTTGGTTTGGGGGTGTGACAGATTGGTATCAGAGCATTGTTTATAGTGAACTAAGTATATCGAACCACATAAGATATACAAACTATAAATGCATTGGGACTAAGGTCTCTGATGTAACATTTTCAAATAACTATACTTTTAGAAATAAATAGTTTCTTGTTAAAAGTATACATGCATGCATACATACTAAGGTCAACATCATATTAGAACAAAAAAAAAGTTGTGATTGTTGAATGGCACAAGTAGGCTTGGGGATGTATGGTCAGGTCTGGGAATGACATAGCCTGATCAACTATGTCTGACCCAGAAGTGATTAGCATATGCCCGGGAATGGTTGTGTTGTTGCAACAAGTCTAAAAACTTACCAACTCTATCTACAAACAAACATTGAAAAACATAAGTCAAACATTTAAAATACTATAGGAGTATTTGGTGATACTATAACCAACTGACGTGAAAACTAAAGACCCCTATTAGTAGGTCTATAATGACTGAGTGCATACACTAAGGTTATACATAATTAAAGATATTATAGACTCAGAATCTATGACTATTTCTCTACTTCCTGATCCTTGTTTGGTTGTGGACTTAGAGTAGAGTCATTTATTCGAAGGTCTATTCCATCTCAGATTATGTATAACTGGTATGCACTAGGTGATTATAGACATGACTGATAAGGATCACCCCTATAAGTAATTATAGGATTAGACGTCTATTAATTATCTCTCCTACCCCTATTCTCACACGAGCAACGTGATGGGTAAATCTTAACGCCCGTACAAAACCTACTTCTACCCACTACCATAACTCCGTCTCAGGGACGTTAGCAGAAACACCGAGAATAGTTCAGTAAAGTGCGAAATTTATTACGTGTGTATATGAATGGTAAGGATTTAACCAATGTATATCAATAAAAATTGGCATGCATTTTATTTCAGTGGGAGTTTACCACATATTTCATAACCTGTTATTACAAACAATTTGCTTATGGTAACTCTAAGATTACTTGAAATATACCTTAACGTTATGTGTAATTAAGAGACGATCGGCTTAGAAATGGTAAGTCCGCCTTAGGTCATGTTCCTTGTTTGGTTGTGGGCTTAGGGCAGACTCATTAAGTTCAACGACCTATCGGACCTTAATTACACACAACTGGTATACATTGGGTGATCTTAGGGGTGGATCGGGCATGGAACAAATCACAAGATTATAATCGAGTCATTTCTACTAAATTCGTAAGTTTATTTATATAGACCTCTGGTATGAATTGTTTTCCACATTCGAAAAATCGGGAAACACTATACTTAAAAACTAATAACCATTACCAAAAGACTTGTACTCATTACGTCTTTGAAATTCTATAACAGAAAGATGCCGCCTCGAAGGTCTGTTAGACGCACTAGCGGAACGCAAGCAAATCCACCACCTCCGCCCCCCCCCCCCCCCAATATGATCATGTTATGTTCCAAGCTGCGGTCACGGCCGCAGTGGCAGCTGCTACGTCCGAAATCAGTACTGATGGTGCAGGACGGACCGGGAGCGGTACTAATAACTCCACTCAGGGAGATAGCCAAGGGCGTTCTAGAGAATGCTCCTTTAAAGACTTCACCAATGCCAGACCCGATTCATTCAATGGCAGCGGTGGAGTCATCGATTTGATGCAGTGGTTCGAAAAGACCGAGTCTATCTTCGAGATCTGTGCGTGCCCTGAAGCGATCAAACTCAAGTTCGCAGCTTGCACTTTCTCCGGCCGGGCCCTTACTTGGTGGAACGGCCATGTTAAGTCACTGACGCTTACAGTGGCTAACTCGATGAGTTGGGAGGACTTGAAGGCAAGGATGCTGAAAGAGTATTGCCCAAGAGGCGAGGTGCAAAAGCTAGAGCAAGAACTGTGGAACCTCAAAATGACAGACTCTGACCTTGCAACCTATACCACCCGATTCTGTGATCTAGCACTCCTTTGTCCCGCTATGGTCACCCCGGAAGACAAAAAGTTGGAGCGATACCTGTGGGGATTGTCCTCCCAAATTCAAGATAGCGTGTTGGCCTCAAGACCAACTACCTTTGAGAGTGCCAAGGAATTGGCACAACAACTCATTGACCATCGTGCCAGCCATGACACTACGACAACCACCCCGGATCAAGCAAGAGGAGGAAACAACAAAAGGAAGTTCTGGGACAACAAAAAGGACCAGCCAGCCCAGGACTTCACTAAGAAGCAACAGAGCGTTGCTGTTCATGCTGCCACAACCTGTGTCACTCCCACACCCATAAATCGATATGCTGGAACCCTTCCGAAATGCAACAAGTGTAGCTTCCATCACACTGGGGCTTGCCGGGAGTTGCATTGCATAAATTGCAACAGGAAGGGACACACTACCCGTTTCTGTAAGGCACCAGCACGACCCATCAACCAGGTCCCCGACATTGGAGCTAGCCCAACTTGTTACAAGTGCGGTGAAATGGGACACTTCAAGAGAGACTGTCCAAGGACAAGGAATGCCGGTGATAGTGGAAGGGTGCTTGCGATCACCCCGGGAGAGACCACCCCGGAACCGCCCGTAAATATCAGTACATGCTTCTAACCTCGACGTTTAAATTCTAAATTTCTTTTTATTACTAAACCTGCATCGATTCAAGTATATCAACCATGAATCTCTAGAACACGGCAAAATCCAAATAAGTCTTATCATCTATATAAAAGCGCAGGGCTTTTACTAGTGAATCTATGATGGCTAGTGTAAACATTATGGTCATATATCATTAAGATTCTATGGACTTAGAATGTGTGATTCCGCCTCATTCCCTGTTCCTTGTTTGGTTGTGGGCTTAAGGCGGGGTCACCCATCCGAATGCCCTTGCAATCTTAATGATATACGACTAGTTTACACCAAGCGATTATAAAAGAACTGGTAGGACTTATAATGCAAATTTCGTCACAATTTGTTGAAACATTCGTAATGATGGAACTCGCTAACTACGTTATAAAATATTCATAGTGGTAATACCAAGGATAAAACAGGGAGCATAAAAGCACACATAGAATACTCTATCATTCCAAAACAATAAACTCCTTTTAAATTGACTCAGCTCAAGTTACAATAAGAAATTCCAAGGTCGTCATGTGACATCAGGCGGGTTGTTCCTCACCATAATCAATTTCTTGTACTACGACAAGTTTCCCCCATCTTTCCTCCAAATTCTTGAAGTCCCACTCGAAACACTAATTTCGGGACGAAATTCCTTCTAACGGGGGGATGATGTGACAACCGTAAATTTTTGGCCAAGTCAAAGTCAACTAAAGTCAACAAGCCAAACCGGTCAACTCATATAACCCTTGTATATTAGGGTTTCCATCATGACTCTTATTGTACCTACTCGCAATCTTAATATAAAGTATCACTTAGAGTTTTCACGTGTTCGGAAATTCTAAACCCTAATCAGGGTAAGTGATGAATCTACTCGATACGACATTATTCCATACCCCTCAAGAGCGTATAACACTCATAACAAGGCTTAACGGAGTGTAAGAACCTTTCATTGCGAAGCCAAACACTCAAAAAGGTCACAAAAGAAGTCTCTCCCAATATCTTTCACTCTAACTCTCCCAAATCTCTCTCTGTATGAGAAATCTCTCCAAGAATGTCAAATCTCTCCCAAATCTCTCCAAGTATGTGGAATCTCTCCCAAAATCTCTCTTTGTATGAGAAATCTCTCCAAGAATGTCAAATCTCTCCCAAATCTCTCCAAGTATGTGAAATCTCTCCCAAATATCTCTCTGAATGAGAAATCTCTCCAAGAAGGTGAAATCTCTCCCAAATCTCTCCAAGAATGTGAAATCTCTCCCAAATCTCTCTCTGTATGTCAAATCTCTCCAAGAATGTGAAATCTCTCCTAAATCTCTCTCTGTATGTCAAATCTCTCCAAGTATGTCAAATCTCTCCCAAATCTCTCTCTGTATGTCAAATCTCTCCAAGTATGTCAAATCTCTCCCAAATCTCTCTCAAAATCTCTCTCAACTTCTTAAAACCACTCGGGGCATCCCGACCCTTAATTTAGTCGAAAACCGCTCAAAAACGGAAGTCTACGCGAAAAACAGCCTTAAGGAGCCGAAACTCCTCTTAGGAACTGAAACTCCTCTTAGGAGCCGAACCTCTTAGGAGCCGAACCTCTTAGAACCGGACCTCCTAAGAACCGAAACACTCTCAACCGAAATGGACCGAGCGCTCGGTCTATTTCGGTCCCCTGACTAATCAGAACCGAGACCTGACTTTCGGCTCTTCCCTTCTTACCTTCGGTCCGAGGACCTGACCTTCGGTCCGAGATCCGACCCTCGGTCCCTTCTGATGAGCATGCTTGCGAGACCTCTCGGTTCCCATGCACAACCGAGCCTCACCTTCGGTCCGACAGGCGACCCGCGCAGCCGAACCCCTCCCTCTCGGTTTCTTCTCCTACTTTCGGTTCTAAGGACTAGGATCGAACCTCCGGCCCCAAATTTCGGAATTTGGCAGTTTTTGCCCGGTTTTCAATATTTTTAGCGTTTTGAGCCCGTTTTTCGAGATTTTAACGCGGAATTTCACCCAAACTCGTATTTTAACATAATAAACCCCAAATATTCATATTTTAATTATAATTTTGGGGAAAATCCTTGCCTAAGAATAAAATCTAGTAGGTAAGATTTATGGGTGGAGTGTTGACTTTGCCTTAGTGTATGACACAAGCAACCTCCCCATACCTCCATAGTACAACCCCTTGTCCCTACCACCATACCTAGTCATTTCATAGTACTTTTCCCACCATTTTTCAGCTACACACTTGGTCAAGAGCTGGAAAACCTTCCTCTCCCCTCACATTACTCTCATTTTCCTCCAAGTGACAAACTTCATTCTCTCTCACTTCCTCTCTCTAGATTTCGAGATTCAAGGCTTGTCTCCAAGCTTTCCTTCTATATTTGGTAAGTATCTTACTCCTACACTTAGATATTCTACTATCCTTCATCCAAATCATAGATTGCTTACACAAATATCGTCATATTTGTTGTTAGATCTTCAAATCTTCAAGCATCTCCCAAGTGTTCTTGAGTTGAACACTTCTTTACTCCATCATCCATATACTGAAATCAGTCAAGGTGAGTTCATACCCCTATCTTTTCATGTTTTTCTTAAGTTTTAAGGGGGGGGAATACAAGTTAAAACACCAAGAACACAACTAAACTCATTTAACAGCCTTCATCAGAAATGTTCAACTCCATTCACGGACTGTTTTGGTCAACTTAAACATTTTAGTTTTCAAAACTGTATTAGGTGAAAATAGTTCAGGTACATACCTTTAAAATGACTACTTGCACATCTCCATACGATTTTTCTACGATATATGGTGATTTTTACAAAACTGCCTATCATTTCAGAAACATATTCGGACCAGTCTGTGAATATGAACATTTTAACACAAGTTAAAGACTTCTAAAAATCATAATAAAAATTATGAATAAACTAGACACATTTTGTGAACTCTCAGAATTTACGGAATCAGTTATTGACTTCGTATGATTTTTCTAGGATTTTTCTAAAACAGTGCAGAAAGGTAAAAATCTAGATAACAGTTTATAACTTTCATCACACTTTGTAACTTGTTGAGCAAAGTGTTAATATTTGAAGATTTCATATTTTACATATGTTTCTTGTTGTGGTAAAATTATATAATAGAAAATACTCACTGAAATGTAAGAATCCTCCATTATTACCATTAGTACAAAAATAAGGCATGATAACACATAGTTATATTTTGCTATACATTCGACTTACATAGAAAATGGTTCTTATACGTCACAAACAAACATGCTAGAACTATAATAGGTATAGTTTAGGTTCACTACCACTACCACCATTTGATAAACTATAATATGCATAATTCAGGTTCACTATCACTACCACTATTTGGTGAATTATGATATGTATAGTTTATGTTCACTACCACTACTACTATTTGATAAACTATAATATGCATAATTCATGATCACTATCACTACCACTATTTGGTGAATTATGATATGTATAGTTTATGTCCACTACCACTACTTGATGAATTATGATAAGCATAGTCTCGGTCTTTGGTTTTTAAGACTACATTCTATCTAGCATTGTTAGTTTTCAGCCATAATTACTAAGTGTATATGGTAGAGTTATATAGAATTTAGTCATGATCGACTTAGAATTGGTGGGTCCGCTTTATTTCCTGTTCCTTGTTTGGTTGTGGGCCTAGGGCAGACCCATTACATTCAACGGTCTATTTAACTTAAATTTTATATAACTTATATACACTTAGAGATTATAGAAGGAAACTATAGGAAATTCTAGGATGCACTATTTATTAATATAGAAACTTACGATTCACTCTTTAAGGAAAATATCGGATTTTCTTTGGAAACATATCTCCATTAAAACTACATTACGCCTACAATTGTTAGGCTTCAGCTATAATTGCTAAGTGTATATGCTAGAGTTATATAAGAATCTGGTCACAATCGACTTAGAATTGGTGGGCCCGCCTCATCTCCTGTTCCTTGTTTGGTTGTGGACCTAGGGCAGACCCGTTATATTCAACGGTCTATTTAACTTAAATTTTACATAACTTATATACACGGGGCGATTATAGAAGGAATCTATGGGTCCCTCTAGGGTTCATTATCGCATAACATAGAAGCATTCATTTCACTTAATAAAGAAAATATTGGATTTTCTGATAACATACTTGTCGCTTTTACAAGGAAAATGGTTTCTTTCTCCAACAAAACTCTTATGAACTCACCAACTTAATTGTTGACACTTTTTTTCAAAACTACCTGTATTCTCAGGAAATCAGTGAAACACGAAAACATCAACACTTTGAGGATGGGACGTTAAATCGTCAAACAGTTTATTTTGTTGTCATAATGTAATTGATTTTGAAACATGTAAACATATACTATGGTGTAACCTTTTCAATTATATTTATGATGGTTGTATTTACTTTGAGCACTATTATACTGGTTGTTGTGATACTTTACATGAAGTCCTCCACCCCCGGACGTTTCCGCCATCCTTGGTTTGGGGGTGTGACATAGCTCATATGTGTGTCTAAACAATTTCAAAACTTATATCAATAAGTTCCAAATGTTCAGACTAATTGCCAAATCTAACAATTCGAACTATGAAGAGGGATGTCGTAATCATAATCGAATTTGAGAATGCAATTTACACAATCGCTATCTCCTTAAAATCTTCTTAGTGAAAGCGTTTCCTTACAATCATTTTCATGAAATGGAGAGAAACCTTGTCACTTAGATTTTATGGTGTATGTGTTCCTATCCATGTGAATTTGTCATAACCATAATCATAAAACAAAGTTTGTGACAAATCCAACTCATATGGACCGAACTTGTCTAATCTTAATTTCTTGTCATCTGACAGCACAAGGGTCTACCATGTCTTCCAAGTAGTTGAGAAACTCACCCATACAAATCAATGAACCTTCATTGATCAAGGTGCTTCTGCCTTTATGCATTCAAATGAGAACTCATAGAACTCTCATGCATAGCCAACTCGACTGGAATGACACAAAAATAAGAATATGTCAACACGATAGGTTATAAACCTCAAGTCGTGTGCTAGTGATAAACAATAGGTTTATTCTTGATTAGTTCCTAAAGCTATTCAAGACCATTAAGACTCCCACTGACCTCTTGGCATATAAGATTCTCTTGTCAAGAAACATTCCTTGACAAACAAATATTCAAGAGTCAGTGTGGGTTCTTATCAAGACCAACACTTCACACAATTGGTCTTAGTTGGTCTTTGTCCTATCCAAGACATCACAACCTACCAATTTCAAATGTGCAAGAGTAAGAAGACATTTTCTACTCCACATTTGATGAGTGTCTTATGAACGTTCTTAAGATTTGTCACTCAAGTCACAAACTTGGAGTTCAACTCTAAGACTCGATTTTGGAACGAAGTATGATTCACCTTTTGATTTAACCATTTCAACAATTTCTGATTCCTCTTCTTCGCCATACTAGTGCACTATGGTGTCCTTAGAGGATCAATTGTGACACGGTTTCATTATCACTAAGTTAATCATAAAACACGATACTTAAGTACTCTCCCTTCTTTTCAGATTGGAGAAACTTTTATCTTTCTCCCTAATTAATTCTTCTTATTCATTCTGCTTCACATTAAAACCTTTTCAACGATTCAGAATTACACTTAATCTTGTAAGCATAACCATATTTACTAAACTTTTAGCAAATCATGACGAATATTCTTATTGTTCTTTGTAGTGGACTTGACTAGTGCACAACAATGCGTTTTAGATCCTTTAGTCCTTCACTTGACTCACATACTTATGTGAACAAGGAATTAGTCATAATTTCCTAATTACGAAGGTTCCCATTCATCACACAATGCCAGTTGCATGATTCCAAGTTTCTGTCCAATTGAAACTTGGGTGATGAGAATCATTCCTTATTTAGTAAATTTTCGACACTTCCACAAATAACATAACTAAGAATCACATCCATTTTCAATATTGCTAATAATAGAAACATACAAACATCAATTTTCACAAAAGTCATTGCAAGGATATATAAATAAGACAAAATCAAAATTTATTTTATTTATAAAAATGCAGAAAAACTTGTCCTTACAACGCAATTACAAATGAAAACTATGTTACTAAATATTCCTAATCTATCATAACTCCTACGTAGCAGCTCAAAAATCCAATCATCGAACCATGCGATCGAAATCCATTTCTTCACGATCAGACTCAGCATACTTTTCCTTTAAGATTCCTTTCCTTTTTTTGACCCTACAAAACATCAAAATGTAATCATATCACATCATGTATTAATAATCTACAAATAGGAACTTAATAGAGTTAGATAGTAGATTTTACCTAAAGCAGAGTCATACATCTTGACTCTCCTATCCTTGCGATCTCTCAGGTAAATATGGCAGCTTCGCATCCAATGCCCCCTCTCTTGGCAGTAGAAACAAATGGACTCTTTTGGAACAACACATGGGACAATCTCAGATTCAGCCTTTCTCTTTACCATCCGGTCAAACGATTTGACCTTGGCCAATCCCTTTTCATTGGGAAGAGAAGACTTTTCTGGACTTCTAATGTTGCCATCATCAATGTCCATGGAAGTTTGGGAGGTTGATATGCCAGACAAATTTGCTTGACCAGTGCGCCAAATCATTGTTGATTCAGCAGCAATAAGCAAATAGGTGAGATCAATGAGGGTCATGTCGTGGTCCATCATATAGTAATCTTTTATGAACTCACTATATGATTCGGGAAGTGATTGAAAAACCAAGTCAACAACCAGCTTCCTTGAGACATCGACACCCAACATTCCCAGCCTGTCAATATGTAACTTCATCTCCAAGACGTGAGCACATATAGACTTTCCATCTTCGTGTTTGCTTGCCAATAAGGTTTGAGTGACCTTGAACTTTTCAAGTCTACGAACACGTGGGTCAGGGAGAATTATTGGAGAAGGTGGAGGAAGTGAAACATGATTTCCATTTCCACGATCCAATCGTGGAACATCACCTTTACGTGGAAAGCTTTTTCCAAAAGGTCTGGAAAGAACATAGTTGTTAGAATTTGACATCTACAAAACGGGAGAAATTCAAGTTAGTTGATTCAATCCTTAATATAACACCCAAATGAAATATAAAGGCTAGAACCCAACACAATATTCTACAACTCGGAAGAGGGATGCCATAATCCAGTTGCAGAATATTTGAAGGTTCCACCATGAAAAACGAAAATGAAAAATTAGGTTTTAAATGAATTGAAACTCCTAGATCTTTTGAGATTCATTGAACTTTTCAATGGCATGTTTAATCTCGATTATGCCCTTCAAGTTTGTGACTGGGATACCGAGGATCACAAACAAGGTGTGAATAACCATTCAAATTAGCTTGGTACTCTCGAAGACGTATATCACCTAATCAATGTGCCGGTTAACCACACACGCTCCATTGATCTATGATAATCTACAAGCTACCCATTGCAATCCTTTATTAGTCCCATATTAGTGTCTCGGTTAACCACACAAGATCCACTAACGACCAACAAGGTGCAATGTGCAATTTCATGGATTAGCACTAACTTCACAGTTTTCCTAAAGTAACTAAGATTTGGGAATTTATAAAAGTGTTTAGTTACTTCGTACTTCATTATACTTATAATGGAAGTTTGTGTCCTATCCTACCCGTTCGGCTAACGACTCTCCACTAGTCAAGGGTGCGGTGGGTAAGAGTGGATACCTAATGACGGTCATTTTACAGGCCGCTTCCTTAAACACCCCTTATAGACCAGCTTCGTGAATGAGTTCTACTAATGGTAAGACTGACATTTACTTATACATATATAATATATTAGACTTTTAATTTTATATATAGTATAAGGGTGTATTTTATACTTTTAAAATACTAAGTGGTTTAATCTATTAATAAATTAGACTTTTAATTTGATTAACCTTAAACCACATAATTATGGATTTATTAATTATCTCTTTTAATTAAACACTTAATTAATTAAACAAAACCATAAGGGTGTAATTTAAACTATTCAAAATACTAGGGTTTTAGAATTTAATATCTCAAAATTAATACCTTTTAATTAAATTTTAAATTCCAAAACCTGAGGACAAATTTTGAAACTTTTTCAAAATATTAGGGTTTTACTATTTGAATTTCAAAAAATAAAAATTTTAAGTTCAAATTTAAACTATAAAACCTAAAGGGTGTAATTTAAAACTTTTTCACAGTTACTAGGTTAAATATTTGAATCAAAATAATCCTATACTATCCATATTTAACCAAATCCACCAATTTTGATAAGGATATCCATACCAATCATAAAAAATCGAATTTAGGCAAGAAAAACGAGTTTTGGTAGTAATCCTAATAAAAAACAGGCCAGAAAATCGAAAATCCAGGTACCAGAACACTCAACTCGTCGAGTCCATACATGGACTTGGCGAGTCAGCCAGTCAGACAACAAGATTTTAAGGCTTTTTGATCTTTTGGCAGTTCACTTTTGCATCTATTCAATAGAAAAACGACCTAGGCTCTGATACCACTATTGGGTTTTGAGCATAACATCATTCCTATGGTGTACATGCAACCCTAATTGCTTTGATCTAGGTTTTATAATTTGAACATACAACTATGAATACCAAAGCAATAAACCCTAATCTAGCATGTTAATTTCGAAATTGACATAATAAACAAGTTAGAATGATTACCTCAGCTTGTTATGTGGTAATAACGGGAACTCCTTGACCTTTGAAAGATTAGTGCCCCAAGTGTTGCACCTATAATGGAGTCACATACACTCTATGCAAATGATGAAGTAGGAGAGAAGGATTTTCTCTACTCTTAGGGTTTCATAAAGCCTTTCACGAAAATCCCTTGTAATGGGGTCTATTTATACTTGTGGCTGCTAGGGTTTTAGGTGGAAACCCTAATGTGACTGCTTAGGCCTTAAGCAGCCCATGGACCCCTTCTAGAATAACCCTTGGACGAATTCCTTATGGGCTTCCCATAGAATTCGTCCAACCTTATTCCAAGGTAATCCATCAACCCAATTGCAACTATCAAATAATTACAATATCAGTCCCCTTTATTTAATCAGTCTCTTTTGATCACCAAATTAATTCCAAATTAATTTATGATCAATACTAATTAAATAATATGATTTACAAATAATATATTAATCTTGTAGTATATTAATAAAACCATTTTGAGTACTAATTTATTTTTCACATAATAAATTCTACTCTCTCTTCTCTTGTCATCCTATCAAGTTGCATGAGTGAAGGCAACCCAAAAGGACCATGCTCATAATCAAATCAAGTACATACCAAACATAGTTATGGGCTTAGACACCTAATCCAACATTTATTCCCAATGAACCCATGATATAACTAGATCTACCATTTCAAGCTTCATAAATGACTTAGACTCCCAATCTTCCACCAAAAGGGTCAAAATGACCAAAAATGAACCAAGAAGAAGATCTATGAAATGAAAAGACAAGGTTGAGACTTTATACCTCCCAAGCTACCAAAAGGAGGTGCAAATGTTGGATCTTAAAGCTTTCCTTCAAACAACAAGTCTTCATATTTCCCCCTTCTTCTTCTAGATCCACAAAACCTTCCATAAATCTCACAAACACTTCAAAATCACCAAACATGGGCTGGGGGGGATTAGGGTTTAGAGCATGGAGGCTGTCCTAGAAATGTACAAAATGGACTATCATTAAGCTTATATATGGCACAACACAAAAATTAGTGTTTTCCAACTTACCCTCGTACGCCCAGCGTACTCCTCGTACGCCCAACGTACGAGGCTTCGCACCCCCACACCAACCTTCACATTACGCCCAACGTATGCCTCTCTACGCCATGCGTACTGATCTTTGCAGCTGTACGCCCTGCGTACTCCCTTGGTACGCCCTGTTTACTAAGGTTCCTTCCAAAACCCTAAATATTACGAAGGCCATAACTTCCTCTATCTAAGTCTATTTACGACGACCTTTATATCTATGGAAAGATGGCAAGAAGCCCTACAATTCTAGCAACCCATCATAACCTTGAAGTTCCCTGAACCAAACCAAAATTCATAAAGGACCGGGATAACCAATTACGATTATGCCCTTGGGCTTCGAAACACCATCGAACACTCGGATCACTTAGACTTTAACATCCTCATCCAAAAGGGCCAAAACATTTATTTCCCAAGCTCCCAAGCCTTATGATAACTGATGATTGGGCTGCAGCCCCGAATAACGAAGCGATTCGAAACCGGGTGTTACAGTCTTGATATCGACTCACCATGCTTAAAGCATATAATATATCAAGTATAGTACATGTCATGGAATATATGATCGATCCAACATCAGAAGCATATGCGTGACACCTATTTTCATAATAGGTATTAATGTGTGAGAATGAGAAAGAATTAGAGGAATAATGTGTTAGATCACACTGAGACTGTAACATCCATAAAATTCATAAAAAAATGAAGCCTTTCAAACATTCCCAAAACCATCCATTGTTTACAAATTGTTTTCAAAATAGTTTAACATCAGAGAAATCCCAGAAATCATAACATAAAATATGAGGAGTTGCATGATCAAGCCTTCACCTTCCCGCGATCATCTGAAGTACCTGAAACATAACTAAAACTGTAAGCCCAAAGCTTAGTAAGTCGTCCCCAAAATACCACCACATAAACATAACCAATAACAACATGCATAATAAGCCTTCAGCCTGACTGAACCGCCTTGCTAGGCCTTCAGCCTATCTGGACCGCTCCCGAGCCTTCGACATGGCTGGACCGCATCGTAGGGCCTACAACCTATCTGGACCGCTCCCGAGCCTTCAGCATGAATGGACCGCTTCGCAGGGCCTAATGTCTATCCAGACCGTTCAGGGTATCTTTGCCTTCAGCACAAAGCAGGACCGCCTAAACCCCACCACACACAAACCATGTCGACATATACATAACAATTAAACATTTAACCAGCCAACAGATAAATAAGCAGATCTTACAGATCGCTAAGCATAACATCGTCCTATCTACCAGGGTACAGATCTAATAGATCACAACAGCATAGCAACATCCTATCTACCAACATACAGATCTAACAGATCACCACAACATACAAGCATACGATAGACTAGGATAACAATCCAAAAGGGTCGGCCTTGGTGCCTTCGACCCTATTAGTATAGTGAGGAAAACTCACCTCGAATACTGGAAAAGTAGTTGAACAGTTCTCGGCTTCGAATATCAACCCAAGTCAATCCGCTAAACATAAAATATTTCCTTAAGTACCCCTTCATACTCATAACCCCTTAAGGGTCAACTTTGGTCAAAGTCAACACCTAGGGTGTAACATCCGGTTTACCAGGTATATTGTTTCGAGTATTTGATTAAAGGAATTCGGAGGGACTCGACGAGTCGGTGCCTCAACTCGTCGAGTAGGGTCACGACTTGGTGACGTGGTTAATTAATGGACTCGACGAGTCGGAGAGATGACTCGCCGAGTCAGCGCTGTTGATAGAAACCCTAATTCTCTTGGGCCTGGGCCTATTTAAAGGCTCTTAAGGCCTCCTATTGCGGCTACCTTTCAGGAGAGAGAACCCTAATCGAGTCCTTAGTATTTTGGGCAAGGGAGTGAGCCATTTGAGCATCTTGATGGATGGTTTGCAAGGAAGAAGGAGGTTTCAAGCTAAAGGAGGGCAGAGGAGGTTGTAGATCCGCGATTTACAACCTGGGAGCATCAATTGGAGGTATCAATTCGGACCCATTTTCTTCCCTAATTGTGTAGATCTTCCTTTTGAGGATTAGGGCTTGTATTATCTTCTTGGTGGGGTTTTGATTGCATCAAACCCCTCTTGTGAGCTGGTAGCATAGATCTAGACCTTGTAAGGTCCAGAAAGTCAGAAAGTAGAAAGCCATTGTTGTGCAACCATGGGGTTTGGAGGTTAAGAAGCTTTAATGGAATCTAAATGGCATATTGAGCGAAATATGCCATGCATGGACATCAAGATCGGACCTTTACGTGACTTTTGGTAGTGCTAGAAGGCCAGATCTATAAGTTAGAGAAACAGATCTGACCTCAGAAGGTCAAATGAGTGTTGCCATGGAGGAAACTCGCCGAGTCCATGAGAGGACTCGAAGAGTCGGATCGTGTTGCCCCGCGATTCGTGATCAGTGGAAACCCGTCAAGTGAGAGGTTAACTCGACGAGTCAATTGGGGCCTTAGGAGGAGTCTGAGGACACGCATGGACTCGCCGAGTCACCTGAGTGCACTCGGCGAGTCTGGTCAAAGTTGGACCGTTGACTGGAGTTGACTTCAGTTGACCTCAGGGTTTGGTCAAACTGATTCAAGAGAGGCCATGGAGGGGTAGAATGATCTTCTACCCATTCTTTAGAGATGAGGATATGAAGAGAGTATTGATTAGAGATATTATCATTTTGATAGGCGGAGGCTAGATCGGGAATATCGAGCACGAGAGTTTAATAGACATCATCGAGGTGAGTCTTCTCACTATACATTACCTAGAGTGGTAACTATGTGCAGAACGGAGGGTCTTATGTGATATGTGTATGTTTGAGTTTATGTGCATTGTGATATATGTATGATATGTGTTAGATAGACCGGACCGGAGGGTCCAACGATTTAGACCGGACCGGAGGGTCCAACGATTTAGACCGGACCAGAGGGTCCAACGATTCAGACCGGACCGGAAGGTCCAACGATTTATGAGACCGGAAGGCTCAACCAGACAGGACCGGAAGGTCCAATGATTTATGAGGCCGGAAGGCTCAACGAGCTAGACCGGACCTAAGGGTCCGATGAGCTACGGGACTGGAGGGTTCCGCTGAGACACAGTGACCAGAGGGTCTTGCAGAGTATAGCCTCGAGTGGCGAATTTGTTGTATGTGGTATTTTGGGGAACTCACTAAGCATTTATGCTTACCGTGTTATGTGATATGTGTTTCAGGTACCAGCGAGGGTCGCGGGAAGGCGCCGGCATGATTTGTACACACTGGCAGAAGATTCTATGTTGAGATTCTGGGATATGTTTTATTGTGATGACATTGATACATGAGATTTTGAGAATATTAAATGAGTTTTATTATGTTTGAAAAATGAAAAATTGTTTTAATATTTACGTCGTTACAAGTTGGTATCAGAGCCTTGGTTTGAGGGATTCGGATGCACCTTCGGGCGTATCTGAACTCAAACTGAGGATTTGAGGAAATTTTCATAAAAGAAACAATTTTTCTAAAAAGAGTAACAGATTTTTGAGAAAATCAGAACGGAGCAGTGTGTACGATCAGCCAGCGCCCGAATGGTGATTTCCCAAAATACCCTTACATTATGTGTTATGAGATATTATGTGATATGCTATGCATGCTAGAGATAGGCTAGGTATTTCATATTTTAGGACTAGAGTGGCTTGATTTGTGATGCCTTAGCCTAGGAGTTGCTATTATACGTGATGTGCCTTCGAGTAGGTGCTGAGTATGAGTATCCAGCAGGAATCCTTTTTAGAGAGGGATCTGAGTAGAGGAGTAATCTAGGAGAGATACCTATATGAGCATTTGAGGAGTCTACCCAAAGAGTAGTCAGATTTCACAACTAGGAATTTTGATGCTTTGTAACAACAACAATGATAACAATTGTAAACCAACAATGTGAAAGCATGCATGATGCTTATTCAATAACAACAAAAACTTCCATCAAACACTTTATACAAGCACTACAAATAGTCAACAAAGAATTGGAAACCCTAGAAATCCCGGTTTAAGTCCATTTTTGACTAGGATTTCCTTATTGGGCCTAATGGACCAATAAGCTTCCAATTTAACTATCTTGAACATAGAACTCTGAAATGGGCCCTAATTGGACCCATATACATGAAACTTAATATTTTGGGCCTTATAAGCCTAAAATGAACTAGGTTATCTTTAATGGGCCTTATTGGACCATAACAAATCTAATTAGCCCTAATGGATCATAAAAATCATTCCTTGACTTATTTTGGGCCAAAAATCCTCTAATTGAATCATAATATGGGCTTAAGCATACAAGGCCCAATTTTCTTTCTTCCTTTCTCCTCTTCTTGGCCCAACTACTCAAAAATGGAAGAGAGTTGACTTCCACTTGCCACCTCACATTTACCCATTGGAAACCCATGCAAAATCTCATGTTTTCATGCATGTCAACTCAAATGTCTCTCTCTTCTCCTCTCACTTTTTCTCTCGGCCGAGAGCCTCCCAAAACACACACATATCACAACAAACTCTCTTTAAGTCTCTCTAAACTCATCCATTTCTTCATCCAAAAATTCACAAGACTTTTGCTTATGTTTCAAGAGGTTTTCACAAGATAATCATCATTCTTTGGTAAGTTTTTACATGTCTAAGATATACAACTCTTCTCTCTTGTAAGATCCTTCCTTCTAAACAAGTTTTTGGTGGTCATACTCCTAGAAAACTCTTTAAGTTCGAGATCTTCCAAGAAAGCTTGCTAAAGCCGAAAATCACATCACTTGCTTCCATTCTTCTTCAAAAACCGAACCCACAACTCAAGGTGAGCTTCATACCCCTCTCTTTTCGGTTTTCATAAGTTTTATGGGGGAGAATACAAGTAAAATGTGTAGATCTATGTGTATGTGTATGCTATGTATGATTTTATGCATGTATGTGTGATTTTATGTGTTTTGTGTTGAATATGTAAACAAAAAGGGGAGAAATCTCGAGATCTATGTCCTAAGAAGGAAAACAAACATGATCTAAGTTATATTACACTAAACAAGTCAAGAATATTAACTTATAAGATTGTGATAAACATATTTCAACATAAAACCCATTTTTGGGCTTAAATTGTCAAAAATACAAAAGTTGGGTTAAAAATTGCGAAATCACGGTTTCTTAAAGGTCAAAAAAGTCAAAACAGTTACAATAATTGTTTTTATGAACATTATAACCTCCAAAGGACTTAAAATGTAAATATTAGCTTAATGGGCTAAATTTTGGGCTTTTCGGCCCAACAAGCCCAAAGTTACGAAAATATGACATTTAAAGGGGCTGAAATGGTAAATTCTTCAAAAACAGGGGATAACAAGTGTAACAAAACTATTTCAAGGGTTAAAAATGCTTTTCTTTTCCAAAAAGGATAAAAAATGCAAAGTTTTTAGATTTTGGGCTAAAATTGTAAAAATTGCAAAAATTTGGGTTGTAACCGAAAAATACTATTTTGGAAGGGCTGAAACTGCCAAAGAATAAGTCTTGAGTTTAAAAATATCATTTAAACAAGTCTATGATGCAAAAGTGTCAAAAGAATGTTTTAAGGGCTTAAAATGACTTTTCTTTTATATAAAGGACTAAAATTGTTATTTTATAAAAAGAAAGGGGCTGAAAAGGTCAAACCACTATTTTTTTAAACCAATTATTTTAATTATAGAATATTGAGACAAAAATACTAATCTACGGCTTACAAAATCAAAAGACAAATACATGTATAACTCCAAATACCGTTATAAACAAATCGCTCGGTCTCGAGTCGATACAAAAACAACAATCGTTCAATCGAATCCTCCAGTAGTTATGCGATACCTAAGACAAGTAAACATTCGACACTTGGGGTTGAAAGTTTCAAATCATGCTTGTTGGATCTTGCAAATCCATTAACATGATCTTTGGGGCCCAAGGGAAAACGATTATATGTTATTGGGCCTCCTATGACCCAATTCCGTATAAAGGGACCTTCAATGGCTTTTATGTGCTATTGGGCCCTAGTGGTCCATTAGTATTGCTAGTAAGGTCAAAGTAATCAAATGCGAGATGGGCCAACGTGTTCTTCGCATCCCCGACAGCCTAAAGTGACTCACGAAAGTGGTAGGACTTCATACTCCTCTTCTCTCGGTTGCTAAGGCTTGTGAGTAATCAATAGTAATCAAGGTGGTTTGGATTAAGTGAGTAATAACGGACGGCACCTCTAAGGGTCGTTTGTAGTTGGTAGTTATAACCAGTCATTATCAGGCATAGTTATAACGACTCACTAGAATTGATAATCTCCGACACCACCCGAGTAATCAAGGAAGAGTAATCAAAAATCATTCGTTGTGGCGGTATAGAAATTAGTAATCAAGTATATCTTTCGTCATCGGAAAACATCGGGTTTTTCGAGGAATTCAACAACACTCGCTCGTAATCTAAATAATTGTAATACAAAACTCCCTTTTTATACACGTTATGAAATCATTCATGCATCAACTTATGGATCTTCACACTTTGATAAACTATTGTCTTTTCAGAAAATATCGGATTTTCTAGGTTTTACAAACTACACAAATCATTTTTATCACAACATTGCTTATGAACTCACCAATATTTCATATGTTGACGTTTTCCAAAATAACTTGTATTCTCAGGTAACAGGTAAGCGGAAGGGTAATATCAAGTAATGTTAGGACGTTATGTTTTTGAAAACTCTCAAACAATTTATGTTATGAGTGTGTAATATTTAAAACAATGTACTGGATGTAAACAATATCAGTTGTAATGTATTGATGCATGGTGATGTTTATGTTATGATTCATGTATATTCATTGTGATGGTATTCAACTTAAGTCACGCGAGCCCCCGGACGTTTCCGCTGTCTGGTTTCGGGGGTGTGACATCAGATGCTCGCATGGGGTAAAGTTGCTTGAGTTCGGTGATATCCTTTGAGTATGAGGAGAGCAAGTGGGTAATAACCCAGAGTGGTTATACATGTTGGTAGAGATTATTCGATGCCCGAATGCTGCTTGCTTCATGCTTTGTGGAACTCTTGATGATGGGAGTCACCTACTAAGTGAATATGACGATATTCAGGAGGTAGATGGCTGGCATCCTAAGGAGTTCTTCAGCAGCTAATGGCGGAGAAGTGTGAGAACCTAGGACGAGCCTAGGAAAGGGTGAACCTAGTCAGATGAGTACGCTGACAGAGTAGAGCATTTCGCAGAGGAGCGAACACGCGTGACGAGATTGGTGATCGAGAAGGTTGAGCAGCTCCTTAGGAACTCGGGGATGGTCCGTATAAAAAGTATGGGTAGATGTGGTAGGTAGTATGGGCCCGTACTACTGAAAGCAGAGGACCCATACTCGATATAGGGAACATTCCGGAGATTTTAAGTAGCAGATCGAGAGGTGATTTCATGGTTCGAGTACCATGATTTGTAGCAGATCGCGAGGTGATTTCATGGTTCGAGTACCATGATTTGTAGCAGATCGAGAGGTGATTTCATGGTTCGAGTACCATGATTTGTAGCAGATCGAGAGGTGATGTCATGGTTCGAGTACCATGATTCATAGCAGACTGAGAAGAGAGAACATGGTTCGAGTACCATGATTCGTAACGGATTGAGAAGAGAGGACATGGTTCGAGTACCATGATTGTAGCGAATTGAGGAGAGAAAACATGGTTCGGGTACCATGATTCATAGCAGATCGAGAGGTGGCCACATGGTTCGAGTACCATGACCCGTGGCGGTTAGTGTTACTGGTTCTACCAGTTATTCCGTTGTGATTGGTTAGACTGAGATCGGATGTGAAAGAGTATGGGGCCAGAGGGCCATAATGAACGAATTTTAATGGAGCATCCCTTGAAAGGGAAATCGAGTTAGCTCCGAGGGATTGTTGATGAGATGCTAGTTGGAGTCGCAAGACTCAGGGATGAGTAGGGATGGTGCGTTATGGGAGAATACGGTCTAGGCTGAGCGACCGGCCGATAGTGGAGATGTCATTTTCTGTGACCTGAGCGGTGCTATTTCTGTTCCAGTGGGAAACAGGATAGGTATTGAGATTTTCGGTTTTCGAGGTTGGGGGTGAGCCCTGTGGGATAGCTTTGGTTACGATCTTTCATCGGAGTATCTGGGGCAGTATGTCTGTCGCGAGGTAAGGATATAGCATGAGCAGGTTGTCAGTGGGAACTGAGACGGTCAAGGACCAGGATACACCCTATTTGAGCATAGTAGGGCATGTGTTAGCTGCAGCAACGGACGGTCAAGAGGAGTATATCGGAGCGGTGGCTCTTAGTGTCTATGATGGGTATCGAGTGTGGAAATGAGGTCCCTGCTCTTATTATAATTCACGTGATGGGACGTCAGTTGAGGAGTCGAGGATGAGGAGTATGTTAGTTCATTATTTTCAGACAGAGAGTCAGGGTTACTACTGGACAGTTGAGATGTCCGGTAGTGGGGTGGTACGAGATTCTGAATGACTAGAGGCAGTCATGATGAGAAGTTCTGTGGATTTCATCTGAGATTCGGGGTATTTGGAGTTGTTTGATCTCCATCGGGGAGATCATCGAGCATTGTGTACCACCTTCCAAGAGTAGGTGTGATGTTACTGGTAAAAGCAGTCTGTGGGATAGATTGTTGGTGAACCAACTGGTGATGGTTCGAACCCTGAGTGGGGGAGAACGGGGTACTTTTTGAGGAGCTTAGAGGTTTGTTCAAGAGTGGTTAGTGAACTGGATATAGAGACCTGCGGTGCGGATTCCTGAGACCAGGGTTGTTGGTGGTCAAGGCGAGGTGCAGAGCGAGATAGTGCATGTGGTACGTGTTAAGGAAAGGATGAGTGTCTCCACGGCAGGTGGCTGTTGGTCGAAGACCGTGTGTAGCATGAAGATTAGTGGTGAATCCTGAAGGAACGCATTGTTGTATATGTGTATGATGCGGTAAGTAGGAGATCAGTGGTTGAGGCAGGACATCATGAGGTTCTGTGATGGTGTACCGAGGTATCCGAGTATGATGTTCTAAATTTTGGATTATTTTGAGACTTGAGTTATGGGATGACGAGTGGTGTATCAGGTGTCTACGGTTCCAGTGGGAGCCCTTTCAGCTAATTGACATCAAGCGGGATTATTCGAGAATGTGGATTGCAGCAGGGAAAGGTGTTTTGTTATGGCAGATGTCGTCAGAAATAGCAATGCATAATTTCGGTAAGTATGAACACCTATGGCTGGTCCGCAGGGCATGAGTTAATGATCGCAGTGTGGCGTCGACCTGAGGATGAGATTGTGAAGTGGTAGGAGCAAGGGCGGTGATGCTACGGGGAGTCGTAGTACTCACTATTCAGTGAGAGGTTGTGGTGATGCTACGGGGAGCCGTAGTACTCACTATTCAGTGAGAGGTTGTGGTGATGCTACGGGGAGCCGTAGTACTCACTATTCAGTGAGAGGTTGTGGTGATGCTACGGGGAGCCGTAGTACTCACTATTCAGTGAGAGGTTGTGGTGATGCTACGGGGAGCCGTAGTACTCACTATTCAATGAGAGGTTGTGGTGATGCTACGGGGAGCCGTAGTACTCACTATTCAGTGAGAGGTCATTGTGATACTGTGGGGAGCCATAGTACCCACTAGTCAGCAAGAGAATGTTGTGACGAATAACTCTCTGATCAGAGTGTGACGCATAAGAGTTTTGGGCTTGGATAGCCCTAATATTGGATTTTGTGGGAGCCTGGTAGTCGAACCAGGGGCGAGACTGGGGTCTCCATATTTGTCGGGAGTCGTTATATTCTCAATTAAGTAATGGTTGTTGCAACCAAAAGGAAGTGGATAAGTGAGGAACGTATGAGTTGCGGGTCATGAGTCATGAGTTGAGTGGTTCGTTGGGACGAATGGTTCCAATTCTGTGCCAGAACAGACTCTCGAGTTGAGTTCGATTCTAGTGGTGTATAGAGTAGACAGAATGAGATTCCAGATTCAGAGATGCATTTCATTTGGAAGGGGGTATTGTTCCATCTGGTGTCTTAGACCTGAGGGGGTCAATTCGTTGGTATGAGAAAACCGCGAAACGTATGGAACTAATGAGTAGTAGACGGTAGAGATCGAGAGTGAGTCGAATTCCGTTTTCGCTTGAAGTAAAGCGAACTTCGCGACTTGTGTGTCGCTCTGGGCCGATATAGTTGTATTGATAAGGAAGTCAGTGAAACGTTTTGGTACATGCATAGGGTGACCTTTGGAAGTTCAATTGTTGGGTCGGGAGATGACCTGGTGCTCAGTTTTGAAAGGGATATTGAGAAGGGAGCCGAGGTTATGTTTGTCAGATGTCGGAGGACGCTTCTGAACCAGCATGATCATTTTTCGTGCCTGAGGTCAAGATGTTGAGGCTTCGTGTTCAGAAGGGTTGTGATTGCATTACAGTGGATGAGTCCCTGGTGTGATGTGTTCCTTTCATTCCTTGGTATATGATCTGGGTTGTTTATCATGTCTGGGGCGAGTGATCGGTAGCCAGTTTTGGGCATGGACTTGTTTTATCGGTCCCCACCAGAGAATCAGAGGTGCAGTGAGCTATCGGGGTTTATTATTCGAGGAGCGAATAACGTGGTGACATCTGGAGAGAGCGGTCTGGCTGTGTGTCAGGCTACCAGAGTTTCCAGATTCTTGAGAGTCAGGAGGGGTAGCGTAGTGGCAGTGGGTCTGTCCTTTTCCAGGGAGGAGTTCCTGTTTGGATTCAGGTGCCCAGAGAGGAAGATAGCTGTGTGATATGAGATCCTTTCGATGGTGCTGTTCGGTTATGGGATTAGATCTATATGTTGTTGAGAAGCGATTTCGACGGCGAAATCTAATTCAAGTGGGGGAGAATTGTAACATCCAGTTTATCAGGTATATTGTTTTGAGTATTTGATTAAAGGACTTTGGAGGGACTCGACGAGTCGGTGCCTCAACTCGTTGAGTAGGGTCGCGACTTGGTGACGTGGTTAATGAATGGACTCGACGAGTCGGAGAGATGACTCGCCGAGTCAGCGCTGTTGACAAAAACCCTAATTCTCTCGGGCCTGGGCCTATTTAAAGGCTCTTAAGGCTTCCTATTGCGGCTACCTTTCAGGAGAGAGAACCCTAATCGAGTCCTTACTATTTTGGGCAAGGGAGTAAGCCATTTGAGCATCTTGATGGATGGTTTGTAAGGAAGAAGGAGGTTTCAAGCTAAAGGGGGCAGAGGAGGTTGTAGATCCGCGATTTACAACCTAGGAGCATCAGTTGGAGGTATCAATTCAGACCCCTTTTCTTCCCTAATTGTGTAGATCTTCCTTTTGAGGATTAGGGCTTGTATTATCTTCTTGGTGGGGTTTTGATTGCATCAAACCCCTCTTATGAGGTGGTAGCATAGATCTGGACCTTGTAAGGTCTAAAAAGTCAGAAAGTAGAAAGCCATTGTTGTGCAACCATGAGGTTTGGAGGTTAAGAAGCTTTAATGGAGTCTAAATGGCATATTGAGCGAAATATGCCATGCATGGACATCAAGATCGGACCTTTACGTGACTTTTGGGTGCTAGAAGGCCAGATCTATAAGTTAAAGAAACAGATCTGACCTCAGAAGGTCAAATGAGTGTTGCCATGGAGGAAACTCGCCGAGTCCATGAGAGGACTCGACGAGTCGGATCGTGTTCCCCCGCGATTCGTGATCAGTGGAAACCCATCGAATGAGAGGTTAACTCGACGAGTCGAGTGGGGCCTTAGGAGGAGTCTGAGGACACGCATGGACTCGCCTAGTCACCTGAGTGCACTCGGCGAGTCTGGTCAAAGTTGGACCGTTGACTAGAGTTGACTTCAGTTGACCTCAGGGTTTGGTCAAACTGATTCAAGAGAGGCCATGGAGGGGTAGAATGATCTTCTACCCATTCTTTAGAGATGAGGATATGAAGAGAGTATTGATTAGAGATATTATCATTTTGATAGGCGGAGGCTAGATCGGGGATATGGAGCACGAGAGTTTACTAGACATCATCGAGGTGAGTCTTCTCACTATACATTACCTAGAGTGGTAACTATGTGCAGACCGGAGGGTCTTATGTGATATTTGTATGTTTGAGTTTATGTGCATTGTGATATATGTATGCTATGTGTTATATAGATCGGACCGGAGGGTCCAACGATTTAGACCGGACCGGAGGGTCTAACGATTTAGACCGGACCAGAGGGTCCAACGATTCAGACCGGACCGGAAGGTCCAACGATTTATGAGACCGGAAGGCTCAACTAGACCGGACCGGAAGGTCCAACGATTTATGAGGTCGGAAGGCTCAACGAGCTAGACCGGACCTAAGGGTCCGACGAGCTACGGGACTGGAGGGTTCCGCTGAGACACAGTGACCAGAGGGTCTTGCAGAGTATAGCCTCGAGTGGCGAATTTGTTGTATGTGGTATTTTGGGGAACTCACTAAGCATTTATGCTTACCGTGTTATGTGATATGTGTTTCAGGTACCAGCGAGGGTCGCGGGAAGGCGCCGACATGATTTGTACACACTGGCAGAAGATTCTGTGTTGAGATTCTGGGATATGTTTTATTGTGATGACATTGATACATGAGATTTTGAGAATATTAAATGATTTTTATTATGTTTGAAAAATGAAAAATTGTTTTAAAATTTATGTCGTTACATAGGGACAATGGTTAACTTTCCTCATCATTTTATCCTCACGTCGTGACCTTCCTTGGCTCACGTCGTGAGAGTCAACTTGTCTTGGGTCGACACAGCGAGTGAACTCATTTCACTCATCTTAGGGTTTCCGTTTGGGGCAATCGCCATGCTCACGTCGTGAGACCATACTTCTCACGTCGTGAGAACTGTTCTGTGAGCATTAAGCTCTTAACCCTTTTAGATGCGCGTTGGGACTTTCCAGAATACCATATCTAGCCTAAAGGACCATAAAAATCATATCTTTTCAGTCATGCATGTCCCATGCATGACTTAAACACCAGTTAGGCCAAAAGATAGGTACAAACATCAAGATTCAAACTTGGAGTCCATAACTTGCACCAAAATCCATATCCAAGGATTCTAACACATCAAATGACTCAATGGTCCATAAAGTTGCCAACTTTATGGATCTCATGCATGATAATCCAAGATCCCACGCAAAGAAGGTAACCATAACCTAGATCTAGCAAGATTAGAAGAGAAATGTGGGATCTTTGAGACTTACAGAGGCTTATATGCTCAAAAGTGCCACAAGGAGGAGCTTATCTCGCCAAAAGGCACCACCACAGGGGCTTCTTATTCTTCTTCAAGGAAATCAAAAAACCAATAACACACCAATACCACCAACAATGGCTTAAGGGCTCAAGAGGGCCGAATCTAGGGTTTTTCAGGAACTTGAGAGTGAAAGAGGCTGAGGATGGGCGACCATAGCCTCATCATTCTGTTTTATACTCTATTTTTAGGGTTTGGGACCATCAGGTCTGCCTCACGTCGTGATATCTTATGCCTCACGTCGTGAGGTTCGATAACACGGGTCAAACGGTCAATGGTCCTACTCACAACGTGACCACTATGGCTCACATCGTGAGCCTCTTCTAAATGTAATTAAAAATAATATTTTTAATACCTCAGGATTCAGATGTTACAGAGACGATTTTGTGGATATAAAATTCGTCAAAAACACAGTTCGTATGAGAAATTTGTGACCGTTTGAAATGTGGCAGTCGGGTGTGACACGTGTCGAAAGGAGACGAACACGTGGTGTTTTTGGAGACCGGTTGTTACCACGACATGGTCAATAGACCACCACGATGTGACGACGCACATCTATAAATAGTTGTGTTTTTTGTCGTTTAGAAGGTTTTGGCACACGTGGTTAGGGGTGTTGCTCGAGAAGCGTTCACAGAGACTTGTAACGGAGGTGTTAAACTAGTGTACAGGAGATACGTGATTAAGTTACGAGATTCGTTAAGGGTTGGAAAATTGATGAACTCGAAAACAGTACTAAGGTGGTGGCCATAATTATAGTTAGTTTTTACTAACTAACCAAGTGAGTAATCTTATCTTTCTCTAGATTATTGTTACGTAGATATGTGATAATTATTGAGCATACTCAAAATTGAGTATAGTATTTGAATTGTTATTTATTAATAACATATGAGTCGAGCATTTATGATAATTTAGATTTATATTATTTTATTACTATTTGAGTATATAGATGACTATGATTGAGATACACAACCAAGTATAATATTTATAATGAGTACATCCGAAATTTAAAACAACTTATTAAAACACGTGTTAATAAACTCTATGATTGAGACATGTAATTATATATTACTATAGAAGTTAAGGAACGATCATTAATGAGATAAATAGTTGAGTATTGTTATATGAGTTAATAAGTTTAAATAGTTGTAATATAGAGATGCATAGAGAGAGAGAGAGATAGAGATAAGAAGAGAGATGAAGAGTGAGATACATAGAATGAGTGTGAAATAGACATAGAGATGCTGAGATAGAAAGAGAGATGGAGACATAGATACAGAGAATGAGAGAAGAATGGAGATAGATAGACAAATAGATAGAAATGCAGAGATAGAGAGATTCAAATACAGAGAGAGAGAGAGAGAGAAAGAAAGGGAGATACATATACAATAGGAGGTAGAGACAGAGATATTGAGAGAAATCGAGTATAAGTATAGAGATTGAGATAGAGAGAGTAGAGGAAAAGAAGGGGAATGAGTGTAGAAAATGAGTAGAGAGAATAAGAAAATAAAAGGGAAAAAAGGTATACGTGTGTGTGTGTGTGTGTATATATATATATATATATATATATATATATATATATATATATATATATATATATATATATATATATATATACTAGTGGGGTACCCGCGCAATGCAGCGACCGAGGATTGGGGGTGGTGGCTATATTTCTTCTCTATGAATGGTTACGTACTAACGTAACGCAACATGCGACATGTGGCACTTAGTACGCTGTTTTGGTTAAAAATAGAAGTATGTTTTGGGTTTGGTTAAAAATAAAACTATAATGGTGTTTTAGTTTAAACGTATAAGTATGTTGTTGATTTGGGTTAAAAATGAAGGCATTAAGTTATTTTTGGATAAAGTTATGTGTCTTGCTATTTTTGTTTAAAAAAAATACGTTTTTCTCAGTTTTAAATATAATTTTGTTGTTATTTTATATTAAAAATAACAGTATGTTATGGTTTTGGTTTAAATAAATGAATATGTTGTTGTCTTAAGTTCGGTTATATATGTAAACCATGACTCCTCACTTGTTGGAGGTTTGATTGTCTTTTATTGGAGATTTGGCCTAGCTCGGCTCTTCACTTGGTGGGGTTGGGTTGTCTTCTATTAGAGATCTAGTTGGAGTATGGCAAAAGATAATCAAATAAACTGAATGGATGAGGAGTGAAAGAGGTAGTGGTTCACGCGTTTGGTGTGTATCATGAAAAAATAAGGGTGTTAAGTGATGACGGGAGGGGTGGGGTTATGGTTAATGGGATTAAATTATTATGATTATAATTTAAATATAAATTCAACAATAAATATTTATTAAAAAACATAAATGTTGCAATACGGTAATCATAGTCAAAATTAGGACTATAAATACATACCTCAATGAAGACAAAAACTGAAACATAAGAGAATCTAGGACTAAAACTAAAACAAAACATTTTTTGGGACAAAAAAAAAAAAGAAAAATCGGCCATACTCAAAGGACCAAAAATGTAATTAACTATCATATTTTTATAATCTTTAATTGAAATGGTAACTAATAGTTAAACATCTACAGAAAATGGAAACTTAAAATCAAATATAACTAATTCCATGTGCCTCCAAATGGTAATAAACCAACATAAAAATCTTCAATCCTACCACAAATATGATTACAACCGGTCGAATATCTTTGATTTGGCGAACATTCAAATTAAGTGATATTTTTAAAAAAAAACCAAAAATTATTGTGAAAAAGAAACAGCAGTGAGGAATCTACACAAATACATCAGATTAATTAATTTTCCTCTTAACTAAAAGTGGGATGCAAAACGAATGTGGATGTCCCGGTTTCCAATATTTAATCAAATATAATATGCACAACTACATGACCCTTTTGATGAATACTTGCAATTACATGGATCCCTTACACCTTACTTAAGTTTTCACACAAAATTCATTTCCTCACTTTAATACAAACCTTTTAAAAAGGTTAAATCACATCAACTGCCAAATTCCGGTATAATAAGATCTAATAATATATCCAACTTTTAATAGAATTTTCCATATTTTCCCTTGTTTCAAAATGAATAACCATTAACACATATTTTTCAGAACCGGATCGATGTCCAAGCTTGATATATAAGTACATTGCCATTTTGTGTAAACACTTAAAGTACATTGTCGTTTTAGGTTTTAATATAAGCACATTTTAACCGTTGAACCGATGTTAGATTTTGAAGGCAGTTCTGGTTTCCGATGACCATTCTTTTTTTTCTTTTTTTTTAATTAGAGAATTTCAATTAAGACGGTTAACTTTTGTTATAGTGTTTCAATTAATAAGCAAATGAAATTCTATTTAAAGTACCATGAATTAGTTTTTACACGGGATAGGTTTATAATTGCATTAACCAGTTTTTGATATATTTGGTTTGATCAATAGCTGTATTTGAGAACAATACACTTAAAATAATAGATAGTAATGGGTCCAAATCGCATCTTCTAATTTTCTTTAGAAAATCAAACTATATTGTATATGCATAACTATTCCTTTAATGTCATATTTTGAGCCAAATATATTACAGATCTTGATAACATCTATGTTCTATATAACAATTATGTTTCCAAATTTCATCGATAGAAATCAAATTTGCAAATCCAAAAAAAAGTCAGCTGAGATTTGAAAATTTCATTTTCTTATATCTTGATGTGCCCCTGAAGCTTCCTTTGAAATCCTTCAAACCACTACATATCTGACCTGGTGAAAGTCCTCCTTAGCATGCAATTCTAATTTCTATTCCCCACTTTATCCTACACGAAAAAATAATCATTATAAGACTGATTACATTACTATAAACCAAAAGACCAAAAAGCTACAAATGACGATCAATTTTTTCTATGTGTATGAGATTTATTGTTATTTTTCCCACTTTATCCAACATGAAAAATCTGGTCGAAAAATCAACATTTGCACTAACATGTGCACTATACGTAGTCCCTAACAAGGACTTCGTGCATTAGATACTCCATGTCTGAAAAGCAAACAAAGAGAAATGGAAAACAACTGACCAACAATTACACTATACCTGATCCATAATATAGTAATATACACATAAATTAATGGTTACCTTGAGTTTAGAAGGTTTCTTGGACAAACAGTACACACATAAATTAAAAATTGTTAGCTGAGCAGAGTTGGGAATGGCCATTCTACAATCATAAAAAAAGCATGAAAAACAAAACAAAAATTAGGGATATTTAAAAAAACATTTCCAAGCATGTGAAAATCAAATTATTTGCTTAACATATCATAAACAAAGATGTGAGAAGCCTGTAATTGGCAATTACTCCAAAAAAGAGCAGGGAGCCGAACTCGTGGTTGGTAGATCGTAGAATTAAACTGTAGGAATGGATCATAAATTAAAACTCATTTAAAATAGTTCTCTTTCGATTGAAACAAGACAAAGAGAAGAGACAAGCAACATACATTACAAAATAAAATGAAAAAAATGGAAGGATACGCCCATTAGTGAGAGACAGAGAGATCATTATGGTCAGAGAATGTTTGAACTCGAGATCTATTCACCATAATCAGTGATGATATTTGTTTAGACATAGAAAGATAGATGGAGATATATATTTGAGCAATTATAGTTACATATGAAGTCCTTTCTTCAACAATATATCAAGAATAAGGTAGTGCCGATGGCAGAGCACTACGACAGATGTGTTGAAGGATTTAGTTGTTTTGGTTTTTACAAAAAGAGGCAGAGGATGCGTCATTTAGAGTTTTTGGTGAAGAACATATATGTATATGTATGTGAATGTAAACGTGAGAGGCAAAATTGGGAGGGGCCTAGATTGGGGGAATAAAGAAGGAAAGTAATTAATTTGATAAAATAGTATCGTTTTAAAAGAAGTATGATTGTCAAGTTGTACATTCTGTTTATAAATTTGTACCTCTTAAAGTTTCAAGAAATGTCCGATATGTTTAATAATACAGTACATATATATATATATATATATATATATATATATATATATATATATATATATATATATATATTTGTATTAGAGCTGTGGTTTGAGTAAATTAGGTAACTAGTATTAGATTTCTAATCTTAAACCAATGAGTAGTGAAAGAAATATAAGTTAACTATATGAGTACAGGTTAGTTACCTATTATATGTAACTAAAGAATGTTTTGGTGTTTATACCTTAATTATTATTGAATGTTATTGTGAATGTGAGAGTTGATTAATTAGAGTGAGTGTTTTAACTATCACTATAAGAAGAGTTCGATGAGTCACAATATGAGTTCTTGTGACAATACCCAACGAGTAGAGAGAACGAATATGGTAAACCACATAAAGAGTATTTTTTGGTAAAATATTTTAAGTAAGTGTGATATAAATATATTATAGTTATATAATGTAAGGAGTTGAGTATATATATTGTATATACTGATAATAGAGAGTCGAGATTTTGTATAGTGGTGTAGAGATATTACATAAAATATATCACATGTTGAGTTTATTATGATATTGAGTAACGAGAGAATTGAGGTCACATAATGAGTATCTTGTGACGATTGTAATGGTAGCTGGAGTGGTTGTAAATCCATTTATGAGATTTGATAACTAAATGATGGCTTGAGTAGCCACACAACTATTATCATTATAAATAAGTTTTCGGCATCATAGATTTGTTGCATATAATTATATGAACTTTATGTGTTAGTTACATCGAGAGACTAATTTGACTAAAAATGTGATTTATTCATTTCCATGAATGTATGAATAAATTTTGAGATCTTTAAAACTAGCATTAGTGAGAATATGTTGTAGATATCTGAAATATTTTTGAATAATGAAATTAAATTGCAAAGAGTACAATTGTAAAAGTAGAGTTAAATGTAGTAAGGTACTTTAGTATATTTCCACACAAATATAGTTGGCCCGTGACACGTCAAATATGTGTAAATGAGTGAAATAACTTATTATTTATGATATTTTTATATATTGTGTGATTACCGTATCTACGAGTTGTATATGAGATAACATGTTTAAAGTTAGTGTGATTAATTAATTATGGTGCTTAATAAGGTTCAGAAGCATATGCTAAATGTGCTTAAAATGGGAGAGATAAGAGATATTTTTGGTTGCTAGAGTTAAAGCTACCAAAAGAAAAAAAATGATATATTTAAGTTAAAGTTAGAGTTATTGAATGAACATATATATTAAATTAGAATCGTCAGTAGGTATTTCATGAATGATGTATTTGATTGAAATCTTTGGGATCATTTTCCCCTAATTATTAAAGACATACATTTCCAAAGAGTCAGAGTAATATTTTAAGAAAAAGATGACAATGTACTTTGAGTTCCCTCGCGGTTACGAAGAGACTACAACATGTTAAGTAGTAGGTTGCTATATTTAGAAGACTGATTAAAAGTCGCGACGTGATGACATAATAAGAGAAAAGTATGAATTTGTAATTATCAGGACCATTTTCCCTAGCAATTAAATCCAATCACTACCAAAGAGTTAGATGAAAATAATAGTAAATTAAGACACCACAGGTGTCTACACATAAGAGAAATATGTGATTTGTGTAAACTTAGAGGGGATATGAAAAATGTTTGAAACAGAGTAAGTAGAATAGAGTGTGAGTAACACAACTAGAGCAATAAATAGAAAGAGTAATATGACACGATAAAAAAGATTGAAGAGAAAGCCATGGATACATGAGGAAGACGAGCTCTTGGTTGAGTATAAAGATAAATGAGTTAAAACTTGTGTGAGTTAATTAATGAGAATATGATATCATTAGAGGATTGATAGCATTATTAAGAATGGAAGAGTTATTCAATTATCATATAATACATTATTCCTTCTATATATAAAGTTGAGTTAAGAGTTGAGAGTTTATTCGATTGATTTCTTTTCTAGTTATTTTGAGCATTATAAAAGAAACATTGTATCGAGTCCTTTTAAAGTAAAGTTTTGAATTATGTCTTTAATGAGAATTAGATGATGAATTAAGAGGAGTAAGTAGTCAAAGCTTGAATTTATGAGTAATAGTAAGAGAAATAATATTAGTTGAGAATAACGAAATGCTATAGTCGAGTGGGAATAGTAGTAGAAGGAATTCTACCAGTTGAAAAGAGTTAAGAGTTGTGACTCATAATAAGTAAAATACTATTAGTAATGATGGTTAGCGTCAAAGAGAGAACATACATTGAGAATGTCTGATGATAATAGAGAATAAAATATAAAACCCTCAGATACATGAGTAGAGAGTTGTTGTAGTGTTAGTTGATTTAACTACGTTATAGTGATAAGTACTTTTGAAATTTGTCTTTAAGATATAGACAATTGCTTTACAATCAGTATGATTTTAAATTGTAGAATGGTCTTTAATGACCAAAGTTTGGAGATTTATAAACATGTTTGAGATACATGTAAATATTATGCACTACAACAAATAGTGGGAGTTTCAGACACTATTGTAATAGGATTGCATTAATCTACATGATAAGTCGAGGTATTACTTAACTGGGTTACCATTATGATAGAGATTGATGACTAAGTTATTAAAGAAAGTTTGAGAGAAAACAAATTTAAAATTCCTACGAGTATTATATGTTATGAGAAAAGAATATGAGTTTTTTGAAACAATTAAAAGTTGAGATTTAATTAGAGAAAAGTCTCATAATAAAATGAGATCATGAATTGAGAGCCTCAGAAGAGGCTTAGGTTGAGATTATAGAAAAAAGTTGATTTTGAACCTTCCATGTAAGTTGGAAACTTTTTGGTTTCTATCCAAAGTTTTTTTAATACCACGGGGACCAATTTTGCAGTTTTGTCTTCATATTATATATCCATTAAAATGATATAATAACGAGGAAGGAAGAAAATGGCTCATCTTATTCATTACAAATAAAGATTTGAAACAAAACAATGAGAAGAAGAATAATAAGAAATGATAGGATAAAATGAGAGAGAAAAATAAAGACGTGATATTTATATATGGATAACGAATGGTGAGGCCCATGCGTTGTGACGAGTTTATTAATTATGTTTTCGACTTAATAGGTTAATACGAAAGTCTGATACTATTTCTATAAATTTGCTATTACACATTGACCAAACCTATTCCCATTTTCTGCTATAATGATCATTTTTGTTACTTTTTTTTTGTATAATGATATTTTCTTTAAAATTTTTATCATACAGGGACCACTTATGTTGTAGTTGTTTGTCGTATGGACTATTTATTTAACTATATAGAGATTATTTATGTATTTTTTTCTGTATAGGGACCTTTTCTATAAAGTTATATTACATATGGATCATTTCTTTATAATATTCTGCCACAAGGACCATTTGTGTAATCATTTAGGGACTATTCTATAAAAAGGATTTCTACACAGGGACCTCTTGCGTTCTTATAGGGACTATTTCTGTAAAAGAAATTTATGCCCCGAGATTCCTTTTGTAAATTTCCAAGCAAATGTTTATACATAGATAATGTGATATCCTAATTTTTTTGTATTGTTTATTTGGTTTTAAAATAATAAAATAGAAAAAACACAAGGTTGTCAAGATCGGGATCCAACGTATGATTGTTTTTGGGTTTGCAAGATCGGGATCCAGATCCTAAGATCTCACAAAATAAAACATAATTTTAATTTATAATTTTAAAACATGAAAAATATTTGAAACATTCAATTTTTCATTCAAAAATTATATAAACTTCAAAATATTAATCATTAGTCACAACACAAAATGATAAATGGTAAGTTGGTAAAGGGAAAAAGACATAAAGTGGTAAAAAAATTCATTTGCAAAATAAATAAATAAATAAATAATCAAGGGAAGGTAGGGTTGGATCGGATCTTGATCCTACGACCCTGCTTACGATCATACCCCAAATACGATCCGTTTACGACCCGACTCATTTTTCATACCTATGATTGTAGGATCGTACGATCATACGATAAGGATCGTGATTTTGACAACCATGGGTTATACTAAGATAATGCGTCCATTATTTTCATCCCATAGGATGGGACTTGGGTAAAGCACCAATGATCGCTCTAATGACATAATGGTCCCTATTGTTTAAACAAGGTAAATGACATTCTTTTGTTATTTCATTTTGTTTTATTTGTCGTTTTTACATAACCAAGGTTGCAAAAAACGTTCGATGTTAGTTAGTCGATAGACTAGAGTTAAATGATTAATCGGCTAGTCAGGGATTAATCAGTGGATTAATCGTGGACCAATTATTTGTTGATTTGTTGAATTTAAAAAAATTAAATATGACTAATATCATAACAAAGTTCGGAAATACCACTAATATCATAACAAAATATGTTAATCTACTCTAATAAACAAAAACTATTTTTGACACTTGTCACATTCTCATGCATTTTGACACGTGTAATTTTGTGGTTAATTCTTAAAAATTAATTTCTATTTGTCATTTTATGGTAATTTTCAGTTTTCTTAACTAACTACTTTAACTTATAGATCATAAAAAATATTTAATGTGTCATTAATTTGTTTCCTTATATTTTCAAATTTTAATATGTTTCTTTCAATATAAATCATTAAAAATTGAAATGTTTCTTTCAAAGTTCATTATCATTTTTGTAACATCCTGTTTATTAAATAAGTAAATAGATAAAATTGATGAACGAATAGTCGCCCTAAATCCGTATTATTTAATGGGGAGTGGGTTTTGGGGAGCCAAATGTTATAAATTAGATTATTCGGGGGTTAAAGTATAATTTTGGGACTTAATTTGTATTAATTTATGGAAGTATGGACTAAAGAGTAAATTTTGGACCTATGTTGAAAAGGATTTGTAAAGGGAGGGGCTGTTTGGAAAATTTCGGATTTGACATGAAAGGGATTTTTGAAGGTAGGGTAGAAATGGTAAATATGGGATCGAAATTGAAAGAAAAGGATGGATGAGGGACCACATGTGTAGTTATGGAATGAAGTTATGGGATCGTGGTATATAAACTCGTCACCTTCTAAACCCTTACCCTAATGGGTGTTGCAACCGCCAACTTCACCTTCACCCTCCTTCTCCAACTCCGGCGCCGCACCACCCGTATGCCGCCTTTCACCACTGGTGTCGTTCCACTGCCACTGAAGACATGTGCCACCACCAGTCGTCATCATGGAGCCTCTCAGCCACTGAAGCCAATCGCCATCGTTGTTGAACAAGCCAAGTTGCTGCCGCCGCTGCCAGTCGAGTCCGAGCGCTGCCGTCGCATTTCTCGGATTGCCTCCGCTGCCGGGTCCCATTGAAGAGAAGATGTCGCCGACGTGGTTCGCAACTAGCGACTCCTCGTTGCTGCTGTTCCAGATCGCGAATAACCGCCGCCACCTCATTGCCGTGTTTTTCTTCTCCATCTCCGTTTCTGTTCCGGCGTTGCGCCACTGCTGTGGCTCCAAAGACCATCCCACTGTCACTTCTCCGTTCACTTTCTTCATCGCTACCGTTGGGACCCGTCGACTGCCGCCGCCACCATGCGACTACCTTGTCGTGACTGTTTGACCGCCGACCATTTCACGCTACCAGGTGGGTGGCTACGTTCGTTGGGCGTGTTTTGTCGAGTGCTGCCGTTGCTAATCGCTTTTAGGCTCGTTATTGTTGTTCGGAAATGTAAAGGGCCACTATGGCCGCCAGCCATGGTGGCTGCCACCTCCAACCACCGCCTGTCGCCACTAGGGTGGTTGTGTGTGTGTGTGTGTGTTTATGTTAGGGAGTGTATGTGTTATTAGAATTGGTGTTGTAAATTGTAATCGTGACAGTAGAATGGAAAGAAAAAAAAACCCGTAACCACCACCGTGAGGTGGTGGCTGCCACCGTGAGCCGCCATTGACCCCCACTACCTGCGGTGGTAGTGGTGTTGGATTAATGTCTAAGTCCATAACTATAATTGGTAAGACTTGACCCGACCCGGCATGGCCTATTTGGGTTGCATGACATCATGCATTTGGATAGACTAAAATGAGAGAAATAGCACTTAAGGTTTATTAATATATTATAAGTTCTAATATATTAATAAGGTTATTTAATTATTATTGATCAAGAATTAATTTGGAATTAATTAAGTGATCAAAAGGAGACTAATTAAATATATGGGTTGATTGTGTAAATCATTCATTCTTTTATATGTGGGCTTGTGATCCAAGATTCCTTATGTTGGACTAAGTCCATGGGGTGACCCATGGATACTCCATGGAGGTTAAAATCCATGGAGCATAAGGAATGGGAAAAGTTATGAGTTACATGGTGTAACCCTAATAGCCACCATATAAAAGAATCCCATGGCTCAAGAAATCGGCGACTATGTGTGAGGAAAAAGGGCTAGCCGATTTTATGAAGTGTTCCAATTTCTCTCAAGTCATTCCATGTGCATTTGATGTTGTGTGAACCATTTGAGGTGTCACACTTGGGGCACTAGGCACTCAAGCTTCATGAAGACATTCTACATCAAAGAGGTATGTAATTCTAACTTGAGATATTCATTTGAATCAGTGTTATTATGCTAGTTAGGATGAATACCTTGGAAAGTTCATATTTGCATGTATAATAGAGAAAACATAGATCCAAGGTATTTAGGGTTGTATGTACACTTAGTTGTGTTAGAATGCTCAAAACCCATCAGTGGTATCAGAGCCTAGGCTTGTTTTCTTGTTATACTTGCAAAAACTGCTTAAAAATCGAAGTTATGTGCTGTCTGGACAACGGACTCGGCGAGTCCATCAGGGGACTCGACGAGTCCATGCCTTAAAAGTGGTCAAAACGATCCAACTCGTCGATTTGGTTCATGCACTCGACGAGTTGGACCCCCAGACATCATATTTTCGACTTTTTTGGCTGGAATTGGACTAGGAACATTACCCTAAGATGTTTTTGGACTTATAAACTTGTTTTTGATGTGGTAATGTTCATGCTAATCCAATTTCAAAGAGATAATTGTCAATATATTCATGTTTTGTATTAGTTTAAGGTTTAGACTAATTACATGAAAAAGTTTGATTTGAATTATCTTGTTCTTATGAGTTGCTTAGATTAATAGAAAAAGTTAATTGATTATGTGTTTTCAATCCATTTTAATCTAAGAGATGATTCTAAAATGGGTTTGTGTAACTTGTCCTCAAGTTACATGAAAGGTCACATTTAAGTTTCATAAAACTCATAAAAGTTGGCAATGGTTACAAAAATGAAGAGTCTTGTCCTCAAGTTATGGAGGTTCAAGAGTCACTTCATTAAGTAATAAAATGTGTAACCTTAATTAGTTCCATAAGTTACAAAAATAAAGAAAAGTTACATTCTTTTATTAGTTTAAAGTCTTCCATAACTTGTCCTCAAGTTATGGAACTTGAAGAGTTTTTTAATTAAAACTACTTTAAACACATAAGTTATGAAATTAATTAGTTTTGAATAGTTTCAAAACTTGCCCTCAAGTTTTGGAATTTGAAAAGTTTTCTCTTATGAATACTTTAATTCCAAGTTAAGCCCTTAGAATTTTAAAAGTTAAAATTCAATCCTTATACTTTATAATATTATAAGTTAATTATATATATATATATATATATATATATATATATATATATATGTATGTATAAGAGAAAGTCAGTCTTACCGTTAGTAGGCCTCATTCACGAAGCCGGTCTATAAGGGGGGTATAAGGTTACTGCCTATAAAATGGCAGTTTAATGGGTGTCCACTCTCACCCACCGCTTCCTTGACTGGTGGAGGGTCGTTAGCTGAACGGGTAGGACAAGGACTATAATTCTCCCTTCATTAAAAGTATTAATGATAAATACTAAGTAACTAAACATTTATAAATTCCCAATCTTAGTTACTTAGGAAAATATGAATTTGTGCTAACCCATGAAATTACACTTTGCACTTTGTTTAAGTCGGTTAGTGGAGCGTGTGTGGTTAACCGGCACACTAACTCGTATTTAACAAGGTAGGCAAAGGGTAACTTAATGTTTATTATAGTATCGATGGAGCGTGTGTGGTTAACCGTCACATCGATTGAGGGGTAAACACTTAAGGGTACCAAGTATATTTGCATGGTTATTCACACCTTGTTTTGTGATCCTCGGCATCCCAGTCACAAAACCTGAAGGGCACACTCGAGATTGAAACATGCCATTGAACAGTTCAATGAATCTCAAAAGAATCTAGGAGTTTCAAAACCAATTAAAACCTAATAATACATTTCGTTTATCTTGGTGGAAATTGGTGAATCGTCATTCACCTACCTTCAAATATTTTACAGCTTGGATTACGGCATCCCTCTTCCAAGTTATAAAAGTATTGTGTTGGGTCCTAGCCTTAATATTTCATATTGGGTGTTATATTAAGGACTTTAAATCAACTATCTTGAATATCTCCCAAAAGATGATCTTCCCAAATCTTTTGAAACAAGTTTTCCTAAAATGAAGATGATGTCCCATGGAAATCATACTTCTTTCACCTCCTCCAATTATTCTCCCTAACCCACGAGTTCCTGAAAAGTTTAAGGTCACTCAAGCCCTATTGGCAAGCAAAGGTCTATGTGTGATCACATCTTGGAGATGTAGTCACATATTGACAAGCCGGGAGAGTTGGGTGTCAAAGTCTAGAGGAAGCTGATGATCAATCACTTTCTAAGTCACATAGTGAGTTCCTTTGGGACTCCTATGAAACAGACTATGACAAGACCCTTAATGATCTTATCTATTTGCTAAGATCAACTTCCTAAAACTTTATGGACATTGACAATGATGACATTGGATATCCAGTAAAGCTCTCTCTTCCCAATGGAAAGGGATCGGCCATAGTCAACTCGGTTGACCAAATGGTAAAGAGAAAGGCTAAGTCTGAGATAGTCCCATTATCAAGGGTCCATTGCCAAAGAAAGGGGCATTGGTTGCGAAGCTGCCAAATTTACCTAAGGATGTTAAAGTCAATAAGTTTGACTCTACTTCAGGTAAAGTCCACTATCTAACTCTGCTAAGTTTCTATTCTGAGATTCTTGATACATGATGTGACTGGGTCACATGGTGATGTTTTAAGAATCAAAGGAAAAGTGAAGAAACTTAAAGAAAGAATATGTTGAATCTGATCGCGTATATGGATTTCTATCACATAGTTTGAAGATCGGATTCTTGAGCTACTTCTTAGGAGTTATGATATTTTGCTTAGGAATAGATAACAACAAGTTTTCATATGGATTGTAAGAATGAGATTTTCCGCAAAGTTTTAAAATAAAAGGTAAATCTTTTGATTTTATTTATTTTAAAAATATCCTTACAATGGCATTTGTGAAAATTTTTGTTGCTTATAAGATTCCATTAAGAGCAAGAGTGGAAATATGAATTTGATTCTTTCATTTGTGGTAGTGTCTAAATTTACCAAATAAGGAAAGATTCTCATCACCCAAGTTTCAATTGGACCGAAACTTGGAATCATGCAATTTATAGAGCATGATGAATGAGAACCTTCAAGCATTGGAAAAATTAAGACTAACTACTTGTTTACATGGATGTGTGAGTCAAGTAACGGACTAAGGGATCGAGTACACATTCTTGTGCACTGATTAAGTCCACCACAAAAGATCGATAAGACTATTCGTCATGATTTACTAAAGTTTAGTAAATATGGTTATACTTACAGGCTTAAGTATAATTCTGAAGCATTGGAAAAAATTTCAGTGTATGGCGGAACGAATGAGAATAATCAAATTAGGCAGAAGGATAAAAGTTTCTCAAATCTGAAAAGATGGGAGAGTACTTTAGTATCATGTTATATAATCATCTTAATGATTAAGAGACCTTATCACAATTCATCCTCTAAGTGCATTCTGGTAGCTAAGAAGAGGAGTTATGAATTGTTGAAGTGGTTAAATCAAGAAGATGAGTCATAGTTCATTCCAAAACAATTCTTAGAGTCATACTCCAAGATTGTAACTTGAGTGACATGTCTTAAAGAAGGTTTAAAAACACTTGTCAAATGTAAGAGTAAAAGGTTTCTACTCTTGTACATTTGAAATTGGTAAGTTGTGATGTTTTGGATAAAACAAAGACCACCTAAGGCAAATTGTGTGAAGTGTTTGTCTTGATTAGAATCCACACTATCTCTTGAATATTTGACAAGAGAGTCTTATATGTCAAGAGGACAGTGGGAGTCTTAAAAGGTCTTGAAAGTCTCAAGAACTAATCAAGAGTAAAACCTACAGTTCTTCACTAGCACACGACTTGAGGTTTATAACCTATCGTGTTGACTATTTCTGTGTCCATTCCAATTAAAGTTGGCTTTGCATATGAGTTCTTAGAGTTCTCAATTGGTTGCACAACAACTTGGAAGGAATGGCAGACCCTTGAGCTGCCAGATGGCAAGAAATTAAGATTGAGTTCAGTCCATATGAGTTTGAATTTGTCATGATCCTTGTCTTGTGACTATGGTTTTGACAATTCACATGGATAAGAACACATACACCATTAAATCTAAGTGTCATAAGGTTTCTCCCCGATTCATGAAAATGATGGTGAGGAAACACTTTCACTAAGTAGATTTTAGCTAGATAGCAATTGTGATATTTGCATTCTCAAAGTCGTTAGTGGAGCATGTGTGGTTAACCGGCACACTAACATGGACTTGTGAGAAGTGGCAAAGGTCTAAACAATTGAGCCTATGATTACGGCATCCCTTTTCATAGTTCTTAAAATTGTTTAGACACACAAGTGTGCTATCTAAGGCAAGGTGTATGATTTTGATAAAGTTTTATCAAAGCAATCTAGTATCAGAAATCTGAACTTTGGTAAGAAAGTCAATAAAGTATTGTTTTTCTAGAAATTCAGCTGATTTCTGAGTACATGTCAAAGCTAGTAGGAGCATAAGTGTTATGCTAATAATCATCACGTTAGTGGGAGCATGATAATTATGATAAAGGTTGCAAGTTAGCAATGTTAATTATAGAAAACAAAAGGTTTCAATTGGGAAAAAGTTGTTTTGCTATAATTAAGGGAGAGGAAATTATAGGTTTTAAATCGTATTTAGTCAAGGATATATATATGAATTTCATGTTGGAATGGCTCAACATAAGGAAATTCTATATATGGGTCCATTATTTGCGTTCTAAAATTCGATTATGATTACGACATCCCTTTTCATAGTCTGAATTATGAGAACTTGGCAAATTGAAATGGAAATATTATAGCAAAAGACTGGTTTAGTCTTTATGTGAGACATCATGAATCGTGTCCCATATGCTTCGGATATAGGATCGATTACATGTGCTATATTCATCCTTTCTAAAATTTTCCAAATGTATGGGGCATTAAGAAGGGAAAAGGTCTAGAACTGGATATGACTAAAAGGATTAAGCAATTGTCGAGGACAATCTAAGGTTTACCAAAGATTGGTTGCTCAAGGACAGTTGGAAGTATAGTGTTAATTCTGGAAGGACCATATTGACATAATCTGTAAGGAGGCAACTCTTGTTCAGAAGTGATAGTCAAAATGGAATATGGAAATGTTTCAAAGTTAGAAATTATTCAATCTGTGTAAGATTAGGAAACTTAATGCAAGAAGGATGTTTCCAAGGAGTTGATCTCCTTGGAATGCTCTGTAATGTTTGTTGTCAAGTCCTTGTGACTTTGTGCATAATCATTACAAGAGGATCAATGCATATAAGTTTAGAATCTAACAGATTTTAGTAAATGGCATGAATTTGGAATTCTTGCATTTGCAGTAAGGATTTGGGACTGTGAAAAGAGAATCATTGAAGTTATGTTCAATTGATCTATTTCACAAAGTAAAGATCATAGACAAACATAGTATGCATACTTGGTGTATGGCATGACTAGTGTTTAGAAAACATAGTGTACATGCTTGGAGCATGGGACAACTATTGTTTTAATTCAAGTATAAAGTTGATAGTTTGAAACAGTATACAATGAATAATGTGTAATCATATGGTGATAAATAAAAGGTGTTTTATTTATATTCATAAGTTCTGAGACCATATTGGATTCGATTATTATTGTGTTTCACTTTGCATGTTTTGACTTCCAGAATAACTAGGTCATTCTTCCTGAATGATTAAGTTATTCAAACCATCCACATACGGTCATATGTTGGAAGTAGATATGAATCAAGACTGTCATGGGTTGGGCTTGTAGAGGTCTAAGATGTGGGACAAGGTGGTGCTACAACACTCATGAGTGCTCATAAGTTCTGAGTATTGGATTCAACCCGCGCTCATTGGAATCACTTCATGGATTTCATCACGAGTGATCATGAGACGATAATATCTTATATTCTTCAAACCTAGAGATATGAGTTGTTACTATGAGTTGGTTATACATTGATTGCACGAAAACGCATTGGTAACTCGATGTTATAAAACGTGCCTTTGTGTATGATTCAACAAGTAGTAGAACAAGCCATATGAGTCGAAGTTTATCCATTCCTCTTACCTTCGAGATAAAAGCGATATCTGTGGGCCCCTCGATGATTTGGTGATGACAAATGTAAGTGCTCGGCCGGGCCTGGACTGATTTGATTGGTTCAATTAGTCAGTCGTCATAAATCGGAAATCGGGAAACAACAAATGGACAGAGAGAATGATTATAATCCATGTCTCAGTCCATATGATATCTAGAATGGAGGAATATATGATCCCTTATCTAATGGACAAGTCATTGACAAAGGTCAGAGATCATCGGCAAGGTCAGAGTTCGACAGAAGCTTTTGAGAGCTACGATTGCCAGTCGGTTCTTGAAGTCGTATGCAATAATAGTTTTAGACTTATCCAAGTGGGAGACTTTTGGATTAATGTCTAAGTCCATAACTATAATTGGTAAGACTTGACCCGACCCGGCATGGTCCATTTGGGTTGCATGACATCATGCATTTGGATAGACTAAAATGAGAGAAATAACACTTAAGGTTTATTAATATATTATAAGTTCTAATATATTAATAAGGTTATTTAATTAGTATTGATCAAGAATTAATTTGGAATTAATTAAGTGATCAAAAGGAGACTAATTAAATATATGGGTTGACTGTGTAAATCATTCATTCTTTTATATGTGGGCTTGTGATCCAAGATTCCTTATGTTGGACTAAGTCCATGGGGTGACCCATGGATACTCCATGGAGGTTAAAATCCATGGAGCATAAGGAATGGGAAAAGTTATGAGTTACATGGTGTAACCCTAATAGCCACCATATAAAAGAATCCCATGGCTCAAGAAATCGGCGACTATGTGTGAGGAAAAAGGGCTAGCCGATTTTATGAAGTGTTCCAATTTCTCTCAAGTCATTCCATGTGCATTTGATGTTGTGTGAACCATTTGAGGTGTCACACTTGGGGCACTAGGCACTCAAGCTTCATGAAGACATTCTACATCAAAGAGGTATGTAATTCTAACTTGAGATATTCATTTGAATCAGTGTTATTATGCTAGTTAGGATGAATACCTTGGAAAGTTCATATTTGCATGTATAATAGAGAAAACATAGATCCAAGGTATTTAGGGTTGCATGTACACTTAGGAGTGTTAGAATGCTCAAAACCCATCAAGTGGGAGTGCCCGATTAATGAAACCCTAGTGGGCCTAATGGAGTAGTGGGCCCAACGAAGTCCTAATGTGCCTAAGGACTTAGCTTTTGGGCCTAGTCGGATTGTAATGGGTTGGAAACCCTAATTAGGGTTTGGAAAACCCTAATGTCTTGAAACCCTAATTTTGGGAATTGACGGGGACCCACATTGGAATTAATTATTAAACTTAAAATATTAATTATCAATCATTGGCAAATAAACCTAAGACAATATTGGACTTAATGGATTAAGTCCTTAATGGGTTAAGTAGGAACACTTAACCCTAATCGACATTTTATGTGAAAAACCCTAATTGGGTTTAGATACTTATTGGGCCACGTATTGGACTAAGCTGCTGTGGGCCTTTGTGGGCCAATTGGGAACATATTATGGACTAAGGAATTATTGGGTCTTAGGATAAGACCCATTAGAGAGGCTTGGGCCCAATTTGGAAAATTGGGCCATAAGTGGGCTATAATTAGGCCTTGAGGAGTATTAGTTATTGGACCATCAGAATGCCAATCATTTAGACTGGAATAATTGGTTGGGCCTTAGGATAAGCCATATAGAGGTTTGGGCCCAATTTGGAAAATCGGGCCATATGTTGGGCTTTGGTCCATGGTTTGACTTTTGGGCCTTGGACTGAGTAAAGCTAAGTTAGGGTAAAGTAGTCTTTTACCCCAAGTATAGAGTTGTGGTTATGCATTGGAACCTAGTTATTAATTGGGTATTGTTTGATGTTGACAGTGCGGGAATCTGTCAACCAGCAATGAGAGTTTTATCTGTGAGGCTTCAGCAGTGCCAGGTGAGTCTCTTCACCATACCAATGGGTCTAAGGCACCAAGGCCGGCCCATTTATTTAGTTGTGATGATTATTGGTAATGTGTTATCGATACATTATGTATTTATGTGAAGACCATGCGGGGGTTCCCATGGCAATTAGTTATATGTTGTATGCTAGTTGATTGTGTGGTATTTGGTATGCTAGTTGTCTTTGTGATATTTGCATGGAAGACCTCGGGGGGTTCCCGAGGCACTTAGGTGTAAGACCTTGGAGGATTTCCACGGCATCCTAGGTAAAGACCTCGGGGGGTTCCCTAGGCACTAGGGTTTAAGACCTTGGAGGGTTTCCATGGCATCCTTAGTTAAGACCATGTGGGGATTCCCATGGCATTGGGCTAAGACCATGTGGGGGTTCCCATGGAACCCGGTGTAAGACCCTGGAGGGTTTCCAGGGCATCCGTATGTGTTATATGCATGAATTGTGTAGTTGATATGATTTATGTGAGTATGTGAATAAGACCTTGGAGGGTTTCCATGACATCTTTATATGTGTATATGCATGCTTATGTGATTGTTACGATTTATGTAGCTGTTATAGCTGATATGGATTATGTGGTTATGTGGATTGTGTGGGGTATGCTCTGGGGAACTCACTAAGCTTCGTGCTTACAGTTTTGTTTATGGTTTCATGTATCATCGATTTGAAAAAGAAGAGCTCGGATTGATCACAGTGCACACACCTAGGATTTCCGCAATGAATGATTTTGGGATAAACTCTGATAAATATTTTTCTTAATGATGATTTGAAATGTTTGAAATAAATGGTATCAATGCTTTCGCTACATTTAAAAATGAAATTTTTACCCTTGATTTTTGGGTCGTTACAATTTTAGGCCAAAATGGTCTATATAGGAAAAATGATCAAACTTTGTTTTTTTTCATTGATAAAACTAAAAAAATGCGGTTAAACCACAAATATGGCCAAAATATAATTATTTCTTCATAGTTTGTTTTATTACTATAAATTGAATTATTTATTTATTCATCATTTCGTATTTATTTATTTTGAAATTTACTTTAAAAAATACTTAATGTTTACACCTTGATATTTAATAAAAAAATGTTTAGTATATATATATATATATATATATATATATATATATATATATATATATATATATATATATATATAATTTTTTAATCAACCCGTTTAGTATACGGGTCTCACACGTAATATGATTAATAAAACATTAATCATTCTTCAAATATGGTTTCTATTGAGATAGAACTTTTCAAAGTGTTAAAATTTCATCGTTTTCTACTGCTTCACTCATTATGTATGCAAAAAATTAGTAGTTATATGTCCTCTAGTCAGTTGAGTAACACTTACATAAGAAAGTATATTCATTAAATACATGTTTATAATATACTTTCCTTAAGAATAACCTTAATATTGAATATAAAAACATTTTGTTCTTAATAATTTAATATAAAAGTTGTAGATTAAATAAACAATTAAAATAGTGAAACCTGATTATTAACATTTAAACTTTTATAGATAGTGAGAATAGCTTTTATAAAGACAAAACTGCAAGATTGGTCCCTGTGGTATTCAAAAAACTTTGGATAGGATCCAAAAAGTTTTTCACTTGCATAGAAGGTCCAAAATCAAGGTTTTTCCTGTGTTTTTGGTCCTAAAAAACCTGAAAAGACGGTTATACCCTTTTACTTTCTTTTATATATTTTTTCTACTTTTTCAAATACTATTTTAATTTTAAAAATAAAAAGAAAAGAAAATAATTATCCTCTCTCTCTCTCTCTCTCTCTCTCTCTCCATGGAACCAAGAACAAATACACACAAAAGAAACACACTTATATAATTACGAAATCTGGAACACCAAAAAAACTAGAAAATAAACACAAAACCGTTTGTTCTTCAAAATCAATTTTGGAACACGAAATCGTTAAATCACCAAAATTATATTACAATTACCATAGAGATTAGATTATAGTTTTTCTAAGAATGAGAGATTAAACCTAGATGTAACAAAGTGGGTTCAATCCAAGAGTTTGAAGAAGAATCGAAGTGCCGATGCCCTGTATATCTTGAGGAAGAATTTAAGTGTCGATGCCCTTGGCGAGAAGTGGCGGCAGGATGACAATCACATCCAGCGATGCTTCGATTCAGGTGAACTGGTTACAAAGGTTGTTGTCGAAGAACGGGATTGACTATTCTCCCCGAAATAGCCTGACTTCCATGTGGAGAGAGTATCATATGAATAATAATTAGGCGGTTTTACTTGATCCAATGGCAAAGATTTCACACTACAAGTCTACAACCGACAGAATCATTAGAGAAATTATACACAGATCAAATCCAATCTGTTTCTGATCGCTCCTTCATCTCCTTTGGCCATGGATCTGCCCTTACCTATCTTGTACCGTCACTCTAGCTTTCCTCTTCATCATCTCACACCAGTGACACCACCTACCCTCGAACCTAGCAAAAATAGATGAAACAAGAAGATGAACTAAATATCTGAAATCCCTAAATTAGGGTTCCTTCGCCCTAAATCAATCAAGTAATTTATGATTCGGTTTGAAAACACAATTCATGCCAAAGATTTCAGAAAAGTAAAAACGAGAATCAATATGAACCTGTATATTTCTCTATGCATAGATGGGTTGTACCAAATTTCCCTTGTCCTAATTTGCTTCAGATTATGTATACACTATTGAAGGATAGAAGTTTTTTTTCTTGAGTAATCAGTTGGGTTGTGGGTTCTATTAGGGGTGTTCGCGGTGCGGTTTGGTGCGGTTTAGACTCAAAACCACAAACCGCACCTCATATGCGGTTTGAGATTTTCAGAAACCACAAACTGCACCGCGAAGGTTCTAAATCACATTATGCGGTGCGGTTTTATGCGGACGATTTTGCGGTTTTTGTGCGGTTTATGCGGTTTTAAGAACGTAAATACTTAATTTAATTTAAGACTTGTAGAATATTCTCTATAACTATCTTTTGTTTTGTCTTTTACTTTAAGAATTTTGCAAGATTATTTTTTACAACCTTAAAAATCACAACTTTGCTTAACAATACAGTATATCATTGATAAAATTTGAATTATATTAAATAGAAGTTTTTAACTTAGCTTAACAATATAGTATATCATTGATAACATTTGAATTATATTAAATAGAAGTTTTTTAGAAACTTACGATTGATACTAGGTAATATAAACACAATCAAGCATATGTACTGTTAAGTACTTGACTCCTTTGTTTATTAGTAGTAAATTTCAGTTAATTTCTATAGTTAAAAACATTGATAAACTAACATTGCTAAGTATAATTAAAGCTAAAATCATGATATATATATATATATATATATATATATATATATATATAATGCGGTGCGGTGCGGTTTGAACTGCGATTTTGTAACTACAAACCGCAAACCGCACCACATAGTGCGGTTTACAAAAATTACAAACCGCAAATCAAACCGGGGACGTTCAAAACCGCATTATGCGGTGCGGTGTTGTGCGGTGTGGACGGTTTATACGGTTTGTGTGGTTTATTGAACACCCCTAGGTTCTATGATGGTGGTGGAACTGATTTCTTCACCAAAGCATGAACACAACAAGAAAAAAGTATTTGAGACCAGATCCCTTTTACTTGGAGAGAGAGAGAGAGAGGATAATTATTTTCTTTTCTTTTTATTTTCAAATTAAAATAGTATTTGAAAAAGTAGAAAAAATATAAAAAAGAAAATAAAAGGGTATAACCGTCTTTTAATTTTTTTTGGACCAAAAACACAGAAAAACATTGATTTTGGACCTTCTATGCAAGTGGAAAACTTTTTGGACCATATCCAAAGTTTTTTGAATATCATAGGACCAATCTTGCACTTTTGTCTTTATAAAAGTAAAGGTTTATGAAATAGTAATATGATAGGACGTGTCAATGCTATGAAGATCATGCTTTTAATCTATTTAAATCAACGAAGTCCTCCATTTTTCTTGATTCCACTTTCTTCCACATAGAGAGATGGGTAGTAGTGGTACGTTTCTAGTCTTAATTTGCATCACTCATCTTTTTGTTATCAATGGCGAATTTACTCCTACAAAACCAGTCAAGATCATCATAGATGGTGGTGAGGCTGAGGCCCCTCCATCGCCACAGCTGGAATATTACGATTGGGCCCCTCCTCCTTCATGCTCTCCCCTTCCACCTCCACCTCCACCCCCACCCCCACCCCCACCTCCACCTCCTTCATGTGAACTCCCTCCCCCTCCCCCTCCTATATGCCAACCATCACCGCCACCACCATCACCACCTCCGCCCTCACCACCACCACCATCACCACCTCCGCCCTCACCACCACCGCCCTCACCAAGCCCACCACCTCCGCCATCACCATGCCCACCACCACCACCATCACCAAAACTACCACCTCCACCACCTCCAAGCCCACCACCACCACCACCACCATCACCGAAACCACCAAGTGGTTTCGAGAGCAAGCTACTAGAAAGAGACTATAAAGTAATCCAAGCCTTCAAAAGCAAAGTGACAAGCGATCCCACAGGCATTACAAAAACATGGAAAGGCAAGGATATTTGCCGCAATTACAAAGGATTCATTTGCGACACTGTACCCTATGTTAAACTAAAGGGCATCGCCGGCGTCAACTTCAACAACAAGAATTTGTATGGCCCAAATCTAACCCTCACCGAATTCCTAACCGGTTTGAAAGATCTCACATTTTTCCATGCAAATTCCAATAACTTCACCGGCTCCATCCCCGCCGATGTCGGCACACTCCGCTACTTATACGAGCTCGACCTCAGTAACAACAAATTCTCCGGCAACTTCCCCTACCAAGTCCTCCGTGCCAACAAGCTACTATTCCTCGACCTCAGGTTCAACACCTTTTCCGGCGTAGTTCCTCCACAGGTCTTCCTTCTCGACCTCGACTTGCTCTTCATCAACAACAACAATTTCAAGCAAAAACTCCCTGAAAACCTTGGCTCCACGCCGGCGCTTTATCTAACCCTGGCTAACAACAAATTCGTTGGTGGAATCCCTCGGAGCATTGGTCGAGCTGCCGACACCCTACTGGAGGTTCTTTTCTTGAACAACCAGTTAACCGGATGTTTGCCATACGAGATCGGATTTCTGAAGAAATCGACGGTGTTCGACGTCGGATTCAACAGTCTAACAGGCCCAATCCCACACTCGTTTCAGTGCTTAAAGAAAATGGAGCTTCTGAACTTGGCTCACAATAAGTTCTACCGGGATGTGCCGGAATCGGTGTGCAGCCTGCCGAATCTATCGAACTTCACTCTGTCGTATAATTATTTCACTCAGGTAGGGCCACAGTGTCGGAAACTGATAAGAAATGGGGTTCTTGATGTGAAGATGAACTGCATTTCGGATCTCCCAAATCAAAGATCGAAGGCCGAGTGTGCTCATTTCTTCTTGAATCTTCCTTCTTGCCCTGATGAAAAATCTTTGACTTATGTACCTTGCTCCAAAGGGTATTCTGTTAATCAATCAGAGTCATCAGCTGTTCAGTGGGCTACTCCGTCGCCGACACCGGCTCCTCTAGTGCGAAGTTATGGTGCACTTTCGCCACATTAATTAATGTCGATGTGCATAATTAGATAAAAGTGGCTAAAGTGAAAGAATATTGTTTGTCTTTTATTTTAATATTTAAAAATAACTAATATTGTTCATCAAGTTTGGACGATGTAACTATTATTTTTTTGGTACATTTATCGATATTTTGCAAATGTTTAATAACATATGGGATCATATCGTTCTTCTCCTAATGTCATCATTAGTAGTTTGCTACCATATTAGATTAATTGTATATTGGGTTGTATTGATTTTGTGTTTTGGCCCATATTGTATAATCGGGCCTACATGTATTTTGTGTGTATGTAATTAATGAGAAATATGTGGGTATTTTGTCTATGACAAATGATCATTATAGAAAACAAGCAAAATATATATATATATATATATATATATATATATATATATATATATATATATATATATATATATATATATATAGAGAGAGAGAAAAGTCCTAATATTTTAAGCAATTTTTTAATAAATTCTTAAATTTTATTTTTTGAATAAAAAAGTCCTGACTTTGAATAGAAAAGCATAAGAAACCGGCTAATTTATTCACTTTAGCCATTTTTGACCTGTTCAGCAGGTCATGAGGTGAAATTGTTAATTTTTCGAAAATAATGAGACTTTTTTGCAGATTTCGTCAAAATATTTATATAATGTATAAACATATTTTTTACACATCTATATCTATTTTTACGTATTTGTGTACTTTTTATGTTTTTATATGTATATAATTACGTATTTTTATGTATTTTAAATATATAAACGTATTTTTTTACTTATTTATATGTATTTTTTTAACCATTTTACATATTTTTTATTTATTTTTATGTGTTATTTTTTATGTACTATGTATTTATATGTATTTTTATATATTTTTACGTATTTATGTGTCTTTTAAAAGCTTTTTATATAGATGTTTATGTATTTTAAGTGTATAAACATATTTTTTACGTATTTATATCTATTTTTAAGTATTTTACATATTTTTTGTGTGTTTTTATGTATTATGTATTTATATATATTTTTGCATATTTATGTATTTTTTTAATTTTCTTATATAGATGTTTATTTTTTTTTATATATTAAATGTTTAATTGTATTATTTTTACGTAAAAAATATATAAACACGTAAAAATAATACAATTAAACATTTAATATACATAAAAATACGTAAACATCTATATAAGAAAACTAAAAAAATACATAAATACGCAAAAATACATGTAAATACATAATACATAAAAACACACAAAAAATATATAAAATACATTAAAAAATACATATAAATACATATAAATACGTAAAACAATACGTCTATACATTTAAAATACATAAATATACAAAAAAAACATCTATATAAAACACTTAAAAAAATACATAAGTACGTAATACATAAAAAAATATGTAAAATACTTAAAAGTAGATATAAATACGTAAAAAATACGTTTATACATTTAAAATACATAAACATCTATATAAAAAGCTTTAAAAAATAGATAAATACGTAAAAATATATGAAAATACATAATACATAAAAAATAACACATAAAAATACATATAAAATATGTAAAATGGTTAAAATACATATAAATAAGTAAAAAAATACGTTTATACATTTAAAATACATAAAAATACGTAAATATATATACATATAAAAACATAAAAAATACAAAAATACGCAAAAATAGATATAGATATGTAAAAAAATATGTTTATACATTATATAAAAATTTTGACGAACTCTGCATAAAAGTCTCATTATATTCGAAAAATTAACAATTTGGTCTCATGACCTGCTGAACATGTCAAAAAGGGCTAAAGTGAATAAGTTATCCGGTTTCTTGGGCTTTTCTATTCAAAATGTGAAAAAGTCATGACTTTTTTATTCAAAAAATAAAATTTAGGATTTTATTAAAAATTTGCCCAAAATATTGAGACTTTTCTGGAGATATCCCAAAAAATATATATATAGTTAATTATCATCTTCTAAAATATATTTTTTTCCTGCTATTCTCTACGTTATCAGAATATCACATGACTACTGAAAAATCTTATGAAATTACGAACATCAAATTGTATATTCCACTTATTCTAGACGTTGATTGTCTCGATTATGATGCATGAAGATAGATTTTTGAAACCCAATACATAGGGTTGAGTGTTTTTTTAATCTCTAGACAAAGCAGAAGATAAACCCCCGACCCCTAATTTAGACAAATCCTAATAGAATCAAATCAATTCAATCATCAAGATGTAGATAGGGCTGCAAACGAGTCAAACTACTCACGAGCTACTCGGGATCGACTTGGTAAAAACTCGACTCGAGATCGGTTTTTAACGAGACCGAGCCGAGCTCGAGCCTAATTTTAGGCTTCTTTATTAAACGAGCTCGAGCCTACGTAACAAAGATCGATTAGGCTCACAAGCCTAAACGAGCCTATATATAAATATAGAGAATTTAAATATCATCCTAACAATTTGTTCCTACTTTTCCTCCTACCATATGAAATGTTGATAAGTGGATTAAATTATTATTAATTTCATTAAATGTCTAATTAAATGTAACACATGTCAACATTTGATATGGTAGGAGCATAAGTAGGAACAAAATGTAGGAGGATATTTAATTTCTCATATAGAGAATATATATTTTTTATTTTTATATTTTATATATTAAAATACAAATTTAGAAAATTAGGGAATTAGGATTTGGTCTTTATGGGAAAGTTTCATTCACGTTTTCATATCGGGAGCTGATTCGTACACAACAATTTTTCTCCATACACAACAATTGGTGCTTTAAAATGTTGTATTGTACAACTATATAATGCATGAATTGTTGTGTATGGCAAAAAACTGTTGTGTACGAATCACTTCCCTTTCATATCAAGGAAAATGAACATCCATTCTACCACTCCTCAAGTCTCTCTCCCGTTTCTGTGATTCGTTGATCTGGCAAAGCCTATCGGCGACGACCACGCACCACGACGACCATCGAAGTATGCCTTCCAATCGAGCGTCATCGTCCGACATCGAGCACCGTCATCTGACATCGTGTTATCTCAAATCTACGTCAGCACTCTCGTATTCACCGTCTTCACTAGTTATGATCACTTTTATCTTCCGACGTCAGCACTCTCTCTCTCTCTCTCTCAGCCTGAGTTGACAAAATGGTTTACTGGCTCAGTCGTTCAAATATCTTTTTTCTAAGTTGTAATCATGAATGGAGTTTATGCAAAGAAGTATAATATCTTCAAAGTTTTTCCACAGGTATAATACGAGTTTATGGTATCCACTATTAATTACCAATTTATTACAATTTTTCTGCTGTTTTACTTCAACTTTCTATCACCCTACATATAGATTTCGAGAAAGATGACATTAATTTATCAAATTCTCCCTCATTTGTTAAAAAAACAATGAAATACGTTTTGTTGTGATTGACCTTTGTCATCTCACTCATTTGTTTTGTTTTTTTTTTCTGCTGAGTTGAAGACAACTTATTATTTTCATCAGTTCCGTTTTGTTGACATCTATTTCATTTTGTGTATGATTAATTGATTATCAAATAACTCGTATTAATGATACTATTCATGCTAATTATTCAAGATCCTTATCAGCAAATATATTTATGATGAACTAGTATGCTTATTATTTATTAAATGTACATATATTAACATATGTTCTGTTATAAACCATGCTCGGATTTTATGGATGGTGGTGTGAGTTCTGATCCAATGGAAGTGGTTGAGAATAAGGAGCAATATGCTCCTATAAATCTAGATGTTGATGAACAACCAACTCCTCAGAATTATATTCCAAGTGACAATGGCAATATTGGACAACAAAATGAAGAAATCCAAGGGGAAAAAGTGGAAATAGTAGTGAAACGAAAACGAAAAAAAACATCAAAGACATGGGAAGGTTTCACTATAGTGACTATATATAATGGTACCAAAAAAGCTCAGTGTAATCATTGTAAAACAAAGTTAACTTACGGTGAAAGCGGGACCAGAAAAGTCAGAATTAGATATGTATTTGGAAGAAGGTGTTTATAGGGACGACAAACAAAAAGGAATGGATTCATTCAAGGCCTTGGAGCGGTGGAATGTTCATAAACTGAAGTACCGTGTTTTATTAAAGATGGCTATGGATGTGCTTGCGATCTGATTTCTACCGTTGCATCTGAGGCAACATTTAGTGTTGGGAGTAGATTAATTGATCCATATCAATCTTCATTGGCACCAGACACAGTTCAAAAGTTGATTTGTGGAAGAGATAGGATTAGACATCGTTATGGAATCAAGAAAAAAGTTGAAGGTACATTTGATAAACTTAAAACACATGAACTAACAATTGATTATTTAAATTAATTAATATTTGATCAGGTTGGTTTCTTTTTATAGAAGGAGGAAATGTCCATTGAGGTTTTATTACCTACAGGGACAAGTAATACTTAAAGGTGTAAGCCATTTTAATCTACTTCTAATTTTTTTTGTTTAATTACATTATATTGCACATCTCATAAAATATTTTAATTTTCAGATTTTGCTGGATTGAATTTGCTTCAAGGAAGATTGGCTTTGAGTTTTGTCACACCCCCGAACCAGACGGCCGAAACGTACGAGGGCTCGTGTGACTTAAATTGAAATATCATCACAATGAATATACATGAAACATAACATAAACATCACCATGCATTAATACATTACAACCGTCATTGTTCACATCCAGTACATTGTTTACATTACATAATCCCAAAAATAAATTGTTTATCAAATGACATCACATAAAAGACATTCAGACACATGCTTGATAATTCTTCATTCTAACGGTTACCTGAGAACACAAGTTATTTTGAAAACGGTCAACATATATATTGTTGGTGAGTTCATAAGCAGGTTTGATATGAAAATATTTTGTGTAGTTTGTAAAACCCAGAAAATCCGATATTTTCTGAAAAGACAATTGTTTACGAAATAGGTGTGATGATCCATAAGTATATGCGTGAATGATTTCAAAACGTGTAAAAGTAGTATGTTTCTCATAATGAATTCTTGCATTATAGTTGTCGAAAGTGAATAATGTTGTTCCCCCGGAAAACCCGATGTTTTCCGATATAAATAATATGATTGTTTGGTATTATCGTATCGTCACAACGAATAAATATGATTTCCCATGATTACTTAGATGGTATTCGATCTCTATGTGAGTCGTTATAACCATGCATAATAATGACTATTTCGTCTGTCTTGGCATTCTAGTGAAAGCCGGTATTGAATTTAAGATTTTGTCACCCTAGACTGGCCGAGTCTAACTGTAGCGAACAACTTAGGTGTGGGGGAGCCACCCCCGTATAGATCTATACACAAACTCTCGCTCTCCCTCCAGGAGACTTTGATTATAACTACAGACTACGACCGACACTTATTGGTGTCGCCCGTTATTACTCACTAAATCTAATGAAATTGAATAACCTTGTTTAACAACCTGATTTATGTTTACTTGAATAAAAGGTAAGCCTAACAGACGAAGAGAAAAGGACTACGGGGGCCCACTAATCACATATGTTATTATAGGCTGTCGAGTATGCGACGGACACGTTAGCTCATCACACATTATGATTGACTCGGACCTTACTAGCAATGCAAATGGGCCATTACGGCCTAATAGCATGTAAAAGCAATTGAGGGTCCATTAGACATGTAATTGGGTCACCTGAGGCCCAATAAACATGTATAATTATATTTGGCCCAATAATCATGATATTGGGCCACAAGGGCCCAATAGCACGAATAGAAGGTATTTGGGCCCAACCATTGAATCGCTTATGTTTTATCGAGTTTACGTTGTATTGTTGGTATTTTGTTGTTCACTAAATGTTTATTCACAATGTTTAAAAAAAATATCTTAACGTTCGAATTATAACGAAGCTTTAGTTATATATATATATATATATATATATATATATATATATATATATATATATATATATATATATATATATATATATATATATATTAAAATCATGCGTTATAAGCTTGATGTTTTTAACCCAAACATTCATAATTGTTTATTTGGCTCAAAAACATTTAGATTGACCATTTTGACCCATTTTTCTTTAAAAATGGCACTTTTAGTCCCTTTTTATGAAAATTGACATTTTTGGTCCTTAAACCATTTTTCTTGACATTTTCCACCCAAACTTTATTTGAATAGTAATTTCAGTCCAAAACTATTGCATTTGTCATTTACAGCCTTTATTTGTAAAAAGCTTACATTTTTGGCCCAATTCCCGTAAGTTTTACAATTTTGACCCCAAAATCAAAAACTTTGCATTTTTAGTCCAATTTGGTAATAAAATCGTTTTCAACCTCTGAAATAGTTGAGTTACGTATTAAACTCATAGTTTGTTAAGTTTTACATTTCAGCCCCTAAAAACTTCATTTTTTCGCAACCTTGGGCCCAAAACTCGTGAGGCCCAATTTAAAGCCCAGTAAGCTAAAATTTATGTTTTTGACCCTTTGGAAAGTATTTTCATAAAAATCAGCTTTTATACAAATATATACCTTATAACCCTCATAAAACCGATAATTATCCATTTACACCCAATCTTTGTAATTTTTGCAAAAATGACACTTGTAAAGTTCTTTGGCTTTGTTTTTCACTTTTAAAAACTTAAGGACCCTTAGATCTATGATGTATGTTGTTTATTATGTTTTTGTTTATGATTCTTTCACCCTTTTTGCTATAGATCTCGAAATATCACAAGTATTACACATTATCACAACCAAAAACTAAAGAAATCACACATAACATGCAAACACACATAAATCATCACATAATACTTGTATTCTCCCCCAAAACAAGTAAAAACCGAAAACAAGGGGGGTATGAACTCACCTTGCTTAGTTGTTTTGGTTTTGAAGAAGATGTGAAGAAGATTTTTGGTCCTAGCAAGCTTCCTTGAGTTGATTTCGAACTTAAGAAGCTTCTAAGGGGTTCATGGAATAAGGCTTTGTAAGAAAGAGTTCTAGATGTTAAAATGGAAGAAGATGTTTGTGTTTGATAGCACTTACCAAAGATTGACAACACTTGATGAAGATCCTTGAATCCAAGCTAAGTTTTCGAGATTTCTTTGAATGAAGAAAGAAGATGATCTTTGAGAGTAATGGAGAGAATTTGTGTAATGTGTGTGTGTGTGTTCCTCTCGGCCGAAGATAAGAAGAGAGGGGAGAGAGAGGAGTGAAATGACCATTATGGATGTATGTTGGATCATGCATGGAGATATGAAGGGTAATATGGAGGTGGCACCTCCCAAAGTCAACTCTGCCATAATACTTCTTTTCCCCTTTTTTTTATATACTTGGGCCGATATTTGGGCTAGGAGGAAGGAGGTAATTTGATTTGGCCCACTTCTTATCTTGGTTCGAAATTATTAGGTCCATAAAGAAGTTTTCGGCCCATTGGGCCTTTAGGGTAGTTTAAGGCCCAATTTGCATAAAAGAATAAGTTTTATGGCCCAGTAGGGCTTATTGGATTTGTTATGGCCCAACAAGGCCCATTAAAGGTAAACTAATCCATTTAGGCCCATTATGGCCCAAAATGTTAAGTTTCATGAAAGTGGGTTGAATTAGAGCCCAATTACGAGTTCTAAGCCCAAACTTGTCAAATTGGAGACTTATTGGTCCATTAGGCCCAATAAGAAAATCCTAGTCCTTATTGGACTTAAATCGGGATTTTTAGGGTTTCCAATCTTTTGTTGACTATTTGAAGTGTTTGTATAGAGTGTTTGATGGAATTTTGTTGTTATTGAATAAATATCATGTTTTCAAGTCATGGTTACAATTGTTGTTATTGATTATGCTTACATAAGGATAGAACTTCCTAGCCAAATTTGCTAGTTGTGACAAGTTTTGATAATATGTTATGTTAAAATTTAATTGTTTTTATAATACTTTTGTAATTTGAACTTCCATGATAGGAAGACTTTCTTTTGGATGATTTAATCACATTTTAGGTTTGTATGTTGGAGTTTAAAACTTATTTCATTTGAAGATTTTATTTTTGCATCTTGGTTGGAATTTAAGTAGGCCGCACCTTGCTGAAAATTAAGTAAATTTGTGGTTTTTTCCTGGAATTTATTTGTAAACCAAGCCAAGCTTAAGCTCGTTTAGGCTCAGTTAGACAAAACGAGCCGAGCCCGAGCCTATGTATTACTTCACGAGTCGATCTCAAGCTCTGTATTTGGGGATTGAAACGAGTCGAGCTTCAGCAAGATCCATACAAAATTTAAGCGAGCCGAGCTAAAGCTTGGTCAGGCTCGGGATCGGTTCGGCTCGTTTCCACCCCTAGATGTAGATATATCGAACAAGTTTTTAGTCTCTCTGTCCATATGATTCTAAAGAAAAACGTGACTTCTATACATGTATGGATTAGCATGGAGACATCGTTTCGTGATGATGAAGATGCCAAAGCTATTCAATTAGACAACAACCTTCAAAATATTACAAATGGGGATTTGACTATTATCGATTCTTGCATCTGCATCCAAACTATTTTTGATCCTCTATATAATATTGATGTCTCATTATGCTGATTTTTCATTAAAGGTTTGCCAACTACTCTATCGTGTAGGGGTTAGCATATTAGATTAATTTAAATTTGGATTCTATTTATTTTATGTATTTGGCCCATATTATATAATATGACCCACTATATTCATGTATGAACTTTACTTATAGATTTCTAATTAATGAGAGATGAATATTATGGGGAAATATCCAATTATCAATCACTGATTGTTAAACAAAATCAATTATATAAAGAAAGAATATAAAAAGTAAAGTTTAATGTCAGAGTTGTAGACTCTATGTAACATCCTAGTGTTTAGGATAATTTTTTTCTAACTTTTAAATAAGAAAAAGTGCAATTTTCATATAACCAAAATTCAATAAAATCATCTGTTCAAATCCATATTTAGAAATCAGAGTTATATAAGAAAAATATCGCGTAATCTCAATTCATAAAACTGATGATGGATGTGTCTGTATAATCACGCATTCACTTTCCTGTGATCATCAGTAGTACATGAAATGTTTTAATCTACATAGCTGTAAACACAAAGATTAGTGAGTTCCCCAAAATACCACATATCACGATATACACACAATGCAAACACATATCAGCCTTCAACACAAAGTTGGTCCGCCCCTCCTCTCGGCCTTCAGCACAAGGTCAGTCCCGCCCTGAGTATCTTGGCCTACATCACATAGCTGGACCGCCCTCAACTCATCACATAATATGTCAACATATATATAACAAACAACCAACATCAGAGGCAACTACCTGCGTAACAACATACATCAACATAATCACATCATACAGAGGACACATACTACACCCTATGCTACTATGGGAAATCACCAACTATATGCACAATTATATGTAATCAGAGATAAGATAGACAGTTAAACAAATGATTATATCCTAAAGCCACAACCAAACAACGAACATGCAATAAGGCGTAGATCAAGAGTTCTCATGTTATCTTATTTGACTACATACAACCCCTACTACATTCACTCGACCATCTCCAATATTATCGACACTCCAACTAGCATATCAACATACAAAAGTCTATGCTAACCTACTCTCCTAAACAACATACCACCACTCCTCTAAAATCCAATCATACAAGGGTATATAGAGTGACACATAATATAGTTAGGAAAATCTCCTTGCGGGTAAACCGAATAATCACCACCACACACAAATAATGTAAAGGTCGGTCACACAAGCCACCTAGACATTAAAATAAAGGTCAAATCAGATCAAGGCACAAAACCCTAAAGTTTGACCCATGGTCAAACTTAGTCAAATGTCAAAATGTCCACATTTGGTCAACTATGCGCGTCACAAACACTACAAGACAAGATAGTCCATTTTCTACTCTAAACCAGACACACATCAAAAGACTTCATAAGACGAGCCACGCTTGGGAAAGACGCACCGGGTCCAATACATAATTGCAAGGGAAACTCGATTTAATCCATTAAATCAAATATTAAACTTCTAAATGTGGTTCTTAACGAGGTATTAATAGATAAAGTTTCCAACTTTATCCATTAAGACCTCTCAAACATTCAAGATCTAAAATTTAATACACTAAAATGACTTAAATGACCAAAAGAACGTGCATGGCTTATTGGGAAGGAAAAAGATCATAACTTTCCTAGTTCATGAGGTCCAAGAGGCATTCTAAATTGCTCAAAAGGTGTTGTAGTCCTATCAACTCCAAAATCACCAACAAAGTGGACCAAAAATTTACATAACAAGACATATAGCAAGATCTAATGAATCAAAGAGCAAGTTTGAGTCTTTTTACTCACAAAAACAAAGAAATTATTCAACCTTGTTGGATCTACACTTGAGCCTTCCTTTAATGCTCACACCAAACACCTGGACCTTCAAGATACACTCAAAACAATGACAAATAAGCTCCCTAGATGGATTCGAAGCTTAAAACAAGTGAGAGAGAGAGAGAGAGGGTTAGGGTTTCTGAAGTTCTCTCTAAGAGGTGATGGAGGCTGAGAATGAGATAATCCTAGGGATTAATGATGCTTAAGTAGACCCTAAAATCCTAAAACTACATTCAACACATAATTCGGGGATTGTCGCGCCCTATAAAAGGGGCCCTTCGTCTATTACGACTAATTCAAGATTCTTAAATTTCAACAAATGCGATTAATGGCTTACTGATTCGCCCAATCCTTCTACTTTTCTTTGGAGTATAAAAACCCCAGTTAAAGAATGGAAAAACACCATCAGGATTAAGTTGTTACACTCTAGCTCTATTTTAACTTTGTATTTGATTGATTTTATCTCCTGCAATGGGAGTCTAGTGGTTGAGAAGTGAAAATTTCATACAAAAGGAACACAATTCAAATTGCGGCACACCCAAAATATTGCTAGTATTTCGTGATTGACCTCCCACTTCAACCCAGAAGAGGAGGAGGAAGAAGAAGACAATTTCTCTGTATTAGAGAAGAAAATTCTGCTGTGTTCTAATTTGATGGGATGAATTACTTTTTATAATATTTTGATATTGAAAAATAATAATAATAAAATAGAAAGTAGTCATTACATGCTCTCTCTCTCTCTCTCTCTCTCTCTCTCTCTCTCTTTGTGTGTGTACAACCCACTGTCGTGTGATCTCTTTCCAGTGGCGGACGCATAACAAAATATAACACATATGATTTTTAAGGGTATGCCGAAAAATTTAAATTACTATGGAAAATTTCCAAAAAAAATTTACACTGTGCTACAAAATTTGAAGGGTTCCACCGGCCACCTCGGAACCCCCCTATGTTTGCCCCTGTCTCTCTCACTTCGGGCATGCCACCATGGTAGGATGGCGTTTTGCCAAGAATGATGACATCCCACTCCCCGAAGTCTTATGATTATATTAACTAAAGTGATAATATTAGCTTAAGTATAAGAATATTCTAGATTTAATGATACTCTTACTCTTAATCAAATCTACAATCATCTATTAATTTGGATTAAAGAAAATCAGTTTTAAAGATTTTAAATCATAAATAAAAAATTGTCATTTTAATAATATAGTTTCTTTTCGTTTTGGTCCACTGGGAAGATTAAGTTATTTAAAAGTGAGTTGCCAAAAATGAATAGAAGCATTTGAGACATAAGTATTAGAGTAAATTACAGGAATGGTCCCTATGGTTAGGAGTAACTTACTCCCTAATTTTTTTTTATTCAGATCATCCCTATAACATTATTTTGTTGTGTGGTTGGTCCCAGTCCCGCCTAAAATGACAAAAATTACCCTTACATTTATATTTTTAATTTATCTTTGTTATTGATACATTATTTTTAATTAAAAAAAACTTAAATAGATACTACTCTACCCAATGAAACCTATTAGCAATTTCTCTCTCCCACCCTCACCGGAATTTCACCTACAATCATCACTGGACCACCAAACACCTTCACCAGACTGTCGACCACCTTACCGGACCACTAAACATCGCCGTCTTCTTCCTATACGAAGAAATCTCCACCACTCAACCTCACCAGACTCCCACTGGCAACCTGTAAGGTCACACCTTATGATCTGATGAGTCAAACACTCTACACCATCTGTCAGATTCAACGTCTACAACATCGACAACTCCAGCGTATCAAGCTTATCAGCGTCATCGTATAACGTTTTTATTCTATGTAATCTTTTGTATATTAGGTAATGATATAGATAAGTATAGAATAGATCACAGATCTAGTATCTTTGTGACAAGATCGGTTTTTAGTATAGATTAGATGCAATCCCTTCAATCAAGGGATATAATTGTATATATTAGTATATAATCAACATTAGGGTAAGCCCTAATGTTGAGTTCATCTTAGTGACCGTCTTTGTGACAACCCGTCTTTTGGTGAAGACAAAACCCTTTCTTGGTGAAAGAACAATTTAGAGAACTCGCTGTCTTATTTGCTTTATGTTCTTTATTTTTCTTAGATTAGTTTACGTTTGTTCTTAATACTTGAAGTGTATTCGATCTATACAAACCTTCATAACCTCTACATCTCCCCCGCCATCAAATATAATCAAATCAAATACAATAGTAAGCCCAATACAACCAAACCAAAAATAATACAACGTTTTATTTTGTTCATGAATAAGGAAATGTAAATATAATCCCTAAAATCAACCCTAATAAACCTCAAATTAGATTTGATGAAACCTGAAACTATGATTAAAGAAACCAAAAAAGTTGTTTTTCTTCCTGGTGCATGTAATTAGAACAAACCCGATTGACTTAAATCCCCAAATCAAACCTGGTTAACTTAAATCCCCAAATCAGAACCCTGGACCTACACCATCGGATCTAGAACGGATTAACACAAACCCACCTCTACCTGCAACTCAGTCTCGATCTCCTTAACACCATCTCGACTGAAATAAAATCAAATGAGGTTTTGAATAGAAATGTTCATGAAACAAGTTTGATCTAGCAGTGAAAGAAACAATCGAAGTTTTGAACAAAGATTGACTATTACCTAGAATTAGTGATTACAGATGATGAATCCTTGTTAACGATGACATATGTATGAGATAGGTAGATAGATAGATAGATAGATAGATAGAGAGAGAGAGAGAGAGAGAGAGAGATGGTTTTAATTTGGAACACATGTGCGGGCTTTCGGTGTTGGATATAGGGAGAGGTGGGGGAAGCAGAGGGGGCGACAGATGCTGGTGGCAACGCTGGTGGACTTGCAAGGTGTGGATGACCGGTGCCGGCGGCGATATCCCTCTTCTATGATGTATAGATGACAGAATGAGGAGGGTGGTAATGGAGGTTGCCGAACATGATGCAGAACAAATAAAGAGAGAAAGGAATACGATATTTTTGAAAGGAGAATATGAAAAATGGTGTTAGGATAAATAGGGTTGGGACCCACATCTTTATTTTCATTTTATAAAAATATGAAAGATAAATTAAAAAGAAATACATAAGGGTAATTTTGTTATTTTAGGTGGGGCAGCGACCAACAGCGCAATAAAATCCTGTTATAGGGATGATCCGAGTTTAAAAAATAAGTTAGGGACTAAAAGCGTAAATTACCTCTAACCATAAGGACCATTCATATAATTTATTCTAAGGATTATATTTGTATGCCGACGATACTTATCCAATCATTGGCTTCTACTCCTCTTCCTTTCGTTTTATAAATTTGTCAAAAACTATAAATGGATACTTATCGGTTATCACCTTAGATGGTCACGGAAGAATTTAAAATTTGGCTTGTTTATGGCATATAAGTATTTTTAGTTAAAATGATTTTATGTGTTTTCAAAAGGTTATATTAATGTATTATGAATTCAAACAACCAACTTTTTTGTAAAACAAAATAACTGATTTGTTAGGGATTTATTGATTAATTAATCATGCTTTTTAGATTTTTGAAGAATATAAATTTTAATGGGGAAGAACTTAGAAGATTTATCGATTTTTATTTTATATTTAAATTTGCTTGTAGTTTATTTTATTTTATAATAAATATCGATATTTATTTTAATTTGCCAACAAGCAAATTAAGAACCCCATATGGGAAGAAACCAATGCGAAACCCCCACTAGTAGGTATACTTATGAAAGTGGAGCATGAGAAAGGGACTTAAAGCAAAACCAATAAACATGAATATTACAATTGAAATTACTATACAATAAAATATATGAGAATGGAAAATAAATTGTAAAATTTGATTAACTAGAAACATTATTATTAGGTACTTGGTGTTACGGTCAATATTTTCCATAATCAAATATTGTATTCCATTCAAAATATATACATAATACATTATGCTACCACAAGAGGATTACATACAATGGGCCAAGCCAAACATAATAAATAAATATACACAATACATATATATGCTAACAGCCACCCGTAGTCTGGACGAGAGATCTCGAGCGAACGTTCAGACTAGATCTGAAGTCAACAAAACAAAGAAGACGGTAGCCCTTTCGTGAAAATGTCAGCATATTGGAATGCAGACGGGACATGAAGAATGAGAACCTGCCCCGTGGCAACCTTATCCCGGACTATGTAACACCTGTTCAAGGTATTATTTAATTTATCTAATTTTTAGGGTTTTGTGCATGGACTCGGCGAGTTGGGGTGCTCCAACTCGTCGAGTAGAGACTATTATGAGGACGCGGGATTTGGATGCTACTCAACGAGTAGGCGCTATAGAGAGAAACCCTAATTTTCAGGGGTTTTCACCCTATTTAAAGGACTTATGGCTCATTTGTAGCCTCCCTCATCGTCCTTGCAACCTAGAAAGAAACCCTAGCCGCATAGTTGAGCTTCCTTGAGTGTGTGTGAGCCTTAGAGAGTGAAACTCATGCCTTTGTGAAGGATTTTAGAGCCCGAAGAGGAAGGAGTAAGGAGAAAAAAGTAGATCCGACATCTACTCGGTATTGGCCATCATCTTGAGGTATAAAGTCGTTACCTTGATCTCTAGTTGCTTAGATCCCTTTTCTTGGAGGTAAATGGCCATTTTTGGTGCAAAATGGACTCAAACTCAGATATGGACTTATCACAAGGATATGGTTCCAGATGTGGGCCTCTCTAGGTCCCCAAATGACATAAAGTTGCTCACTTTATATAGCTTAGCCCCTTTCCATGCACTAAAACCTTGTAGGAAGTTTAGTTTTGAAGTTATAGCCTTGGAGGGCCTTGCATTCACGTAAAGTTTGCAACTTTACGTGGTATCTACACTAGGGGAGGTTGGATCTGAAGTTTGGGACCTTAGATCCCACTGAAAAGGGCTGAACATGAAAGGGACTGAAGGAACTCGTCGAGTCCCTTATCTGACTCGACGAGTCAGGGTAGGGTTTGCCCGTTTCTGAGTTTCAGAATGAGTACAATGAAGGATTAGGGTTTTGATCTGAACGGACTTCAGTTTTCTGGACATTTGATAAACCCGACGAGTCACTAGGGTGACTCGGCGAGTTGATGCGGGATTCAGAGAAATGGACTCGGGAGGAACTCGACGAGTTGCTGGAGTTGAGGTCAACATGGACTGTTGACCTTGACTTTGACCAGGGTTGACTTTGAGGGTATTTATGGTATTCTGGGATCGTGACAAGTTAATTACATGATGATTATAGGTAGTTGAGTTGGAGCAGCATGTGGGATATATTTGATCTTAGCTTTTCAGTTTAGCATCCGAGAGGTGAGTCTTCTCACCATACCAATAGGTCTAAGGCACCAAGGCCGACCCATTTTATGATATGTGGATTGTTTATTGATTATGCGTTATGTTAGTATGACATTTGCATGGAAGACCCCGGGGGTTCCCCTGGCAGTAGGTTGAGACCACATGGTGGTTCCCATGGCATTTGGTGTAAGACCTTGGAGGGTTTCCATGACATCCTAGTATATTTTCTTGTTTAGTCTGTATGATATTTGTATGCATGGCTTATGTGATTTATGTAGCTTGTATAGCTAATATGATATGTGTTATGTGGATTGTGTGTGGGGTATGCTCTGGGGGACTCACTAAACATTAGCTTACAGTTTGTGGATTTGTTTCAGGTACATCTGAGCCCAAGGGCAAGGGCAAGGGCAAGGCTTGATGGCGCAGCGTGCACTCTCTCAGGCATTTTTATAGGACACTCTGATGTTTGGAAATACTAGTGTTATGGATATGAATTTGAAAACAATTGTATTGAAATTTTTTGGTTTATGGAAAAGTATTTTGACTATTTAAAAATGAAAATTTTCTTTTGAAAATTTGGGTTGTTACAAGTTGGTATTAGAGCCTTGGTTTGAGGGATTCAGGCACACTCCGGAGGTATCGAGACTCAAACTAAGGAAATGGTAAAATTGTTTTCAAAAATAAAAATGAAAGTTAAAACTTTTAAAGAATGGAAAAGAGGAGAGTGCAACGCGCGTGATCGGCCAAGCCAAGTAAGTAGTTCCCCAATATGTTAGCCATATTATACTGATGCTTGAGCTATGATAATCGTATGGATCTTGCTATTTGTATGATTTTAAAATTGTATACGGTTAGGAGCTTATAGCCTTAGAATGATTGATTTGGACTTTTTTCATGTTCCTCGTCTGGTTGTGGTCCTAGGGTAGAATCTATTATTTGAAAGTCTATTTGATCCTTTTCTGTGTATAATTTGCATGCATAAAGGGAACCTGTTATGATTGGTATGATTGATATGGGTAGAGCAAATCTTAGGGTCGCCTAGGGTTTGAGATATGAGATAGTCTGTGGGATATGATTTATTTTGGGACGAATTGGAGTTATCAGGTAGAGCCCTGGGGAAGGTATAGGTAGGTGTGGAAGGTAGTATTGGGCTCGTACTACTGAAAGCACAGGACCTGTGCCCGAACCAATGTTAGAACTGGAAGCTCCAAGGAGGACCGGTGTGGGAGTATCCCCTCTATAGACATCCGGATCATTATGTTTTATGGTATTGCAATACAGTATGGTGATGACACGACATGGAGCTGGGGGATCAGGATTGGGATCTGGATTTGGGTTGGGCGATGGTACCGAGCCCATCAACGAGAGGTTGCGCGAGCTCATCGCAACCGAGGTTACGAGGGGGATCCTTGACACTACCCCAGTTATCTTTGGGATAGTTAAGGATGGTATGATGGAGATCATGGAGGAGAGGCTAAGGGCATTCAGAGCCGAGGTTGCTGCGGGCCAGGTCGGGGCCCGAACTCCATCGTTCCGGGAGTTCAAGGCATGCGGAGCGCTGGAGTTTTTCGGGGTCAGGGACCCCATTGTTAGCCGACGCTGGGTGGCGGATATGGAGAGCGCCCAACGCACGAGTTCTTGCCCGAATGCGGTAAAGGTGGGTTTTGCTTCATGTATGCTGAGAGATAGAGCCCAAGACTGGTGGGGCGAGGTGACTAGTCAGGTGGGAGCAGCCGGTGTGGCTGAGATGACATGGGCCGAGTTTGTTCAGCGATTTGATTTGGAGTTTGCACCAGCTATTGAGGTGCAACGGTTGGTGAGGGAGTTCCAGAAGCTCCAGCAGACCACCGAGACTATGGCAGAGATCACCGCCAAGTTTCGGGAACGAGCACTGTTGATCCCAAAATATGCTACCGATGAGGATATGCGGAGGACGAGGTATCATTCCATGTTGAGGGATGATATCCGGGAGTTTGTGAGCTTCATGCGGTGCAAAAACATGAATGAGATGGTGGAGAAGGCCCGTGAGCGGGAGATGGAGTTGGACTTCCGCACCAAGCGGAAGCCTGAGCAGGCACAGACAGTAGTAGGTCAGGCTAAAAAGCCTAAGACATCGGATTCATCCAGTAGGGGCCAGCAGGGCCGTGACCGGTGTACCAAATGTGGGAGGTTTCATGGGGGAGCTTGTCGGGGGAAGAGCCCGGTATGTTATACGTGTGGTCAGTCGGGCCACGTGAGCAGGGATTGCCCCAAGAAAGGCTTGATATGTTTCCACTGCAACCAGACTGGCTATAAAAAGCCGATTGTCCGAGGTTGACTGCGCTCGCCACGATGAGGATTACTGACGGCCACCGTGCTAAGGCGGATGCTCCAGCGGTGAAGAGCCGTACATTTCAGTTGACTACCGAGAAGGCTCGGGCAGCGCCAGACGTTATGGGCGGTACGTGTTTATTCTTCTCTGCTCTATGTTTATTTGCATTGCTTATGTGTACATTGTGCTTATGTATAGGGACCTTCTTGGTCAATGGTATGTCGGCTCATGTTTTGTTCGATTCGGGAGCTGCCCTATCGTTCGTGTCTCTTGCTCTTAGCAAGAAGTTTCGGGATGTGTCGGGAACTTTGGATTCCCTGCTCGAGGTAGAGATTGCAGATGACCGCACTGTGAGTGCTGTGAGGGTGTATCGGGACTGTGTCCTGAATGTGCTTGGAGAGAGGTTTCGTGTTGATCTAGTCCCGATACCATTCCCAGGGCCGGTCCTGAGGATTCAAATGCCCAGGACGAGGCGAAAAAAAGGCCCTTAGCCCTAACATGTAACGAATTAAAATACATAATTTTTTTTTTAAAAAGACGATAAACTTTATAGCAATAAACAAAACAAAATCATATTATTTTAATGAGTAATTACATATTGTACATCTAACCGACGACCCGTGTAACTCTTCTAACATTACTGATAGCAAATTGGTTGATCAACTTTTCGTAGTTTATACTCTTTAAAATTTCGTTCTCGGTGGATAAGTTTAGGTTTTACTTTATTAACAATGAATTAAATGTGTGATACAAAAAAAATAATAAAAAAAAATTCAAGTCCAATACTGTTAAGTTTGAAGATAACATTAAGTTTATTAAAATAAAAATAGTGATGTTTAAAGAAAAACTTAATTACAATTTTATTAATATAGTTTTTAACTTTTTCTAATTAATTTAATTATTATAAAATTACAACAAAATGTTAATGAATTAACTAACTGGATCTGTTCGAGTTTTGATTTACGATCAAATGTTCCTCATTTTTAACAAAGTCTTATCCGTTTTAACTATTTCCATTGAGAACGCATAACTTAAAGTAAAATCAATTGCTTTTATAGAGAAAAATTGTATTCGTTTGTTAAATCCAGTGACCTCACATTCATAGTATTTGTTGGACTATCTTTCCATTAAGATATGGGCATAAAAAAAAAAAAAAAAATTGGGCCCCACAAAAAATTGGGCCCTGTGCACAAGCCCCTATTGCCCACCCTTACAACCGGCCATGACCATTCCAAGGGCTGAAGGTGATTGTCGGGATGGACATGTTGGGCACCAATAGGGCCATGATCGATTGAGAGCGCCAGTTGGGGGTTCGAACCCCAAGTGGGGGAGAATTGGTTATTCATGGTGAGAGGGCCTCGCAAGGGCCAACCCTATGTTCAGTTGCGAGGGCTAGGAGATTATTGCAGCAGGGATGTACGAGATTTCTGGCTTATATCTCGGATACGAGGGTTGAGACCATGACGGATGTGGGCAGTGTGCCGGTTGTACAGGAGTTTCAGGACGTCTTTCTCGAAGAGTTACCAGGGGTGCCCCCGGAGAGGCAGGTGGACTTTCGTATTGATTTAGTGTCGGGTGCCGCATCGATAGCGAAGGCACCATACCAGCTAGCACCGCCCGAGATGCAGGAGTTATCTACGCAACTTCAGGAGCTGCTAGACCGAGGGTTTATCCGATCGAGCAGTTCCCCTTGGGGAGCTCTGATCCTGTTTTTGAAAAAGAAGGATGGGTCACACAGGATGTGTATTGATTATCGAGAGCTGAATAAACTAACGGTGAAGAACCGTTATCCGTTACTGAGGATCGATGATTTGTTCGATCAGCTGCAGGGCGCGTCTTGGTTTTCCAAGATTGATCTACGGTCGGGATACCATCAGATGAGGATTCGGGATGAGGATATACCGAAGACAACTTTCAGGACTCGGTATGGGCACTATGAGCTCGTGGTAATGCCATTCGGGCTCACCAGTGCCCCAGCAACGTTCATGGATCTCATGAACAGAGTGTGCAGACCGATGCTGGATCGGTCAGTGATCGTTTTTATTGATGATATCCTGGTTTATTCTAAGACCAAGGAGCAGCATGAGTAGCATCTGAGAGAGGTACTGGAGACTCGGAGGGTGGAGAAGCTTTATTCAAAGCTCTCCAAGTGTGATTTATGGCTGTGAGAGGTACAATTTTTGTGGCACATCATCAATCAGGAGGGCATTTCGGTTGATCCAGCCAAGGTTGAGGCAGTGATGCGGTGGGAAGTACCGAAGAACGCATCCGAGATCCGTAGCTTCTTGGGTCTAGCGGGACATTATCGGAGATTCATTCGGGATTTCTCCAAGATTGTTGTGCCTTTGACCCGCTTGACCAAGAAGAATGTGACATTTCGATGGGGCATGGATCAGGAGTTGGCTTTTGAGACCCTAAGACGGAGGTTATGCGAGGCTCCGATATTAGTACTACCTGGGGGGTTAGATGATTTGGTGGTGTACTGTGATGCATCGATCTCAAGGTTAGGCGCAATACTGATGCAGAGGGGGCATGTGATAGCTTACGCCTTGAGGCAGTTGAAGCCTCATGAGGCGAATTACCCCACTCACGACCTGTAATTGGGGGCAGTGGTGTTTGCCCTCAAGATTTGGAGGCACTATCTGTATGGGGTACGGTGCACTATTTATACTGATCACAAGAGTTTGAAGTATTTGATGGATCAACAGAACCTCAACATGCGGCAGAGGAGGTGGTTGGATGTGCTAAAAGATTATGACTGTGAGATCTTGTACCATCCAGGGAAGGCCAACGTGGTGGCCGATGCTTTGAGCCGCAAGGCGGCAGTTTCCCCGATTGGGAACGTTTGTTTGAGGATGACGGTGATCTCTCCATTGTTGGATATGATCAAGGAGGCTCAGGTCGAGGGGGTGAAGAAGGAGAATTAGAAGATAGAGCGGATTCGGGGACATTATCCTTTGTTTGTTAAGGACAGCCGAGGCCTTCTGACACAGTGTGGTCGAGTGTGGGTACCGGTGACTGGAGGAGTGAGACAGAAGATATTGGAGGAGGCACATAAGTCCAAGTTCTCTATACATCCAGGGGATACGAAAATGTATAGAGATTTGAGAATGAGTTACTGGTGGCCCTGCATGAAGTGGGAGATCGCTTGGTTTGTGGAGCGGTGATTGACCTGCAGGAAGGTCAAGGCCGAGCATTGGCGGCCTCATGGCAAGGTTCAGCCGCTACCCATTCCCATGTGGAAGTGAGAGGAGATTACTATGGACTTCATCACGAAGTTACCGAGGATGACGAGGGGTGTGGACACCATATGGGTGATTGTGGATAGATTGACGAAGAGTGCCCACTTTATTCCGATCTTTGAGAGTATATCCGCTGAAAAGTTGGCGGATATTTATGTGCGAGAGGTGGTGGCTAGACACGGGGTGCCAATGTCAGTAGTCTCTGACAGAGATGTTCGATTCACATCTAGGTTCTGGAAGAAGTTCCACGAAGAACTGGGCACTCAGCTGCATTTTAGCACATCGTACCACCCCCAGACAGACGGCCAGAGTGAGAGGACAATCCAGACACTTGAGGATATGCTTCGGGCATGCGTGTTGGATTTTGGAGAGAGTTGGGATACATACCTCCCACTGGCAGATTTTGCATACAACAATAGTTACCACGCCAGTATTAACCGACCCCCGTTTGAGATGTTGTATGGTCGGAGGTTTAGGACCCCTGTTTGTTGGGGCGAGGTAGGGCACCGGGTCATGGGGAGCACCGAGGTGGTGCTCAAGACGATAGAGTTGATTCAGCAGATGCGTGATAGGCTACGAGGCGTACAAATACGTCAGAAGAGCTATGCTGAGTGGAGGCGATCCGATCTCAAGTTCGAGGTGGGGGACTTTGTGTTACTAAAGGTGTCGCCATGGAAGAGAGTCATCAGGTTTTGAAAGAGGGGCAAGCTAGGGCCCCAATATATTGGCCTATTTAGGATTTCCGCCCGAGTAGGAAAGGTGGCCTATCGTTTGGATCTGTCGGCTGAGCTCAACCAGATTTACAACACCTTCCATGTGTCACAACTTCGGAAGTGTGTCACCGACGAGGCCGCAGTCGTTTCTCTAAACGACATTTAGGTGGATGAGAACCTGAACTACATTGAGAGGCCTGTTGCAATCTTAGATAGGAAGACCAAGGTTCTTCGGGACAAGGAAGTGAAGCTAGTGAAGGTGCAATGACAGCATCGTAGGGGCTCCGAGTGGACTTGGGAACCAGAGGATGAGATGTGAGACCACTACTCGGATTTTTTTGGGTCAGCAGACTTCGAGGACGAACTCTAGTTCAAGTGGAGGAGACTTGCAACACATGTTCCAGGTATTATTTAATTTATCTAATTTTTAGGGTTTTATGTATGGACTCGGCGAGTTGGGGTGCTCCAACTCGTCGAGTAGAGACTATTATGAGGACGCAGGATTTGGATGCTACTTGATGAGTCGGAAGGCCCCGACTCGACGAGTAGGCGCTGTAGAGAGAAACCCTAATTTTCAGGGGTTTACACTCTATTTAAAGGACTTATGGCTCATTTGTAGCGTCCCTCATCGTCCTTGCAACTCGGAAAGAAACCTTAGCCGCATAGTTGAGCTTCCTTGAGTGTGTGAGCCTTAGAGAGTGAAACTCGTGCCTTTGTGAAGGATTTTAGAGCCCGAAGAGGAAGGAGTAAGGAGAAAAACAGTAGATCCGACATCTACTCAGTATTGGCCATCATCTTGAGGTATAAAGTCGTTACCTTGATCTCTAGTTGCTTAGATCCCTTTCTTGGAGGTAAATGGCAATTTTTAGTGCAAAATGGAGTCAAACTCAAATCTGGACTTATCACAAGGATATGGTTCCAGATTTGGGCCTCTCTAGGTCCCCAATGACATAAAGTTGCTCACTTTATATAGCTTAGCCCCTTTCCATGCACTAAAACCTTGTAGGAAGTTTATTTTTGAAGTTATAGCGTTAGAGGGCCTTGCATGCACGTAAAGTTTGCAACTTTACGTGGTATCAACACTAAGGGAGGTTAGATCTGAAGTTTGGGACCTTAGATCCCACTGAAAAGGGCTGAACATGAAAGGGACTGAAGGAACTCGTCGAGTCCCTTAGCTGACTCGACGAGTCGGGGTAGGGTTTGACTGTTTCTGAGTTTCAGAATAAGTACAGTGAAGGATTAGGGTTTTGGTCTGAACGGACTTCAGTTTTCTGGACATTTGATGAACTCTATGAGTCACTAGGGTGACTCGGCGAGTTGAAGTGGGATTCAGAGAAATGGACTCGGGAGGAACTCGACGAGTTGCTGGATGCACTCGACGAGTTGAGGTCAACATGGACTGTTGACCTTGACTTTGACTAGGGTTGACTTTGAGGGTATTTATGGTATTCCGGGATCATGACAAGTTATTTACATGATGATTATAGGTAGTTGACTTGGAGCAGCATGTGGGATATATTTGATCTTAGCTTGTCAGTTTAGCATCCGAGAGGTGAGTCTTCTCACCATACCAATGGGGTCTAAGGCACCAAGGCCGACCCATTTTATGATATATGGATTGTTGATTGATTATGCATTATGTTAGTATGACATTTACATGGAAGAACCCGGTGGGTTCCTGTGGCAATAGGCTGAGACCACGTGGGGGTTCCTGTGGCATTTGGTGTAAGACCTTGGAGGGTTTCCATGGGATCCTTGTATATTTCCTTGTTTAGTCTGTATGATATTTGCTTGGTAGTGAAGATCATGTAGGGGTTCCCATGGCAGCTAGAGAAGACCATGTGGGGGTTCCCATGGCAGAAAGACCATGTGGGGGTTCCCATGGCAGGTAGTTAAGACCACATGGGGGTTCCAGTGGCACTAGGTGTAAGACCCTGGAGGTTTTCCATGGCTTCCTTATATGTTTGTATGCATGGCTTATGTGATTTTTGTAGCTTGTATAGCTAATATGATATGTGTTATGTGGATTGTGTGTGGGGTATGCTCTGGGGGACGCACTAGGCATTAGCTTACAGTTTGTGGATTTGTTTTAGGTACATCTGAGCCCAAGGGAAAGGGCAAGGCTTGATGGCGCATTGTACACTCTCTCAGGCATTTTTATGGGACACTCTGATGTTTGGAAATACTATTGTTATGGATATGAATTTGAATTTGAAAACAATTGTATTGAAATTTTATGGTTTATGGAAAAGTATTTTGACTATTTAAAAATGAAAAATTTCTTTTGAAAAATTGGGTTGTTATATACTAAGTGGATGTCAATCTTAATGTGTTTAGTATGTTGATGTTGGACCGGATTGGAAGATAAGTAAACAACACTAACATTATCACAATATACCAGAGTAGCAGTGAGTGGTGGGTAAAGCAGCTCATGTAAAAGATTGCGAAGCCACATCGTTTCAGCATCAACATTTGCAACACCTCTATACTCGGCTGCGACACTAGACCGTGATATAGTTCCATGTTGTTTAGAAAACCAAGATAACAGATTCGGACCAAGGTAAACCCAATATCCAGAAGTCGAGCATCTAGTAGAGGGACAACCAACTCGTTCAGCATCAAAATAAGCTAGCAAACCCCGAAGAGAAGCATATAACTGTAAGCCATGATCCATAGTGCCGAGAAGTGAGTATCTTGTGGGTAATGCATAAACAAATATACTTGTTGAACGGAATAAGTGATATCAGGACGTGTAAACGTCAAATACTGCAATGCTCCGACTAGGTTGCGATAGAGTGTAGGGTCGGATACAGGGGGGTCGTGCCATCAAATTTTGCAGAAGTATATGCTGGTGTGCGAGCAGGATTGCAATTAAGCATTTTAGCTCGTTCCAGAATCTCATGGGCATACTTTGGTTGAGAAAGAAACATGTCGTGACAATCGTGGGTAACCAAAATGTCGCGGAAATAATTTAACGAACCCAAATCTATCATAGAAAATTCTGATCGATGATTTTTTATAATCTGTTGAAGAAGACTTGTGGATGAGACAGTTAAGACAATATCATCAACATAAAGTAGTAAGTAAGCAATACGAGCACCATGTTGATAGATAAAAAGGGATGAGTCTGATTTGTTGTTAAAGAACCCAAGTCTAGTAAGAAACTATGCAAATCGATGATACCACGCCCGAGCTGCCTGCTTGGGGCCATAAAAGGACCGATGTAGGAGACATACATCATCAAGCATGGATGGGTCACGCAAACCTGGTGGCTGATGCATATAAACCGTTTCTTGAATATATCCATGTAGAAAAGCATTCTTCACATCTAATTGATGAACCGACTAATGATGTGAAATAACAAGACTTAGTACAGTCGTGATCGTAAATGATTTGACAACTGGGCTGAATGTCTCATCACAGTCAATACCTAGTCGTTGACTGTGCCCATTTGCAATACGTCTAGCTTTATACCGCGCTAGAGAACCATCTACATTAAGTTTCTTCTTAAACAACCAAATACAATTAACAATATTAGCATCGGGTGGTCGAGATACAAGTACCCAAGTTCCATTAGCAATAAGTGCACTATATTCTTCTTTCATTGCATTTAGCTAATTAGGATCTCGAAACGCTTGAGAGTAATTGCGATGAAGAAGAGAGACATTCAAGACATCAATGTGAAGATTAAGCTTTTACATAGGTTTATAGATCCCGCGTCGAGCACGGGTGAGCATGGGATGATTGTTTTTAGGAACGGTAGTGGAGACAGGAGATTGGGTAGGGGTGGGGGATGGTAAAATAATGTTGGGAGGAGATGTCGGGACGATATGAGTACCGAACGAAGGTTGGTCGTCGATAACCGAGGAAACACCAGCAAAAGAGTTAACATCAATAGTGGAATGACCGCCAGTGGATGGGACAAAACCAAGAGGACGAGTAGGGTTAGTTAGGTCGTTGAAAAAATTATGAGACCCTTTATGATTCAAGAAAGTGTAATAAGCGGGATGGTTTAGTGCCATGGAACCAAAATTAATAACGGATTCGTCAAACTTGACGTGACGATATATAATAATTTGTTTGGTATGAAGGTTGAGACACCAAAAGCCTTTGTGATGAGAAGGATAGCCAAGGAAAATGCAAGGCATGGACCGAGGTTGAAGTTTGTGAGTGTTGTTGGTTTGAGGGTAGCAAAGGTACCCGAACACATGAAGGTTATTATAGGAGGGATGTTTGTGAAAAAGTTTGTGATAAGGAGTACCATTTTTAAGAGTGGAAGAAGGAAGTATATTGAGGAGGTGAGTTTCCATATGAAGGGCTTCCACCCAAAAGGTAGGCAGAAGATGAGCTTGAAATAGAAGAGGGCGAATGATTTTGTTCATCGAGTGAAGCATTCTTTTAGATTTACCATTTTGAGGAGAGATGTAAGGTGTGGCACCCCTAATTTCACGGCCAGAAAAGACCGATTTATTTATGCTTATTTTGAAATCAGAGTATCCTTAAAAGAATAATATTGCGGAATTTGTTCCTAAAAACATGATAATGATATTATCAAAACATTTCCGAAGAAACGTGTGTTTTTATATTAAAAACCTTGGGATGTCATTGTCGATACAATACATAAGCATAAACGAAATAATACAAGCCCTATACTACTTTATCTAGACTACTGGCCTATAGGAATCCATAAATCTCTCATCATATCATCACACCTGTGCTTTTGTGCCACTACCTGTAATATAAGAAACTGAGTGGGCCAGACTTGGGGTCCTAGTTAGCGCATAGGGTTTTCAACCCATAATAAGTAAATCTTTATTTATTATTATCAAATCATCAACCCAATTACCCCTTCCTACTATCATAACTCTCTATCCCTAACATCTAATTTCAAGGGACCTATCCTAAGGATCATCTTCGGGATAGACAATAATGCTTAGGGGAGTCCATACCAATATATGTTAGTAAGGCAACCGTGGGGGGGGGGGGGACAGAGTACACCTGGTGAACACTAAGTTCAAAAACACCTACAGGTTGCGAACCTGCTAGCGTTCCACTGGACTGTCTAGAATAGTCCGTGGTCGTTCTCTGTACTTCGCTAGACAACTGAATCATCTTTAAAGTCACGACCTCTGATCATCTATATCATCTTTCATCTCTCATCATCTATATCACCTTTAATCGCTCATCATCTATGTCATCTTATATCTACCCATCTTTACCTAACATATTTATAGGTAATAAAATACATATATTGTTTAAAACGGGTTAAACATGTATAAATCGTTCATCTAGCATAGATATCAGCAACAGATAATGGGCATATATAGCATATAATTATCTTAAATACTTTATATCTATGTGTAAGATGAAAGTAACTATGCACTCACACAATAAAATGGGTGACTGGTTATCTAGGCAGAGCTTCTTCTAACACCTCAGATATTCCTTGACGTGACCTAAGTATAATTACCACAGACTTTTAGTCTAATGATCCTAGAGACTAAGAATAGTCTAGATCCTCACTAATCCCAATGTCTACATCAAGATCTATCAAGTAAGGATCAACCAGGCAGGACAGTTGGGAGGCAGGAGAATTTCAACATAATAGCTTTTCTGAAATCCAACAACCAAGCCAGCATGACCATTCTAGAAACCTCTCCCGTAAGTAGATCAATCAGTATAAGGACATAAAATTACTGATAAATCTTATTTATAGGTTCATAATGACGACTTTATGACTATAAATATAAGTTGCATAGAAAGGACTAGAGTGTAGCTTAACTTACAGAGGTTCTTCGTGACAGAAGTTAGGAAATTGAACCGGTAGAGCTTTTACTCGCTAGCTACTACTTCTTCAGGGATCACAGGGCTTCGCTGAAGGATAAAACTAAGGGAAATGAGCTACAATCGAGAGAACTTCGTGAGAGACAGGAGGATGGGGAATGAGGAAACTAATGATCAGTTGAAGCCTATTTATAGCATAATTACACGTCGCGCCTGGTGTGTACGCCGTGCACGCCTGAGATGTTGCTCTTATCGTTTTCTGCCATGTGTTGCAAATATGGTGGTCCATGCCCCACCTTTTAGAAGGTGCGCGCCGTGCAACCCACCTGCATGGCGCTTCTCGGAAAACTTCAGAAAATCGTATATTCTTCATAAGAGTTCCATTTTCGACGTTCTTTATATCCCTGAAATCTCTCTAGAATAGATCTACAACTTTCGTTTAGACTCCGTCGGCTAATTTTGACTTTATTTTTAAAGTTATATTTTTAACAGGCTTAGACTGTTAAAGTCCGTTAAAAATTCATAACTATCTCATATGACGTCCAATCTCGACTATATTTATATCGATGGAATACTAACAACAAGATCTTCAACTCTCGTTTAGATTGTTTTGGCTAACAATATACTGATCCAAAATTCGATATCAGTGTGCATACTCTTGCGCCGAATTGTAGAAAAATCATAACTTCCTCTATTGAAGCCAGATTTAGACGGTACCTATATGCATGAACTCTCTTTTGTGATATCTACGACTTTTGTTTAGATTACTAAGGCTAATAATCGTCCTAACCCTGATTTACTATTTACTATATCGTAGCTGTGCCGGTTTGAACGTGAAATTTCAACGGGTCATAACTCATCCGTTATAAGTCCGTTTTGAGCGCTCCTTATACCTCAAGAATCCTTATTACGACTACTTCGTCTCACTCATAGGTTATTTTTCCTAATCTTTAATCTATTTAGACTAGAAATATATCCTTATTTTATTATGTAGCTATAAACACACAATGTATACATATATATACATACAAATACCACGTAATAATCAAATAACCCTCTTTTATTTATCTCAAAAATTACAATTATTGACCCTAACCAATTCATCATCTTTATTAATGTCTAGTGGGAAACGCGGGTGTTACATAAGGACATGAAAAACACATGTGTATGCCATGATTGTCACATAATTGGTGAAAATGGAGATTGTCAAATTCTTTTCCATTATCACACTGAAACATTTGAATATCAATGTGGAATTGATTTTTGATATAAGCACGAAAGTGAAGGAATTTAGAAAACACTTTGGATTTTATACGTAAGGGATACACCCATAAGAAGTGAGAGAATTGATCAAGAAAAATGACATAATAATTAACTCCACTATGACTTATAACCGGAGAAGTCCAAACATCCGAATGTATAATTTGAAAAGGAAACATAGCATCAGTTTTAGATAAAGTAAATGGTAAACGTGCATGCTTTCCAAGCTGACAAGTATGACAAAATAACTTAAAATCTCTTTTATTACATGAAATGGAATTATTGGAATACTGAAACACTTGTTGATCATGATGCTCGAGTCTTTGATGTCATGTGGATGAACTGACACTAAGAATAGCTTGAGGAGTTGAAAAAGTAAATGGATAGAGATCACTCGTGCTATCACACCGAAGGAGTGTTTGTTTGGTCAGGAAGTCCTTCATAGAAAAACCAAAAACATCAAACTCGATAGAACATTTATTATCACAACTAAATTTACAAACGAGAACAAGGTTTTTAATAATTTGTGGGATAATAAGAACATTGCATAATGAAGGGTCCGAAAAGGGTTAAAACCGAGAGTAAATTGACCAACATTAGTGACCGGAATTCGAGATCCCTTACCGAATAAAACAAAAAACTTATTACACCTAATACTAAAAGAATTGAGTATACCTGAGTTGTTATGAAGATGCACGGTTGCCCCGGTGTCCATGTACCATTCCGAGTTTCCTGGGTCTTGAAGATTCATGGTACTAAAAGCTTGAGGGAGTGAGGTGACTTGATCCACAGTGGGCAGATACTAAAAAAATGACAGTGTATGAGGTTGAATAATGGGATGAGATGCAGAATACATAGCCTGAGGAGTTTGGGCAACATTACTATTAGGCCATTTAGAGCTGGTAGCTGCTGAATTATGCCAATAGAGATGTAGGCTGTTATTAAATGAATTGTTTGACTATTGGGCCATAGCAAGAGGAAAAAGGGGTAGCCCACGGTCAGGGGGATATGTGATCTGCCAAGGAGAAACCCCTCCCCAGCCGCCAGCGAAGTGACGAGATCCTTCGATAGTTGACCTGCCACAATCGCCACCCCGACCATGTCGACCTCCTCTGCCGCCACAGTGGTTCCAACCACTACCTCGTCTGCTGTTTTTAGTGTCACCCTGATTTGTATTTTGTTGTTGATTTTGATGCTCAACATTCAACATTGTAGGAGAAGAAGAATTATCATGATATGAAGCCTGTATCATGTGACTGTGTTCCTTTTTGAGAGATCGTTCTTCAAGTGTGAGCATTAACTTCATCTCAAGAAAAGCTGGAAATGGTTTTTGATGACGGATGGTGTTAACGATGTAAGCATATTTCTGAGATAATCCATTGAGGGTGTATATGACTAAGTTTCTTTTCAGACTGAGAACCCAATATTTGAAAGTAGATCAGAGTGGATTTAATCTGGTTGCAGTACTCGATAATGGAGGAGTCTCCAATGGTGATGTTACGAGGCTCATCACCAAGCACCATAGCCTTTGAGTCTTTGTTATCATGAAAAAGTTATTCAATAGATTTCCAAACTTGAGAAGCTGTGGCATCAGACGTGATGATAGACTGAAGTACCGATTGAGTGAGAGTTCAATATAACCATTGCTTAACAATGTTGTCAACTTCAATAGATGCTAAACTTGTTATGCTTTAAGTGTAACTTATATTTAAGTTTATTATCGTTATTATGAACCTATAAACAAGATTTATTAGTGATTATGATATTGCCATATTTATACACATTTTTAGGAATTATTTTAATACATTTAAGCTATAATTTAGTAAATTGTAAACTTATTTGGTACTTATTAACTTAAATTCCATTTTGTAGCGAAAAGGGACATTCTTGAAGAAAAAGGACTGAAACCGACAAATGCTGGATACTTGGAGGACTGGAGTTGAAGCTAGGAGCTTAAAGGAGAAAAATTCGAGTTATACACATTTCCCATGACGTGGTGTACTGAAGTCCACAACATGTTTATAAGAAGAATCTCAATTCCTTGCGTAAAAATAAAGCTCATGACATGATATTTATCTCTTCGCGTCGTGACAATGTGTCCTAGAAGATTCCTACACAGAGAGGTACAAATTTCCTTGGAAAATACGGGATATACACTAAGTTCACATCGTGACACCCTTATGGTCTTGACATGAGGACTGATTATAAGGAATATATATATATATATATATATATATATATATATATATATATATATATATATATATATATATATATATATATATATCATTATATTGACTTAAGAAAAAACTATCTTAATATACCCGCGTCCCGGTACACTGAACGTCTCGTTTGGTGTACAGAACGTCATGGTGACCACTCATAGCGGGTTGGGAAATGGTAATGGGAATAAGCAGCCTAAACCTTGACATGTGATCAAGTGTGCACAGGAAGTCATTCCAGCAGCTGAACCAATAACGATGACATGAGTACAATCCATGATTTGAGCAATACTAGCTGAGCAAATAGAGGATAGCAGAAAACTACTCCAAGGAAATAGGAGAGAATTCACTGCACCGATTGTTGAACTAGTGCTAAATGATGGTCATTCAGAAGAGGGAAGATACAACAGGACTATAGACCAAGCTGAACCACGAAGGTTTAGAAGGAATAACCTTGATAAAGGAATTGAAATAGATGGGTGCAACAAGGACTTCATGGCTTCCAAACCACCAAGTCTTCTTAGGAGCTGAACACCAGTGGAAGATATCGACTAGATCTTTAAAATGGAGATGGTGTTTCATAGATGTGATCATAGTAACCGAGAGAAGACCATCTTAGCAGTCAGAGAACTAAAGACTGACGTGTTCAGCTGGTGGAAGTTGTTGGTTAATTCCATGCCAAAGGGAGAACTTCCTTGATCAGTTTAAAATGCAATACTGGTCAAAAAGGATCTATTGGAAGTAAACAATGAATTTCAGAATCTAAAGAAAGGAAATATGAGTGTTAGTGAGTATGCTTGAAAAGAGTTTAGAAATGTGTTTAATTCAACCAATTAAAGAAAGCAAGAAAGAACACATCGATCAAAATAAGATATGTTTAGCTTAATATATGTCCGGAAAGATACAAAGAGAAAATAAGAGTAAGAGTACAATCATTAAAGACTTATGCGAAGTCCTCTACCCTAACCTCTAAGTACTTACTCTATTTATAGGGTACTCACGGACCAAACAATACAAGGACTAGACATGACTATGTGAAACTTTCATATGCCTTGTAGATACATTAAGATAACAAAAGTCCTTAGACTTTCACTATTTACAGACACAAAGACAAATACACTTAAATTCGAATCTCACAACAACTTTTGACCTAAAATTCTCCCCTTTGTGAGAATAGTCGAATATTCAAGTTAGTGTCTTCATTGTCTGTAGCAACTCCTTCTTTATCTCCATATACCAAAGAATGATTTTTCGACCCTCCGCATTGTCTTCATTTTTTTCTTGCAATTGTTGATGCGAAGCAAAATGTTCAAAAAATGAGAATTTGTGTACCTCTCAATATCATCCGTTCTAAAAAGGAACTTTGTTAAATTTCCATTTTTATTCCTTCCTTGAAAAACAACACCAAAAGGTTGATGGATTATTTACCCATCCTCAAATTTATTGATGTTTAGCTTCCCTTTCAACAGAGCTTTTGGAACCTTTGAAGTTTTGTTGATTGCCATGGCTAGATCGTTATCTTTTTCAACCCAGTACGATTAGTAGCAATCAACAAAAGCCTTGATATGAGCATATCCAATTACGTACGAATTCCAATTTTCCTCAGTAACTTGTGAAGGATAAACATCACATATATTTTTGAGACTGTGATGAGATCATTGATATTTATCAATGAAAAATCTATGATTGTAAACTCGAACGCGACATTGTTAGCTCGAACAACAAAATATCGAAAATTTTGCATTAACACCTCGAAAAGAACATCAGGCACAATCGATATAACCCTCATAATTTTCACCTGTGACCAAACCTCTTCTTCGTTTCTTTAAAGAACTGCATGAAATCAACTTTTCAACTTCTTGAACTCATCTTTATCTTTAAAACTTTCAGCTAGCTTGAATTAACTGAAGGCAAACATAAAACGACTTACTGAAAAACTTTCATCTTTATCTTCGACTTTATAAAGCACAACTATTTCAGTGGTTTCATAACACCATGCCTTGTTTGGATCACCTTTGTTGAAACTTGGAGGATCATTTAATCTTTGAGTCATTATGTTGTTTATTTGTCTTAGTTTCTCCATTTCTTTTTTCTTTTTCTTCTACTCCTTTGACAATTCAACTGATATACTTTTCCCTTTGTCTTTGGGAGCAGATGTTGTTTCTGGTTTAGTCATGTCTTTTCTTGAAACTCATCCACCGATAGATATCCCCTTCTTTTGTAATTTTGACACATCAATATTGACTTGAGGATCATTCATTGTTTTTTTTGTTGTTGTTGACACAATTGGTTTGATCGGAATCAATGTGGGAATTTGAGCAGACATAAATCTTCCCAAAACTATACCTTTATCTTTGCTAGCTCCTTTGGATGAACCAACCCCCTTTCTCCCCTTTACGCGATGTGCGTATGACGTGGATCATTTTGGTAAGTGAAGATCCAGATCAAGTATAGGAGCGAATTCGATTTTGAAACTTGACTCAACAGACGAAACCATGGCACATCGATTCTTGAGAAATCAGAGATCGTGACGAAAGAGCATATTTTTAACAATGTCTCTTAAAAGACAGAAAGAGATTGTTCAATCTTCTCAAAAATTTTCCCATCTTCAATAGAATTCAACTTTAAATCACTAGAATAGTCTCTATTGAATACAGTGAGATCCTTCACCGTGCGAGTTGTTTCTCCCATCAACACATCAACCTTTTTTGTAAATGAAACACATAACATATCAAGCTTCTTAATGTAACATCCTGTTTCGAGAAGTTTCTTATTTCAGGATTATGGACAATAAATGGATCAAGTAAAGGCCTTAGGCTTCACGGGAATAGGGTTTAGATCCTATTGGATGTTGATAATATTGGTTATGCGATCCAAGCCCTTGGTTTGTGTTGGAGTCAAAGGGGTAAAACGGGAAACGTGATGTTTCAGACTTCTTGCATGAAATATGGATTTTTGTTCAGGAAATTTTTAGTCTAGGATATCTAGATAGTATTGTGGGGCTCTTCAATACCTTTTCGTGGATATAAAGATCATAAAAAATGGAGTTGTAATGAAGAAGTTATGACCGTTTGAAGTTAGGAAGGTTTGGGGCTTAGTCTAGTATGTTGGGCGTGCAGGATGTACGTTGAGCGTACTTGGCATCTATGGTACGCTGGGTGTACTAGAAGTACGCTGGACATATGTGATCAGAACCTAAACCCTGTTTTCGTGGTTTGACCCCTTTTTAAGCTCCTTAACTTCCCCAAACCTATTCCATTCTCAACCTCCACCTCTCCAACACCCTCCCTTGAAACCCTAACCCTAGTTTGAACCTTGTGAGAAAACGAAGGTGTTCTTGAGTGCTTTGGAGTGTTCTTGGTGCATCTTGGAGAAGAAGGAGCTTATTGGAGAATTTCTTCACCTTGATCTTTCTTCTAGAGGTATAAAGCTTGAATCTTGATGATGCATTTGGTAGATCTAGCTAGTTTTGGATGTTTTGAGCTTTTGGTTACTTTAGTGCATAAATTTGAGATTTTGAAAGTTTGTGACCTTGTTATGGATAAAGTTGAAACTTTATCCATCTAAACATCATTTTGATTCAGATCTAAATGTTGGAAACTTGGGCTTAATGGAGTAAGTAAGAAGGATGCACTTTTGGTACCTTTGAAACTTAAAAGACTAGATCTTTGTCGTTTGGACCATTCTAATGCATAAAGTTGGAAACTTTATCCATTATGGAGATATTAGGAAGCATTAAAATGTAGTATTAATTGTTAGTTTCCTTCCATACATGATCTAGGTTGCCTTAATGGATTAAGTAGTTAGAGTTTTTGTGTTTGGGCACTTAATATCCATGCAAGGCCATAAAGTTGGAAACTTTATGGTTAAGGACATTATTTTAAGACTAAATTTGGAATATGGGCAAAAGAGCTTAAGGATTAAGATCTTAATAAGAAGAAATAGACCCCATCGCGTATGGTGGGCGTAACCCAGGTACGTTGGGTGTATGAGGTCACCCCATCTCGTTTTGGTCAAGCCTCGTGTACGTCGTGCGTAACAGCTGAGTATGTTGGGCGTATTCATCTCTATTGACCAAGTTTGGCTTTTTAACTTTGACCAGAATTTGACCAAGTTTGACCTAAGGTTATTTTGGGTATTTTAAGTTGTATTTGAGATTGGTGACTATTTGATAAATAGGTGACGGGTAGAGTTGATATTCGAAGCAGAGACCTATTCAACTATTTGTTCAAACTGAGAGGTGAGTTTTCCTCAGTATACTTATGGGTCGAAGGCCCCAATTCCGACCCACTAGGTTATGTATCCTGGTATAGAGGATGATGTTATGCTAGTTATATGATACATTAGTAGATATGTATGATTACCTGTATTTGTTGGACATGTGTTTATGTTTATCTGTTGTATATGTCAACATATTATGGAGGGGTTTAGGCGGTCCTGCTATGTGCTGAAGGCCAAGATACCTGGGACGGTCCAGATAGGCTGTAGGCCCTGCGAGGCAGTCCAGTCAGGCCGAATGCCCGGAGAGAGGTCCGAATATGATGTAGTCCCTGCGAGGCGGTCCAGTCATGGCGAAGGCACGAATAGCGATCCAGATAGGTTGTAGCCCCTGCGAGGCGGTCCAGTCAGGCTGAAGGCACATATTTGCATGTTGTTGTTTGTTATGTTGTGTGGTAGTACTTTGGGGGAACTCACTAAGCTTTGTCTTACGGTTTCAGTTTATTGTTTCTGGTACTTCGGAGGATCGTGGGAAATCAAAGGTGTGATCATGCACATCTTGCAATTTATATGATATTGGATTTTGGGATACTGTTATTATGATATATACTTTTGAAAACTTGTTTTTTTGTAAACACTTTATGATTAATGGGTTGTTTTTGAAAATTTTAAATTTCTATGATTTTGGGATGTTACAAGTTGGTATCAGAGCCCTGGTTTGAGTGAATTGGCTGAGCATTTGTGTGAATCTAGTCTCAAGCTAAGGATCTGTAAAGGTTTTCAAAATTGTTTTCAAAATTGTTTACGAAGGTAACCAAAGAAGGGTGAGATGTGTACGATCAACCTGAGCAAGAAAGTGTACCCCAAGAGACCCATACTATTATTTTCCTTATGATGATTATGATAGAACTGTATGCTAGTAGTAGGCTAGGCATTTTTAGGAATTACATGCAAGAATTTCCTGATGTATGATGCCTAATAGCCTAGAAGAATTTCTTGTATGTTAGATGAAATTGACATCATTACTGTAGTTGCTTAGTGTATGCATCATAATTGTACATAATTAAGATTTTATAGCCTAAGAATGTTTGATTTAGCGTTATTTCATGTTGTTGTCTGATTAACGGCTTAGGGTAGAGTCACGTATTCGAATGTCTATAGGATCTAGCGCTTTGTATGATTAGCATGCACGAGTGGCTGCAAGGTTAGTGGAAGTTTCATGAGTGAGTATAGATGTAGCGGGCCAGTTGAGGAGTGATTAGCCACTCTTGAGAGAGTAGATGTGGGATGTATGTGTATCCTAGATGCTTGGGCCTAGTAGTCAGGAATTTTGTGTAAGGATTTTCCTGATTTCTTTTTTGGTGTCTTAGTGCCATTCGGTTTCACTGCTTGAATGTTGCTTGCTTTGTTCTTTGTACAGCTCATATTGATGTGAGTTAACTACTAAATGAATATGTTAAGTTACATGCTGCAAAGGTTAAATGATTTTAGAATGATTGATTTAGCCCTATTGAGCAGCTCTTGTTTGAGTCTAACTGTTGTAGGGTTGGGTCTTTTAGTCGAAAGATTATTTAAGTTTTGTTGCATGTAATTGTATTCATGAAATGGTTAGTTGACATTAATAGGGGTTTTTAAGCAGCTGATGGCATGGATGAGCTGGGGATCCTAGGATAGCCTAGGAAGTATTGTAGTACGCATTGTGTGCTGTTTAGTGGGTTTTGGTGATATTATTATGAGTAGCTGACTTAGAGGACTCGAAATGATTATTGTGGAAAGTATGGATAGGTGTGGAAGGTAGTATTGGACCCATAGTACTGGAAGAACATGATCCATACTCGAATCAAGGAAATTCTAAGGATTTTAAGGAGCTGGTCGGTGAAGATAGCATGGTGTGATACCATGATCCAGAGAAAGTGTTTCTGTATATGTCGATCTGTTGGTTATGGTTGTTCAAACTAAAGATGGATCTAGCGGTTGTTTGGGATTTAGTAGCCATGTCAGTTTGGGTTTGAATCGTACAAACCTAGGTGAGTTATTTGATTTGAGGTCTCGAGGGCCTTGCTCGATGGTAGTGCCAGTTGATTCGCGGGACTTAAGAAAGAAGCGATTGTTTTGACTGGCTTGAGGATTACAGCTAGAGGCCAAGTGAGCGGCAGTATCGAAGTGTGGGAATGCACATGAGGATTTTTGTGGATTGGTTTCCTTGATATGCGATCAAGGGTCTGTGTTCTTTGGATATAGGCAGATTTGATGCCGGATTTATGTTCGGGGTATTTTGGTCGAGGTAAGTGGCAATCCATTGATTTCGGGATAATAAATCGGTGTTATGAATGGACTGTCAAAATTATTGGTTGTGCATCTACGCAGGGTTCTCAATGTTAGAAGCGGTTATGATTGGACATTTCCGAGGTCTTCATCTGAGATTTAGAATCTCTTAGGGTTTGCTTGGTCGTTATCTATAAGATCATCTGGTGTGTGTGGTAAACATTCCAAGAGTTAGGGATGGTTTGTACCTGGTTGAGCCAGTTTGATTGCAACACTAGTGGGTGGTAATCCGAACCCTAAGTGGGGGAGAACTAGGTATTCTTATTGGAAGATCATTAATTTATTCGAGTCTATGGTGTCAGATGAATGGTACATAGGGACCTGCGGTGCGGGTATGCGAGACCTTGTTTCAAGATTTGGTCAAGTCAGGGGTGTAAAGCAGGTCCTTATCAATGTATGTGCTCAGGAAATGCTCGATTCATCTCGCGGAAGGAAGTTGTTGGTTTAGGAGTTCGTTGCAGCCATTGGTTTCTTTCGGGATGACAAGGAATGGATCAGAAGGAGCTAGGGTCGCTCGGGTTGATAATCGGTTGTTGAGGGATTTGTCAGCTCGTTGTATGGATTGCTATTTATAGTCTAGATTGGGAAGTTGTTGATCGGTAAATCAGTTTCAGAGATAGGTATGTTCAACTCCATGTGGGTTTTGGTTTAGTAGTGTATTTGTTTGTTGGATTAGGTGTCAATGCATTCTCGATAATTTGTCATTTCAGTTATCATGAAAGCGGAGATTCTTCAGAAGTTTTGGACTATATACCAGTTGAAGTTCAATGGATTCATCAGCCTATCATCAAGTTTGGCTCGAGTTTGGAAGATATCCTTGGTTATTGGGAGACAAGAATTTGGGACAATGTTGTTCAGCTTTCCAGGCGGGACATTAGATATGCGTAGAATCTAATTTTGGCTGGTCATGCTGGTAGGGTTGATAATTTGATGGATCCGACCATGGTTTTAGCAACATTTATGGTTAACTTTAAAAGTTTTATAGATTTAGTTACATATTGATGGGATCTGTTCCGGTCGTTCATGAGGATCTTTCTGTTTATGGTTGAGGGTCGTCATTTTATTATATCTACTAATACTCCACCTTTGGTTAAGGTTGTGAGAAAAAGGGAACGCAATAGATCCAGGGTTACTTATGAGTTTCCTTATTGGTGTGTATGGTGGTAATCCATACTTATGTTGAGGACCTTGTAGGGGTATTCCAGACATAGGCTGTGGGCTCAGTGATCATGATTGTTTATTTTTCCGTGTGTGGTACTTTGGGTGTTTGTGTATTGTTGTAAGTTAGGAGACTCACTGACCAACTGATTTAGATCATGTGGGCAGTTAAGGGTTTTTGGGAGTAATAGATGTGCTTTAGAAGTGTCACACCCCCAAACCAGACGGCGGAAACGTACGGGGGTTGAGGAATTCATTTGTAGTATCACAACACATGCAATATAGTAATCAAAGTACAAACAACCATTGTATTTAAAGAGTATAAGTATTTACATGTGTTTCCTCATTGTATATATATATATTGAAACCAAAATAGTTATACACAAGAAGACTAGACTCAGATAGCTCCATCTTCTCAAAAGCTCGGGGAGTACCTGTCTACTAGTTCCCTGAGAATACAAGTAATTTGAAAAGATAGTATCAATAATAAGTTGAGTGAGTGCATAACTATTTATGTTTGAATGAATGTTATCTGTTTCTTGAATATGTAAACTGTTCCAGAAAATCTTATATTTTCTGCTGTATATAAAAAGTAGTTTTAATTACATAAAACCGTTCTGTTAGTAAACCAAAGTTCTGTATTTGTATTGCTATTGTAAACCTGTAACTGAGAGTGTGCCTGGTTTCATCAACTGTTATTGTAAACTGTAATGTAATACTGTAAATTGTATCTTGTAAACTAGTACTTTGAAAATGTACTTATGTTTAGTTAATTATACACTAACGTATTGTTAATATCTTTTATATGAGTTATTATAACCATACTGACTACATGGCCTGACCCAACACTATGAATGCGTTGAAAGCTGTTGATAACAACTGTCACTCGTAGGCATGTATGCCTGACTGTAGCTAGCAGTCTGAGTGCGGGGTTGTCAATCCCAATATAGATCTATACACACATTGTTTCGATCCCCGACTGGAGATTCTGGTTATAATGTCAGGACTTTAACTATATTGTTTAAATGAATTAAACAACCTGTATCAAATGACTCATAAAAAGCATATAAACGTTACATGTATAATAGTTATGAAAACCCAATCATTCTGAAATAAATGATTGACAGTATGCTCTTGAATTAGTATTCTTAACATGTATCTGAAAGATGTATATACTTGATTAGTTTTGAATCAAACCTTTGTTCTTGTAAAACAATGTACTTTAGTATACTTGAATATTGAATTAATGTTCCGTGATTCATAAATTATACCTATTATAATTTATATGTACTTTCTGAATTGATACCGAGTATTCATGAATGCAACCCCTTGCTCAACATGTTACAAAGGGTAATTGAACTTAATGAACTAACTTTTATACTTGTATACATATAAAAATATATATAAGTAAAATTTAAATGACACTCGGACAAATAACTGATACTTATAATCCCACATCCAAACAAGGAAAAGGAACCAAAGTGGGTTATCAGTCCTAAGCCTTTTAAATCTTATTTATATAAATATATATACAAATATGATTTCTGGGAGAAATATAAGTTTATAAAACATTTAAAAGAAGTTTAATATTTTGAAATACTTTTTGGTGACTTGATGTCATTTTAATACAATCATTGAAAACTATTTGATTTGATGATAACTGAAATCCATTTTGATCAGATATTTGAAACCATTTGTTTATAACACAAAATCCTTGTGTTAGACTTGTAATCCCCCCTTAAAACAGTGAAATCTATGAAAATACGGGGGTATGAACTCACCTGATTGTGAGTGATCTGGAAGGTAAGTGTCACACCCCCGAACCAGACGGCGGAACTGTCCGCGGGCTTAATGTGACTTTCAACATTGTAGTATCATTACAAAGTATATAATTGAAACATAACATCATCATCATCACACATGTAATATAAAAACATTCATTGTTTACATCGAGTATTGTATTTGAATATTACATGCCAAAATAGTCAGAGTATGATGAAACAAAATATAACAAAATATCCATTAGTTTGTTTCGTTCATCCTGCTTCAACGGTTTCCTGAGAATACAAGTTAATTTAAAAAGGTCAACATAAAAATGTTGGTGAGTTCATAAGTATGTTTGTGAAAATGATTTGTATAACTTTGAAACCACCAGAAAATCCTATATTTTCTGAAAACTGTTTAGTAAGTTTGTGTCAGATCTTGTATTAATGCATGTATGTTATTGTTTATTTGAATAAAAGGGTAAAGAGAATGTAGAGAGAATGTAAAGAGAATGTAAAGAGAATGTAAAAAGAATGTCCCCAGACAACCCGATGTTGTCTGTAAAAGAGAACGGTCTTTCGTAAACTTCATAACGTTAATTCCTCTAAGTGAGCCATCATAACCATACTAAATAATGACAATTTCGCCTGTCTTGGCGTTGTTGTATGCCGACGGAAAATAGAATAAGGTTTTTCATCACCCTAGACTGAGTTAGTCTAACTGTAGCGAACAGCTCAGGTGTGGGGTGTCATCCCCGTATAGATCTATACACAAATCCCCGCTCTCCCTCCAAGAGACTCTGGTTATAACTACATGCTACGATCGTACACTTAATAGGTGCCAACCGACAAAACTCACTAGATCCTTAATCGAATTTACGCGAAGAAAGGTATAAACTCATTCTAGGCCCAATGAACCATGTAAGTGAACCACTAAGGCATCGCTAAACATGTAAATCATTTCAAGGCCCAATTGGAATGAGATTATATAACATGGGCCCGAAATATATATGAAAGGACAACTAAGGCCCATTTCACATGTAAGGTATTTACAGGCCCAAATAGCACACAAATAGTATCCAAGGCCCGTCGCACATGTTAATGGGTCAATGACGCCCAATAAACATATAAGTAGTATACATGACCTATCACACATAAAAATGGGCCACTAAGGCCCAATAACCTAGAAAATGATCAAATTAATCCGTTTGTTAGTTTATCGTTGGTTTTGGTTCAAGTATTCACTAAATAGCATAAAAGCACACTTTTTGTAAAAATGACGTTCTTGGCCCAATAAGCCAAAAATTTACAGTTAATGCCCAATCTTAGTAAAAATAACACTTTAGTCCCCATTTTATTCAAAACCTGTATTTATGGCTAGTTGTTGGTAAAAATAACATTTCTAACCCATTTTTGTCAAAAATATCCTTTTGGGCTTGATTTTTGTGACAATACACATTTTTCTTGTTTTTGAGCTTTTCGGACCTAGTTGTTGGAAAATTTGTAGAAAAATCATCGGAAGTCGAAATTTGGATCCGTAAATTCTGAAAGTTTGGAAATTGTGTCTACTTTGTTCACAAGTTTTCTAAGAATTTTTAATGGCTTCTAACAAGCGTGAAATTGCTCACCTTCACAGGCTGGTCCGAAATTATTTCAAATCTGATAGGCAGTTTTGTAAAATTCGCCAAAAATTGTAGAAAAATCGTATGAAAACGTGAGAGTAGTCATTTTAAAGGTAGAATCCTGAACCTTTTGAATGTAAAACAGTTTTGAAAAATATTACCATTTAGGTGGTGAAAACAGTTCGAGATTGGACCAAAACGTTCCTGTGAAAGGCTGATTTTTGAGTTTAGTTTATAGATCTTGGAACACAACACTCATTTTTGCTATTTTAAGTGTATAAATCCCAGATCTACGAGTTTACATGTATTATATGTGATAACACATACTTTTCTCAAGCTTTTAATGTAGATCCAAGTGATAAACTTAATATTCTTAACATACTTTTAGATTTATGAAGTAAATAACACATAACCACCAAATAAATCATGAAAAACACACATATTCATGCATACACACATAGATCTACACAACACAACTTGTAATCTCCTCCAAAACATAGTAAAAACCGAAAACAAAGGGGTATGAACTCACCTTTGGGTTTTTGAGATGTGGATGAAAAAGGAGAATGAACTTTGAACCTAACTTGAGTTCTTGGTGAGATTTCTTGAGATGTGGGTGTTCTAATGGGCCATAAACACGAAGATGAGGTTGTAAGAAGAATGATCTTAGTATATTCTTGAAATAAAACACCTTGAGTTTAACCTAGAACTTACCAAGTTTGTGAATCTTTGAAGGGGACTTTTTGAAGCTAACACATGCACACACCCACAAAATTTTTGAAGAGAAGGAGAAGGATTGTTCTTGAGAGTTTTGTGAGGAATGTGTGATTTGTGAAGGGTGTGTGTGTATATATAGGCCGAGAGGTAGAGAGATAGAGAGGGAGAGAGAGTTGACTTGTGAGACTTTGATGTGAAATGCATAGAAGTATGGAGGGCAAAAGTGTTATTGCATGGAGGATTATTGTGAGGTGTCAAACTCAAAATCCATGCTTATTTTTTTTTGTTTAAACAAACCCTAACCGGCCCAAGAGGGGTCTCGGCCCAACTAACGCCCATGTATGGGTTTTTGGCTCAAAATATTGTATAATAAAAGTTTTCGGCCCATTAGGGCACAATGAGTGGTTTTCGGCTCATCAAAACCAAAGGGAAGATTATCGGCCCAATAGGGCCCAATAAAGAAGTTTTCGTCCGATAAGGGTTTTGGTTTGAGAATTTATGGGTTAGGGCCCAAAATGATTGGGTTTGGCTTATTTGATCGAGTTTTGAGTTTGAATCACAATATATGAAAGTATGAACTTAAATGGCGCCGTAGTTTGAATTTTTACTAGCTGGGTCCTTGTAAGTTTACATGGAGGGATAATCTTGGACACGGATTAAGATCTAACCTTAATTTGCTAGTTGTGACATCATCTCCCCGCTAGAGGGAATTTCGTCCCGAAATTCATTCTAAAGCAGCATTTCAAGCATCAAGGAAAAGGTGTGGGTATCTCAGGTTCGCTTTCCTATGCTCTTCCCAAAGCTTATTTCCAATTAGGGCTTTTAGTAACACAAAGCCACTGATATGGAGTCCCAAAGACTTCTGTCATTTACTGGCATAGTTCTTTTGTCAGTTCCTAGATGCCTTTAGTCATGCTCGAGTTTGTGTGATCTCTTCAGTTGCCTCCCTGGTGTTTCCGGGGCAGGTGACAGCGTCGTCGGGTACTTGTCCTTCGACTAGTTGTGTGTTGGTCATCTCAGCCCCACTTAGAGGCATCGTGCTTTTGCGTCCTATATGGTGAGGTGAATTGAGGATTTGTGTACTTGGCGTCCCAATAGTAGTGCCTCTAACCCTTAGGGCGAACCCTATTGTTACTAAAGTTAAGGTCGTGTACTGTAGTTGGTCTTGTAATTCTTAAGTTGTCTTGGGAGTTTCTTACTACGAGATTCTGAACTAGTGGGATATTGATCTTTTCTTGTTTCTGAAGGTGGGTCGAGTAAGTTTTCGATTCAGGATAGGGGATATCGATCCTTGAGGAGGGTTTCGTTTGATTCTTAGTAGTCAGTGGTCCTATGGACACTTAGCCTTTCCTATTTATGAGTTGGATAGGCGTTCTCTAAGGTTGAAGTCTTGGTTTGATAACCTCATACTTACTGGGTCGTTCCACCGACCGGATGCTTTCGGTGTTTATGTTGGTGCTAAGTGGTCTTGGTGGTCTGGCTACGAGAATGGCTCCATGAGTTGAGTCGATCTCCGAACTCAACTTGACATGTATGTGATATTTCCGAAAGGGCTTTGGAAACATCTTAGGGGGGGGGGTTATAAATCTCTAGGTTACCCTCGGTTAGGGATGTCAACGGGACCAAACGGGAGCGGAAATGGTTGCCCCCGCCCCCGCTCCCGAAATCCCTTGTTGCCCTCGCTCCCGGACCCGCCCCCGGAACCCCCGCTTACATAGCCCCCAGTCCCGCCCCCGTTCCCCCGGTACTCCCGGTTTATAGGCTTAAAAATGGATTTTTTTTGCTAAAAAATTGCTTTGTTTTAGGCTAAAAATACTATTTTAATAACTTTTGTATATAAACAAACATGTAAGCCCTTGATAAATCAAGAATTGATCAAACATAAAACATCACTAAAGTTATAAACATATATATATTTTTTATATAAATATAAACGGGGCCCCCGCGGGAGTACGGGACAGAAATACTCACTCCCGCCCCCGGTCCCGAAAATAAACGGGAGTTAATATCGCCCCCGCCCCCGATCCCGCTCCCGAATTTTTTAAAAAATTAGTCCCGTATGGTATCGGGGTCCCGTGGGGGGTTTTTGACATCCCTACCCTCGGTATCCTTTGCTCCTTGTTTGTTATCCCTATTAAGGGCTAAGGAAGAGTGTGATATTACTTGCACGGGTACCTAAGGGTCTAGATTTCCGGGATAATTCGAGGATTTTCGTTATAAATTGTAGGGGTTTCGTAAATCGATTGGTCAAGGCGAAGAGCCTCGTTGGCACACGAACTCTGTATGGTGAGGATCAAGTCAGCCCATATCAATTGACACCGTTGGGCTCCTTGTTGTAATAGATATTGGATTGATCTCAAAGGGATAGTTGTTTGAAATCATAGTGTGTTCTATGTACACGTTTGTAATGTTACCCATTTCATTCTTGGTATTACTACTATGGTTATTTCGTTCTGAATTTTTTTGAGTGTCCTAGCAATACAAGTGCCTTGGTATAAATGATGTGATTTCATAGTCTGGTTTCCATTAGACCACTCTATGATGGTTTGGTGTTGTCTAGTCATATATAATTCAAGTTTGAAAAGATTGTAGACTGAGTGGTCATGCCCTAAACCCATAGTCAGACAAAGAACATGAATTAAGGCAGAACTACACACTCTAAGTTTGTAGAATCTTAATTACACACGACCTTACGTTTATACTAAGTTAGACTGAGTGATTTTGGGAACGTACCAAAAGTCTCGGCAGGTTTCCTCGTTGTCCCTTTCACGTCCAGTTGTTAAACTCCTCCTGGTCCTCCGTCATTCTTCTCTGTTGGGCAATTCCTCTTGAAGTGTCCCGTTTCACCGCATGCGTGGCATACGGGACTTACTTATGGGTTAGGGTTGGAGTGATGCATGGGGTCGGGGTCCTACAGTAGCGGGAGATGTGTCCCTTCTTGTTGCACCTATTTCAATGCAATTCCCGGCAGACTCCATGATGATGGTAGCGGCACTTGCTGCAGAGCGAGAGGTTTCCATGATACAGTTTTCTCGGTGCTGGGTAGGGGGCTAGTGGCGTTAGGGGCTGCTACAACTTGTTGCCTTTTGGTAGACCCTTGAGTCGGTCCGCTTCCTTTCTTGTTCTCATGCTTTCGCTTGATGACCTTAGGTTTGGAGTTTAGGGTGTCTGAGTAAGTTGTCCCTCGTTGGTTTCCTTGGTTGATGCTACGGTTGGAGTTATCGACACCATTTCCATTTCCATTTGGATTGTTGGCGTTGAGTTGTGCCATGACGGCTGTCACGGCAGCTGTTACAACGACTTGGAAGGTTGCGGGGTCCATTTGCAGAACTGGTGTTTTGCCGGCTAGCTGGTTGTTTCCATGGGCAGACATGATTCTGTTGCATGATGTAAAATAGGTTCGTGAGTAACTATGGTTATCTCTAGTCGTATCTCATCTATGATTATAGATATGAACTTATGCATGTACGCATATGAATCACATGTTTTGTTGTACGATTATCGTTGTTTCGATCCACATCCCTATGATGTATTAATGGTAGTATGTAGAAATAAGTATTGTACAAATGTTAAGTTACCCTAATAGATTATAGATATCAGATCCTTAAGTTGGCTCAGGTTACCTGAGTTCTCGTAGGGCGTACCTCTCTTGATTTACTACTACTAGTTGTGAAGAATTACATGGTAGACCTAGGACTTAGTGTGATGACTCTCATATGCCTAAATAGCGTAAAGGTGTCCAACCATTTCGCTTATTTCACGAGTGGCCTCTTCTGCTCTCTGCTCTGCTAAGGCTGCCTTAGTCTCAGCTTCCATGAGCTGTTGCCTTAGGGTGGTCACCTCCTCTTCTAAGAAGTGGAGATGATTGGTAAGGTCTTCCTGTTCTGCGTGTTGGTTCGGTATTGCTTCCTAGGGGTAAGGCTCATTAAGGATCTCTCCGGTGCCTTCATCCATGTCTGACTCCTCATCAGAATCCTCTCCCTCGTGGTTCATCTCTTGGCATTCTTCCAGACCCATTTCTGGGTTCTCCCTTCGCACTTCCTTTGGTTCTCCCCCGATCCATTCGTTGGCTATCACCGTAGGGTAGTAGGGGTCTTCGGTTGTGCATATAAGTGAATTCGTGCAATAACATGAAATAAGGAAAACACATAATTGCTTCATTAGTAAATACCATCTTAGCACGCGAAAGAGAATCATAACAAATGGTAGTGGGGGGGGGGGGGAGAAGTTGATCCTAATCGTGGCGGAAAGTGTCTGGTGGTGGTTCTGATGAAGTGGATGCACCCTGAAGATGAGCTACTTGTCGCTCGGTGTCTCGTAGTCGTGCCTCCCGAACTAGCTGCCTCGTTTGGGAGTCCCCGATCACTTCCTATGTTTGTCTCTCATCTCTCTCAATAGCAACCACATTTGGTCCATTTGATTTGGGGTGTCCTGAGTTTGGTTGCCAACATCTCGGGTGCGCCGGACCATGACTGGGGGGCCTGGTCAGCTGGTCCTCCATGACTAAGATCGAAAAGATCTCGGGTCATGCCGTAGGGCGGTCGTATCCCCTGCTGGCGAATCTATCTCCAATATCGAGTGCCTATGAGGCGTGGGGCCACCGGGGTCCATACGATAAGTCAGTACTCTGGCCATATATGGAGGATTGATGACTTCGGATTCTGCATCCGAGGCATCATCGTCATTTCCCTTGAGCTCTTCGAGGTTCACTACTGGCTCGACAGATTCATCTGTAAGTTCTACTTCATGTTTCTCCTCTGGTTCTTCCTCTGGATCGAGCCACCCTGATTTTCCCTGACTAGGGAGATAGGGGTTTCCTGGCTAATGATGCCCGTCTATAGTGTATTGCACGAAGGGGTATAATTACTAGAAACAAATAGCACACCAAATACTCCTATAGTATTTAAATTTTGTTTAGGTTTGATTCTATAAGCTCTTTGGATAATTAAATGGTAAGTTTTTGATTCATTGTCCATCACAATTACTCTCGAACACATCTTGGTCGTATTTTTAATGAATGTAGTTGATCAGGCTACATTCACCCCCAATACGACTACATAACTGTCCGGGTTTAATAGCGATGTTCAAATCCTCCAAAGACTTTTACTGTTCTTGTTATGTTATTAATCTAAAATGCACACATAAGTATGTATTTTAATTATTATGTTCAGAGTAGTTTAGTCCCATTGTATTTATAGTTGCATATCCTGTATGATTAGATATGCTAGTTCACTATAAACAATGCTCTGATACCAATCTGTCACACCCCCGAACCAGACGGCGGAAACGTCCGGGGGCTTAATGTGACTTTCAATATTGTAGTATCATTACAGAGTATATAATTGAAACATAACATCATCATCATTACACATGTAATATAACAACATTCATTGTTTACATTGAGTATTGTATTTGAATATTACATGCCAAAATAGTCAGAGTATGATGAAACAAAATATAACAAAATATCCATTAGTTTGTTTCGTTCATCCTGCTTCAACGGTTTCCTAAGAATACAAGTTAATTTAAAAAGGTCAACATAAAAATGTTGGTGAGTTCATAAGCATGTTTGTGAAAATGATTTGTATAACTTTGAAACCACCAGAAAATCCTACATTTTCTGAAAACTGTTTAGTACGTTTGTGTCAGATATTGTATTAATGCATGTATGTTATTGTTTATTTGAATAAAAGGGTAAAGAGAATGTAAAGAGAATGTCCCCAGACAACCCGATGTTGTCTGTAAAAGAGAACGGTCTTCCGTAAACTTCATAACGTTAATTCCTCTAAGTGAGCCGTCATAACCATACTAAATAATGACAATTTCGCTTGTCTTGGCGTTGTTGGACGCCGACAGAAAATAGAATAAGGTTTTCGTCACCCTAGACTGAGTTAGTCTAACTGTAGCAAACAGTTCAGGTGTGGGGTGTCATCCACGTATAGATTTATACACAAATCCCCGCTCTCCCTCCAAGAGACTCTGGTTATAACTACAGGCTACGATCGTACACTTAATAGGTGCCAACCGACAAAACTCACTAGATCCTTAATTGAATTTACGCGAAGAAAGGTATAAACTCACTCCAGGCCCAATGAACCATGTAAGTGAACCACTAAGGCATCGCTAAACATGTAAATCATTTCAAGGCCCAATTGGAATGAGATTATATAACATGGGCCCGAAATATATATGAAAGGACAACTAAGGCCCATTTCACATGTAAGGTATTTACAGGCCCAAATAGCACACAAATAGTATCCAAGGCCCGTCGCACATGTTAATGGGTCAATGACGCCCAATAAACATATAAGTAGTATACATGACCTATCACACATAAAAATGGGCCACTAAGGCCCAATAACCTAGAAAATGATCAAATTAATCCGTTTGTTAGTTTATCGTTGGTTTTGGTTCAAGTATTCACTAAATAGCATAAAAGCCCACTTTTTGTAAAAATGACGTTCTTGGCCCAATAAGCCAAAAATTTACAGTTAAGGTCCAATCTTAGTAAAAATAACACTTTAGTCCCCATTTTATTCAAAACCTGTATTTATGGCTAGTTGTTGGTAAAAAAGAACATTTCTAACCCATTTTTGTCAAAAATATCCTTTTTGGCTTGATTTTTGTGACAATACACATTTTTCTTGTTTTTGAGCTTTTCGGACCTAGTTGTTGGAAAATTTGTAGAAAAATCATCGTAAGTCGAAATTTGGATCCGTAAATTCTGAAAGTTTGGAAATTGTGTCTACTTTGTTCACAATTTTTCTAAGAATTTTTAATGGCTTCTAACAAGCGTGAAATTGCTCATCTTCACAGGCTGGTCCGAAATTATTTCAAATCTGATAGGCAGTTTTGTAAAATTCGTCAAAAATTGTAGAAAAATCGTATGAAAACGTGAGAGTAGTCATTTTAAAGGTCGAAACCTGAACTTTTTGAATGTAAAGCAGTGTTGAAAAATATTACCATTTAGGTGGTCAAAACAGTTCGAGATTGGACCAAAACTTTCCTGTGAAAGTCTGATTTTTGAGTTTAGTTTATAGATCTTGGAACACAACACTCATTTTTACTATTTTAAGTGTATAAATCCCAGATCTACGAGTTTACATGTATTATATGTGATAACACATACTTTTCTCAAGCTTTTAATGTAGATCCAAGTGATAAACTTAATATTCTTAACATACTTTTAGATCTATGAAGTAAATAACACATAACCACCAAATAAATCATGAAAAACACACATATTCATGCATACACACATAGATCTACACAACACAACTTGTAATCTCCCCCAAAACATAGTAAAAACCGAAAACAAAGGGGTATGAACTCACATTTGGGTTTTTGAGATGTGGATGAAAAAGGAGAATGAACTTTGAACCTAACTTGAGTTCTTGGTGAGATTTCTTGAGATGTGGGTGTTCTAATGGGCCATAAACACGAAGATGAGGTTGTAAGAAGAATGATCTTAGTATATTCTTGAAATAAAACACCTTGAGTTTAACCTAGAACTTACCAAGTTTGTGAATCTTTGAAGGGGACTTTTTGAAGCTAACACATGCACACACCCACAAAATTTTTGAAGAGAAGGAGAAGGATTCTTCTTGAGAGTTTTGTGAGGAATGTGTGATTTGTGAAGGGTGTGTGTGTGTGTATATAGGCCGAGAGGTAGAGAGATGGAGAGGGAGAGAGAGAGTTGACTTGTGAGACTTTGATGTGAAATGCATAGAAGTATGGAGGGCAAAAGTGTTATTGCATGGAGGATTATTGTGAGGTGTCAAACTCAAAATCCATGCTTATTTTTTTTTAAACAAACCCTAACCGGCCCAAGAGGGGTCTCGGCCCAACTAACGCCCATGTATGGGTTTTCGGCTCAAAATATTGTATAATAAAAGTTTTCGGCCCATTAGGGCACAATGAGTGGTTTTCGGCTCATCAAAACCAAAGTGAAGATTATCGGCCCAATAGGGCCCAATAAAGAAGTTTTGGTCCGATAAGGGTTTTAGGTTGAGAATTTATGGGTTAGGGCCCAAAATGATTGGGTTTGGCTTATTTGATCGAGTTTTGGGTTTGAATCACAATATATGAAAGTATGAACTTAAATGGCGCCGTAGTTTGAATTTTTACTAGTTGGGTCCTTATAAGTTTACATGGAGGGATCATCTTGTACACGGATTAAGATCCAACCTTAATTTGCTAGTTGTGACAGTAAGATAGGTATAGGATGCTTGAGTTCACAATTGAAGTTCCGAAACAAAATTGGATCCTATAAGGCATATATTCACATATATGTGTATTCAATTAGTGGTTACAACTCTTAACTAGTATAGGAACCACCTAAGATTGTAGGAAACACCCTAAATGATGTGTTAGGCTCACAAATGGAAGCTTGGAATGGGTTTACGGCCACCCATGGATGAGTTTGTGGCTTTAATGAGTTCACAGCCTCATGAGATTCACGACCTCATGAGGCGTTCACGGACCTATGATTCTATGAAGGGTTCACGGCCGTGATCCCTTCAAGCTCATGAAGATGATGATGAAACTTGATAATTCAAGGCTAGGATCTAGTAGTTCTTCAAGTATGATAAGATTAAGGATGAAACACTTACGTTTTTGAGGCTTTAGAGTGTTCACGGTTGAGACTTTTTGAGAGAGAAAGAATGTGTTCAAGGTTGGGAGGAGTAGAAATGAGAAGAAAATAAGGTCATTCCAATATATATAGGAGGTGGTTCACGGCCGTGAACACCTTGTGAGTGATTTTCTTTTTCGAATTTAACCTCCTGATCTCAAGCTAACTCATCCTAGCATCCATTCATACATTACACTAGGCTCAGAAACTCTCAAATAGACCCTTAATAGTGCTAAAAGATAGCAGAAACTAGTCTGAATTTGATTGAATTGAATGACTATACAAGATAGAAATTTCGAGTTGTCACAAGAAGTCCCTTGCAAAGTGTTTCCATTATGAACCCCATTTCCTTGCGGGCTATTTATTAGAAGTTTGGTTACTAAGGTTGGATATTGGTTATGGAATCTAGAGTCATGAAGTTCGTTGTGAATGTCTCAAGTGATATGTTAGGTGGAGGTACACCTGAGCTGATAATGGAATTGGATGCAATGTGAAGTTCTTGGATGTACCATCATTATGCTCGTGGGAGCAGTGGGTTGGTGATGACTTATCAGGAAGACAAGTGAGTAAGGTTTTAGGCACAATTTTCGGATTTAGTATTGGACGGAATTCACGATCGGTATGTTTTGTGTCACACCCCAAAACCAAGAACGGCGGAAAGGTTCTGGGGCGGAGGACGTCATGTTCAGTATCATAACAATGCAAAGTAGTAAATAAGCAACAACATCATCCATTGCATTAATAGTATAATTTCATACATGTGTGTTCTTTCATTGTAATAAGACACCAAAAATGAATCAAAATAAAAGACGAGTCTTGAACATGCTCCGTCTTCTCAAAACCTGGTCGACTGTACCTGTCTACTGATGACCTGAGAATACAAGTTATTTTGAAAGAGTTGATCAGCATTTAAGCTGGTGAGTTCATAAGTATTTTAGTGTCAATGTTTGTGTAAGTTTGATGAAAATGTTTGTAAATGTTCAATGTAAATGTTTGTATATGTTTGAAAACTCCTAGAAAATCCTATAGTTTCTACTAGTATAAAAAGTAGTCTTCTACCAAGACCCGACTGTTTTGTATGTTTGTTTCTTTGTAAAAGTGGAAGCTTTTCCCAAATATGACTATCATTACCATAATATAGTTTTATATTACCCTTTATGTGAGAAGATCACAATTTGAATATAATGGGAAAATGTATGTGTACTGCAGTATTATTTGTATTAACTACTGAAGTAATAACTACCTTAAACCCAAAAAGGCTTATATAAGGTAAAATGCGATGAGGTTGTTACCATACTAAACCGACTATAACACGACGATGAAAGACATCGGAAGAAATGCCATTTGGCACCCGTAGACTTGCAAGTCCCACTGTAGCGAACTGCAAGGTGTAGGATAGTCAATCCAGTATAGATCTATACGCAAACTCACGCTCTCCCTCCAGGAGATTCTGGTTACAAAACGTGACATAACGAAATGGTCGATGTGTCATGAAGTAGAATCTGACATTATGTTATCTCTGAATCTTGTTATAGTATACTGGTTATAGTAATAGTATTCTATGTATAGTATTCTCGGTATAGTATCCTTTGTATAGTATTCTCTGTTATAGTATTCTCTGTCTAGTATTCTTTGTTATAGTATTCTTTGTTATAGTATTCTCTGTTATAGTATTTGTATATGATAGTATTTTCCTAAACTATACCTATTATAGTTTACTAGTAATTTCTGTAGTTTGAATGAATGAAGGTATGCCTTTGCTACCCAAAGGTACTAAACTGATTGATAGTATTTTTATATCTACATATGTATACATAATATATAACTGATATTTAAACGACATTCGGACTAATAACCGATACTCTCAGGCTACATCCAAACAAGGAAAAGGAAATAAAGCGAGTTATCAGTCCTAAGTCCTTTAAACATTATTTAAATAACTATACATATATAGACATGCATTTGACAATATATAAGTTTAAAAAGAAGTTTTGTAAAACATTTGAAGAGTTTAATAATAAATATTGATGACTTGATGTCAATTTATAAAACGATTTAAAAGCAGTTTGATTGATAAAGAAGTTTGAAAGTATAAGAAATCCTTTGTTTGAAACACAGTTTGAAGTGTATGAAATCCTTTGTTTGAAACATAGTTATAAATCACATGTGATTGATTATATAACTAACATGTTTTCTACTTGTATTCCCCCCCCATAAAAGCATTTAAAATCATTTAAAAGATAGATTAAGGGGTATGAACTCACCTGATGTGAGTGATGCGAATGTAAGATCGGTAAAGGATGCTAAGTGTCAAGTGAAGACTTGAGCACACACGGATCCTATTTAATATATAATGACACATATATATGCTTACAATTAGTGATAAAACAACTAATTAAGCAAGTATAGACACCCTATAACATGGAAAACACTTTGATTCAAGTGTTATAAGTACAAAAGGGTTGCATCTAAGGGTTGTATGGCCTCACTTTGGAGTTTACAGCCAATATGACCTTAACACATGAGTTTACGGCCATGAGCTTATGGCCCAATGAGTTTACGGCCGTAAACTCATGGTAATTGGTACCATTTTGATGTTTAAGGTCCTATACTCAAGTTGGAAGTGTTCTAGACCTAGTTTCAAGGCTTAGGAAGGTGTTGTGGCAACTTTGCACCCAACATTAGGGTTTACGGCCCAAGGAGATCGCCTTGGCCGTAAACACCTTTTGATCTTGTTTTCTTGATGTTTTCTAGGTGTAAACTAAGTGATTCAAGCATATAACAAGCTAAGGCAAGAGTACTTACAATATAGAAGCTTGTTAGGGTGTTTTAAGGCTCAAGAACACTAGTGTGTGTTCTTGGTGAAATGAAGAACACTTGAAGATCTAACCAAAAGAAGAGATTTCATGGATGAAATCATGTGTATTGACTAGATATGGAAGGATATCAAGTTGAAAAAGGCAAGATTACTTACTAGATTGAAGATTGGAATGAAAGTTCTTGATGATACTTGAGAGTAAACTCGAGTTCTAGGCTTGAAAGTGTGATAATAAATGAAAATGGCCAAGATTTCATATATATGCATGGAGTTTACGACCACCATGAGTTTACGACCATAAACCCATGGTCTCATGGCCGTAAACTCCTCACTTGAGGGTTTAAAGCATGATTGGTGGTTTGGAACTTTTGTTGACCCATTCTAGTATTTGATCCTTTGATGCTCTAAGCTCAGAATGCTCAAACAGACTCAAAACAGTGCTAAAAGTTAGCAGAAGCAAGTTGGAATTAGATTGAAGTGAATGGTTGTACAAGATAGAAATTTCGAGTTGTCACATCATCCCCCGTTAGAGGGAATTTCGTCCCGAAATTAGAGTTTATGAAAATAAGTAGTTACAATTAACTAAGTAAAAGAAAAAAGTTGAGGATAATTCAGTTTCATCTGATCCTCGCGCTGCCAAGTGAATTCAGGTCCTCGCTTGGCGTTCCAGCGAACCTTCACTATCGGGATACGGATTTGCTTCGTTTGCTTGACCTCTCGGTCCATGATCTCTACAGGTTCGTTCACGAAGTTGAGGCTCTCGTTGATCTCGATCTCGTTGAGTGGGATTACAAGAGTCTCGTCGGACATACACTTTTTCAAGTTTGAGACGTGGAAAGTAGAATGTACGTTACTGAGTTCGCGAGGTAAGTAGAGTTTGTAAGCTACAGGACCGATTCTAGCGAGAATCTCGAAAGGCCCTACGTATCTTGGATTTAGCTTTCCACGCTTTCCGAAGCGTATCAAGCCCTTCCAGGGTGAGACTTTCAAAAGGACTCGGTCTCCCACCTGGAATTCCAAGGGTTTCCTTCTTTTTTCAGCGTAGCTTTTCTGTCGGTCTCTAGAGGCTTTCAATCGTTCACGAATCTGAACGATCTTCTCTGTCGTTTCTCGAATGATCTTCGGACCTTCAGAGCAATTTCCACTGCCCCTAACTCCAGATCGTGTGTTGTATAGTTGGCTTCGAGTGTCTTAAGTTGACAGAAGGCATAGGCAATGACCTTACCTTGTTGCATCAAAATACAACCGAGTCCTTGATTGGATGCATCGCAGTAGACCACGAAGTCTTCTATTCCTTCTGGGAGGGATAGTATCGGTGCGGTGCATAAGGCTTGTTTCAGTGTTTGGAACACCTTCTCCTTTTTCTCTTCCCAGTCAAAGGCCACGTATTTCTGGGTCAGTGTAGTAAGTGGTTTCACGATGCTTGATAAGTTCTGTATGAACCTGCGATAGTAGCCATCGAGACCTAGAAATTGACGAATTTCCATAGGTGTCTTCGGTGCTGACCAGTTCTCAATGGCTTTGATTTTGGAAGGGTCCACGTGTATTCCCTTCTCGCTAACAACGTGGCCCAAGAATTCGACTCTTCGAATCCAAAACTCACACTTAGAGAACTTTGCATAGAGCTTCTCTGATCGTAATGTTTCTAAGACTTTGCGTAGATGTTGACTATGTTCATCCTTACTTCGTGAGTAGATAAGTATGTCATCGATGAAGACGATAACAAACTCATCCAAGTAAGGACGGCACACCCTATTCATTAGATCCTTGAATACAGCTGGTGCGTTGGTTAATCCGAATGACATTACTACAAACTCGTAGTGTCCATAACGAGTTTGGAAGGCTGTCTTGGGGACATCCTCCTGTAACACTCGTAATTGGTGATACCCGGATCTTAGATCTATCTTCGAGAAGTAGTTTGCTCCTTGAAGTTGATCAAATAAGTCGTCAATGCGCGGTAGAGGATAACGATTCTTGATGGTAAGTTTGTTCAGCTCTCTGTAGTCGATGCACATACGAAACGATCTGTCTTTCTTCTTTACGAACAAGACCGGTGCTCCCCATGGTGAGAAGCTTGGCCTAATGAATCCCTTTCTGAGAAGTTCGTTAAGCTGACTGGAAAGTTCCTGCATCTCTGCTGGTGCCAAACGATAAGGCGATTTGGCTACTGGGGTAGCTCCTGGAACTAAGTCGATATGGAATTCGACTTGACGTTGTGGTGGTAATCCCGGTAGTTCTTCTGGAAAGATGTCGGGAAAGTCGCGTACTTCATGGATATTCTGAATGTCTTTCACTTATTGGTTTGTATCGACGATGTGTGGAAGGAATGCATGACATTCCTTTCGTAAGCACTTCCGAGCTTGAATACACGAAATGATGCGAAGGTTCGTACTTGATTTATCTCCGTAAATAACTAGAGTTTTGTTGTTAGGGAGGTTAAGACGAACTGCTTTCTCAAAGAACATGATGTCGGCGCGAAGATGACTTAACCAATCCATGCCGATTATGACGTCGAAACTTTTAATTGAGACCGGCATGAGGTCGATTTGGAAAGAATGACTATCTAAAGTTAAAGTACAACCTATGTATATGCAGTTAGTACTTTCCGTTTTCCCGTTTGCCATTTCTACAGTGAATGATTCCTCTAGTGCACGTGGTTTTTGTTTGAGTAAATGAGTAAATTTTTGGTTCACGAAACTCCTCTCCGCTCCACTATCGAATAATATGCATGCATATGAATTATCAAGGAGAAACATACCAGTAACCACCGTAGGATCAGCTACGACTTCTTCATGGCCTATCGCCAGAATTCTTCCCACTCCGCCAGCATTTCGTGCCTTCGGGCAGTCCTTCTTGTAGTGGCCCACCTCGCCACAACCGTAGCAAGCCTGGCCCACGCCAGCACCGGGGACTTGGGTAATTGGCTTTGCCAGAGCCTTACAGAAACGGGCTGTATGACCTTTCCTGTTACAGTTAGCGCACTGCATTTCCCGGCAGGCACCATTATGATGGAAAGTGCATTTATTGCACTTGGGCAAATTCCCCGTATACGGCTTTCTCGGCGCAGTAGCAGCAGGCACAATCACGGCATGAATAGCCACGACTTGCTGCTTCTTGGCAGAGTTCTGCGCTGATTTTCCCTTTTTGTTATCCCAAAACTTCCACTTGTTGTCGGCGGCTTTGGAGGGTTCTGAGATGGCTAGGGTTGTTGTTGTTGACGGGGTAGGGACCCCGTGATCGATGAGCCGCTGTGCTAATCGCTTGGCACTGTTGAAAGTAGTGGGGTTTGAAGCTAAGACATTCCCCTGAAATGGAGGCACCAGCCCCCAAATGTACCTCTTAATCTTCTTCCCCTCGTTGGGAACCATATTGGGACATAGTGCCACCAGATCGCTAAATCTGGCAGTGTATGCCACTATGTTGGATCCCTTCATGGTCAGGCTCCAGAGCTCTTGTTCCAGTTTTTGAACCTTGCCCCTCGGGCAGTACTCTTCAATCATCAGCCCTTTAAGAGCTTCCCAGCCCATTGCATTAGCCACTATTAAAGTTAGTGACTTGACATGGCTATTGCACCATGTCAGGGCTCTATCACTGAACGTGCATGCAACAAATTTGACTTTGCATCCTTTAGTACAGGAACAGATCTCGAAGATCGATTCCGTCTTCTCGAACCATTGCGACAGAGCAATGATTCCACCGATTCCATCGAAGACTCGGGGTTTACAGTTGGTGAAGTCTTTATAAGAGCACTCTCGCGAGTGCACAGTGACATCACCTGGTGTGGAATGAACGACTGTTCCACCTCCAATAGTACCCTGGTTGTTGTGGTATTGTGCCATGGCTGTAGCAACAGCCGCAGCTACCGCAGCATTAAGAGCTCCCGTATCGAATTGTGGAGGGGGTGGTGGAGGTGGTGTTTGAGTTGGAATAATCGGAGGATTAGGCCTTGTTGACTTACGAGGAGGCATCTTTCAACTATAAGTTTAAAAGATGAGTACTATGATAAGAATTCAATAGTGAAGTTAATGAATGAGTCCCCTGAACTAAATTGCCATAGTTCAATAACTAGATAAGAGTAGGAGTTCCATAGAGTTCTAGAATTACAAGAATGAAAGTATTTGAACAAAGATTTCTACAAAAGATTAGTTGACTGTCAATATCATTGATATTAAGGATGTAATTAGTTTGGGGAAAAATTGACCTAAGATTAGGTCTTACATCATATCAGAAGTAGTAAAATTTTGACAGCTTAGAAGTCTAGTTAAAGTACTTGAATGACAGGAATATTTATAGAAGAGTGCTTCATAGAGCACCGATACGAAAGGCTATTCATTAAACCAAAAGAAAAGATGAGTCAGACATCTTCTACTGGTGACGGGTATTCCTCGGGCGAACCCTCAGATCTGCCAGTTGACGTACTATGTCTTGAAGATGTCGCTCATGAGCTCTCTGACGCACTCGAAGTTCTATGACTTTAGTTCGGGATGCAGCCAGTTGTTGCTGCAGAGCCTCATTGGTTCTCCCAGTCCTTTCCATGGCTTCTTCGAGTTGGCGAATGCGGACCGTGTTAATGCCAGAGTTAGCGTCAATTTCCATGACTCGGTCGATGGCTGCTCTACCTTGCTCATTATTCCGAGCAATCCTGCGGACCATAATGGGTAGGACTCAGTCAGCTGAGCCTCCTTCGCTGAGATTGTAAAAGCTTCGGTCTCCATTGAAGGGTAATGGTTGACCCTGCCCATCACTCCAAAGATTCAAGTTCGTCGCCCACAAGGGTTTGGGACCTTGAAATGCAGGTCGGGGGTTGAGATTTGGGTTTTGAATTTCTTGAGGTATGTTGTTGACTTCTGGTTCGGAGTCAGAACCATCCGAAAAGCCTTCTGCGAGGTGATCATCCAAAGGGATTGGATGATCATCTTCTGGCTCTTCATCAAGCCATCCGACATTGCCCTGATTTGGGAAGTACGGGTCTCCGGGGATATGGAATCCAGCCATGTTATCTACGCGAGAAGTAGGGTAAGAAATTTATATAACATTTCTTAAATAAAGCGATAAACAAATAAAAAGTTTTTATAAGAAAAACTTGCTGCTAATCCTAATAAGTTTGTTCTTTGAATGGATAGTGTCTAAAACACTCCTATAGTATTTTAATTTATGTTTTGTTCTCATGTTCTCATTGTAGTAATGTTGGTAAGTTTTTAGACTTGTTGCTACATCACAACTATTCTTGGCATATGCTAATCATTTTTCGGACCAACATAGTTGATCAGGCTATGTCACTCCCAAAACTGACCATACATCCCTGAGCTTACTTGTGATGTTCAACAATCGTAATACTTTTGTTATGTTCAAGTATGACACTGTTCTATAGTAAGTATGTAGGTATGTAATTATGTATACTTTTAGTTAAGTATTTTAGTACTTAAAAGTATAAACTCTTGGTCAGAGTATTTTAATCCCTATGTGTTCATAGTTTGTATATCTTTTATGGGTTGATATACTTGATTCACTATAAACAATGCTCTGATACCAATCTGTCACACCCTAAAACCAGAAACGGCGGAAACATTCTGGGGCGGAGGACGTCATGTACAGTATCATAACAATGCAAAGTAGTAAATAAGCAACAACATCATCCATTGCATTAATAGTATAATTTCATACATGTGTGTTCTTTCATTGTAATAAGACACCAAAAATGAATCAAAATAAAAGACGAGTCTTGAACATGCTCCGTCTTCTCAAAACCTGGTCGACTGTACCTGTCTACTGATGACCTGAGAATACAAGTTATTTTGAAAGAGTTGATCAGCATTTAAGCTGGTGAGTTCATAAGTACTTTAGTGTCAATGTTTGTGTAAGTTTGATGAAAATGTTTGTAAATGTTCAATGTAAATGTTTGTATATGTTTGAAAACTCCTAGAAAATCCTATATTTTCTACTAGTATAAAAAGTAGTCTTCTACCAAGATCCGACTGTTTTGTACGTTTGTTTCTTTGTAAAAGTGGAAGCTTTTCCCAAATATGACTATCATTACCATACTATAGTTTTATATTACCCTTTATGTGAGAAGATCACAATTTGAATATAATGGGAAAATGTATGTGTACTGCAACATAATTTGTATTAACTACTGAAGTAATAACTACCTTAAACCCAAAAAGGCTTATATAAGGTAAAATGTGATGAGGTTGTTACCATACTAAACCGAATATAACACGACGATGAAAGACGTCGGAAGAAATGACATTTGGCACCCGTAGACTTGCAAGTCCCACTGTAGCGAACATCAAGGTGTAGGATAGTCAATCCAGTATAGATCTATACGCAAACTCACGCTCTCCCTCCAGGAGATTCTGGTTACAAAACGTGACATAACGAAATGGTCGATGTGTTATGAAGTAGTATCTCACGTTATGTTATCTCGGAATCTTGTTATAGTATACTTGTTATAGTAATAGTATTCTATGTATAGTATTCTCGGTATAGTATCCTTTGTATAGTATTCTCTGTTATAGTATTCTCTGTCTAGTATTCTTTTTTATAGTATTCTTTGTTATAGTATTCTCTGTTATAGTATTTGTATATGATAGTATTTTCCTAAACTATACCTATTATAATTTACTAGTAATTTCTGTAGTTTGAATGAATGAAGGTATGCCTTTGCTACCCAAAGGTACTGAACTGATTGATAGTATTTTTATATCTACATATGTATACATAATATATAACTGATATTTAAACGACATTCAGACTAATAACCGATACTCTCAGGCCACATCCAAACAAGGAAAAGGAAATAAAGCGAGTTATCAGTCCTAAGTCCTTTAAACATTACTTATATAACTATACATATATAGACATGCATTTGACAATATATAAGTTTAAAAAGAAGTTTTGTAAAACATTTGAAGAGTTTAATAATAAATATTGATGACTTGATGTCAATTTATAAAACGATTTAAAAGCAGTTTGATTGATAAAGAAGTTTGAAAGTATAAGAAATCCTTTGTTTGAAACACAGTTTGAAGTGTATGAAATCCTTTGTTTGAAACATAGTTATAAATCACATGTTATTGATTATATAACTAACATGTTTTCTACTTGTATTCCCCCCCCATAAAAGCCTTTAAAATCATTTAAAAGATAGATTAAGGGGTATGAACTCACCTGATGTGAGTGATGCGAATGTAAGATCGGTAAAGGATGCTAAGTGTCAAGTGAAGACTTGAGCACACACGGATCCTATTTAACATATAATGACACATATATGCTTACAATTAGTGATAAAACAACTAATTAAGCAAGTATAGACACCCTAGAACATGGAAAACACTTTGATTCAAGTGTTATAAGTACAAAAGGGTTGCATCTAAGGGTTGTATGGCCTCACTTTGGAGTTTACGGCCAAGATGACCTTAACACATGAGTTTACGGCCATGAGCTTATGGCCCAATGAGTTTACGGCTGTAAACTCATGGTAATTGGTACCATTTTGATGTTTAAGGTCCGATACTCAAGTAGGAAGTGTTGTAGACCTAGTTCCAAGGCTTAGGAAGGTGTTGTGGCAACTTTGCACCCAACATTAGGGCTTACGGCCCAAGGAGATTACCTTGGTCGTAAACACATTTTGATCTTGTTTTCTTGATGTTTTCTAGGTGTAAACTAAGTGATTCAAGCATATAACAAGCTAAGGCAAGAGTACTTACAATATAGAAGCTTGTTAGGGTGTTTTAAGGCTCAAGAACACTAGTGTGTGTTCTTGGTGAAATGAAGAACACTTGAAGATCTAACCAAAAGAAGAGATTTCATGGATGAAATCATGTGTATTCACTAGATATGGAAGTATATCAAGTTGAAAATGGAAAGATTACTTACTAGATTGAAGATTGGAATGAAAGTTATTGATGATACTTGAGAGTAAACTCGAGTTCTAGGCTTGAAAGTGTGATAATGAATGAAAATGGCCAAGATTTCATATATATGCGTGGAGTTTACGGCCACCATGAGTTTACGGCCGTAAACCCATGGTCTCATGGTCGTAAACTCCTCATTTGAGGGTTTAAAGCATGATTGGTGGTTTGGAACTTTTGTTGACCCATTCTAGTATTTGATCCTTTAATGCTCTAAGCTCAGAATGCTCAAATAGACTCAACACAGTGGTAAAAGTTAGCAGAAGCAAGTTGGACTTAGATTGAAGTGAATGGTTGTACAAGATAGAAATTTCGAGTTGTCACATTTTGAGTATCCTTTTAGCATGTTTTGGCGGTGTCCCTAGTTAGGGACTAGGGGTAGGTTCGACGAATGGATGATCATCAGTGTTAGGGTAAAGTTTCTGAAGTATAAACTGATGGGTTTCCGGTTTTGGGGAGTATAGTGATGAAGTTGGTTTGTGGTTGTAGTTCTAAGAGTTCCCGGTTTGTGTGGTTTTCTTTGGAAGTCGGATCATACAGTTAAGGAGAGAAAGAAAATTGTTGCGATTGAGCATTTTCAAGTTATTAGGTTACTTGTTGGCAGTTGGGGGTTTTCTGAGTGGTCACTCAAGTTTTATTTATAAGATGTCTTCATTTCGAAATGGTTAAAGGGAGTTTATGGAATATGTTGGTGTTGTTTTAGAAATTGTAACCGAGACGAATTTCGAGGAAGAAATCCAATTTAAGTGGGCGAAAGTTGTAACATCCTGTTTCAAGAAGTTTATTATTTCAGGATCGTGGAAAATAAATGGACCAAGTGAAGGCCTTAGGCTTCGAGGGAATTGGGTTTAGACCCTATTGGATGTTGATAATATTGGTTATGCAATCCAAGCCCTTGGTTTGTGTTGGAGTCAAAGGGGTAAAAGAGGAAAAGTGATGTTTCAAACTTCTTTCATGAAATATGGATTTTTGTTCGAGAAGTTTTTAGTCCAAGATATCTAGATTATATTATGGGGCTCTTCAATACCTTTCCGTGGATATAAAGATCATCGAAAATGGAGTAGGAACGAAGAAGTTATGACTGTTTGATGTTAGGAAGGTTTTGGACTTAGTCTAGTACGCTGGGCATACATGATTTACATTGGGCGTACTAGGCATCTCTGGTACGCGATCAAAACCCAAACCCTATTTCCGTGGTTTGAGCCCCATATAAGCTCCTTAACTTGCCCAAGCCCATTCCATTCTCAGCCTCCACCTCTCCAACACCCTCCCTCGAAACCCTAACCCTTGTTTGAGCTTTGTGAGAAAAAGAAGGTGTTCTTGAGTGCTTTGGAGTGTTCTTCGTGTATCTTGGAAAAGAAGGAGCTTATTGGAGAAGTGTTGGTTGCATTAAAGCTTGTGGATCCAGAATTTGTTCACCTTGATCTTTCTTCTTGAGGTATAAAACTTGAATCTTGATCTTGCATTTGTTAGATCTAGCTAGTTTTGTATGTTTTGAGATTTTGGTCACTTTAGTGCATAAATCTTAGATCTTGAAAGTTTGTGACCTTGTTATGGATAAAGTTGGAAACTTTATCCATCTAAACATCATTTTGATTCAGATCTAAAGGTTGGAAACTTGGACTTAATGGATTAAGTAAGAAGGATGCACTTTTGGTCCCTTTGAAACATAAAAGTCTAGATCTTGGTTGTTTAGACCATTCTAATGCATAAAGTTGGAAACTTTATCCATTATGGAGCTATTACGAAGCATAAAAATGTAGTGTTAATTGTTAGTTTCCTTCCATGCATGATGTAGGTTGTCTTAATGGGTTAAGTAATTAGAGTTTTTGTGTTTGGGCACTTAATAGCCATTCAAGGCCATAAAGTTGGAAACTTTATGGTTAAGGATATTATTTAAAGACTAGATATGGAATATGGGCAAACGAGCTTAAGGATTAAGATCTTAATAAGAAGAAAAAGACCCCATCACATACACTGGGCATAATCCATGTACGTTGGGCGTACGATGTCAAACCAGCTCGTTTTGATCAAGCCTCGTGTAAGTCGTGCTTACTAGCTGAGTACGTTGGGCGTACTCAGCTCTATTGACAAAGTTTGTGTTTTTGACTTTTTGACTTTGACCAAAATTTGACAAAGTTTAACCTAAGGGTATTTTGGGTATTTTGAGTTGTATTTGAGATTGATCACTATTTGATAAATAGGTGACGGGTAGAGCTGATATTCGGAGTAGAGAACTATTCAGCTATTTGTTCAGACTGAGAGGTGAGTTTTCTTCACTAGATTTGTGGGTCGAAGGCACTAATTCCGGCCTACTAGGTTATATATCGTGGTATATAGGATGTTGTTATGCTAGTTATATGATAGATTAGTAGATATGTATGATTACTGTTAGGTGCAATTTGTGCACCTTTTTGCACACCTTTTAGTCCCCTTTGATGCATCTATTTAGCATAATTGTTCTTCTTTTTTCTTGCATTTCATCATATTGATGTTAGTCTCTAGAACAACCTTATTTGTACACTTTCATGTCTTTTTCAGGTAAACCGGAGGTTGGGACGCGCTTTGGGAGGTGTCGGGAAGCATTGGTGAAGATTTCGGGGTGATCGGGCGAAGAACGAAAAAGTTGGAAAAATCAAGTTTGAATTCGGAGTCAGAGGAGAACACGACCCGTGTTGGATTTACACTGCAGAATGGGCACGGGCCGTGTTGACAAAAATGGGAGCTGTTAACTTCACTGAACACGACCCGTGCCAGTTTAGTCTATTTTGACATGGGCCATGTTGGACCAACTGAGCAAATTTGAGCATCGAACTTAGGGGTTGGAATCGAGGGTTGAAGACCAGATTTCACTCAACACGACCCGTGTTGATTTGTTCTATTTTGACACGGGCCGTGTTCGACCCAAAAACTGCCTTTTGGCAGTTTTTCCTATTTTTCATATCTCGGGATTAGGGTCATTTGGACAGGGACACAACATATGAGAGCACATTTTGAGAGGGGATTTCGAAGGTTTTTGCAAGGGTTTGATCAGTAATCATTTGGAAACATTATTTCTCTTATTTGTAAGTTGTAATTGCACATTATTTCCATCTTTTCAACTTGTGATTTTGTTCTAGCCATGTGTGGCTAGAACCCTAGTTTCTCCAACTTCATGTCTTGACTTCTTAGTTGTGATTTCAATCATATGACTTGATGTTTGCTTTTAATTTCTATATAGTGAATTTGATTTTGATTTAATCGAATGTTTGATTCTAATTGTGATTCTTATTGGCCATTTGAAATAGGGTTAGGTCATTCAAGTTATCTCTTTTACAAAATCCGTAATTGTTTTGTGAAATTGAACAAGTAACAAGCACTAAAGTGATTTCCATTGAATGAATTTAGTGTAAATCTTATTCACACACTCTTACGCTCCCGTGCTTGTGAGGAGTATTGGGTGTTGTTGGGAATATTCACATAAAGTTTAATGCAATCTTTCAATCTAATTCTAAGAGCTTGTTTAGATTAGGTTAGTAAGGTTAGGGTTAATCAAAGAGCTTGTTTTGGTTAGTTAATGTGGTGAATGGAAAGTGTTAGAGCTTGTTAACACTTTCAAGTACCAACTTAGATAGAATTGAGCAAATATCATGTTATCTTGGAATCGCATTGCTAAGTTGTCATACATAGAGTTGGAGTCCTTAGAAATTCTGAATTTAATTCACTCATTTAGTTGATTACTTATGTTTTTAGTTGTTTGTTTAATCATAACATTCTAAACCCCCCTCTCTTTACTATTGGTGACCATAGTACCTTGTGCAAAGAGGTATAAACCAATTGTCCCGTGTCTCTGTGGATCGACCCTACTTGCCTTGTACTACCTTTTAGTGCAATATAGTAGTGTTATTTTGGAGTATATCGTACCCCTTTATTTTTTTGGTCTGACACGCCTAAAAAAAATTGGTGCCGTTGCCGGGGAGACGATGTTACTAATTGTTTATGCCTAGATATTTCCGTACAGGTACACCATTGCCAATTGACTCGGAGATAGAAAGGACTGAAAAGAGGATACGGAAGCAAGCCAAGCTTCGTAAGAGGCAACCGGTTTCCCGGACATCTTCATCATCCACCTCTCCAGTCATTAACATTTGGGAGGACATACCCCTCTCAAGTGTATCCGCATCAGAAACAGAAAGCCTATCACTCTCATCTCAACCATCCTCACCCAAAAATACCACTCCACGATCTTCACCTACTTATAATATCCTAAACACTACACCCACAGAAACTTCAACCACTACTCACACCATGGGAGATAACCATGGAGGGAATCCACCTCCAAATCCACCACCCGAGCAAAATCTCTGTCAATGGTCGAGGCAAGAGGTTACTCAACAACCTCTTTGCATCACATATTCGACAGCCACCAACCTAGAATTGAAATTCGGGCTCATCCACTTACTTCCAACCTTTAGAGGCCTGGAAAATGAAGATCCTCACAAGTTCCTCACTGAGTTCCATGTTGTGTGCGTGGGCATGAAGCCACACAATATCATAGAGGATCAAATTAAGCTTAGGGCATTCCCTTCGCGGTGCAAGACGCAGCAAAAGACTGGCTCTATGACCTCCCACCGGGGATGGTTACTACTTAGGTAGATCTTGCACGCCTCTTTTTGGACAAATACTTCCCAGAGATGAAAGCTTCAGCCCTACGGAGGGAAATCATTGGAATCAAGCAACACAAGAGAGAAGCTTTTCACACATATTGGGAGAGATTCAAGAAACTTTGTGCCCGATGTCCAAAGCATGGAAACACCGAATATCAGCTCCTCCAATACTTCATTGAAGGCATGACTCCAATGGAAAGAAGACTTCTAAATGCTTCCATTGGCAGATCTTTACCCGACAAGACTCCAACCGAAATCCGCAACTTAATCAAGAACATGGCTGAAGATTCTAAACATTCAAGCCATGATGAAGAATGGTATACGGATGCACCCCGAGGTGTAAAGGAAGTGCAAACACCTCAAATTGAAGCTCAATTGTCCGAGCTTACAAAAGTTGTAATGATGCTAGCCAAAGACGAAGGTGTGCAACCCACACCCCACCCTTGCGGTATTTGCACTCAAGTGGGGCATCCAACTGATATGTGCCCTCAAATTCAGGATGAGAATTATGATGAAGCAAAAGCCATGAGAGGCTTTTCTGGGTTAAATCAAAGGGGATATGAGCAGCCACAGGTTGACCAAAGATGGAACAATAATCAAGGTTGGGGAGGAATTCAACAAGGAAATTATCAACCAAATCAACCACATCAATACCAACAAAGACCACCATTTCCTCAAAATCAACAAAGACCACCTTTTCAACCTTAAAATTTCCAGCCAAGGCATCTACCACAACCACCTCCATAAGCGGGTTCATCAAGCATGTCACTAGAAGATATTGTCCAAAGCCTTGCCACTACCACTCAAAGCTTCCAAAAAGAAACCAAGTCAAGCATAAACAGCTTGGAGCAACAAGTATCACAACTGGCCCAATCCGTGAGTAAGATGGAATCACAATGCAAGCTACCATCTCAAACCGAGAAGAACCCGCAACACAATGCATGTGCCATCACCTTAAGAGGTGGGAAAAGCTATGAAGGTCCAAGGATGCTGGATGAAGAGGAAGAGAAAGAGATTGAGGTGGAAGAAGCTGTCAAAGAAGAGGAAATGAAAAATACTTCAAAGTCAAAGAAGCCAATAGAGACCAAAGTGAAAGTCACACCAGCTCCATTTCCTTCAAGGCTAACAAGCACAAAGAGAGAACGGGAAGATGACGAAATCATGGCAATGTTCCGAAAGGTTGAAATCAATATCCCTCTTTTAGATTCCATTACACAGATTCCTAGATATGCTAAGTTTCTTAAGGAACTTTGCACATCTAAGAAAAAGCTTAAAGGAAATCAAACTGTGAAAGTTGGGGAAAACGATTCAGCCGTGTTACAAAAACGGCTACCAAAAAATGCAAGGATTCAGGTGTATTCACGGGTCCTTGTAAAATGGGTAACCTTTTTGTGCCACGTGCCATGCTAGATCTTGGAGCATCAATAAATGTCTTACCTTATTCAAGTTATAAAACAATCAGAATTGGACCTTTATCAAAAACCGGAGTTATCATTCAAGATGCCAACTGGTCTTTGGTACACCCAAAAGGTGTATTGGAGGATGTGTTAGTGCAAGTCAATGAACTTGTATTTCCCGCTGATTTTTATGTTTTGGATATGGGTGATGACAACACCCCACAATCAAGCTCCATCCTTTTGGGGAGACCCTTCATGAGTACCGCAAAAACAAAAATAGACGTAGCAAATGGTACTTTGTCTATGGAGTTCGATGGCGAGGTGATCAACTTTAATATCTTTGAAGCTATGCGTTATCCTAGTGATATTCATTCTTTAAACTTCATAGATGTTATTGATTCATGTACTAATGATTGTTTCGAGTTGTCAAGCCAAGATGTGCTAACCACCATCTTGAGAAAGCATTTTGATGAGACAGGGATCAAGAATCTGGCTGATAAGTACACTTTGGAGGATGAGTTGATTGAAGCAATCAACTCCTTGGAAAAAGCACAGCCCATGAGAGTTGAACCACCCCGCATGAAGCTCAAAAATTTCGATCCGAAACTCCTTCCATCCATAGTACAACCACCGAGTTTTGACTTGAAGACTCTTCCCGCCCATCTCAAGTATGCCTATATTGGAGAGGAAGAGACATTACCGGTGATAATTTCAACCAAGATAGCAAAAGAAGAAGAAAAAGAGTTGGTTGGAATTTTGAAAAAGTACAAGGAGGCTATTGGTTGGACCGTTGCGGGCATAAAGGGGTTGAGTCCATCATTATGCATGTATAAAATATTGATGGAAGAGGACTTTAAGCCAACTCGTGAGGCCCAAAGGAGATTGAATCCACGTATGATGGAGGTGGTTAAAAAGGAGATCATGAAGCTCTTGAATGCAGGTGTAATCTATCCCATTTCTGATAGTAAGTGGGTAAGTCCCGTGCAAGTTGTCCCGAAAAAAAGCCGGAGTCACCGTTGTCAAAAACTCCGAAGGGGAATTGGTACCTACCCTTGTGCAAAACGGGTGGAGGGTTTGTATTGATTATAGGAAGTTGAATGCTTCCAACCGCAAAGACCACTTCCCTTTGCCATTCATCGATCAGATGTTAGAACGATTGGCTGGGAAATCTCACTATTGTTGCCTTGATGGTTTTTCTGGTTTTCACCAAATTCCGGTTGCCCCGGAAGATCAAGAGAAAACCACATTCACATGTCCTTTTTGCACCTTTGCGTATAGACGCATGCCCTTCGGCTTGTGCAATGCACCCGCGACCTTCCAAAGATGTATGGTGAGCATATTTTCAGAATATGTCGAAAATATCATAGAGGTTTTCATGGAGGATTTTATTGTTTATGGAAATTCTTTTGATGAATGTTTGCAAAATCTCACCAAAATCTTACAAAGGTGCATTGACACGAACTTAGTCCTTAGTTATGAAAAATATCATTTTATGGTTGACAAGGGCTTGATACTTGGACATGTGGTGTCACAAAAAGGTTTAGAAGTTGACAAGGCCAAAATTGATGTTATTAAGAGCTTACCTTACCCGACAAATGTTCGGTAAGTGCGTTCTTTTCTTGGTCATGCAGGTCATGCAGGTAAGTGCGTTCTTTTCCATCTATGCCATCAGATTCAGCATATTATTTCTTTAAGTTTCTTCACTTTTTCTTTGATTCTTAAAACATCAACATGTGACCCAGTCACATCATGTATCGAGAATCTCAGAATAGAAACTTAGCAGAGTTAAATAGTGGACTTTACCCGAAGTAGAGTCAAACTTATTGACTTTAATATCCTTAGGTAAATTTGGCAGCTTCGCAACCAATGCCCCTTTCTTTGGCAATAGACCCTTGATAATGGGACTATCTCAGACTTAGCCGTTCTCTTTACCATTTGGTCAACCGAGTTGACTATGGCCGATCCCTTTCCATTGGGAAGAGAGAGCTTTACTGGATATCCAATGTCATCATTGTCAATGTCCATAAAGTTTTAGGAAGTTGATCTTAGCAAATAGATAAGATCATTAAGGGTCTTGTCATAGTCTGTTTCATAGGAGTCCCAAAGGAACTCACTATGTGACTTAGAAAATAGTTGAGTCACCAACTTTCTCAAGACTTTGACACCCAACTCTCCCAACTTGTCAATATCTGACTACATCTCCAAGATGTGATCACATATAGACCTTTGCTTGAGTGACCTTAAACTTTTCAGGAACTTGTGGGTTAGGGAGAATAACTGGAGGAGGTGAAAGAAGTATGATTTCCATGGGACATCATCTTCATTTAGGAAAGCTTGTTTCAAGAGATTTGAGAAGATCATCTTTTGGGAGTTATTCAAGAGAGTTGATTTAAAGTCCTTAATATAACACCCAATATGAAATATTAAGGCTAGGACCCAACAACCTATTTATAACTGGAAGAGGGATGCCGTAATCCAAGTTATAAAATAGTTGAAGGTAGGTAAATGACGATTTACCAATTTCCACCATGAAAAACAAAATATAATTAAGTTTTAATTGGATTTGAAACTCCTAGATCTTTTGAGATACATTGAACTTTCAATGGCATGTTTGAATCTCGATTGTGCCCTCTCAAGTTTGTGACTGGGATGCCGAGGATCACAAACAAGGTGTGAATAACCATGCAAATTGACTTGGTACCCTTAACTTTATCACCTAATCGATGTGCCGGTTAACCACAAACGCTCCACCGATCTATAATAGAGTCAAGTTACCCTTTGCCACTCTTACTAGTCCTTATTAGTGTGCCGGTTAACCACACACGCTCCACTAATGACTTGGTAAGGTACAAAGTGTAATTTCATGGGTTAGCATCTTTTCACATTTTCCTAAGTAACTAAGATTGGGAATGTACAAGTGTTTAGTTACTTAGTATTTATCATTAATACTTTTAATGAAGGGAGAATTATAGTCCTTTCCTACCCGTTCGGCTAACGACCCTCCACCAGTCAAGGAAGCGGTGGGTGAGAGTGGACACCCATTAAACTGCCATTTTATAGGCAGTAACCTTATACCCCCCTTATAGACCGGCTTCGTGAATGAGGCCTACTAACGGTAAGATTGACTTTATCTTATACATATCTATATAATTAAAATTATAATAATAGTATAAGGGTTTGAATTTTAACTTTTAAAATTCTAAGGGCTAACTTGGAATTAAAGTGTTCATAAGAGAAAACTTTTCAAATTCCAAAACTTGAGGGCAAGTTTTGAAACTATTCAAAACTAATTAATTCCATAACTTATGTGTTTAAAGTAGTTTTAATTAAAAAAAACTCTTCAAGTTCCATAACTTGAGGACAAGTTATGGAAGACTTTAAACTAATAAAAGAATGTAACTTTTGCTTTATTTTGTAATTTATGGAATTAATTAAGGTTACACATTTTATTACTTAATGAAGTGACTCTTGAACCTCCATAACTTGAGGACAAGACTCTTCATTTTTGTAACCATTACCAACTTTTATGAGTTTTATGAAACTTAAATGTGACTTTTCATATAACTTGAGGACAAGTTACACAAACACATTTTAGAATCAACTCTTAGATTAAAATGGATTGAAAACACATAATTAATTAACTTTTCTATTAATCTAAGCAACTCATAAGAACAAGATAATTTAATCAAACTTTTTCATGTAATTAGCCTAATCACTAAACTAATACAAAACATGAATCTATTGACAATTATCTTTGAAATTGGATTAGTATGAACATTACCACATCAAAAACAGGATTATAGGTTCAAAAACAGCTTATGGTAATGTTCCTAGTCCATTTCTAGCCAAAAAACTCGAAGACATGCTGTCAGGGGCTCCTACTCGTCGAGTGTATCAACCTACTCGCCGAGTAGGATGATTTTCTTCATGGACTCGGCGAGTTCATCAGTGGACTCGGCGAGTCCAGTGCCCAGAATGCCCGAAATTCGACTTTTTCAGCATTTTTCAGCAATTTGCATCAAGTATAATTGAAAACAAGCCTAGGCTCTGATACCACTGATGGGTTTTGAGCATTTTAACACTCCTAAGTGTACATGCAACCCTAAATACCTTGGATCTATGTTTTCTCTATTATACATGCAAATATGATTATCCAAGGTATTATCCTAACTAGCATACCAAAACATTGATACTAGGATACTAAAATAGATAGAATACATACCTTGTTGTTGTTGCTTGACTCCATGAAGCTTGAGAGCCTAGTGCCCCAAGTGTGACACCTCAAATGGTTCACACAACATCATGAACTCTTGGAATAACCATGAGAAGAAGACATACATGTTCAAATCGGCTAGCCCTCAAAATATGTATCACTAGTGCCAATTTCTTGAACTAAAGGGGTTCTTATATACTGTGGCTATTAGGGTTATACCATGTAACTCATGACTTTACCCATTCCTTATGCTCCATGGGTTTTAACCTCCATGGAGTATCCATGGATCACCACATGGGTTAAACCCAACATAAAGGAATCTTGGATCATAAGCCCACATATATAAGAATGAATGATTTACACAATCAATCCCCATATATTTAATTAGTCTCTTTTTGATCACTAAATTAAGTCCAAATTAATTCTTGATCAATACTAATTAAATAACATGATTTCATATTAATATATTAGAACTTATAATATATTAATATGTCACAAAATGTCTTTTCCTCATAAACGGTCTATCCAAATGTTCCGATGCCATGCAACCCAAATGGACCATGCCGAGTCGGGTCAAGTACATACCAATTATAGTTATGGACTTAGACACTAATCCAACAATCTCCCACTTGGATAAGTCTAAAACTATTATTGCGTATGACTTCAGGAACCAACTGGCAATCGTAGCTCTCAAAAGCCGCTGTCGAACTCTAACCTTGTAGATGAACTCTGACCTTTGTCAATGACTTGTCCATTAGATAAGGGATCATATATTCCTCCATTCTAGATATCATATGGACTGAGACATGGATTATAATCATTCTCTCTGTCCATTTGTTGTTTCCCGATTTCTGATTTATGACGACTGACTAATTGAACAAATCAAAACAGTCCTGGCTCGGCCGAGCACTTCCATTTGTCATCATCAAATCATCGAGGGGCCCACAGATATCACTTTTATCCCGAAGGTAAAAGGAATGGATAAACTTCGACTCATATGGCTTGTTCTACTACTTGTTGAATCATACACAAAGGCACGTTTTATAACACCGAGTTACCGAATGCGTTTTCGTGCAATCAATGTACAACCAACTCATAGTAACAACTCATATCTCTAGGTTTGAAGAATATAAGATATTATCGTCTCATGATCACTCGTGATAAAATCCATGAAGTGATTCCAATGAGCGCGGGTTGAATCCAATACTCAGAACTTATGAGCACTCATGAGTGTTGTAGCCCCTTGTCCAACATCTTAGACCTCTACAAGCCAACCCATGACAGTCTTGATTCATATCTACTTCCAACATATGACCGACTGTGGATAGTTTGAATAACTTAGTCAATCAGGAAGAACGACCTAGTTATTCTGGAAGTCAAAACATGCAAAATGAAACACAATAATAATAGAATCTAATATGGTATCAAAACCTATGGACATAAATAAAACACCTTTTATTTATCACCATATGATTACACATTATTCATTGTATACTGTTTCAGCTATCAACTTTATTCTTGAATTTAAAACAATAGTTGTCCTATGCTCCAAGCATGTACACTATGTTTTCTAAACACTAGTCATGCCATACACCAAGTATGCATACTATGTTTGTCTATGATCTTTACTTTGTGAATTAGATCAATTGAACATAACTCCAATGATCCTCTTTCACAGTCCCAAATCCTTACTGCAAATGCACGAATTCCAAATTCATGCCAATTACTGAAATCTGTTAGATTCTAAACTTATATGCATTGATCCTCCTGTAATGATTATGCACAGAGTCAGAAAGACTTGACAACAACCATTACAGAGCATTCCAAGGAGATCAACTCCTTGGAAACATCCTTCTTGCATTAAGTTTCCTAATCTTACACAGATTGAATAATTTCCAACTTTGAAACATTTCCATATTCCATTTTGACTATCACTTCTGAACAAGAGTTGCCTCCTTACAGATTATGTCAATATGGTCCTTCCAGAATTAACACTATACTTCCAACTGTCCTTGAGCAACCAAAATTTGGTAAACCTTAGATTGTCCTCGACAATTGCTTAATCCTTTTAGTAATATCCAGTTCTAGACCTTTTCCCTTCTTAATGCCCCAGGCATTTGGAAAATTTTAGAAAGGATAAATATAGCACATGTAATCGATCCTATATCCGAAGCATATGGGACACGAGTCATGATGTCTCACATAAAGACTAAACCAGTCTTTTGCTATAACATTTCCATTTATATTTGCCAAGTTCTCATAATTCAGATTATGAAAAGGGATGCCGTAATCATAATCGAATTTTAGAACGCAAATAATGGACCCATATATAGAATTTCCTTATGTTGAGTCATTCCAACATGAAATTCATATATATATCCTTGACTAAATACGACTTAAAACCTCAATCTAAGCTTTTAGAATTGAAATGAAGTATAATTTCCTCTCCCTTAATTATAGCAAAACAACTTTTTCAACCCCTGCAGCCTCACGAATTGAAACTTTTGTTTTCTATAATTAACATTGCTAACTTGCAATCTTTATCATAATTATCATGCTCCCACTAACGTGATGATTATTAGCATAACACTCATGCTCCCACTAGCTTTGACATGTAATCAGAAATCAGCTGGACTTCTAGAAATCAATACTTTATTGACTTTCTTACCAAAGTTCAGATTTCTGATACTAGATTGCTTTGATAAAACTTTATCAATATCATACACCTTATCTTAGATAGCTCACAGGTGTGTCTAAACAATTTTAAGAACTATGAAAAGGGATGCCGTAATCATAGTCTCGATTGTTTAGACCTTTACCACTTCTCACAAGTCCATGTTAGTGTGCTGGTTAACCACACACGCTCCACTAACGACTTTGAGAATGCAAATATCACAATTGCTATCTAGCTAAAATCTACTTAGTGAAAGTGTTTCCTCACCATCATTTTCATGAATCGGAGAGAAACCTTATGACACTTAGATTTTATGGTGTATGAGTTCCTATCCATATGAATTTTGTCAAAACCATAATCACAAGACAAGGTTACTGACAAATCCACACTTATATGGATTAAACTTGTGTAATCTTAAATTCTTGCCATTTGGCAGCTCAAGGGCCTGTCATTGCTTCCAAGTAGCTGTGCAACCAATTGAGAACTCTCAGAACTCCTATGCAAAGCCAACTTGAATAGGCACAGACATGTCGACACGATAGGTTATAAACCTCAAGTCGTGTGCTAGTGAAGAACTTCAGGTTTTATTCTTGATTAGTTCTTGAGACTTTCAAGACCTTTAAGACTCCCACTGTCCTCTTGACATATAAGACTTTCTTGTCAGATATTCAAGAGATAGTGTGGATTCTAATCAAGACAAACACTTCACACAATTGGCCTTAGTTGGTCTTTGTTTTATCCAAAACATCACAACTTACCAATTTCAAATGTACAAGAGTAGAAAACTTTTACTCTTACATTTGACAAGTGTTTTAAACCTTCTTTAAGACATGTCACTCAAGTTACAATCTTAGAGTATAACTCTAAGAATTGTTTTTGGAACGAAGTATAAATCATCTTCTTGATTTAACCACTTCAACAATTCATAGCTCCTCTTCTTAGCTACCAGAATGCACTTAGAGGATGAATTGTGATAAGGTCTCTTAATCATTAAGATGATTATATAACATGATACTAAAGTACTCTCCCATCTTTTCAGATTTGAGAAACTTTTATCTTTCTGCCTAAGTTGATTCTTCTTATTCGCTTTGCCATACATTGAAACCTTTTCCAATGTCTCAGAATTACACTTAAGCTTGTAAGTATAACCATATTTACTGAATTTTAGTAAATAATGACAAATAGTCTTAACGATTATTTGTGGTGGGCTTGATCAGTGCACAAGAATGTGTACTCGATCCTTTACTTGACTCACACATCCATGTGAACAAGTAGTTAGTCTTAATTTTTCCAATGCTTGAAAGTTCTTATTCATCATGCTATACAACTTGCATGATTCCAAGTTTCTATCCAACTGAAACTTAGGTGATGAGAATCTTTCCTTATTTGGTAAATTTAGACACTACCACAAATGAAAGAATCAAATTCATATTTCCACTCTTGCTCTTAATGGAATCTTATAAGCAACAAAAGTTTTCACAAATGCCATTGTAAGGATATTTTAAAATAAATAAAATCAAAAAAAAAATTCCTTTTATTTTAAAACATTGCGGAAAAACTATCCTTACAATGCAAAAGCACATGAAAACTTTGTTGTTATTTATTCCTAAGCAATATATCATAACTCTTAAGAAGTAGCTCAAGAATCCGATCTTCAAACTATGCGATAGAAATCCATCCATGCCATCAGATTCAGCATATTCTTTCTTTAAGTTTCTTCACTTTTTCTTTGATTCTTAAAACATCAACATGTGACCCAGTCACATCATGTATCAAGAATCTCAGAATAGAAACTTAGCAGAGTTAGATAGTGGACTTTACCCGAAGTAGAGTCAAACTTATTGACTTTAATATCCTTAGGTAAATTTGGCAGCTTCGCAACCAATGCCCCTTTCTTTGGCAATAGACCCTTGATAATGAGACTATCTCAGACTTAGCCGTTCTCTTTACCATTTGGTCAACCGAGTTGACTATGGCCGATCCCTTTCCATTGGGAAGAGAGAGCTTTACTGGATATCCAATGTCATCATTGTCAATGTCCATAAAGTTTTAGGAAGTTGATCTTAGCAAATAGATAAGATCATTAAGGGTCTTGTCATAGTCTGTTTCATAGGAGTCCCAAAGGAACTCACTATGTGACTTAGAAAATAGTTGAGTCACCAACTTTCTCAAGACTTTGACACCCAACTCTCCCGGCTTGTCAATATCTGACTACATCTCCAAGATGTGATCACATATAGACCTTTGCTTGAGTGACCTTAAACTTTTCAGGAACTTGTGGGTTAGGGAGAATAATTGGAGGAGGTGAAAGAAGTATGATTTCCATGGGACATCATCTTCATTTACGAAAGCTTGTTTCAAGAGATTTGAGAAGATCATATTTTGGGAGATATTCAAGAGAGTTGATTTAAAGTCCTTAATATAACACCCAATATGAAATATTAAGGCTAGGACCCAACAACCTATTTATAACTGGAAGAGGGATGCCGTAATCCAAGTTATAAAATAGTTGAAGGTAGGTAAATGACGATTTACCAATTTCCACCATGAAAAACGAAATATAATTAAGTTTTAATTGGATTTGAAACTCCTAGATCTTTTGAGATACATTGAACTTTCAATGGCATGTTTGAATCTCGATTGTGCCCTCTCAAGTTTGTGACTGGGATGCCGAGGATCACAAACAAGGTGTGAATAACCATGCAAATTGACTTGGTACCCTTAACTTTATCACCTAATCGATGTGCCGGTTAACCACAAACGCTCCACCGATCTATAATAGAGTCAAGTTACCCTTTGCCACTCTTACTAGTCCTTATTAGTGTGCCGGTTAACCACACACGCTCCACTAATGACTTGGTAAGGTACAAAGTGTAATTTCATGGGTTAGCACCTTTTCACATTTTCCTAAGTAACTAAGATTGGGAATGTACAAGTGTTTAGTTACTTAGTACTTATCATTAATACTTTTAATGAAGGGAGAATTATAGTCCTTTCCTACCCGTTCGGCTAACGACCCTCCACCAGTCAAGGAAGCGGTGGGTGAGAGTGGACACCCATTAAACTGCCATTTTATAGGCAGTAACCTTATACCCCCCTTATAGACCGGCTTCGTGAATGAGGCCTACTAACGGTAAGATTGACTTTATCTTATACATATCTATATAATTAAAATTATAATAATAGTATAAGGGTTTGAATTTTAACTTTTAAAATTCTAAGGGCTAACTTGGAATTAAAGTATTCATAAGAGAAAACTTTTCAAATTCCAAAACTTGAGGGCAAGTTTTGAAACTATTCAAAACTAATTAATTCCATAACTTATGTGTTTAAAGTAGTTTTAATTAAAAAAAACTCTTCAAGTTCCATAACTTGAGGACAAGTTATGGAAGACTTTAAACTAATAAAAGAATGTAACTTTTGCTTTATTTTGTAATTTATGGAATTAATTAAGGTTACACATTTTATTACTTAATGAAGTGACTCTTGAACCTCCATAACTTGAGGACAAGACTCTTCATTTTTGTAACCATTACCAACTTTTATGAGTTTTATGAAACTTAAATGTGACTTTTCATATAACTTGAGGACAAGTTACACAAACACATTTTAGAATCAACTCTTAGATTAAAATGGATTGAAAACACATAATTAATTAACTTTTCTATTAATCTAAGCAACTCATAAGAACAAGATAATTTAATCAAACTTTTTCATGTAATTAGCCTAATCACTAAACTAATACAAAACATGAATCTATTGACAATTATCTTTGAAATTGGATTAGTATGAACATTACCACATCAAAAACAGGATTATAGGTTCAAAAACAGCTTATGGTAATGTTCCTAGTCCATTTCTAGCCAAAAAACTCGAAGACATGCTGTCAGGGGCTCCTACTCGTTGAGTGTATCAACCTACTCGCCGAGTAGGATGATTTTCTTCATGGACTCGGCGAGTTCATCAGTGGACTCGGCGAGTCCAGTGCCCAGAATGCCCGAAATTCGACTTTTTCAGCATTTTTCAGCAATTTGCATCAAGTATAATTGAAAACAAGCCTAGGCTCTGATACCACTGATGGGTTTTGAGCATTTTAACACTCCTAAGTGTACATGCAACCCTAAATACCTTGGATCTATGTTTTCTCTATTATACATGCAAATATGATTATCCAAGGTATTATCCTAACTAGCATACCAAAACATTGATACTAGGATACTAAAATAGATAGAATACATACCTTGTTGTTGTTGCTTGACTCCATGAAGCTTGAGAGCCTAGTGCCCCAAGTGTGACACCTCAAATGGTTCACACAACATCATGAACTCTTGGAATAAGCATGAGAAGAAGACATACATGTTCAAATCGGCTAGCCCTCAAAATATGTATCACTAGTGCCAATTTCTTGAACTAAAGGGGTTCTTATATAGTGTGGCTATTAGGGTTACACCATGTAACTCATGACTTTACCCATTCCTTATGCTCCATGGGTTTTAACCTCCATGGAGTATCCATGGATCACCACATGGGTTAAACCCAACATAAAGGAATCTTGGATCATAAGCCCACATATATAAGAATGAATGATTTACACAATCAATCCCTATATAATTAATTAGTCTCTTTTTGATCACTAAATTAAGTCCAAATTAATTCTTGATCAATACTAATTAAATAACATGATTTCATATTAATATATTAGAACTTATAATATATTAATATGTCACAAAATATCTTTTCCTCATAAACGGTCTATCCAAATGTTCCGATGCCATGCAACCCAAATGGACCATGCCGAGTCGGGTCAAGTACATACCAATTATAGTTATGGACTTAGACACTAATCCAACAATATTTAATTTATAGGACCATTTCCGCCCTCTTTTGGTTGTTCGTATATCTTGTTGGCGGTGGACTATGTGTCCGAATGGGTGGAGGCCAAAGCTACTCGTACTAATGATTCCAAAGTTGTAGTGGATTTTCTTAAAGCGCATATTTTCTCCCGGTTTGGCACTCCAAAGGCTCTCATAACTGACCGTGGTACTCACTTTTGCAATCAGATGCTTGAAGTTGTCCTGAAGAAGTATGGGGTGACTCATAAAGTCTTAACAGCCTATCACCCCCAAACCAATGGGCAAGCGGAGGTCTCCAATAGGCAAATCAAAAGCATTTTGGAGAAAACAATCAATCCAAATCGCAAAGACTGGAGCATAAGGCTGGATGATGCCTTATGGGCATACCGTACTGCTTTCAAAACACCCATTGGTATGTCCCCATATAGGCTGGTATTTGGAAAAGCATGTCACCTCCCGGTTGAGCTCAAGCACAAAGCTTTTTGGGCCATAAAGAAATTCAACTTGAATGAAGATGAGGCGGGACACAAAAGGAAGCTAGACATCCAAGAGCTAGAGGAGATCCAAAATGATGCGTATGAAAGTAACATGATCTACAAAGAGAAGACAAAGGCGTATCATGACAAAATGATCTCCCGGAAGACTTTTGCACAAGGACAAAAAGTGCTTGTTTATCACTCGTAGTTCAAGTTGATTTCAGGGAAATCAAGATCAAGATGGCTTGGTCCTTTCGTAGTCACAAAGGTATTTGACCATGTTGCGGTGGAAATCACAAGCCATCAAACTAGAAAAACATTCAAAGTCAATGGTCATAGATTGAAGCCGTTTTACGAAGGATTCGAGGTGAAGAATGATGAGATAGAAGTTGTTGGAAACCCCACGTATCAAGACTGACACATATTCGGGGGCCACGCCGAGCCAACGACTTAAAACAAGGGCGGCTAACCGGGAGGCAACCCGGGGGTATTTTCGTCTTTTTCTTTAAAAACATTTCCATTTGTTTGAAGTTTTTGGTTTTATATGTTCCAAATGCATTTAAACATGTTTTCAAATCACCCAACGGACCTTGGGATGCAAAACCATTTCGTTTGAATGAGAGGGGATTTTTTGGGTTCAAAAAGTGGGAAGTGGCAAACAGAACCGTACACGGCCCGTGTCCATTTTCGCCTTATATTGAACACGGGTCGTGTTCAAGCAAGGAAAACACTTCGGCGGTCAGAGGGGTACACGGCCCGTGTTCATTTTTTACTTATACTGAACACGGGTTGTGTTCAACATTTCTCAGGAACTTTGACCCCAACACTGGCCATGTCGATTTGGCCTGTGGGAACACAGGCCGTGTTCGTGCAGCAGACCTGGTGGTTTTTAATGCTAAAAATCGGGTTTTTGCCCCATTCTTCCATACACTCATTCCAAAACAGCCCCTCTCCCCCAAGAAAACCCCAAGGTCCGATTTTCATCAAAAATCCCTTGATTCTTCATGATTTTGGTTTAAATCTTCAAAAAGGTTTGATTTTCATCTTCCCCACTTCATCTCCTACATATAATACACCATCTTCTTGCACTTTCATGGTGGATTTTGGGGTTTTGACAAACCCTAGGTCCGAAAATTTCTAAGAATTTTTGTGTTTTTGTGCTTAATTCTTCATGTAGGCAAGCTTGGGGAGGTTGAAGAAGGTCTTTCTAACCAACAAAAACACCTTTCCACTAACGATTCGGTACATTCTTTCCTATTCTTCACTTGTGGAATTTGTGTTCTTAATGTCAAATTGCATGTATCTGTGGCCATTTTGGACTTGACAATAACCTGGAAATCATTCAAAACTGAGTTTCCCGCAAATTTTTGGTGGCCAAACTTCGGTTGACTGGACCCGTCAACAGTTGACTTTTTGACACGTTGACCGGTTAACTTTTCATCTTTGCCCCAAATTTTGCATATGGAAGGTGAGCGTTCTATACGACCTAGGCACACCAAGTCGTCGCCCCGACGTCGTAGGTCCCCATCGCCTCCGCCTAGGTCCCCGTGACCCCCGCCTCCAACTCCACCTAATCCGACACATGGTGGTGTGGTTTGTCTTGGCCCAATTCAAGCCGCCAAACTTGAGGCCTTTCTCCAGCGCGCACATACTACCCAACAATTTGTGCATGTGCCATCTCTCCGTGAGTTGCACATCTACAACCAAGTCCACACCTTGTTCCGGAACATTGGATGGTAGGGGTTGTTAAAGGTCCACGAGCTCAGCTATAAAGTTCCAACAGCCGAGTTCTTATCTTCACTTGATTTGGACCACAGTTTCCTACGTTTCCGGCTTATGAACCAAGATCATGCCTTGTCCCTAGAGCAAATCAATGCCATAGTTGGGGCCCCCACAGAACACACATTTGGCCCCAATGACCCAATCCCAGGATACAGTGATATTACATGGTGGACTGACCTGACGCGTCAGCTTCCCTATGTCTCAAGTTCTGCTAAGGCCTCATCTCTCATCCACCCTGTGGTGAAAGTGGCCCACATGATTATTGCTTCACTTGTCGTCCCTAGAGAAGAAAGAAGCACCATTACCGCCCTTGAGCTCAAAATACTCTATGCGATGGCCCACCCGGACGATAATCTCATTCCTCACTATGGCTCATTCCTTTGTAACAAACTCACCCGCCTCAGCACATCATGGTCCGGAAAAATTTATTGTGCCGGTATTGTCAGTTTGTTTGCTAAAAGTGCCCCAGTCTAGGCCCCATTTCCCAGAATTCACCGACCTTTGCCCGGTGACCCTTACCTCACCACGGCAGTACTAGAGAGCATGAGATGTTTCGGATGGAGGACGGGAACCATAATTGGACCTTGAGCGAAAACCACGACCCAAGGCTCCTCATCACTCCCGAAAACCGGGACATCCTTGCCCTCAGGCGGCCTACTAACTTCACCGACTAGAAAATCAAGCCTTATCATTTCCCTGTCTCCTTCTCCAAGGAGGAAGACGAGGAAGGTGGAGACAGTGACGAGGCTGATGAGAGTGACAGGACGGCACCATAAAATTCTCCTCCCATGGGTGGTGCCAGCTCATCCCATCATGCTGGGCACCCATCATATCACCAGCAATATATGGATCAATTCCAATCGATCCATACCCGCCTCGACACTTACCATCAAGTTGTCATGAACCTAACCCAAAGTTTTTCCGCCTTCATCACTCAATACGCTCGGGATCAAGAGCATCAGCGCAAACATGAGGAGGAGTTTTGGGCTTGGACCCGAAATCCCAACTACTATCCTCCTCCTCCTCCTCCTCCACAATAGGTTGTTTCGCCCTCTCCAAGCATCGGGGACGATGCTTATCTTTAAGCTTGGGGAGGGGTAGAGTTGTACATTAGGTGCATTTTCATGTTCATATTCATATTCATGCATGCATTTTCAAAAAAAAAATAATAATAAAAAAATAAAAAATAAAAAGATTTTACCTTTCTTATTTTCATTTTCCTCGCATTCTGCATTTATAAAACCCAATTTTTTTTTTATTATTTCAAGTTTTTGCATTCCATCAATTTCATGCATCATCATCATTCTAAAAAAATGTACGAGATGATGACACTCTTTACATACGATAGCTCCATGAAGTGGGAAAGCAAGAAATCAAATGAAAAACAAAATACCCAAAGCAACTGGATAGTTACCGGAAGTGTAGAACCAGCTGTCATAACTAGGGGACCTAAACACCATAATTCAAGACCCCAGCCTTAGATAAAAAAAATGGCATACTGAAATGTTTTTGTGGGCGGTAATAACAACTTTAGGATGATTTGCTTCTGAATGTTTAAAAAGAATCTTGACCGACAACTCTGGACCAACAGAACACAGACATATTTGTTGACACGCGTTACCCTCGCGGTAACAGAGAGCTTAAGTATCAGATCCACACAGTTAAGAAAGAAGAACGGGTACAACTGTCATATCCAGTACCCAAATCAAAATTTCAATTACTTAATAGAAGAAATTCTCAGAAATTGAAAAGTTGATTGAAGAAATCAAGTTCAAAATGAAGATACAAATCCAAGTTCAATCAAAATCCAAAGCCATCTCAAAGTCAAATCTGGCGAATGAAGATGTCACACCCCCGAACCGTCAGAAATAACGGCGGAAACGTCCGGGGGCGGGTGACGTCATGCATAGTATCACAACAGTTGTATCATAGTAAGCATAGTAAACACAACCAAACATTGAATACATACATGAAAAAGGTTTACATAATCTTAGTACATAGTTTTATACATATCAAACTAAAATGAAAAGACGAGATTCTATCGCGCAGACTTCTACAAAATCCTGGAAGTACCTGTCTACAAATTCCTGAGAATACAAGCAGTTTGAAAGAGTATCAGCATAAAGCTGGTGAGTTCATAAGCGTTTATGTTTTAGAAAACTATTCTTTATTGTTTCGAAAAATACGTTATGTTTCTCCTGAAAACCTTATATTTTCTGATGTAAAGAATGTTAGGTAAAAATGATTCTTTGATGTCTTTGAAAAGTGTTTCCCAAGAAAATCCTATATTTTCTTATGAAAGATGTTTGATTATCCATTAGTTATTTGTTATACAGTCCGTTTATGAAAGTTTGAGTTATTCCAGGAAAATCCTATATTTTCCTTAAGGTTGATGGTTGGTTATCTGTTTCTAGTCTGAAGTGTACAAGTATCTATCATACTTATATCGTTAGACGTAGTTTTCTTGAAAAACCCTGTTTGCTCCTGGTGACGTGTATTAGTCTTATTACATAAATAAAACTAAAGAATACGAGATGAACTAAAATCCTAAGAGTATTATTACTAACTATTAGTAGTCAAATCTATTATTACTTTGAAATTAGTTTACTTGTTTCATTATTACAAAAGTAAATTTATGTTATCTAGGTTGTGAGTGTCATAACCGTACTTAGACTTGATATGGCACGTAACGGGGCCAGTATCTTTTTATGACTTTGTCACCCCTGACCTTATCGGTCCAACTGTAGCTAGCAGTAAGGTGCGGTATAGTCAGTCCCGTATAGATCTATACACAATAGTCACGTTCTCCCTACAAGAGATTTTGGTTACAAGTGCTAATCCTACACCCAGTTTCTGTGGGGGTGTTACCAAGGACATGTCTCCAACTTTAGACTAACAATTTGTATGTAATAATACTGATAATCCTATTTAAGATTTGTATGAATCCTTTATAAAATAACACATTTTACGATATGATTCACAAATTCGTTGCTTTAGTTTTGAAAACTGTTTCTACGAATTGATTTCTTAATCGTTTGGTAAAACTGTTTTCTGTGTTAAAAGCATTCTAAACATATAGTTATCTTAAGCAAAATAATATATTTTGAGCACAAGTTTCCTTGTACTTTTGCTTGTATTCCCCCCCTGAAAACATGGAAAAACTCGGAAAAAGTGTAGAGGTATGAACTCACAGTGTGGCGTGGGATTCGAGTGTAAGTTGCTAGGTATTGCTGAATGTCAAATAAAGCATCGGGCACAAATGGATCCTATTTAGCATGTAGAAGTACATATATGTATTAGGTGAGGGCATAACACTATTTTTTATGGAAAGAACCACCTTAGGGATTAGAAAACACTTGAAACTAAGTATTAGAATCACATGTGATTGAAGAGGGGAGTTTGCGGCCGTAATCAGGAGTGTATGGTCTTGGGTTTACAGTCCATGGGTTTACGGTTCCATCGGTTCACGGTCTAATGACCTTATGGTCATAAGGTTTACGGTCTAATGACCTTACGGTCATAGGGTTTACGGTCCATGAGTTTACGGTCTTTGGGTTTACGGCCCATGAGTTTATGGTCATTGAAGGGTGTACGGTCTAAGGAGATACACTAGACCGTAAACACTTTTGTTCATGGAAAAGTGACGATTTCAAGGAAAAACTCGAGAATCCTAACTAGATATAAGTATAAGAGAATGATACTTACGATTTGAAGGCAAAGAGAGGTGTTTTCGGTCCAAAACACTCAGGTGTTCTTGAGGATTCTTGAAGATCTAGATAAAAAGGTGAAATCCATGGATGAATCAAGAGTGAATCATGGATATAGGAAAGATTAACACCCAAAGGAAAGAAATCACTTACCTTCTTGAGGATTTCTTGAGCAAACTCGAGAATTGTAGAGAGAGGGTAGAGAGAGAGAGCCTTTGAAGTGTGTAAAGGGTGAAATGAAGGCCATATACTCTATATATAGGGTAGAGTTCTCGGTCAAGGGGGTCCACCCGGCACCGACCGTAAACGGTTTACGGTCTACACGAGTTTATGACCGTAAACTCGTTCTGACCGTGAACTCGGTGATTTTCGAGGAAGTTTCAAGTTTTTCGCGTGATTCCCGGTTTATTCCGAATCGTATAGAATTTTAATTATATCCCTAGTTGATTTACTTAACCCAAGAAGTTGACGGAAAATTTAATAAGATTAAATTTTATTACGGGAGATGGGTTAAAAATAACCGAAGAAATTTCGGGTTGTCACAGAAGATCTGTGTGATATGATACTTGTGGCTCTCGAAAAAGTGAAAGCATAGGAGCTGGGCCCCTTCGGGTGGGCTCACTGCTTCAGCGAGAGCTGATTTGCCATGACAGATTCTTAAGGATGCGTCGATTCTGATTCTTGACCATCTAGTCTTAAGTACATGAGATCCCGAACTATGTTATTTTCGATCCCAAAAGCTAATTAAGGTATAAAGTTTAAATAAAACTATGATTGGATTATTGGATTACACCGTTTAGTGGTCTTCCTCAATTTAGGAGTCTGTGATATGTGGAAGGTAGCAGGATGGTCGCCTAGGTATTAATTGCCACACCCCCAAACAGGAACGGTGGAAACGTTCGGGGGTGGAGGACTTCATGCTCAGTATCATAACCATAGTGAAGAAAGTAAACACAACAATCATAAACATAATTTAAAAGGTTACATCGTTGCAAAATACATGTTTCCAAATAAATTACATATGATGTCAAAATAGTTCAAAAATCTGCGCCTTAGCATCTTGCCTTCAAAATCTTGTGGTTACCTGTATTACTGAATACCTGAGAATACAAGTTGTTTTTGAAAACGTATCAGCATTAAAGCTGGTGAGTTCATAAGCAATTTATGAATGAAAAATGGATGTTGTTCCTTAAAGTTTGTTACAAGTTTGTTTCCAGCAAATCCAATATTTTCTAAAAGGTTTATTGTAGTCTTAACTGAACCAAGACTTAGTATATGTAAGTAAATCGTCATACTTATGTGTGGTGTTATATTTAAATAAAACTCCTTTTTGTGGAGTTCTTAAATCCCTGTGAACGGTGTGTTTTGTTAATTTCCCATGTGAGTTGTTATAACCATGCTAAAACTCGAAGGCCTCGTACTCGACGTTCTTCAGGCGTCGGAATGTTATGACATTTGTCACCCCAGACCTGCCGGTCTAGCTGTTGCAAGCAGCTTAGGTGCGGGTTTGTCAGACCCAATATAGATCTATACACAACTATCATGCTCTCTCTACAAGAGATTCTGGTTATAACTACAGGACTTTTCTGTAGTACTTAAGAGTACCCTGAAGGTGAATGTCTCACAATTTTATTCATTAACAAGTTCAAGTAGTTTGTAATGAAATACCCGTTTTGTAAATCGATTGTATTACCGTTTCTTTGTTAAACGAGGTGTTCAAACTATACCTATTATAGTTTATCAAGAGTGTTTTATGATTTAATGAAACCTTGATATGCATGACTTTGTATTTCAATAAAAATGACATCGAAAATACTATGTGTAAATCTTACACACCTTGCTCAACACGTTACAAGGTGTGAATAACTCTCAAACTTGTTTCGATAGTTTTACCCTTAATTGTCCCTGTTTTAGAATATATATAGAAAAATCATCGTAAGTCGAAAACTAAATCCGTAAACTCTGAGAGTTTGGAAAAAGATTCTACTGTGTTCATAAAGTTTCTTATAATTTTTGGCTGCCTCAAACCAGTGTGAAAACGTTCATCTTCACAGCCTGGTCCGATTTTGTTACTGCGGTGATAGGCAGTTTTGTAAAAATCGCCATAAATTATAGAAAAATCGTATAAATGCGTACGTGTAGTCCTTAGAAAGGTATAAACCTAAACTACTTTCATATTGTACAGTTTTAAAAAATATTAAGTTTCGGGTAAAATGGTTCGTAAACAGGTCACAGCCAGTCTGTTGTAAGCTGTCAAATTAAGTTTTAAATATGTTTTAGTATTTTAACTTGTATTCCCCCCCCCCCCCCCTGAAAACTAAAGAAAACTTGAAAATGTAGGGGGTATGAACTCACCTCGAGTGACTTCTTGAAGAGTGGAAGGTTGAAGATGAGGAGTATCAAGTCACGAACACTTGATGATCACATGAAATTTTGGATGATCCTAAGAACGATTTTTGGTGTTAAGATGTGTGTAGATGATTCAAGGATGTTATGAAAACATAGAATAACACTTGAGTTTAGATGAGATACTTACCAAAACGTGAAGTAATAGCTCAAGAACACCTTCAAAAAGTGGCTGGGAGTAAAGAGAAAAGAAGGCTTTCTTGAGGGGTAAGAAAAGTGTAAAAGTTTGGAAATGATCAAAGTAAATCAAGAAGTCCTCTAGGGATTTCCTTATATAGAAGGTTTCTGGAGCAAGTTGCAAAGATGAGAGGATGTTTGCCTTGGTTTGTGTGATGTGGATAGGGTTGGGCTAATGAGAAGGTGACACATGGAGGCAAGTGGACACACTTGACCCACTTGTGGTGTAAAGTATCCTTAGATACTTCCTTTAATGAAAAATAATGATTTATAATTAATAAATCCTTGATATATGAATAAAATATGAGTTTAGGGAGTTTAAAATGATAAAAATATGAATTTGGTGAAAAATCCCCGTCAAAAACGGGCTTAACTGGCGAAAGTAGTCGAAAACCGGACAAGAAGGGGAGAACCTGGGAAGGTTCGGTTCTTGGTGCTGAGGACCGAGAGTAGGTTCGGTTCTAAATGCTGAAACCTAAAGTGGGTTCGGTCCTTGGAGAATGCGAAGATGATAGGAGCGAAGGTAAGTCTCGGCCCAAAGATCCAATCCGGACCGAAAGTGAGAAGAAGCGAAATGGACCGAAGGCTCGGTTCATTTCGGTTTGAAAGAGGTTTCGGTTCTGCTGACTTCGGTTCTTCTTTTGGGTTCGGTTCTCCTAGTTTCGGTTCCCTAGGGTTCGGTCCCTATGGGTTTGGTTCCTAGGGGTTTTGGCCCTATTTAGCTGTTTTTCAATTTAACTCCCCGATTTGAGTGATTTTTGGCCAAGTTAAGGGTCGGGACGACCTGGATGACTAGAAAAACTTGAGAGAGATTTTTAGAGAGATTTTGAGAGAGATTTAGGAGAGATTTGAGAGAGATTTGATTTTAGTCAATATTAGTGTATAGACTCGCAATGCAAGGTTCGTGAACCCCTTTATGCTTTGTTTATGATTGATTTAAGTCCCCAAAAGGGTCCATAGTCGTGTTTTGATGCATTTAACTCCCTTATTAGGGATTTACATTTTTAAACACATAAAATATCCAAGACACTTGAATTCTCGACATAAAAATGCACATTTTCATACATAGAATAAATTTTAACATAGAATTACTAGTTAAGTTTGACCGGTTTGACTTGTTGACTTTGACTTTGACTTGAAATTGACGGTTGTCACATTATCCCCCCGTTAGAAGGAATTTCGTCCCGAAATTCGCATTTTGAGTGGGACTTCAAGGGTTGGGGAATAGATGTTGATATTTTTGCTTCATTTGGTCCTCACGTTCCCAAGTAAATTCGGGTCCTCGCTTGGCGTTCCAGCGGACCTTTACGATGGGAATGCGGCTTTGTTTCATCGATTTGACCTCTCAATCCATGATTTCAACAGGTTCCTCTACGAAGTGGAGGCTCTCATTGATCTCAATTTTTTCCAAAGGAATGACAAGGGTCTGATCAGATAAACATTTCTTTAAGTTCGACACATGAAAGGTAGGATGAACGTTGTTGAGTTCTTGTCGTAATCGTAGCTTGTAAGCCACCGGGCCAATCCTAGCTAGGATTTCGAATGGTCCGATATACCTTGGACTTAGTTTCCCACGTTTTCCAAAACGTATTAATCCCTTCCAAGGTGATACTTTCAGTAGTACTCGATCCCCAACTTGGAACTCCAAAGGCTTCCGTCTCTTATCCGCCTAGCTCTTTTGTCGGTCTTGCGAAGCCTTCATTTGTTCTCGAATTTGGACGATCTTTTCTGTTGTTTCCCTTATGATCTCCGGGCCAGTGAGTGCACTGTTAGGAACTTGCCCTCTTACTAGTTGCGTATCGCCCACCTTAGCCCAGCATAGGGATGATCTGCACTTACGGCCATAGAGGGCTTCAAACGGAGCAACTTTGATGCTAGTGTGATAACTATTATTGTATGCGAATTAGATAAGGGGTAAATCAGCATCCCAAGCTTTACCAAAGTCTATCACACAAGCTCTTAGCATGTCCTCTAACGTTTGAATGGTTCTTTTACTCTGCAGTGACTGCCAGAACTGTGACGTGAACCGACTATCTCTATCAGAGATAATGGATATCGGTACTCCGTGAAGTCGCACAGCTTCTTTAATGTAGATCCTTGTCAGTTTCTCCATTTTGTCTGTATCCTTTATTGGTAGGAAGTATGCGGATTTGGTTAATTTGTCGACGATTACCCAAATGGTGTCAAGTCCACCCGTTGTCTTAGGTAACTTGGTAATGAAATCCATTGTAATCCGCTCCCACTTCCACTCGGGTATCTATGGTTGTTGAAGTAGTCCCGAGGGCTTTTGATACTACACCTTAACCTTGGCGCAAGTCAGGCACTTGCCCACAAAGGTAGCTATTTTGGCTTTCATGTTTGGCCACCAATACAGCTTCTTGAGGTCTAAGTACATTTTGTCTGAACCGGGATGCACGGAGTAACGAGTTTTATGAGCTTCGTTCATGACAACATCCCTGAATCCACCAAATTTTGGTGTCCAGATCCGGTTCATGAGACAACGAACACCGTCATCCCTGACTTCAAGATTTTTTTCCATTCCCCTCAACGCTTCACGTGCCACGTTCTCTGGTTTTAAGGCTTCTTCCTGTGCCTCTTTGATTTGTGCGGACAGGTGTGAATGGATGGTCATGGTTAATGCCTTAACTCGGCGGCCCGAGTATTCTTTTCTGCTCAAAGCGTCTGCAACCACGTTGGCTTTTCCTGGGTGATAACGAATCTCACATTCATAATCGTTTAGTAATTCCACCCATCGTCTTTGCCTCATGTTGAGTTCTTTTGATTGAGGATATGCTGAAGGCTTTTGTGATCGGTGAAGATAGTGCACTTGGTGTCGTAGAGGTAATGTCTCCAGATTTTTAGGGCGAAAACTACTGCTCCCAGTTCGAGATCATGCGTCGTGTAGTTTACTTCATGCGTCTTCAGCTGTCTTGAGGCATAGACAATGACTTTTCCTCGTTGCATTAACACACATCCTAGACCTTGGTTTGATGCATCGCAATAAACCACAAAGTCCTATGTTCCATCCGGTAGGGACAAGATCGGAGCACTGCATAGAGTTCGTTTCAGTGTTTGGAACGCAGCCTCTTGCTTATCCCCCCATACGAAAGTCACTCCTTTTTGAGTCAAGGTGGTGAGTGGTTTTGCGATTTTGGAGAAGTTTTGAATGAATCTTCGATAGTAACCGGCGAGTCCTAAAAATTGTCGGATTTCTGTGGGTGTTGTTGGTGCTGCCCAGCTTTCGATTGCCTTGATCTTTGAAGGGTCCAAATGTATTCCTTCCTTGCTGACTACATGTCCGAGGAAATCCACTTCTCGAATCCAGAACTCACACTTTGAGAATTTTGCGTACAATTTCTCCGCCCTCAGTGTCTCCATGACTTGACGTAAATGATGGTTGTGTTCTTCCTCACTTCCGGAGTAGACTAGTATATCATCGATGAAAACAATCACGAACTTGTCTAAGTAAGGTCGACACATCCGATTCATCAGGTCCATAAACATTGCGGGTGCATTTGTTAAGCCAAAAGGCATCACTACAAACTCGTAGTGACATTAGCGCGTTTTGAAGGCTGTCTTGGGAATATCCTCCTCTTGAACTCGTAGTTGATGGTACCCTGATCTAAGGGCAATCTTTGAGAAGAAACTTGCTCCTTGTAGCTGTTCGAAGAGGTCATCGATTCGAGGTAAAGGGTATCGGTTTTTAATGGTGAGTTTGTTTAATTCACGGTAGTCAATGCACATACGGAACGATCCATCCTTTTTCTTGAAGAACAGGACCGGTGCTCCCCAAGGTGAGAAGCTTGGCCTAATGAAACCTTTGCTTAGCAGTTCATTCAATTGACTGGAAGTTCCTACATTTCGGCTAGGGCTAATCGGTATGGCGATTTGGCTACAGGGGTAGCTCCAGGAATTAGATCGATTCAGAATTCGACTTGTCGAGCAGGGGGCACTCCTGGAAGGTCTTCCGGGAATATGTCGGGGAAATTACAGACCTCCGGAATGTCTTTGATGTTTTTCACTTCTTGTTTTTGGTCTACGACGTGGGCTAGGAAGGCGTGGTACTCCTTGTGGAGATACTTTTGGGCCTTGACACAAGAGATGATCTGAAAGTTTGTGCTAGGTTTGTCGCCATAGACGACGAGGGTTTCGCCACTTGGCAGATTAAGGCGAACGACCTTTTCGTGACATAGGATTTTAGCATGGTGTAGGCATAATCAATCCATGCCAACGATGACATCAAAACTTTTTATGGTGACCGGCATAAGGTCGATTTGGAAAGAGTGATTGTTTAAGGTGAGGGTACACCCGTTGTAAATGTCGTTAGTGTTCTCTGTTTTTTCGTTAGCCATTTCTACGGTGAACGTGTCTTTTAGTGTTTGTGGTTTTTGTTTAAGAAAGCGTTTAAATTGATAGCTCACGAAGCTTTTCTCCGCGCCACTATCGAAAAGAATGCATGCGTATGTATTGTTGAGGAGAAATGTACCGGTGACCACAGTTGGATCTGCAACTGCTTCCTCATGACCTACTGCCAGAACTCTACCCACTTCACCAGATTTGGGGTTTCTTGCCTTCGGGCAGTCCCGCTTGAAGTGTCCTGCTTCTCCACAACCATAGCAGGTTCGACTTGCTCCGGCGTTGGCAGCTTGTGCGTTTTGTTGGACTGGAGCTTTACAAAATCGAGCGGTGTGCCCCTTTTTGTTGCAGTTGGTGCAATGCATTTCACGGCATGCGCCGTTATGGTGAAAGCTGCACTTGTTGCACTTGAGTAGGTTCTCGGCGTATTGCCTTATCGGAGTTGGGGTGGCAGTGGTTGTGGCAGCGTGCACAACAACGACTTGTTGCTTTTTGGCAGGGTCTTGAGCAGGTTGACCCTTCTTTTTGTTCCAGAACTTCCTTTTGTTGCTTCCCCCTTTCGCTTGATCGGGGGTGGTTGTCACAGTGTCATGGCTGGCTTCATGGTCGATGAGTTGTTGTGCCAGATGTTTGGCACTGTCAAAGGTAGTTGGCTTTGAGGCCAATACGTTTCCTTGAACTTGGGGAGATAGTCCCCATATGTATCTTTCCACCTTTTTGCTTTCCGAAGTAACCATCCCGGGACACAGCATGGATAGATCGCTGAACCTGGATGTATAAGACAGGTTGTCAGAGCCTGTCATTTTGAGACCCCAAAGTTCTTCTTCCAACTTCTGTATCTCGCCCCTTGGCAATACTCCTTCATTAACATGGTTTTCAGGTCTTCCCATGTTATCAAATTAGCCACCAGAAGTGTCAATGCTTTGACGTGGCCATTCCACCAGGTAAGGGCCCTTTCAGAGAATGTGCATGCTGCAAATTTGACCTTGCTTGCTTCAGGGCATGCCCATATTTCGAAGATGGATTCGGTTTTCTCGAACCATTGCAGCAATGTTATGACACCTCCGCTTCCGTTGAAGGTTTTGGGCCTGCCATTTGTAAAGTCCTTGTAGGTACACTCCCTCGAGCGTCCCTGACTGTCCCCATGGTTAGAATTTGTGGCACCATTAGCCGCACTACCCACATTATTGGTGCTAATTTAGGACATTGCGGTTGCTACTGTGGCTGTTACTGCAGCCTGGAACATTACTGGGTCGAACTGAGGGGGTGGTGGCGGTGGTGGTGCTGCAGTCCCTGTGGTGTTGGCATGTCTAGGATTTCTACGAGGTGGCATCTTCTTCCATATTAAGAATGAAAAGACAATAAGCCTTTCATAACACTCATAAGTCGAGAGTTAAAACTAAACATTATTAGTTCTTTATATGCATCATGATTCCGACTTGTAAAGATATTGTGTGAATCCATTCATACTAGAGGTCTATAGATAATGAAATATAGACTTTATGAATTTTGATAGTTTTGATTCACATGAAATGTCTGTGATAGAATCCATACAGGACCCATCCAACAATCGTTTGATGTATAAGATTTATATATAATTAAGATTAAATAAACTTTCGAATCTAATGGGTCTGCCCTGGGCCCACAACCAAGCAAGGAACAGGATCCAAGGCGGAACCACCATTTCTAGGTCGACATGGTTTTATTATAGATAACTTTGATTTATACATCAAACAATCATAGATTGACCACCAGTAAATTTAATCTGAAAATAATCCATGTTATGAATTTGATGTAATGTTCCCAATAAAACAAATAGCGTGTCAATTTCATTGATATAACTTGGTATACAATATTTGGGAAAATTTGACCCTACAAGGGGTCTATGCTACATCAATGTATGGAAAAACATTTTGACCGCCTAACAGATCCCGGAAGTGTAAACACTTAAATCGCGAGATTGGACATAAAATACTAGAAAATAATAGTAATATTTATCCGCAAAACTATATTAAACTGAAGCGAGCAGTGCAAACACTACTTGCGGCGGTTGAAGCTCTGAGGATCACGAAGTTCCTCGTTTCCCTCATTTCAGCTCTGGATTTTGCCGCTTGGCGTTCTGCTTCTGCCAGATGTCTTTCTAAAGTGGCTCGGTGTTCCCGGAGCTCTCGTACTTCAGCTCGGGTCGCGGTCATTTCCCGTCGAAGAACCTCGGTGTGGTATCGAGTCCGATCGTGGTCATCATCCAACCGGCGAAGACGAACGGAGTTGACTTGGCTGGTGGCACCAATTTCCATGAGGTGGCGGGTGTTCATCCTTGTTTTCTCCTCGTGGCGTGCGACACGATGAACTATGATAGGAAGGGCTCTGTCGGCTGATCCTCCTCTGCTGAGGTCATAAAAACCTCGTTGCATGTCATAGGGAGGACGTTGACCTTGCTCTCGGCTCCATCTATGTATATTTTCGACCCATCCGGGCGTCGGGCCCTGGAAGTGTTGCGGAGGGATAGGGGCAGGGTGTGGATTGTAAACTTCTGGTTCTGAGTTGGTTCCATCTGAGTCTTCTTCTTCTTCACCGTCTACTGATTCTTCCTCTTCCATGGGTTCTTCATCCTCCATGGGTTCTTCATCTTCCATGGGTTCCTCTTCGGAATCTTCCTTTGGGTCTATCACAATCCAACCGACATTCCCTTGGTTGGGGAAATAGGGGTCACCCGGCAAGTGAAATCCTGCCATTGCGCCTGTACGAGAATAGGGATAAGAGAAATATCGCGAGAAACTTTGGTAGGAGAAGTTAGCTATCGCAATTTATAATGTGATTATTACGGTTTTTGTGTTAAAATACTCCTATAGTATTTTTGTGTTTGATTCTCGAGGTTTTTGATAAGTTGTAGACTTGTTGCTCATCATGATTCTTCTTCGGCATACGTTGGTCATACCTTGGCTAAATATAGTTGATTAGGCTATATTCATCCAAGATCTGACTACATACCCCGAAGCTGGATCATGGTGTCCAACTTGTCTCAATACTTTTATGTTATTGCCAATATGATACTGAATTTAATGAGTGCGATTGTACGTATATTTTTATAAAAATACTAATTTTTATTTTTAAAGTATTTTTGAAAAGCTACATCAGAAAATTTTTTTGGTCCCGTTGTATTCATACTTTGTATATCTTACATGGTTCGATATACTTAGTTCACTATAAACAAAGCTCTGATACCAATCTGTCACAGCCCCAAACCGGAACGACGGAAACGTTCGGGGGCGGAGGACGTCATGCTCAGTATCATAACCATAGTGAAGAAAGTAAACACAACCATCATAAATATAATTTAAAAGGTTACATCGTTGCAAAAATACATGTTTCCAAATAAATTACATATGATGTCAAAATAGTTCAAAAATCTGCGCCTTAGCGTCTTGCCTTCAAAATCTTGTGGTTACCTGTATTACTGAATACCTGAGAATACAAGTTGTTTTTGAAAGAGTATCAGCATTAAAGCTGGTGAGTTCATAAGCAATTTATGAATGAAAAATGGATGTTGTTCCTTAAAGTTTGTTACAAGTTTGTTTCCAGAAAATCCAATATTTTCTAAAAGGTTTATTGTAGTCTTAACTGAACCAAGACTCAGTATATGTAAGTAAATCGTCATACTTATGTGTGGTTTTATATTTAAATAAAACTCCTTTTTGTAGAATTCTTAAATCTCCGTGAACGGTGTGTTTTGTTAATTTCCCATGTGAGTTGTTATAACCATGCTAAAACTCGAAGGCCTCGTACTCGACGTTCTTCAGGCGTCGGAATGTTATGACATTTGTCACCCCAGACCTGCCGGTCTAGCTGTTGCAAGCAGCTTAGGTGCGGGTCTGTCAGATCCCATATAGATCTATACATAACTATCACGCTCTCCCTACAAGAGATTCTGGTTATAACTACAAGACTTTTCTGTAGTACTTAAGAGTACCCTGAAGGTGAATGTCTCACAATTTTATTCATTAACAAGTTCACGTAGTTTGTAATGAAATACCCGTTTTGTAAATCGATTGTATTACCGTTTCTTTGTTAAACGAGGTGTTCAAACTATACCTATTATATTTTATCAAGAGTGTTTTTTGATTTAATGAAACCTTGATATGCATGACTTTATATTTCAATAAAAATGACATCGAAAATACTATGTGTAAATCTTACACACCTTGCTCAACACGTTACAAGGTGTGAATAACTCTTAAACTTGTTTTGATAGTTTTACCCTTAACTGTCCCTGTTTTAGAATATTTATAGAAAAATCATCGTAAGTCGAAAACTAAATCCGTAAACTCTGAGAGTTTGGAAAAAGATTCTACTGTGTTCATAAAATTTCTTATAATTTTTGGCTGCCTCAAACCAGTATGAAAACGTTCATCTTCACAGCATGGTCCGATTTTGTTACTGCGGTGATAAGCAGTTTTGTAAAACTCGCCATAAATTGTAGAAAAATCGTATAAACGCGTGCGTGTAGTCCTTAGAAAGGTATAAACATGAACTACTTGCATATTTTACAGTTTTTAAAAATATTAAGTTTAAGTCGGGTAAAACAGTTCGTAAACAGGTCACAACTTTTCTGTTGTAAGCTGTCAAGTTAAGTTTTAAATATGTTTTGGTGTTTTAACTTGTATTCCCACCCCCCCCCCCCCCCCGCCTTGAAAACTAAAGAAAACTGGAAAATGTAAGGGTATGAACTCACCTCGAGTGATTTCTTGAAGAGTGGAAGGTTGAAGATGAGGAGTATCAAGTCACGAACACTTGATGATCACGTGAAATTTTGGATGATCCTAAAAACGATTTTTGGTGTTAAGATGTGTGTAGATGATTCAAGGATGTTATGAAAACATGGACTAACACTTGAGTTTAGATGAGATACTTACCAAAAAGTGAAGTAATAGCTCAAGAACACCTTCAAAAAGTGGCTGGGAGTAGAGAGAAAAGAAGGCTTTCTTGAGGGGTAAGAAAAGTGTAAAAGTTTGGAAATGATCAAAGTAAATCAAGAAGTCCTCAAGGGATTTCCTTATATAGAAGGTTTCTGGAGCAAGTTGCAAAGATGAGAGGATGTTTGCCTTGGTTTGTGTGATGTGGATAGGGTTGGGCTAATGAGAAGGTGACACATGGAGGCAAGTGGGCACACTTGACCCACTTGTGGTGTAAAATATCCTTAGATACTTCCGTTAATGAAAAATAATGATTTATAATTAATAACTCCTTGAGATATGAATAAAATATGAGTTTAGGGAGTTTAAAATGATAAAAATATGAATTTGGTGAAAAATCCCCGTAAAAAACGTCAAAAACTGGCTTAACAGGCGAAAGTAGTCGAAAACCGGACAAGAAGGGGCGAAAGTGCGAAGGTTCGGTTCTTGGTGCTGAGGACCGAGAGTAGGTTCGGTTCTTAATGCTGAAACCGAAAGTGGGTTCGGTCCTTGGAGCATGCGAAGGTGATAGGAGCGAAGGTAAGTCTCGGCCCGAAGATCCAATCCGGACCGAAAGTGAGAAGGAAGCGAAATGGACCGAAGGCTCGGTTCATTTCGGTTTGAAAGCGGTTTTGTTTCTACTGACTTCGGTTCTACTTTTGGGTTCGGTTCTCCTAGTTTCGGTTCCCTAGGGTTCGGTCCCTGTGGGTTCGGTTCCTAGGGGTTTCGGCCCTATTTAGCTGTTTTTCAATTTAACTCCCCGATTTGAGTGATTTTTGGCAAAGTTAAGGGTCGGGATGACCCGGATGACTATAAAAACTTGAGAGAGATTTTGAGAGAGATTTGGGAGAGATTTTGGAGAGATTTGAGAGAGATTTGATTTTAGTCAATATTAGTGTATAGACTCGCAATGCAAGGTTCGTGAACCCCTTTATGCTTTGTTTATGATTGATTTAAGTCCCCAAAAGGGTCCATAGTCGTGTTTTGATGCATTTAACTCCCTTCTTAGGGTTTTACATTGTTAAACACATAAAATATCCGAGACACTTGAATTCTTGACATAAAAATGCACATTTTCATACATAGAATAACTTTTAACATAGAAGTACTAGTTAAGTTTGACCGGTTTGACTTGTTGACTTTGACTTTGACTTGAAATTGACGGTTCTCACATTAATGATTGGAGCCTCATTGATGTAAAGTCTTATCGTATTTACATTTATTTATAAAAGTAAATAAATTGCTTTTGTTATTAAATTTTTATTTGGTTCATTTTGTTTCTCAAGTGTTTTTGTACATATTTTTCTTTTTCATGATCTTCATTGCATGCATTCATTCTTAGCTTTTAGCATCTTTTTGTCCCCATTTGTTCTATGTTTCTTTTTTCCATCTAGAAATCATCCTATTTGTCCGGTTCTTGTTCTTTCTTGAGGACAACAAAAGGTCTAAGCTTGGGGAGATTTGTTAGGTGCAATTTGTGCACCTTTTTGCACACCTTTTAGTCGCTTTTGATGCATCTATTTAGCATAATTGTTCTTCTTTTTTCTTGAATTTCATCATATTCATGTTAGTCTCTAGAAAAACCTTATTTGCACACTTTCATGTCTTTTTTCAGGTAAACCGGAGGTTGGGACGCGCTTTGGGAGGTGCCGGGAAGCATTGGTGAAGATTTCGGGGCGATCGGGCGAAGAACGAAAAAGTTGGAAAAATCAAGTTTGATTTCAGAGTCAGAGGAGAACACGGCCCGTGTTGGATTTACACTGCAGAATGGGCATGGGCCGTGTTGACCAAAATGGGAGCTGTTGACTTCACTGAACACGACCCGTGTCAGTTTAGTCTATTTTGACACGGGCCGTGTTGGCCCAGCTGAGCAAATTTGAGCATCGAACTTAGGGGATGGAATCGAGGGTTGAAGACCAAATTTCACTCAACACGACCCGTGTTGATTTGTTCTATTTTGACACGGGTCGTGTTCGACCCAAAAACTGCCTTTCGGCAGTTTTTCCTATTTTTCATATCTCGGGATTAGGGTCATTTGGACAGGGACACAACATATGAGAGCACATTTTGAGAGGGGATTTCAAAGGTTTTTGCAAGGGTTTGATCAGTAATCATTTGGAAACATTATTTCTCTTATTTGTAAGTTGTAATTGCACATTATTTCCATCTTTTCAACTTGTGATCTTGTTCTAGCCATGTGGCTAGAACCCTAGTTTCTCCAACTTCATGTCTTGACTTCTTAGTTGTGATTTCAATCATATGACTTGATATTTGCTTTTAATTTCTATCTAGTGAATTTGATTTTGATTTAATCGAATGTTTGATTCTAATTGTGATTCTTATTGGCCATTTGAATTAGGGTTAGGTCATTCAAGTTATCTCTTTTACAAAATCCGTAATTGTTTTGTGAAATTGAACAAGTAACAAGCACTAAACTGATTTCCATTGAATGAATTTAGTGTAAATCTTATTCACACACTCTTACGCTCCCGAGATTGTGAGGATTATTGGGTGTTGTTGGGAACATTCACATAAAGTTTAATGCAATCTTTCAATCTAATTCTAAGAACTTATTTAGATTAGGTTAGTAAGGTTATGGTTAATCAAAGAGCTTGTTTTGGTTAATTAATGTGGTGAATGGGAAGTGTTAGAGCTTGTTAACACTTTCAAGTACCAACTTAGATAGAATTGAGCAAATATCATGTTATCTTGGAATCGCATTGCTAAGTTGTCATACATAGAGTTGGAGACCTTACAAATTCTGAATTTAATTCACCCATTTAGTTGATTACTTATGTTTTTAGTTGTTTGTTTAATCATAACATTCTAAACCCCCTCTCTTTACTATTGGTGACCATACTACCTTGTGTAAAGAGGTATAGACCAATTGTCCCGTGTCTCTGTGGATCGACCCTACTTGCCTTGTACTACCTTTTAGTGCAATATAGTAGTGTTATTTTGGAGTATATCGTACCCCTTTATTTGTTGGGTCTGACACGCCTAACAATTACCTGTATTTTTTGGATATGTGTTTATGTTTATTTGTTGTATATGTCGATATAGTTTGGAGGGGTTGAGGCGGTCCTGCTTTGTGCTGATGGCCAAGATACTCAGGGCGGTCCGGATAGGCTGTAGGCCTGTGAGGCCGAAGGCCTGAAGAGCGGTCAGGATAGGCTGTAGGCCTGTGAGGCGGTCCAGTCATGCCGAAGGCTCAGAGAGCAGTCTAGATAGGTTGTAGGCCCTACGAGGTGGTCCAGTCATGCTGAAGGCTTATATTTGCATGTTGTTGTTTATTATGTTGTGTGGTAGTACTTTGGGGGAACACACTAAGCTTTGGCTTACGTTTTTAGTTTATTGTTCCTCGTACTTCAGAGGATCGTGGGAAAGCGAAGGCGTGGTTGTGTACATCTTCCAGTTTATATGATATTGGATATTAGGATACTCTGATTGTGATATCTACTTCTGAAACAATGGTTTTTTTGTAAACACTTTATGATTAATGGGTTGTTTTTGAAAAATATAAATTTCTCTGATTTTTTATGTTTGAAGTTTCGTCCTCCTTCGTATTAGATTCATAATGCGAAACCTCAGGTAGAGTGAATTTCATCTTCTTAGGGAGTGAGGTACTTGGTTGTTCACCATAATTGATGTTTGAGTTCGTATTAGATATGTTTGCATTGACATCAGGAGTAATTATGTCCTCGAAAGTCGATTTGACAGAGGTATCCTTCCTGGGAGAAATACAAAATGAACCATCCATCGCATCGCCAGGTTCTTCACTATCATTATCTGTTTCAATGGTAACATTCTCCATCTGTGTATCATCCGTCGAAGGTTTAAACTTCTTCAAATTTTGAACAACTTCTAAGGCCTTTCGCTTCTTGGAAGCTGGAGAATTAGGAGTCGAAACTTCTCTAAACATAACCCCTCATTTAGTTACCCTCAACTATACTTTCTTTGAATTCTTTGAAACTGAAGATTTGTATTGATCGGATACACTTCAAGTGTAATTAACAAAGAACAAACTAACTAAATCAAATAAAGAACAAAAAAATTAAAGAACACGAATGATTCATAAAGATGTCTTTTACAAAGAAAAGGGTGGTTCTCACGAAGAGAACGAAGGTCACAAAGACTTACATTAGGGTTCCACCCTAATGTTGAATGTATACTAAACTATACTAGTATATCCCTTCAATCAAGGGATTGTATCTAATCTACAATAAGAACTGATCTTTATCACCAAGATATCGGATTTGCTATCTATTCTATACATATCCATATAATCGCCTAATATACAAAGATTACATAAGATCATTATCTGTACATTGTTGCTGATAAGGTCTTGAGGCGCTGGCACATATGTTGATGTTGGCACTAGCACTGGTGGTCAACATATAAAGTGGTTGACTCATCGGATCATAAGGTTTGACCTTATAATCTCCTTTATCTGATGATGTCAAAACTAATCTTCTTTAGAGGAGTCATCAAAAGAACCATTATAAAATTTATCATCTTCTTTTAAGATTTCAGGCTTCATCCACCTGAATTCATCAATTTGAAGATCCTCCAATCTTTTTCTAAGCTCAAGGGAAATCAACACATATTATCCTCTTTCAAGTTCTTTATGAATAATTCCCTCCATGCAAAGATGAAATAAATGCTCAATGGGTGAAACGGGAAGATCATCATTTCGTTGAAAACACATGTGGTTTTGACAATCAAGATAGAAAATATCATGTCCTGGTTCTTGAATGAACATGTGCTGAATTGTTTCATCACCAACTGGCAGCTTTTTGTTGATGTAGCGAGTGCCATATGGAAGAATAAACTTAGTATACTTGGACATTCTGGGGATGCATGTTCTTCCTGAAGAGGATGGTCTAGATGGACCAACTGATGGTACAAAATTCAACTTTTTGATTTTGTTAAGCAGCTGCTGAATTGCTAATTTCACCCCCTGAGAATAAATACGTTTATGTTTGTGAATAATTTCCTAAAATTGTATCCACTCACTGTAGCCAAATTTGACTAAGTCACGAGCAAGAACAACCTCATTGTATTCATACTCAGTTTTCTTCCTGACCAAGTGAAGTTTCATTGACTTGTTCTTTGGTTTAGTGAACCTTACCTGATGATGGGATCAGGTTTTGATCTACGAGCCAAAACATCTCCAAACTTCTTTATGTCGATCCAGTCATTCAGCTCAAAAACCATGTGTTTTTTGGCCACATTATTATTGAACAACTGAATATTCTTGTTTTCAACATTAATGTTTTGAAGATAAACACTTTTATCAGCGGAAGCAAGAGTCTGAGAAATTTAATGGACCAACGTTCATCTTTTTTAGCTCGAAAATTGGCGTTATGCTCCATCATAATTTCTATAACTTCCTCAACAGTCAGTTCCCATTCTTTAGCTAAAACTTGAGGAGGAGTTGAAGAATCACCAGCGGTAGTAGAACTTCCAGCTTCAACATCAAAATTTAGTTATTCATCATCAGACTCTATGACGCTGTGGCTTCCTTGAAGAATCCCCCCCCCCTTCAAAATATGAATCAAGGTAAACAACACTCAAAGGAACCGCAGTTTGTGGCATAAACCCTAAATCAAGAAACCCTTTGATACTCGTCAGTCTTAGATTGATCACCAACATCTAGGATAGTATGATCATTGCTTGTTGCATCAACGTCTGGGATGTTGCTCTCTTGTTCATCTACAACGATTGCCTTTTGATTATCATCCCTTTCTGATTCAGACATTTCAGGATGAGATGGAGTTGTCGCAGTCACCATTTGCTGATCATTACTCTCTTAATTATTCTCCCCCTTTTGGCATCATCAGTTTGGGAAGGGGAGCCAGGTGGAGGAGAAGGAGTGCGAGGAGGAGGATGAGATGGAGGAGGAGGATGTGGAGGAGGATTTGATAATGGAGGTGAAGGTGGAGGATATTCACCTGGAGAATTTGGGGGAGTATCTTCAATAACCATATTATCATCATCATCATCACCCAATGCCATAAAGCATTTCATATCAGCCACATACTTTTCTACTTTAGTCAATCTTTCTCCCAAATATTGAGTTTTCTGCACCAATAGAGAGAGTTGAAAGAGCACAGTAGTTTGAAAGTTGGAATTGGATTACCCCTAATAAATAGAAGTAGTCTGAATAGCTGTTGGCATAGCAGGGACATTTGCAGCTTGAGGAGAAAGAGATGTTGAGCTTGGAGGATTCACATCTTGAATCTGTGGATCAACGGTTTCCATTTGAGGTGGGGTTGATCCATGTTATACGATATCATCTGCAGAGGGAGTGGATGATGAAGTAGAGGAGAATCAAATGTTTTTGTTTAATCTTGGAGGAGAATTCATTCACTCAACAGAGGTTTCTCCCTTATTATTGGCAAGATCATCTTCTTCATCTTCAACATCTTCTTCATCATCAAACTCTTCTTCATCATCAACACCTTCCTCATTATCTTCACCATCATTCTCATCATCCTCTCCTTCAGAGTCATAGGATTCAACAATTGCAATCCAATTTTCCATTCTCTGGGTAATATGTTTATCTCCATCAGAACGAGCAGTCTTGATGATCTTTGAGGAAAGGGAATGAATTGGAATGACGATCCCATGATTAAAGTTATAACCCTCTTCATCACGATCCATAATCAGTCCAAGCCAATGAGGATAAGGAGCATATGTTGGCTTCTTATTCCTAGTGATACAATCAATCAACTAATCAAGAAAGAGTTGAGCAAAATGCATTCTTTTGTTGCACACCATGGAATACATAATTCTTTTCTCAAATAGATTCAATTGATCTAAGCTCCCAGTTTTGTGTCCAAGGCATTTACCAATTACCCCTGATATGTACTTCCACCCTACACTAAAACACTGACGAAGAGTGTATTTAGATGGATCACAAGAGGTGCCTTGAAGAAAAAAGTTATACCCTAATGTTTCACGAATGGACTTGCATCTTTCTCCAGAAGGAATTTTAGAATAGTTTTTTGATCGAGGAAGACGAAGAGCAGTTCGAAAGGATTCCACATTAATTGTAACCCTAGATTGACTATCTCCAATGGTTCTGGTAATGGTTTGAGCACTAGAGTCAACAAAGCATGAATAATAGAACTCACATACTTGCTTTGGGTAGAATGGCTCTGGAAAGTCGCAGAAGGAATATCAAAGAGGGCAGATTTTAACATAGTTGACAAATTCTTCAATTGCTGAGTTCATGAATTGTTTCGGGATAACATCAGAGAATGCCACATTGTTTGGTTGAATGCCAATGGGAGAAACAGGGGCATAAGGAACTTTGACGACATTGGTGTTAGGAGCAATGATGATTGAGATACCCTTTTCAAGAGAGAAAATCAGCTGCTTGAATGAATTGTGAAAGCGGCATAGGAGAGAATTTTCGCAATTTATCTATAATTTTTCTTCACTTTTACGTAATCATGATTGAAAAGGTTGGCTCTGTAAAATTTTGTAACCCAATACGCTGATAAACCTTTTAATCATCATCAAAAATTTACCTTTAAGATAAGGAGTTACATCATTAAGACAGAGATCGGCGGCAATAGACATTAGTGGAAGCAATCAACGTATCAGAGTTGTAGCTGGTAATTCAGTGAGTTCGTGATGTCTCCTGATAATATAGGTTTAAACTACCATTCATTGACATAGTATTACGAGGTCTCATTAGGGTATGGTTTTATACGCTGACTCATTAACCAATTTTATTAGAATAATAAAGGGAAAGAATGGAATGATGCATGTAATACATTCCGCTATGAAGTGTACCCATCGGCATAGATTGTCGAAGTTTTAACAGTTTATGGCTAATACAGTGAATCATGAACTTCTTTAATAGAAGAGATGTTGGGAGAGAATGGGTAGGTGCATCTAATAATATATCATGGAGAGTGATATACCCACCGGCACAAAATTTTCAAATTCTCATCAGTGTCGGGCTTCATACGCTGAATCATAAAATTCTAAAGAAGAACATATGGTGAGAATGGATTGGTGCATGTGATAAGTTGTGGTGTTTTTAACTTAACCATCGACACAAAATTTTTCAAGCTCTCATTAGCGTATGGTACATTAGGCTGAATCATAAAGCTTTAAAGAAGAGTATAAGGTCAAGGAGGGTTGGTGTGTGTGTGTATGATAATCTACGGTACATAGACTAACCATCGGCACAACGTTTCAAACTTTTATCAGTGTGTGGTATATCACAGTGAATCATAAAGTTTTATTGAGAATAATTTAAGGAGATAATGGAGTGTTTCAGTCTAGAAGTTTGAAGTTCACCGTCAATTCATTTAATGTTTAACAAGACAAAATAATAAATAATATAAGAGTAAAAACGAAAAAGTTAGTCAAACAAGGAAATATTTTAAAAGGGAAATATGTGCAGCTTTTTAAGAAACAAGATAAAGACCCGATTTGTCAAATCTTTTGAATTGAATGTCCATAAATGAACTACCTTTTTTCGAGAAAGTTGTCTCTCAACACTGTCTATAAAAGAATGAGCAAAAAAGATCAAAGATAAAGACTCTTCTTTGCTTGATTCCTTCATGATTTCTTTATGAATAGCTTTGGTCTCTTCATAATTTCATAGATTTCCAAACAGGGAGTTGAGATCCATGAGATTAATCTTTTCACTGTTTTTTAAGAACATCAGCATGATGTTCCCAGTTTTTTACAAGGGAATCCAAGAAATTTAAAACTAACTGAGAAGAATGCTTGATCACTCCCATCCTGTGCATATCATTTACCAAACAATTAAACATGTTAAAGGTTTGAGTTAAAAATTCACCTTGCTGAGAAAAAAATGCTCATATCTCTGAATGAGGTTGTTGATGGTCGTAGCTTGAACTTCTACAGTCCCTTCATAAGCCACCGTCATCGTTTCCATTATCTCTTGAGCTGGTTCACAGTTATGAACTAAATGATCCACACATGGTAGGGAAGAGAGTTTACTATGGATGCCCTAGCTTTCACAAGACTTATAAGCCTCCTGTCGACATCATCATAACTTGTCTTTGGCTTTTGCTTCAAGGGACCAACAAGAGGTTTGTTAACAGTAGGTTGATACATAGGAACGTGAGGACCCTTTTCAACAATGTTAAACATCTCATAATCCATGGTTTCAAGAACAACCATAGAGTTTTCCACATGGTAAAACTTTTCTCATCAAAGGGAGGGATCTTGTTGAGAGCAGACAATTTGGGATTGTAAGAGGTCGACATAATTACTTAAGTGTATCAAAAAATCGCTCTGATACTAACTGAAGGTTTGTATTGATTGGATATACTTCAAGTTTAATTAACAAAGAACAAACTAACTAAACCAAATAAAGAATAGAAAAAGTAAAGAACACGAGTTAATCACACAGATGTCTTTCACCGAGAAAGGGGTTGTTCTCACCAAGAGAACGAACGTCACAAAGACAGTCACAAGGACTTACATTAGGGTTTCACCCTAATGTTGAATATATACTAAACTATACTGGTATATCCCTTCAATCAAGGGATTGTATCTAATCTATAATAAGAATTGGTCCTTATCACCAAGATATCAAATCTGTTATCTATTCTATACATATCCGTAAAATTGCCTAATATACAAAGATTACATAAGATCATTATCTGGACGCTGACACTGATAAGGTCTTGAGGCACTGTCGTTGATGCTGATATTGGCACTGGTGCTGGTGGTCAACGTACAAAATGTTTGACTCATCAGATCATAAGGTGTGACCTTACAGAAAGTGCCTTTTTAGTAGTAGTTTCACCTTCTTGAGTAGTGGTGTCGTCAACAGGAGTAAAAAGCTCCTCATTAACTTTCTCAGTTTGTGTCCCCAATTGCGGCTCAGATGGTTTCCTAGGTTGTGACTCTGGTTGCTTCTCAGTTTGTTTTTCATGACCATTTTTCTTTGTCTTCTTGAGTACCCCCTTTCCTGATGTTGTAGGCACAGTCTGCTTGATCAATTCCTCCATAATTGCTTTAGATTTCGTAACCTCCTTCTTCTTTTTCATACCTTTAGCTACCTTAGAAGATCCCTCTGCACTTTCAAAAGTAACTTTACTTGGAAGAATCCCAGTTGGGGTGGGATCCATTGAAGCTTTGTATGCTATTAGCAACTTATTTTTGTGAGACATTGGATTGAGCATCGAATCAGGAATTCGACCAACCACAGTAAATTCAGTAGGATCATCAATATCAGAATTGGGAATTGTCATTGGAACAAATGTAGCAACTTCAACATCAGAAGGGTAAAGGAATACATTCTTGAGTATACACTTCATGCATAATCAAGCTTCAAAACCTAGCACTTGAAATTTTTGTTGCCATCTTCGAATGGGAAATCGAATTACCAAACTCAACACATAGAGATGATGCATAATCAACATTTATACCATAATACAAACCAACCATAAATGAATAAAACTTGAGTTTTTCTTTATCCAGACCAGAAGTTCTGCCTGTTAAACAATGCAAAGTAATTCCAAAGATAAAGCTCCACACCCTAGGAATATTCGATTTCTTAAAATGACTTATAATCGAAAGAATAGGTTGATGCCCCATTTCATTGAACATATGAATCACTTGTTCACTTGTAACTTCATCAAGCTTACCTCCATATGGTAACTTCAGAATTTTAGCAAACTACTTCTTCATTAATCGCTTGGGCTTGTTTGAAGTAAACTGAAATGTAACAAGTTCAGACGTTCTGTTGTAAACAACAATAGAAGTAGCCAAGGATAACCACTTCATAGGAATTGCAAATGAAGTAGTTAACGCATGCGTAAGAACGGAATCAGTTAACACCTGAACTATCATCTTCAGTTCATCGGGATAATCTTTGATTGACGGGTTGAACCAAAGATTATTATGCCGAATCTTCATTGTTGGTTTAGAAATTTCTTCATCATTAGTGTTGAATATATCAACTATAGTGTTTCCAGTCGCCATGATGAACAAACAAGAGAGAATTTGAGATTGAATTTGCAAATAAAACTTAGGGTTTTTGCATAAATTCTGGCAGCATAAAGAGGAAATTGAATGATTAAACCCCCTTAAATAACCGACGTCAAATTCAAATTTAAACGTTGCCCAATAAGATAAAGCCACGTATAAAGTGGGTTACTTAAACATCAGCACTCAAAACTGCCACGTGTAAAAGTGATGATCACGTTTTTTCTTGAGCCACGATAAAATACTGAACCGTCCCATCCAACAGATATTTCGTCTTTCCCAAAAAAATGGAACCGTCATAAGTTTCGAAACGAATCAAGAACCAATCATCGATATGGAGGCAAGGCTCATTCACTTATGGGAATGATAAGAGAAATTATCTGCCATACATGCCAAATCTAGGTCTGAGTTGGTAATACCGATGACCTTGAGGATTTTAGTTCTTATGTGTGCTAAAAGAAATGATAGAATCAAATTAAGAAAAGTTTTGGATATAGTGATATCAAATAAACTTTGATATAAAAGCAGATAGATCTTGAGCAAAGATAGTCTTCATTCGTCATCAAGAGAGATGTCTAATTGCTTGTGTGGTTTCCCATGAATTACAATTGTATACTTATTGAGGAGTGACGATCGGCCTCTTTCAATAAGTTTCATAGGTGACTTCATTTTCATACAAATTCACATCTTGATATAACTGAAAATCATTGTACGGAAATACTTGTATGACAAGTGTACCCAAGAACAATTAAGCTTTGAAAAAAATTTGAAGTAACGAGAGAGTTAGACTAATGATCATACATAAATCTCATTTAAAAAAAAAAAAAAAGTTGGATCTATTGGGAAGAAATGACTTGGGATGAGAACATTTCACCAAGATCACACAAAGGAAATGAAAATGAGATTTTGAACATCGAAAAAGGTACTGTGAAACATTAGGTTTTGTTAAAATCTTGAACATAAAATGTTCACCATCAATTCATAAAGTTGTGGTTTGTTGGGTTTCACCCTCATTATGGAAAATGATTTAGGACCATTAACACAAAATTGTGACATACCTATATCCTAGTTGCTTTTTACTAGAGATGTCTTGGGCATGTGTGCATGTGTAAGAAATTTTGGGTGAAAAATATTGGATACGAAAAATCATTGTACCTTTGCGAATAATTGGACCTTGCAAAAATCTCTTTACTCAAAATGAGAAGAGAAAGGTAGCTCTTCAACTGTTGTGAATACAACCTAATTGGGAAGAAACTTTCCTAGGAAAGATGTCATTAAGGATTCATACAAAACGAGTCTATGAGCCTTGTGGACAAAATGTTGCAGCATGCTTCTAGGGACATTTAACTAGTACAAAAGTTTCGTACCATACCAGTTCCCTATCAAATTTCACTTTTAGCATGCATAAGAACAACATATTATCACAATGATTTCCCCAATCTAAAAAATAAGTAAAATATTTTTGTGTTTTTGATTTTTCAAAAATATATTTCAAACTTAACGAAAATATTTTTGGATTTTTTATTTTGATAAAGAAAAACACAAAAATAAGGAAATTTTTTTTGGATTTTGAATTTAATAATGTAAAATTAAAAATAAAGAAAATCTTTTTGGATTTTTAAAATTTATAACGAAAAATTAAAAATAAAAGGATATCACCAACATTGGTTATTTGTTATTGAAAACAAATATTTCGCAAGCGAACCAATGCTTTCCTATAAACATGGCTTTTCCCATTCGCTAGGTAGTAACAAGTGTTGAACGAATTAGAGACAAAGTCGAATGCGAAGCCAGTCAAACGCTGAACTAGAATAGTAACATCTGAACAAAATTTTTGACGATAAGCGAAAGTTAGTCCAACTAGCGACAGTTAGTCAAAAAAATTCGCATATCAAATCCATGAAAGATTAGGTAGAATTAGGAACATAACAAGCTTCCATCATTCCCAACCCTTTTAAAATTCTTAAAAATGATTTTTCATCCAGTGTTTTTGTACAAATATCAGCCTGTTGATCAGTTCTTATAACAAAATGAACTTCAACATTCTCATCTTCAACATGATCTTTGATGAAATGGTATTGAAGTGCATTATGCTTAGTTTTCGAATGTTGAACTGGATTATGACATATGTGAATTTCACTTTTTGAATCACAATAAAGTGGAATTTTCTTCATGTTAATTGTATAGTTACGTAATTGACTTTGGATCCAGATCACTTGAGAATTACAATCCGCAACAACAATGTATTAAGCCTCAACTGTCGAGTCGATACAAACATCTTCTTTTTCGACTGCCAACTCACAAGTTTCCCATCTAGGAATTGACATCCGCCTGTTGTGATTTTTTGATCTAATTGGAAACCTCCTAGATTAGGATTTGAGAAAGCTTGAATAAAGAATCGGGTATGCGATGTACACCATAATCCAAGAGTTGTTATACCATGAAGGTAACGAAAGATATTCTTCATCGTTGTAAGATGAGTTCCTCTGAGGTTTGCTTGATACTTGGCACAATTATACACATAAAACATAATATCAGGTCGACTTATAGTTAAATTCAATAACGAACCAATCATGCTCTTGTATGTATTGAGATCAACATCTAGCTTATCCAACGAAGGACCTAAGTGACTGCCAACTGCCATGGGAACTTTAGCTTTCGAACAATTCGTCATGCTAAAAAGTTCAAGAAGGTTTCAAGTATAGATTTCTTGATTGATAAAGGTTCCTTCCCTGATTTGATGAATGTTTAACCCCAATAAATGATTGATCTTTCCCGTCATGCTCATTTCAAATTGACTCTTCATAAGATCCTCAAAATCCTTTGACAACGAAGGGTCAGTAAAACCAAATATTATGTCATCCACATAAATTTGAACAAGCATTAGATAATCCCCCAATTTATTTAGAAATAGAGTGGGATCAACTGATCCTTGATTAAATTTAGCGACTTTTAAAAAATTGGTTAGCATTGCATACCAAGCACGAGGTGCTTGTTTTAACCCGTAAATTGCCTTGTCAATAATATAACAATGATCAAGATACTTATCGTTTACGAATCCAGGAGGCTATTCGACGTAGACCGTCTCTTCAAGAACACCATTGAGAAATGTGCACTTTACATCCAGTTGATAGATGTCAAAATTCTTATGTGTTGCATAAGCCAGAAAAAATCATACAACCTTGAGTCTTACGACGGGGGAAAACGTTTCTTAATAATCCTTCTGTCTTGTTAACAATAACCTTTTACGACTAATCTAACTTTGTTTCATACAACATTACGCTCATTATCCATTTTATTTTTAAAAACTCATTTAAGACCAACAATCGAAACATCACCAGGTTTGGGAATTAACCTCCAAACTTTGTATCGTTCGAATTTAGCCAACTCATATTACATAGGAACAACCAAATCGGAATGTTCTAATGCATTATTGACTATTTTCGATTCGATTTTTTAAGAAAGTCATTAAACATACAAAGTTTTTTATGAACATTTAAAACCTCATTCCTAGCTCGAATCTGTGCTCGTGTTATAACACCCGAACTTAGATCACCAAGAATTTGTTCTTTAGGATGATCCCTCGTCCATTTCTCCAAGAGAGGAAATGTTGGATCAAACTCCAAATGTCCATCCTTAAATGTCTCTTCAGATTCAGACAATTCATCTAAAATTGAAATATTATGATTAGTATCATGAAATTTGTTACCTTGAACGTCATCATCATCATGAAGCATTCCACTTGGCTCCCCCTCAACCAAAGGATTCGCTGTCTGGTGCTCCCCCCCAACACCATCTTGCTTAGTCAACAACTCCCCCCTCAACTTGAGATTGAAAAGTTAAGTTTCTCATTTCAATATGAGGTGACGAAATCAAGTGCTCCCCCTCCATTTGATCATTAGTTGAGTTTTGAGTTATTTCGATATTGACTCTTGAGGCTGATGATGAATGCGCTTCACTTTCTTCATTAGTAATTGTCGAATCATTTGAGTGGTTCGATGCTTCCGGTACTTGATTATATTCAACATGAACTTCAACATCAATGGCCCTGTCAGTTAAAGCAAAGATTAAATCAAGATCGGCATCAAAAATAAGCATTTGCTCAAATCCTTCATTTTTCTCAGACATAATCGGTTTCTTTGAGAATTCTTGTTCAACTCTCTTGACATAATATTCATCAAAAGTAAGATTGTAATTTTCTTCAACTTTTCGTGCTCGCTTATTCAACACCCTTTATAAGACAGAGTTGTGTGAATATCCCGAGAAAATTCCTTCATCAGCTTTCGTTTGAAATTTGGAAAGATTATCTTTGAGATTCATTATAAACATCTGCAACCAAAAACCTGAAAAAATTTCACATTAGGTTTCCTTTTATTAATGATTTCATAAGGTGTCATGTTGAAATGACGATGAATGAATGAACAATTTTGTGTAAAACAAGTTGTCGAAACTGCTTCTGCCCAAAAGTATTGAGAAAAATTCGCATACATGAGCTTCGTCGTAGCTATTTCACATAATGAACGATTCCTCTTCTCGACAACACTGTTTTGCTGTGGCGTTTAAGGAGACAAAAAGTTGTGAGTAATTCCCAAGTTTGTCAAAACCGAATCTAGAATTCGATTCTTAAACTCAGATCCATTGTCGATCTTTATCTTACTAACTTTCTTCTTCAAACTTACTTCAATGTTTTTTATCAAATCGATCATCACTTGAGCGGTTTCAGACTTCTATCTAAGAAATAAAACCCAAGTAAATCGTGAAAGATCATCAATAATAACATGTATGTACATCTTATTGAGAGACTCAATAGTCGAAGGACCACACAAGTCAATGTGTAGGAGTTCCAATGACTCGAAAATCTTAGAATCTATGACGATTGGATGACATTGATGATCTTTTTTACCCTATTCACATGTTGCACATAACGAATCATTGTCAAATTTCAAAACAGGTAAAACAAGAACAAGATCATTTAAAATAAGTTTGTTTAAATTTTTGAAATTAAGATGAGAATATCTACGATGCCACAACAAAATGAGGTCAAATGAAGCTTTTGATAGTAGGAAAACATATGGGAAACATCCTCTATAGGTTTTATGTCCAAAGTGAACATATCACTCTTTCTCTTTGATTTCAACAAAACTTCCTTTGTAACTTTGTTCGAAATTTCGCTTCCTTCCTCATCGAAAAGTACATGGTTCCCAGTGCCTACTACAAGTTGAGATACACTTATTAGGTTATGCTTTAACCCTTCGACATAAGCGATTCTTTTCATTGTGAAATTTCCATTTGTAACTTTCCCATATCCCATGACCTTGCACTTTTGGTTGTTTCCAAACTTTAATACTCCAATTTCTCTAACTTGCGAAAATCTCTCAAATTCTCCTTTCGTCTAGTCATGTGACACGAGTACCCACTATCGATATACCATTTTTTGTCATATTACCCGTTACATAGCACCTATAATCAATTAGAGAGATTTAGGTCCCCAAGACCTTTTGGTTTTGTGGACTTCAGGTTGGAATGTAGTGTGCAATGAGGAACTAACTATCCAACTATGAACTTTGGTCTTAATTTTGTCGATTAAATCAACTTCATCAGCTTTAGGCACGATATGTAATCATTCTATGGCAAATTTTCGATTTTGAGTTTCTCTTTTTCAGCTTTCCCGTGAGAAACATCAACTTTCTTAGCTTTAACTTCTTTCCATTTTTACACTTTTGTCAATGATTCTTGAGAAGAGGTAATTCCATTCAAGGACTCATTTAAGTAATTCTCATAAGCCTCTTTGACTTATTCTAGAGAATATTTTTTTGATTGAAATTGTTTTCCTTTACCCTCTAACCAATGATAAAGATTTTTTGTGTCATTTTTTCTTTTGGCAAATGATACTTTCGACTTTTTCTTTAAATCAGGATTTGGAAAATATGGATCATCAGGTTTGAATGGAACAGTTTCCATACAATGTTTGTCATTTTTGTAAAACCTTTGAGATGATGGTTTTTTTGGTTGTTGTTGAAAACGATTTTGGTATCGATATTAATAACCAAAATGAGAATCCTTTTGAAAAACTTTCTGATTTTGCAAAAAATTCATTTGTCCATTGTTTTGAAAACAATTTGGAAAATTCATTTTATTATTTTGAAAATCATTCTTCTTTTGAACATTTTTATGAACAGGATTCGAAACTTTAACATCCTTTTTCTCATTCAGTTTCTGAACAACTTTTACTTTTTGTGAAGAACCACTTTTATTGACAACATTCTTTTTGACATTTTTCAAATCACCTTTTGAAGATTCTTTTGAAGCATGAGTTTTAGATGTTTATGAAAACTTCTTTTCAGAGTATTGAGAATTCTTGTATTTTAAAAACTTTGTCTTTTGAATTTCTTTTTGTTTCTTCCAATAAGCTTTCTTTCGTGCTTTATTGTTGGAAATTTTATTTTTCAAATCAGATTTCTCAACATCTTTATTATGTTTTTGAAATTTACCATTTTGATTCTCAAAAGGTACTTCTTGTGAAACTGATTTTTCCTTCTCTTTGAAATCACGATCTTTTACCTTTTGACTACTAGAATCATTAGGTAAAGATTTTTCACACTTTACATTTGATTTGCTTTCGAACATCTGACTTATCTGTTTTCACAACCTAAACTTTATTTTTTTTCTTTTCATTTGCTTTTGAAAAAGGTGTTTGACTCTTTTTACGTTGAAAAACATGTGATCTTTTATTTAACTTGTTTTCTTCCATGTTCTGATTTGAGTAAAAACCTTCATCGGTCACAATTTCATTATCTTCTCTCATCAATTCATTTATTTTTGGATCAATATTATCTACATTTCCTTTTGTAACAAAAACATGATTAGGAAGACCTTTAATGCATTTTGGATAAAGAACTATATTTGTTTGCAAATAATGTTTTCCTTTTTCTTTCAAAATTTCTGTGAATTCCTCTATATCATTATACACTTGAGCTTCAACAACTCGAGGAATTTCCTTTTCACAAGAATCATCATCACTATCACTTTTGTTGTTTGTTATGTCCTCGAAAATAATTGTCTCCTTTTGAGAATCACAAGTTTTGGCTGTCGAAGAAGACTCATCATTTAACTTCGTTGTTGAGTCAACATCATCTTTGCCTTTGACTAACAAAGTGACATTAATGACAGGCAATTTTGAACAATCAACACATGCCTCTTCCTCAATTTCACTAATATTGTCATAATCATCTTCGATATCAGCAAAAATATTGTGAGTACTCTATGTTGAATTCTCGATCTCTTTCAAAATTTTGATTTTTTCTTTTTCGGGCAAAATATCATTCACGATATCAACAACTTCATCAACATTCAAACAATCACTTATGTTAACAACACCATAAGCATACGAATCATTTGAAATTGTGGCATAGTCAGCTACTTTACTCTCACAGTCGAAAGTAGTCTCATCAACTAACTCTCTTTTGAAAGTAATAAAGGGAAGCAACTTCCTATGTTGTTCAACACAAATATCGGCAGAATGATAGAGATATATTAGGTTACCATTCAAGCGTTTCACAATATTTTACTAAATGTTTTGATGTTTAATTGAGATACAATTATCCATCCTAATACCATCCCTATCACACATGATATTATTTATCTTACTGTTCTTCTCTTCCAACCTATTACGTGCTTCATATAGAGATGCCTTATATTTTTCAGATTCAATACTCATCGAAATCAGCATGTCATTCAAATAAGAGAAAGTTTCATCAAAATCACATAAAACAACATGATGAGAATTTAAAGGAATATTAAGAGAGACAAGAACATCACGCACCTTATTTTTCATTGGAGAATTTGGTGTTGTCGAAACAAAGCACTTCCCAGTAGTCTCCTTATCTTCTTCATCACTTCCCTTTCCTTCTGCATACTTCATCCTCTCATCATCACTATCTTCCACATCTTTCTCAAACTAGCTCTTCTCCTTATATACACCTTCCTCGTGTTTAGTGAATAACACACCATGTGTGGGATGACGCATTTCTTTGTCATCTTATCCGGAAAACCATATTTCATAAGTACCATCGCTATCATCACCTCCTTTAACCACCAACGAAAGATTCTTCGTTTGAGCACGAACTTCTTCAAGCCTTTTTGTATAGTAGCCTTCATCCTTCACTTTCTCTTTCTTTTGTTCTTTCCTTCTCATTATGCAATCTTTAGGCAAGTAATTGTGACCATTGCAATAATTGCAGTTGTATCCCGAATCACCTTTCAATTTCACCTCAGACATCTTCTCTTTTTCTTTATTCTCAACTTTCGTACCTCCTTTCTAACTTCCATCATCATTCGACATTGGCTTCTTCTCCATGTCGTTCTTTAAATTTCCACTTATCGGCTTTTTAAAGAACTTTTTCACCATATTATTTGAATAATATGCAATAGCTTCATCGTCAAAATTAAGGAGAAACCCTTCTTCATCTTCTTTCACATCTACTTCAGACTCATCTTCTTTCGTATTTGTTGTAGACACCAACCCCATAGGACATCCAAAATTAAACTCATTTTCTTAAGTAATCTCCATTACCTCTAATTCATGCGTTTTTTGAATGTTGTATAGGTTCGATAACGATATGTATCAAAATTTTCTCGTGTCTTTATCATTAGACAGATGTTTCTCCATTCTTTTCTGAGTCCATAAACAACGGTCAGATTGAATTCCAAAGTTGTATGAATCAATCCATACAAATTGCATTTGAAGATCAAATCATGCATCCTGTTGTAATATGCCTCAATGCTTTCATTATCCTTCTGCTTAAAATTTGATAGTTCAGAGAAACACTTAGTCACTGAACTCTTATTTGTCCTTTCATTCCATTGATACTTTTTTTTCAAAGTATCCCATATATCATTAGCATTCTTGCATCCATTAACGTAATTGTAAACGACGCGAGGAAGAGCTCCTTGCAGTTCGTGGAGATACTTTTTGTCGTTAGCTTTCTTCTTATTCACTTGCACAATCATATCCTCAAAGGCTCCAACATTACCAACAACTTGAACTAGATCTTCACGATAAGGTCCAGTCTCGATCGATCTCCAGAGATCCTCATCGATACCGTTAATTTGATCCTCCATATGATCATCCCACTGATCATAGTATTCTGGAATCAGCATCGGGATCTTGGTTGCAGTTCCAAGTAGATTCTTGAAGTTCGTCATTATGTTTACGTTGAGATTTGCCATCAGAATTACTAAAAAGAAGAATTTCTTAAAGAGAATTGAAATGATTATTAGACCGATTGACAAAAATAGAAGCATAATCGATTAATTACACTTGATTAAACGAAGAATTACACTTTTATCTTTTGGAAGTTTGAATAAAAAAGATTGACTCAAAAAGATGAAAAATGTGAACAGATTCGTCAATCAAAGTAGTGATTCCTACTCTGATACCAATAGAAAAAGAGTTTAGAAATGTGTTTAAGTCAATCAATTAAAGAAAGCAAGAAAGAACACATTGATCTAAATTATATATGTTTAGCTCAATATATATCCGAAAAGGTATAAAGAGAAAATAAGAGTAAGAGTTCAATCATTCAAGACTTACGCAAAATTCCTCTACCCTAACCTCTAAGTACTTACCCTATTTATAGGGTACTCACGAACCAAAAAAATACAAGGACTAGACATGATTATGTGAAACATTCATATGCCTTTTAAATACATTAAGATAACGAAATTTTGTAGACTTTCGCTATTAACAGACACAAAGACAAAGAAACTACAATTTGACTCTCACAACAACTTTCGACCTAGCAATGATGCAGCTTTTACTAAGAAGATGAAGCTAGTTCCTAAGTTGTTTCCTACATAACTATCCAAAGTAAATAAGTTTTCTATGGGACTACCAGCAGATTTTAGTCCAATGGTGAAACTAGCAACCTCTCTAAAAGCAACCATCTGGGCGGCTAGGAATGTAGAGACCCATATAATGGAGAAGGGTATGGAAAGAGCTGAAACTGGAGAGAAAAGGAAGTTTGAAGGATATTCAAGTTCTACTAAGAAGAGTACATTTTTGAAGTTTTACCCTAACAACTAGAAGTCCGGGGATAACAATGAGGCGTAGTGGTGTGAGAAGTGCAGGAAGAAACACTTTGGGAGGTGCAGTAATGAGGTGACTTGCTTTCACTTTGTAAAGACTAGTCACTACGCCAACAACTGCACCCAAAGCATGTGTTACAGGTTTGTAGAAGTAGGGCATCTCAGGAGTGACTGACCGATGAAAAATGAAGCTGCAAGGATGAATGTGCCGCCAAAGACAAAGGCAAGAGTGTTCCAGATGATCCTTGATGAAGTAGATGTTGGTTTTAATTTAAAAACTAGTTTAAAAAACTACAAATAATGGAAAACATAAGAATGGAGTTTTATAAATAACATAAACATTTTATCACCCACCAAGGATCATCTTGCAAGTAGTAGAAAGATTTAAATCACAACCATAGAAGGAAGAAGAAACAACAACCTTTGATGAACTTTGGGTCCTCTAGGGGAGGCTTGAATGTTGAAGAAGATGGATGAACTTTAGGACGCCAACAATTGATAAATTTAATGTAATGCTAGTTACAACTCTTAAGCTTTAAGTCAAAACAAAGGTATGACTTAAAGAGAGAATGCAAGTAACTTCTACCTATTCAATATTTGCAAGAAGGTAAGAGAGTGAGAGGGATGAGAGGATTTCGTCCAAAAATGATGCAAGAGAGTGTGTAGCAAATGAAAGCCTCTAAAGCCTTCATAAAGCAAGAATATTACCCACAAGTCCTTAACCCATAAAGCACTCAATGCACCTAAGGCTACTTGTCTCCCCATTCTTGCACCTTACCCATTTCTTCTGAATAAACAAATCAAAACACCATAACTCTCTTAACTAAAAGAGTTTTGGCCATATATATATATATATATATATATATATATATATATATATATATATATATATATATATATATATATATATATATATATATATAGCTTATATTTTAAAAAACCTAAGTTTATATAATATAAACTTTGTCTTTTGCTAAAAGACAAAAGGTTTCAACTAGTCCAAAAAGTTGTGCATGACTTATTAATTCATACCTTATGACACAATGTGTTACTTGTATTGTAAAATAATTATTTCCATGAAAGAAATATTTTTTCCAATTTATTATAAGATTTTATGAATATTTATTAAAATCAATTTCTAATCAATAATCAATTGTATCAAGTTGTTGTTAGTGTGACCCTTAGTATCATATGTTATTTAGCAATATCATTTTAATATGACTCTTGAGCATACTAGATCTTTTAATCTCCTACTTGCACAAGACTCATATTAGATTGATATAGACAGTGGTGAACGTCTAGCAACATTTCACTGCCCCCAATAACATATGACATTGTGCCATTCCATCAATGCCCAATTCCCCATAAGCCCAAGGCTACAATTGGTGTTTAAGGTAAGTTTATCAGTTATCCCTTTGCTACAGACATCATGTTGAACATGAGATATAGATCGCAGTCAATCTCATATAAGTGTTCAACTTTACATCAGACCTTAGATATCTAACTATCAACGAATAAGAGGAACACATCTCATCTTGACCACATACGCCTCTTGCATGGTTCACATTATGCACGATGATAGCTTTTATAACTGCTTGTTTAAAGAACAGCATTTGACTACATCAAAGCATAACATTCTCCACACATAAGTCCCATATATGTATCTCAGGTGCTAAGGATATACAAATATTACCTTTATCAAGTGTCATTCATGACAGTGATCCACGAAATGATCTTGAACGGGTCAGTCCAATACTTGTTCTCTAGCAAGTACCTATGAAACTGGTTACAACGTTTTGTCAACCATTCCAATTCATATTAGTCTTACTTTATTAGTGTTCCCACAATAATAACCGAATATGGATTTTAGAGTGAATAATTTTACTCATGGATTGAACATGTTAATAAAGAACACAACAAATATTTAATGAAAAGATCATATACCATATATATCATATTCATTACAATAGATAATGTTATAATGTTCTAGTACTCAATACTAATACATAGATCAAAGCCAATCGCTAGAATAGCGAAGTCCTGTTCCTTGAGCATAACCTTCAAACTTGACTTGAGGAAGGGGATTTGTGAAAGGGTCCGTCAAATTTTGATCAGTGTGAACTTTGCGAATACTAATTTCACCTTCTTCAAAATTATATCGGATGAAGTTGAATCTTCGGTTAATATGCTTGGTCTTCTTGTGTGATCTAGGTTCTTTTGCCAAAGCAATGGCACCCTCATTGTCACAGAAAATGTATAGGAGGTCCTGATAGGTAGGCACTACCCCTAGATCTCCAATGAATTTCTTCATCCAAGCAACCTCTTATACAGCTTCAGAAGCAGCAGTGTATTCTGACTCTGTAGTGGATTGTGCAACAACACTTTGCTTGGAGCTTTTCCAAGACACCGCACCCCTATTTATAATGAACACGTATTCTGATTTCGACTAGGAATCATCTCGATCAGTTGTGAAGGAAGCATCAGTGTAGCACTTTACACTTAAGCTTTCTACCATGCCTTCATAGACGAGGAACATATCCTTAGTTCTTCGTAAGTACTTGAGAATGTTCTTCACAACTGTCCAATGACTTTCCCCTGGATTTTGTTGGAATTTTCTTACGATGCTCATAGCATAAGCAAGATCACGTCTAGTACAATTCATGGTGTACATGATGGATCCAATAACCGAAGCATATGGAACATCTTTCATCTTGTCTAGCTCAGCCTTTGTGCTAGGACACTGAGATGAACTCAATATAGTTCCATGTGCCATAGGTACAAATCCTCTCTTAGGATTTTCCATATTGAACCGTTTCAACACTTTCTCAATATATGTACCTTGGCTTAAACCTATTAATCGTTTTGATCTATCTCTATAGATTTTGATTCCAAGAATGTATTGTGCCTCACCTAGGTCCTTCTTTGAGAAGCACTTTCCAATCCAAGTCTTTACACCTTGTAAAGTTGGAATGTGATTTCCCAAGATTAATATGTCATCCACGTATAGGACCAAGAATGTCACCGAGCTCCCACTAGTTTTCATGTAAACACAAGATTCATATTCATTTCTAATAAAACCATACTTTGTGATTTCATCATCGAAACGTTGATTCCAGTTACAATATGCTTGTTTTAATCCATAAATGCGTCTCTTGAGCTTACACACTTTATTAGGATGCTTTTGGTCAACAAAACCTTCGGGCTGAACCATATAGACATCTTCTTCCAAGTGTCCATTTAGAAAAGCAGTTTTGACATCCATTTGTCAAATTTCATAGTCATAATATGCAGCCATGGCACGTAGTATCCTAATAGATTTAATCATAGCGATGGGTGAAAAGGTTTCATCATTATCAACCCCATGAGTTTGAGTGAATCCTTTAGAAACAAGTTGTGATTTGAATGTGTGTAAATTGACATCCATTTCAATCTTCTTCTTGAAGACCCACTTACTTCCAATAGTCTTGCTATTGGGAGGAAGTGGTCGAGCATGAAAATGCTCTACAATGTTGAGTGTTTATTAGGTTAGAATATTACCTTGTATGAAAAGCATATTCCCTCCACTAGTATATAAAGTGGAGGTGATGGTCATTTGTTAAGTAAGTGTTCACTATGTAGACTTTGTAGTTTAGAGAGAGTGTGGTGGGATCTCTCCCACCATGGGAGAGTTATCTCTCCCAACCCATGAGTGTTCTTGTAATATTTTGTATCTCTCTATCTATTCACTACAGTTTTACTCACATATCTTGTTCATCATGTTCATACACGATTATCTTCTTAGTAATATCTTCCGCACCAATCCAATCGATCAAATGGGAACCTACAAGTGGTATCAGAGCGAGACCTTGAAGATCTCACGATTATTTCAAGGGAACGATCCCAATTGGTTTATTATCTTGAAGATTTTCGTCATTTATGAAGATCATCTCAGCCTTCGCAACTGAAAAGTCTTCTTGTTTGTTCGGTTCGGCAATACATCACCATGTCTACCCATGACCGAAACATAATATCCTCTTTTTTACAGGTAGATGCTCACATCAAAGGGGAGCGTGCAATGCTCCATCATATCCGACATATTTTCTTTCCCGGTTTCATGATTAATTTTTATCTTTATTGCATGGTCGATCAAAAATAGGGGGAGAATCATGAGCATCCATTCTGGTTTACTATTGGAGTTTTGACGTTAGAGACATTTGAAGATGAAGATCCATTTAGTAGTGTGATGTGGCACTGATTTTTGATCTTCACATATCGAATTTTTGGCATTACTTGATGTTCTTCGGATTATGATTATTTATCTTCAAGCTCTACACTTTGGGATATCTCATTTGTGTTTGCATTCAGTTCAGATATTATGATTGCTCGAGTTTGGATTTATGATATTTTGAAGATGATGATTATTTTAGCGATGCGGCGTGGCACTTATTTTTGATCTTCCGATCAAATTTTTGGCATTGCTAGACAATGTCTTTGGATTCACATTATTTATCATTCGGACTTTATTTTTGGATGATTCACATTTTCAGTAGGTTATTCTTCAGAGATTATTTGGTGCATTATCATTCGAGTTCGGAATATTGAAGACGTTGTGTGATTCGACATCGTGCTTTTCGGTTCAACGGTCGAGGGGGAGACTGTGAACATGATTAGTTTTTGGGGACTGATCACATTTGAAGATTGGGATTTCACACTTTTATTCAGAGATTGGGGTTTCTATGTTTGTTCTTTGATGCTAGAGATTCCATTGCCAGATTCCGAGATCACGACAGTGTCACACCCCCAGCCATCGGCGGAAACTCCGGGTGGTGTAACGTCATTCTTCGTATCACAGTTATATAACATACATTGAACAGTACCAAATATAATACATACCTTTATTGATAACTGAAAGTTACATAACTGTTTTTCTAGAACCTATTACATAATATCCGACTATGGCATACTTCTTAATGAACAGAAAGGTAATAGTAAAACTTCTTCTGTTCGAATACATACCAACTTTTCAAGTTCCTGAAAACACATGCATTTTAAAATACGTCAACATAAAGTTGATGAGTCCACAGGTTTTGACTCCATAAAATAATACATTTTCCACGTTCAAAAGTATAGTTTTGAAAGTATCATTTTGACTCTCCAATTAAGTGTTATACCTAAACATTCCTTGAGCCTAAGGTATAAGTAGGGGGAAACTTATACTTAACATTAATACTTGTATACGACAAAGTATAATAGTTTACTTATCAATTAAGTGTTATACCTAAACATTCCTTGAGCCTAAGGTATAAGTAGGGGGAAACTTATACTTAACATTAATACTTGTATACGACAAAGTATAATGTTTCTAACAATTTGCTACCATGAGCCTGTAACCGCTGCAATGACATAATACCTCTGATAAAACACACTCATGATTTCCATGAGAAATAACACACTCATAATTTCCATGAGAAACAACACTCATGATTTCCATGAGAACAACACAGTACGCTTCATCGATGCCGGAACAATAACAAGTAAAAGGATAGTTCGTCACTTGCTTATGGTCGACTGTAGCTAACAGTCACAAGTGGGGTGGTCAACCCGTATACTAATTATACACGACTTCCTCGCTCACACGGGATTAACGGTTACAGTTCAGAGGATTTCCGCTAAGATCCCCATGAGTAATTGTATTCATCAACTAAGATCCCCAATCTTAGTTGATGAATACAATTACTCATGTAGACTTCGACGACTTCCTATAGCTCTAACAGCAAAAGCATTTTCATGTCTAAAACCCTAAGTTACTAGACTATGCTGTTAAATAGTACTCCTAACTTCATAACATTTAGGCAGTATAACTGCTATAACTTGAAGTAAAACCAGGTTTTATCTTGACATAAAACCAATAACAACAACAACATATAACATACCAAGTTTTATCTTGTCATAAAACTAACAATAACAACATACTTTATAAATTAACATATAGAACTTCCGAATATAACTTCGGAACTATATCGCACACAACATATATATAGAATCCTAAGTATAACTCAAGATCTACATAATAACATGCTAACAAGTTGATAATAGTTGTATATATTCAAAATATTATATTTCGAACAACTATATCCCAGTTATTATAACTATCTAGGTTGATTCTGATATACTATCATATAGACATAGTAATAACGTATATACAACATTTAGCATGCGTTTTCCCCCAAAATATTAGAAAGTGGGGCCGTGAAACTCACCCTAGTAGTGTCATTTTATGAAATCTAAGCAGAAACGGTCGGCGTACGAGGTTGTCGGGGCTCGGGATGCAAGATGGGTTCAGCAAAGGAGAGAGGAGAAAGGGAAATGGTGTAAGGAATAGCTGAATTCGGACCTGCTATTTATAGTAAGTATTTTGGACTCTCACTTCGTGAGTTTTATAAGACTCACGTTGTTATTCATGCATGCTCATCCCGTAGACTTGCCATTTGCGTCCCTAGCTTCGGAAGGTGTCCCTTTGACTCCTCACGACGTGAATCAATCCTTGCTCACGTCGTGAGTTTGGATCTTATCCCCTCGTAGCCTCGTCACACCTTCTAGATTCCGAGATGTGGCAAAATGACTCCTCACCTCGTGAACATCTATGCTCACCTCGTGAGTTCAGTCAGATTAGGGTTTCTGACAGTTGTATCTTCGGAAGGTCGTAACTTTTGCATACGAACTCCGTTTTTGACGTTCTTTATATGCACACGTAGGTATTTACAAGTACTACAACTCTCTTTTAGACTCAAATAGCTAATTCTAAGTCTATTTTAAATTCCTCTTATTATAGAGATTTATAGTGTTCGGTTTATCATAACTTCTTCATGCTAAGTCAGATTCAGGCGTTCTCTATATTTTTGGAATCGTATTGACGTATACTTTGAGTTGTGTCATAAAGAAAGTTCATATTTGTATTAGAATTTATCATGAAATACATAGCACTCTGATCACAACTAGTTTAACAAAATTACATTACATGATTGGCATAATCACATGTGATTGTCTATTGACCTATTTTGACTGGTGTTACAGACAGCTTCAACACTTCCGAGACGCTTCCGTACCAGACCCACCGGACCTACCTGTTGGATGTTCTACCTTTTATCACTGCTTTACCCTCACCATTTCCAAGCATTTAAGGGGAGATTTTTGGAGCAAGAAAATGCTCTACAATGTTGAGTGTTTATTAGGTTAGAATATTCCCTTGTATGAAAAGCATATTCCATCCACTAGTATATAAAGTGGAGGTGATGATCATTTGTTAAGTAAGTGTTCACTATGTAGACTTTGTAGTTTAGAGAGAGTGTGGTGGGATCTCTCCTACCATGGGAGAGTTATCTCTCCCAACCCATGAGTATTCTTGTAATATTTTGTATCTCTCTATCTATTCACTACAGTTTTACTCACATATCTTGTTCATCATGTTCATACACGATTATCTTCTTGGTAATATCTTCCGCACTGATCCAATCGATAAAATAGGAACCTACAGGAAGTCCAGCCAAATCACAGACTTGATTTTCTCTCATGGATTGTATCTCTGTGTTCATGGCTTCAAGCCATTTGTTAGATTCAGGATCTAACATTGCATATCGGTAGTTGATGGGCTCATCAGCATTCATCATCATGAAACACTCGTCAATGAGAAATCCATATCTCTCAGGTTCATGACGAGTTCTATCGGATCTACGAACGCCTTGTGTTTCAACAGTTTGAAGTACAATGATCTCTTCATCTTCAACAACTTCTTGTTCATTACTAGTGCCAACTAAATCTACGCCAGGTTTAGGCTCTTGATCTTCTTCAAGTTCCACGTGCCTCCCACTTGCCTCATCCATTAGAAAGCTGCTTTTTAATAATTCAGCTTTTCGTGAGATAATGATCTTATTCTCACTAGGAATGTAGAAGTAATATCCCAAACAATCTTTAGGATATCCTACAAAGATGCATTTGGTAGATCTAGGCTCAAGATTGCTTGAAGTCTCCTGTCTAACATAAGCTTCACAACCCCAAACTTTCAAATAAGATAAGGATGGAGCTTTTCCATACCACATCTCATAAGGTGTTTTCTCTATCTTTTTATTTGGTGCCATATTCAAGATACGGGCTGCAGTGATTAAAGCATAACTCCAAAATGATAAAGGAAGTGTACTTCGACTCATCTTAGATCGAACCATATCAAGTAAGGTCCAATTTATCCTCTCAGAAACACCATTAAGTTGTGGTGTTCTAGGTGGAGTGAGTTGTGAGATAATCCCACGACTCCTTAGATGGTCTTGGAACTCTTGGCTCAAGTACTCGCCTCCTCTATCCGAACGAAGGATTTTGATTGTTTTGTCGAGTTGATTTTCAGCTTCACTTTGAAACAATTTAAACTTTTCAAATGATTCATGTTGATATTTCATCAAATACACATAAACAAAACGACTAAAGTCGTTAGTGAAGGTGATATAATATCTTTCACCATATCTAGACATTGTTTTGAAGGGTCCACATACATCAGTGTGTATGATACCTAACAAAACACTCGCCCTTTCATTTGTTTCAAAGAAAGGGGATTTTTTCATCTTGTCACATAAACAAGATTCACATATGTCAAAGGACTCAACGTCATTTTCCCCCAAAAGTCCACTCTTTTGGAGTTGAGATATGCGCTTCTTGTTTGTGTGTCCAAGGCGAAAATGCCATAGATATGTTTGGTTCAATTCTTGTTTGAGCCTTTTGGTGTTAACATGATAAAGGGACTTATTGTTTAAGGTGTCATCTAGGTTTAATTCATAAATTCCATTTATCGGTCTAGCCTCAAAATAGAATATTCCATCCAAGAAGGAATGGATATTATCATCAAAAAAATGAAAATTAAAACCAGATTTTCTTAAACGGGAAATTGATACAATATTTCTAGTAATAGAGGTAATCAAACATACATTGTTTAACGTTAAGTATAGACCAGATGGTAATTGTAAATCAAAATTTCCTATTGCTTGGACTACAACCCGTGCTCCATTGCCCACATGCAATACCATCTCATCTGTCTTTAGCTCCCTACTCTTTCTGAACCCTTGCAACGAATTACAAATATGAGTTCCACAACCAATATCAAATACCCAAGTGTTAGATGAAAAAGTAAATAGTCTCATTTCAATCATGAAAATGGATATACCTAAAGGGCCTTCGCTAATCATGAGCACTTGGGGGGTTTTCCTTGGGATATTCTTCTCTGCAGTTTTTAGCATGCCATGCAACTCAGAGATAGGTTTCTCCCACCTATTCATGTTGTATTTCATAATGAAGGTATCATAAGACTTTGGTAATGATTTCAGAATTAAGTTTGTGGCCAAGTCTTGTGGATATGGAGAGCCCAATCTCTCCAATTGATCCAGATAGATTTTCATCTTGAGAACATGTGTGCTCACATTTTCAATCTCCTCTATTTTCATGCCATGGAGTGCTCTCACAGTTTCGAACCTTTTGGTTCTAGCTTGCTGACCAAACATTTTCTTGAGATGTTCAATCATGTCAAAGGCAGTAAAGAGTTCCAGATCCCGCTGAAGATCAGGAACCATAGATGCAATCGTAAGACATGAAACATCAAGTGAATCATCTATATGCTTTAGCCATGCATCATGTGCAGCCTTTGGGAGAGCAGGTGGTTCATCATGGGTTTGTTTTTCAAGGACACAGTCTTTCTTTTCTTTTTTCAAAATGATTCTTAAATATCTGTGCCAATCCAAAAAGTTGGAGTGGTTTAGTTTTTCTTTGTCAAGAATTGACCGAATGTTCATTGGGTGGTGGTGTGTTATGGTAGTTGGTGGAGTCATCTAAAAAAGTTTTCATTTAGTATTTAATTCTTTAAAAATAATACCCTTTAGTTTCCAAAAACATTATTTATTTAAAGTTTAGGATCCAAGTTACAAATCAAATAAATGGTTAGGTATCTTTTATCCCATTTACTCAATTTTAACAAGGTAAATAACTTGTATTAATTACACCATTTGTAATTCCTAGATGTATGAGACCCTTAACAATCTATTTGTTAATTTGACATGTTTGGTTTCATCTATGCCTTGGAACATTCTTGCTTAGGTGACCTTTATCACAAGAGGTTTCCAATCAAGTCATCCAATTAGAGAAACTTGTATAATTGGCCTATAACTTGGTTATAGAAATCACAAAAATACATTGGCCACCAAAAGATGATACTAATGGTTAGGTATCCTTTATCCTACTAGCATTATACAAGTGATGTGCAAATTGTTTCTAAAGTTTGATGGCATAGACTTGCATTTTGAAAAAGGGATTTGAATGTTTTATTATTCTATTTAAAAAATGTTATATCATGAAAATTGCGTGCATCAAATATGTCATGGTATCAATTTTCTAAAAAATCACTTTTAAGGTTCTTATAAAAAAACCTGGTTTTTATATTTCGGTTTGGTTCAATTTTAAAATTAATACCAAGTATTAAGTTTGTGTTTGAGCCATGTAGAACCTTTTAATAATGTTTAATAAAACTTCCTTTTATTAAATAATTCTTTGGAGTTTGTTGTAATTAACAATTTTATAAAACCGGCTTTTATTTTATGGTAAGAATATGTTACATCCAATGTCCATATTTTATATTTTGAAATACAAACTTCATGTGATGTTTATTTTGTCCAAAAAATAGTTTGGGATTGTCAAAAACTAAATTATCAACCACACAAAATATTTACTAGAAAAATAAACAACACAAGCATGCATTTGACATAAACAAGTCATATACTATATAACACTTTTGTGAGCCAACACAAAAGTGTTAAGTCCTTCCTAAGGGACAAATGGACCAAATATTACAACTTGTTCTTCATGTGATCTTCAAGCTCCCACTTGCAATGACAACCAACTTTGTTGCAATTTTATAAAAACTTTAAAAAAATTATGAAATTTTATAAAATCTTTATAAAACTGTGGGTCTCCATGGTTCTTCAAGAAATGGCCTCCATCTTCATCTTGTTACATTTTTCATAAAATAAATCTAGTCTAAAAATAATTTATTACATAAAAAATAACAAGAATAAAAACTAGCTAATTTTATTACATACTTTATGAATAAAAGAATATTACAAACCATTTTCAACCAAATCACACACACAACAACACAAATGGTCCAAGGCTTCTTTATGCACTCTAAAATACATATAAACATAAAACAACCTTTGTTTTTCTAAGACAACTTTAAGTGACAAAGAAATGCATGTAAATTTTTGTCACATAAAATAACAATTATAAAGTTGTCAAAGAAAATATCTATGAATTTGTTTTTATACAAAAACAAGTTATCCATATTCTCCAAAAACTAAGATTTCCATAAATAAATAAAAATCTAACCAAACTTGCAAGGTAGCTCTTGATACTAATTGTTGAGTTTTATTTAAAATCTAGTTTCAAAAACTACAAATAATGGCAAACGGAAGACTTGAGTTTTATAAATAACATAAACATTTTGTCACCCACCAAGGATCATCTTGAAAGTAGTAGAAAGATTTAAAGCACAACCATAGAAGGATGAAGAAGCAACAACCTTTGATGAACTTTGGGTCCTCTAGGGGAGGCTTGAATGTTGAAGAAGATGGATGAACTTTAGGACACCAACAATTGATCAACTTGATGTAATGCTAGTTACAACTCTTAAGCTTTAAGTCAAAACAAAGGTATGATCTAAAGAGAGAATGCAAGAAACTTCTAACTCTTCAATACTTGCAATAAGGTAAGAAAGTGAGAGGGATGAGAGGATTTCAAGCAAAAATGATGCAAGAGAGTGTGTAGCAAATGAAAGGCTCTAAAGCCTTCATAAAGCAAGAATATTACCCACAAGTCCTTAACCCATTAAGCACTCAATGCACCTAAGGCTACTTGTTCCCCAATGCTTGCACCTTACCCATTTCTTTTTAATAAACAAATCAAAAGACCATAACTCTCTTAACTAAAAGAGTTTTGGCCATATATATATATATATATATATATATATATATATATATATATATATATATATATATATATATATATATATGTAAGATGGATAACTTATATTTTAAAAAACCTAAGTTTATAAAATATAAACTTTGTCTTTTGCTAAAAGAAAAAAGGTTTCAACTAATCCAAAAAGTTGTGCATGACTTATTAATTCATACCTTATGACACAATGTGTTACTTGTATTGTAAAATAATTATTTCCATGAAATAAATATTTTTTCCAATTTATTATAAGAGTTTATGAATATTTATTAAAATCAATTTCTAATAAATAATCAATTGTATCAAGTTGTTGTTAGTGTGACCCTTAGTATCATATGTTATTTAGCAATATAATTTTAATATGACTCTTGAGCATACTAGATCTTTCAATCTCCCACTTGCACAAGACTCATATTAGATTGATATAGACAGTGGTGAACGTCTAGGAACATTTCACTGGCCCCAACAACATATGACATCGTGCCATTCCATCAACGCCCAATTCCCCAGAAGCCCAAGGCTACAATTGGTGTTTAAGTTAAGTTTATCAATTATCCCTTTGATACAGACATCATGTTGAACATGAGATATAGATCGCAGTCGATCTCATATAAGTGTTAAACTTTACATCAGGCCTTAGATGTCTAACTCTCAACGAATAAGAGGAACAAATCTCATATTTACCACATACGCCTCTTGCATGGTTCACATCATGCCCGATAATAGCTTTGATAACTGCATGTTTAAAGAATAGCATTTGACTAAATCAAAGCATAACATTCTCCACACTCAAGTCTCATATATGTATCTCAAGTGCTAAGGATATACAGATATTACCTTTAGTAAGTATCATTCATGACAGTGATCCACGAAATGATCTTAAACGGGTCAGTCCAATACTTGCTCTCTAGCAAATACCTATGAAAATGGTTACAACGCTTTGTCAACCATTCCAATTCATATTAGTCTTACTTTACTACTGTTCCCACAATAATAACCGACTATGGATTTTAGAGTGAATAAATTTACTCATGGGTTAAACATGTTAATAAAGAACACAACAAATATTTAATGAAAAGATCATATACCATATATATCATAGTCATTACAATAGATGATGTTATAATGTTCTAATACTCAATACTAATACGTAGATCAAAGCCAATCACTAGAATAGCAAAGTCTTATTCCTTGAGCATGACCTTCAAACTTGACTTGAGGAAGGGGCTTCGTGAAAGGGTCTGCAAATTTTGATCGGTGTGAACTTTGCGAATACAAATTTCACCTTCTTCAACTTTATACCGGATGAAGTCGAATCTTCGGCTAATATTCCTGGTCTTCTTGTGTGAACTATGAGAAGTTATACATTGTTATTGTTTTCAAGAAGTTATACAATCCCTAATTTTTTTATACTATTCAATGTATTGAGTTGTTATTCGACTTTCTTGTATGGTGACTTGGAGAACTATGAGGCAGTTCTTTGGACTAGTATGAGTAGGTATGAAATGTAATAGAGGCCTATACTACCTGAAGCACAGGACTCGTACTTGTACCAGGAAAGCTCACAAGGTTAGTAAGGCAATATTAGTTGAGTTTGTTTTTCTATTTCCATCATTACCATTGTTTCGGTGATGCCTAGGAAAATGAATGTTATACCGACCCTAGTGGTCATAAAAAATTGAGTACGATTAAGATAAATTTGCGAAGTAAATTATTCAGTTCAGAGAACCATGATTGATGTAATGTCAAACTTTAGTTAAAATATTGAAGGAAATGATAATCGAAGGGATCAACAGAAGTATTGTTGTCGTCACTAAAGCTGAGCAACTAGTAGCTGGTATTGCTACCTGTCGTGATGTGGTTATACCACAGTAGAGCATGCAGGAATGTGTTTTCATGCTAAAGTTTGCCTCATAAGAGACTTGAGTCTAGCCATTACATCAGGCGATGGAAGTTCATTATAGCAAGACCATTCGATTTTTTATGGGAGCCAAAGTAAAGACCGTAGTGAGTCTATGAACCAGTTTGAGAAGGATCGGAATCTCTAATAATCATCGAGTTTGTAACTCAAAGGCTAGGAGTAAAGCTCCGACAAAGAATAAAGAGAAGGTGCAAGTTTGAGCACCGCCAGTAGTTAAGAAGTCTAAGATTTCGATACTCTTTTTAAGAGACATGCGAGTCACGGTTATTACCTAGGATGGAAAGGTGACTTGCGGGATCATTATCCAACCCTGTTTTGTTGATGATTACGGGATGTAATCATTCTAAGGAAGAGATAATTGTAATGTATATGTTTCTCGCTAGGCATTAGTTATAAAATATGTATCTACGTTGGTCAATAATTTAATCTTTTATGAATCAATAAAAGAGCATCATTCGTGTGTATATATATATATATATATATATATAAAAGAGCATCATTCGTGTGTATATATATATATATATATACATATATATATATATATATATATATATACATATATATATATATATATATATATATATATATATATACATACATGTGTGTGTGTTATGTGTATATAATGTTTGTATAAAAACGTACTTTTAAAGTTAATAAATAGGAATAAAATAAGTGTCAAAAAATAAAAGATTATTTAGGACAAATAATGTAAAACAGAAGTTGTAGTAGTTGTGTTGGTGATTTCGTACATATAAAGAACGCCTAAATCTGACTTCGTATGAAGAAGTTATGATAATTTGAAGTTTCATGTTCAACCATATACAGAAAAGTGTGTCGTAAATAGTGAAGTGGAGATAGGTTGCTTATTAGCCGAAGTAATCTAAACGAAATTCATAGTAATCGTAAAAACAAACTCATGCATACAGAGAACGTCCAAATTTGACATCGTATGAGGAAGTTACGAAGCTCGTATGAGTGAGATATGAACTTTTGAAATTTGAACCTGTCACCTACCACCTTGCGATGTGGCCCCACAAAAAAATGTGCCACGTGTCCGATTTCTAGAGGAGGGAGTGCTGACCATGACAAGGCGTGGCGCGCACACTCAAATTTTTCCCTATAAATACCTCTTGAAGCTCACTCCATTCCTCACACCTTCAACAATTCTCTCTACAAATCTATGAGTTATAACTCTGAAATTCTCTAGTATTTAGGGTATTAACGAAGCTCTGGGGCATCAGAGAGCTAGAAAATTAAAAGCTTTCGGTTTTAGAGTTATGCCCGCGACTTTCCCAGTTTTTTCTAGAAACTCTGCAAGTTAAGCTACACTTGTTATGCTTTAAGTGTAACTTATGTTTAAGTTCTTTATCGTTATTATGAACCTATAAACAAGATTTATCAATGATTCCATGTCATAATACTGATTTATCTACTTACGAGGGTGATGTCTAGGCTAGATTTATTGAGGTGTTTAAAGTGGGATTTCTAAACAATATACTTTGTATACCAAACAGACCCTACCTCCGATATGATCTTACATGGTTGCTCCTTATTATCTATAGATCAGTATTCATTGGGATTATTGAGGAATCTAGACTGTCGTTATTATTAGTCACAATATTTACGAAATAAAGACTAAGACTTAGTGATAATTATCCCTAGGTCACATCAAAGGAAAAGCTAAAGTGCTAGGCGAAGCGCTGCCCGAATTTCGAGTCATCCACTTTTTACAAGTGAGTGCATAGTTACTTTCATCTTACACATAGATATGAAGTATTTAGATAATTAAATGCTATATGTGCTTATTATCTGTGATTAAGATACTCTATGTTAGATGAAACAATATGAGGTGATTTTTATTTAACCGTATATGTATTTTCATACATATAATATATTGGGTATTGAAGGGTGATGAGAGATGAAAATAACGATGAGAGGCCATGACTTTGATGATACTATTGTACTAGCGATATAGTCATCTATTAGGGTATTGAGGACAACCACAAACTATTCTAGACAAGTCTCGTGAAACATGGACACGCTTGCAACCTGCAGATGTTTATAAGCCATATATGAACATGTTAATAACATGTAGGTGTTGATCAATCATACATGGGCAGGTCTATGACTTGTAGATGTTAAATGGACCATACATGGGCAAGTCTACGACCTGTAGATGTTAATGAAATATATATATATATATATATATATATATATATTCATGCATATATTTTATTTACTCCATGGTCTCCTTATTGACATATATTTCTAAGGAATCCCCAAAGCAGTATTGTCTACTCGATGATCCTTTAGGATAGGTCCCACGAGATCATCTTAGGATCAGGGAGTGAAAACAACAGGAATGAGTAATTGGGTTATTTGTTTGATATTAAATATATAATTAAAACAAATTAGTTATAATATTATGGGTTGAAAAACCCTATGTATTCATCAGGCTTCCCAGCTTGACCCACTCAGTTTCTTTATATCAGAGGTAGCGGTACAAAGGTACATGTATAGTGTTGTTTGGATCTGTTAAGAGATTCGAGGAGATGTAGGCCATTAGTATAATAAGATGTTGTAAGTCGTGTAATGACTATGTTTATTCTTATGTTTATTATATCAATTATGACAACCCAAGTTTTTAATAATCAATGAAAAACATTTCTTTAGAAATACTTTTTATGGAACAAATTCCGCATTTATAAAGAATACGCTGGTTTAAATAAGCATAATTAAAAGGTCTTTCTGGGCCATGAAAATGGGGATGTCACATGGGGACATAAAATGATTTGTGTAGTAAAACGAGTAAATTATGTTTTTTTTCAAGTCAAATTAATTAATGTATGCTGCTATTTCTTGTACTTTAACCAAAAAAATACCAAAATGCATGGAATAGCAACTTACTTCAACTTATTTCTAGTAAAAGAAACTTAAATACAAGAAATATCAAAGTAAATTGTTATTTCCTGCATTTGGTCTTGAAATAAGTTAAGTGACATGTAGCAAGTAAGAGTACTTACAGAACTTGCAAAGATGTGATGTTAGTTAACCGCATTGGGATTGTACCAGTCAAACTGTAATTGTTGAGTCGGCTATCCTTAGGCAAGCATTACGAGAAACTTATTAAGTTCTTTTTTGTCAAATTCAAGTCCAAAACTCAAAGGATGATGTAAGTAAACATACACAAATCGTAACTTTGAGAGTTTTCCTAATGTAATAGGAATTAGCCTTGAAAACTATCGAGGCAAAGATCTAAGCTCACTAAATTTGGCAATTTTCCAAGATCATTTGGATTTGGACCACTTATGCTATTTTTGTATAATTACCTGTAGAAAAAAATCAAGAAACATCATCAAAATTGGTAATTATAAATGTAAATCCATGGAGGCCTTTAAGCAAAGATATAAATTTTTGATTTGTCTCTAATTTACGTGTACTCCTCCTTTCAGAAATATGCCCTTCTATAAAAATATTGTATGGAAGATCATCAAGTGCAATGCAAGTATACGTGGTGAATACGTCTACAAACATTTACCAAAAGAAATAATCTACTTGCACCAAGTAGTGAACTGATAAGTGACATAAATTTGACATTTCACTCTTGTAAAAAAGGGAGAAATCACAAGGAAAAATCAAGCTTTATTCTAACATATTCTATTTTCTTGAAATTACAAGAAAAATTAAGAAAGTGATTTGACCCACCAAATCATTTTCTATATCATGGACATAACCCATCAAACGAGGAATAAAAGGAATAATATCTCTATGATTCACAAATCTCTAGTTGTCGTTAACTTTACAATGTAAGAATAAAAGGGTAATAATGATCAAAAACTTAACAACAAACATCTTTTAATCACTGAGAGGGTGATTACCTCATTATAAATTTGAGAAATTTTTTGTTACCAACTCTTGGAGATCTAAAGTTATACATAGCTACATAAACAACCCCTCGCCTAGTGAATCAAAAGAGACAAAAATGTGACATGGATGAATAAAAGATAATGATGAATTGATGATTCACCAAATTGTAAAAACTGACTTTGCTAATGGACTGGATGATAGTTCGAGAGCAAGCAAGGTTGCTAATGCACTACCTAAACTGTGACCAGTCACATAAATATGCCATTTGGACATCTCATAACTACCATCATCTTCATACATGTAACATCCTAAAATTTAAGACCGGGTTCTTAAATTAATAAAGTAAATAAATAAAAAATGATTTATATAGTTAAACCATCAAGGGATAATCATATCGTTAGTTGATATGAAGTTTGGAAGTTTAGAAGGGAAAATAATAACATTTTAGAAGTTAAATGGGCAAAAGTCTCAAATTTGCAAAGTGAGTTGACCAAAAGGGTTGACTTAGTTATTGGAAAGGACTACAAAAGTTATATAATGGATGGGGAAGTGCTTAGTATGCCAAAAATTAAGTTAAAATCATAAATAATGAAGTTTGGTGGGTTTTGGCCAAAACAAGTAAACTTGAGGGGCCAAATGTGAACAGGTGGGAAATAAGATAAACACTCCCTTCTTTCTCTTCCAGTTACGTATTGGGCATGCTAGAGAGCTTCAAATGACGATTTTCTTCTCCTTTCCATCTAGGGTTCGATCCAAGTGAAGAATGAAACAATCAAACAAAGGAGAGAAGGAATCAAGGCTTGAAAGGTAAAATCTTCTCATCCTCTAGCTTAGAATTCGAATATGTGAAGTGAGTCTAACCCCCAATGTCGAAATTAGTATGATTATTTGATTAGGGCTTGGTTTTTGAACGTCCCTTGAGTTGTTTTGATGATCCCAACCTCAATCCAATCATCCCATTGATGGATTTGAGGAGTTGGGTGAAAACCCTCATGAACCCTAGAAATCCAACTTTGAGATTTCATGTTGTTATGTTAGGATTGAGAGATGTTCAATGATCAAGATGATGTTTAGAAGCAATAAATCCAATTGGAATGCTCAAACACATCTATGATGGTAGAATGTTACATAAACATGGAATTTATATGGTTTTGGGGAAAATGTGATGAAACAATGGAATCCTTTGAATTTGAGCATTTGATGAGTATATGATACTCATAATCATGAGTTGATACTAACAATATGATTTAAATGCAATAACATGAAGGATTGAGTTATATATAAGTGAATTAATGGAATAATTAGCCATAAGGCATTTTGGGAAATCTATTGATAATTACATAATGAACCTCATATAAGAAGTGAATGATATTCATGAACATGAATTGACATACAAGAGATGATAGTGAAACATAAACATGAAGGAATGTTAGCAAAAATGCATCTCTAGTGATTATTATGACCCAAGGGAAATTTTGGAACATGGAATGGAATTGAGAATTCCATAGTTAGATTGGACATTTTTAATGAGATTAATGGGGTTTTTATGTGCTTGACAACATTTATTTGAGTGTTCAATAAGTTGTGAACAAGCCTTGTGAGCTTTGGGATGTTCAAGTGTAAAATGGACTAGTTTACCCTTCTTTTAAACACTTGAGGATCGTCATGATCTTAAGGTTTCAATGAACACTTAATGGATTAAGTGGAGTGTTTTAAGATGATAAAACACCCCCTAAACATGTGTCAGAACCTATACAAATGGTACAAAGTGGTTTGGAAAAGGGTCTTCAAGAACTATGCAAAGTATAGTGTTATTTTGAGAAAAATCGAGTTTTGTGTGTGTGCACACATGAAAACGCGGCCCGTGTAAATGCATGCTTTAATTTACACGGCCCGCGTAAATCCCTGATTTGGAGATTTTCTTGTTTTCTTCATAACTTTTGCATACGGACTCAGATTTACGCATGGTTTTCGCCTACTTTCATAGTTTTTCATGAGTAATAGTATGAAGCAATAAATTTTAATATTTGAACCTTTGAGGGGTATTTTGTTCATTTTAATGACTTATGTCCATATATGGTGTAGGTAGTGTTTGAAGAGGAATGCTATAGGGAAAGGAACTAGAAGAGCACTAGCTAACCTATGTGTGATTGAGGTGAGTATGTGTTGGAATTTTTCCCACTTTGGGGTACATGGAAAAATGATATTATGATAATGAAATGCAATGCTTTGATATATGAATGTTTTTGAAAGAAAAGAACGTTTTGGAAGATCGAATTTTTTGAAAATATGTTTGAAATGTTTTTGAAATATAGATGCTTTACTTTTTAAATGATTTTATGATACTAATGTATGAAATGTGTAAAGCATGGAAAATAATGAAAAGAAATGTGAACTAATGAAAAGGAATAGAAATTAATGAAAAGAACTGGAAAGTAATGAAATGAAAACTGCCCAGGCCATGATACCTCGTAAGAGGCACTAGAGTAATCTATCAGGGTGGCGCCTCCCCTTCGCGAGATAGATGTCCTAATGGAAATGATGCCTTGGTGGATTGATTTGTTCTTTCCACCTTCGTCTAGAATTGGGAGTGGTTCCTTTATTGGACGTAGACCCTAAGTATAAAAATGACAACGGTATAACACCGGAATTAGCCCTTAATGATAAAAGAAAATGAAATATGGAAATATGGGTTTTGAAATGAAATGGAATGAGAAGATATGAAATGATATTTATGACATGTATGAAATGAGTTTTCCTTCAAAATGATTGAAAATGTTTTATGGTATAAAACTATGTTTTGCAAAGATGAAACGTTTTTGATGAAAAAGTGATAAATGATTTAGATCTCAAACCCACGTAGCTCACGAGACATTATTGTCTTACGTATCTCTTTTTAATGCCATGTATCTCAGGTTACACTTACGGAGAGAGAATGATAGATGGAAGTTAGAAGTCAAGTGATAGAGAATGGAGTGGAACTTGTTAAGTTCCTTATTAATTGTATTGATGTAATTCTTATTTGCTTGCTATGGTTGTATTGATGCTTAATGGTAACACCCAGTGTTTTAAATTTGCAAATGTTTTTGTGGGACCGGTTTTTGTTAAATGTGGGTTAACACCTGAATGCTTTTTAAAACTATAACATATTAAAGTTTAAAAAACATTTGGGGTGGTATAATACATATCATGAAAACATGTTTATTTTTTTGTAGTTAGTATCAAGCACCATGGACAAAGTTATATAATGAATAAAAAATAGCATTCTATTTACTGATGTATCTTAGTAGCTCATGCTCTGTATGATAACTAATATAAAAAATAAGAATCGGTAAAACCCTTTTACATACTAAACTCGGACTAAGTTTCAAAAAGGAATCATACGTGTTGAAAATCAAATGAGTCAAATATGGAGTCTCTATAACAGGATTGTAAGGGTCAACATACGTGGAACCTGTAGTGCAAGTGATGTGGCAATGAATGTCAGCTAGAAAGACCATACATAGCATCCATGTTTGCAAGTAATGCCTATATTTTAACAAAACAACTTCATGAATCTGATAAAACTACATTCATAAAACCCAACACTTAAAAACTTGAGTATGATGAAAAGGTTTTCACAATATCCTAAGTTGATTATAGATCAACTCTGGTTGTTACATACTCATATATATTTCACATGTCCCTATGAAATCACCTACCTCAAATGTCCAATAATAAACCACATAAACCCACCAAAAACAATGAAAAAAAAGTTAGACAGAGTTCACCGATTATTAACAGAGAAGGTGAAAGAGACGTACTCAGGTATAACCAATTCTTATGGAAAAAAATAGAGAGAGTTCACAAAAAAAATGAAATAAGTCCAACGAGATGTAGATCCACAATAGAAATGTGCTCCCATTTCTTGTAAGCATATCATCGAACAACTGATGTGCACATGCTATTTATATAGGGAGAAGATGAGCAATAGTCCATAGATGTTGATACCATAGGTCGAAGGCAATAGATAAATACCAAAACTAAAAAACGGAAGAAACACCACACACAAGATTAAATCATGAAGAATATATAAAATCCTTTAAATTTCACGAGTAATTTAAATTAGCAGTAGTTGACCAACTAAAGGAGGACGTTTGATCTGCTAGAGCTTCGAATAAATGGAGTAAGAGATGTTCTTACATGTTCAAATATGTTGAAGATCTCGACGGTTCATCCCTTTCTTATGGAGGATACATAGCGCATCAATAGAATTCTCGAGAGGTAACAAAAGGCGATGAGGGCATCACATGGAGTGTCGATGTGATTTCACAGGGACCAATGGAACTCGGATTGTTTTATGCTTCATGACATGTGAGAAGAGCTCATGATAACCAGTTCCTTATTTCTATGGTAAATCCTTTGCAACCAACCGTGCTTTGAATCTTTATTGTCAGCTCCAAGAATTCCTTCTTTTCTTTTAAAGACCTATTTGCATCCCACTGGTTTTTCTTCTTTCGATAATGGAACAAGATCTTATGTTTCATTTTTCTCTAATGATTGCATTTACTCGTTCATCACCATTAACCATTTTGTTGTTTCCTTACTCACTACAACCTCTTTGTATGACCGAGGCTCGTCGGTATCAATATCTTGTTCAATCGCGATTACATATTGTAACATCCGAAAAATACCGGCTAAAAATTTCATTTTTGAATTAGGTTAATTCATAAAAACATCGTTACAAAACATTCATAATATTAATTTATGTCTGAGAACCGGTAACATCATAGTAAAATATTCAGAGTACATCCCAGGAAATCCATAGTGCGGAAAACATGAGAGTGTGTGATATGCCGCTACCGCGCCGGCTCCTTTCCCCTAGCTGAAGAGGTACCTGAAAACAAAACTATAAAACGTAAGCACGAAGCTTAGTGAGTTCCCCCATAATGCCACATACCATGCAATCATATAATGAGTAACTAAGGGATACGGGCCTCGCCCACACCCATAGAGGTACGGGCCTCGCCCACACTCTACTAGCTAGGAGATACGGGCCTCGCCCACACTCTACTTTCTGAGAGATACGGGCCTCGCCCACACTCTACTACTAAACCATAACATACAAGTATCACACAGACAACAAGTATAAGCAATTCTATCATACTGGCATATAACACAATCAACTCAGCTATGAGATACGGGCCCCGCCCACACTCTGATACTAACATATCGTCTATACGGGCCGGCCTTGGTGCCTTAGACCCGTCCCTACTGGAAGAAAACTCACCTCGAGAGTAGCTACTGAAAAACCTGCTCAGACTACGCCTGGCTGCCGCACCGGTAATCCCTCCGGCTATAAATCCGTAAACATGGATTAGGTACTCATAAATACCCCTAAGGTCAAATGACTGGTCAAAGTCAACTCCTTGGTCAAAGTCAACCTTCTGATTGACTGGACTCGCCGAGTCCATATGGCGACTCGCCGAGTCCTTCTATGTCTAGCCCGACTCTGACTCATCGGGTCCCTGTTCCCACTCACTGAGTCACCCTGACTCGCTAGACGGGGTCAACTAACAAACCCGCGACTGGACTCGCCGAGTCCAAGGGGGTGACTCGCCGAGTCCGACGAACAGATCTCACAAATCGCTCCAATCTTCCATCAGAACATCAACCTTGGAGATTTGGAGATTCTGGGACTATAGCTACACGTTAAATTGCTAATTCCACGTGCGACTACGGAGGGTTGGACCTCCTACACTTAAACCCTTCTTATCCTAGTGACTGATCATATGACTCGCCGAGTTGGAAGAACAACTCGTCGAGTTCAAGGCTATATTCAAGGGACACGCCGAGTTTGAGGAACGACTCGCCGAGTACCAGACAATCTTCATAGGACTCGCCGAGTTTCTTATCCAACTCGCCGAGTCTAAGGCCATCTTCATGGAACTCGCCGAGTGCACTTTGGCACTCGCCGAGTACCCTTCGACTCTTCACCCATTCTGGCCAAATTTGAGACATGCAATGGTTCCAAACCATAAATCTAAGCTCCTAGGGCATAAACACACGGAGTTTGGGAGGTTTAAGGGCTTACAATCCACATATAAGGGACAAAAAGGGAATCTATTTTACTAAGGATCAAGAAGGAGCTTTCTTACCTGGTTAGGAGCTTCTCCCAGGGTAGATTTCGGATCTATCACACTTCCTTGCACCCTCCAACTTCCTCCTTCTTCTTCTAAGCTTCAAACTTCCTTCACCAAGCCAAAATCACTCACATGGATCAATATGGGCTAGGGTTTTGCTCTACAGTTCTTCTGGAAGAGAATGGGACGAAATGGGTGTTTTAGAATGGGTAAAATAAGGTGAAATGTGTGAAGATAGAGTTTCATTCAGACGGGTGGACTCGCCGAGTCCATGCATCGACTCGCCGAGTTCACCGCTCAAATCCCGTGTCCACCCTGCTGCTACTCGGCGAGTCGGGATGTAGGCTCGCCGAGTTCGTGGCAAAAATAAGAATAAAACTTAAATAAAATCATACCATGAACCCGGTGTTACAATTCTCCCCCACTTATTTTAGACTTCGTCCTCGAAGTCTGCCGCTCCCTTTCAGAACAACTCCGGATAATGCTCCATCATCTCATCCGCGGGCTCCCAAGTCCATTCCGAGCCCTTCCGATGCTGCCATTGCACCTTCACCAGCTCCACCCTTTTGTTCCTCAGTTCCTTCGACTTCCGGTCTAGGATAGCCACAGGCCGCTCGATATAATTCAGGCTGTCATCAATCTGGATGTCCTCCAAAGGTACCACTGCTGAATCGTCCACCAGGCACTTCCGCAGCTGGGAGACGTGGAAAGTGCCGTGGATCTGACTGAGTTCGGCTGGCAGATCCAGCCGATATGCCACCTTGCCCACTCGGGCTGCAACCCTAAACGGTCCAATATACCTGGGACCCAACTTGCCCCGTTTCCTGAATCGGATGACGCCCTTCCACGGCGACACTTTCAGGAGAACCATATCCCCGACCTGGAACTCCAGGTCTGATCGGCGCCTATCGGCATAACTCTTCTGCCGACTCTGAGCAGTCCGAAGCCTGCTCCGGACCTGCTGAATCTTCTCTGTCGTCTTGAGCACTACTTCGGTGCTCCCCATGACTCTCTGTCCAACCTCGCCCCAACATATCGGGGTCCTGCACTTCCTCCCGTACAACATCTCGAAGGGAGAACGGTCAATACTCGCGTGATAGCTGTTGTTATATGAAAACTCGGCTAAAGGAAGATAGGTATCCCAGCTACCACCGAAGTCTAAAACACACGCCCGCAGCATGTCCTCCAGAGTCTGGATGGTCCGCTCGCTCTGGCCATCCGTCTGCGGGTGAAAGGCTGTACTAAAATGCAGACGAGTACGCAGCTCGTCATGAAACTTCTTCCAGAACCTGGAAGTGAACCGCACATCCCTATCCGAAATCACTGAAACTGGCACCCCGTGTCGTGCCACCACCTCTCTGATGTAGATATCGGCCAATTTCTCGGCCGAGATGCTCTCCTGAATCGGGATAAAGTGGGCGCTCTTGGTCAATCGATCGACGATGACCCATATCGAATCCACTCCCCGCGCGGTCCTGGGAAGCTTGGTGATGAAATCCATCATGATGTCTTCCCATTTCCACAGCGGGATATCCAACGGCTGCATCTTGCCGTGCGGTCTCTAGTGTTCGGGCTTGACCTTCCTGCAGGTCAGGCACCGCTCAACGTACCATGCTACATCCCGCTTCATGCAGGGCCACCAATAGTCCAGATGAAGATCCTTATACATCTTCGTTGCCCCTGGATGAATGGAGAATCGGGATTTGTGCACCTCCTCCATCAGAACCTGGCGCACGCCTCTGAGGTATGGAACCCACACCCTGCGGTGTAATGTCAATAATCCTCTGCTGTCATAGTCGAAAGAGGAAACCTGTCCCACAATCCGCTCACTCTTCCGATGTTCCTCCTTTATAGCCTCCTGCTGAGTCTCCCGGATCCGCTCCAAAAGCGGAGTCACCACTATCATCCGCATGCAAATATCCCTGATCGGCGCCGCCTTGCGGCTAAGCGCATCGGCCACCACGTTGGCCTTCCCCGGGTGATAAAGGATTTCACAATCATAATCCTTTACCACATCAAGCCACCGACGCTGCCTCATATTCAGATTTGGCTGGTCCATGAGGTACCTCAAACTCTTGTGGTCCGTGTAAATCGTACAGCGAACCCCATAGAGGTAATGACGCCAAATCTTGAGGGCGAACACAACAGCCCCCAACTCCAAATCATGCGTCGGGTAGTTCGCCTCGTGAGGCTTCAGCTGCCTCGACGCGTAGGCGATGACATGCCCTCTCTGCATCAATACCGCGCCCAAACCTGAGATGGACGCATCGCAGTATACAACAAAATCCTCCATGCCCTCTGGCAAGGCTAAGATTGGTGCCTCGCACAATCTCTGTCTCAGTGTCTCGAATGCTGCCTGCTGCTCAGGCCCCCAACGAAAGACCACATCCTTCCTCGTTAACCTGGTCAGGGGTAATGCTATCTTGGAGAAATCCTGGATGAATCTACGATAGTAGCCAGCTAATCCTAGGAAACTCCGAATCTCAGATGGAGATTTCGGAACCTCCCATCTCATCACGGCCTCCACCTTGGCCGGATCCACCGAAATCCCGTTCTGGTTGACAAGGTGCCCAAGAAACTGCACCTCACGCAACCAGAACTCACACTTGGAGAACTTAGCATACAGGTTCTCCCTTCTCAAGGTCTCCAAAACCTCCCGCAAATGCTCCTCATGTTGCTCTCGCGTCTTGGAGTAAACCAAGATATCATCTATAAATACTATCACCGACCGGTCTAACATCGGTCTACACACGCGGTTCATGAGGTCCATGAACCCGGCAGGAGCATTGGTGAGCCCGAAAGGCATCACCACGAACTCATAGTGGCCATAACGTGTCCGAAATGCCGTCTTCTGCACATCCTCCTCTCTGACCCTCACCTGGTGATACCCTGAACGCAAATCTATCTTGGAGAACCAAGATGCTCCCTGAAGCAGGTCAAAGAGGTCGTCAATCCTCGGGAGTGGGTAGCGGTTCTTCACCGTTACCTTATTCAGCTCCCTATAATCGATACACATCCGATGCGACCCGTCCTTCTTCTTCACAAACAGAATCGGGGCTCCCCAGGGTGAACTGCTTGGTCTAATGAAACCCTTGTCTAACAGCTCCTGAAGCTGTGTAGACAACTCCTGCATCTCAGGAGGAGCCAACCGATACGGTGCCTTGGCTATCGGAGCCGCACCAGGGACTAGGTCGATCCTGAACTCCACCTGTCGCTCTGGAGGTATCCCAGGCAGCTCCTCGGGGAATACATCCGCGAACTCTCGTACTACGGGCACATCGCCCATCGTCGCCTTACCCGCCTCCCGGGTGTCCATGACATATGCGACATATCCTGCGCAACCCTGCTGAAGGTAACGTCTTGCCCTCGCTGCCGAACAGAAGGCTGGCCCTCGCTGTGATCTCTCACCCTGAATTACTAACTCTCCCCCACTAGGGGCTCTGACTCATACTAACTATTACGCGCAATCTATCACTGCCCAATTGGGACTCAACCAATCCATACCAATAATGACCTTGTTTCCCTGCAATGGAATGGGAACTAGGTCAACCAAATACCGCTCTTCGAACAACCTTAACACACAATCTCGGAAGACCTCTGATGCTCGCACCGACCGGTCGTCCACAATCTCGATCTCTAAAGGGCAATCCAACATGCCCGAGGACTCAAGAAACTTCTTGCTAAGTGAAAGAGAAACAAAGGATCGGGTAGCCCCCGAATCAAACAACACCTGGACTGGAATACCGTTCACATGGAACGATCCTAAACGTATATACACAGAGCACATGTCAATATCGTAAATCTCATATAAATAGGTCCGAGGGAAAGAATCATACCCGTCACCACATCGGGTGCAGCGCGTGCATCCTCGGCTGTCAGCTGAAATGCCCGGCTCCTCACCACCGGAGCCTCTGCCTTGCCCTGCTGGCCATCTGTAATCCGCAGGGTCGTTGGAGCTGGCGCCTGTACTGACGTTGCTGCTGTCAACTGGGGGCAGTTGGCCCTCTTGTGGCCCCTCTGGTTGCAGTGGAAACACAGCAACTCAGATGTCTGAGTAACCGGAGCAGGGGCAGTACAATCCCTGCTGAAGTGTCCCGTCTTGCCGCACCTGTAGCAGCCTGTCGATCCTAATCTACACGCTCCCTCGTGCGACCTGCCGCACTTCCTGCAGCGGCCCGGTCCTGAATGGCCTTTCGGCCTACCATCTGATCCCTTGGGCTTCTTTCCCGAAGCCCCTATCGTCTGTCCCTCCTCTGCCTTCCTCTTCCGAATGTGCTCCAGATCTATCTCCCTCTCCCTCGCCCTAGCAATCATAGAATCCAGGGTAGGGCAAGCTGAAAAACTGACATGCTCCCGAATGTCAGCTCGCAACATGTCATGGTAGTGGGTCCTCCTCATATCCTCATCACCTGCATACTGGGGCACCAGTAACGCCCTCTCCCAGAACTTGGCAGTGATCTCCGCCACTGTCTCTGTCGTCTGCCTCATATTCAAGAACTCTCGTGCCAACTGCTGGAGTTCCACCGTAGGCGCGAACTCCGCCCTGAATCGTGTCACAAAGTCCGGCCATGTCATAACCTCAATGGCCGCGGCTCCCAAAGAGTCACAAACCGACTCCCACCAATCTCTAGCTCTGTCACGTAGACACCCTGCTGCAAATCGTACCTTCGACCCCTCGGGGCAGAAGCTGATCAGCTGTGCAGACTCAAGGTCTGCAATCCATCGTCTGGCAGCAATGGGGTCCTTCGCCCCATTGAAATCTGATGCACCACTGCCCCTGAAGTCCTTAAAGGACAGTGTGCGTGGTCCTGACTGGCTAGCCGCCATATCACTCCTGAACGCCCTGAGACGATCCTCCATCAACTCTACAATACCCTCCTTGATCGACCCGAAGATGATGGGAGTCGACTCAAGGATGCCCCTGGTAATCTCTGACGCAATGAACTCGCGTAGACCCTCATCAACTGGTTCGGACCCTGAACCCGAACCCGATCCTGATCCTGAGCCTCCCGTTCCCTGTCGTGTGGTCACCATGCTGCAAAACATAACATAACCACCATTATACTATATTCCACTAACGAGGCTCACATTCATATCACAAGTTCCCGGTCTCGTCTAGGCCCTTTTTGAATCGAGTACGGATCCTCCGCTTTCAGTAGTACGGGCCCATACTACCTTCCACGTCTATCCGTACTTTCCTCAAGAATTGCCTCAACTCAACCAAGTCCTTTCTACTAATACGGCGGTTCTCGTGCTACTCTCGCCCTAGGCTTGCCCTAGGGAAATCTCTGACTCTACCCAAACCAGTCCTCAGCTGCTGAAGGCCTCCTTGTAATGCCAATTAGCCATCACCTGAATACCATCACATGTGACGAGGCTCAGATAATCCTTCGAGTAAGAGACTCGTCCCTATAACGGTTAGACTCAAACGAGAGCTGCGCAATAGGTCCAAATCCAGCACTCTTAGATTATTCAACCCTGATCGCATGTGACGTGACGTATTCACATAATGGCTAACTCCCATCACTCCGAGCCCCACTAAGCACGAAGCAAGCAGCATTCGGACACAGTAAACTACTCAAGCAAATCTATCCTCATAACGAGAAATCTCATGCTACTCTCGCCCTAAGTAATCGCCATCCCACTCTCTGCCATCAGCTGCACAAGAGGTCCCTGCTTTCTTTCCCTAACTAGCTCGCGAATACTATTACATATTACTCAGACTAGATAATTATTCGAATGAGAGGTCCTACCCTACAACGGTTGGACTCAAACAAGAGCTGCGAAATAGGGCTAGACCCAACCTTCTGAAATTATTTAATCCTTGCAATATGTAACTTAGCATATTCGTTCACTAGTTAGTGAAAGACAACTGGAACTCCTAATAGCACAAAGCAAGCAGCATTCAGGCATTGAGTACACATAATCAAGTATATACTACTCTGGCTATCATACTGACTGATCTGTACTAGCATGCAATTCTCAAAAAGCCGAAACACATAAAGCAGGCACATAAGGCATCATTCCTAGATCCTTAGTCCTATTCTAGCATGCTGTTCTACTGAAACTGAAACTGATAATCATAACGTAAACTTGTATGGGTACTTTGGGGAAAACTTACTTGAGCTCGGCCGGTCGCGCACATCACACACCTTTTTCTTTTTAGAAACCCCTTTTACTTAGTCTTTAGAAAATCATTTCTTTATAAAAATCTTTTATTCCCTCGATTTGAGTCCAGACACCCCCGAAGGTGTGTCCGAATCCCTCAAACCAGGGCTCTGATACCAACTTGTAACATCCGAAAAATACCAGCTAAAATTTTCATTTTTAAATTAGGTTAATTCATAACAACATCGTTACAAAACATTCATAATATTTATTTATGTCTGAGAACCGGTAACATCATAGTAAAATATTCAGAGTACATCCCAGGAAATCCATAGTGCGGAAAACATGAGAGTGTGTGATATGCCGCTACCGCGCCGGCTCCTTTCCTGTCACACCCCGCTAAAGCGGAAACGCAAGGTATGACAGCGATAACGGTTTCATTGCAAAAGATAAAGATACATCACCATAGCAGTATTTAAAAGTTTACAACCCATAGCTTAAATAGAAACAAAATACAAGTTTTCCAAACAACATTGTTCAAAATAAAACTTCATAATAGCTTCAACACGATGCAGCATGCTCTATGATGATGAATCTTTACATCCACTTACTAATTATTTCCTGAAAAAGCATGTAAAACGGGCGTCAACTATGAAAATAGTTGGTGAGTTCACAAGTATATAAAATCGAGCTTGAAACAAAGCTTTTCGTAATACAAGTACATTGCTTGAATGATAAACCAAGTGGATTGCTATTAAAGAATACAAGTTTATTGCTATAACGAGAATCGAGTTTTGTATGTGTATGAGCAAACAATGAGTCTCAACCAAACCTATGACTGAAGCCCTATCGAGATCTATGCTTATCGTTCCATAGATGAATATGGTATCATGCACTCCAGCGATTCGGGCGAGTGAGGAGTTGTCAATTCCTAATAGCGCTATCCATAAAGACCATTGGCTCAAAGAGTTAATGGTTAGAGATACGGGAAGGGCCTTAGTACAATAAGTTCTCATGTTCCGTGTTGCATAGACATACATAAAGAAACATAGCAATACAATAGCAATCATGTTTGATACAATTCAATTTAAATACAACATGCAAATAATAGTTTTTCTGGACATGCTTTTCCACCCCAAAACATAAAAACTGAAAATAGGGGAGTGCGTGAATACTCACAATGTTTCGAGAAGATACAAGTAATGCTTCGGAATGCACCAACGTCTTACTACCGGGATCCTACGACATCAAACACACGCTAGTGAGTTTCCATGTCGAATCTAATGCTAATATACTAAATCCTACATATAGTGAAATGCCAATTTACATTTTAGTATTTGATTTTGTATCAATTGGTTACACTTTTTCTGAATAATACAATTCTACAAATCGTGCGATTAATTACAACATTGGAATATAAATTTTCCAAATTTAAATCCTTATTACAACATAAATTCACGAAAAATAGCATTCAAAGGATAAAAATTCTCAAACTTTTTATTTAACTGTTATTACACAATATTAAGCTGGGAAAAATATAAAAATGGATTTCCAAGCTGTTTAATTATATTTTATGATTTTTGAGCCTTTATTTCAATAAAAATTGAAATAAATAGAAAACAGTTTCCAAAATTACCCAAACTTTTTATTTAGCTGTTATTATACATAACTAGGCTGGGAAAAATATAAAACATATTTTTCAGTGGGTATTTCTATTTTTCCTTGTTTTATTCCTCTAAATAATCATTAATTGAAGAATAAATATTAAAAAGTTAAAATAAATTACCAAAAATTTTTGTAACATCATTTACAGTACAATTAACCTGGGAAAAATGCCAAAAGTGGTTTTCATATTGTCAAATCTGGTTTTGGGTATTTATGTGTATTTAAGTGTGATTAACTTTGGAAATTAAGGGAAAAATAGTTTACAGTGGAGAAAAATCCTCAAAATTTTTATGTAACCTCCTACTGTTCAACATGATGTTCTGGTAAATTTTCATGAATTTTGGATAATCAGAACTATTTTTCCTATTTTTAGACCATTATAATTACCAAAAATTGGGAAAAATAGCAAGGCATGATGAAAAATATTGAAATTATTTTTCTGAGTCACCCATCACAGGTAAGGTATGTGAAAATTGTTAGGTACAATTTTCTCACTCTCTAAAGTGGTTTTGTGATTTATTATACCCAAACAAAAAGAAAATCGGAAATCATATCAAACAGCAACAAAAACTGATGAAATTTAGTGAGGGGTCATTATTCACCATAAGGGTCATCCATGAATTTATTCCGGATTTATTGACCTCTGGAAGTATTTTAGGTGATTTATGCCCTTGGTTTCTAGCAATAATTTTAACAAATCAAAGAAATAATAAAAGCTTTTGGTATTTTACAGATTATCACATGCATGTGAGGGCTTTCAAAAGGAAAAATATCCAGAATTTATTCAGAAGGGAAATAGGGGTATTGAACCCAAACAAGTTAAGAAAAGTAGCATGCAATGATGCATGAGGTGTAAAGGTGGCTAAAGTTCATGAATTTGTGTAGCCCAATCAGTAGGGTTTTAAGCCACGAAATTTTAACCATCATTCACTGGATATGTTAAGTTTCCAAGGTATTTTTCCCCAGATTTATGGTTGGGTTTAAAGCCATTGTTCATGCAAGACAAAAATGGTAATCATAGAAAAAGAGCTGTTTGCGCAACCATTTTGTAAAAATTGCCAAAAATCGGATATTTAATATTTTACAGTGAGACCAGTTGGGTTTGAAAGTTAACCCATGGAACTATCCAGCACAAAAAGAATATCGGGATTTGGTTAAGAAATGACCGAGTTATGGCCGTTCAAAGTTGAACAAAGTATTCTGGCAGATTGCATGTTTGCTTGAGTGCATTTTTAGGACATTTAACAAGAACACCATGCATGCCTTTGTTAAGGTCCGATTTCTAGCACATGCATGGAGTGAATGAGCATCCAAGATGTACTATAAATGTTGTAAATGCTTTTAATCATGCAAGAACACCAAAGAAATGGAGAAGAAGATGTAACACTAGTTTTTGAAGTCATATGAACATGCATGCATCATTTTCACTCCTTGCATGGGTTTGATCCCGGATTTTCACCATTTCAAACACATGCATTGTGTTATGGTGAGAATCTACAAACCACAAGGGGAAAATAAAGATTTCTAGCCATGGAAAGGCATAGAATCCGAAAAAGAAGAGAAAACTAAGAAGATGAAGAAGTAGAACTTGAAACCATGGAAGAAGATGTTGTTGTTTACCTTGGTTTTGATCTTGAAGGAAGTAAGAGCACTCCAAGCCTTCAAATTTTAGAAACTATGGCTGAGAATGAGAGGATTTTCGTGGGTTAGAGAGAGAGAGGAGAGCTTGTGAGTGGAAGTGAAGAGAGAGTGAAGAGAGTGAAGAGAGTGAAGAGAGAAGAGGTGGAGTGAGAGAATGAGCCTAATGATGGAGTTTTTGGGGAAGATAGAGCATGGGGAGAGGGGAGATGGCCAGCCATTGAGTGGGTTAGGCCTCCTCTCTCCTAATTTCAAATTTTATAAAACTCCCTCCAACATTTTTATAAAAACCCTAACTTTTATAAAAATATTTCTTAAGCAAATTTGATTTATTTAAAAATCTTGTTTTTAACTAATAAATTATGATTAATATTTGATAATTTAATTTCTATTTTATTGAACATAATTCATCATTTGATTAATAAAAATTTGATATTAGAGAGTTTTTAGCCAAATTTTATAAAGTTTTTAAGCTTTATAATTTACAAATTTGGATTTTTAACTCTTTTAGGGTTTTGGAATATTGCTTGATATTTATCATCATAATGAAGTATAATTAGAATACTTTAATTTATTTTTAGGGTTTTACACCCTTTTTCCAATTATAACAAAGCTTGAAAGTTTCATTCAATTTATCGCATTGGCATTTCCTATTGTAGTTGAGCAACTTACTAGAATTGTAAGTGTCAAGTATATCAGTCCTAGATCTTAGTTGGATCCTAGTTTATGCAAGACTTTGACCTAATCTATACTACTAGGTCATGGTATGTTGTGCATGAATGGTTTTTATAAAGATGCATGAGTCCGAGAATGACCTGAATTTGACAGTTGTCACAGTATCCCCCACTTAAAAAGAATTTCGTCCCGAAATTCATTCTATGTCATCACTTGTCGTCGCAAAGGAAAAGTTGTGGATAATTTTCCTTCATGAAGTCCTCGCGCTCCCAAGTGTATTCCGGTCCGCGTTTTGAGTTCCAACGAACTTTCACTATCGGGATCTTACTCCGCTTAAGTTGTTTAACTTCCCTGTCAAGGATTTCTATCGGTTCCTCAACAAAGTTTAGCTTATCATTGATCTTGATTTCCTCCAGGGGTACTATCAATGCTTCATCGGCTAGACATTTCTTAAGATTGGAGACGTGGAACGTGTCATGAATGGCGCTTAACTCCTGGGGCAACTGGAGTTTATAAGCTACCGGACCAATCCTTTCAATGATTTCAAAGGGTCCAACATATCTCGGGCTTAGTTTTCCTTTCTTACCAAAACGCACAAGCCCTTTCCAAGGCGACACTTTTAAAAGTACCTTGTCTCCTACTTGGAATTCTAATGGTTTTCGACGATTATCCGCATAACTTTTCTGACGATCTCTAGCAGCTTTAAGCCTATCCTTGATGATAGCAATCTTGTCAGATGTTTCCTGGATAAGGTCGAGTCTAGTCAACTGTCTGTCTCCAATTTCAGTCCAGCATAAGGGCGAACGACACTTGCGTCCATACAATGCTTCGTATGGGGCACATTGGATACTCGTGTGGTAACTGTTATTGTAGGAAAACTCAATTAGAGGCAAATGAGTATCCCAATTTCCTTTGAACTCAATGACACATGCTCGAAGCATGTCTTCCAATGTTTGTATTGTTCTCTCCGTCTGCCCATCTGTCTGAGGGTGGTAAGCTGTGCTCAAATCTATCTTGGTTCCTAGTGCCTTCTGTAGCATCCACCAAAATCGTGATGTAAAACAACTATCTCTATCAGAAATGATAGATAGGGGTACACCATGCAGAGAAACAATTTTGTCGATGTAGATTTGGGCCAATTTTTCCATCTTGAAATCTTCCCGAATGGGGAGAAAATGAGCAGATTTTGTCAGTCGATCCACTATGACCCAAATTGAGTCGTGACCTTTAGCAGTTCTAGGAAGTTTGGTAACAAAATCCATAGATATTTGCTCCCATTTCCATTGGGGAATTTCAGGCTGTTGCAACAAGCCGGATGGTTTTTGATGTTCAGCTTTGACTATTGAGCATGTCAAACACTTCCCGACATACAAGGCAATATCCTTTTTCATTCCGGGCCACCAATAGTACCCTTTAAGATCCTTGTACATCTTATCCGCTCCAGGGTGGATTGAGTATTTAGATCGATGAGACTCCTCTAGTACCATGTCTCTCAGATTGTTAACCCTTGGAATCCAGACCCTGTCCTTAAAATAACGAACTCCATCAGGTTTGGTTTCAAATCTCACTTCCAAACCATGTAAGGTCTCGCCTGGAAGGTTTTCCTTGAATAAAGCTTTCTCCTGGGCATCAATGATTTGAGATTTCAAGCTTGTCTGAATCACCATTCCCAAAGCTCTCACATGGGAAGGTTTCACTCTTTCTTTTCTACTCAGAGCGTCGGCTACTACGTTAGCCTTCCCTGGGTGATAACGTATCTCACAATCATAATCACTAAACAACTCTACCCATCTCCTTTGCCGCATGTTTAACATTTTCTGATCTAGGATGTGCTGAAGGCTTTTGTGATCGGTATAAATGGTGCACTTGGTTCCGTATAAATAATGCCTCCATATTTTAAGAGCGAAAACTATTGCTCCTAGTTCTAGATCATGGGTGGTATAATTCTTCTCATGCGGTTTGAGTTGTCTAGAAGCATACGCAATGACCTTATCTTTTTGCATTAACACACATCCTAATCCTTGATGAGACGCATCACAATACACCACAAAGTTCTTTGATCCCTCTGGTAAAGCCAGAATTGGTGCATTGCACAACTTGTTTTTCAGGATTTGAAACGCCTCTTCGTGTTTCTCTTCCCAGAGAAATTTTCTGTCCTTTTGAGTCAAAGATGTTAATGGCTGAGCAATCCTAGAGAAATTTTCAATGAAGCGTCTGTAGTACCCAGCTAATCCTAGGAACTGTCGTATTTCTGTCGGGGTTTTGGGGGCTTCCCATTTCTTGATTGCCTCTATCTTAGCTGGATCTACATGAATTCCTCTTTCACCGATCACATGTCCAAGGAAATGTACTTCCCGAATCCAAAATTCACACTTAGTGAACTTTGCATACAATTTCTGCTCCTTCAACAGCTCCAACACTAGCTTCAGATGTCTCTCATGATCTTCTTTGGTTTGCGAGTAAACAAGTATGTCATCGATAAACACAATTACAAACTTGTCTAGGTATGGTCTACAGACCCTATTCATCAAATCCATGAAAACAGCGGGCGCGTTCGTTAGTCCAAAAGGCATGACTAAGAACTCATAATGCCCATAACGGGTTCTAAATGCTGTTTTGTGAATGTCCCCTTCGTGAATTCTTAGTTGATGATACCCTGACCGAAGGTCGATCTTTGAGAAATATGAAGCGCCCTGCAACTGATCGAACAAGTCATCTATCCGTGGGAGAGGATATCGATTTTTAATTGTCAACTTGTTCAGTTCTCTATAATCAATACACATTCGGAATGACCCGTCTTTCTTTTTGACGAATAACACTGGGGCTCCCCAAGGTGAAGAACTTGGTCGAATAAACCCTTTGTCTAGAAGTTCTTGAAGTTGTCCGGACAGTTCTTGCATCTCGGATGGCGCAAGGCGATATGGTGCTTTTGCTACCGGTGCCGCTCCGGGAATTAAGTCTATCCGAAATTCGACCTGCCTGAGAGGGGGTAGACTGGGTAATTCCTCCGGAAACACTTCGGGATAGTTTCGAACCACTGGGATCTCCTTGAGTTGCTTAGCTTCAGGTTCTCTTTCTATCACGTGGGCCATGAATGCAATACAATTCTTCTTCAGGTACTTGTGAATCTTCATGCTCGATACAATGTTTAAACTTCTCCCTGGCTTCTCACCGTGTATGATAAGGTTTTCTCCATTAGGGAGAGGCACTCTAATGACTTTCTCATAACAACCAATGTCCGCTCTATTCTTGGATAACCAATCCATTCCTACTATCACATCAAAACTACCTAGCTCTATAGGAATTAGGTCAATGCTAAAGAGCTTATCAGCTAAATTCAGAGTACAACCAGGAATTATATCATTAGCCCTAATTTCATGCCCATCAGCAAGTTCAATAGCATAAGCATTCCTCATCTTTTTCGATTTCAAGCCAATTAACGGGCTAAATGCTAAAGAAACAAAACTCATATCTGCTCCCGCATCAAATATTACCGATGCAAAATGGTTGTTCAGGAGAAACGTACATGTTATCACTTCAGGGTTCTGACGAGCTTCTTCTGCACCAATCACAAAGGCTACACCTCTTGCCCGTCCAACTTGATTTCCTTGGAAGTTTTGCCTGGCTTGGCCTTGTCCATTGTTACTAGGCCCTTTGTTCAGTTTGGGACATGCTCTACGGAAATGATCAATACTTCCGCACTCGTAACATGCCCTTTTTCCTTCCTTATTCAGCTTACAATACTTCGAGAAATGGCCTGATTGCTTACAGTTTTGGCACACTGGGCACGCTCCCTTATGATGAAAGTTACACTTATTGCACTTCGGAAGCGGTCCTGAGTACTGCTTTCTCTCCTGCACTTCCTGTTCTTGAGTTTTCACTGGTTCTTGCTCCTGGGCTCTTACCATAAAGTTTCTTGAGACTTTTTGCTTCCTCCCTGACTTGCCTCCATACTTCTTCTCTCCCTGTTCTACTGGCTTCCTCTTGCTACTAGAGTTTTCCTTTGTCGATGTCCCCATCCTTATCACATCATTGTTTAGTCGGTTTGTCAGGCTTACTGCACTCTGAATAGTAGTTGGGTTTGCTGAGGTAACCATTCCCCGAATCTCTGGTGCCAGACCCCAGATGTAACGATCTATCCGTTTCTCCTCAGGAGTAACCATGTGAGGTACCAGTTTTGCTAGTTCATGAAATCGGACTGTGTACTTCTCTATTTGTGTTCCAACCATAGAATGGTTCCAGAACTCAGATTCAAGCTTCTGAATTTCATCCTTGGGACAATACTCCTCTATCAGCAGCTTCTTTAGGTCTTCCCAAGTTAGCTGATATGCCGCTGCACGACCTCGGGTTTGCACTAAAGTATTCCACCAGGTCAATGCCCTATCCTGAAGTAGACAAGTTGCATACTCCACTTTGTTGCGTTCGAGACATTTGCTAATGTGAAGGACCGACTCCATACTGTCAATCCATTTCAGCAACCCGACCGCACCTTCCTTTCCATGGAATTCCTTAGGTTTACAGGCCATAAAGGACTTGTAGTTGCATTCTCTTTCATTGTTTCCCCGATTTCCTCCACTACTTCCTTGGTTAGCATTAAGTCCTGCAGTTACTTGAGTAACAATGTTTGGGATTGCTGCCATGAGTTGTTGTGCTACCACTTGAGCAACATCGGGTGTTTCGTTCTGTGGGCGCCCGCGATTAGGCCTTCCTGACATGGTTCTATGACACAAGAGTAGAAATACGTATAAATACATGAAATAATGTATAATATTTAGTTCACTACTATTTTGGAAACCATACGTGTTGTCAAATAAAGGGGTTGCATTAATACCATGCATATAGATTTGAGAAAGAAAAGAAAAGAAAAATCTCTTTATTCGACCATTTACCAATTAAATTCTAGGGTTTGACCTCATAGTAAAAGTTTTCAAACATAAAATAAAATTTTTCTTAAAACCAAACCAATACATCAATCCCAAAATAAAGTTTTAAATGTCTTTCCCAAAAGACACCCAACATGGGTTTTCATTTCATGACAAAATAAAATAAAATACTGAAATCAGAACCAAACACTAATCGCTATCCCAACAAGAATCATCAGCACCACAATCAGTAATAGCCCAACAAGCACATAATATGCGGTCATCGCATGACCTGCCACTCGTCTAGCAGCACTAGCAGTGTCAGCAGTCTCCATCGAATGCTGAAACAGGATTTCCATCCCTGTCAAGACTTCATCCAAAACTTCCCGATGCCCAGCTATCACAGCGAGACTGTGACGTAGGCCCGCTGCCAGTGATTGCAATCTCTGTGACTCCTCCGGGGTCATACCTGGCTGCCTGACAGGTATCCCTATGACTCGCGGCGGTGAGGGTGCTCTCGGTCCTGCAACGCTGGGTCCTACCCTGCTAGGTCCTGCCGTGCCAAGTCCTGCTGTGCTGGTGGCTACCCTCCCTGGAATGGGAACACTCTTCCTCGCCGTCCTCCGAATGCGAAGTCCATAAAGCGGTGGCTGTGGCAACACCGATGAAGGCGATGCCTCGCGTCGTTGACTCGGGGCGTTGTCATTGCTGATCTCCACCGAGTTTCCTGTATCTTCCGTATCCTCCGATGGGTCTTCTTCTACCGAGGCGGGGGGGGGGGGGTTACGTCGAGGGATAACAGTGACGTATCCGGACTCATCGGCTGAGGCGGTAGCGCGGGAAGATGACGATATTGACATAGTGGACTGAGACATAATTTCAATGAGATATGAAATAAATGACAATGCATGCCTATAATATGCAATGCTCACACACACCCAAAATTAACCTTTTTGAATTTTTGAAATAAAGTTTTCTCAAAAATTTTGTTGAACATATTCCCATTATAATTAGCTCAAGCTTTGTATAAATCTTTCCTTAATTAAACATAGGTGATCAGGCTATGTTTAATTGAGGTCCAACCTAATTATATTAGTAATATGTTTGATGTAAAAAGAATTTTTATAAGTTTTGGTTATAGGTTGTGTTTTCTTAAAGGAAAACTGATGTTCTCTATAACTTTAGCTCTGATACCACTTCTGTCACACCCCGCTAAAGCGGAAACGCAAGGTATGACAGCGATAACGGTTTCATTGCAAAAGATAAAGATACATCACCATAGCAGTATTTAAAAGTTTACAACCCATAGCTTAAATAGAAACAAAATACAAGTTTTCCAAACAACATTGTTCAAAATAAAACTTCATAATAGCTTCAACACGATGCAGCATGCTCTATGATGATGAATCTTTACATCCACTTACTAATTATTTCCTGAAAAAGCATGTAAAACGGGCGTCAACTATGAAAATAGTTGGTGAGTTCACAAGTATATAAAATCGAGCTTGAAACAAAGCTTTTCGTAATACAAGTACATTGCTTGAATGATAAACCAAGTGGATTGCTATTAAAGAATACAAGTTTATTGCTATAACGAGAATCGAGTTTTGTATGTGTATGAGCAAACAATGAGTCTCAACCAAACCTATGACTGAAGCCCTATCGAGATCTATGCTTATCGTTCCATAGATGAATATGGTATCATGCACTCCAGCGATTCGGGCGAGTGAGGAGTTGTCAATTCCTAATAGCGCTATCCATAAAGACCATTGGCTCAAAGAGTTAATGGTTAGAGATACGGGAAGGGCCTTAGTACAATAAGTTCTCATGTTCCGTGTTGCATAGACATACATAAAGAAACATAGCAATACAATAGCAATCATGTTTGATACAATTCAATTTAAATACAACATGCAAATAATAGTTTTTCTGGACATGCTTTTCCACCCCAAAACATAAAAACTGAAAATAGGGGAGTGCGTGAATACTCACAATGTTTCGAGAAGATACAAGTAATGCTTCGGAATGCACCAACGTCTTACTACCGGGATCCTACGACATCAAACACACGCTAGTGAGTTTCCATGTCGAATCTAATGCTAATATACTAAATCCTACATATAGTGAAATGCCAATTTACATTTTAGTATTTGATTTTGTATCAATTGGTTACACTTTTTCTGAATAATACAATTCTACAAATCGTGCGATTAATTACAACATTGGAATATAAATTTTCCAAATTTAAATCCTTATTACAACATAAATTCACGAAAAATAGCATTCAAAGGATAAAAATTCTCAAACTTTTTATTTAACTGTTATTACACAATATTAAGCTGGGAAAAATATAAAAATGGATTTCCAAGCTGTTTAATTATATTTTATGATTTTTGAGCCTTTATTTCAATAAAAATTGAAATAAATAGAAAACAGTTTCCAAAATTACCCAAACTTTTTATTTAGCTGTTATTATACATAACTAGGCTGGGAAAAATATAAAACATATTTTTCAGTGGGTATTTCTATTTTTCCTTGTTTTATTCCTCTAAATAATCATTAATTGAAGAATAAATATTAAACAGTTAAAATAAATTACCAAAAATTTTTGTAACATCATTTACAGTACAATTAACCTGGGAAAAATGCCAAAAGTGGTTTTCATATTGTCAAATCTGGTTTTGGGTATTTATGTGTATTTAAGTGTGATCAACTTTGGAAATTAAGGGGAAAATAGTTTACAGTGGAGAAAAATCCTCAAAATTTTTAAGTAACCTCCTACTGTTCAACATGATGTTCTGGTAAATTTTCATGAATTTTGGATAATCAGAACTATTTTTCCTATTTTTAGACCATTATAATTACCAAAAATTGGGAAAAATAGCAAGGCATGATGAAAAATGTTGAAATTATTTTTCTGAGTCACCCATCACAGGTAAGGTATGTGAAAATTGTTAGGTACAATTTTCTCACTCTCTAAAGTGGTTTTGTGATTTATTATACCCAAACAAAAAGAAAATCGGAAATCATATCAAACAGCAACAAAAACTGATGAAATTTAGTGAGGGGTCATTATTCACCATAAGGGTCATCCATGAATTTATTCCGGATTTATTGACCTCTGGAAGTATTTTAGGTGATTTATGCCCTTGGTTTCTAGCAATAATTTTAACAAATCAAAGAAATAATAAAAGCTTTTGGTATTTTACAGATTATCACATGCATGTGAGGGCTTTCAAAAGGAAAAATATCCAGAATTTATTCAGAAGGGAAATAGGGGTATTGAACCCAAACAAGTTAAGAAAAGTAGCATGCAATGATGCATGAGGTGTAAAGGTGGCTAAAGTTCATGAATTTGTGTAGCCCAATCAGTAGGGTTTTAAGCCACGAAATTTTAACCATCATTCACTGGATATGTTAAGTTTCCAAGGTATTTTTCCCCAGATTTATGGTTGGGTTTAAAGCCATTGTTCATGCAAGACAAAAATGGTAATCATAGAAAAAGAGCTGTTTGCGCAACCATTTTGTAAAAATTGCCAAAAATCGGATATTTAATATTTTACAGTGAGACCAGTTGGGTTTGAAAGTTAACCCATGGAAATATCCAGCACAAAAAGAATATCGGGATTTGGTTAAGAAATGACCGAGTTATGGCCGTTCAAAGTTGAACAAAGTATTCTGGCAGATTGCATGTTTGCTTGAGTGCATTTTTAGGACATTTAACAAGAACACCATGCATGCCTTTGTTAAGGTCCGATTTCTAGCACATGCATGGAGTGAATGAGCATCCAAGATGTACTATAAATGTTGTAAATGCTTTTAATCATGCAAGAACACCAAAGAAATGGAGAAGAAGATGTAACACTAGTTTTTGAAGTCATATGAACATGCATGCATCATTTTCACTCCTTGCATGGGTTTGATCCCGGATTTTCACCATTTCAAACACATGCATTGTGTTATGGTGAGAATCTACAAACCACAAGGGGAAAATAAAGATTTCTAGCCATGGAAAGGCATAGAATCCGAAAAAGAAGAGAAAACTAAGAAGATGAAGAAGTAGAACTTGAAACCATGGAAGAAGATGTTGTTGTTTACCTTGGTTTTGATCTTGAAGGAAGTAAGAGCACTCCAAGCCTTCAAATTTTCGAAACTATGGCTGAGAATGAGAGGATTTTCATGGGTTAGAGAGAGAGAGGAGAGCTTGTGAGTGGAAGTGAAGAGAGAGTGAAGAGAGTGAAGAGAGTGAAGAGAGAAGAGGTGGAGTGAGAGAATAAGCCTAATGATGGAGTTTTTGGGGAAGATAGAGCATGGGGAGAAGGGAGATGGCCAGCCATTGAGTAGGTTAGGCCTCCTCTCTCCTAATTTCAAATTTTATAAAACTCCCTCCAACATTTTTATAAAAACCCTAACTTTTATAAAAATATTTCTTAAGCAAATTTGATTTATTTAAAAATCTTGTTTTTAACTAATAAATTATGATTAATATTTGATAATTTAATTTCTATTTTATTGAACATAATTCATCATTTGATTAATAAAAATTTGATATTAGAGAGTTTTTAGCCAAATTTTATAAAGTTTTTAAGCTTTATAATTTACAAATTTGGATTTTTAACTCTTTTAGGGTTTTGGAATATTGCTTGATATTTATCATCATAATGAAGTATAATTAGAATACTTTAATTTATTTTTAGGGTTTTACACCCTTTTTCCAATTATAACAAAGCTTGAAAGTTTCATTCAATTTATCGCATTGGCATTTCCTATTGTAGTTGAGCAACTTACTAGAATTGTAAGTGTCAAGTATATCAGTCCTAGATCTTAGTTGGATCCTAGTTTATGCAAGACTTTGACCTAATCTATACTACTAGGTCATGGTATGTTGTGCATGAATGGTTTTTATAAAGATGCATGAGTCCGAGAATGACCTGAATTTGACAGTTGTCACATTTCCCCTAGCTGAAGAGGTACCTGAAAACAAAACTATAAAACGTAAGCACGAAGCTTAGTGAGTTCCCCCATAATGCCACATACCATGTAATCATATAATGAGTAACTAAGGGATACGGGCCTCGCCCACACCCATAGAGGTACGGGCCTCGCCCACACTCTACTAGCTAGGAGATACGGGCCTCGCCCACACTCTACTTTCTGAGAGATACGGGCCTCGCCCACACTCTACTACTAAACCATAACATACAAGTATCACACAGACAACAAGTATAAGCAATTCTATCATACTGGCATATAACACAATCAACTCAGCTATGAGATACGGGCCCCGCCCACACTCTGATACTAACATATCGTCTATACGGGCCGGCCTTGGTGCCTTAGACCCGTCCCTACTGGAAGAAAACTCACCTCGAGAGTAGCTGCTGAAAAACCTGCTCAAACTACGCCTGGCTGCCGCACCGGTAATCCCTCCGGCTATAAATCCGTAAACATGGATTAGGTACTCATAAATACCCCTAAGGTCAAATGACTGGTCAAAGTCAACTCCTTGGTCAAAGTCAACCTTCTGATTGACTGGACTCGCCGAGTCCATATGGCGACTCGCCGAGTCCTTCTATGTCTAGCCCGACTCTGACTCATCGGGTCCCTGTTCCCACTCACTGAGTCACCCTGACTCGCTAGACGGGGTCAACTAACAAACCCGCGACTGGACTCGCCGAGTCCAAGGGGGTGACTCGCCGAGTCCGACGAACAGATCTCACAAATCGCTCCAATCTTCCATCAGAACATCAACCTTGGAGATTTGGAGATTCTGGGACTATAGCTACACGTTAAATTGCTAATTCCACGTGCGACTACGGAGGGTTGGACCTCCTACACTTAAACCCTTCTTATCCTAGTGACTGATCATATGACTCGCCGAGTTGGAAGAACAACTCGTCGAGTTCAAGGCTATATTCAAGGGACACGCCGAGTTTGAGGAACGACTCGCCGAGTACCAGACAATCTTCATAGGACTCGCCGAGTTTCTTATCCAACTCGCCGAGTCTAAGGCCATCTTCATGGAACTCGCCGAGTGCACTTTGGCACTCGCCGAGTACCCTTCGACTCTTCACCCATTCTGGCCAAATTTGAGACATGCAATGGTTCCAAACCATAAATCTAAGCTCCTAGGGCATAAACACACGGAGTTTGGGAGGTTTAAGGGCTTGCAATCCACATATAAGGGACAAAAAGGGAATCTATTTTACTAAGGATCAAGAAGGAGCTTTCTTACCTGGTTAGGAGCTTCTCCCAGGGTAGATTTCGGATCTATCACACTTCCTTGCACCCTCCAACTTCCTCCTTCTTCTTCTAAGCTTCAAACTTCCTTCACCAAGCCAAAATCATTCACAAGGATCAATATGGGCTAGGGTTTTGCTCTACAGTTCTTCTGGAAGAGAATGGGACGAAATGGGTGTTTTAGAATGGGTAAAATAGGGTGAAATGTCTGAAGATAGAGTTTCATTCAGACGGGTGGACTCGCCGAGTCCATGCATCGACTCGCCGAGTTCACCGCTCAAATCCCGTGTCCACCCTGCTGCTACTCGGCGAGTCGGGACGTAGGCTCGCCGAGTTCGTGGCAAAAATAAGAATAAAACTTAAATAAAATCATACCATGAACCCAGTGTTACACATATGCTACATAACCGATGTCACGGGAATCAACACATCCAACATATCTAATAGGATTTTGAATGTTCCTTTTATGCCTTCTTTTTTGCTATAGTTTCTTCCTTATTTCCTTCTTTCTTGGCACCATCATCTCTACAGACTTTCTCACTAGGTTGGTCATGAAATTCATATTGTATAGGGTGTTCCATGTTAGTTTGTTGTTCTCAATTTATCACAACTCCATAGGGGTTTTATGTTGTAAACTCCGCCTTCTAGGTAGCACCCTGACCTTGTTTCCTTGCACAACTTGTACTTTTTCCCATCTAGTTACACGTAGCAGATTCATCAAAGGTAACATCTCTGCTAATAATAAACTTTTGAGTTCTTCCTTATTCTATACACCACAGTCGATAACCTTTCACTCCAATCGCAAATCCAAGATATATGCATTTTATATCCCTCGACTCTAGTTTACTATCATTATTGTAACTTCGTGATTTTTCATCTCATTTTTTTTTAAAAACTAAAACATCATTTAGCGTTAAAATGCAAAGGAAGTATTATTAAAAGTTTATTTGAAAACACCACCAACGTTACTTAAAAGAAACATCCAAAAAGTACAAGTATTCCAAAACATCCAAAAGTGAAAACTTAAGCAACCAAGTTCCAAGATGGTATCGTCTAAATAAGAAAACACCAAAAATCATAACTATCCAAAAGTGCATCCCAAACTCACCAAGCCTCACTCCTTAGCTACATGTACCAACATAAGGAAAACATGAAAAATACAACATATCAAAGGGTCCAACATATCTCGGGCTTAGTTTTCCTTTCTTACCAAAACGCACAAGCCCTTTCCAAGGCGACACTTTTAAAAGTACCTTGTCTCCTACTTGGAATTCTAATGGTTTTCGACGATTATCCGCATAACTTTTCTGACGATCTCTAGCAGCTTTAAGCCTATCCTTGATGATAGCAATCTTGTCAGATGTTTCCTGGATAAGGTCGAGTCTAGTCAACTGTCTGTCTCCAATTTCAGTCCAGCATAAGGGCGAACGACACTTGCGTCCATACAATGCTTCGTATGGGGCACATTGGATACTCGTGTGGTAACTGTTATTGTAGGAAAACTCAATTAGAGGCAAATGAGTATCCCAATTTCCTTTGAACTCAATGACACATGCTCGAAGCATGTCTTCCAATGTTTGTATTGTTCTCTCCGTCTGCCCATCTGTCTGAGGGTGGTAAGCTGTGCTCAAATCTATCTTGGTTCCTAGTGCCTTCTGTAGCATCCACCAAAATCGTGATGTAAAACGACTATCTCTATCAGAAATGATAGATAGGGGTACACCATGCAGAGAAACAATTTTGTCGATGTAGATTTGGGCCAATTTTTCCATCTTGAAATCTTCCCGAATGGGGAGAAAATGAGCAGATTTTGTCAGTCGATCCACTATGACCCAAATTGAGTCGTGACCTTTAGCAGTTCTAGGAAGTTTGGTAACAAAATCCATAGATATTTGCTCCCATTTCCATTGGGGAATTTCAGGCTGTTGCAACAAGCCGGATGGTTTTTGATGTTCAGCTTTGACTATTGAGCATGTCAAACACTTCCCGACATACAAGGCAATATCCTTTTTCATTCCGGGCCACCAATAGTACCCTTTAAGATCCTTGTACATCTTATCCGCTCCAGGGTGGATTGAGTATTTAGATCGATGAGACTCCTCTAGTACCATGTCTCTCAGATTGTTAACCCTTGGAATCCAGACCCTGTCCTTAAAATAACGAACTCCATCAGGTTTGGTTTCAAATCTCACTTCCAAACCATGTAAGGTCTCGCCTGGAAGGTTTTCCTTGAATAAAGCTTTCTCCTGGGCATCAATGATTTGAGATTTCAAGCTTGTCTGAATCACCATTCCCAAAGCTCTCACACGGGAAGGTTTCACTCTTTCTTTTCTACTCAGAGCGTCGGCTACTACGTTAGCCTTCCCTGGGTGATAACGTATCTCACAATCATAATCACTAAACAACTCTACCCATCTCCTTTGCCGCATGTTTAACATTTTCTGATCTAGGATGTGCTGAAGGCTTTTGTGATCGGTATAAATGGTGCACTTGGTTCTGTACAAATAATGCCTCCATATTTTAAGAGCGAAAACTATTGCTCCTAGTTCTAGATCATGGGTGGTATAATTCTTCTCATGCGGTTTGAGTTGTCTAGAAGCATACGCAATGACCTTATCTTTTTGCATTAACACACATCCTAATCCTTGATGAGACGCATCACAATACACCACAAAGTTCTCTGATCCCTCTGGTAAAGCCAGAATTGGTGCATTGCACAACTTGTTTTTCAGGATTTGAAACGCCTCTTCGTGTTTCTCTTCCCAGAGAAATTTTCTGTCCTTTTGAGTCAAAGATGTTAATGGCTGAGCAATCCTAGAGAAATTTTCAATGAAGCGTCTGTAGTACCCAGCTAATCCTAGGAACTGTCGTATTTCTGTCGGGGTTTTGGGGGCTTCCCATTTCTTGATTGCCTCTATCTTAGCTGGATCTACATGAATTCCTCTTTCACCGATCACATGTCCAAGGAAATGTACTTCCCGAATCCAAAATTCACACTTAGTGAACTTTGCATACAATTTCTGCTCCTTCAACAGCTCCAACACTAGCTTCAGATGTCTCTCATGATCTTCTTTGGTTTGCGAGTAAACAAGTATGTCATCGATAAACACAATTACAAACTTGTCTAGGTATGGTCTACAGACCCTATTCATCAAATCCATGAAAACAGCGGGCGCGTTCGTTAGTCCAAAAGGCATGACTAAGAACTCATAATGCCCATAACGGGTTCTAAATGCTGTTTTGTGAATGTCCCCTTCGTGAATTCTTAGTTGATGATACCCTGACCGAAGGTCGATCTTTGAGAAATATGAAGCGCCCTGCAACTGATCGAACAAGTCATCTATCCGTGGGAGAGGATATCGATTTTTAATTGTCAACTTGTTCAGTTCTCTATAATCAATACACATTCGGAATGACCCGTCTTTCTTTTTGACGAATAACACTGGGGCTCCCCAAGGTGAAGAACTTGGTCGAATAAACCCTTTGTCTAGAAGTTCTTGAAGTTGTCCGGACAGTTCTTGCATCTCGGATGGCGCAAGGCGATATGGTGCTTTTGCTACCGGTGCCGCTCCGGGAATTAAGTCTATCCGAAATTCGACCTGCCTGAGAGGGGGTAGACTGGGTAATTCCTCCGGAAACACTTCGGGATAGTTTCGAACCACTGGGATCTCCTTGAGTTGCTTAGCTTCAGGTTCTCTTTCTATCACGTGGGCCATGAATGCAATACAATTCTTCTTCAGGTACTTGTGAATCTTCATGCTCGATACAATGTTTAAACTTCTCCCTGGCTTCTCACCGTGTATGATAAGGTTTTCTCCATTAGGGAGAGGCACTCTAATGACTTTCTCATAACAACCAATGTCCGCTCTATTCTTGGATAACCAATCCATTCCTACTATCACATCAAAACTACCTAGCTCTATAGGAATTAGGTCAATGCTAAAGAGCTTATCAGCTAAATTCAGAGTACAACCAGGAATTATATCATTAGCCCTAATTTCATGCCCATCAGCAAGTTCAATAGCATAAGCATTCCTCATCTTTTTCGATTTCAAGCCAATTAACGGGCTAAATGCTAAAGAAACAAAACTCATATCTGCTCCCGCATCAAATATTACCGATGCAAAATGGTTGTTCAGGAGAAACGTACATGTTATCACTTCAGGGTTCTGACGAGCTTCTTCTGCACCAATCACAAAGGCTACACCTCTTGCCCGTCCAACTTGATTTCCTTGGAAGTTTTGCCTGGCTTGGCCTTGTCCATTGTTACTAGGCCCTTTGTTCAGTTTGGGACATGCTCTACGGAAATGATCAATACTTCCGCACTCGTAACATGCCCTTTTTCCTTCCTTATTCAGCTTACAATACTTCGAGAAATGGCCTGATTGCTTACAGTTTTGGCACACTGGGCACGCTCCCTTATGATGAAAGTTACACTTATTGCACTTCGGAAGCGGTCCTGAGTACTGCTTTCTCTCCTGCACTTCCTGTTCTTGAGTTTTCACTGGTTCTTGCTCCTGGGCTCTTACCATAAAGTTTCTTGAGACTTTTTGCTTCCTCCCTGACTTGCCTCCATACTTCTTCTCTCCCTGTTCTACTGGCTTCCTCTTGCTACTAGAGTTTTCCTTTGTCGATGTCCCCATCCTTATCACATCATTGTTTAGTCGGTTTGCCAGGCTTACTGCACTCTGAATAGTAGTTGGGTTTGCTGAGGTAACCATTCCCCGAATCTCTGGTGCCAGACCCCAGATGTAACGATCTATCCGTTTCTCCTCAGGAGTAACCATGTGAGGTACCAGTTTTGCTAGTTCATGAAATCGGACTGTGTACTTCTCTATTTGTGTTCCAACCATAGAATGGTTCCAGAACTCAGATTCAAGCTTCTGAATTTCATCCTTGGGACAATACTCCTCTATCAGCAGCTTCTTTAGGTCTTCCCAAGTTAGCTGATATGCCGCTGCACGACCTCGGGTTTGCACTAAAGTATTCCACCAGGTCAATGCCCTATCCTGAAATAGACAAGTTGCATACTCCACTTTGTTGCGTTCGAGACATTTGCTAATGTGAAGGACCGACTCCATACTGTCAATCCATTTCAGCAACCCGACCGCACCTTCCTTTCCATGGAATTCCTTAGGTTTACAGGCCATAAAGGACTTGTAGTTGCATTCTCTTTCATTGTTTCCCCGATTTCCTCCACTACTTCCTTGGTTAGCATTAAGTCCTGCAGTTACTTGAGTAACAATGTTTGGGATTGCTGCCATGAGTTGTTGTGCTACCACTTGAGCAACATCGGGTGTTTCGTTCTGTGGGCGCCCGCGATTAGGCCTTCCTGACATGGTTCTATGACACAAGAGTAGAAATACGTATAAATACATGAAATAATGTATAATATTTAGTTCACTACTATTTTGGAAACCATACGTGTTGTCAAATAAAGGGGTTGCATTAATACCATGCATATAGATTTGAGAAAGAAAAGAAAAGAAAAATCTCTTTATTCGACCATTTACCAATTAAATTCTAGGGTTTGACCTCATAGTAAAAGTTTTCAAACATAAAATAAAATTTTTCTTAAAACCAAACCAATACATCAATCCCAAAATAAAGTTTTAAATGTCTTTCCCAAAAGACACCCAACATGGGTTTTCATTTCATGACAAAATAAAATAAAATACTGAAATCAGAACCAAACACTAATCGCTATCCCAACAAGAATCATCAGCACCACAATCAGTAATAGCCCAACAAGCACATAATATGCGGTCATCGCATGACCTGCCACTCGTCTAGCAGCACTAGCAGTGTCAGCAGTCTCCATCGAATGCTGAAACAGGATTTCCATCCCTGTCAAGACTTCATCCAAAACTTCCCGATGCCCAGCTATCACAGCGAGACTGTGACGTAGGCCCGCTGCCAGTGATTGCAATCTCTGTGACTCCTCCGGGGTCATACCTGGCTGCCTGACAGGTATCCCTATGACTCGCGGCGGTGAGGGTGCTCTCGGTCCTGCAACGCTGGGTCCTACCCTGCTAGGTCCTGCCGTGCCAAGTCCTGCTGTGCTGGTGGCTACCCTCCCTGGAATGGGAACACTCTTCCTCGCCGTCCTCCGAATGCGAAGTCCATAAAGCGGTGGCTGTGGCAACACCGATGAAGGCGATGCCTCGCGTCGTTGACTCGGGGCGTTGTCATTGCTGATCTCCACCGAGTTTCCTGTATCTTCCGTATCCTCCGATGGGTCTTCTTCTACCGAGGCGGGGGGGGGGGGTTACGTCGAGGGATAACAGTGACGTATCCGGACTCATCGGCTGAGGCGGTAGCGCGGGAAGATGACGATATTGACATAGTGGACTGAGACATAATTTCAATGAGATATGAAATAAATGACAATGCATGCCTATAATATGCAATGCTCACACACACCCAAAATTAACCTTTTTGAATTTTTGAAATAAAGTTTTCTCAAAAATTTTGTTGAACATATTCCCATTATAATTAGCTCAAGCTTTGTATAAATCTTTCCTTAATTAAACATAGGTGATCAGGCTATGTTTAATTGAGGTCCAACCTAATTATATTAGTAATATGTTTGATGTAAAAAGAATTTTTATAAGTTTTGGTTATAGGTTGTGTTTTCTTAAAGGAAAACTGATGTTCTCTATAACTTTAGCTCTGATACCACTTCTGTCACACCCCGCTAAAGCGGAAACGCAAGGTATGACAGCGATAACGGTTTCATTGCAAAAGATAAAGATACATCACCATAGCAGTATTTAAAAGTTTACAACCCATAGCTTAAATAGAAACAAAATACAAGTTTTCCAAACAACATTGTTCAAAATAAAACTTCATAATAGCTTCAACACGATGCAGCATGCTCTATGATGATGAATCTTTACATCCACTTACTAATTATTTCCTGAAAAAGCATGTAAAACGGGCGTCAACTATGAAAATAGTTGGTGAGTTCACAAGTATATAAAATCGAGCTTGAAACAAAGCTTTTCGTAATACAAGTACATTGCTTGAATGATAAACCAAGTGGATTGCTATTAAAGAATACAAGTTTATTGCTATAACGAGAATCGAGTTTTGTATGTGTATGAGCAAACAATGAGTCTCAACCAAACCTATGACTGAAGCCCTATCGAGATCTATGCTTATCGTTCCATAGATGAATATGGTATCATGCACTCCAGCGATTCGGGCGAGTGAGGAGTTGTCAATTCCTAATAGCGCTATCCATAAAGACCATTGGCTCAAAGAGTTAATGGTTAGAGATACGGGAAGGGCCTTAGTACAATAAGTTCTCATGTTCCGTGTTGCATAGACATACATAAAGAAACATAGCAATACAATAGCAATCATGTTTGATACAATTCAATTTAAATACAACATGCAAATAATAGTTTTTCTGGACATGCTTTTCCACCCCAAAACATAAAAACTGAAAATAGGGGAGTGCGTGAATACTCACAATGTTTCGAGAAGATACAAGTAATGCTTCGGAATGCACCAACGTCTTACTACCGGGATCCTACGACATCAAACACACGCTAGTGAGTTTCCATGTCGAATCTAATGCTAATATACTAAATCCTACATATAGTGAAATGCCAATTTACATTTTAGTATTTGATTTTGTATCAATTGGTTACACTTTTTCTGAATAATACAATTCTACAAATCGTGCGATTAATTACAACATTGGAATATAAATTTTCCAAATTTAAATCCTTATTACAACATAAATTCACGAAAAATAGCATTCAAAGGATAAAAATTCTCAAACTTTTTATTTAACTGTTATTACACAATATTAAGCTGGGAAAAATATAAAAATGGATTTCCAAGCTGTTTAATTATATTTTATGATTTTTGAGCCTTTATTTCAATAAAAATTGAAATAAATAGAAAACAGTTTCCAAAATTACCCAAACTTTTTATTTAGCTGTTATTATACATAACTAGGCTGGGAAAAATATAAAACATATTTTTCAGTGGGTATTTCTATTTTTCCTTGTTTTATTCCTCTAAATAATCATTAATTGAAGAATAAATATTAAACAGTTAAAATAAATTACCAAAAATTTTTGTAACATCATTTACAGTACAATTAACCTGGGAAAAATGCCAAAAGTGGTTTTCATATTGTCAAATCTGGTTTTGGGTATTTATGTGTATTTAAGTGTGATCAACTTTGGAAATTAAGGGGAAAATAGTTTACAGTGGAGAAAAATCCTCAAAATTTTTAAGTAACCTCCTACTGTTCAACATGATGTTCTGGTAAATTTTCATGAATTTTGGATAATCAGAACTATTTTTCCTATTTTTAGACCATTATAATTACCAAAAATTGGGAAAAATAGCAAGGCATGATGAAAAATGTTGAAATTATTTTTCTGAGTCACCCATCACAGGTAAGGTATGTGAAAATTGTTAGGTACAATTTTCTCACTCTCTAAAGTGGTTTTGTGATTTATTATACCCAAACAAAAAGAAAATCGGAAATCATATCAAACAGCAACAAAAACTGATGAAATTTAGTGAGGGGTCATTATTCACCATAAGGGTCATCCATGAATTTATTCCGGATTTATTGACCTCTGGAAGTATTTTAGGTGATTTATGCCCTTGGTTTCTAGCAATAATTTTAACAAATCAAAGAAATAATAAAAGCTTTTGGTATTTTACAGATTATCACATGCATGTGAGGGCTTTCAAAAGGAAAAATATCCAGAATTTATTCAGAAGGGAAATAGGGGTATTGAACCCAAACAAGTTAAGAAAAGTAGCATGCAATGATGCATGAGGTGTAAAGGTGGCTAAAGTTCATGAATTTGTGTAGCCCAATCAGTAGGGTTTTAAGCCACGAAATTTTAACCATCATTCACTGGATATGTTAAGTTTCCAAGGTATTTTTCCCCAGATTTATGGTTGGGTTTAAAGCCATTGTTCATGCAAGACAAAAATGGTAATCATAGAAAAAGAGCTGTTTGCGCAACCATTTTGTAAAAATTGCCAAAAATCGGATATTTAATATTTTACAGTGAGACCAGTTGGGTTTGAAAGTTAACCCATGGAACTATCCAGCACAAAAAGAATATCGGGATTTGGTTAAGAAATGACCGAGTTATGGCCGTTCAAAGTTGAACAAAGTATTCTGGCAGATTGCATGTTTGCTTGAGTGCATTTTTAGGACATTTAACAAGAACACCATGCATGCCTTTGTTAAGGTCCGATTTCTAGCACATGCATGGAGTGAATGAGCATCCAAGATGTACTATAAATGTTGTAAATGCTTTTAATCATGCAAGAACACCAAAGAAATGGAGAAGAAGATGTAACACTAGTTTTTGAAGTCATATGAACATGCATGCATCATTTTCACTCCTTGCATGGGTTTGATCCCGGATTTTCACCATTTCAAACACATGCATTGTGTTATGGTGAGAATCTACAAACCACAAGGGGAAAATAAAGATTTCTAGCCATGGAAAGGCATAGAATCCGAAAAAGAAGAGAAAACTAAGAAGATGAAGAAGTAGAACTTGAAACCATGGAAGAAGATGTTGTTGTTTACCTTGGTTTTGATCTTGAAGGAAGTAAGAGCACTCCAAGCCTTCAAATTTTCGAAACTATGGCTGAGAATGAGAGGATTTTCGTGGGTTAGAGAGAGAGAGGAGAGCTTGTGAGTGGAAGTGAAGAGAGAGTGAAGAGAGTGAAGAGAGTGAAGAGAGAAGAGGTGGAGTGAGAGAATGAGCCTAATGATGGAGTTTTTGGGGAAGATAGAGCATGGGGAGAAGGGAGATGGCCAGCCATTGAGTAGGTTAGGCCTCCTCTCTCCTAATTTCAAATTTTATAAAACTCCCTCCAACATTTTTATAAAAACCCTAACTTTTATAAAAATATTTCTTAAGCAAATTTGATTTATTTAAAAATCTTGTTTTTAACTAATAAATTATGATTAATATTTGATAATTTAATTTCTATTTTATTGAACATAATTCATCATTTGATTAATAAAAATTTGATATTAGAGAGTTTTTAGCCAAATTTTATAAAGTTTTTAAGCTTTATAATTTACAAATTTGGATTTTTAACTCTTTTAGGGTTTTGGAATATTGCTTGATATTTATCATCATAATGAAGTATAATTAGAATACTTTAATTTATTTTTAGGGTTTTACACCCTTTTTCCAATTATAACAAAGCTTGAAAGTTTCATTCAATTTATCGCATTGGCATTTCCTATTGTAGTTGAGCAACTTACTAGAATTGTAAGTGTCAAGTATATCAGTCCTAGATCTTAGTTGGATCCTAGTTTATGCAAGACTTTGACCTAATCTATACTACTAGGTCATGGTATGTTGTGCATGAATGGTTTTTATAAAGATGCATGAGTCCGAGAATGACCTGAATTTGACAGTTGTCACATTTCCCCTAGCTGAAGAGGTACCTGAAAACAAAACTATAAAACGTAAGCACGAAGCTTAGTGAGTTCCCCCATAATGCCACATACCATGTAATCATATAATGAGTAACTAAGGGATACGGGCCTCGCCCACACCCATAGAGGTACGGGCCTCGCCCACACTCTACTAGCTAGGAGATACGGGCCTCGCCCACACTCTACTTTCTGAGAGATACGGGCCTCGCCCACACTCTACTACTAAACCATAACATACAAGTATCACACAGACAACAAGTATAAGCAATTCTATCATACTGGCATATAACACAATCAACTCAGCTATGAGATACGGGCCCCGCCCACACTCTGATACTAACATATCGTCTATACGGGCCGGCCTTGGTGCCTTAGACCCGTCCCTACTGGAAGAAAACTCACCTCGAGAGTAGCTGCTGAAAAACCTGCTCAAACTACGCCTGGCTGCCGCACCGGTAATCCCTCCGGCTATAAATCCGTAAACATGGATTAGGTACTCATAAATACCCCTAAGGTCAAATGACTGGTCAAAGTCAACTCCTTGGTCAAAGTCAACCTTCTGATTGACTGGACTCGCCGAGTCCATATGGCGACTCGCCGAGTCCTTCTATGTCTAGCCCGACTCTGACTCATCGGGTCCCTGTTCCCACTCACTGAGTCACCCTGACTCGCTAGACGGGGTCAACTAACAAACCCGCGACTGGACTCGCCGAGTCCAAGGGGGTGACTCGCCGAGTCCGACGAACAGATCTCACAAATCGCTCCAATCTTCCATCAGAACATCAACCTTGGAGATTTGGAGATTCTGGGACTATAGCTACACGTTAAATTGCTAATTCCACGTGCGACTACGGAGGGTTGGACCTCCTACACTTAAACCCTTCTTATCCTAGTGACTGATCATATGACTCGCCGAGTTGGAAGAACAACTCATCGAGTTCAAGGCTATATTCAAGGGACACGCCGAGTTTGAGGAACGACTCGCCGAGTACCAGACAATCTTCATAGGACTCGCCGAGTTTCTTATCCAACTCGCCGAGTCTAAGGCCATCTTCATGGAACTCGCCGAGTGCACTTTGGCACTCGCCGAGTACCCTTCGACTCTTCACCCATTCTGGCCAAATTTGAGACATGCAATGGTTCCAAACCATAAATCTAAGCTCCTAGGGCATAAACACACGGAGTTTGGGAGGTTTAAGGGCTTGCAATCCACATATAAGGGACAAAAAGGGAATCTATTTTACTAAGGATCAAGAAGGAGCTTTCTTACCTGGTTAGGAGCTTCTCCCAGGGTAGATTTCGGATCTATCACACTTCCTTGCACCCTCCAACTTCCTCCTTCTTCTTCTAAGCTTCAAACTTCCTTCACCAAGCCAAAATCATTCACAAGGATCAATATGGGCTAGGGTTTTGCTCTACAGTTCTTCTGGAAGAGAATGGGACGAAATGGGTGTTTTAGAATGGGTAAAATAGGGTGAAATGTCTGAAGATAGAGTTTCATTCAGACGGGTGGACTCGCCGAGTCCATGCATCGACTCGCCGAGTTCACCGCTCAAATCCCGTGTCCACCCTGCTGCTACTCGGCGAGTCGGGACGTAGGCTCGCCGAGTTCGTGGCAAAAATAAGAATAAAACTTAAATAAAATCATACCATGAACCCGGTGTTACACATATGCTACATAACCGATGTCACGGGAATCAACACATCCAACATATCTAATAGGATTTTGAATGTTCCTTTTATGCCTTCTTTTTTGCTATAGTTTCTTCCTTATTTCCTTCTTTCTTGGCACCATCATCTCTACAGACTTTCTCACTAGGTTGGTCATGAAATTCATATTGTATAGGGTGTTCCATGTTAGTTTGTTGTTCTCAATTTATCACAACTCCATAGGGGTTTTATGTTGTAAACTCCGCCTTCTAGGTAGCACCCTGACCTTGTTTCCTTGCACAACTTGTACTTTTTCCTATCTAGTTACACGTAGCAGATTCATCAAAGGTAACATCTCTGCTAATAATAAACTTTTGAGTTCTTCCTTATTCTATACACCACAGTCGATAACCTTTCACTCCAATCGCAAATCCAAGATATATGCATTTTATATCCCTCGACTCTAGTTTACTATCATTATTGTAACTTCGTGATTTTTCATCTCATTTTTTTTTAAAATTTAAAACATCATTTAGCGTTAAAATGCAAAGGAAGTATTATTAAAAGTTTATTTGAAAACACCACCAACGTTACTTAAAAGAAACATCCAAAAAGTACAAGTATTCCAAAACATCCAAAAGTGAAAACTTAAGCAACCAAGTTCCAAGATGGTATCGTCTAAATAAGAAAACACCAAAAATCATAACTATCCAAAAGTGCATCCCAAACTCACCAAGCCTCACTCCTTAGCTACATGTACCAACATAAGGAAAACATGAAAAATACAATAAAACCAAGTGTAAGCAACAACACAATGAGTCAATCTCAAGTACAATAGGTATGGAAATATGTATATTTCATACAATTCAATCAGTCACACAACATGTTTCATAATAATCACCTTACACCGTTTAATATTATGAATATATATGGTATATATTAATCATTGACATTTAACCATAGTAATTATTAGTTTTTTATCTTTGATATAATTATTGTTAATGTCCACCGTATCAAGGGGATAAACACCGCTAATCCCGGTAGAAGACCCTGTTCACTACTAACGTGACCTGACGACCCACTATACCAAGTGAGGCGCGACTCTTACCCGTAACATTGTCTCTAGTTCTCCACTTTCACTACTACGATGTTGCCCATGACATTGTCGTTCGAGAGCAGTACAATTGGTATTTTTCACTATATATACGCCCCTGAAACATGATGCTTGATTCGGCGTCTCCGTATAGACAACATCACTCCAGCCCTGCACGTCGGGACCATGTGTGTGAATGGTCACCTAGAAAACCATTTGACACCGTTTTGGCTTAAGCTCTTTGCCCATTAGTAATTTTCCAATATAACATTCCACCATTATATCCGGATAGGATACGCACCTAAGTTTAGGTTACTACCCTTTACCCCTGCTATATGTTTTTTTTGAACGAAAAATCTATTATACTCCTAAACTATTCCTAATTCCACCTATGTCTCTAATGAGACTTGAACCCTCAACCTCTAGAAGGGAGGTTACTACCCTTTACCCTCGCTATATGTTTTCCCCATTATAATTAATTTATTATTAATTCATAGGTAAGGGTTATACATTATCTCCTCTACTACCATTGTTATGTAACTATGCAAGTTTATCAATTCATCATATCATAGCATATTACATTCCAAATCACACATTCAAAACATGTAAACATAGTACACCTTTCTAGCAATTCATTTCACTAGCATGCATTTCATAATTTATAGAAGAATATATTCCAGAATTACATAATATGTACAAATCATACCAAATCATTAAAAACATCCCTAACATCTATCATCATCCTAAAAATATCAATTCATCTAATTCATCTCATATTGTGTACTAGAAAGCAAATTCACCCTAGGTAATTTGTTCACTGCAGATTAATACTGTTTCACAGATTATAAAACGCATACGAAACTGAGCAGAACAAAGCATATCGGTTACTAGATCAAATTAGTCGTATCCAAACATACAAATCTCATAGATACAAAACGAACAATGACATGCTCTGCCCATAAAGTGTGTCACGATCATGAGAGGTTACACCGCGTTTCGTGCAGCAGGTTGCGAATTGAGCCCCGTCCTCGCGCCATGGTGGCTAGTATGTCACGCCGTGGTGACGCTAACAGTTACAAACATGAAATATGATTGTCTAACCTGTCTAGTCCGATTTGCGTCCGATCAACACCCCCTTTGGGATGATTCTAACCCTCAGAAACATGTCTAAGTGTACAAGGTGGTTGTAATACTTAGGGACCAATCCAACACCATGGTTTGTTCAAGAGTGTGGAATGCAAGGACAGAAGGAATACACAAAGGAGAACATGCCATACCTCATGAATTTTCAAGATGACTCCAAGAATACAATTAAGAGTGAAGAACTCAAAGAACACCACCAAGAATGCTTCAATAATGCTTCAAACTTCAATCATTTTTCACTAGATTGACTCACACACTCCACCAATGGTAACCACACTTGGAAGATCTCTCAAAGTGAGTTGTAGGATGCTAATATAGTTTAATCCCAAATTTTAGGGTTTGTGTAGTTTACATACATGATATATTTCGTCTTAGGCCCCTAAAATTTGAGAAAATTACCCTTTGACCCTTATACATGATCAAGTTCCATTTCCTTGCACTTTGGCCCCTCAAACTTGACTCCGACATTAGGAAATAGAAAAAGGATGATTTTTAACAAATGAATGTAATACAAACTAACATCGATGACGAAATGGAAAATTAGGATCGTTACAATTAACATGAGCATAAGTAGTACAACCAAATAGACGTAAACCACAATAATCATAGGGTTTATTGGATCATACCCCTTGAGAAGTCCTTGAGTCAATTTCAGTTAATCTAGATCTATTTACCAGATAACAAGTAGTGTTCACTAATCCCATTGAGAATTGCTTCGATAAATAAAGAAATAAATGCATGCATCATTCATACTGCATTAATGTTTGATTCGTCTGTTCTACTACTATGTTTGTTGTGGTGTGTGATATACAGTGTAGTGCCTCATTATACCTTTTGTCTTGCCTAATTTATCAATTGGTGCACTGTAAACTCTAAACATTATTCGTTCTAAGTTCCTTGACTTGTTTCCATGTCCACTTTTCAACCATAGTCTTCCACCCCTTTCACTTTCCAAATACGTTATCGTTTTTCTTCAGAAAATGTAACCAAAACTTTCTTGAATAGACATCAGTGGAAGTGATAAAGTATAAGCATCCTCCATGAAATTTCACTGGGGATGGACCTCATAAATCCAAGTTATTATATTTAAGTATTTCCTTCCTTGTATGTTGAGCATAAATGAACTTCACCCAATGTTGCTTTCCTTTGAAATAAATGTCATAGAATCTGCCTTTTCAAGTTACATCTCTGCCAAACAACTCGTGTTTACTCAACGTCAACATGCCTTTCTCACGCATGTGCCCCAATATTCAATGCCATAACTATGTCTTGTCATCACGTTGTTCCATGGATTGGGATGCAACCAAAATTCCTCTAATTATGTAACCTTCCAGAAAGTAAATTTCATGTTCCAACATTCCCTTCATAATTACTAGAGCACCTTTAGAGGCCTTTATCTAACCATTTCACCAAAATACATCAGCTCATGATTGGCCAAAGTGCCAAGAGAAATCAAGTTTATCAAAATATTAAGAACATACCACCAATCAAGTTTTTCTAACCATAACATTTTGCATTTTTATTTGCACCATGCTTTTATCCTTGATAAAACATATTGTCATTACCCATCTCTACCGTGTCATTCCATTTCTAAAAGATTCTAACCAATCATGATTATAGGTCATTTGGTGAGACACACCCGAGTCCAAGATCCAAGTATTTGTATAACTAGTCATTCATATACACAACATGTCGCATTCCTATTAACTCTATTGAACCATAACAACACTGTTATTGCTAATTGACTAAACTTTGAAATTCCCCTTCTTTCGATATGGACAATATAATATGTAGTGCTTCTTTTCATTGCAATCATAACATTTAATCTTAGCTAAAACTTTAGATTTGGAATGTGACTTCCCCCTATTTCCACTATCTCTTTCGGGTGTTCTACCCTACCAACAAATAGACCTAAACTGGAATATTCTTTATTACCTAAACCACTATGCTTTGCTTCCTTGCACAATAAGGAATATTTCACCACGTTTACATTAATCATTGTTCTAGCATATAACATGATATAATGAAATTCTCATACAAACTTAGTAGAGAACATAACAAAATAGAGCTTGATCCTCATGTTACATTTTTAACGTCAAAACCTTGTAGGTAAAGTGTACTATGATTAAAATTGTCTAGATGATCCTTTACCTAGGTACTTTTTGCCATCCAGATGGTATACAAAATTTGCTTATGATACAACTGATTCGTGACATAATTGTTCTTATATTTATCACATAATTTCTCCTAAAGCCTAAATTTTTTTGTTTGATCAACAACCTCTTGCTACACCTCATAAGTCACGCTTAACAAAATAGTGTTATGCGCTTTTACCAAAATATCCTTCTTCAACATCTGAATCATGCCTTTTAGTAATTTTGCTTCTCCTTCCAAAGCTTTCACACAATCTTGTTGAACCAGAAGAGCCCTAATCTTTACCTTACACAAAGTGAAATCATTTGAGCCATTAAATTTCTTCAACTCAAATTTGGTGGGACACAATCTCTTCAATTGACAGAACAAATGATAGCTCTGATATCACTAATCGGGAAGAAACAAAAAGAATCACACATGCACACACAAAGGCACATATTTATGTGGTTCAGCCAATATAACCTACGTCCATGGGCAGGAAGGGGTATTCTTATTCACAAGGTTGGCATAGTATTACGATATAGTTTGTTCTAGTACAGTTGAAATCCTAACTATCATCCTTTATATATAGTCAGAGATTACACATAAACCGTAGCTAAAACCGGGCCTACATTCCACCATTTGATTGAATGTCAAGCTAATAGATTGTCAACTAGCTACATGTCATTTAGATACTGGTCAGGTAGCTACTGGTCAGCCAACAACTAGTTAACTAGCTATTCATCTTCATTTGTCATATCACATTTAACAGTATATTATATGAATGGATATGAAACCTTAGAAGGATGGTGTTTTAACAAATTTTAGGTCATTCAATTATTTTTCAATTAATAAACCAAACAAAACACTTAGATTATGCTTATATGATTGTAAGAAGATGATAACATGTAGTTCAAACCAAGGTCATACAATAAAATTAACACTTTTATGGATGTCATATTAGAATAAACAAGTTAGAATTAGTTATAGCTAGAGAATGATATAATATAATTGTTTAGAGTCTAAGTTAAAGAAAGAAAAACTAAGAAGCCTATTAGATGCCTTTTATACATCATTTCTGTTAGGTTTTAGTACCATTTTGCATTATGTTTTTTGCACTTCTGTCTGCATTAGTATAATAATTGGACAACTTATGCTTTTTACTAGAATCTTCGTATTGCTCATGACTTGATGTCTAATTCAAGTAAGTTAAAGTGGAGTAGTATTCTGAATTCATATGGACGTAATTTAGAGCATAATTGGAGTTGAAAATATCTAAGGAAGCAGTTGGAACTAAAGAAACTATGTGTGAATCGTGCATAAAAAGACTTTACATGATCATGTTTTCACTTACACGATCATACACGTACCCCGAAGATTGCAACACCGTAAATTTTCAAACCAAATTTTTCATTGTAAAACATAATAAAACACATGTCACATTTTCTCAAAAATCACAAGTTTCAATTCATTAACACATATTTCAAAATTGTTTATCACAAATCCAGGATCCTCCAAAAACATATTTCCAGCGCAAATGTGTGTACAATCAAGCCGGTGCCTTCTCGTGATCCTGAGAAGTACTTGAAACACATAACACGTAACACGGTAAGCACGAAGCTTAGTGAGTTCCCCAAAATACCACACACATCACATTAGCCACTCGAGGCTAACTCAATACGACCCTCCGGTCAATGTGTCTCAGTGGAGACCCTCCGGTCCCACAACTCGGGTGGACCCTCCGGTGCTAACTCAATAAGCTCATAATAATAATACTCAGCATAAATCACAAAGACATAATGCATAATATCACAATACACAGGTAAGCACATAAGACACCTCGGTCACACAAAGATACCACTCATGGTAAGAATAGTGAGAAGACGCACCTCGTAAGAATCGTATAACCTCGAACTCGAATCACCGGTCTAGCCTCCGCCAAACACATACGATAATTATCCCTAATTAATAACGGCTCTCAAGAAGCTAGATTAACCCTTCTACAAAATCAAAGAAGGGGAAAAGACCATGTTACCCCTCCTTGGCCTTAATAGTCCACAAATTGACCAAACCCTAAAAGTCAACCAAAAGTCAACGTCAGAGCGTACGCTGTGCGTACCAGCTCTCTACGCTGGGTGTACTCTGCTGCCATGCAGGAATAGGGGATGCTCGACCCCTACGCGGCGCGTACTGGGATTACGCTCAGCGTACGTCCCAGTTTCACTCTTCTGACTCATTTGGTCTTAATCAATTAAGACCTTGGCTCATATCACAGATCTGGACTCCGTAATAGCTCTTACTCCATAAAGTCAGTGACTTTAAGCCTTTGCATGGATGATAAGGTCACGAACACACAAAACTCTCACTTTCTTGTCTCATAATGTTCATAACTCATGCATGGCTTGATTCCAACGACTAAGTCTTGATTTTTATGACACTACACCACTAAATACACTCAAACGGGTTGGTCATGTCTCTGAAGCTCAAATATCTCCTAAAGTCTCCAACTTTTGGGACAAACCCTAAAATACTCTACTATGATGCACAAAACAAAAGAGTGAGAAAGCTTGGAGCTTTATACCTCTAGATGAAGCTCCCAACTCAGATATGCTCAGATCTAAGGCCTGGACTCTCACTCCTTCTTCTCCAAAGCTCCTTATTAGCTCCAAGAACACACAAAATCACTTAAAGGCTCTCAAATGGACACACACAAGCTCAAGAACGAGGATTAGGGTTTTAGAGGGTTGTTTGTTTGAAGATGGTGGCCAGGAATGAGGCCATCATATCCTTTATATAGGGACACACCCTAAATTAGGGTTTTCACTCTGGACCTAGTACACCCAGCGTACCCTCTGGTACGCCCAGTGTACTAGATGGCTTCCGCGTCAAAAGCACGCACACAAGTACGATGAGCGTACACTCGTGTACACCCCACGTACTCATTTGCCACCTTTTTCTCTATAAGGGCTAAATTTGACAAGTACCAAAAGAACAAGGGTTTATAAGGTAAACTTGGACTTGGGATGTTACAATTCCCACCACTAGAATCAGACTTTGCCCTCGAAGTTACGCTCAAGAAATAATTCTGGATACTGCTCTCGCATCTCAGACTCCGGCTCCCAAGTTAACGCGGACCCCTTCCGGTGTTGCCACTAAACCTGAACAAGGGGCACCTCTTTGTTCCTCAGAACCTTCACCATTTGATCCAAGATCGCAATCGGCCGCTTAATATAATGCAGGCTCGCATCCACCTGAATGTCCTCTTAGGGCACCACCGTCGTCTCATCGGCTACACACTTCCTCAACTGGGACACGTGGAAGGTGTTTTGGATCTGGCTCAACTCTGCAGGTAGCTCCAACCGGTATGCTACCCTACCCACTCTGGCGGTCACTCTGAAAGAACCGATGTATCGGGGCCCCAGCTTGCCCCCTTTCCATCGGGATACCTTCAGGAGGACAAAATCTCAAACCTGAAACTCTAGCTCGGATCGTCGCCTGTCTGCATAACTCTTCTGGCGACTCTGGGCCGCCAGTAACCTCTGTCTGACCTACTGAATCTGCTCAATCGTCTTTAGTACTATCTCAGTGCTGCCCATCACTTTCTGCCCTACTTTTCCCCAATAAATGGGAGTCTGACACCTCCTCCCATATAGAAGCTCAAAGGGAGGCATACCAATGCTGGAATGGTGGTTGTTGTTGTAAGAAAACTCAGCCAAGGGCAAATAAGTGTCCCAACTTCCTCCGAAGTCCATCACACATGCTCGCAGCATATCCTCAAGCGTCTGAATCGTTCGCTCGCTCTGCTAGTCCGTTTGCGGATGGTATGCGGTACTGAAATGTAACCGGGTACCCAACTCCTCATGAAATTTCTTCCAGAACCTGGAAGTAAAGCGCACGTCTCGATCTGACACTATCGAGGTCGGCACTCCATGTCGTGCTACCACTTCTGTCACATAAATCTCGCCCAGTCTCTCTGCAGAAGAGCTCTCACTAATAGCAAGGAAGTGAGCATTCTTCGTCAGCCGGTCCACAATCACCCATATCGTGTCAACCCCACTTGCAGTGATCGGTAACTTGGTGATAAAATCCATAGAAATCTATTCCCACTTCCACTAGGGAATCTCTAAAGGCTGCAAAGGACCATGTGGACGTTGGTGCTCCGCCTTAACCCGACGACAGGTCAAACACCTCTCTACAACCCATACCACGTCCTTCTTCATATAGGGCCACCAGTAGTCTCTCTTCAGGTCCAAATACATCTTAGTGGCCCCTGGGTGGATTGAAAATCTCGATCTATGTGCCTCCTCCATCAATACACGACGAGCTCCACCTGTATAGGGCACCCAAATCTGCCCATGGAAAGTCATAAGCCCACGATTATCCATCACAAACTCGGAAACCTGCCCAAACACACGCTCTCTCTTGCGGTTCTCCGGCCTTACAGCCTCCACCTAAGCTTCTCGGATGGTATCTAAGACTGGAGTCATCACCGTCATCCTCATACACACATCCCGGATCGGAGCGCTCTCGGCTCTGCGACTCAAGGCATCGGCTACCACATTAGCCTTGCCTGGGTGATATAAGATCTCACAGTCATAGTCTTTCACTACATCCAACCATCTCCTTTGTCTCATATTCAGGTTTGGCTGATCCATCAGGTACTTCAGGCTCTTATGGCCCGTGTATATGGTACACCGGACACCATAAAGATAGTGGCGCCAAATCTTAAGGGCGAACACCACCGCCCCTAACTCCAAATCAAGGGTGGGATACCTCGTCTCATGAGGCATCAGCTGCCTCGACGCATAATCTATCATGTGACCCCTCTGCATCAACACTGCACCCATCCCTGAAATAGACACATCACAATAGACCACGAAGTCCTCCACTCCCTCTAGAAGGGCTAACACCAGAGCTTTGCACAGTCTCTGGTGAAGAGTCTCGAATGATGCCTGCTGCTCAGGCCCCCAAACAAAAGTAACGCCCTTCCGGGTCAATCTGGTGAGAGGAACCGCAATCTTGGAGAAATCCTTGATAAATCGTCGATCCTCGGAAGTAGATAACGGTTCTTGACCGTCAGCTTGTTCAACTCCCAGTAATCAATACACATCCTGTGTGAACCATCCTTTTTCTTGAAAAAAAGGATCGGCACTCTCCATGGTGAGCTACTCGGTCTGATAAAACCCTTCCCTAGCAGCTCATGGAGCTGTGAGGATAACTCCTGCATCTCTGATGGCGCAAGGCGATAAGGTGCCTTGGCAATAGGCGCCACGCCTGGAACTAAATCAATCCGGAACTCCACCTGCCTCTCGGGAGGCACACCTGGCAACTCCTCGGGAAAAACATCAAGAAACTCGCACACTATCAGAACCTCGGTGATAGAAATCGGCCTCTCTGTGGCAACCCACGTATCCATCACATATGCTAAAAAGCCCACACAACCCTGTTGTAGACTCTGCCTCGCCCTGGCAGCAGAGTATAAAGCCGACATGGATCTGGTACCCTCGCCATAGACTGTAAGCACTCCTCCACTAGGGTCTCGTATAGTCACCAAATGACGCTCGCAGTCGATCACTGCTCCAAAACGGCTCAACCAATCCATGCCCACGATGACACATACATCACCCATCGCTATCGGCACTAGGTCTATCGGGAACTCGACTGCAAAACTCTCCAACACACATCCTCGGAATACATTAGTAGCAAAAACCACATGTTCGTCAGCTATGGAAACCCTCAGAGGTCAACTCAACGCCTCACGTCGGACACTGATGTGACGACTAAAAGCCAAAGTCACGAAGGATCGACTCGCACCCGAGTCAAATAACACCAGAGCAGGTACATAACTCACAAGAAATGTACCTAAATATGGCACAGAATAAGCACAATAAATCTCAAAATAAATAAACAAGGAAATACGTACCAACCACGACATCAGGTGTTGCGCGGACCTCCTCCGCTGTCAGCTGAAAAGCTCTCCCACGAGCCCTCAGAGCCTCGGCCTTCACCAACTGACTATCAATCATACGCAAAGCAGTAGGAGTGGAACCCTGGGCTGATCCCTGAACAAGCTGAGGGCACTCGTCCTTCCGATGGCCGGTCTGATTGCAGTGAAAGCAGACTGCAAATCCCTTGGGGCAATCCTTCGCCATATGCCCCTCCTTGCCACATTTGTATCAAATCCCTGCCCAGCAAGATCCCTCATGACTCTTGCCTTACTTGCCACAAGTGCGGCCCCTTCTGACCTCCTGATCTCAAATCAGCGGGCTTAGCTCGCTTCGCTGCCGTCTGTGACTGTGCCGACCTCCGATCTCTCCCCTGAGACTCCGCCTCCTCCCTGGCCTGAGCCTCCAGCTCAATCTCCCTCCTCCGGGCATTTTCCTGAAGCTCGGAAAATGTCTGATAAGACGAGTTCGCCATGAACTCTTGAATATCCCTCCTCAGAATGCTCAAATACTAGCTCATGCATGCCTGCTCAGTAGACACATGCTCACGGCAGAACAACGCCCTCTCGTAAAACATTCGTGTAATCTCAGTCACCGACTTTGTCTTCTGCTTGAGAGACAGAAACTCCTGGGCCAATCGTTCCCTCTCCACCGGGGGAACATACTCATCTCGTAACATCAGCGTAAATCTCTCCCATGACACTGCAGTATGCTCTGCATGAGTAAAACTGGTTGTCACAAACTTCCACCAGTCCTTCGCTCCTAAGCGAAGCTGGTTCAGCGCGAACCGAACCCTCAAATGCTATGGGCATGAACAAGTGTAGAAACACCCCTCGATATCATAGATCCATCTCATCGCAGCAATCGGATCCTGAGTCCCATCAAACTCTGGTAGCTTCGTGTTACTGAACTCCCGATACAGCAACGAGTCACCTCCCTGTGGCCTGGCAGCAGCGACAGCTGCAGTGGCTGCAGCAGCAACCGCCTCAGAAACAGCAGCATATCGCTCATCAAATGTCTCGATTAGTGTGGTCTTAATAGACCCAAACATCTCCGGAATAGCCTCTCGAATGGTTGCGACCACCTCGTCATGAATCATCCTGCGAATCTCATCATCGCTAACTCCACTGCTCTCTGGGGTGTGGCGTGTACCCACCATGATTTCTCTGAAACACAACACAAAATCATCAGAGACTCGCTCGAGTATACTCACACTCGATCACTCGCCCCTACTTGCTCCTTAGCATCCTAAGGATTCTTACTTGAACTGCCTACAGATCCGGTGCTTCCAGTAGTACGGGCCCAATACTACCTTCCACACCAACCTGTAGTCACCCCAAGTCCTCCTCCTAGGATCCCAGTTCACAAGTACTCTATATCTCACGAATCATAAACTACTCTCTCAGTAGACCCTTCACAAGCTCATCTAGGTGTCTCTCCTAGATTTTTCCCTCAACTCAAAAACCCTCTCGAGGTAACTCCTGCTAAATACTCTTACCCAACTCATACTAAAAAGCACATCACAGATAATAGAAACTCCTAGGCTAAGGCATCACAAATCAGGAAACTCTAGTCCTAACATATGAAGTACCTAGCCTACCCTTTAGCATGCATAATAATAGCTCATAATCTCTCATAAATATCTCATAACACAGAAAGTAAGGTATTTTGGGAATTCACCGTTCGGGCTCTGGCTGATTGTACACACTGCTCCAACTCGTTTTCTCTTAAACTCTTTCTTATTTTAGAAAAATTATCTCTTTTGAAATTTTTTCTCAAATCCTCAGTTCGAGTCCAAACACACTCGGAGTTGCATCTGAATCCCTCAAACCAAGGCTCTGATACCAACTTGTAACACAGTAAATTTTCAAACCAAATTTTTCATTGTAAAACATAATAAAACACATGTCACATTTTCTCAAAAATCACAAGTTTCAATTCATTAACACATATTTCAAAATTGTTTATCACAAATCCAGGATCCTCCAAAAACATATTTCCAGCGCAGAAGTGTGCACAATCAAGTCGGTGCCTTCCTGCGATCCCGAGAAGTACCTGAAACACATAACACGTAACACTGTAAGCACGTAGCTTAGTGAGTTGCCCAAAATACCACACACATCACATTAGCCACTCGAGGCTAACTCAATACGACCCTCCGGTCAATATGTCTCAGTGGAGACCCTCCGGTCCCAGAACTCGGGTGGACCCTCCGGTGCTAACTCAATCAGCTCATAATAATAATACTCAGCATAAATCACAAAGACATAATGTAGAATATCACAATACACATGTAAGCACATAAGACACCTCGGTCACACAAAGATACCACTCATGGTAAGTATAGTGAGAAGACTCACCTCGTAAGAATCGGATAACCTCAAACTCGAATCACCGGTCTAGCCTCCGCCTAACACATACGATAATTATCCCTAATTAATAACGGCTCTCAAGAAGCTAGATTAACCCTTCTACAAAACTCACAGAAGGGGAAAAGACCATTTTACCCCTCCTTGGCCTTAATAGTCCACAAATTGACCAAACCCTAAAAGTCAACCAAAAGTCAACGGCAGAGCGTACGCTGCGCGTACAAGCTCTCTACGCTGGGCGTACTCTAATGTCATGCAGGCATCGAGGATGCTCGACCCCTACGCGGCGCGTACTGGGATTACGCTCAGCGTACGTCCCAGTTTCACTCTTCCTACTCATTTGGTCTTAATCTATTAAGACCTTGGCTTATATCACAGATCTAGACTCCCTAATAGCTCTTACTCCATAAAGTCAGTGACTTTAAGCCTTTGCATGGCTGATAAGGTCACAACCACACAAAACTCTCACTTTCTTATCTCAAAATGTTCATAACTCATGCATGGCTTGATTCCAACGACCAAGTCTTGATTTTTATGATAGTACACCACTAAATACACTCAAAGAGGTTGGTCATAGTCTCTGGAGCTCAAATATCTCATAAAGTCTCCAACTTTTGGGACAAAACCCTAAAATACTCTACTATGATGCACAAAACAAAAGAGTGAGAAAGCTTGGAGCTTTATACCTCTAGATGTAGCTCTCAACTCATATATACTTAGATCCAAGGCACGGACTCTCACTCCTTCTCCAAAGCTCCTTCTTTACTCTAAGAACACATAAAATCACTTAAAGGCTCTCAAATGGACACACACAAGCTCAAGAACGAGGATTAGGGTTTTAGAGGGTTGTTTGTCTGAAGATGGTGGTCGGAAATGAGGCCATCATATCCTTTATATAGGGACACACCCTAAATTAGGGTTTTCACTCTGGACCTAGTACGCCCAACGTACTAGGTGGCTTCCGTGTCAAAAGCACGCACACGAGTACGCTGAGCGTACACTCACGTACGCCCCACGTACTCATTTGCCACCTTTTTCTCTATAAGGGCTAAACTTGACAAGTACCAAAAAAACAAGGGTTTATAAGGTAAACCTGGACTTGGGATGTTACAAAGATGTTATGGACTAACTATTCCAACCTAAGAAGACTACGTAGCAGTTACACGGTCGTGTTTTTGTCTCGCAGACCTTTTATGGTCTATAAAATTTCACGGGAAGACCGTGATCTAGTTACACAATTGTGTTTTTCTCCCGGCGTCCCGAAATGGCAACATACTTCATTAAACTGACTTGGAACGCGCTTCTCTTGTTTATACGATCATGTTTCTCTCTTACATGATCATACAACTCTCCAAATCCTTATCTAATGTTGCATGTTGCCTATAAATACAACATATTTACTTCCAGATGAAGGCAGACCTGTTATTGACGAATTTTTGGGGATTTCCGATTTTTTTTCGAACAATTTATGAAGATATGAAGGCTGTCTATCAACTAATTAGTTTAGTTTAGTATGATTTATTTTCCATCCATTAGATTTATTGTTTTAATTAGAACATGTCGACCTGATTTCAACATATTTAATAAATATGTGTTTGGGTTGTGAATTATCAACCGTTTACTTAAAAAAAATTATATTGGTTGAAATTATGTTTAGTTAAACACGTCAATTCAAAAATGAACCATCGTCACTCCTAATTACTACTGATGAAAAAATAAAGCAACCATAAAGAACACAATATTTAAAAGGATTTCACTATATTCCAAAAGGCTACAATTCCATTTGACGGAATTACTTCTCCAAGCCGGAATCCCTTTCCAACTTCGATCTACTAAAAAAACATGTTAAAAGTAGGACTCAAATCATGTGACCAAGATAATCGTTAATCTAAAGTAAAGTCTCTTCAAGTCGTTTATAAGAAAGAAGTGTGGGTCTCTTTCAACATTCAAAAGAATAAGCACTTAAACTTCGCTTTATCTTTTATGCATTATCTTCTAAATAATTCAACAAAATTGTCACGACAATAATAGTGAGAAGATTTTGTTATGTGTGTTTATCAAAGTATATTATGGAAAGCTCTTTTCTGGAAAGACTATATACTACATGAGAGACTATAGTCTATAATACAACAAAAGAAACAATTATGTCCCTTAAATAAGTAACAACTTTAGAATCCATGATTGATTCAGGCCCAAAAAGACGCCCAATATCCAAATTCCTGTCCCCTTGCACCATTTTACAAGTTTATATGCATTTTGGATATGAGTTATTTTTGTTTTTATATATATATATATATATATATATATATATATATATATATATATATATATATTTTTTTTTTTTTTTTGTTTCTCATAAAAAAGTTGACAAAACCCTTTTTAAAAACCCCTCCAACATGTGAGTCCCCCCCCCCCCTCCCCTCAATCGGCGTGTTAATTTTAAGAAATATTAATTTAAAAAAAATGTTGAATTATGATCCAAAATATAATGATTTAAAATATTTATGATTCAAAAAATCTTTTAATTCAACTTTTTTATGATCCTTAATATGTTATGATCTAAAAATATTTATACACAAATATTTTATAATCCTTAATTATATATTTTATAATTCAAAATTAAATTATTCAAAATATATAATGATTCATAAGTTCTTTTGAACAAAAACTATATTTAATTGAATATATTATTGATACAGAATCATATGATTCAAAAATGATTTGATTCAAATATTACAATTCAAAATAATTTGATTCAAAATATTATGATACAAAAATAATATGATTAAAAAAATTATGAATGGAAAATATTATTATCCTAAATATTCTTTTTATTTAAAATTTTTATAATTGTTAAACATTAAAAACTCAAACCTGTAATTAGTTTAAAAAGTCAAAAAATTAAAAAAATAATAAAGAAAAACACTAGTAGCTTCAACTATGTAGTAAAGATGTTTAAAAGAAAAGAAAAAAACAAAAAACAAAAAAATAATAATAATTTAAAAAAACAAAATAAATTAAAAAACCAAAAAAAACGCTAAAATTGAATTTTTTTAGCGAAAAAATAAAAATAAACTCACTTCAATGACGTTTCATGGACGTTTTTCGCACGTGATTAAATCCTCAAGTCCGTATTAGCTACCACGGACGTGGGTCGCATACGAACACACCACAGCCAAGTATTTAGGTTCAACGTTTGTGCCCTTGACAAAATAGGTGTTGGAAAATTGTCGTCGCAGTCCTCACCATTTATTGAGTACTCAACGGAACCGAACATATATATATATATATATATATATATATATATATATATATATATATATATATGACATAATTGCAAGTTTGGTCCCTGTGGTTTATAAAAAATTGGATGTTTGGTCCAAAAAGTTTTGGGGTTGCACCGGTGGTCCAAAAGGTTTGATTTGTTGTGGAATTGGTCCAAAGGCTTAACAGTCGTTTGTGTCATCCGTTTGTGTGAGGGTATTTCTGTCAATTCACACCCCTTCTTTTAATATCTTCTTAAATTAAACCCCCTAACGTCTACTCCCTTATTAATAGATCCAACGTGTGTTCCCCCTTTTCCCTAAATCGATATCTCCTCCTGCTAAAATCGAAATCGCCTCTCCTACACTCAAAATCAACAATGATTAGATGTTTTTGTGGTCAAATGGCGATAATGCGAACGGCTTGGACTGATAAGAACCCTGGGCGACGTTTTTGGGGATGCCCTAAAGAGGTTAGTATTCATGTGGTTGGTTATGAAGATTTTTCACCGATCACTCAATTTCTTCTTATATTTTGCTAGGATTCGACATGTGGGTTTGTGGGATGGATCGATCCTCAAATGTGTGAACGATCAAAATCAATAATACCCGGGTTGCTGAGATCAATCAACAAGCTAAAGACTGAAGTTGGAAATTTGAAGGAAGAAAATCAAATGTTCAAGTATGATATTGGAAAATTAAAGGAAGAAAAATCAAAACTAAAGTTGTACCTGATATGTAGCTGGGTTTTTTTTGGGTTTGTCATTTTCTGATGAAGTAGTTTGTCCATGTATTAGGGGTATATTTTGTGGTAGATTCGGGAAGATTGCAATGTTTGTGAATGTACTCTTTTGGACATGCGAGTGAATGTAGTGTTTTGGTTAGTGGGTAATGAAGTAATTTGTTGCAAACATCCAAATATTTAGCTTCAACTAGACATACCAGTGATGAGACAAACTGTTAATGCTTAACATAACCAATAGTAACATAAATATGCAAAAAAGTAAAGGACAATGATACATAAACAAAAGAACATAAAAAATAAATAACCATTGTTTGCACATACATAATTCTTGTTACATGACCAAAAAAACATCATTCTAAACGGAGGGTAAAGTTGTCCAAATTATCAAACAACATAAAACAGACACCCAAAATAACATCAAAATGGTTCCCAAAAGTATCAACACATTACACATTCTTAATCCAACAAGTCAACACATCAATTTCCTCCTTGCCCCTTACAGGTTCTTGCATTATGTCCCTTGTTTTTACACTTGCTACAAGTGACAGTAATGAACTTCCTTGTGAGTTTTCCACTGCCCCCTGGACCATGACCATCTATACCACTAGCACCAGCTGTTTGACTTTGACTTTGATTTTCACTCTGATTCTGAGCTTGAATTTGAGATTTTTCCTCCATGGATATTTGCCTCTTCTTCTTGGGCCTACCAGGTTGATTACGATGTGGAGGAGGGCTGATCTTCATGGGACAATCACTAACAGGCCACATGATACGACCTTTGATTGGTTCTACCTTGTAGGAATAAGCTTCTTTCCAGGTTTCAAGCCAATGCACCTTGTGTACATAAGTGTAAAGTTCACCCACATCCTCACCATTGTCAGCTTTATCAAATAGGACTGCAATCACATGCCTACAAGGAATTCCTGTTAATTCCCATTTCCTACAGCTGCATACCCTTTGGCCCATGTCAACAACATGTTGATCTTGCCATGGTCCTTGTACTTCATACTTGTGTGAGGAATTCCACCTGGCTATGTAGTTAGAAGCATTTGTTGTGTTTGTTTCCATGATCTTTGTTGCTGTTGGAGTCAATGGACCTACACACTTCTGTTGAACCTTGATCACATTGCAAAACCTCTTCATCATATACTCCCGAATGTACTCTACACATGTGATTATTGGTTTACCCCTCCCTTCTATCAGTTTACTGTTAAACACTTCACAAAGGTTATTCAAAAGCATGTATGTGATTGGTCTACCTGCAAGAGAATTGTAACTTAGAACAACATACACCAAATATATGTAATTTATCATTGAATTGAAAGTTGTCTACCTGTGAAATGGCTTCTAGCCCAGTGTTGTGGTGGGATCTTCTTCACCCATTCATAAGCTTCTTTGTCATATTCACTGAACTCCTTCATCAAACGGTTGAATTCTTGCACTGTTGTTGCTTTGGCACAGTTCCATAACCTATCTTTGTACTCAGTAGTTCTCCATCTCTTCCTCATGTTTTCATAGATATGTCTGAGACAGAATCTATGTTCAGCAACTGGGAACAACTGTGCGATGGCTGGAATTAAGCCCTACGAAGTCATTAAATTGTGGTTAGTATAATAAAGGTGCAATAAGAAAACTAAAATACATCAATTAAATCTATTACCTTTTGTCTATCACTTATGAAAGTGAAGTTTGAAAGTTGTGACAGGCCAAGATCATCTCCCAGGTAGTCTAGAAACCATTTCCAACTTTGTGTGTTCTCAGACTCAACAATGGCGTATGCCAATGGGTATATACCATTGATAGAATCTAAGCCAACTGCAGTCAAGATCTGCCCTGGGAAAGCTCCTTTCATAAACGCCCCATCCATGGTATAGCTTGATGGTAAATAATGTTGGGTGGCCATCTTCAAACCAACAACAAAAATAAGTTCAGAAGCATGATTTCACATACAAAAGATGTAATGTACGGAGAAATTACAAAATCCTTACCATAAGCCACCTTTGCGTTGAACGGTTTGTCTAAGAGCCTTATATTCCACATTGGTATGTTCATACACTGAAATAATAGCGATCACAAAAAAACTTCACTTTGAGATTAGGGCTTTTGGGTAACGAACGAAGACGAAGGTGATTTGATAGTCAATCGACGAACTGCACAAGGGATTTGGCGGTAGGTATCAATTAATTAGGAGGATGGGGTTTAATTTAAGAAGATATTAAAAGAAGGGGTGTGAATTGACAGAAATACCCTCACACAAACGGAGGGAACAAACGGCTGTTAAGTCTTTGGACTAATTTCACAACAAATCAAACCTTTTGGACACCGGTGCAACCCCAAAACTTTTTGGACCAAACATCCAATTTTTGATAAACCACATGGACCAAACTTGCAATTTTATCATATATATATATATATATATATATATATATATATATATATATATATATATATATATATATATATATATATATGACAACTATTTTAAACCATGGAGTAAAAAATCAATCTTATCCATAAAATTTCACCACTTATGGTGAACAGATCATAACAGACAAATCATTTTCTTTTTTTCATTTTTTTAATTTTTATCACTAACCTTTTAATAAAAAAAAACATATATACTAAAATTCATAAATTTTTATCCTCTTTCAATATATATATATATATATATATATATATATATATATATATATATATATATATTATTTTATTTTAATATTTAGGTTCATTTTTTAATTGAATAAAATAAAATAATTATATCAAAATTCATAAATTTTGGTGTTCTTTAAGTAGACATTGTTTTTAAAGCGTTAAAAATGTCTTTTTTTCAAAATTTTAACTCAGATTCATATTATGAATGCTGAAAACTGAATTATATACAATTCAAATTCATAGCGTGAATAATATAGTAAGTTAGATTCATATTGTGAATGCTGAAAATTGAATTATATATATATATATATATATATATATATATATATATATATATATATATATATATATATATATATATATATATATATAATTCACATTCATAATATGATTAAAATTTACTTGCGAATTTTATAAAACTAAGTTATGAATATTCAAAATATCAAAGTAGTAAAAAATTATAAGTAATATGCATCGATTCACATGTAAATTTCTTTAAAGTAATTTTTAAAATTATCAATGTGTTAAAATAGTACGTCCCATTTACATTATGAATGCTAAAAACTGAATTATATACAGTTTAGATTTACAAAGTGAATTCGACACTGATTAAAATGAAAAAAAAAACTAAAATTTTTATATCAATATAGATGTTTATTTATATGAGACAAAAAAATTATGAATTTTGATTTATTTAGTTTTTTTCGATAAAAATAAATCTAAATATTAAAAAAAACAACAAAAAGAAGTAGGTTTTTATTTTTCGAAAACAAAGTTTGTTTTTTATTTATCACTATGGATTTATAAAGAAATAGGATAGAAAGTTGTAAATTTTTGTATATTTGGTGTTTTTTATAAAGAATTTATCCTAAAATTAATAACAAAACAAAAAAAATATGAGATTTTAGCTATGACCAGGTCTATGTGCGTTCAATATATATATATATATATATATATATATATATATATATATATATATATATATATATATATATATATATATATATATATATATAACCAAGATCAAACAAGAAGAAATCTTTTGATTGGAATGTAAGAAATATTTTTTATACATATTTTTTTGTGAACCAACAAAATGAATCATTAGATAAATGAAAAGTAAGATGATTCGCAAGAAAAAATTCTTAAAAAAACACATTTATAATTCATTTTTAAGTAAATCAAGGAAAAAAATCATTTTTATAACAATTTTAGTGAATAACAAATGCAAGGTTAGAAATCTATACCAAGGGATGGACCCCGGTATTACTCTCCGATGCCAAAGTTAGATCTCGGTTTGAAGTATTACTAAATTGCATATGGTGAGAAAGTTCTATGTCTTTCCTTTGGTAATGCTTGAATTTTATAGGAATTTGAATGTGTATCGGTTCAGGCTCTTACTCAGTTTCTTGTATAGTTCGGGTAAGGACAACTATTTTCCTTGTATTGTTTTTTATTTGTTTATTATATATATATATATATATATATATATATATATATATATATATATATATATATATTAGTGTTGTAAAAATCCCGATTAGGTCCCGATTAATCTCCGATTAATCCCTAGGCGCTACTTAACCGATTAGAGAGCGCCTAGCGATTAATCCATGCATACAAAATGACTGAAACAGTAGAACCCGATGAAATTTTAACACTTTGAAGAAGTTATATCTCAATAGAAACTATTTGAGGTATGATTATTGTTGTATTTATCATATTAACCTATTTTGTTATGATATTAGTGGTATTTATGAACTTTTATATGATATTAGTCATATTTATTTTTTTTAAATCTAACAAATTAGCAATTAATGGTCCCCGATTAATCCCCGCCTAGCCGATTAATCCCTTGACCCCAGTCCACCGACTAGCTAACGTCGAGCGATTTTTACAACCTTGATATATATATATATATATATATATATATATATATATATATATATATATATATATATATATATATATATATATATATATATATATATATATATATATATATATATATATATATAGACACATACACACGTTGCGCTTTTCCTGAGATATGTTTGTGTTGAGTATTTGAGATATTGAAACTGATTTGACATGTTTGGTTATTTAGGAAGCCTTTTTAGGGTTTTATATTTTTGGTAAATATTTTATGTTCCCTATAAATAATCATTAGGTTAGCTTTTGATATAAGGTTTTTCCTGATTAGGGTTTTCTTTGTACGTTTATATCAAAATCAATATACACAAAACCTTTGATAGATTACTTGCATATGATGGTGATTGATTCGTGATTGTTCTTCAGATTTTGCATTCATTCATCTCTTCATTATTCTCAATAAGTGGTATTAGAGCAGGTTCTTGTAGATCTCAGCGATTATTGCAATAATCGATCTTGTTTATGGTGATATTTTATCATGAATCTCACTTTTCTCTTCAAGTTTTGTAAGTCTTCTGAAAAGAAAAAGTGAAATATCTCGTTTTATTGTAAAACCCATCTCAGATCTGTTATTTTACTTAATTTGTTCTTGATTCGTGTTTTGGAAGAGAAATAGAAGAAGAATTTTGTGTTTATTCTCATATTTGTGTTCAGATCTACTTTATCTCTTTAAAAATCATCTGAGATCCGTTTTCTCTCTCTAGAAATATTATCAGATCTACTTTCTCTCTCCTCAAGTTCTATCACTTGTTGAAGATACAATGGTTTTATCAAACTCAATGTTTATAGCTTCTGTTTTTTAACTTGGATTAAAGATCATTGATCCAAATTTTCGTCTGGAATTAAGAAAATATTGGCGTTTGTACAATCAATATGTGGATCGAGATGCTATTGAGATGTATAATCTCTTTGTTGATGTGAATATAGATAAGTAAACAAGTTGTAATCAATATGGAAGTTGTGTCTTAGTAATGATGAAGTTTTGATAGATCAATTTCGTATTATTAAAGCACATTTAGATCTAAAAAATGAACAACAGTTGGAGATAGAAAGAAAAAGAAAAGAATATGTTATGAGAAAAGAGGAAGGGGTTCTTGGTGTTATTGGTGAAGTTTATAATGTTCTTCATGTTTCTGAAGAAAAAGTGACTCCAGATGTTATTGTTGAGGGGGAGTCAAGTAGTTTAAGTTTTTCAGAATTGTTACATTCCGAATCTGGTACTTCAGAAGACGAATCTCAAAGAAATTCTTCTGAAATCGTGAAAGTGAAGAAGTTTTGTTCTATTGGAACTCAAACAGATGATTTTTCATGTTCTAGTGATGTTTTTGAAGGAATGATTCCTTACACAAAGCCCATAATTCAAGATGTTCAGATTTACCAAACTCCAAAAGTTTGTGTACCAAAGGCTTGTGATGTTCAGATTCTAAAATGTAATGAACATGTTCAGATCCAAAAATCATATTTGAAGCCTCATAATCTGAAAAGAAAGAAGAAGAAGAAGAAGAAAATGAAGAAGGTTTGGATGCCCAAGGTACAAGTCCCTCAAGCTTGTGAAAAAGTTCAAAAGTTGAAGTCAAGCATGTTAAAAGAAACTTCAATTCTCATTTTTCTTTAGATAAAGATGTTTGAAGTTGGAGGAAAAAGAAAAGAGTATTTGGTTGGTTTAATGAAAATTTTGGAAATTTTTGTTTTCCAACTAAAAAGCGGGTATTATTTTCAGAAGATGATCGATTTTCTTCAAATAAATGGGTGTGTAAGAAACCAACTTCAATCTTGAATCTTAAATGGGTACCAAAAGTTTCATAAAAGTTTTGTCCTTTATAAAAAAAGGACAAAAATTGACGATAATTCAGTCAAAAATGGTGAAATTTTGAAGGATAAAATCAATTTTTATTGATTTTTAATGGTTGGATATGACAAACAGCTGAAAAGTTGAAAAAGTGGGTGAAAAGTGATTTTTTCTGCAAAAAGAGGGCTGTCATCTGACACATTTCAGCAAAATGGGTGCAAGCTGTCAGTGTACTGCAAAAAGAGGGTCAGATTCGGAATTATTGACAAAGATTTATTACTTTCGAAATTATGGGTACAATCTGCCAATTAATTGAAATTTAAGGAATGTTTTCCGTAGTTTAATTCATTAATCGTGACAATGTCTGCGAATCTGAAACTTCCAAACTTCCAACTTGAATTTAATTCGGAAATTGAATTCAAAAATCAGACTACAATCGGAAGTTCAAAATCAAAAATCGAACGGGCCATCACAACACTAATTGCATTCGGTATTTCAACCACGAAACAGAAATCGGAATAAACGTATTCAATCTCTTTCTCGGAATCGGAACTCAGGTCTCGCAATCGGAACTGATTTTGGGTTCGTAATCGGAATTGATTTTTGCCGTTCGGAATTACATATCAACAATCGGAATTTACCGTTCATCTCCGAATCGTTCCGAGCGCTCAGAGTCGTTCGGAGTTCTTGGTTTCGGAAACTGTAATCGATTCGGACTCGGAATTTCTAATCGGAATTTTGTAACTCGGAATTTCAAGGCAAATGGGAACTTCAAGCTTTTCAGAAATGGTAATCGGAACGAAAATGCAATCGATTCGGAATCGGAAGTCATATGCTTGCAAACTACAGGTTTCAGAATTTCTATCGACATTGGTATCGGAACTCTTAATCGGAGTTGCTGATTCATAATTGGAAGTGTAGAAATAGATTTCAAAACCGAAATCGGTATTAACAAACGAAATCGGAACTCACTTTGCTTCTTAATCGGAACCTGAGGTACAAAGTATCTCGCATCGGAAGTTCATTCATCGAGTTGGCAATATGATTTTGACTTTGAAAAGTCAATGAACGGGTTTATCAGCGTTCCAATGAAGAAGATGAGTTATATTTTCAACCTCAGTCCCTCTACTTTCAGATCTTAACAGTTTCTACCCCAGATCCAACATTTCTTTACAAATTCTTGGATTTTAACCACTTTTACCCCTTCTTTCCAAAATATTTTCACTTCTTATTCTTTTCTTTGGTCTTATTCTTTTCAAACCCTTCTAAATAGTTGCTTCTTATTTTATTTTTTTGTTATTTTTCTGGTTTAAATTTTTTGTTATTTTTTGTTATTTTTCGGGTTTTGAAGATCTATTTTGGCAAACTCGCTCCTTATGACAGAGCAGGTTATACGACTTACTCTATGAGATAGCGAAGATTGTTGGTTATTCTTCTTAACTTTCCGGATTCTCTCCATGGTATTTGTTGAAGATTCAAAGGGGAGTGATGATTATTCAAGGGGGAGTTCGCATTTGGAAGATGATATTTATTTCTCTCCCTTTGAAGACCCCATGTGCTGATGAGTCTCACAATTTAGGGGCAGAAATGCCAAGAAGATCGAAAATTGTGATCTTCATCAGTTTCAACATCTAGAGGGGGATTGTTTAGTATTTGAGATATTGAAACTGATTTGACATGTTTGGTTATTAAGGGAAGCCTTTTTAGGGTTATATATTTTTGGTAAATATTTTATGTTCCCTATAAATAATAATTAGGTTAGCTTTTGATGTAAGCTTTTTCCTAATTAGGGTTTTCTTTGTATGTTCATATCAAAATCAATATACACAAAACCTTTGACAGATTACTTGCATATGATGGTGATTAATTCATGATTGTTCTTCAGATTCCGCATTCATTCATCTCGTTATTATTCTCAATAATTTGCCCTAAGATGTTTTCCCGGTGTGTGTTGTTATTGACCCATGGTTTGGTTTTTCATAACGATGGTTACTTCTTGATGTTACGTTAGGAGGATCTCGAATCGGTATTTATATACCTAGCTGACCCGGGTACAACATTAAGTCCCCCATTCTGAAGGGTAAAAATAACACCAAGTTTTTACCGTATGATCACTATTGGTAAATGAACCGTAGCCCGTGGCTTAGACACATGCTTCATTAAATGCGTCTAGCAGCCGGTTAGTCACATCGATTTAGTTGATTGGATTACGTAATTAATGCTTAATTAGTCATTTTCTTTATATAACAGATAATAAGATTTTGGAATCTTCCATTTCTTGTACTTCCTACCTTTTCCACGTCTTATACTGCCATGCAATTTGACATGTCATCCATTCCTTCCAGTGTTGAGAGCATTACGTTAGATCCATATGTTCATGTGTACCATTTGTCTATTGTGCATGACATCATGTTGCCTTCTCCTTCTTCATTTATTCTTGAACCTCCGACAGACAAGGTATGGTTTTAGTTAAGACACCTTGTTTGTGGGTTGAGGCTTCCTTGTATCTTATTTTTTTCTAGAAGTGTTATGTTTGTATGGTGTTCATATGATTCAGATGTGTTCCAATATTGTCTCCAAGGTCATTTCCTTTTAGGTGTTTTGTGTTTCAGGTTATATACCTTTAAGCGTACCTTTGTTTCAAAATTTCTATCGCTTGAAGAAATATGGTGATTGGTATGCCTTCAGTAGTTGTCATTTTCCTTTGGTTCATTATATTATGGGAAAAAACAGCGGGTGGAAAATAAAATTTTGTTGGGTAGATTTAAGTAGCGCTTGTCTTCCTAACATCCTTGGGTCATTACAAGATCTATGTCAAGAAACTCATATAGCTCCAAGTTTTATATATATATATATATATATATATATATATATATATATATATATATATATATCACTTTCTTTGTTTTCTTGCTACTATACTAAAATGTGTTTCTTTCTTGAAGTTGTATTTGCCCTGTATGACATGAGTCCTATCTGTAACGCTCGTGATCAGGTGCCCATCTTATCAGTGAATTCTCCAGGTATATGAATATTATTCTTTTTTTCCCTTAAATTGGTAGCTTGTCCTGGTATTACTTTTTGTTTTTAGTGAATTCCAGCCATTAATATTGCTTATTTTTACTTTTGATTTCATTTAATATTGTAGGGAAGAATAAATGCACATTCAACTTGTCTGCTTACATTGTAAGGTCACGCCTTATGATCTAATGAGTTAAACACTACACACTGACCACCAGTGCCAGATCTTATCAGCGTCTGTCACACCCCCGAACCAGACGGCGGAAACGTCCGGGGGCTTGGTGTGACTTTCAACATTGTAGTATCATTACAGAGTATATAATTGAAACATAACATCATCATCATCACACATGTAATATAACAACGTTCATTGCTTACATCGAGTATTGTATTTGAATATTACATGCCAAAATAGTCAGATTATGATGAAACAAAATATAACACAATATCCATTAGTTTGTTTCGTTCATCCTGCTTCAACGGTTTCCTGAGAATACAAGTTAATTTAAAAAGGTCAGCATAAAAATGTTGGTGAGTTCATAAGCATGTTTATGAAAATGATTTGTATAACTTTGAAACCACCAGAAAATCCTATATTTTCTGCAAACTGTTTAGTATGTTTGTGTCAGATCTTGTATTAATGCATGTATGTTATTGTTTATTTGACTAAAAGGGTAAAGAGAATGTAGAGAGAATGTAAAGATCATGTAAAGAGAATGTTCCCAGACAACCCGATGTTGTCTGTAAAAGAGAAAACTGCCATACCAACCCCCGAGGTTGAGTACCAGTACGAGTATGTTTCCGAGTAATCCAAAAGAAAAGAGAATGGTCTTCCGTAAACTTCATAACGTTAATTCCTCTAAGTGAGCCGTCATAACCATACTAAATAAAGACAATTTCGCCTGTCTTGGCGTTGTTGGACGGCGGTTTTGATTAAAAGGTTTTCGTCACCCTAGACTGAGTTAGTCTAACTGTAGCGAACAGCTCAGGTGTGAGGTGTCATCCCCGTATAGATCTATACACAAATCCCCGCTCTCCCTACAAGAGACTCTGGTTATAACTACAGACTACGATCGTACACTTAATAGGTGACAACCGACAAAACTCACTAGATCCTTAATCGAATTTACGCGAAGAAAAGTATAAACTCATTCCAGGCCCAATGAACCATGTAAGTGAACCACTAAGGCATCGCTAAACATGTAAATCATTTCGAGGCCCAATTGGAATGAGATTATATAACATGGGCCCGAAATATATATGAAAGGACAACTAAGGCCCATTTCACATGTAAGGTATTTACAGGCCCAAATAGCACACAAATAGTATCCAAGGTCTGTCGCTCATGTTAATGGGTCAATGAGGCCCAATAAACATATAAATAGTATACAAGACCTATCACACATAAAAATGGGCCACTAAGGCTCAATAACCTAGAAAATAATCAAATTAATCCGTTTGTTAGTTTATCGTTGGTTTTGGTTCAAGTATTCACTAAAATAGCATAAAAGCCCACTTTTTATAAAAATGATGTTCTTGGCCCAATAAGCCAAAAATTTACAATTAAGGCCCAATTTTTTGTAAGAATAACACTTTAGTCTCCATTTTGTTCAAAACTTGCGTTGATGACTAGTTTGTGGTAAAAATAACGTTTTAAACTGTAACATCCCGAAATTCAGGTACAAATATTTAGCCCTTCTTTTATTCAAAGTGTCAAGTTAAGCCCTTAAGAGGAATTGGTAGCAAATGAGTACGATGGGCGTACTCAAGAGTACGCTGCGCGTACTCATGCGCTTATTTTGGACGCGGACTCGTCTGAGTACGCTGGGCGTACTCAGGGTTACGCTGGGCGTAATGTGTCCAGGTGCAAACCCTAATTTCTGACTTGTGCCCTATATATTGGATGCTAAGGCTCATTTCTCAGCCTCCATAGCAGTGAGTAAAACCCTAAGAGAGAACTTTTCATCGTTCTTAGTGAGTGTGTGTGATTTTGGAGCTAAAAGTGCCTTGGTGTGCTAGTGAAGAAGAAGGAGAGGAGTTTGTGGAGACTAGAGTTTGAAGTGCAAGTTTGGATCTGAGATCTACAGAGGAAGGAGCTGCATTTGGAGGTATAAAGTTCAAAACTTTCCTCTTCATTTGGTTTGTTGCTTCATGGACCATTTTAGGGTTAAAAGTCCCAAAGGTGGAGACTTTATGAGCGTAATGTGCTCCATGGACCTAGATCTGTCCCATTTCAGTGGTATTTGTGTTATAGATCCATAAAGTTCCCATCTTGGTCGTGGATATGAGATCATGCTTGAGTATTGGGCTTTCTAGTGTTAGGAAATGGTATATTTTGGGTGTTAGTGACTTGTTCAGCCATGCAAAGGCTTAAAGTCATCGACTTTATGGATTAAGAGGCTTAAAAATGGTCAGATCTAAAAGCTGGACGTGAGTCTTAATTGTTTAAGACCTCAAGAGCTAAGGGACTGAAACTGGGATTTACGCCGGGCGTAATCCCAATACGCACGGCGTACGGGGTGGCGTTCCCCGATTCTGAGAGACTGCCGGGTACGCCTAGCGTACACATCTGGTACGCGCAGCGTAACCCGGAGGGTTGACTTTTGGTTGACTTTTAGGGTTTGGTCTATAGTGGGGCCTTTGAGTTATGAGAGGGGTAAAATGGTCTTTTACCCTTCTGAGAGTACTAAGAGGAGGAATAGTCTAGCCTTGAGAGATGTATTGATTGAGAATATTTATTTTACATGATTAGGCGGAGGCTAGACCTGATTTTACAGAGTTCGAGCTTTACCGAGTTACCCGAGGTGAGTCTTCTCACTATACTTTACCTAGAGTGGTAATTAGAGCTATGAGACAGAGTATGCTGTATGCTTTTGCATGATGTGATTTCTATGTGTTATATGCTATGTATGTTACAGAGTTTTCAGAGTTAGGACCGGAAGGTCCACAGAGTTAGGGCCAGAGGGCCCACAGAGTTAGGGCTAGAGGGCCCACAGAGTTATGGGACTGGAGGGTCCCACAAAGACACCTTGACCAGAGGGTCATCAGAGTTATAGCCTCGAGTGGCTAATATGTGTTGTGTGTGGTATTTTGGGGAACTCACTAAGCATTTATGCTTACAGTGTTGTGTTATGTGTCTCAGGTACCAGCGAGGATCGCGGGAAGGCGTCGGCTTGATCAGTACACACACGGGGAGATTTTTATTATGATCTTGGGATATGATGTTATGATTGACTATGTGATACAATGGTATTTTTATAACGATTATGAATGAAAATGTGTTTTATAAAATGTGAAAAATTGTTTTTTGAAAATCTGGGTGTTACAAGTTGGTATCAGAGCCTTGGTTTGAGGGATTCGGATTCATCTTCGGGCGTATCTGAACTCAAACTGAGGATTTGAGAGAAATTTTGATGACTAAAAACTTTTTAAAAGAGTAAAAAGAGTTTTGAGACAAACAGAGCAGAGCCGTGTGTACGATCAGCCAGCGCCCGAACGGTGATTTCCCAAAATACCCTTGTAATTAGTGTTATGAGATATATTATGTTATGATATATGATGAGTTATGCTATGCATGCTAGAGTAGACTAGGTATTCTTATTAGGACTAGAGTGGCCTGATATGTAATGCCTTAGTCTAGGAGTTTTGCTGCTAGGGATACTTGAGAGTGTTTAGATAGCAGCGAGGAGTTTATGAGAGAGCTGCTAGTGAGTAGCATATGGTTAAAGAGAGTAGAGTACTTGGGACTTGGGATCCAAGGAGGAGGACTTAGAGTGGATGCTGATGCGGTGTGGACGGTAGTATAGGGCCCGTACTACTGAAGACACCGGAGCAGTGCGCACTCTAAGTAAGAACCCTTAGGGTACCAAGGAAACAAGTGGGGTTGGGCGATCGGGTGCGAGTATATTCGATCGAGTCTCTGGTATCTTCATGTTGTGTTTCAGAGACATCATGGTTGGTACACCACACACGCCGGAGGGCAGCGGTATTAGCGATGATGAGATTCGCAGTATGATTATGACGAAATGACCGCGGCGATCCGGAGGATTTTGAGTAGCGGATTGAGGAGTGATGTCATGGTTCGAGTACCATGATAAGTAGCGGATTGAGGAGTGATGTCATGGTCCGAGTACCATGATAAATAGCGGATTGAGGAGTGATGTCATGGTTCGAGTACCATGATAAGTAGCGGATTGAGGAGTGATGTCATGGTTCGAGTACTATGATAAGTAGCAGATTGCGGAGTGAAGTCGTGGTTTGAGTACCATGATAAGTAGCGGATTGAGGAGTGATGTCATGGTTCGAGTACCATGATAAGTAGCGGATTGCGGAGTGAGGTCATGGTTTGAGTGCCATGATAAGTAGCGGATTGAGAGGTGATGTCATGGTTCGAGTACCATGATTGATGGCAGATCGATAGGTGATGTCATGGTTCGAGTACCATGATTGGTGGCAGATCGAGGGGTGATTTCGTGGTTCGAGTACCATGATTTGAGGCGGGTTGAGAAGAGAGGACATGGTTCGAGTACCATGAAATGTGGCGGTGAGTGCTCCTGGTTTTGCCGGTTATTCCGCAGCGATTATCTAGTCCAAGGACGGATGTGAAAGAGTATGGGCCCAGAAGGCCAGGGAGAACGAGTTTTAGTGGAGCATCCCTTGATAGGGAAAACGAGTTAGCTCTAAGGGATTTGTTGGTGATATGCCAGTGGAGTCACAAGACTAAGAGATGAGTAGGGACGGTGCATTATGGAGGGGTACGGTCTGAGCTGGAGAGCCGGCCAATAGTAGATATGTCACTTTCCGTGACCCGAGTGGTGCTATTTCCGTTTCTTATGGGAGACGTAAGGGGTGTTGAGATTTCGGTTTCTGAGTTGGGGTGAGCCCTGTGGAATTGCACTGATGGTGACTTTTCAATCAGAGTATCCGGCAGTAGGTCTGTCGCGAGGGAATGGTATAGCTTGAGCAGGTTGACAGTGAAGACTGAAATGGTCAAGGATCAGGATACACCCTGTTTGAGTATAATAGGGCATGTGTTAGCCGCAGTGTTGGGCGATCAAGAGGGGTATATCAGGGCAGTGACTCCTATGGTTCTTGAGAGGTATAAGGAGTGGAAATGTGGTTTCTGCTCTTATGATAAGGGGCATGTTGGAACGTTGGGCAAGGAGTCAAGGATGAGGAGTATGATGGTTCATTATTTCCAGATCCAGGGTTAATGTTAACACTGGACAGTTGGGAGGTCCGGTGAGGGTATAGTGTGAGATCCTAAATGACTAGAGGCAGTCACGATGGTAAGTACTGAAGGTTACATACGAGATCCTGGTATTTGGAGTTGTTTGATCTCTGTCAGGAGATCATCGAGAGTTGCGTATCACCTTCCAAGAGTAGGTGCGATGATTACTGGTGGGGACAGTCGGGGTGATAGATTGTTGGTACGCCAATTGGGGATGGTTCGAACCCTAAGCGGGGAAGAACCGAGTATTCTATCTGAGGAAAGCCGCACCTGCTGCTAGAGTTACCAAGGCCAGGCCAACGAGGGCCGAGGCAACCGAGGCTCGCGAGAGAGCCTTCCAGTTGATGGCGGGGGAGGTCCGTGCAACGCCCGATGTCGTGGCTGGTACTTTTCTTATGAGTTATGTACCTGCTTTAGTGATATTTGACTCGGGAGCGAGTCGATCATTTGTGTCAATAACTTTGGGTCGACACATCAGTAGCCGACGAGAGGCGTTGAGTCGACCTCTACGAGTTTCCATGGCTGACGAGCGAGCGGAGTATGTTACGAATGTGATTCGAGGATGTGTACTCGAGATCTTCGGTGTTGAGTCCCCGATAGATCTGGTCCCGATAGCGATGGGGGACGTGTGTGTCATAGTGGGCATGGTTGGGTTAAGCCGATTTGGGGCTGTCATAGACTGCGAGCGACAGTTGGTGACGATACAAGACCCTAGTAGGGGAGTACTTACGGTGTACGGCAAGGGTACCCGATGTGGGTCGGCGTTTTGTTCAGCCGCCAGAGTGAAACAGAGTTTACAGCAGGGCTGCAACGGGTTTGTAGCCTATGTGATGGCCACACGAGAGGCCGTTGGGAGGCCAAGTTCGATGGATGACGTTCTGATAGTGCGTGAGTTCCCGGATGTTTTTTTCCCGAGGAGTTGCCGGGTGTGCCTCCCGAGAGGCAAGTAGAGTTTCACATCGAGTTGGTTACGGGGGCAGCACCTATTGCCATGGCGCCTTATCGCCTTGCGCCGCCAGAGACGCAGTAGTTATCCTCGCAGCTTCAGGAGCTACTGGGGAAGGGTGTTGTGATGCTATGGGGAGCCGTAGTACGCACCAGTCAGAGAGAGGGTGTTGTGATGCTACGGGAAGCCGTAGTACTCACTAGTCAGAGAGAGGTTGTTGTGATACTAAGGGGAGCCGTAGTACTCACTAGTCAGAGAGAGGGTGTTGTGATGCTACGGGGAGCCGTAGTACTCACCTGTCAGAGAGAGGGTGTTGTGATGCTACGGGGAGCCGTAGTACGCATCAGTCAGAGAGAGGGTGTTGTGATGCTATGGGAAGCCGTAGTACTCACCAGTCAGAGAGAGGGTGTTGTGATGCTACGGGGAGCCGTAGTACTCACCAGTCAGAGAGAGGGTGTTGTGATGCTACGGGGAGCCGTAGTACTCACCAGTCAGAGAGAGGGTGTCGTGATGCTACGGGGAGCCGTAGTACTCACTAGTCAGAGGAGGGCGTTGTGATGCTACGGGAAGCCGTAGTACTCACCAGTCAGAGAGAGGGTGTTGTGATGCTACGGGGAGCCATAGTACTCACCAGTCAGAGAGAGGGTGTTATGATGCTACGGGGAGCCGTAGTACTCACCAGTCAGAGAGAGGGTGTCGTGATGCTACGGGGAGCCGTAGTACTCACTAGTCAGAGGAGGGCGTTGTGATGCTACGGGGAGCCGTAGTACTCACTAGTCAGTAGGAGGTTGTTGTGATGTTATGGGGAGCCGTAATACGCACTAGTTAGCGATAGGTTGTTATGAGGAAGCCTTCTTGATCAGAGTATGACACAGAAGGGTTTTAGGCTTGAAAAGCCCTACGCATGAGTTTTGGGAGCCTGGTGGTCGGACCAGGGGTGAGACCGGGGTCTCCTCAATGATTGGGAATCATTATATTCTGAGTAAATGTGGACATCCAATCCGAAGGGATTGGATAAGTGAAGTACGCATGAGTTGCGGGTCACAAGCTATGAGTTGAATGGGTCATTGGAACGAGCGATTTCAACTACGGGTCAGATCAAACTCTTGAGTTGAGTTGAGTCCTGGTGGTGTGTTGAACAGACCGGACCGAAGGGTCCAACGACATAGACCGGACCGAAGGGTCCAACGACATAGACCGGACCGAAGGGTCCAACGATGAGCATTAGATGATAGAGGTCGGGGTTGAGTCGATCTCCAGTTGGGACACGTATTTACCCTTGGCTGAGTTTTCCTATAACAACAGCCATCATTCGAGCATTGTATGCCACCCTTTGAGCTGTTGTATGGGAGGAGGTGTCGGACTCCCATTTGTTGGGGTGAGGTAGGGCAACGTGTGATGGGTAGTACAGAGATAGTGCTTCAGACGACAGAGCAGATACAGCAGGTCAGACAGAGGTTGTTGACCGCTCAGAGTCGCCAGAAGAGTTATGCGGATAGGCGACGATCCGAGCTTGAGTTCCAGGTTGGTGATTTAGTACTCCTGAAGGTATCTCCTTGGAAGGGGGTGATCCGATTCAGGAAGAGGGGTAAGTTGGGACCTCGGTATATTGGTCCTTTCAGGGTGACTGCCAGGGTGGGCAGGGTAGCGTATCGTTTGGAGCTACCTACGGAGTTGAGCCAAATTCACGATACCTTCCACGTGTCTCAGTTGAGGAAGTGTATCGCTGATGAGTCGGCAGTGGTTCCGTTAGAGGACATTCAGGTGGATGCGAGCCTGAATTATGTTGAGAGACCGGTTGCGATTGTGGATCGAAGGATCAAGACTTTGAGAAACAAGGAGGTGCCATTGGTTCAAGTCCAGTGGCAACATCGGAAGGGTTCTGAAATGACCTGGGAGCCGGAGTTAGAGATGCGCGAGCAGTATCCAGAGTTATTTGTTGAGTGAGACTTCGAGGGCGAAGTCTAGTTCTAGTGGGGGAGAATTGTAACATCCCGAAATTCAGGTACAACTATTTAGCCCTTCTTTTATTCAAAGTGTCAAGTTAAGCCCTTAAGAGGAATTGGTAGCAAATGAGTACGCTGGGCGTACTCAAGAGTACGCTGCGCGTACTCATGCGCTTATTTTGGACGCGGACTCGCCTGAGTACGCTGGGCGTACTCAGGGTTACGCTGGGCGTAATGTGTCCAGGTGCAAACCCTAATTTCTGACTTGTGCCCTATATATTGGATGCTAAGGCTCATTTCTCAGCCTCCATAGCAGTGAGTAAAACCCTAAGAGAGAACTTTTCATCGTTCTTAGTGAGTGTGTGTGATTTTGGAGCTAAAAGTGCCTTGGTGTGCTAGTGAAGAAGAAGGAGAGGAGTTTGTGGAGACTAGAGTTTGAAGTGCAAGTTTGGATCTGAGATCTACAGAGGAAGGAGCTGCATTTGGAGGTATAAAGTTCAAAACTTTCCTCTTCATTTGGTTTGTTGCTTCATGGACCATTTTAGGGTTAAAAGTCCCAAAGGTGGAGACTTTATGAGCGTAATGTGCTCCATGGACCTAGATCTGTCCCATTTCAGTGGTATTTGTGTTATAGATCCATAAAGTTCCCATCTTGGTCGTGGATATGAGATCATGCTTGAGTATTGGGCTTTCTAGTGTTAGGAAATGGTATATTTTGGGTGTTAGTGACTTGTTCAGCCATGCAAAGGCTTAAAGTCATCGACTTTATGGATTAAGAGGCTTAAAAATGGTCAGATCTAAAAGCTGGACGTGAGTCTTAACTGTTTAAGACCTCAAGAGCTAAGGGGCTGAAACTGGGATTTACGCCGGGCGTAATCCCAATACGCGCGGCGTACGGGGTGGCGTTCCCCGATTCTGAGAGACTGCCGGGTACGCCCAGCGTACACATCTGGTACGCGCAGCGTAACCCGGAGGGTTGACTTTTGGTTGACTTTTAGGGTTTGGTCTATAGTGGGGCCTTTGAGTTATGAGAGGGGTAAAATGGTCTTTTACCCTTCTGAGAGTACTAAGAGGAGGAATAGTCTAGCCTTGAGAGATGTATTGATTGAGAATATTTATTTTACATGATTAGGCGGAGGCTAGACCTGATTTTACAGAGTTCGAGCTTTACCGAGTTACCCGAGGTGAGTCTTCTCACTATACTTTACCTAGAGTGGTAATTAGAGCTATGAGACAGAGTATGCTGTATGCTTTTGCATGATGTGATTTCTATGTGTTATATGCTATGTATGTTACAGAGTTTTCAGAGTTAGGACCGGAAGGTCCACAGAGTTAGGGCTAGAGGGCCCACAGAGTTAGGGCTAGAGGGCCCACAGAGTTATGGGACTGGAGGGTCCCACAGAGACACCTTGACCAGAGGGTCATCAGAGTTATAGCCTCGAGTGGCTAATATGTGTTGTGTGTGGTATTTTGGGGAACTCACTAAGCATTTATGCTTACAGTGTTGTGTTATGTGTCTCAGGTACCAGCGAGGATCGCGGGAAGGCGCCGGCTTGATCAGTACACACACGGGGAGATTTTTATTATGATCTTGGGATATGATGTTATGATTGACTATGTGATACAATGGTGTTTTTATAACGATTATGAATGAAAATGTGTTTTATAAAATGTGAAAAATTGTTTTTTGAATATCTGGGTGTTACATAAACCCATTTTTGTCAAAAATATCATTCTTGGCTTGATTTTTGTGAAAACACACATTTTTCTGGTTTTGGGCTTTTCTGACCTAGTTGTTGGAAACTTTGTAGAAAAATCATCGTAAGTTGAAATTTGGATCCGTAAATTCTGGAAGTTTGGAAGTTTTGTCTACTTTGTTCACAATTTTTCTCATAATTTTTAGTGGCTTCTAAGAAGTGTGAAATTGCTCACCTTCACAGGCTGGTCCGAAATTATTTCAAATCTGATAGGCAGTTTTGTAAATTCGCCAAAAATTGCAGAAAAATCGTATGAAAACGTGAGAGTAGTCATTTTAAAGGTAGAAACCTGAAATTTTTTCATGTAAAACAGTTTTGAAAAATAGTATCATTTAGGTGGTCAAAACAGTTCGAGATTGGACCAAAACTTTCCTGTGAAAGGCTGAGTTTTGAGTTTAGTTTATAGATCTTGGAACACAACACTCATTTTTACTATTTTAAGTGTCTAAATCCCAGATCTACTAGTTTACATGTATTATATGTGATAAAACATACTTTTCTCAAGGTTTTCATGTAGATCCAAATGATAAACTTAATATTCTTAACATATTTTTAGATTTATGAAGTAAATAACACATAACCACCAAATAAATCATGAAAAACACACATATTCATGCATACACACATAGATCTACACAACACAACTTGTATTCTCCCCCAAAACAAAGTAAAAATCGAAAATAGGGGGTATGAACTCACCTTTGCTTTGATGTTTCGTTTTTGAAGAAGAAATATGAGAAGATGATGTTGTTTTCGGCCTAGCTTGTTTCTTTGATGGGATCTTCGAATTCAAGGATGATGATCTTGATGAATAATCCATTTGAAACACACCCAAAAATCTCGAAAAATGAAGAGGAAGAAGGAAGAGTTTTTGAGAGATTTCTTGGGAAATTTTCAAAGAAAATGGAGGTGGTGAGAGGGTTTGGCCAAGAGTATGGAGATAAGGAAGAGAGAGATCATAATCTTGTTATTTGTGAGGTAAAGCCTAGTCTTGAAACATGAGATTTTCCATAGTTATATGGTGGTTAAACATGAGTTATCACATACATGTTAAACCTTCTTTCATCCTTTCTTTGTCTTTTTTTTACAATGTATATACATATATGTATATATATATATATATATATATATATATATATATATATACATAACCGATAATGAGAGTGGAGAGAAAAAGAAAGAAATATTGATTGTTGGGCTTAACCTCTTATTTTTGATCGCATTTCTTAGGCCCATAATTACTTTTCGGCCGATTGGGCTTCTTGGGATGGTTCACGGCCTAACTAGCATGAGAGAATGGGTTTTATGGCCCATTAAAGCTAATTAGGTTAGTTATGGCCCAATAAGGCTTATTGGAGTAGTTTATTCCATTTTAGGCCCAATATGGCCCAAAAGGTTAAATCTCATGAAGGTGGGTTAAATTTGAGCCCATTTAAGGGTTACAAGTCCAAAATAGTCAAATTGGAAGCTTATTGGCCCATTAGGCCCAATAAGGAAATCTTAGTCCATAACGGAGTTAAGCCAGGATTTTTAGGGTTTCCAATCTTTCGTTGATCATTTGAAGTGTTTGTATAAAGTGTTTGATGGAATTTTGTTGTCATTGAATAAACATCATGCATTGCTTTCAAGTTTAGGTTACAATTTTGTCCTTGTTAATGTTTACAAAAGCATAGAATTTTACTGGTTGTGACATCATCCCCCCGTTAGAGGGAATTTCGTCCCGTAATTCTTTTTGAAGCTAGATTTGAGAATGCGAGAATAAGTGAGGGTACTTTTGCTTCATCTGGTCTTCGCGTTCCCATGTGAATTCCGGTCCACGCTTTGCGTTCCATCATACTTTCACAATTGGAATGCAACTTTGCTTAGTACGCTTCACTTCTCTGTCCATGATTTCAACTGGTTCCTCGATGAACAGGAGATTCTCGTTGATTTCGATTTCTTCCAATGGATGACAAGAGTTTCGTCGGATAAGCACTTTTTCAGATTGGAAACATGGAACACGGGGTGTATGCTGCTGAGCTCGACAGGTAGCTGCGGCCTATAGGCCACTGGACCGATTCGGGCAAGAATCTCGAATGGCCTAATGTATCGTGGGCTTAGTTTCCCCCATTTTTCCCAAAACGAATCACCCCTTTCCATGGAGAGACCTTTAATAACACCCGATCCCCGACTTGAAATTCCAGGGCTTTCGCCGTTTATCAGCATAGCTCTTCTGTCGGTCTCGTGATGCTTGAATTCGAGCTCTGATTTGAACTATCTTTTCTATTGTTTCATGTATTATTTATGGCCCTGTTAAAGCGTTGTTTGGTGTCTGTCCTCTTGCTAGCTGAGTGTCACTTACCTCAGCCCAGCACAATGGTGATCTACATTTACGCCCAAAAGGAGCAACTTTGATGCTTGTGTGATAATTGTTATTGTACGAAAACTTAATTAAAGGTAAGTGGGTATCCCATGACCTTCCAAAGTCTATCACACATGCGCGAAGCATATCTTCAAGCGTTTGAATGGTTCGCTCACTTTGACCATCCGTCTGTGGGTGGTAAGCAGTGCTCATGTTGAGTTGTGTTCCCATAGCCTTTTAAAGTGATTGCCAAAAGCGTGAAGTGAATCTATTATCTCGATCCGAGATGATAGATATTGGCACTTCATGAAGTCTCACTACCTCCTTGATGTATATCCTGGTTAATCTTTCCATTTTATAGGACTCCTTTATTGGTAGGAAATGGGCAGATTTGGTTAACCTATCGTCGATCACCCAGATAGTGCCCAATCTGACTCTTGTAATAATAAGCTTCGTCTTGTTGACTTCGAGAGTTTTGTCCAATTCACACAATGCTTCCTTCGCGATATTCTCCGGCTTCGATGCCTCCCAAGCCGGTCGTAAGTGTTGACAGTGTGTGTTCTTGTTTTGCGAGTAGACGTGTATGTTATCAATGAAAATAATAAAAGTTTGACTAGGGATGGTTGGGAAAACTTGGTTCGTGGGGTCCATGAATGTCACGGGGGCATTCGTTAGACCGAAAGGCATCATAACGAATTCGAAATAGACGTATCGAGTTCGGAAAGCAGTTGTTGGAATGTCCTCTTCTCGGATTCGGAGCTAATGATAACCGGATCTTAGATTTATTTGGAGAAGTAATTAGATCCTTGGAGCTGGTCAAATAGATCTTTAATCCGAGGGAGTAGGTAGCAATTCTTGATAGTGAGCTTATTCAGCTCTCTATAGTCGATGCGCATCTTGAAGGATCCGTCTTTCTCCTTAATGAAAAGAATCGGAGCTCCCCATGGCGAGAAGCTGGATCTGATGAATCCTTTGCTCAAGAGTTCGCTTAATTGGCTTGACAATTCCTGCATCTCCGCAGGAGCCAACCTATAGGGTGAATTGGCAATTGATATGGTTCCCGGTACGAGGTCGATTCAAAATTCGAATTGTATCTTTGGGGTATTCCCGGAAGTTCTTCGGGAAATACATCCGGAAAATCGCATGCTACTGGAATACCTTGTATGCTTACTTCTTCCTTGGTCTAGTCCACATCATGAGCGAGGAAAAACGTAGTTCTTCTGATGCAGGCACTTCTGTGCCTTGATGCACGAGATAGGACGAGGATTGGCTCCAGGTTTATCACCATAGATTACTAGAGTTTCGTGATTAGGGAAGGTGAAGGCAAACGGCCTTCTCGCGACACATAGTATCAGCACGGTGGGGGCTTAACCCAACCATGCCGATTATCACATCAAAACTCCTAATATTAACTGACATTAAATTTTTATTTGAAATGAATGGTTGTTTAGTGTTAAGGTGTACTCTACATAAATATCCTAGGTTAATTCGGTTTTTTTTCCATTAGCCATCTCTACCGTGAAGGCTTCGTTTAGCTTCTGGGGTTGTTGTCTTAGTAAGTGCTCGAATTTGTTATTAATGAAGCTTCGCTCAGCTCCACTATCGAGTAAGATGCAAGCAAAAGAGTTGTTAAGTGGGAACGTACCAGTAACAACTGTCAGGTCTTGGACCGCTTCGCCTTGACCCAAGGTCAGGACCCTTCCTGATCCTTCTGCTCCTTGATTGTTAGCCTTGGGGCAATTGCGCCTGAAGTGACCGGTTCCTCCACACCCATAGCAAGTGTGACTGGTCTCATCATTGGTGTTGTTGTTAAGGTTGCTGCGGTTGTTGTTGTTTTTGTTTGGCTGACGATTCTGTTGTGGATAAGTTCTACAATATTTGGTGGTGTGATTCTTTCGGTTGCATTTCTTACAATGCAGCTCCCGGCAGGCTCCCTTATGATGGAAATTGCACTGGTTGCATTTTGGAAGGCTTCCAGCATATGGTCTCGCTGATGTTGGTGTAATAGGGGTCATGGTCGCATGAACAACAACAATATGTTGCTTCTTTGAGAACCCTTAAGTTGGCTGTCCCTTTCTCTTACTTTCAGACTTTCGCTTCATGCTCTTAAGCTTGGGGTTTAGTGTGCCTTGATAAGCTGTCACTTGTTGGTTTCCGTGATCGTTCCTTTGGCTGGAGTTGTCGATACTGTTTCCACCTCTATTGGTGTTGTTTGCATTGAGTTGTGCCATGGCAGCGGTTACTGCTGCTGTTACAACAACTTAGAATGTAGCAGAGTCCATCTGCAAGAGCGGTGTCTCGTGGGTGTGCTTGTTATTTCTGTGGGATGACCTTTTCCTGCTGCATGATGATAAGCCAGATCGTAAGTAGTGATCGTTATTCCTGGTTGTACTCTATAAATTTCGCGTCTTGTCGCATGATTCACAATGTTTCAATCTACATCCCTATGATGTATTTATGGTAGCGAGTAATCGTAGAGTTGGCACGAATATTAAGTCTATCCACAGAGTATATAGGTTGTTCTGGTTTTGAGGTCCTTGAGTATCTAGCGGTTTCGGGATTTTCGGTTGTGCATATAAGTGAATTCGTGCAATAACATGAAATAAGGAAAACACATAATTGCTTCATTAGTAAATACCATCTTAGCATGCGAAAGAGAATCATAACAAATAGTAGTGGGGGGGGGGGAGTTGATCCTAATCGTGGCGGCAAGTGTCTGGTGGTGGTTCTGATGAAGTGGATGCACCCTGAAGATGAGCTACTTGTCGCTCGATATCTCGTAGTCGTACCTCCCAAACTAACTGTCTTGCTCGGGAGTCTCCGTTCACTTCCTGTGTTTGTCTCTCATCTCTCTCAATAGCAACCGCATTTGGTCCGTTTGATTTGGGGTGTCCTGATTTTGGTTGCCAACGTCTCGGGTACGCTGGACCATAACTGGAAAGCCCGGTCAGCGGGTCCTCCATGACTAAGATAGAAAGGATCTCGGGTCATACCGTAAGACGGTCGTATCCCGTGCTGGCGAATTTATCTCCAATATCGATCGCCTATGAGGCATGGGACCACCGGGGTCCATACGATAAGTCGGTACTCTGGCCATGTATGGAGGATTGATGATTTCGGATTCTGCATCCGAGGCGTCATCGTCATTGCCCACGAGCTCTTCCTCTTCGAGGTTCACTACTGGCTCGACGGATTCATCTGTAAGTTCTACTTCATGTTTCTCCTCTGGTACTTCCTTCGAGTCTCCTTCTGGGTCTTTCTCTGAGTCGAGCCACCCTATTTTCCTTGACAAGGGAGATAAGGGTTTCCTGGCTAATGATACCCGTCTATAGTGTATTGCACGAAGAGGTATAATTACTAGAAACAAATAGCACACCAAATACTCCTATAGTATTTAAATTTTGTTTAGGTTTGATTCTATAAGCTCTTTGGATAATTAAATGGTAAGTTTTTGATTCATTGTCCATCACAATTACTCCCGAACACATGTTGGTCGTATTTTGAATGAATGTAGTTGATCAGGCTACATTCACCCCCAATACGACTACATAACTGTCCGGGTTTAATAGCGATGTTCAAATCCTCCAAAGACTTTTACTGTTCTTGTTGTGTTATTAATCTAAAATGCACACATAAGTATGTATTTTAATTATTATGTTCAGAGTAGTTTAGTCCCATTGTATTTATAGTTGAATATCATGTATGATTAGATATGCTAGTTCACTATAAACAATGCTCTGATACCAATTTGTCACACCCCCGAACCAGACGACGGAAACGTCCAGGGCCTTGGTGTGACTTTCAACATTGTAGTATCATTACAGAGTATATAATTGAAACATAACATCATCATCATCACACATGTAATATAACAACGTTCATTGTTTACATTGAGTATTGTATTTGAATATTACATGCCAAAATAGTCAGATTATGATGAAACAAAATATAACACAATATCCATTAGTTTGTTTCGTTCATCCTGCTTCAACGGTTTCCTGAGAATACAAGTTAATTTAAAAAGGTCAACATAAAAATGTTGGTGAGTTCATAAGCATGTTTATGAAAATGATTTGTATAACTTTGAAACCACCAGAAAATCCTATATTTTCTGCAAACTGTTTAGTATGTTTGTGTCAGATCTTGTATTAATGCAAGTATGTTGTTGTTTATTTGACTAAAAGGGTAAAGAGAATGTAGAGAGAATGTAAAGAGAATGTTCCTAGACAACCCGATGTTGTCTGTAAAAGAGAAAGCTGCCATACCAACCCCCGAGGTTGAGTACCAGTACGAGTATGTTTCCGAGTAATCCAAAAGAAAAGAGAATGGTCTTCCGTAAACTTCATAACGTTAATTCCTCTAAGTGAGCCGTCATAACCATACTAAATAAAGACAATTTCGCCTGTCTTGGCGTTGTTGGACGCCGGTTTTGATTATAAGGTTTTCGTCACCCTAGACTGAGTTAGTCTAACTGTAGCGAACAGCTCAGGTGTGAGGTGTCATCCCCGTATAGATCTATACACAAATCCCCGCTCTCCCTACAAGAGACTCTGGTTATAACTACAGACTACGATCGTACACTTAATAGGTGCCAACCGACAAAACTCACTAGATCCTTAATCGAATTTACGCGAAGAAAAGTATAAACTCATTCCAGGCCCAATGAACCATGTAAGTGAACCACTAAGGCATCACTAAACATGTAAATCATTTCGAAGCCCAATTGGAATGAGATTATATAACATGGGCCCGAAATATATATGAAAGGACAACTAAGGCCCATTTCACATGTAAGGTATTTACAGGCCCAAATAGCACACAAATAGTATCCAAGGTCCGTCGCACATGTTAATGGGTCAATGAGACCCAATAAACATATAAATAGTATACAGGACCTATCACACATAAAAATGGGCCACTAAGGCCCAATAAACTATAAAATAATCAAATTAATCCGTTTGTTAGTTTATCGTTGGTTTTGGTTCAAGTATTCACTAAAATAGTATAAAAGCCCACTTTTTGTAAAAATGATGTTCTTGGCCCAATAAGCCAAAAATTTACAATTAAGGCCCAATTTTTTGTAAGAATAACACTTTAGTCTCCATTTTGTTCAAAACTTGCGTTGATGACTAGTTTGTGGTAAAAATAACGTTTTAAACCCATTTTTGTCAAAAATATCATTCTTGACTTGATTTTTGTGAAAACACACATTTTTCTGGTTTTGGGCCTTTCTGACCTAGTTGTTGGAGAATTTGTAGAAAAATCATCCTAAGTCGAAATTTGGATCCGTAAATTCTGGAAGTTTGGAAGTTTTGTCTACTTTGTTCACAATTTTTCTCATAATTTTTAATGGCTTCTAACAAGTGTGAAATTGCTCACCTTCATAGGCTGGTCCGAAATTATTTCAAATCTGATAGGCAGTTTTGTAAAATTCGCCAAAATTGTAGAAAAATCGTATGAAAACGTGAGAGAAGTCATTTTAAAGGTAGAAACCTGAACGTTTTTCATGTAAAACAATTTTGAAAAATATTATCATTTAGGTGGTCAAAACAGTTCGAGATTGGACCAAAACTTTCCTGTGAAAGGCTGATTTTTTAGTTTAGTTTATAGATCTTGGAACACAACACTCATTTTTACTATTTTAAGTGTCTAAATCCCAGATCTACTAGTTTACATGTATTATATGTGATAAAACATACTTTTCTCAAGGTTTTCATGTAGATCCAAGTGATAAACTTAATATTCTTAACATATTTTTAGATTTATGAAGTAAATAACACACAACCACCAAATAAATCATGAAAAACACACATATTCATGCATACACACATAGATCTACACAACACAACTTGTATTCTCCCCCAAAACAAAATAAAAATCGAAAATAGAGGGTATGAACTCACCTTTGCTTTGATGTTTCGTTTTTTAAGAAGAAATATGAGAATATGATGTTGTTTTCGGCCTAGCTTGTTTCTTTGATGGGATCTTCGAATTCAAGGATGATGATCTTTATGAATAATCCTCTTGAAACACACCCAAAAATATCGAAAAATGAAGAGGAAGAAGGAAGAGTTCTTGAGAGATTTCTTGGGAAAATTTCAAAGAAAATGGAGGTGGTGAGAGGGTTTGGCCGAGAGTATGGAGATAAGGAAGAGAGAGATCATAATCTTGTTATTTGTGAGGTAAAGCCTAGTCTTGAAACATGAGATTTTCCATAGTTATATGGTGGTTAAACATGAGTTGTCACATACATGTTAAACCTTCTTTCATCCTTTCTTTCCCATTTTTTTTACAATGTATATATATATATATATATATATATATATATATATATATATATATATAAATATATACATAACCGAGAATGAGAGTGGAGAGAAAAAGAAAGAAATATTGATTGTTGGGCTTAATCTCTTATTTTTGATCGAATTTCTTAGGCCCATAATTACTTTTCGGCCCATTGGGCTTCTTTGGATGGTTCACGGCCCAATTAGCATTAGAGAATGGGTTTTATGGCCCATTAAAGCTAATTAGGTTAGTTATGGCCCAATAAGGCTTATTGGAGTAGTTTATTCCATTTTTAGGCCCAATATGGCCGAAAAGGTTAAATCTCATGAAGGTGGGTTGAATTTGAGCCCATTTAGGGTTCCAAGTCCAAAATAGTCAAATTGGAAGCTTATTGGCCCATTAGGCCCAATAAGAAAATCCTAGTCCATAACGGAGTTAAACCAGGATTTTTAGGGTTTCCAATCTTTCGTTGACCATTTGAAGTGTTTGTATAAAGTGTTTGATGGAATTTTGTTGTCATTGAATAAACATCATGCATTGCTTTCAAGTTTTGGTTACAATTTTGTCCTTGTTAATGTTTACAAAAGCATAGAATTTTCCTGATTGTGACAGCGTCAATGTGAACCAATGATCTTGGTGAACTTATGTATATTAGACAGTTATATATATATATATATATATATATATATATATATATATATATATATATATATATATATATATATATATATAAAAGATATACGATCTCTAATCTTAGTGATTAGTATCAGACCTTTACTTAGATAGGTATACATCCCTTAATTAGTGGGATATTAGTTATTATAATCGTATATAATCAACATTAAGGTGAAAACCTAATGTAAGTCTTTATGACCGTCTTTGTCACCTCATTCTCTTGGTGAGAACATTCTTTCTTAGTGAAAGCATCTTTGTGATTACTTGTGTTCTTTCGTTTTTCTATTTAATCTTTGCTTAGTTTGTTTATTCATTGTTATTCATACTGAGTATATCCGATCGATACAAACCTTCAATTGGTATCAGAGCGGGTTTTCAATACACTCAAGTTATCATGTCGACCTCCTATAATCCCAAGTCATGTGTTATCAACAAGATCCCTCCGTTCGATGAACACAACTTTGTATGTGAAAATCGAAGGCCATGGTTGTTCTGGAAACCATGGATTTTGAGACGCTTAACATCGTTGATAAAGGTCCTCACATTCCTATGTATCAACCTATGGTTGGTAATGCTCTTGTTGGTCCCTTGACGTAAAAGCCAAAGGCTAGCTATGACGATGATGACAGGAGACTTATCATTCTTGATGTTAAAGCTAGGGCAGCCATAAGAAACTCTCTTCCCTATCACATGTATCATCTGATTCAGAACTGTGAATCGGATCAAGAGATGATGGAGAGGGCTTATAAAAGCACTATGGAAGTTGAAGCTACAACCATCAACAACCTTAATCGGAGATATGAGCACTTCTTTTCTCAGCAAGTTGAATCACTAACTCAAACCTTTAACAAGTTTAATTGTTTGGTGAATGATATGCATAGAGTGCAAGTTGTCAAGCGTTCTTCTTAGTTGGTTTTAAAGTTTTTGGACTCTCTTGGAAAAAGCTGGGAAGATCACGTTGATGCTCTTAAGAACAGTGAAAAGATTAACCTCAAGTATCTCAACTCTTTGTTTGGAAATCTAGGAAAGTACAAAGAACCCAAAGCTCTTCGTTAATACATCATGAAGGACTCAAAAAAGAGAAGTCTATAGCCTTGGTCTCCCGAAAAGAAGCAACGAATCTCATCAGCAACTACGATAATTCTGATCAGGGCAAAACAAGTAATGATGAAATTTCTGATGAACTCGCTGCTAGTGCTGCATTTATTGTTAAATGCTATGAAGAAAGAAGATCAAATGGAGTTCGAAGAGGTTAACTCAAGGGAGGTAGTTCAGCGAGAAGGCTCCACTCAGAGAAAAGAAACTCAAGTAACTGTTTTTCCAAGGACTGTAAAGAGAAGAAAGAAACTCAAATCCCGAAGAATTATGAAGTATTGTACAAGAAGCTTCTTGCCCACATGAAGAAGGAAAACATCTCTCTGCCAAAAGCTTTCATTGAAAAGAAGGGGGATTATGAGGAATGGTTTGAAGAGGATGAGACCTCTGAAGACGAAGAAATAAATGTTAAAGGTTTTATGGCTCTTGTTAATGATGCCCCTGATAGCAGTTCCAGCAGATGTGACGCTGATACTCTTCATGCTGTCAAAGAATCAAAGATGAAGAGATGGAATGGTCCGTTTACTTGTCAGGGTCTAGAGCATGTTTGGTACTTAGACAGTGGATGCTCTAGACACATGACTGGTCTCAAGTTACTTTTGATCATATTTTATGGAGAAAGATGGTCCCAATGTTACTTTTGGAGATAACAACAAAGGAGCAGTCAAAGGCATAGGTAAAATTAAGTGCAAATCAGTTGAACTGAAGGGCGTGTTCTATGTCAAGGGCCTTATAAGCAATCTTATCTCCATCAGTCAACTTTGTGACGCTGGTTACATTTTTCTTTTCGATTGTAATGAAGGAAAAGTGATCGACTCAAAGAACAAAACTGTGCTCACTGCACTCAAAGACAATAACATTTACATGCTTTAATTTTACTTGTGTTAGACAACGCTTCTTTATGACTTTACATTACTTTTTTCTATCTCAAAAATTTTGAACATACACTGCTGATTTTTATTTTACTATAAGACTTTTATGCTTCAAAAATTCTTTCGAATTTTCATTCTAAAAGAGGAGTATACATTGTATATTGTGCTACTAACATTGCCTATATGTGTTCTTCTCTCACACTCCCTAAGTCTCAGGATCTTCTGCCTTCTTCTCGAAAATGATTGTAGCACCTGGTTCCTGGTATGTATTTTATTTAAGTAATTTCGCATTTTTGGCCTGGGACTCGGCGAGTTGAAGGCCCAACTCGCCGAGTAGAAGCGGGATGAGACGCAGGATTTAAGTGATGGACTCGTCGAGTCGGGTCCCGAACTCGACGAGTAGGCTCTGACTGGACAAAACCCTAATCTGAGGGTTTGCACCCTATTTAAACAACCTTATACAGCCTCCATCGCCCCTTTATGCTCCCAGAAACCCTCCATAGCAAACCCTAAGTGTTTTGGTGCAAGATCTAAGGATTTTGAGTGATTTTTGTGGGTTTTGACCTCAAGGAAGGAGGAAGAACATAAAAGGATCAAGAGGAGACTGAAGGATTCGAGTTTGGTTCATCATTTGCAGTCTTTGAAAGGTATAAAGTCTGTACCTTGCTTGCTTGTTTGTTAGATCCCTTTTTGGGGAAGAATCAGGACTTTTTAAGCCATATGAGGTAGCCAACCATGATTGCAAACATGGTTGGGGGTCAAGACTTCGGATCTAAGTCTTGGGAGGGGTCACAAGGCAGATGCGGTTACTCGATGCACGAATGCTACTTGCTTTGTGCTTAAGGGGTCCTGGCTAACTTTAAATAACTAGTGAGCGGTTATTTAATAGTACTCGCAAGCTAGTTAGGGAAGGGAAGCAAGGACTCCTAGTGCAGCTGATGGCGGAGAGTAGGTCAGAGAGTGCCCCAGGAAAGCCTCGGATGAGACTAGATGGAAAGGGATATTGGTTGAGGTTGACAGCAGCTAGTTAGAGTAGGTCAGAGAGTGCCCCAGGAAAGCCTCGAGACAGTCCTTGAGGAAAGTACGGATAGATGTGGAAGGTAGTATGGGCTCGTACTACTGGAAGCAGAGGATCCGTACTCGAATCAAGGAAGGTTGAGACAAAACCGGGAAACTTGGAGAGTGTGTTAGACCTCTCGAGAGTATGTATGATCCTGACATTTATGCGTGTATTTTTCAGCATGGTGACCACGCGACATGGAGCAGGAGGTTTCGGATCAGGATCAGGATCAGGCTCGGGTGCAGGATCCGAGCAGGTTGATGACGGGCTGCGCGAGTTCATTGCGTCCGAGATAATGATAGGCATTCTTGAGTCGACCCTGGTCATTTTCGGGTCGATCAATGAAGGGATTGTTGAGCTGATGGAGGATCGCCTCCGGGCATTCAGGAGTGATATGGCGTCTAGCCAGACGATTACGCGCACACTGTCCTTTAAGGAATTCCGTGGGAGTGGTACGCCGGATTATCATGGGGTGAAAGACCCCATCGTTGCCAGGAGATGGATCGCAGACATTGAGTCTGCGCAGTTGACGAGCTTCTGCCCGAAAGGGTCGAAGGTCCGCTTTGCTGCGGGATGTTTGAGGGATAGAGTTAGAGACTGGTGGGAGTCGATTGGTGACTCATTGGGAGCCCCAGCCGTCGAGGCTATGACGTGGTCAGATTCAGAGCTGAGTTTGCGCCGGCTGTAGAGCTTCAGCAGCTGGCCAGAGAGTTTTTGGATATGAGGCAGACTACGGAGACTGTGGCGGAGATCACCGCCAAGTTCCGGGAGAGAGCATTGTTGGTACCCCAGTATGCGGGGGATGAGGAGATGCGGAAGACCCGCTACCATGATATGTTGAGGGCTGATATTCGGGAGCATGTCAGCTACTCTGCCTGCCCGACCCTGGAGTCCATGATTGCCAGGGCGCGGGAGAGGGAGCTCGATTTGGAGCATGTGAGGAAGAGGAAAGCTGAGTCTGAGCAGGTTACAGGGGTTTCGGGGAAGAAACCCAAGGGATCCGACGTTAGGTCGAAGGGACAGCCGGGCCAGAGCCGCTGCAGGAAGTGCGGCAGGCCGCATGAGGGAGCTTGTAAAGCAGGATCGTCAGGCTGCTACAAGTGCGGCAAGATGGGGCACTTTGGCAGGGATTGTACTGCCCCCGCCCCCACAGTACAGATGACAGACCTGATTTGCTTCCATTGCAATCAGAGGGGTCACAAAAAGGCCAATTGCCCGAGGTTGACAGCAGCGTCAGCAGCAGCGCCAGCAGCGGTGCCGGTTTCAGCGACAGCGCGGGTTGCAGATGGCCGGAAGGCCAAGACAGAGGCTCTAGTGGTGCGGAGCCGGGCATTTCAGTTGACAGCCGAGGAGGCACGCGCTGCACCCGATGTGGTGACGGGTCTGACTTCTTGTTTATGCTTTTATGATATGCTGCTGTGATTTTGATATGTTATGTATGTGCTCTGTTTAGGATCGTTCCATGTGAACGGTATCCCAGTTCAGGTATTGTTTGATTCGGGTGCTACCCGATCGTTTGTCTCACTTGCGCTTAGCAAGAAGTTTCCGGAGTCGTCGGGCACGTTGGATTGCCCTCTAGAGGTCGAGATTGCGGACGACCGGTCAATGCGAGCATCAGAGGTCTACCGAGATTGCGTCCTGCGACTGTTTGAGGAGCGTTATCTGGTAGATCTGGTTCCCATACCATTGCGGGGGAACAAGGTTATTATTGGTATGGATTGGCTAAGCCCCAATGGGGCAGTGATTTACTGTGCGCAACAGTTGGTGCGGATCAGGACCCCAAGTGGGGGAGAGCTGGTGATTCAGGGCGAGAGGCCACAGCAAGGACCAGCTTTATGTTCAGCAGCGAGAGCTAGGCGTTACCTTCAGCAGGGTTGCGCATGATTTGTTGCCTATGTGATGGATACCCGGGAGATGGGTAAGGCAACGGTGAGCGATGTGCCCGTGGTACGAGAGTTTACGGACGTGTTCCCTGAGGAGTTGCCTGGGATACCTCCGATAGGCAAGGCACCGTATCGGTTGGCTCCTCCTGAGATGCAGGAGTTGTCTACACAGCTGCAGGAGCTGTTAGACAAGGGTTTCATTAGACCGAGCAGTTCACCCTGGGGAGCCCCGATTCTATTTGTGAAGAAGAAGGATGGGTCGCATCGGATGTGTATAGATTATAGGGAGCTGAATAAGGTAACGGTGAAGAACCGTTACCCACTCCCGAGGATTGATGACCTCTTTGACCACCTACAGGGAGCATCTTGGTTCTCCAAGACTGATTTGCGATCAGGGTATCATCAGATGAGGGTCAGAGAGGAGGATGTACAGAAGACTGCGTTTCGGACGCGCTATGGCCACTATGAGTTTGTGGTGATGCCTTTCGGGCTCACCAATGCTCCTGCCGCGTTTATGGACCTCATGAACCGCGTGTGTAGACTGATGTTAGACCGGTCTGTGATAGTGTTTATTGATGATATCTTGGTTTACTCCAAGACGCGAGAGCAGCATGAGGAGCATCTGCGAGAGGTTTTGGGGACTTTGAGAAGGGAGAGTTTGTATGCTAAGTTCTCCAAGTGTGAGTTCTGGTTGCGCGAGGTGCAGTGTCTCGGGCACCTTGTCAACCAGAACGGGATATCAGTGGACCCGACCAAGGTTGAGGCCGTGATGAGGTGAGAAGTTCCGAGGTCTCCATCTGAGATTCGGAGCTTTCTGGGATTGGCAGGCTACTATCGGAGATTCATTCAGGACAGAGATTGTGTGAGGCGCCAATCATAGCCCTGCCAGAGGGCATGGAGTATTTTGTGGTATATTGTGATGCGTCCATCTCAGGTTTGGGCGCGGTACTGATGCAGAGAGGGCATGTTATTGCATACGCTTCGAGGCAGCTGAAGCCTCACGAGGCGAATTACCCGACGCATGATTTGGAGCTGGGGGCTATTGTTTTTGCCCTCAAGCTTTGGCATCATTACCTCTATGGTGTTCGTTGTACAATTTACACGGACCACATGAGTTTGAGGTACCTCATGGATCAGCCGAACCTGAATATGAGGCAGCATCGGTGGCTGGATGTGGTGAAGGATTATGATTGTGAGATCCTCTACCACCTGGGGAAGGCCAATGTCGTGGCCGATGCGCTTAGCCGCAAGGCAGCGCCAATTAGGGACATCTGTCTGAGGATGGCAGTGGTGACTCCACTGTTGGAGCAGATCCGGAAGGCTCAGCAGGAGGCTATGAAGGAGGAACATCGGAAGAGCGAGCGTATAGTGGGCCAGGTTTCCTCCTTCGACTATGATAGCCGAAGGTTATTGACTCTTCACCGTAGGGTGTGGGTCCCTTATCATGGAGGCGTGCGCCAAATCCTGATGGAGGAGGCACACAAATCCAAATTTTCTATCCATCCCGGAGCGACGAAGATGTATAGAGATCTTCGTCTTGATTGTTGGTGGCCCTGCATGAAGCGGGACGTAGCATGGTATGTGGAGCGGTGCGTGACCTGTAGGAAGGTCAAGGCCGAGCACCAGAGGCCGCATGGCAAGATGCAACCGTTAGATATTCCCTTGTGGAAATGGGAAGATATTACCATGGATTTCATTACCAAGCTTCCCAAGACTTCACGGGGAGTGGATTCGATTTGGGTAATCGTGGATCGGTTGACCAAGAGTGCCCATTTTATACCGATCCAGGAGAGCATTTCGGCCGAAAAGTTGGCCGACATCTATATCCGAGAGGTGGTAGCTCGGCACGGAGTGCCAGTTTCAGTGATTTCCAACAGGGATGTGCGGTTCACTTCCAGGTTTTGGAACAAGTTCCATGACGAGCTGGGTACTCGTCTGCATTTTAGCACTGCCTTTCACCCGCAGACAGATGGTCAGAGCGAGCGGACCATCCAGACGCTAGAGGATATGCTGCGGGCATGTGTTTTAGACCTCGGAGGTAGCTGGGATACCTACCTTTCGTTGGCGTAGTTCTCGTATAATAATAGCTATCATGCGAGTACCGACCGTTCTCCCTTCGAGATGTTATACGGGAGGAAGTGCAGAACCCCGTTATGTTGGGGTGAGGTTGGCGAGAGGGTCATGGGGAGCACCGAAGTGGTGCTCAAGACGACAGAGAGGATTCATCAGGTTCGGAGCAGATTTCAGACTGCTCAGAGTCGGCAGAAAAGTTATGCCGACAAGCGCCGATCGGACCTGGAGTTTCAGGTCGGGGATATGGTTCTCCTGAAGGTGTCGCCATGGAAGGGCGTCATCCGATTCAGGAAACAGGGCAAGTTGGGTCCCATGTATATTGGACCCTTCAGGGTTATAGCCCGGGTGAGCAAGGTGGCATATAGTTTGGCTCTGCCAGCCGAACTCAGTCAGATTCATAGCACTTTTCACGTCTCCTAGTTACGGAAATGTTTGGCGGACGACTCGGCAGTGGTACCATTAGAGGATATTCAGGTCGATGACAGCCTGAATTACATTGAGCGGCCTGTAGCGATTCTCGACCAGAAGTTGAAGGATCTGAGGAACAAGAGGGTGGAGCTAGTGAAGGTGCAATGGCAGCACCGGAAGGGTTCGGAATGGACCTGGGAGCCGGTGGATGAGATGATGGAGCATTACCCAGAGCTTTTCCAGGAACGAGCAGCAGACTTCGAGGACGAAGTCTAAAATAAGTGGGGGAGATTTGTAGCACCTGGTTCCTGGTATGTATTTTATTTAAGTAATTTCGCATTTTTGGCCTGGGACTCGGCGAGTTGAAGTCCCAACTCGCCGAGTAGAAGCGGGATAAGACGTGGGATTTAAGTGATGGACTCGTCGAGTCGGGTCCCGGACTCGACGAGTAGGCTCTAACTGGACAAAACCCTAATATGAGGGTTTGCACCCTATTTAAACAACCTTATTCAGCCTCCATCGCCCCTTTATGCTCCCAGAAACCCTCCATAGCAAACCCTAACGGCTTGTTCCCGAGTTTTTTTGCAAATTCATTAAAGAAAAGGGAAGGAAAATTTGATAGAAAGAAAGGGAGGTGAAGGAAAATATTCATTATTCCGTGTTCCCGAGTTCGAAGGAAATCAAAGGAAAATTTTAAGTTTTGTGTTCCCGAGTTAGGAGGAAAAAGAAAATAAAACTTAAAATTTTCCTTCCCCTCACTTTCTTCCCAAATCCGCCCAATTTGGGAGGAAAATTTGGAAGGAAAATATGGCTCCAAAATCCTTCCCCTCCCCTCACTTTCCTTCCATTAATGAAACTCGGGAACACGGTTTTCCTTCGACACCCCTCACTTTCCCTCTGTATCCTCCCATTTCTCTCCTTAAGTAGAACTCGGGAACAAGGCGTAAGTGTTTTGGTGCAAGATCTAAGACTTTTGAGTGATTTTTGTGGGTTTTGACCTCAAGGAAGGAGGAAGAACATAGAAGGATCAAGACGAGACTGAAGGATTCGAGTTTGGTTCATCATTTGCAGTCTTTGAAAGGTATAAAGTCTGTACCTTTCTTGCTTGTTTGTTAAATCCCTTTTTGGGGAAGAATTAGGGCTTTTTAAGCCATATGAGGTAGCCAACCATGATTGCAAACATGGTTGGGGGTCAAGACTTTGGATCTAGGTCTTGGGAGGGGTCACAAGGCAAATTTGGGTTGCTTTTGCACTCAAGGAAGGCCTCATGCAACATAAGAGCCATTTCAGAGCCTTTTAGGCTCAAAAGTCCCATGCATGCACGTAAAGTTCGAAACTTTACGTGCTAGATCGAGCTTAGGGGCTTGGATCTATCTTTTGGTCAAAGGTTGTACATCAGAAATCGAGGATTTAGGGTGTGGACGTTATCGACTCGGTGAGTCCGTTCTTAGGACTCGATGAGTCCAAGGCATAAAGTCCCATGTCTGTTGAGGGTCAAAAGAACTCAGTTGGGTGTTAGAAAGGTTGTAGAAGGTCCGAACGAGTGACCCAATGTATTGGACTTAGGCTTAGACCTGGAGTTCATGGGACTCGACGAGTGCTAGAACAGACTCGGCGAGTCCAAGGCAATCTCCTTATGATTGAAGATGAACTCGACGAGTTGTTCATACAACTCGGCGAGGTAAGGTCAGAACTTGTTCATCAGATGAAGGTGAACTCGACGAGTTGTTCATACAACTCGGCGAGTCGGATGAAGGTTCATTCGATGTTCATATCGAAGAGGAACCCGTCGAGTCGTCGCTAAACTCGACGAGTAGGGTCGTGGTTGAGGACAGTTGAAGAGATAGAGACTCGACGAGTTGGCGGCCCAACTCGGCGAGTCGGGTCAACTGGAAGTTGACTTTGACTTTGACTTGGACTTGGTCAGGGGTAAAATGGTCATTTTACCCTAAGAATAGATATCAGACTCTGATTAAGTGTTTTGTGGGGATTATAGCCGGAGGATTTCCGGAGCAGCAGCAGACAGAGAATTTCCGCACAGATTATCAGCAGCTACTCGTTCGAGGTGAGTTACCTTCCAGTAGCGGTGGGTCTGCGGCCACAATGCCGGCCCACCAGTAGGTGTTGTCTGATTGGATGATTGTCTTTGTGATATTCATCTAGGTTTGCTATCACCTGATATGTTATATGCTAGCACGATATGTATATGTGACAGTAGTAGAGTCCGATTGTTAGGACCGGAGGGTAGGCCAGACACCCCAGATATGTTTGACAGTATGTGATGATATGATTATATGCTGGCATGTTATGTTATATGTGATAGTGGTAGTAGGGAGGGAATAGTCCTCAAGTTCGGTTGTTAGGACCGAAGGGTAAGTCGAACACCCCAGAAACGTCTGACAGTATGTTTACGTTATGATATATGTGATAGTAGCAGTAGGGGGTGGAATAGTCCCCGAGGTTTGGTTGATAGGACCGAAGGGTAGGTCAGCACCCCAGAATGGCTTGACATGGGTAGGTCAGCACCCCAGAATGGCTTGACACGGGTAGGTAGGCACCCCAGAATGGCCGTACTGGGTAGGTCGGGCACCCCAGAATTGCCCGGCAGTATGAATGCGATATGTCTGTATGGTATGTGGTATGATGGGGGAACTCACTAAGCTTTGTGCTTACAGTTTTAGTTTTGGGTTTCAGGTACCTCTTCGTCTAAGGGGAAGGAGCCGGCAGTGTAGCAGCGCATCACATACACACATGATTTCCGCATGGAGTCTTCTGGGATTGTATTCTGATATGTTACTATTTTATGACTTGGGTTTTTAGACATGATACATTGTTTTATGAGATGATGTGTTTTCACAGTATTTTCTTATGAATGTTTTTATGAGACAGTTAATTAAAAAGAAATTTTTGGACTTGAATATTGGGATGTTACAAGTTGGTATCGGAGCCCTGGTTTGAGGGATTCGGACACACCCTCGGGAGTGTCTGGACTCAAATCGAGGGATTTAAAAGATTTTTACAAAGAAAATGATTTTCTAAAATCTGAGTCAAAGGGTTTTGAGAAAGAACAAGGTGTGTGATGCGTGCGACCAGCCGAGCTCAAGTAAGTTTTCCCCAAGATACCCATACTTGTTATAATAAGTTATATGATATATGATTCTGAGAACTGCATGCCAGATTAGGGCTAAGGATCTAGGAGGATGCCTTGTATACCTGATGTATATGATTCTGAGAACTGCATGCTAGATTAGGGCTAAGGATCTAGGAGGATGCCTTGTATGCTTGTTGTACGAGCTGTATGCTAGGACTGTTTAGTCAGCAGTAAGATAGCATGATTAGGTTATGCCTGATGCGGTTACTCGATGCACGAATGCTGCTTGCTTTGTGCTTAAGGGGTCCTGGCTAACTTTAACTAACTAGTGAGCGGTTATTTAACAGTACTCGCAAGCTAGTTAGGGAAGGGATGCAGGGACTCCTAGTGCAGCTGATGGCGGAAAGTAGGTTAGAGAGTGGCCCAGGAAAGCCTGGGATGAGACTAGATGGAAAGGGATATTGGTTAAGCGACCTGGTGAAGTCGAGACAGTCCTTGAGGAAAGTACGGATAGATGTGGAAGGTAGTATGGGCCCGTACTACTAGAAGCAGAGGATCAGTACTCGAATCAAGGAAGGTTGAGACAGAGCCGGGAAACTTGGAGAGTGTGTTAGACCTCTCGAGAGTATGTATGATCCTGACATTTATGCGTGTATTTTTCAGCATGGTGACCACGCGACATGGAGCAGGAGGTTCCGGATCAGGATCAGGATCAGGCTCGGGTGCAGGATCAGAGCAGGTTGATGACGGGCTGCGCGAGTTCATCGCGTCTGAGATCACGAGAGGCATTCTTGATTTGACCCCGGTCATTTTCGGGTCGATCAAGGAAGGGATTGTTGAGCACACTGTCCTTTAAGGACTTCCGTGGGAGTGGTGCGCCGGATTATCACGGGGTGAAAGACCCCATCGCTACCAAGAGATGAACCGCAGACATTGAGTCTGCGCAGTTGACGAGCTTCTGCCCGGAAGGGTCGAAGGTCCCTAGGAAAGCCTCGAGACAGTCCTTGAGGCTAGATGGAAAGGGATATTGGTTGAGGTTGACAGCAGCTAGTTAGAGTAGGTCAGAGAGTGCCCCAGGAAAGCCTCGAGACAGTCCTTGAGGAAAGTACGGATAGATGTGGAAGGTAGTATGGGCTCGTACTACTGGAAGCAGAGGATCCGTACTCGAATCAAGGAAGGTTGAGACAGAACCGGGAAACTTGGAGAGTGTGTTAGACCTCTCGAGAGTATGTATGATCCTGACATTTATGCGTGTATTTTTCAGCATGGTGACCACGCGACATGGAGCAGGAGGTTCCGGATCAGGATCAGGATCAGGCTCGGGTGCAGGATCCGAGCAGGTTGATGACGGGCTGCGCGAGTTCATTGCGTCCGAGATCATGATAGGCATTCTTGAGTCGACCCTGGTCATTTTCGGGTCGATCAATGAAGGGATTGTTGAGCTGATGGAGGATCGCCTCCGGGCATTCAGGAGTGATATGGCGTCTAGCCAGACGAGTACACGCACACTGTCCTTTAAGGAATTCTGTGGGAGTGGTACGCCGGATTATCATGGGGTGAAAGACCCCATCGTTGCCAGGAGATGGATCGCAGACATTGAGTCTGCGCAGTTGACGAGCTTCTGCCCGAAAGGGTCGAAGGTCCGCTTTGCTGCGGGATGTTTGAGGGATAGAGCTAGAGACTGGTGGGAGTCGATTGGTGACTCATTGGGAGCCCCAGCCGTCGAGGCTATGACGTGGTCAGATTCAGAGCTGAGTTTGCGCCGGCTGTAGAGCTTCAACAGCTGGCCAGAGAGTTTTTGAATATGAGGCAGACTACGGAGATTGTGGCGGAGATCACCGCCAAGTTCCGGGAGAGAGCATTGTTGGTACCCCAGTATGCGGGGGATGAGGAGATGCGGAAGACCCGCTACCATGATATGTTGAGGGCTGATATTCGGGAGCATTTCAGCTACTCTACCTGCCCGACCCTGGAGTCCATGATTGCCAGGGCGCGGGAGAGGGAGCTCGATTTGGAGCATGTGAGGAAGAGGAAAGCTGAGTCTGAGCAGGTTACAGGGGTTTCGGGGAAGAAACCCAAGGGATCTGACGTTAGGTCGAAGGGTCAGCCGGGCCAGAGCCGCTGCAGGAAGTGCGGCAGGCCGCATGAGGGAGCTTGTAGAGCAGGATCGTCAGGCTGCTACAAGTGTGGCAAGACGGGGCACTTTGGCAGGGATTGTACTGCCCCCGCCCCCACAGTACAGATGACATACCTGATTTGCTTCCATTGCAATCAGAGGGGCCACAAAAAAGGCCAATTGCCCGAGGTTGACAGCAGCGCCAGCAGCGGTGCCGGTTTCAGCGACAGCGCGGGTTGCAGATGGCCGGAAGGCCAAGACAGAGGCTCCAGTGGTGCGGAGCCGGGCATTTCAGTTGACAGCCGAGGAGGCACGCGCTGCACCCGATGTGGTGACAGGTATGACTTCTTGTTTATGCTTTTATGATATGCTGCTGTGATTTTGATATGTTATGTATGTGCTCTGTTTAGGATCGTTCCATGTGAACGGTATCCCAGTTCAGGTATTGTTTGATTCGGGTGCTACCCGATCGTTTGTCTCTCTTGCGCTTAGTAAGAAGTTTCCGGAGTCGTCGGGCACGTTGGATTGCCCTCTAGAGGTCGAGATTGCGGACGACCGGTCAGTGCGAGCATCAGAGGTCTACCGAGATTGCGTCCTGCGACTGTTTGAGGAGCGTTATCTGGTAGATCTGGTTCCCATACCTTTGCGGGGGAACAAGGTTATTATCGGTATTGATTAGCTAAGCCCCAATGGGGCAGTGATTGACTGTGCACAGCAGTTGGTGCGGATCAGGACCCCAAGTGGGGGAGAGCTGGTGATTCAGGGCGAGAGGCCACAGCAAGGACCAGCTTTATGTTCAGCAGCGAGAGCTAGGCGTTACCTTCAGCAGGGTTGCGCATGATTTGTTGCCTATGTGATGGATACCCGGGAGATGGGTAAGGCAACGGTGAGCGATGTGCTCGTGGTACGAGAGTTTGCGGACGTGTTCCCCGAGGAGTTGCCTGGGATACCTCCGGAGAGGCAGGTAGAGTTCAGGATTGAACTAATCCCTGGTGCGGCTCCGATAGCCAAGGCACCGTATCGGTTGGCTCCTCCTGAGATGCAGGAGTTGTCTACACAGCTGCAAGAGCTGTTAGACAAGGGTTTCATTAGACCGAGCAGTTCACCCTGGGGAGCCCCGATTCTATTTGTGAAGAAGAAGGACGGGTCGCATCGGATGTGTATAGATTATAGGGAGCTGAATAAGGTAACGGTGAAGAACCGTTACCCACTCCCGAGGATTGATGACCTCTTTGACCAGCTACAGGGAGCATCTTGGTTCTCCAAGATTGATTTGCGATCAGGGTATCATCAGATGAGGGCCACTATGAGTTTGTGGTGATGCCTTTCGGGCTCACCAATGCTCCTGCCGCATTCATGGACCTCATGAACCGCGTGTGTAGACCGATGTTAGACCGGTCTGTGATAGTGTTTATTGATGATATCTTGGTTTACTCCAAGACGCGAGAGCAGCATGAGGAGCATCTGCGAGAGGTTCTGGAGACTTTGAGAAGGGAGAGCTTGTATGCTAAGTTCTCCAAGTGTGAGTTCTGGTTACGCGAGGTGCAGTTTCTCGGGCACCTTGTCAACCAGAACAGGATATCAGTGGACCCGGCCAAGGTTGAGGCCGTGATGAGGTGAGAAGTTCCGAGGTCTCCATCTGAGATTCGGAGCTTTCTGGGATTGGCAGGCTACTATCGGAGATTCATTCAGGACTTCTCCAAGATAGTCGTGCCCCTGACCAGGCTGACGAGGAAAGCCGTGGTCTTTCGCTGGGGGCCTGAGCAGCAGGCCACATTCGAGACACCGAGACAGAGATTGTGCGAGGCGCCAATCTTAGCCCTGCCAGAGGGCATGGAGGATTTTATGGTATATTGTGATGCGTCCATCTCAGGTTTGGGCGCGGTACTGATGCAGAGAGGGCATGTTATTGCATACGCTTCGAGGCAGCTGAAGCCTCATGAGGCGAATTACCCGACGCATGATTTGGAGCTGGGGGCTGTTGTTTTTGCCCTCAAGCTTTGGCGTCATTACCTCTATGGTGTTCATTGTACCATTTACACGGACCACATGAATTTGAGGTACCTCATGGATCAGCCGAACCTGAATATGAGGCAGTGTCGGTGGCTGGATGTGGTGAAGGGTTATGATTGCAAGATCCTCTACCACCCGGGGAAGGCCAATGTCATGGCCGATGCGCTTAGCCGCAAGACAGCGCCAATCAGGGACATCTGTCTGAGGATGACAGTGGTGACTCCACTGTTGGAGCGGATCCGGGAGGCTCAGCAGGAGGCTATGAAGGAGGAACATCGGAAGAGCGAGCGTATAGTGGGCCAGGTTTCCTCCTTCGACTATGATAGCCGAGGGTTATTGACTCTTCACCGTAGGGTGTGGGTCCCTTATCATGGAGGCGTGCGCCAGATCCTGATTGAGGAGGCACACAAATCCAGATTTTCTATCCATCCCGGAGCGACGAAGATGTATAGAGATCTTCGTCTTGATTATTGGTGGCCCTGCATGAAGCGGGACGTAGCATGGTATGTGGAGCGGTGCATGACCTGTAGGAAGGTCAAGGCCGAGCACCAGAGGCCGCACGGCAAGATGCAGCCGTTAGATATTCCCTTGTGGAAATGGGAAGATATTACCATGGATTTCATTATCAAGCTTCCCAAGACTGCATGGGGAGTGGATTCGATTTGGGTAATCGTGGATCGGTTGACCAAGAGTGCCCATTTTATACCGATCCAGGAGAGCATTTCGGCCGAAAAGTTGGACGACATCTATATCCGAGAGGTGGTAGCTCGGCACGGAGTGCCAGTTTCAGTGATTTCCGACAGGGATGTGCGGTTCACTTCCAGGTTTTGGAAGAAGTTCCATGACGAGCTGGGTACTCGTCTGCATTTTAGCACCGCCTTTCACCCGCAGACGGATGGTCAGAGCGAGCGGACCATCCAGATGCTAGAGGATATGTAGCGGGCATGTGTTTTAGACCTCGGAGGTAGCTGGGATACCTACCTTCCGTTGGCGGAGTTCTCGTATAATAATAGCTATCATGCGAGTATCGACCGTTCTCCCTTCGAGATGTTATACGGGAGGAAGTGTAGAACCCCGTTATGTTGGGGTGAGGTTGGCCAGAGGGTCATGAGGAGCACCGAAGTGGTGCTCAAGACGACAGAGAGGATTCAGCAGGTTCGGAGCAGACTTCAGACTGGTCAGAGTCGGCAGAAAAGTTATGCTGACAAGCGCCGATCGGACCTGGTGTTTCAGCTCGGGGATATGGTTCTCCTGAAGGTGTCGCCATGGAAGGGCGTCATCCGATTCAGGAAACGGGGCAAGTTGGGTCCCAGGTATAGTGGACCCTTCAGGGTTATATCCCGGGTGGGCAAGGTGGCATATAGGTTGGGTCTGCCAGCCGAACTCAGTCAGATTCATAACACTTTTCACGTCTCCCAGTTACGGAAATGTTTGGTGGACGACTCGGCAGTGGTACCATTAGAGGATATTCAGGTCGATGACAGCCTGAATTACATTGAGCGGCCTGTAGCGATTCTCGACCGGAAGTCGAAGGATCTGAGGAACAAGAGGGTGGAGCTAGTGAAGGTGCAATGGCTGCACCGGAAGGGCTCGGAATGGACCTGGGAGCCAGTGGATGAGATGATGGAGCATTACCCAGAGCATTTCCAGGAACGAGCAGCAGACTTCGAGTACGAAGTCTAAAATAAGTGGGGGAGATTTGTAGCACCTGGTTCCTGGTATGTATTTTATTTAAGTAATTTCGCATTTTGGGCCTGGGACTCGGCGAGTTGAAGGCCCAACTCGTCGAGTAGAAGCGGGATGAGACGCGGGATTTAAGTGATGGACTCGTCGAGTCGGGTCCCGGACTCGACGGGTAGGCTCTGACTGGACAAAACCCTAATATTAGGGTTTGCACCCTATTTAAACAACCTTATACAGCCTCCATCGCCCCTTTATGCTCCCAGAAACCCTCCATAGCAAACCCTAAGTGTTTTGGTGCAAGACCTAAGGCTTTTGAGTGATTTTTGTGGGTTTTGACCTCAAGGAAGGAGGAAGAACATAGAAGGATCAAGAGGAGACTGAAGGATTCGAGTTTGGTTCATCATTTGCAGTCTTTGAAAGGTATAAAGTCTGTACCTTTCTTGCTTGTTTGTTAGATCCCTTTTTGGGGAAGAATTAGAGCTTTTTAAGCCATATGAGGTAGCCAACCATGATTGCAAACATGGTTGGGGGTCAAGACTTTGGATCTAGGTCTTGGGAGGGGTCACACGGCAGATTTGGGTTGCTTTTGCACTCAAGGAAGGCCTCATGCAACATAAGAGCCATTTCAGAGCCTTTTAGGCTCAAAAGTCCCATGCATGCACGTAAAGTTCGAAACTTTACGTGCTAGATCGAGCTTAGGGTCTTGGATCTATCTTTTGGTCAAAGGTTGTACATCAGAAATCGAGGATTTAGGGTGTGGACGTTATCGACTCGGCGAGTCCGTTCTTAGGACTCGACGAGTCCAAGGCATAAAGTCCCATGTCTGTTGAGGGTCAAAAGAACTCAGTTGGGTGTTAGAAAGGTTGTAGAAGGTCCGAACGAGTGACCCAATGTATTGGACTTAGGCTTAGACCTGGAGTTCATAGGACTCGACGAGTGCTAGAACAGACTCGGCGAGTCCAAGGCAATCTCCTTATGATTGAAGATGAACTCGACGAGTTGTTCATACAACTCGGCGAGTCAAGGTCAGAACTTGTTCATCAGATGAAGGTGAACTCGACGAGTTGTTCATACAACTCGGCGAGTCGGATGAAGGTTCATTCGATGTTCATATCGAAGAGGAACCCGTCGAGTCGTCGCTAAACTCGACGAGTAGGGTCGTGGTTGAGGACAGTTGAAGAGATAGAGACTCGACGAGTTGGCGGCCCCACTCGGCGAGTCGGGTCAACTGGAAGTTGACTTTGACTTTGACTTGGACTTGGTCAGGGGTAAAATGGTCATTTTACCCTAAGAATAGATATCAGAATCTGATTAAGTGTTTTGTGGGGATTATAGCCGGAGGATTTCCGGAGCAGCAGCAGACAGAGAATTTCCGCACAGATTATCAGCAGCTACTCGTTCGAGGTGAGTTACCTTCCAGTAGCGGTGGGTCTACGGCCACAATGCCGGCCCACCAGTAGGAGTTGTATGATTGGATGATTGTCTTTGTGATATTCATCTAGGTTTGCTACCACCTGATATGTTATATGCTAGCACGATATGTATATGTGACAGTAGTAGAGTCCGGTTGTTAGGACCGGAGGGTAGGCCAGACACCCCAGATATGTCTGACAGTATGTGATGATATGATTATATGCTGGCATGTTATGTTATATGTGATAGTGGTAGTAGGGAGGGAATAGTCCTCAAGTTCGGTTGTTAGGACCGAAGGGTAAGTCGGACACCCCAAAAATGTCTGACAGTATGTTTACGTTATGATATATGTGATAGTAGCAGTAGGGGGTGGAATAGTCCCCGAGGTTCGGTTGATAGGACCGAAGGGTAGGTCAGCACCCCAGAATGGCTTGACATGGGTAGGTCAGCACCCCAGAATGGCTTGACACGGGTAGGTCGGCACCCCAGAATGGCCGTACTGGGTAGGTCGGGCACCCCAGAATTGCCCGGCAGTATGAATGCGATATGTCTGTATGGTATGTGGTATGATGGGGGAACTCACTAAGCTTTGTGCTTACAGTTTTAGTTTTGGGTTTCAGGTACCTCTTCGTCTAAGGGGAAGGAGCCGGCAGTGTAGCAGCGCATCACACACACACATGATTTCCGCATGGAGTCTTCTGGGATTGTACTCTGATATGTTACTATTTTATGACTTGGGTTTTTAGACATGATACATTGTTTTATGAGATGATGTGTTTTCACAGTATTTTCTTATGAATGTTTTTATGAGACAGTTAATTAAAAAGAAATTTTTGGACTTGAAAATTGGGATGTTACAATGATCATTTGTTCCTTTGGAAAGGATCAGTGTGTCATTCCTTTGATGCCGCATCTTCTGAATAGAGATAGTTGAAGCTAGCTCTGCATCTTTTATTCAATGCCAACTGCTCTCTCGCTGACGCTGATGCTCACGTTGATTGGCATGAAGCATCCTACCGATGAGGCCAGACAGGAGAGAACTATGTTTGAGCTTGTCTCTTTGGACACATATCTCCTCCTTCTTGGTCGGCCTATCTCTGTTGCAATGGGATGAAATGAAGCTAGGTAATGTGAAATGTTTATCTTTCACAAACACTCTTCTGCTACAATACATCCCATCGGAGATCTAAAGACCTTTTCAATAAGATAGTACTCCTCTTCGCTTTTATTATGGATCACAATGTATGGAAGCTTCGAGTCATGTCTTGGTGACTCTCATAACTCGAAGGTTACAAAAATTGGATCCTTTTAACTCGTTGGTTACAAAGACTGGTTCATACTTTTCTCTTGTGTTTGGTAAACATGAAGCTTGGAGTTAATCTGCAATACTTCAATGATTAAAGGCATCCTCTCTCGTGGTTTGCTATGAATTGTGTTTTCTAGTTGATATATTTGATCTTGTTTGCTCATTCTTCTATAGACAGTGTTAAGGGACATATATCTCGGAAAAGAGAATCTCATTTATGGCTCTTCAATTCAAAAGATTTGTTGAATCGGGTCTTTATCTCATTTATGAAAACGCTGCACAAATTTTGCTTTTAGAATACTTCCTTGTTTGACTAACTCTTTTGTTTTTACTCTTGTATTCTTTATTATTTTATTTTTCTTGTACCTTAATAAATGAATTGACGGTGAAATCTAAATTCTAGACTGAAACTTAACTTTATGATACAGAAGATTAACCACTTCTTGTTGATAAGTTTACAATGTTTATGATTCACACTGATTTAACCTCAGTGTGATTGAAACATTCCATTCTCTCCTCAAATTCTTCTTGATAAAACTTAACGATTCACTGTTATATACCACAAACTGATAAAAGTTTGAAACTCTGTGTCGATGGTTAGTCTATGTATTGTAGGCTATCACACGTACCAATCCCTTCTTGTCCATAAATTCTTCTTAAAAGTTTTATGATTCAACATAAGATACCATACGTTGATGAGAGCTTGAAAAATTTGTGTCAATGGTTAGGCTATGTACCGTAGCTTTTCACACATACCAATCCATGCTCGCTATACATTCTTCTTTAGAATTTTATGATTCAACGTATGAAGCCAGACGCAAATGACAATTCGAAAAATCTGTGCTGATGGGTATATCATTGTCCATGATGTATTACACGCACCTACCCATTCTCTTGCAACAAATCTTCTACAAAAAGAAGTTAATGATTCATTGTATCTACCGTACAATGATAAACCTTTGAAACTCTTTGTCGATGGGTACATTTCATACCGGAATGTATTACACACATCATTCCATTCTTTCCCTTCATTCTTCTAATAAAAGAAGTTGATGATTCATCGTATAGAACCATACGCTGATGACACCTCACAATACTATGTCAGTAAATGATAGTTCATACCCATGCTATCAGGAGACATCAAAATCTCACTTGATTACCACCTACAAATTTGATACACTGATAGGATAATCTTGATATATTGATTGCTTCCGCAGATGATTATTGTCGTTGATGTTATGTCTCGCTGATACATAATTCCCTTATCTCAACGATAACTTTTGGATGATGATTAAAATATGTAACAATATCTTGGAATACGAGATTTTTACGACACCAGTTTCTCCAATTATGACTACGTAAATGGGAATAAAATTTACGGATAAATTGGGAAAACTCTCTCTCCTAGGTCACTTTCACAACTTCTTCAAGTAGTTGATTCTCTCTCTCGAAAAGGCTCTCTCAACCATCATCTTCCTCAAGTTCTCATCATGTCTAAGGTTCTTTATGTGTTTGATCCAAACACAAATGTGATCAAAGGCCCCCATGATCTTGATTCTCATATTGCCATTCAAGAAAACAATGTGGCATTTTTTGATGTTATCCCAAATCAGTTCAAGAACTTAGGGGTTGAAGACTTTGTCAACTACGTCAAAAGCTTCCCTCTTTGATATGTTTTCTGTGACTTCCCAGAGCCATTCTACCTTAAGCAAGTACGTGAGTTCTATTATTCTTGCTCTGTCGACTCTAATGCTCAAACCATTACCGCAACCATTAAAGATGGTCAATCTAGAGTTACTATCAATGCAAAATCTTTTTGAACTACTCTTCGTATTCCCCAATCAGAAATCTATTTTGAAACCCCTTCTGAAGAAAAATGCAAGTCTATTCTCTCAAGATTAGGGTACAACTTTTCTCTTCAGGGCACCTCTTGTAACCCAATCAAATACACTCTTTGACAATGTTATTATGACGGGTGGAAGTAACTATATGGGGTGATTGGTAAATGTCTTGGACATAAGACTGGAATCTTAGTTCATTTAAACTTATTTGAGAAACGAATCTTGTATGCCATGACTTGCAACAAAAGACTGGATTTTGGTCAACTCTTCTTCAATCAACTACTTGATTGTGTCACTGGGAATACGAAGTCACCATATGTTCCTTATCCTTATTGCCTTGGACTTATTATGGATCATAATAAAGAGGGTTATAATGTCAATCATGGAGTCATCATTCCAATTCCAGCTCTCTCATCAAATATCATCAATGTTGGTCCCTCTAACGGAGATATGCATCTTACCAGAAGTATGGAAAAGTGGGTTGCAAATCCATAAATTGTTGAAACCTCTTACTATAAAGAATAGGATGATGAGGGAAATAATGAAGATGATGAAGAAAGAACTGATGATGAGGAAGACATGAATGATGAGAAGACGCTGACGATGAAGAAAATGAATTAGTCGTTTATAAAGGAGAAGCCTCTATTCAAGGAATGACTAATTATCCTCCAATATTGAACCAACATATTCGCTTCTCTTTAACCTCAACTTCATCCACAAATCCTTCTGCAGAAGATTTTGTACAACGCAGATCAACCCCAACTCAAGTGGAAACTACTGATCCAACAATTCAAGATGTGAATTCTACAAGATCAATGTCTCATTCCCTTCAAGCTGCAATTGTTCCCCCAATGCCAACTCCTCTTAAGACCGCTTCTACTTTTTAGGAGGAGTCCAGTTCCAACTTTCAAACTACTTTGCTCTCCAATCTCTCCCTATTGGTTCAGATGACTCAATCTCTTGGAGAAAGACTGTCCAAAGTAGAAAAAGATATGGCTGACATCAAATGCTTAATGACTTTGGTTAATGATGATGATATGATGATTGAAGGCACTCCTCCTAGCTCTCCAGGCATTAATCCTCCACCTTTACCTCCATCATCAAATCCACCTCCACCTCCACCTCTATCATAAAATCCACCTCCACCATCAAATCCCCCTCCTCGCACTCCCTCTCCACCTCATGAATCCCCTCTCCAAACTGATGATGCCAAAAGGGGGAGAATAATCAAGAACTAATGATGACTGCGACAACTCAATCTCAGCCTGAAATGTCTGAATCGGGAAGGGATGATAATCAAAAAGCTAATGCTGAAGAGACCAATATTTAGTGTTATAATATTGATGTGGCAAAAAAAACGAAGTTTCCGAGCTGAATGATCGAATCAATTGGAAGAAATCTTGGGATGTTATAGGTAGAAGAAACCAACCTGATCCCATCATCAAAGTCAGATGCACCAAACCCACGAATGAATCTCTAAAATTGCATCTAGTCAGGAAAAAGGATGAGTATGAATACACTGAAGTTATATTCACTCGTGAATTGGTTAAATATGGCTAGAACGAGTGGATACAAATTAAGGAGATAATTTCTAAACACAAAAGTGTTCATGCTCAGAAGGTAAAATTGGATATTCAAACCCTAGTCAACAAACTTAAGAAGCTGAATTTAGTACCTTCAGCTGGTCCATCTCATCCATTTACCCCAGAGATAACTAGAAAAATCAGAATGTTAAAATACACTAAGTTTCTTCTTACCTATGACACTCCCTACGTCAACAAGAAGCTACCAGTGGGTGTTGAGCCAGTTCAACACATGATCATTTGGGAACTAGAACATGGTATTTTCTATCTTAACAGTCAGAGTCAAATGTGTTTTAAACGTACTACTGACCTCCCCGCTGCTCCCACTGAGCATCTATTCAACATTCGTTTGGAAAAGGCTTACATCACAAAGAACTAGAACGAGGATATCATGTGCTGATCTCCATTAAACTCAACAAACATTTGGCGATCTTCAGCTTCCCGAATTCAAGTGGGTAAAGCTTGAGATATTGACAGAGGCTAAAAATTTCTCAAATGATGATTTTGAATATTCCTTTGAAGATTAGTTTTGAAATCATCAGATAGGGGGATATTGTAGTGTTACACACCTTATGATCTGATGTGTCAAACACTACATGCTGACCACCAGCTCCAGTACCAACACAAGATCTTATCAGCGTCAGCATGAACCAATCATATTGGTGATCTTATATATATTAAGAAGTTATACGTATATATATATATATATATATATATATATATATATATATATATATATATATATATATATATATATATATATATATATTGTAACATCCCGTTTAAAACCTAGCGATTAAATAATAAGCCAAAACCCCAAGATGTAATTTTATCATTATTTTATATTATTATTGCCTAAAAATCAAATAATAATTAATGGGTTGGTTTCGGAAAGCCAAATGGCAAGGTTTGAATCTCCAGGGGCTGAAAGTTTAATTCGGGGATTTAATTTGTGAAAATTTTCAGCACTCAGGGGCTGTTTGGTAAGTTTGGGACTTATATGGAAAGGATATTGAAATGCTGAGGGCTAAATGGTATTATTTGGATTTAATTTGAGAAGAATAAGAGGAAAGGGACTAAATGTGTAATACATGCAAATTTTGAGAGTTGGGCATGGGTGGAACCCGTCACCCTTATTAGCCCATATATTTATACATATTCCCTCATGCAAACCCAAACCCTAAATGTAGTTGTGCAGCCGCCACCCCCCAATTTCCGGCAGCCACCACCCCGGATGAGATCCCAAGCCGCCGGAGCAACCCCTCGTACTCACCCTGACGCCGGGAAGACGAAGAGGTGTGCGTGACTGCCACCATCGCTTGATCAGACTGCCTTTCAGCCTTAGTCACCGCCATGGAAGCCTCATTCGCTGCCGGGAATGTAATGAACACTCGGGAACCACCAGCCGAGTCCAATTCTGCTATAGTCGGTTGATTGCGCCGCTGCTGCCACTGCCTTGTGCCGCTGCTGCTCCATTGCCGTCAAAGCGATGAACTACCGTATTCTCCTTCTTCTTCTTCTTCTTCTGCGGCTGCTGTAGTCGTGTTTTGGCGATGGATTGCTGCCGCTGCTAAGCATGGGGGTGTGTGTGTTCTACCGTATGTCACAATCCCGGGGGATGTTTTGGGTTGATGAGTGTAACATGATGCTCGATGGACAGGAAAAGACTCGAAGACAAACCACCATGGTCGCCGTCCATGGTGGCTGCGGCCTTCTTGTGTCGCCATCACCGCCGTGAGCCACCAGGTGGGTGGCGGGACTCACTTACAACAGAAGAGCATGTATGTGTGTGGTTTTGTTGGCTGGATTTCATGAGAAAAGCCACCACCACCACCGTGAGGTGGTGGCTAGCACCTCCGACCACCGCCTGCCGCCGCAGGGTGGTTGTGTGTGTGTATTTTATTAGGTGTTTGTTTTTGGGATATTGTGTATTATTGTAAATTGTAACTGAAAAAATCCATCCCCACCACTGTGAGATGGTGGCTGCTGCCTCCTGCCGCCACCAGCCGCCATGTTGGGTGGCGGTGTGACTAGCTTGCGTATTGACTCGTTTGGGATGCTTAGACGGAGTGGGCCTGACGAAACCCTAATGGGCCCAATGAAACCCTAATAGGCCCAATGAGGCCCAAAGTGACCTAAAAGCCCAACCAATTGACTAGTGGGCTAGTATTTGGTAGGAAACCCTAATTAGGGTTTGGAAAACCCTAATGGCATAAAACCCTAATTTTGGGGATTGATCGGGACACATACGGGAATTATTTATTAAACTTAAAATATTAAATTATAATCATTGGCAAATTAACTTAAGGCAATAATGGACTCAATGAATTAAGTCCTTAATGGATTAAGTCCTTAGTGGGTTAAGTAGGAACACTTAACCCTAATCGTCATTTCATGTGCAAACCCTAATTTCACTAAGGCCTTCCTAATTTCACTTAGGCCTTGAGTTGGGCCTTTCTATTGGACTTTGGTGATTGGACTATTAATGGGCTTTCCAAGAATAAGTAAATGGACTAAATAATTGTATGGGTTTTAGGATAAGGCCCATGAGAGGACTTGGGCCCAATTTGGAAAATTGGGCCATAGATGGGCCATAGTTTGGGCCTTTATGATTATGTGGTTTAGGGCCATTAGAATGTCGAATGTTGGATTGGACTAAATGGTTGGGCCTTATGGTAAGACCTTATAAAGGTTTGGGCCCAATTTGGAAAAGTGGACCATATGTTGGGCTTTGGCCCATTACTTGACTTTTGGGTCTTTGGAGTGTGATTTGGACCTTGGGCTTGGAACCCAATTACTAATTGGGTATTGTTTGATGTTGACAGTTCGGGAATCTGTCAACTAGCAGCTGGAGTTTTATCTGCGGGACTTCAGCAATTCCAGGTGAGTTATCCTCACTATATCAACAGGGTCTAAGGCACCAAGGCTGGCCCTTTCTCAGATTGTATACTGGTATTATGTGATATGCTTATGCTTAGTGACCTGGTTAGGTCAGTGTCCTGGTTATACGATGTTGCTATGCTATTGGATCTGCTAGATCGGTTTGACTGTTATGATGCTAGCGTATGATATGTATGTGATATGCTTATGCTTAGTGACCTGGTTAGGTCGGTGTCCTGGTTATAGGATGTTGCTATGCTATATGATCTGTCAGATCGGTTGGATTGTTATATGTGTTATGCTAGCGTATGATAGTTATGTACACATGTGTGTTTGATTGGGGGTGGGTTGAGGCGGTCCTGCTTTGTGCTGAAGGCCAACATTGATGGGTTTTGCGCATTCTAACACTCCTAAGTGTACATGCAACCCTAAATACCTTGGATCTATGTTTTCTCTATTATACATGCAATTATGAACTTTCCAAGGTATTACCCTATCTAGCATACAATACTTGATACTTGGGTAATCAAATGGATAGAATACATATCTTTGTTTGATGTAGCTTGTCTCCATGAAGCTTGAGTGCCTAGTGCCCCAAGTGTGACACCTCAAATGGTTCACACAACACCAAATGCACATGGAATGACTTGAGAGAAATGGAACACTCCTTGAAATCGTCTAGCCCTCATATTCACACATTAGTGCACGATTTCTTGAGCCATGGGATTCTTTTATATGGTGGCTATTAGGGTTACACCATGTAACTCATAACTTTACCAATTCCTTATGCTCCATGGATTTTAACATCCATGGAGTATCCATGGGTCACCCCATGGACTTAGTCCAACATAAGGAATCTTGGATCACAAGCCCACATATATAAGAATGAATGATTTACACAATCAACCCATATATTTAATTAGTCTCCTTTTGATCACTTAATTAATTCCAAATTAATTCTTGATCAATACTAATTAAATAACCTTATTAATATATTAGAACTTATAATATATTAACCAACCTTAAGTGTTATTTCTCTTATTATAGTCTATCCAACTGCATGATGCCATGCAACCCAAATGGACCATGCCGTGTCGGGTCAAGTCTTACCAATTATAGTTATGGACTTAGACATTAATCCAACAGTCTCCCACTTGGATAAGTCTAAAACTATTATTGCGTATGACTTCAGGAACCGATCAGCAATCGTAGCTCTCAAAAGCTTCTGTCGAACTCTGACCTTGTCGATGAACTCTGACCTTTGTCAATGACTTGTCCATTAGATAAGGGATCATATATTCCTCCATTCTAGATATCATATGGACTGAGACATGGATTATCAATCATTCTCTCTGTCCATTTGTTGTTTCCCGATTTCTGATTCATGATGACTGACTGATTGAACAAATCAAATCAGTCCTGGCTTGGCCAAGCACTCACATGTATCATCTTTAAATCATCGAGGGGCCCACAGATATCGCTTTTATCCCGAAGGTAAAAGGAATGGATAAACTTCGACTCATATGGCTTGTTCTACTACTTGTTGAATCATACACAAAGGCACGTTTTATAACATCGAGTTACCGAATGCGTTTTCGTGCAATCAATGTACAACCAACTCATAGTAACAACTCATATCTCTAGGTTTGAAGAATATAAGATATTTTCGTCTCATGATCACTCGTGATAAAATCCATGAAGTGATTCAAATGAGCGCGGGTTGAATCCAATACTCAGAACTTATGAGCACTCATGAGTGTTGTAGCACCACTTTGTCCACCAACTTGGACCTCTACAAACCAACCCATGACAGTCTTGATTCATATCTACTTCCAACATATGACCGACTGTGGATGGTTTGAATAACTTAATCATCCAGGAAGAGCGACTTAGTTATTCTGGAAGTCAAAACATGCAAAGTGAAACACAAGAATAAATGAATCAAATATGGTATCAAATCCTATGAATATAAATAAACACTTTTATTTATCACCATACTGATTACTCATTATTCATTGTTTCGGTTTTATCAACTTTATACTTGAATTAAAAACACTAGTTGTCCCATGCTCCAAGCATGTACACTATGTTTTTCTTAAACAATAGCTTTGCCATACACCAAGTATGCACTCTATGTTTGTCTATGATCCTTACTTTGTGAAATAAACCAATTGAACATAATTTCAATGATTCTAATTTAACACTCCAAAATCCTTATCGAAAAATGTGAGAATTTCAAATTCCTATCATTTATCGAAATCTGTTTAGATTTTAAACTTATATGCACTGACCCTCCTGTAATGAATATGTACAAAGTCACAAAGACTTGTCAACAGTCATTATAAGGTATTCCAATAGAGATCAACTCCATGGAAACTAAGTCTCAGATTCAAAGTACATTGCTTTGGACATGCTTCTTGCATTAAGTTTTCTAATCTTACACATATAACTTCCACCTATGGAGACAACTCCATATTCTCATTTTGACTATCACTTCTGAATAAGAGATGCCTCTTTTCAGAATATGTCAATATGGTCCTTCCAAAATTAGCACTATACTTCCAACTGTCCCTTAGCAACCAATCTTTGGTAAACCTCAGATTGTCCTCGACAATTGCTTAATCATTTTAGTCATATCCAATTCTAGACCTTTTCCCTTCTTAATGCCTCTGGGCATTTGGAAAAATTTAGAAATGACAAATATTATAGCACATGCAATCGATCCTGTACCCAAAGCAAATGGTACACGATTCATGATGTCTCACATAAAGACATGATTCTAGACCAGTCTTTTGCTACAATATTTTTATTTGCCATGTTTTCAAAATTTGACTATGAAGAGGGATGCCGTAATCATAATCGAATTTTGAGAATGCAATATATAAAATTTCCTTAAGTTGAACCAATCCAACATGAAATTCATATATATATTCTTGACTAAAGATGATTAAGGTCTCAATCTAAGCCTTTAGAACTGAAATGAAGTATATCCTCTCCCTTAATTATAGCAAAACAACTTTTTCAATCCCTGCAGCCTCACGAATTGAAACTTTTGTTTTCTATAATTAACATTGCTAACTTTCAACACTAACAATAATTATCATGCTCCCACTAACATGATGATTATTAGCATAACACTTATGCTCCCACTAGCTTTGACATGTACTCAAAAATCAGCTGGACTTCTAGAAATCAATACTTTATTGACTTCCTTACCAAAGTTCAGATTTCTGATACGAGATGCTTTGATAAAACTTTATCAAAATCGTACACCTTTCCTTAGATAGCATGCATGTGTGTCTAAACAATTTCAGAACTATGAAAAGGGATGTCGTAATCATAGTCTCAATTGTTTAGACCTTTTGCCATCTGCTTCAAATCTACTTGGTGGAAGTGTTTCCTCACCATCATTTTCATGAATCGGAGAGAAACCTTATGACCCTTAGATTTTATGGTGTATGTGTTCTTATCCATGTGGATCGTCAAAACCATAGTCACAAGACAAGGATAATGACAAATCCAAACTCATATGGACTGAACTTATGCAATCTTAACTTCTTGCCACCTGGCAGTACAGGGCTTGCCATTGCTTCCAAGTTGTTATGCAACCAATTGAGAACTTTCAGAACTCCTATGCAAAGCCAACTTTAACTGGAATGGGCACAGAATATGTCAACACGATAGGTTATAAACCTCAATTCGTGTGCTAGTGAAGAACCTCAGGTTTTATTCTTGATTAGTTCTTGAAGTTCTTTTTAGGATCTTTAAGACTCCCACTGTCCTCTTGACATATAAGACTCTCTTGTCAAATATTCAAGGAATAGTGCGGATTCTTTATCAAGACAAACACTTCACACAATTGGCCTAAGTTGGTCTTTGTTTTATCCAAAACATCACAACTTACCAATTTCAAATGTACAAGAGTAGAAAACTTTTACTCTTACATTTGACAAGTGTTATAAACCTTCTTTAAGATGTGTCACTCAAATTACAATCTTGGAGTATGTCTCTAAGATTTGTTTTGGAACGAAGTATGACTCATCTTCTTGATCTAACCATTTCAACAATTCATGGCTCCTCTTCTTAGTCATAAGAATGCACTAAGATGTCCTTAGAAGACCAATTGTGATGTGGTTCTTTAATCATTAAGATGATCACAAAACATGATACTAAAGTACTCTCCCATCTTTTCAGATTTGAGAAACTTTTATCTGTCTGCCTAATTTGATTCTTCCCATTCGTTCTACCATACATTGAGACTTTTCCAATGTTTCAGAATTATACTTAAACTTGTAAGTATAACCATATTTACTAAAATTTAGTAAATCATGACGAATAGTCTTAACTAGCTTTGTGGTGGACTTGACCAGTGCACAAGAATGTGTACTCGATCCCTTTAGTCCTTAACTTGACTCACACATCCATGTGAACAAGTCTTAATTTTCCAATGCTTGAAAGTTCTCATTCATCATACTATTCAACTTGCATGATTCCAAGTTTCTATCCAACTGAAGCCTTGGGAATGAGAATCTTTCCTTATTTGGTTAATTATGACACTACCACAAACGAAAGAATCAAGTCCATTTTTTTTTCAAATATTGCTATCAATGGAATCATATAAACAACCATTTTTCACAAATGCCACTTGTAAGGATATTTAAAATAAATATAAAATTAAAAACTTTTATTTTATTTCAAAACTTTGCGGAAAAAACTTATCCTTATAGTGCAAATGCATACGGAAAAACTTGTTGTTATCTATTCCTAAGCAATATATCATAACTCCTAAGTAACAGCTTCAAAATTCTGATGCGATCGAAATCCACCTACGCGATCAGAAGCAGCATATACTTCCTTTAAGCTTTCTCTCTATTCTTTGATTCTTAAAACATCAACATGTGACCCAGTCACATCATGTAATGAGGATCTTAGAATAGAAACTTAACAGAGTTAGATAATGGGCTCTACCTGAAGTAGAGTCAGACTTATTAACTTTAACATCCTTAGGTAAACTTAGCAGCTTTGCAATCAACGCCCCTTCCTTTGGCAAAATAAACATATGGACCCTTTGGTAATGGGACTATCTCAGACTTAGCCTTTCTCTTTACCATTTGGTCAACCGCGTTGACTATGGCCAATCCCTTTCCATTGGGAAGAGAATGCTTTTTCTGGATTTCCAGTGTCACCATTGTCACTGTCCATAAAGTTTTTGGGAAGTTGATCTTCTAATCAAATTTGCTTTACTATCGTTCCAAATCATTGCTGATTCAGCAGCACCAAGCAAATAGATATGATCATTAAGGTTCATGTCATAGTCTGTTTCATAGTAGTCCCAAAGGAACTCACTATGTGACTTAGAAAGTGATTGAACATCCAACTTTCTCAAGACTTTGACACCCAACTCTCCCGGCTTGTCAATATGTGACTTCATCTCTAAGATGTGATCACAAATAGACCTTGCTTGCCATTAGGGCTTGAGTGACCTTGAACTTGTGGGTTAGGGAGAATAATTGGAGGAGGTGGAGGAAGTAAAGTTCCAAGAGATTTGGGAAGATCATAGATGTCTGAACTAGACATCTTTTGGGAGATATTCAAGATAGTTTATCTAAAGTCCTTAATATAACACCCAATATGAAATATTAAGGCTAGGATCAACCAACCTATTTATAACTGGAAGAGGGATGTCGTAATCCGAGTTATAAAATAGTTGAAGGTAGGTAAATGACGATTTACCAATTTCCACCATGAAAAACGAAATAATGTAATTAGGTTTTTAATTGGATTTGAAACTCCTAGATCTTTTGAGATTCATTGAACTTTTCAATGGCATGTTTCAATCTCGAGTGTGCCCTTCAGGTTTTGTGACTGGGATGTCAAGGATCACAAAACAAGGTGTGAAGTAACCATGCAAATATACTTGGTACCCTTAATATTTACCCCTCAATCGATGTGCCGGTTAACCACACGAGATCCACCGATACTATGATAAATATTAAGTTACCCTTTGCCTACTTTGTTAAATCCAGGTTAGTGTGCCGGTTAACCACATATGCTCCACTAACGGTTTAAACAAAGTGCAAAGTGTAATTTCATGGATTAGCACCTTATTCACATTTTCCTAAGTAACTAAGATTGGGAATTTATAAGTGTTTAGTTACTTAGTATTTATCATTAATACTTTTAATGAAGGGAGAATTATAGTCCTTGTCCTACCCGTTCGGCTAACGACCCTCCACCAGTCAAGGAAGCGGTGGGTGAGAGTGGACACCCATTAAACTGCCATTTTATAGGCAGTAACCTTATACCCCCCTTATAGACCGGCTTCGTGAATGAGGCCTACTAACGGTAAGACTGACTTGCTCTTATACATATATTTATTATTAACTTATAATACTATAAAGTATAAGGGTTGAATTTTAACTTTTAAAATTCTAAGGGCTAACTTGGAATTAAAGTATTCATGGGGAAAACTTTACAAATTCCAAAACTTGAGGGCAAGTTTTGAAAATATTCAAAACTAATTAATTCCATAACTTATGTGTTTAAAGTAGTTTTAATTAAAAAAAACTCTTCAAGTTCCATAACTTGAGGACAAGTTATGGAAGACTTTAAACTAATAAAAGAATGTAACTTTTCTTTATTTTTGTAACTTATGGAACTAATTAAGGTTACACATTTTATCATTTAATGAAGTGACTCTTGAACCTCCATAACTTGAGGACAAGTTATGGAGTCATAAAACCATTTAATGAGGACAAGACTCTTCATTTTTGTAACCATTGCCAACTTTTTATGAGTTTTATGAAACTTAAATGTGACTTTTCATATAACTTGAGGACAAGTTACAAAAACACATTTTAGAATCAACTCTTAGATTAAAATGGATTGAAAACACATAATCAATTAAATTTTCTATTAATCTAATAAACTCATATGAACAAAGAAAATTCACATCAAATTTTTTCAAGTAATTAGCATAACTTTTAAACTAATACAATTCGATTTTTCAGCTAATTTTGCAAGTATAACAAGAAAACAAACCTGGCTCTGATACCACTGATGGGTTTTGCGCATTCTAACACTCATAAGTATACATGCAACCCTAAATACCTTGGATCTATGTTTTCTCTATTATACATGCAATTATGAACTTTCCAAGGTATTACCCTATCTAGCATACAATACTTGATACTTGGGTAATCAAATGGATAGAATACATACCTTTGTTTGATGTAGCTTGTCTCCATGAAGCTTGAGTGCCTAGTGCCCCAAGTGTGACACCTCAAATGGTTCACACAACACCAAATGCACATGGAATGACTTGAGAGAAATGGAACACTCCTTGAAATCGTCTAGCCCTCATATTCACACATTAGTGCACGATTTCTTGAGCCATGAGATTCTTTTATATGGTGGCTATTAGGGTTACACCATGTAACTCATAACTTTACCCATTCCTTATGCTCCATGGATTTTAACCTCCATGGAGTATCCATGGGTCACCCCATGGACTTAGTCCAACATAAGGAATCTTGGATCACAAGCCCACATATATAAGAATGAATGATTTACACAATCAACCCATATATTTAATTAGTCTCCTTTTGATCACTTAATTAATTCCAAATTAATTCTTGATCAATACTAATTAAATAACCTTATTAATATATTAGAACTTATAATATATTAACCAACCTTAAGTGTTATTTCTCTCATTATAGTCTATCCAAATGCATGATGCCATGCAACCCAAATGGACCATGTCGGGTCGGTTCAAGTCTTACCAATTATAGTTATGGACTTAGACATTAATCCAACAAACATACCCAGGGCGGTCCGGATAGACTACAAACCTAGGAGGGTATGATAGTCAGACCGAAGGCCCGACGAGCGGTTCGGATAGGCTGAAGGCCCTGCGAGGCGGTCCAGACGTGCCGAAGGCTCGGAGAGCGGTCCAGATACACTACAGGCCAGCGAGGCGGTCCAGTCAGGCTGAAGGCTCATTATGCATGATGTTCTATATTTGTTATATGATATGGTTATATGTGTATGGCGTTGGTATTTTGGGAAAACTCACTAAGCTTCGGGCTTACAGTTGTTGATTTTGTTTCAGGTACTTCTGATGATCGCGGGAAGGCGAAGGCGTGATCGTGCACCTCCTCATATTTTCATGATTGATTTTGGGGATACTCTGATGCTTAAACTATTTTGAAAACAAATTGTAATAACTTAATGGTTTTTAAATGTTTTAAAAAGTTTTAAATTGGCTTGATTTTTGTGGGTGTTACAAGTTGGTATCAGAGTCTTGGTTTGAGTGAATTGGAGGAACACTCGTGTGAATCCACTCTCAAATCAAGGAAAGATTTTCAAAATAAATTTAAATGGTTTTCAAAATAAGTAAAAGAGGATGCGAAGTGTACGATCAGCCAGAGCCAGTAAGTAGACTCCAAAATATCATGCAGTTATTTTATTATGCGATATGTTAGAACAACATGCTAGTACTAGACTAGGGATGTTCAGGAATTGATATGATAGAATTTCCTGATTACATGATGCCTGCTAGCCTAGGGTTTTCCTTATATGAGATTGACATCATTACTGTAGTTGCTTGTGTATGCATCAGGGATGTATATAATTAAGATCATATAGCCTGAGAATGTTTGATTTGGCCTTATGTTTTGTTCTTATTGATTAGGGATTAGGGTAGGATTGGATATTCGAAAGTCTATAGGGTACAACGTTATGTATGCCTAGCATACATTAGTGCTACAGTGTTGGTGGAAATTTCATGGATAGGTGGGTTGTGTGGGACCGGTAGGTCAGTTATGAGATATTTAGCCTTCATCTAGGAGTGAGGATTGAGCGCTCGCAATGTTTATGTATATTGTAGTGTGTTTTGGTGATACTTGAGAAAAATATGGGTAGGTGTGGAAGGTAGTATGGGCCCGTACTACTGAAAGCAAAGGACCCATACGTGTAGCAAGGAAGTCACAACCCTTGGGGTTTAGTTGGAAGTTGGTTCCCTGTTATGGTATGGAGTATTCGAGACGTTTTGTGATCGGATCCAGATCAGGATCAAGAGCTGGCAGCCAGGATAAGCCAATATTGTCAGAGGATCATGTCAGGGAGATCATCCGGGAGGAGGTGATCGTGATCGTTCGGTGACAGGTTCCGGAGATGATCGTTCGGTGACAGGTTCCGGAGATGATCCGGGAGGAGGTAGCCATTGCTGAGACGGCTGCCGCAACAGCTTCAACAGCTGTAACAGCGGCAGGGGGAGGAGCCAGTCGAGCTTTCCAGTGTCGGGACTTGTTACTGGGACACTGTAACATCTGGATTTCCAGGCATGATGATTTAAGTATTTCTTTTTGAGTTATAAGGAGGGACTCGACGAGTCGACGCCTAGACTCGTCGAGTAGGATCGCGAATTGCTGACTGGATTAATGAAGGGACTCGACGAGTCGACGCCTTTATGGCCTCCATTTGCGGCCACTTCACCCCTGAGAAACCCTAGAGAGCAGAGAGATCGTTTGTGGTGCAAGAGGAAGGCTAATTCACCATTTCTTGTGTGTTTTAGCAAGAAGGAAGGAGGTAGAACAAGCTAAGCGGGTTGAGGAGCTTGGATCCACTTCTATTTGATCAGAGGAAGCTGTTGGAGGTAACAATCTGTGTCATTCTCGTGTTTATAATGATTCTAGTGAAATCTAGGGTTTTCTTTATGCCTCTTTTAGTTGAATCTGGAGTATGTGAGGTCCCAAGGCGAGATGGTTCATAGATCTGGATCTTAAGAGGTCCAGAGAGTCCTTACCACTCTGATTTATGCCATACCTTTTGAGTTATGAGCCTAGGAGGCCATTTTAGAGGTTATTTCACCAAAAGAAGCTTTGGGTGTGTTGCATGTGTACCAAGATTCGACCTTTACGTGATTATCATGCTTGGGAAGGTCAGATCTATAGATTAGAGAAGCAGATCTGACCTTAGAAGGTCATTTGAGTATAACATGGAAGCAACTCGCCGAATTCATAAGTGGACTCGACGAGTCGAGTCGGGGTTGCCCCACGATTCGTGACAGGAGGAACCCGTCGAGTGGAAGGATGACTCGACGAGCCAAGAGAGGCTAGAAGGATTTAGAGGATCCGCATGGACTCGCCGAGTCGCCCGTGTGCACTCGACGAGTCGGGTCAAAGTTTGACCGTTGACTTTCGTTGACCTTAGGGTTCTGGTCAAGACTGATTCAAGAGAGTTCAGGGAGGGGTAGAATGGCCTTCTACCCAATCTTTAGAGATGAGACTATGAGAGAGTATTGATCGGGGATATTATTTGAATGATAGGAGGAGGCTAGGTCGGGACATTGAGCACGAGAGTTATCCGACTTCATTGAGGTGAGTCTTCTCACTATATTGTAATTGGAAGGGTACCTATGTGTGACCGGAAGGTCTTGTATGCTATGAGATGTATGTGCTATATGCTGTTATGTGATATGTATGTGTTATGTGTGTTATGTATGATAAGGACCGGAAGGTCAAGATGTTATGGACCGGAAGGTCAAGATGACATGGACCGGAAGGTCGGGAGGTTACGGACCGGAAGGTCGATACGGGTAGGACCGGAAGGTCTACCGGGATTCGGGACGGAAGTCCCCTGAGACACTTGGATCGGAAGATCCTACAGAGTTATGGCCTGGAAAGGCGTATGTGTTGTATGTGGTATATTGGGGAACTCACTAAGCATTTATGCTTACAATTGTTGGGTTATGTGTTTCAGGTACTAGCGAGGATCGCGGGAAGGGGCCGGCATGATCCGTACACACTCATAGAGATTATGTTTTGAGATTCTGGGATTTGTTTGTTATGATGACATTGGATACAGTTTGTTTGATATTGTTTTGATGATTGAAAATTTACGTTGTTACAAGTTGGTATCAGAGCCTTGGTTTGAGGGATTCGGATGCACCTTCGGGCGTATCTGAACTCAAACTGAGGATTTTAGAAAGTTTTTCATAAAAAGGAACAATTTTTCTAAAAGGGTAAAAGATTTTGAGAAAAGCAGGAAGGAGCATTGTGTACGATCAGCCAGCACCCGAACGGTGATTTCCCAACATACTCTTACATTATGTGCTATGAGATATGTTATGATATGCATGCTATAGTAGGCTAGGTATTCATATTAGGACTAGAGTGGCCTGATTCGTGATGCCTTAGCCTAGGAAGATTTCTGCTGCTATATGATGCTTGAGAGTGAGTAGGTAGCAGTTAGGAGCTTATGAGAGGTCTACCGAAGGGTAGCCTATGCCAGCGAGATGTAGGGTACTTGTGATCTGGAATCCTAGGAGGAGGACTTGGGGTGAATACTGATGCGGTGTGGACGGTAGTATAGGGCCCGTACTACTGAAGACACCGGATCAGCGAGCAGTCCAAGTAAGAATCCTTAGGGTACCAAGGAAACAAGTAGGGTTGGGTGATCGAGTGCGAAGTATACTCGATCGAGTCTCTGGTATCTTCGTGTTGTGTTTCAGAGACATCATGGTTGGTGCACTACACACCGAAGAGCAGCGGTGTTAGCGATGATGAGATTCACCGTATGATTTCTGACGAGATGGCTGTGGCGATCCGGAAGGCTAATCCGGAGGATGATAAGTAGCGGATTGAGAAGTGATGTCATGGTTCGAGTACCATGATAAGTAGCGGATTGAGAAGTGATGTCATGGTTTGAGTACCATGATAAGTAGCGAGTTTAGAAGTGATGTCATGGTTCGAGTGCCATGATGTGAGGTGAAATAAGAAGAGGGAACATGGTTCGAGTACCATGACTCGTAGAAGATTAAGAGGAGATAACATGGTGCAGGTACCATGATTCATAGCAGATCGAGAGGTGGCCATGCGGTTTGAGTGCCATGACATGTGGCGGTTAGTATTTCTGGTTTTTACCGGTTATTCCGTGGGGATTGTCTAGACTGATATCAGAGGTGAATGAGTATGGGGCCAGAAGGTCTTGATGAACTAGTTTTAGTGGAGCATCCCTTGAAAAGGGAATTCAAGTGAGCTCCGAGGTATTGTTGGTGATATGCCAGTTGGAGTCGCAAGACTCAGGGATGAGTAGGGATGGTGCGTTATGGGAGAATACGGTCTGGGCTGGGCGACCGGCCGATAGTGGAGAGGTCACTTTCTGTGACCCGAGTGGTGCTATTTCTGTTTCCTGTGGGAGACGTAAGAGGTAATGAGATTTCGGTTTTTGAGTTTGGGGGTGAGCCTTGTGGGATTGCACGGATGGTGATCTCCAACCAGAGTATATGGCAGTAGATCTGTCGCGAGGTAAAGATATAGCTTGAACAGGTCGTCAGTGGGGGCTGAGATGGTCAAGGACCAGGATACACCCTAATTGAGTATATAGTAGGGCATGTGTTAGCTGCAGCGTCGGACGATCCAGAGGAGTATATCAGGGCGGTGGCCCTTATTGTCTTTGATGGGTATTCGTAGTGGAAAAATGGTTTTTGCCCTTATGATAAGTGACGTGATGGAAAGTTGGTTGAGGAGTCGATGATGAGGAGTACGGTAGATCATTACTTCCAGACTAAGAGTCAAGGTTAATACTGGACAGTTGGGAGGTCCGGTGATGGAATGGTGTGAGATTCTGAAGGGCTAGAGGCAGTCATGGTGGGAAGTTCTGAGGATTTCATCTGAGTTTCAGAGCATTTGGAGTTGCTCGATCTCTGTCGGGAGATCATCGAGCGTTGCGTAGCACCTTCCAAGAGTAGGTGCGATGACTACTGGTGGAATCAGTCGGTGTGATGGATTGCTGGTGCGCCGATTGGGGATGGTTCGAACCCTAAGTGGGGGAGAACCGGGTATTTTATTGAGGGGATCAGAGATTCGATCGAGAATGGTTAGAGATCTGGGTATAGAGACCGGCGGTGCGAATTCATTTGAGCCCAAGGTTGTTGGTGATTGAGACGAGGTGCAGAGCAAGATAATGCATGTGTTATGTTTGAAAAGGATAAGTGCCTCCACGGCAAGTGGCCGTTGATCGGAAACCTTGGGGTGAACAGGAATTCTTCAAGGTTATAATGGTGAATTCGAGATGGTTGGCTCGTAGGGTGAGTTCGGCGGTTGAGAAATTATGGTTCAATAATGGGGCTGTTATTCAGCTTGGAAAGGGCAGAAGTTGATTAGACAACCAATTTCAGGTTGTGGAACAGGAAGATCAGTGGATGAGACGAGACGTCATGAGGTCCTATGAGGTGTATCGAGGTATCCGAATTTAATGCATTGGATTTCGGATAATTTGAGTCTTTAGTGGAGACGGCAAGTGGTGGGTCAAGCATCGATGGTTCCAGTGGGAGCCCTTTCGGTTAATGACAGCAAGTGAGATTGTCCAAGAATATGGATCGTAGCAGGGAAGGGTGTTTTGTTATGACGATTGCCGCCAGATATAGTGATGCATAATTTGGGTAAGTGCATAGACATATCTATGATCGATCCACGGATTGTAAACTAGTCAGAGGTTGTTGTGATGCTACGGGAAGCCGTAGTACTCACTAGTCAGAGGTTGTTGTGATGCTACGGGAAGCCGTAGTACTCACTAGTCAGAGGTTGTTGTGATGCTACGGGAAGCCGTGGTACTCACTAGTTAGAGGTTGTTGTGATGCTACGGGAAGCCGTAGTACTCACTAGTCAGAGGTTGTTGTGATGCTACGAGAAGCCGTAGTACTCACTAGTCATAGGTTGTTGTGATGCTACGGGAAGCCGTAGTACTCACTAGTCAGAGGTTGTTGTGATGCTACGGGAAGCCGTAGTACTCACTAGTCAGAGGTTATTGTGATGCTACGGGAAGCCATAGTACTCACCAGTCAGTGAGAGGTTGTGGTGATACCGCGGAAAGCCGTAGTGCTCACCAGTCAGTGAGAGGTTGATGTGATGCTACGGGAAGACGTAGTGCACACTAGTCAGCGAGAAGTTGTTATGATAAAGTACTCTTTGATCAGAGCATGGCGCAGAAGAGTTTTAGGCATGGGGTGGCCCTAATTGATGAGTTTTTGGGAACCTGGTGGTCGGACCAGGGGCGAGACCGGGGTCTCCTCAATGATAGGGAGTCATTATGTTCTGAGTAAGGTGTGGTCGTCGCAATCCAAAAGAATGGGATAAGTGAGGTACGCATGGGTTGCGGGAAATGAGTTCTGAGTTGAGTGCTTCGTTGGGGCGAGTGGTTCCAACTCTGGGTCGAACCAAACTCTTGAGTTTAAGTTTGGCTCTGGTGGTGCGTTGGATAGGCGAGATGAGATTTTGGATTCTGAGGTGGGTTCCATGTTGAGGAGTATTGTTTGTCATCTGATGTCTTAGACATGTGTGGGTCAGTACTCGGGTACGGGAGGTACCGCAAGTCGCATGGAACGATGAGTAACAGATGACAGAGGTCGGGGTTGAGTCGATCTCCAGTTGGGGAGGTAGCATTCGCTTAGGGTTAAGCGAACTTCGTTATTTGTGTGTCACATTGGGCCGATGTGGCTATAGTAAGAAGAAAACCATGGAGACGGTTGGGATAATGCAACGGATGACCCTGGAGGTTCAACTGTTGGGTCGAGATCAGATCTGGTACTCAGTGTTAAAAGGGGATATGAGGGATGCAGCCGAGGCTTATGATTTTAGATGTCTGAGGACTTCTGAGCGAGCACGATTCTCTTGTGTCCTAGAACAGGATGTTGAAAGTTTATTGTTCGGATGGATTCTGATAGTAGTTCAGTGGATGAGCCTTGGTGGGATGTAAACCCTTTCGTTTCTTGGGGCGTGATTCGGACTGTTTTGGTACATTGGTATGAGCGATCGGTAGCCGATTGTCGGATTTTGTCTTGTGAGAATCAGAGGAGCAGGGAGTTATCAGGGTTTGATGTTCGAAGAGCGAATATCATGGTGATAGCGTGAGTGGAGGGTCTGGCGGCAGGCCAGGCCACTAGAGTTTCCCGATTCTAGGAAGGTCAGGAAGGGGTATTTTAGCAACAGAGGGGCCGGTTTTGTTCCAAATTTGGAGTTCCTGGTCGGATCCAGGTATTCAAGGGGATGGATATCGTTTTGGTGTGAGAACCTCTCAGTGGTGCTTTTCGAGTGTTTGGTTTCCATCTATGTGGGTGAGGAGCGATTTCGAGGGCGAAATCTATTTCAAGTGGGGGAGAATTGTAACATCCGGATTTCCAGGCATGACGATTTGAGTATTTCTTTTTGAGTTATAAGGAGGGACTCGACGAGTCGACGCCTAGACTCGTCGAGTAGGATCGCGAATTTCTGACTGGATTAATGAAGGGACTCGACGAGTCGATGGGTGGACTCGATGAGTCCGCGCTGTGGATTGAAACCCTAATTCTCGGGGTTTGTGCCCTATTTAAAGGCCTTTATGGCCTCCATTTGCGGCCACTTCACCCCTGAGAAACCCTAGAGAGCAGAGAGATCGTTTGTGGTGCAAGAGGAAGGATAATTCACCATTTCTTGTGTGTTTTAGCAAGAAGGAAGGAGGTAGAACAAGCTAAGCGGGTTGAGGAGCTTGGATCCACTTCTATTTGATCAGAGGAAGCTGTTGGAGGTAACAATCTGTGTCATTCTCGTGTTTATAATGATTCTAGTGAAATCTAGGGTTTTCTTTATGCCTCTTTTAGTTGAATCTGGAGTATGTGAGGTCCCAAGGCGAGATGGTTCATAGATCTGGACCTTAAGAGGTCCAGAGAGTCCTTACCACTCTGATTTATGCCATACCTTTTGAGTTATGAGCCTAGGAGGCCATTTTAGAGGTTATTTCACCAAAAGAAGCTTTGGGTGTGTTGCATGTGTACCAAGATTCGACCTTTACGTGATTATCATGCTTGGGAAGGTCAGATCTATAGATTAGAGAAGCAGATCTGACCTTAGAAGGTCATTTGAGTATAACATGGAAGCAACTCGCCGAATTCATAAGTGGACTCGACGAGTCGAGTAGGGGTTGCCCCACGATTCGTGACAGGAGGAACCCGTCGAGTGGAAGGATGACTCGACGAGCCAAGAGAGGCTAGAAGGATTTAGAGGATCCGCATGGACTCGCCGAGTCGCCCATGTGCACTCGACGAGTCGGGTCAAAGTTTGACCGTTGACTTTCGTTGACCTTAGGGTTCTGGTCAAGACTGATTCAAGAGAGTTCAAGGAGGGGTAGAATGGCCTTCTACCCAATCTTTAGAGATGAGACTATGAGAGAGTATTGATCGGGGATATTATTTGAATGATAGGAGGAGGCTAGGTCGGGACGTTGAGCACGAGAGTTATCCGACTTCATTGAGGTGAGTCTTCTCACTATACTGTAATTGGAAGGGTACCTATGTGTGACCGGAAGGTCTTGTATGCTATGAGATGTATGTGCTATATGCTGTTATGTGATATGTATGTGTTATGTGTGTTATGTATGATAAGGACCGGAAGGTCAAGATGTTATGGGCCGGAAGGTCAAGATGACATGGACCGGAAGGTCGGGAGGTTACGGACCGGAAGGTCGATACGGGTAGGACCGGAAGGTCTACCGGGATTCGGGACGGAAGTCCCCTGAGACACTTGGATCGGAAGATCCTACAGAGTTATGGCCTGGAAAGGCGTATGTGTTGTATGTGGTATATTGGGGAACTCACTAAGCATTTATGCTTACAATTGTTGTGTTATGTGTTTCAGGTACTAGCGAGGATCGCGGGAAGGCGTCGGTATGATCCGTACACACTCATAGAGATTATGTTTTGAGATTCTGGGATTTGTTTGTTATGATGACATTGGATACAGTTTGTTTGATATTGTTTTGATGATTGAAAATTTACGTTGTTACAGACACATTCTGACGAGTAGGGGCTGCAGTTACTTGGGATCATGGAAATGATCCGTACTCGTTGCACTCTGCGGGTTGAGCGACAGAAGTTGGTATATGAGTTTCCTGGTTTGAGGCTTCGGGGATCTTGTTTGAGGCCGGGATTCGAGTCGCAGGGACTCCGGAAGGGAGTGATGATTATGATCAGTTAGAGTTTTGTAGCTGGAAGGAGAATGGATAATAAATGGATTGGAATGTCGTTTTCTAGGGCAAGGATTATGCCCTTCCAGTTTTTCGAGCTCCGAGGAGTGAACAGGCTTGTGACGCCAGGGTCAAGTTGTATTCCAGCTCGGGGTCAGTTAGTCGCAGGGGTTGGCGACAGTATCCCAGCGCTGGTGAGCGCAAGAGGGTTGATGTGGCATAAGTATTTTGTGAGGTTTGGTTCGCCTTGGATCTCTTGTATCAGGCGGTAAGGATTGATTGTACGATCTATTGCACTTTTGGGATTGGAGACTATGTCTTGGGAGTAGTTTGTAGCCCGGTATAGGGCAGAGGTTGCTTCAGCTACTGCAGTTCAGCCATGTACGTTTGAGCTGGTGAGTGAGTCAGGGTGCGAGACCCTGGATGGTATGATTTCTAGAGCCGAGAGCGGGAGATTTGTTTGAGCACTTTGGGGAAGAAGGATATTATGTGGGAGGTCTGCGGACAGGGTCCCACAAGATGGTTATTCAGCATTGTCAGGATTCAGTGGTTTTAGTAACCGTTATTGATTGGCGGATGAAAGCGCCAAGGGAAGTAGCTCGTTGTTGAGACATTAGTTGGAGCATCCACCTATGGACTTCAAGATTTGGGTGTGGGATCGTTCGAGCATTAGGGACTGTTGGTTTCCCTAGGATTCAGGAAGTGTTCATCTAGTTATTAGAAGCGTGTGATCATTTGTGATTGGCTAGCAATGGAGCACTAGTTGAGAAGAGTTGGTTGTTGTCAGATCGATCATTGGAAAATGAGGAGAACTGGGGATTCTCCAATTTTCATGTATTATGAAGACTTAGATGAGTCTAAGTGGGGGAGAATCGTCCCAGAATGCAGAAGCAGGATCGGTTTTGAAACTGGGTAGGTTTCGCATCGTTTTCATGAAGGAAGACAACCCTAGTGGCTGCTTGGTTTGAGTGTTGTGTGAGTTGGTATGGGAAGTGTTGTAAGACTGCGGGGGTAGCCGCAGCATTCACTAGCGATCAGATAGTGTGAGAGGTGTTGTAAGTCTGCGGGTGTAGCCGTAGCATTCACAAGGTTAGCAGATGGTACTTGAGTGATGTAAGTCTGCGGGTGTAGATAGCATGAGCGCGTTGTTATAACGCAGAAGGAACAATAGTACCCACCAGTTCGGGTGTAGCAGTGAGGATATGGAAATCCACGGATTGGTTTATGGATTATACCTGGTTAAACCAGTGATAAGACTGTAGCAGCACCACTGCAGCTATGAGAGCAAGGAAGCAGTGGAATTGTTTAAGGTCGTTTGTGATATAAGTCTATCGTTGGTTATGTAGCAATCACTTTTAGCCTTGGATTTGGTGATGCCAGGATTTGACGCATGGACCTAATCAGTTAGATCAGAAGGTTATTAGAGCCTCAGTAACATGATAACTAGTGGCAACTAGTTCCAGAGAAGAATTTCGTTCAGAAGTTATGTGAGACGACTAGGTAGGAGCCCTTTTAGCTCAGCGACCGGGTGGGGATCCGGTATTTCAGATGATTGGTGAATGAGATGAGGCCAGGCAGGTCTCGCTAGATTTTGGAAAGCAGTCATTTGGCAGCATACTGCTTTAGGCAGATCAGTGTGCGGGCAGTTTCAGCTTTTGGGCAGTATTGGTATTTGTATTGGGTTGCAAATACGGACGGAATAATAGATTCCTTGAGTTATGATAAGTAATATGCATGGATAATTGGGTGTGTGATTTCAGTTTTCATGTCGGGAGCCCAAAGTGGACAATATTGTGATACGTGCCAGAGGGGGGGGGTGTTACAGATGATTCAGTATGAACAGTCTGTCAGGGAGCCAGACCATCTCCAGACTTCAGATTTTGGATTGGGTGGATGTGATCATTTAACAGGAATTCATTTATCTTTAGGTTTCAGAACCCTGCGAGGGTTGGACACGGTTGCCTTGGAAAGGCTGGGGTATGCGTATAGTTGTGGGCAGGTAGTTCAAGTTGTCTATTGTGTAGGGAATGATAAGAAACGATTTCGAGGACGAAATCAAATTTAATTGGGGGAGAGTTGTAACATCCCGTTTAAAACCTAGCGATTAAATAATAAGCCGGAACCCCAAGATGTAATTTTATTATTATATTATATTATTATAGCCTAAAAATCAAATAATAATTAACGGGTTGATTTCGGAAAGCCAAATGGCAAGGTTTGAATCTCCAGGGGTTGAAAGTTTATTTCTGGGATTTAATTTGTGAAAAAATTTCAGGAGTCAGGGGCTGTTTGGTAAGTTTGGGACTTATATGGAAAGGATATTGAAATGTTGAGGGCTAAATGGTATTATTTGGATTTAATTTGAGAAGAATAAGAGGAGAGGGACTAAATGTGTAATACATGCAAATTTTGAGAGTTGGACACGGGTGGAACCCGTCACCCTTATTAGCCCATATATTTATACATATTCCCTCATGCAAACCCTAACCCTAAATGTAGTTGTACAGCCGCCACCCCTCAATTTTCGGCCGCCACCACCCCGGATGAGATCCCAAACCGCCGGAGCAACCCCTCGTACTCGCCCTGACGCCCTGACGCCGGGAAGACGAAGAGGTGTGCGTGACTGCCATCATCGCTTGATCAGACTGCCTTTCAGCCTTAGTCGCCGCTATGGAAGCCTCATTCGCTGCCTGGAATGTAATGAACACTCGGGAACCACCAGCCGAGTCCAGTTCTTCTATGGTCGGCTGATTGCGCCGCTGCTGCCACCGCCTTGTGTCGCTGCTGCTCCGTTTCCGTCAGAGCGATGAACCAACGTATTCTCCTTCTTCTTCTTCTGCGGCTGTTGTAGTCGTGTTCCGGCGATGGATTGCCGCCGCTGCTAAGCATGGGGGTGTGTGTGTTCAGCCGTATGTCGCAATCCTGGGGGATGTTTTGGGTTGCTGAGTGTAACATGATGCTCGATGGACAGGAAAAGTCCCGAAGACAAACCACCATGGCCCCCGGCCATGGTGGCTGCCGCCTTCTTGGGTCGCCATCACCGCCGTGAGCCACCAGGTGGGTAGCGGGACTCACTTACAACAGAAGAGCATGTGTGTGTGTGGTTTTGTTGGCTGGATTTCATGAGAAAAGCCACCACCACCACCGTGAGGTGGTGGCTAGCACCTCCGACCACCGCCTGCCGCCGCAGGGTGGTTGTGTGTGTGTATTTTATTAGGTGTTTATTTTTGGGATATTGTGTATTATTGTAAATTGTAACTGAAATAATTAATAGAAAAATCCATAACCACCACCGTGAGATGGTGGCTGCCGCCTCCTGCCGCCGTGTTGGGTGGCGGTGTGCCTAGCTTGCGTATTGACTCGTTTGGGATGCTTAGACGGAGTGGGCCTGACGAAACCCTAATTGGCCCAATGAAACCCTAATGGGCCCAATGAGGCCCAAAGTGACCTAAAAGCCCAACCAATTGACTAGTGGGCTAGTATTGGGTAGGAAACCCTAATGGCATAAAACCCTAATTTTGGGGATTGATCGGGACACATACGGGAATTATTTATTAAACTTAAAATATTAAATTATAATCATTGGCAAATTAACTTAAGGCAATAATGGACTCAATGAATTAAGTCCTTAATGGATTAAGTCCTTAGTGGGTTAAGTAGGAACACCTAACCCTAATCGTCATTTCATGTGCAAACCCTAATTTCACTTAGGCCTTGAGTTGGGCCTTTCTATTGTGCTTTGGTGATTGGACTATTAATGGGCTTTCCAAGAATATGTAAATGGACTAAATAATTGTATGGGTTTTAGGATAAGGCCCATGTGAGGAATTCGGCCCAATTTGGAAAATTGGGCCATAGATGGGTCATAGTTTGGACCTTTATGATTATGTGATTTTGGGCCATTAGAATGTCGAATGTTGGATTGGACTAAATGGTCGGGCCTTATGGTAAGACCTTATAAAGGTTTGGGCCCAATTTGGAAAATTGGGCCATATGTTGGGCTTTGGCCCATTACTTGGCTTTTGGGTCTTTGGAGTTTGATTTGGACCTTGGGCTTGGAACCCAATTATTAATTGGGTATTGTTTGATGTTGACAGTTTGGGAATTTGTCAACCAACAGCTGGAGTTTTATCTACGGGACTTCCGCAATGCCAGGTGAGTTATCCTCACTATATCAACAGGGTCTAAGGCACCAAGGCCGGCCCTTTCTCGGATTGTATACTGGTATTATGTTATATGCTTATGCTTAGTGACCTGCTTAGGTCGGTATCCTGGTTATAGGATGTTGCTATGCTATTGGATCTGCTAGATCGGTTTGACTGTTATCATGCTAGCGTATGATATGTATGTGATATGTTTATGCTTAGTGACCTGGTTAGGTCAGTGTCCTGGTTATAGGATGTTGATATGCTATATGATCTGTTAGATCGGTTGGATTGTTATATGTGTTATGCTAGCGTATGATAGTTATGTGCACATGTGTGTTTGATTGGGGGTGGGTTGAGGCGGTCCTGCTTTGTGCTGAAGGCCAACATACCCAGGGAAGTCCGGATTGACTACAAACCCAGGAGGGTATGATAGTTAGACCGAAGGCCCGGCGAGTGGTCCGGATAGGCTGAAGGCCCTACGAGGCGGTCCAGACGTGCCGAAGGCTCGGAGAGCGGTCCAGATAGACTGAAGGCCTGTGAGGCGGTCCAGTCAGGCTGAAGGCTCATTATGCATGATGTTCTATATTTGTTATATGATATGGTTATATTTGTATGGCATTGGTATTTTGGGGAAACTCACTAAGCTTCGGGCTTACAGTTGTTGATTTTGTTTTAGGTACTTCTGATGATCGCGGGAAGGCGAAGGCGTGACCGTGCACCTCCTCATATTTTCATGATTGATTCTGGGGATACTCTGATGCTTAAACTATTTTAATTGAAAACAAATTGTAATAAATTAATGGTTGTGATATCCCCATTTTCACGGCCAGAAAAGACCGATTTTGTTTATGCTTTGTTAGAAAATCAGAGTAACATTTTAAATAAAAGTGTTGCGGAATTTGTTCCCAAAAACAAAATATGATAAAGATTTATCAAAGAATTTCCAAAGAAATGTATTTCATTAAAAACTTCGGGATGTCATGTTCGATACAGATCAAAAGCATAAACAGTACAACATAAGCGTTACTACATTATTTCGTATTTACAGGCCTATAATCCCTTATCTCTCATCCAAACATCTATGCTCATGCGCCACTACCTGTAATACAAGAAACTGAGTGGGTCAGGCTTGGGAGCCTGGTGAGCACATAGGGGTTTCAACCCATAATAAACAAGTTTATTAACTTTATCAAACCAATCAAACCCGATTACCCCTTCCCGTTATCCTCACTTTACGTCCCTAAAACATCTAACACAAGGGACCTAGTCTAAGGACTTTCATCGGGGTGACAACACATGCTTCGGGGGTTCCTCAGCAATTCATGTCAACTAAGGCAACCATGTGGGGGATGGAGTACTGCTGGTGAGCACACAGTTCAAATAAACACCTATAGGTTGCGAGCCTGCTAGCGTTCCACTAGATTGTCTAGAATAGTCTGTGGTCGTCATCTATACTCCGCTAGATGACTGGATCATCAATAACATCTATAATGAGGCCTCTCATTATTTTATTTTGTCACACAGCAACTATTACATCTACCCATGTTTTACTCAACACATTTTGTAGACATAAAATACATATACAGTTTAAATCATTTAAAACATGTATAAAATCGTTCATCCAGCATACATAGCAAGTATACAGATAATATGCACACGTAGCACGTAATTTATATAAAATACTTCATATCTATGTGTAAGATGAAAGTAACTATGCACTCACTTGAAAGGTGGTGACTCTGCACTTGAACAACGCTTCGTTATCTCAAAATAATTTTCCCTCGACAAAACCTAGTATCAATACCACTAGGGTTTAGTCTAACGTTAACCGCAACTAATTAATAGTCTAGCATTTATTATTATTATATAAGCGTTAAACAACACTCTATATAACTCATAATAATAGCCCAAATAATTATTTTAAGGTCCTAATAATGTTACTATAAATAATTAGAAGCTATATTAAAAATTGCGTAGGCGTAGCTCACTTACAGCGGGTTTTATTGAAAACCGGCTTTGCTTGGAGCAACGTTTCCGAACCGAAAGACCCTTTTTCTCGGGACTCTGGGAGCCTCGGGGATTCCGTCTGGTGCTAGGGGGTTACCTAGGCTTTAGGGGGGTTGGAATAGGATAGAGAGAGAAAGAAGTTAGAGAGAGAAGTGAGAATGGTGTGGAAATCCGAGCAACTTCACACCCTTTATATAGGGCCTGATCTCGGACTACGCGGCGCGTTTGGAAATGCTACGCTGGGCGTAGCTTCGGATAAGAGTGCCAGGTGGCGGAGTCTCGGTGGTGCGACGTGTTCGCTTCTGGGCCGAGGAGAACAGATGTACGCATCGCGTACCTGAGCTCGGATGCTGGGCGTAGGCGAGGGGCGACGTGTCGCAATCCGAAACGAGCCCTGATCATCATCGAACGACTGGAATTCAGCCACGTCATCGATCTCGCATCAGATTTCGCAAATTCACTTTCCAACTTCTAAAAATCATAACATTTGCATACGAGCGCCGTTTTCGATGTTCTTTATATCCATGTATAGGCGGGAACGTACTCTACAACTTTCGTTTAGACTCCGTCGGCTAATTTTGACATTATTTTAAAAATTATATTATTAACAGGTCGGGACAGGATTGGTCCGTTAAAATCTCATAACTTCTTCATCCGACGCCCGTTTTCGTCTGTCTTTTTATCGTTACGCTACTATTAATGAGATCATCGATTCTCGTTTAGGTTGTGTCGGCTAAAAACTGCTCGATCTAATATTTGAACTTCAGGTTGTATACCGCTAAGTCGAAACTTCGAAAAATCATAACTTCCTCATACGAAGTCAGATTTGGGCGTTCTTTTTATGGACGCTCTCGGTTTAACGTATTCTACGACTTTCGTTTAGATCGCTAAGGCTAAAACTCGCTCTATCGTAAATTCACTATTTATGCTTCCCGGTATCATGCTAGTTCTGACGCGAAACTTCGACGGGTCATAACTTCTTCGTTATAACTCGGATTTCGGCGTTCTTTATATCCCCGGAATCCTTGTTTCGACCACTACAACTTTATGTAAAGATATTGGACTTATATCATACTTTAATTTTGACGCTTATTTTTATTCTTCATTAATTATACCTTTATAATTAAATTATAAGCACACAAATACACATAATTCACATAGTATTCAAATATTTCATCTTTATTACTTCAAAAAGAGTTACAATAGTTGAACTAGACTATTACATCGTCTAAAAATGCTTAGCCACGAAACCCGGGCGTTACAATTCTCTCCCCCTTAGGATGATTTCGTCCCGGAATCATGCATTAGCAAACAGATGCGGGTAGCGACTCATCAGGTCACTTTCTATTTCCCAGGTGAGATTCGGCCCATTCGAATGTTTCCATTGGATTAGCACTAAGTCGACCATCTTGCGTCGTAACTTCTTAGTTTTAAGGTCAACGATTGCCTCGGGCTCTTCAATCAGCCTCTTATTCTAATTCATTCTTAACTCTGAGATTGGAATTATGTCGGGAACTTCTCCCGTGAATTTCATCAGATAACACACATGGAAGGTGTTATGAATACCATCGAGTTCTTCGAGCAATTCCAGCTTGTAAGCTTGGTTCCCAATCTTTTGAAGAACTTTGAACGGTCCAATAAACCTTAGACTCAACTTTCCTCGTTTTCCGAATCTTATAAGTCCCTTCCACGGAGAGACTTTAAGCAAAATTGAATCCCCAACTTCGAAGGTTATTGGTCGTCTTTTCTTGTCAGCATAGCTCTTCTGACGATCCTGAGCTGCTAACATTCTTTCCCTAATCAACTTCAACTTTTCAGCAGTCTCATGGACTATCTCGGGGCCCATAAACTGCTTTTCTCTAGCCTCAAGCCAACAAGATGGCGTACGACACTTCTGTCCGTACAAAGCTTGATAAGGTGCCATCTTGATGCTCGAGTGAAAACTATTGTTGTAGGAAAATTCTACCAAAGGTAAGTGCTCGTCCTAGTTCCCTTGGAACTCCAGGGTACATGCTCTCAGCATATCTTCCAGTGTTTGAATCGTTCTTTCGCTCTGACCATCAGTCTGCGGATGGTAAGCTGTACTCAGACACAACTTCGTACCTAGTTCCTCTTGTAGACTCCTCCAAAACCTCGACGTGAAACGACTATCACAATCGGATACAATCGTTAGAGGAACACCGTGAAGTCTCACAATTTCCTTCACGTAAGCATTTGCAAGCTTATCCATAGACCACCTTTCGTTGGCTTCTATGAAGTGTGCACTCTTAGTGAAACGATCCACGACCACCCAAATCATGCCGTGTCCGTTCTTCGTCCTGGGCAGTTTAGTCACAAAATCCATGGTGATGTCTTCCCATTTACCCATGGGTACAGGTAAAGTTTCTAAACTCCCATACGGTTTCTGATGTTGTGCCTTAACTCTTGCACATGTCACACACTCGGCCACATACTTCGCAACATCGAGTTTCATCATCAGCCACCAACAGTATGGTTTTAGGTCCCTATACATTTTAGTGCTACCAGGATGAATCGAGTACATGGTCTTGTGCGCTTCTTCCATCAGAAGTTCTCTTACTCCTCCTGTCTTAGGTACCCAAATCCGATCTTGGAATACCTTCAGTCCTTGACTGTTTGTACCGAACACTAACGTTTTGCCCAAACGTTCTTCCTTTCGGTCATTCTTCTCTGAAGCTTCTTCTTGAGCTTTCTTGATACTTTCCACAATCGTCGAGACAACTTCAATTCTCAAAGCTCTTGGCCTTTTCCTTTCAAGATTGACTTTCCGACTGAGAGCATCAGCAACAACATTTGCTTTACCGGGGTGGTAAAGTATTTCACAGTCGTAGTCCTTGAGTAATTTTAGCCAGCGTCGTTGTCTCATGTTCAATTCTTTCTGATTAAAGAGATACTGGAGACTCTTATGATCAATGAAAAGCTTGCACTTCGTGCCGTAGAGGTAATGCCTCCATATCTTTAGGGAAAAAACTACCGCTGCCAACTCCAAATCATGAGTGGGGTAGTTCTTTTCGTGCTCTTTCAATTGTCGAGAGGCATATGCTATCACCTTTTCTCTTTGGGTCAGAACACAACCCAACCCGACTCCAGATGTGTCACTGTAGACTGCAAAGTCTTCAACTCCATCGGGTAGAGAAAGAATCGGTGCTTCACATAACTTCTTCTTTAGTTTCTCGAATGCCTCATTGTGTTTCTCACTCCATGAATATGTAGCTCCTTTATGGGTCAAAGCTGTCAATGGAGCAGCTATCGAAGAAAAGCCTTGGATAAATCGTCGGTAATATCCGGCCAATCCTAAAAAGCTTCGAATCTCTGTGGGACTCTTCGGACGTTCCCACTTCATCACAGCTTCGATTTTTGTTGGGTCAACCATTATTACCTCCTGGTTAAACACATGACCCAAGAATTGGACTTCTCGGATCCAAAAATCACATTTAGAGAAATTAGCGTAAAGCTTCTCCTTCTTCAAGACTTCCAACACTTCTCGTAGATGTTGGCCATGCTCCTCCTGGCTTCTCGAGTAAATGAGAATGTCATCTATGAACACTATCACGGATTTGTCGAGGAATGGTTTACAAACCCTGTTCATCAAATCCATGAATGCTGCTGGAGCATTGGTTAGTCCAAACGACATGACCAAGAACTCATAGTGTCCATATCTTGTTTTGAATGTAGTCTTCTCGATATCCTGCTCTCTCACTTTTAGCTGATTATATCCCGACCTAAGATCGATCTTTGAGAAATAGCTCGAACCTTGCAGCTGATCGAATAGGTCATCAATTCTCGGCAATGGGTACTTGTTCTTCACCGTTGCATTGTTCAGCTCTCGGTAGTCTATACACATTCTCATGCTCTCGTCTTTCTTCTTCACGAATAGCACCGGATCTCCCCAGGGTGATGAACTAGGTCGAATGAAACCGTTGTCTAACAACTCCTGAAGTTGCGTCATAAGCTCCTTCATCTCCTTCGGTGCTAATCAGTATCGTGCTTTTGCTATTGGTGTCGTTCCTGGTAACAAGTCTATCCGAAACTCCACTTGTCTATCAGGCGGTAATCCGGGAAGATCTTCGGGAAAGACTTCCGGATAATCACACACCACTGGTATACTCTGCACCTCCTTCTTTTCCTTCTTAGCGTCGATCACGAATGCCAAATATAATGCACATCCCTTGGACAAACATTTCTTGGCTTTTATCAGGGAGATGATTCTAGAATTTACTCTACGTTTGTCCCCGTACACCATGAACGACTCTTTTCCGGGTGGGTTCACCCTTACTATCTTCTTCCTGCAAATAATCTCTGTATCGTTGGCGCTAAGCCAATCCATTCCCAAAACGATGTCGAAACTGTTCAACTCTATTGGTAATAGCTCTTTGTTGAATTTGTTTCTGTTTAGGTCGATGACGATGTTCCTAATACGGTTACTAACAGGTACGAACTTGCCACTGGCAACTTCCATAATTAGGGCATTATCAAGTTTTTCTACATGAAATGCTAATTTCCCACCAAATTTATGCGACACAAAGGAGTAGTTGGCTCCAGAATCAAATAGTATATTGGCAGGCAATCCATTTACAAGAAAGGTACCTGAAGCGACGTCTGCTGCCTCCTTCGCAGCCTCGAGCGTCATCTGGAAGGCTCTCGCCTTCGGCTTCGGTGGAATGTTGGGCCTTGCCGCGTCTTTCTTCTTCAGGCAATGCTTAGCAATATGCCCTTCTTCACGGCACTAGTAGCACACCCTCTTGTTGGCGGTACACTCATTGGCGTAATGCCCCGTCTTCCCACACTTGCAACAGGTCACCTCCTCGCTACATTCCCCTGAGTGCTTCTTTTTGCACTTCTCGCACCATTTCGATTCATTTCCACCTCCCCCGGACTTCTTTGAACCGAACTTTCTCTTCTTATTGTTGGGTTTAGCAGACCCCCTAACTTCCTCTTCTCGCCAACCTCAACCTTGCTGGCAGCTCTTCCCTTAATCATATCCTCCACAGACTTGGCAGCCTAGATAGCTGCCTCTAGAGTATGTGTCTGACGTACTGGCACTGCATACTCCCATGGGAGTCCCTTAGCGTACTTGTCGATCTTTGTCAGCTCATCCGGGACAAGACGCAAGGCAAACTCCATCTTCTCTGTGAAGTTGTTTTTGTACTCATCAATGGACATGCTTCCTTTCTTCAGGGTTAGGAACTGGTTCTCTAGCTCGAGCAGGTTTTGGGCTGAGCAGTACTTACGTTTGAACTGCACCAAAAATTCTGCCCATGTTAGTTGCAGGGGCTCATTGGGGCTCAAAGTCTTCCCCAGGGTATTCCACCAACGCACATCGCCTCCTCGGAACTGACGCACTGCAAATGTGGTCTGTAGTTTTCCTCTGCAACCACACGTCATGAAAGCTAACTCCATCTCCGAGATCCAATCTATGACCCCGATCGGATCTTCCTTTCCAGATAAGGTCGATGGCTTGCAAGTCAGAAAATCCTTGTACTTGCATCAATTCCTCTCAGCTCCCCTCCTCAGACTACCCTTCGTTCAACTCGGGCTGCTCGATCGGTATGGTAGCTTCCTCTCGATTTTGTTGGAGCAAACGTCTGGTTTCCTCTATTTGACGATCTAACATTGCCTGGATCATCGCTTGCACTCCGACCATCGTTATTGGCTCAACAGCGGCTACCACAACCGGTATTTGCTCAATCACTGGAAGTTGGTTTCTGTTCCCATTTGCATTCCCGGCTCCACTGCGGGTTCTTGCCATTTTGATCTATACACCGAATAAGGTGAATTTAGACCTTTATTTAGGATAGTCGTTTAAACCGTCCTTATCACTTCGAAACGTTTACATGTTAGTTCTAATATCGTAGTCGTACATTTAGAATCCTAAACACATAAGGTTTCCAGATCCGGTCGGCAACAGACCATAGATCCGAACAAATAACAGCATATCAGGCACAAAGCATTTAGCACATAAAAGCATTTTAGGCACAATTCCTAAAATAAGCTAGTGCTCACATCTCACAATCATCGCTTAGCATTCTAAGTTTAAGTCTAGAAATCCTACAAATTCCTAGTTCGCTTAAACTAATGCTTTGATACCAACTGTTACATCCCCATTTTCACGGCTAGAAAAGACCGATTTTGTTTATGCTTTGTTTGAAAATCAGAGTAACAATTTAAATAAAAGTGTTGCGGAATTTTTTTTCCCAAAAACAAAATATGATAAAGATTTATCAAAGCATTTCCAAAGAAATGTATTTCATTAAAAACCTCGGGATGTCATGTTCGATACAGATCAAAAGCATAAACAGTACAACATAAGCCTTACTACATTATTTCGTATTTACAGACCTATAATCCCTTATCTCTCATCCAAACATCTATGCTCATGCGCCACTACCTATAATACAAGAAACTGAGTGGGCCAGGCTTGGGAGCCTGGTGAGCACATAGGGTTTTCAATCCACAATAAACAAGTTTATTAACTTTATCAAACCAATCAAACCCGATTAACCCTTCCCGTTATCCTCACTTTACGTCCCTAAAACATCTAACACAAGGGACCTAGTCTAAGGACTTTCATCGGGGTGACAACACATGCTTCGGGGGTTCCTCAGCAATTTATGTCAAATAAGGCAACCATGTGGGGGATGGAGTATTGCTGGTGAGCACACAGTTCAAATAAACACCTACAGGTTGCGAGCCTGCTAACGTTCCACTAGACTGTCTAGAATAGTCCGTGGTCGTCATCTATATTCCGCTAGACGACTGGATCATCAATAACATCTATAACGAGGCCTCTCATTATTTTATTTTGTCACACAACAACTATTACATCTACCCATGTTTTACTCAACACATTTTGTAGACATAAAATACATATACAGATTAAATCATTTAAAACATGTATAAAATCGTTCATCCGGCATATTTAGCAAGTATACAGATAATATGCACACGTAGCACGTAATTTATATAAAATACTTCATATCTATGTGTAAGATGAAAGTAACTATGCACTCACCTGAAAGGTGGTGACTCTGCACTTGAACAACACTTCGTTATCTCAAAATAATTTTCCATCGACAAAACCTAGTATCAATACCACTAGGGTTTATTCTAACGTTAACCGCGACTAATTAATAGTCTAGCTTTTATTATTATTATATAAGCGTTAAACAACACTCTATATAACTCATAATAATAGCCCAAATAATTATTTTAAGGTCCTAATAATGTTACTATAATTAACTAGAAGCTATATTAAAAATTGCGTACGCGTAGCTCACTTACAGTGGGTTTTTTAGAAAACCGGGCTTTGCTTGGAGCAACGTTTCCGAACCGAAAGACCCTTTTTCTCGGGACTCTGGGAGCCTCGGGGCTTCCTTCGGGTGCTAGGGGGGTTACCTAGGCTTTAGGGGGGTTGGAATGGGTTAGAGAGAGAAGTGAGAATGGTGTGGAAATCCGAGCAACTTCGCACCCTTTATATAGGGCCTAATCTCGGACTACGCGGCGCGTTTGGAAATGCTACGCTGGGCGTAGCTTTGGATAAGAGTGTCAGGTGGCGGAGTCTCGGCGGTGCGACGTGTTCGCTTCTGGGCCGAGGAGAACAGATGTACGCAGCGCGTACCCGAGCTCGGACGTTGGGCGTAGGCGAGGGGCGACGTGTCACAATCCGAAGCGAGCCCTGATCATCATCGAACGGCTGGAATTCAGCCACATCATCGATCTCGCATCAGATTTCGCAAATTCACTTTCCGACTTCTAGAAATCATAACATTCGCATACGAGCTCCGTTTTCGACGTTCTTTATATCCATACGTAGGCGGGAACGTACTCTACAACTTTCGTTTAGACTCCGTCGGCGAATTTTGACTTTATTTTAAAATTTATATTATTAACAGGCCGGGACAGGATTGGTCCGTTAAAATCTCATAACTTCTTCATCCGACGCCCGTTTTCGTCTGTCTTTTTATCGTTACGCTACTATTAACGAGATCTTCAATTCTCGTTTAGGTTGTGTCGGCTAAAAACTGCTCGATCTAATATTCGAACTTCGGGCTGTATACCGCTAAGCCGAAACTTCGAAAAATCATAACTTCCTCATACGAAGTCAGATTTAGGCGTTCTTTTTATGGACGCTCTCGGTTTAACGTATTCTACGACTTTCGTTTAGATCGCTAAGGCTAAAACTCGCTCTATCGTAAATTCACTATTTACGCTTCCCGGTATCGTGTCGGTTCCGTCGCGAAATTTCGACGAGTCATAATTTCTTCGTTATAACTCGGATTTCGGCGTTCTTTATATCCCCGAAATCCTTGTTTCGACCACCACAACTTTATGTAAAGATATTGGGCTTATCTCATACTTTAATTTTGACGCTTATTTTTATTCTTCATTAATTATACCTTTATAATTAAATTATAAGCACACAAATACACATAATTCACATAGTATTCAAATATTTCATCTTTATTACTTCAAAAGAGTTACAATAGTTGACATGGACTATTACATCGTCTAAAAATGCTTAGCCCTGAAACCCGGGCGTTACAATGGTTTTTAAATGTTTTAAAAAGTTTTAAATTGGCTTGATTTTTATAGGTGTTATATATATATATATATATATATATATATATATATATATATATATATATATATGATCCGTAATCTTAGTGATTAGGATCATACCTTTACTTAGATAGGTATACATCCCTTAATTAGTGGGATATTAGTTATTGTAATCACATATAATCAACTTTATGGTGAAACACAAATGCAAGTCTTTGTGACCTCGTTTTCTTGGTGAGAACATTCTTTCTTGGTGAAAGCATCTTTGTAATTACTTGTGTTCTTTCGTTTTTCTATTTAATCTTTGTTTAGTTTGTTTATTCATTGTTGTTCATACTTGAGTATAGTATATCCGATCGATATAAACCTTCATACATATCTGGTGAGATTTCTCCCCATAACTTTTTTGTAGAAAACGTTATTTCCACTAAAACTCTTCCTTCATTATCTGTTAATCCAACCGAGTTGTCCTTGCATCTTACCAAAGTTGGGGAAAATATTTTTCTATTGAGCAGCTTGTGGTTGGTACCGAAATTCCCCTGGATGATTGTTTTTCTCATATTTCTACTAGTCTTGTTGTTGACGCTGAGTTGGCCCCTCTCCCAGTTTCTATGCTAAGCAACGTTTTGGGTAAACGTAAACGGTCTTCCTTCTCCTCATCAGTTCGATGATTTTTTTTGCGTGTGATGACAAATAAGTCTTTATCAAATACGGATGGTTTAGTTGATTTTCATAATTCTTCTAGGTCATTTTCTGATGGTAAATTTTGCACCTAATTATCCCTTCTACCTTCTTTCTTATATATATATATATATATATATATATATATATATATATATGTATGTATGTGTGTATATATATATATATATATATATATATATACACACACACACACACATTAATGGCATTATCCCTATTTTATTGTACCTATTGTAGGGTCTTTCCAATCTTGTAATATGTTGTGAAAAGAGTTGGACGAGGCTTGCCAGGTTATTGCTTGGGCTGAGGACATCTTAGTTCTTGTCAATGGGAAGAAATCAAAATTGTATGATGGATTATTTAGTTTGCACAGTCGTTATTTATCCTTCAAAGTGAATTTTTGTACCACCGAAGGTATGAAGTCAGCTGGTGAGGAGGTGTTGTTTGAGTCTGGGAAACATTATGATGAGCTGAGCGATCTATTATGTGCTTCTTCTGCGAGGATTGCTTTTTTGGAGAATCAACATTCACTTTTGGATGCCGATTATGAGGCTTTCCTTCAGGATAATTGTGTCCTTCGCGCTTAACTTGTTGGGCAATCTTCTTAAGTGTTGATATCTAGATTGGTTATGCTTTTTGTGTGTTTTGGAAAGCATTGTAATAGGAATAACATGTAGGTGTAACCAATTTGTCGTTTTCTTGATTACTTTGTTGAGCGAAACTTTCGTTGTTATGCTCTATGGTTGTAATCACCTTTTTGGTCCTTTCTTATATTGTTCTTTCATGTTTAATTACCTTTGTGCACTCCACTCTATGTCCCGATGTGATTTACCTTGGTACTCTTGAAAATCAAGTCATTATCCTTCTTGGATGTCATTAGCTTCATATAGGTCAGGTTGCTTTGAATCATATGTAGGTATGATTTAGTCAAGGTAATGTTGCGACCTTGTTAGGGTGACGTGTGCCCCTCATCAGTCATGTCGCTTTTAAATCATATGTAGGTATGATTTAATCAAGGTAATGTTGCGACCTTGTCGGAATGTAGTGTGCTCCTTATAAGTCATGTTGCTTTTAAATCATATGTAGGTATGATTTAATCAAGGTAACGTTTCAACCTTTCTGATGTGTCGTGTACCCCTCATAAGTCATGTGCTTTTAAATCATATGTAAGTATGATTTAATCAAGGTGATGTTGTGACCTTGTCGGGGTGTCGTGTGCCCCTCATAAGTCATGTTGCTTTTAAGTCATGTGTAAGTATAATTTAATCAAGGTGATGTTGCGAGTTTGTCAGGGTGTCACATGCCCCTCATAAGTCATCTGATAGCTTCCTTTTTTTCATTTTAATCGATCTTGTTGCCTATTTGTTTGGTTCCTCGTTTTTATACATATAATTTACGTAGATAACCATCCAAAATTAAAATAGTGTTGGATTAAGGTGTCTAAGATCATAACTAAATTGGTGTGACTTGTAATTAGAAGCAAAATCATCTTTGGGTTTCCCTCAGAACTAGTAAATGAAAAGGATAATATTTGGAAAGAGAGGTTGATTTATTGATTTATTATATAATTAATAAATAGAAATAAATTATTTATTAATATATTATATAATTAATATATTAATTAGAAATAGTATTGTTTAATTAAGAATTAATCTGAAATTAACTGGATTAATTTTAGGATTAATTAGATTAATTAAAGGTACAAAGACTGAAATGTAATTGTTCAATATTTGAACAAGAAGAAATTCCAAAACCTTCCATCTAGCGTGGACAGTTTTAAGAGATGTCAAAGGCATTTGGAATATTCCTTCTGAAGATAAGGAAACTAGATAACCATCTGAAATTAAAATAGTATTATTGTATTCAGGATTAGGGTTTCTAGGGTCATCCTATCAGGAATAAATAGTACCCCTTGGGTGCCCTATTTCCGTCCATGCCATATACTAGAAGGATAGCCAAAAATCTGATCCTACTTTCCTTTCTCCTCTTGTGTTATTGTTGCTAGGGTTTGGGTACAAACCATTAAAGGCATTAAAATTTTGGTACTAGCTTCTCAAGTCAACAAAGGAAGGAATTAAGTAAACTTGTTTGCTATAACAAGTTAGAGGTATGTAACCCTAGTTTCTAATTTTCGAAATTGATAGGGTTTATGCTAGTTTTGTTAATTCAAAGTATGTTACCTTAATATGAAAGACATAGATCCTGTTAGGTTGTATGTGCTCAATCTTAATTGTTAAGTGATTTCCACATTGAACATTTTTATTGTAATCTAAGAAAACCATCAGTGTTATCAGAGCCTAGTTGGTGGGCTTTGCATTAATCGCACAATTTTGAATTGAACGAAAATTTTGTCAAATCTGTGTTCACGACGTAGTAGTGTATCAGTCACGACGTGAACTTAGTATAGATCTAGATTTTCGGGATTTTCTGCCAAATTTGATTTATATGGTTGTTATTTGGTAATTATCTATTTTAATATCTGCTAAATCCGATTTTTGCTTATATTATATTATTAAATAAAACCCCAAATGTTAGGAGATATCCTTAGACAAGATAATAATTAATTAATATTATCCTTATGGATCTAATAATAGATTTAATTAAATGATAAATATTAAATCTATAAATGGTTTAAAAGATTAATTAGTTAATTGATTAAATAGTTAATTTGAAATGTTTAAATGTTTAATTAAATAATCAATTAATTTGGATAATTAATTTTAAACCTTGTATTTTGAAAATTTTAAAATACACCCTTATATATATATATATATATATATATATATATATATATATATATATATATATATATATATATATATATATATATATATATATATATATAGAGAGAGAGAGAGAGAGAGGTAGATTCAAATGTTTCTCACATCTATTGTGTGCTAGAATGCACCAATAGAAATTTAGTATTAATTATATGTATATTAAATGCTATCTATACTTATAACTCATTTTTATGGAAACTAATTAAATTCGTCATTAATGTCAACAATAATATCCTTTCAGAATAAATTCATATCTAGAAAAATGAAAGTGTATTCCAGCAGAATGAGAGTGTATTCTAGTAGAATACACTCTCGTTTTTCATATTCCATGCAACTTTATTGTATTTTAAGTGAGTGGGTCCTGAAACAAAATACGAACTCATATATAAAACTTAGATGCGAATTCATTCTAAAAGAATGTTATTGCTGACATTAATGACAGATTTAATTAGTTTCAATAAAAAAAGAATTATAATTATGGATATCATTTAATATACATATAATTATGGAAATCATTTAATATCTATATTTATTTAATTAAATAATTATTTAATTTTACTAAATTCCTATTGGTGCATTCTAGCACACAATAAATGTAAGAAACAAAATAACCTAGCCCTATATATATATATATATATATATATATATATATATATATATATATATATATATATATATACACTAGGTTACAACACGTGGAAACCACGGGTAAATAATTTATAAAATTATACTAAATTAATAAGATATAAGTTTTTTTTAGACTTTTATATTGATTATTTAAAATGAACTATATTTTTTTTGAATATATGATATAAATTATGTATATGTAAACATTTAATAAAATTCTGATTTATATAGCATAATATATTTTGAATAGAAATCAACCACAATAATAAAAATGATTAAAAATGATCATATTTTGTACAAATTTTGCGACGGGATAAAAAATGATCAAAATCAACAACTTTCATATATTTATGGTGTTTGGCGATTTGCATGTATTTAAAGTGAAACGATTAGCTTAATAAAGTGAAAATACAATGTGGATTGTAACCGTGTTGTAGTTTTTTCAAAAATAATAAAGCGGTCAGCTTGCTCTTGAAGGGAAATTCAAAATTACGCAAATTCACACACATTCATACAAACAAATGCTCTATGTCTCTCTTCCTTATTGACATTGCTTCTCTCTTAAACATAAAAAAGTTGTTCCATAAGCTTCTTCAAGAATGGACTATATTTTAAGAGGTTCCATGTTTAATACCTTGGCAATACGATCTTGCAGAATCAGAAAATAGGGATCATTGACATTTACTTGAACAAAGTGGGATAAAACTGAAAATAGAGTGCTATAAATGGGTAATTTTTTCAAAGTATAATATCCTTAGAAAAAAGACTTAAAAGTAAAATACCTTAATTGAATAAAAGGAAAAAAAAAAAGAACACTTGAAATCTTACATTTCTTTCGATATTTTAGCATTCTACTTTGACCAGTTAATAACATCTTACTTTGGACAGTTTTTGAGAACTTTCTCACAAACACAAACAAATTATGTAAAATTTTTAATAACTTGAGATAGACTCTTGTAAGGGGTTGTTTTATTACATCCAGGATCATCTGTTTGATTCATCTATTTCAATGAAAACTACAAACTAGTGCAAGACGAAATTAGGTGCTTAGGTTTCAATCATTTAAAGTGAAACAAATGCAAATAGTAAGTGACTTGAATGAAAATGCTAAGTGATTTAAATGAATAGAACCTATTTGGTATATAAACCAAATTAATTCTATAAGAAATTTAGTTAGTAAATAATAGAACTATACATTTTTTGTAAAAAGACTTGAAATGTAAACCGGGAAATGTGATAATCACCCTTTATAAACTTTTTATTCACAAAACATTAATAGTTGTAAAAATTATACAGTATAAAATGACCATTCTAATCACTTTTTGTTCACGCTTTCTAAAAAGTACTTTCAAGTAAGAAAAAAATATATACATAAATGTAACCACGAAGCAACTTTTAAACTCTATTATAAAACATAATAATAAACACTATGTTGTAAATAAATACACAAACATGTTAAAGAGCTATGTTATTTTTATTGATATACACTTACAACACAAGTTTGAGAATTTTAATTTAAATCAAGGATTATTTGAGGTTCTTGCATTTCGGGTTATAAAGTCTGTTTCTGAAGTAAAGAAGACTAAAGTAAATGAGAATTTAATATTCAAGAGCATGCACGATCACCCACAGAAGGAGCTTATCAAGCATAAGCCATAAGGTGCAGGTCAACAGCTAGTAACAACACTATGTGTTAAGACATGAATGTTCAAGTTTCAAAGGTCCCAAGAAAAACTATACCTTTTATATTGTCTTTCTCTTTCTCGCCTCTAGCATCCAAAGATAACCTTTAAGCAACACCAATAATTTTAAATTTCCGAAATTACTAATTGAAAAAGGAAGAGTAAAAAGTATAAATTTAACAATATATAGAGAAAACAAACGTGAAAAGATTTTAATGGATATGAAGTCAAACTTTTGGATCTACAAACCTACAACTAAAATCAATATCAGATGTTTAGTGGATATAAAGTCAACCTTTTGGATCTACAAACCTGCAATTAAAATCAATATCAGATGTACACAACCAAACACACACCAGAATGAACACACACACACACACACACACACATATATATATATATATATATATATATATATATATATATATATATATATATATATATATATATATATATATATATATATATATATATATATATATAGTTGAAAAACCGTTCAATGTAGTCTAACTGAGATACCGATACAAAATTTCAAACATCTTACATTGGTAATCGATGTCGATGTAATCAAGGTTTTCTTTTGTAGCATCTCCATTTCGATTTTCTCCCATCAGTACATGTAGCTACTTTCTTATTGCATCTGAAAACATCTGGCACATAGTGCTTAGGGTTTTGGTTGTTTGGTTTTTAGGTCCAGCGAATTTGAAGCCATCTGAAAGGTTTCGTTCTTATTGCCACTCTTAATTTGAAGCCATAAAAGAGTAGTTTAGTAATTGCAATTGAAAGGAAGTGAGCGGGAAAATAAGTTTTGGATGTGCTGAGCAAATGCCACGCGTAAATGGTACTCTTTTAATATATATATATATATATATATATATATATATATATATATATATATATATATATATATATATATATATATATATATATATATATATATATATATACTAGCCGTTTACTCGCGCCAAGCGTCGGGTGTGAATAATTTGTTTCCGTGATTTTTTTTTTCGGCGAACATTGGTTAGTTTCAATTCAACGATTATTTTGCTTTAGAAATATGTTATATTAAAAATTAGCTTCACATCAATAATTTGTTTTCTTTCCGATGCACAATGTATTTTCTAATGTGTTTGTCGGGTTTGTATATGTTGAATATGTGTTTTTATATGTTTGTTCTGTCGTTACGAAAATAGATGACTTTCTAATTCATGATAATATATTTGTACAAAACATTTTTTTTGTTTGTAAACTTAGAGGAAAAAAAATAGTTAAAGGTATGTTATTATTTTTTTTTAAAATAAACATATGTCGTTTTTTTCATTTTTAATATAATTAAAAAATGTATGTGGTTTTATTTAAAAAAAAATAACAAACTTTTAGTAGTTAATCATAAAATACTTTTGAAAAAAAAGGTAAAATCTAAAGACCGAATTTGTACTTAACTTATAACATCTTATATATGTGGATATAATGCTAATGTTTTAAATTTAGAATAATTTCATTTTATATTGCATATGATATGTATAGTAGTTTTTGTTATAGATTCAATTTTATTAGAGTTATTTACGGAATACACAAATCTAAAAAGAGTTATTTGCAAGTCAACTGAAAATAAAACATATCATGTATTTGAATATGTTAAAATTTTATGTACTTTCAATAAATATACAACATTGAAAATATTCTGTTCAGGATACATGAAACTGTAAAAATGATAACATACATGAAAATGATGAAATTTTTATTAATATAAGCAATGAACGTCAAGCTTGCCCAAAATAGCAATCACCATACTGCCAAATTTATCCTCAACATTATTAATTTGACCCTTCATTCGTTTCATACTTTTCTTTTTTTGACTTTTCCTCCACTTGTGTCTTAAAAAACATACCAAATATCAACTTTGAGTTTAATAAAAAGGGTCAAAACCAGACATAATAAAACAAACCACATAATCCTATGGGATCTGATTTTTCCAAGGATTATTTTGACAGTTCCACTAAATATTCAATGTATTGATTATTATACCCTCGTCCTATTAAATTAATGTAAGAATAAATAATGAATTGGCTGATATTTCTACAGAATATTTAAATGACTTAAATGAGATTTTATCAACTTTTATGTGGATTATAGCCATTAAGCCATATACCCATATTTGTTTTCCAAAAACGCAAGCACGACCAGGCCTTAGAACTCCACAAAACGCATGATGATAACTTCTTCAGCAGATGTCGACTATCAAATTTACAAATCAACAAAATAAGATGCCCATAGTTAATTGATATCACCTTATATGGTTAACAAAATTAATAAGTCTTCAAATCACAAAGGAAGGATAAGAAAACTTACAGTGCATCACAGGCCCCACTGCAAGTGGCGGACCTAAAAAAACTTATTTGAATAATGTCAATCACACATAACTAATCAAAGGTTTCAAACAAAAAACTTCAACGTTTCTCCATACATTTCACACCATCATGCATATTTACTGAATATTTGATTTTCAAAAATATTTACAAGACTTTGAGTTTCTTACCTTAAAAGAGCATTAATCAATTACCAATACTTTACACTTCTAATTCTGTTAAAGTCATGTGGTACCTCTATGTTTAAACTTGAATTGGTCCGGTTTCAAAATATGTAAAAGAATTACAAACTATGAGACATCTTCAATTTAATCTCCATTGAATATCTATTATTTATTTTGATATTTGACACAGATAAATTCAAAGCTTTTGAATTTGAGAGCTTGTTATACCTCATAAAAATATGAATTACAAACAATCACCACCCAGTAGAACACCCGATGACAAAAACAGTCTCCCATACATAATACTAACGTCACTGCCCAACAAAACCAACCTCCTCCTCCACTAAACCTGGAAAATCACTGTACACAAAAAAACGATTATAAATTTCATTTTATAATTATCTATTAAAGCATGGAGATTGACATAATAAAGATAATATAAAGCTATACAATATATAGATATTCTTTGGTCCTGAGTTTCTCTAACTGTGTTCTTTGTTGAAAAATAAGAGATGCAAACACCAAAGGACCATTGTTTTCAGGGTGAGACATAACTATTTTGACCTGCAACTAAAAACGAAAACAAAAAATAAATTTATTTTATAAGCATTTCAACCTGCTGGATATTCACAAAATAAAGAAAATATAAAGCTAAACTACACAGATCTGCTTCGTTTCTCGTATTCTCTAGCCATTTTTAGATTCAGAAAGAATATATATATATATATATATATATATATATATATATATATATATATATATATATATATATAAGCCTCATGGATCGAGAGAGGAAGAGAGATGATGATAGAGAGTTGGTCTGGAAGTGGCGATAGTGGTGGATAATCGCCAGGGCGGCGGCGGTGTGATGAGATAGTACATCAAAGTAAAGCTTGGTGGTGAAGGGCAATGACCGAATCTTGGAAGAAATAAATGTAGAGAATCGAAAAAAACTGAATTTCAAGGGTAGGAGCTTACGTGTTCGTCTCTTGACTTTATCTCAGATTGAAAATCATTGCATTAATCCAAGATTAGTTAGATAGATGTTCTAAAACCCGAAGAACTGATAAAGCAACATTAATACCGACTATAGTCTTGAAGCCACCTTGTACCATCTGTAATGCAGGAAATCCCCAATCATACTTGCAAGTTCAGAAACAGAGAAGATAAACAAAACTTATCATTAGATCGAAGAGAGAGAAATAGGATTTCATCTACATCGAGAAAGAACTTGCCTTTAAATCAAGAAACCAAACCTTAAAAGGGGGAGAGAGGAACCCTAAGTTTTAGATTGAGATTATGATATCAAACACTAATTCCTAATATTTATTCATTGTACTCGGTGAAGAAGCATCATTCTCGAGCAATTTTGATTTACAACAAAGCGAGCTAATCGGAACCCTTCAAACAACAAAACAAGTGAATATAAATGCTCAAACAAAAAGAGAAAGTTGCACAACAAAAAGAAGATATGAAAATGACAAAATTAAACAACAAAAGAAAACATATAAATCGAAAATAAATATTATTAGCAGCCATACCTCGTGATGGTGCAATAATCCCCAATTCAGAGAGAGAGAGAGAGAGAGAGAGAGAGAGAGAGAGAACCATTGTCCAATTTGAATAAGGTGGATGTAGTGTTGATAGCCATGGATGTAAAGGTGGTGCGATTTAGATCTGCATATCAACACAACGATAAAAGTTCACCATTTATAGGATTCGAAAAACACATAAACATAGTTAAGCACACATACATGATTTAAAGATAGAAACCTTCATGTAGTGAAAGGGATGGTTGTGGTTTGTAGGGAAAGACGAAGGAGAAATTGATATATGGTTCATTCGGTTAAAATTTAGGCTTTGTTGTAGGCTTCTTGATAGACATCGGAGGAGTAGCGATTGGTTGTAGAGATGAGAGTGATGGTGTTGTTTAGTGACGATGAGTGATGGTGTGTCTTTTAGATTAAGGGTTTATAGAGAGATAGAGATAGAGACGACTTGTGGTGGGGTTTCGTGGGAAAAACCTAGGTGGAGTCGGTTGGTGGTGCGAGAAACGAAGAACGGGTGGTGGTGAACTGTTGGTTCGTCATTGGGGGTTATACCTCTGATGTGGTGTGTAGTGTTGCCAATGTCAGGTGGCTATGGTGGAGGCGAATTAGGGTTAAGGTTTAGGTTACTAATGACAGATGAGATAGAGGTGATTGCAGAGTTTGTAACGGAGGCTTCAAGAAATTGGTGGTAAGTTGGTAACAGAGGGTTGTCGCAGACTAAAAAGCACAAAGAGAGAAGCGGGATAGATGTAGTATGGCGGCAGCTGGTAGAATGTAGAAGAAATTAGGGTTTTCAACATCTTGAGAGTTAATACTGTAAGATAGATTTAGGTGCGCGTATAAACTTACAGATGATTGGAAGCTTAATATGATTATACCTGATGTTCAAATAGTTGTACCTCTTAAATTTCAAGAAATGGGCAATATGTTTAATAATATAGTAAAGATATATATATATATATATATATATATATATATATATATATATATATATATATATATAACTTCTCTTCTAATAAAAGACTCCTAACTTTGCCACATGTCATTATTTTATCATATTTTTGCCACGTGGCAGGTTTTAGTGCACCCTTTGTTTTGCTTTCCTGCTCATTTGAGTTTCATCGATCAAATCCCTATAATTAAGCACATATTCCTTAATTACAGATACAAATTGTTTATATCCCAACAAAGTAGGCAAAATAGTTTGAATTCTATTTTGTAACAAGATTTTAGGAAACTTATACATTACAATTTTAAAATACGACGGGCTTAATATATACATCAAATCGCTTATTAATGGATTACAGACTTACATTCCATATTACCACAAAACAATCACAACAACCACAACCTACTCAAGCAAAAAAACGAGGGATGCTAAAAGGAGGGAAACGAAATCGATTTTCTTTGGGTGATGTATCGGCTAGATGATAATTTTTCTCTCTCAATTAGATCAAAATCTTGAACCACGTTCGATTTTTTTGTATTTCGATTTTAGGTTTGATTCAAGAAAAGCTTCAGGATACTCAAAATCCCAATGAAGATTCATTGGCATAAGCTTCGTTCTAACAAGAATTTTTTTTTTTTTGCTATTTTTTCATCTAAAGTCGTATGCTGATTTTTTATTTGGATAATTGTTATTTGGATTATTCCTTCGGTATGTCATCTCTTGATTATATGAACTCAAAGTCAAATTCCTTAATACACGATTGGTCAGTGACTTTGGGGTTGTGTTTTAGCGGCGACAAATAGGGCCATAGGGGTGGAGGCAATAAAGAACCAAGAGCACGTTTGTATTCTTGCATTGCAATTCTTAAGCATATAAACAATTTCTGTTAAACCCTAAAGCTCTGAAGACCTTATTGAGTCTGCAAACCAATCACCTAGCGATTTGTATCTTAAGGTTAGTCTATGGCGATTAGTTGAGTAACAGGCATGGTTCTTCTACTTTGTTTTATTTGCTTTTTCCCTGTATATGTCTTTCTTGTTTTTTTTGTTTTGCTTCAATTAAAAAAATATTGTTAACTTCATAGGTTAGTTTATGACATGGCGTGTTGTATTATGAGATTTGAAAGTCTCATGACATTTCGATGATATTCTTAATTGATTGAGTTTTTTTTTATGAAATACAATGACATTTACCTATATTGCAACAATTTTAAGTAGAGTTTTAAACGTCAGTGTCGATTGAATATTTGTAATCTATCTATGTGGTGGCTCTGTTTTGTCCTTTTGTATGTAATCAGATGCCTGCCTACATACAATCTTTGAATCATTGAATCACGTGGAAAGGATGTTCCAAGATTTATATTAAGGTTAAAACACTACATAACATTTGATCAAATTTTAAAAAGATAATTTATTTTACGAGATTTTGTATATTTTGTTTGTGTAGGTTAACTTCCTATTATCAAACTCAGTTATGTTAAGGACAACTGTCTTCTACATTATTGGAGATTCTCACTCCCAAATTAAAGATAAAATTGTTCGATTTACACTTAAGAGCTAAAATATTGCAACAAATATGATTTTGTAGAACAACATTCAGTTTTGCAAAACCAAAAATTTACACTACTTTAAAGTGATTATTATGACATAAATAAGAATAACCTCATCAGATGACTAAAGCTAAATATAAATATGTAGTTTTCATTAATCTGAAAATGTATAATTCTAATTTTTGCACATTAAAAGTAAAGTGCTTTTAAAAGTATAGGCATTGTACTTTGACTTTTAACATAAAGTATTATTTAACTTGCAACAAGTTTACTCAACATGTTTGGGTTTTATGCTCATTGCATTACTAACTGCTATATATTTTATTTTTAATATAGACTGTATAGTTATGCATATGATTTTGGTTCAGTAAATTGATTTAATATACTGAAAATCTCATTGTTTTCTCTAACGGAATATCTAATGGAAAACATAATGTTAGAAATCCTTAATGTTTACTCTTTCTGTTTAATATTTTTTTTAATCAACCATTATAATACATGAGTATCTATAATCTTGAGTTAGAAAACGTTATTGATGTTCATTTTACATATTAATAAAAAACAACAACGAATTAAACATCCAATATTGTATAAAAATATATGTTTATAATTTTATGATTAATAATTACAATTTTATTATAAATATATTATTTTATTTTGTTAACCGTGTAGCACACGGGTTATAACCTAGTATATATATATATATATATATATATATATATATATATATATATATATATATATATATATATATATATATATATATATATATATATATATATATATATATATATATATCGTCTTTTTGAACCCTAGCCACATACAACCACCGCCAAACGGCAAATGCCCAGATACGTGTTTCCACCACCATTCACGATCTATAGTCACCATCATCACGCCATTACCAACAACCCACCAAAGTCGATGCCATTGTTCTGATTAAAGTCTATGGAATGGTAGCACCATTATCTCCTTCACAATCTGCAGTCTTGTTGTTCCTGTTTATGTTGAAGTGAGAGAGATACGAATAGGGAGAAAGGTCTGATTAAGTTGTTGAGGTAACCGACCGATGAAAACCCTATTTAGCCTTTCACATCTCTGATATCTCCTTAATTTCATAATCAACATCTTAATAAGAAAAAGAATTTGGTAAATGGTGGAGATAAAAATATGTTGTGTTGTTTTACATCAACATCAAACCAGGTGTTGTATTTCTATTCTTCTTCATATACTCAACATGAAGAGTATTATATGATGATTTATAAATTTTAAATAAGCAATTATGATACTTAATTTTTGATCGATCATCACATATATTTCTCTTTCTGCAACTATTTTACAAGTTATGTATGATCTGTGTGAATTCAACACATATTGTTTACGAATAATATTATACTTACTCAAACCTCAAAATGCAATTTCAGTATAATCAATCTTCAATCTGTTTTCCTTAATTCTGGTGATTTCAAAATAATAAAATTTAAGAATTTAAAAAAATTGATTTCATTGAATTGATTATTTAAAATGAGAGGGGAATCACCCCATTCATAAAGTTTGGTGGATTTCTTTTCCTTAACGGCTTGTTCCAGAGTTTTTTTGCAAATTCATTAAAGGAAATGGAAGGAAAATATGACTCCAAAATTTTTCCCAAATCCGCCCAATTTGGGAGGAAAATTTGGAAGGAAAATATGACTCCAAAATTTTTCCCCTCCCCTCACTTTCCTTCCATTAATGAAACTCGGGAACACGGTTTTCCTTCGACACCCCTCACTTTCCCTCCGTATCCTCCCATTTCTCTCCTTAAGTAGAACTCGGGAACAAGGCGTAAAGCTAAAGGATAAATTTAATTTGTGTTGTATTTTTTTTTGTTTAAAACAGTTTGAAATAGGCTTTGATGGTGATCAGACGCATGAACCATTATTACCTTTTCTATTCAATCAAGGTTTTCAAAGTTCAAAGCATGGACTCTGAAGAGGTTGGGTTCAATTAAGAGAAAGAGAAGTAGATTCATATTATTTAATAAAATATGTCATATTCTTTGAGAATTGTTAGAATTTAGATTCCTTATTGTTAGAATTATTTCATTCTCATGAAAATATTAGATTGTTAAAAGAATGTTTACAAATTTGGAATTGTAATTATTTTTCATTTTTACGGGAATATCTTTTATTTCTTCAAAGAATGTTTACGATCTTCACAATATTCATAAATTTACAATTTTTATTTTCCTACCAGAATGATTCTTAAATAAATATTTTTCAATGTAAATAAAAATAATAAATTTGTTTCCTAAAAATTTGAACCTTTTTTATTTTGTTTCCTTAAATAAAGATACACAAAATGTCCAAATTACCCCTAAGACATTTTGAAATTTGAATTCTTAAAAAATAATAATAATAATAAATGTAATAATATTCTTTCAAGAATGACTCTATTTTTTTTATTGATCAAATGGATAAGATTTAGTTATACGTTTACACGATAGATGCTAGTTACAAATGATCCTAGCCCTATATATATATATATATATATATATATATATATATATATATATATATATATATATATATATATATTACTATTTGTATAAGAAAAAGTCAGTCAAAACAATAATAGGCCTCATTTACAAAATCATGCTACAAGGAGGGTATAAGGAAACAACCTATAAAATGATCATTGAATGGGTATCCTTTTCACCCACCGCTCTCCTGTGTGGTAGAGGATCATTAGCCGAGCGAGTTTGATATGACATAAACTCATTAAAAGTATGATGATATAAAAGTACTAGAACCTTCTTTAAAATCTCACTCTAGATACTTTAGGAAAAATGTGAAAAATATGCTAATCCATGAAAACACACATTATTCGTTATAAAGTTTTTAGTGAAGCGTGCGTGGTTAACCGATACACTAGTTTGGAACTATAAATTCAAATGATGGTACAATAAAAAAAATTCGTTGTTAATGAAGCATGCGTGGTTTAACGACACATTATTTTGAGATGATAAATGACATCGAGCTTGTCAAGAGTGTGCATTGTTATTCACATCTTGTTTATGATCCTCACTATCCTAATCACAAATAGAATATCATAACCTGAGATTAAACATGTCATTGATTAGACTCAATGAATCTCTAAAGATCTAGGAATTTCATATTAGATTGAAATTGGTGAATTTTTTTTACCTACCTTCATAAATTCACAATAAGACTACGACATCCCTCTTCTTGATTGTGAATTGTATTATTGACCCTAGCCTTAAATATTTATTTTGGGTTAAAATATTAAGGATTTGTGTCAACTAACTAAAACTATATATATATATATATATATATATATATATATATATATATATATATATATATATATATCTTAATATAGATGTCTACTTCAAATGATGATGCTGCTACTCAATCCTCCACCAACAACAACTCTAACTTCACTCTTCTATTGATCCTTTCGAAAGAGAACTTAGTTGGTCCCAACTACAAGGACTGGATGAAAAATCTCAAAATGACTCTTCGATACGAGAACAAAGAGTATGTTCTTGAAAAGTCTCTAATCGTATTCGATGAGTCAACTGCTACTCTAGAGGAGCTCGCCACCTACAAACAACACTATGACGATGCAACAAAGGTCGCTTGCATAATGGTTGCAACCATGGTACATGAGTTGAAAATTTTCTATGAGGACTATTTGCCATACGAGATGTGCTTGGAACTTGCTGAAATTTTTCACAATAAAGCACATTAAGAGAGGTATGAGGTTGTCAAGGAGTTGATGGCATGAAAGTTGAAGGAAGAAGAATATGCATGCAACCATGTGCAGAGAATGCAAAGATACGTGGAGCAGTTGGAAAAGCTCAATGTGTCTTTTGACAAGGATTTCACCATTGACATGGTCCTTAACTCCTTGTCTCCTAGTTATGATCAATTTACCCTAACTTATCGTTTGAACAACACAAGGACTACATTGACCCAACTTCACAACTTATTGCAAACAACTGAATCAAGGATGAAGAAAAATCAGGTCCCTTCTGCGACAAGTGCTCCTGTCCTAACCATTGGGCAAAACAGAGGAAAGAAGATGAAAGCTAATCCTCAAGCGAGCTGGAAGGGCAAAGCCCATGCTGGAGCGTCTGTCAGTGGGTTCAAGTCAAAGCCTAATTCTGATATTCATGTTGTTAGTGACCCCAAAGAGGCCACTTGCTACTACTAAAAGGGCATTGGAAACCAAGTTGTCCCAAACACTTGCAATATTTGAAGGATGTCAGCGTCAAACCATATTCTCCAGGTATGTGCACTATTCAAGTCAATATCTCACAAATTACTCGTTCTTGTGTCCTTGGCATGGGATGTGGTTTCTATATTTGTTCTGATTTGCAGGGGTAAGAGAAAGTGAGGAAGTTGAGCATGGAAGAAAAGATTTAATCATAGGGAATAGGCAATCTTCACCCTTACCAATATTGGAACTTATAGTCTAGTGCTCGGTAGTGATGTTGGGATAGATTTGATTAATTGCTGCTACTCGTCAGAAATAACATGAAACATTATTTCTTTTCATGCATTGTTTAGACAAGGTTTTCGATTTTCTTTTGATGATGAGAATGGTTCGATTTTGGCTTATAAGAATGGTGTTTTTATGTTTAAAGCTTTACCTTGTAATGGTGTGTATGAAATTGTGATTTGTGTTGATAATTTAGACAATAGTGTATTTCATATTGATTCCTCTAACTGTGTAGACAAAGCATGCTTGTGGCATTATCGTCTTGGGCATAGTAACAAGAAATGCATCGCCCAACTCCAAAAAGATGGAGTGTTGGAATCAGATGACTTAAGTTCAAATGATGAATGTGAGTCTTGTCTTTTGGTCAAGATGATGAAATCACCATTCACTGGAACATGTGAAAGAGGTGAAGGATTGTTGGACCTTACCCATATAGATGCATGTGGGCCCTTCAGATCTGCTACAAGGGATGCAAATAGATACTATGTGACATTTACAAATGATTATAGCAGATATGGGTATATCTACTTAATCAAACATAAATTAGAAACTTTTTAAATGTTCAAAGAGTTTAGGCATGAGGTCGAGAACCAATTGGGTAGGAAGATAAAGATGCTTCGATCTGACAGAGGTGGAGAGTATCTTAGTATTGAGTTCCACGACTATCTCAAGGAATGTGAATTGTTTCATAATTAACTCCTTCTGGGACACTACAACTTAATGGTGTGGTTGAGAAGCATAATCTAACCTTGCTAGTCATGATTCGTTCCATGATGAGTTAAGCTTCACTTCCAATTACTTTTTGGGGGTATGCTTTAGAAACAGCTGCCCATATCCTAAATCTTGTTCCTACTAAGAAAGTTGCCAACACACCTGATGGTATGTGGTAAGGGGAAGTACTCTGACTCGTACATATCAAGGTATGGGGTTGTGAGGCTCTCGTAAGATGATAAAATCATGACAAGATAGAACCTAGAGCCGAGAAGTGTGTTTTCATTGGCTACCCACATAATTCATTTGGATACTTGCTCTACAGACCTAGTGAGAATGTGGTCTTTCTAGCTCGAAGGGGAGTATTTCGCAAGAGAGAGCTCATATTCAAAAAGGACAGTGAGAGTGCTATTGATCTGGAAGAAATTCCAGAATCATCGAATGAAGGAACCTTACATGAACCTAGCTCTCAACCAGATGATGAGACTCCTGTTGAGCCCATTAACAATTCATTACCTCTTCGTCGGTCTAGTAGAGTTAGCATGCCACCTAATTTATATGGTTTCCATATTACTACATATAGGTATACGTTTATCAGTGATAGAATACTAGTAAATTTGGAAGAACCTAGTAACTACAAGGAAGCAATGGCACGCCTTGAGGCTTCCAATTGGAAGGAAGCAATGGAAAGTGAGATTCAGTCCATGTATTATAACCAGGTGTGGAACTTGGTTGATCATGAACCTGTTCGGAAGACAATAGGTTGCAAATGGATCTTCAAGAAGAAGAATGACATAGATGGGAAATTACACACATTCAAAGCTCGACTGGTTGCGAAGGGATTTACTCAAACCCAAGTGGTTGGTTATAATGAGACCTTCTCACCAGTGGCTAAGATCAAGTCAATCATTATTATGCTTTCCATAACTAACTTTTATGATTATGAGGTGTGGCATATGGATGTTAAAACCACTTTCCCAAATGGGAAATTGGCTAAAGATGTTTACATGAGTCAGCCAGAGGGTTTTGTATATGCCACATATCCTGATAGGGTGTGTAAGATTGAGAAATTCATTTATGGATTAAAACAAGCATCTCACAGCTAGAACCTTTGCTTCATGAGAAAGTAAAAGAGTTTTGATTCTCTAGGAGTGAGGATGAGTCCTATGTGTATGTCAAAGCTAGTGGGAGTATAGTGACCTTCCTACTATATGATCAATCATATATGTTATGACATGTACTCGTCCTGATGTGGCTTATGCTTTGAGCATGTATAGTTGATTTTAGGGAAACCCTGGTAGAGCTCATTGGATAGCAGTTTAAAATATTCTCAAATATTTAAAAAGAACAAAAGACATGTTTCATAGTTCTTAGTAGAAATTATACATTAAGAGTGAATGGTTACAGTGATGCCAACTTTCAAACAGATCATGACAACTTTTGTTCTCAATCTGCCTGGGTTTTCTTACTGAATGGAAGAGCAGTGACTTGGAAGAGTTCAAAGAAGTCAACAATGGCTGATTCTACTTGTGAGTTAGAGTACATTGCAACAAGTGAGGCATCAAAAGAAGCGACTTGGTTGAAGAATTTCATCAGAGATATTGAAGTATTCCCAACAATTCAAGAACAAATAGAATTGTTCTGCGATAATGAAGGCGCGGTTGCTTTAACAAAAGAACCAAAGGATCATGGGAGATTAAGCATATCGACAGAAAGTACAACTACATCATACATAGGGTTAAAGAAGGTCATCTCTTGGTGAAGCGAGTATCATCAGAAGACAATCCTGCATATTCTTTTACAAAGGCTTTGAGCAGGGTTAAACACAACCAGCATGCTAGGAGTATTGGCTTGAGAGATGATATTAGTTTTAGTAGTTAGTTGATAATATGAAAAGTTGTGAAAATAAATGTAATTGATTTTGGTTAATGAATAATAGAGAAATATTTATGAGTATTGTACTGCCTTCTTCAAGTCTTTATTCTTGTGTTTCATTTTGCATGTTTAACTTCCTGAGTAGTTTGATTATTTGAAACTCCACAGTCGCTCGTATTTTTGGAATCTAGTAGTGATTTAAGACTGTCATGAATCATTTGTAGATTGTCTATGGAGATTAGACATTGCAATAGGATTGCTACAATATTCAGGATTTCTTAGAAAATGGAAAGACATATATCCTATTAGGTTGCATGTTTTGTTAATTCAAAGTATGTTGCCTTAATGTGAAAGACATAGATCATATTAGGTTGCATGTGCCCAATCTTTATTGTTAAGTGATTTCTGCATTGAGCATTTTTATTCTAATATAAGAAAAACGTTAATATGATTCGCTGCAGTTTGCTTCATATATTTTATATGGCCATTCCCATATCGGTCGTAAATTTCCTTGTGGCTCTTGCTGACTTGCTTCTTTATTTCTTAATATCTGTTCTTCGACTCGGAATGACCTGTTATGGACTCGTTGGTTGTAATGGCTCTCAATTTTCTTCTTGTAATGTTCCTTCCAGATTGCTGCTATTTCCCACTTTTCTGTTGATAGTTCTAGATTTGTCCTTAGTACGTCGTTATTAGTTGTCTGGTTATAATTTCTAGCTCTATTCTTGAGGACGATAATTCCAATGGTACTACTACTTCCGAGTTGTACACTAGGTTGAACGGTGTCTCCTTTGTTGCCATTCTTGGTGTTATTTTGTATGCCCATAACACAATGGGTAACTCATCTACCCATCGTCCTTTTGCTTCATCCAATCTTGTCGTTAGGCCATGAACTATTTTTCTGTTAGTGACCTCTGTTTGGTTGTTTTCTTCGGGGTGGGTGACTAACATGAATCTCTGACTTATTCTTAAATCTTTGTACCATTCCTGAAATGGGTTATTAGCAAACTGCATTCCATTATCAGATATCAATGTATGAGGTACTCCGAACCGAATAACTATTTGGTTAAAAAATAATTTTATGATGTTATGTTCGTTAATTGTGGCCAATGGTTTGACTTCTACCCATTTTGGTGAAGTAATCAATTTCTATGACTAAGAACTTTACTTTTCCTGGTGCCTCCAGGAAAAGGCCCTACAATGTCAATTCCCCACTATGAAAATATCCATGTGCTTGTGATGCTTATCATTGGTGTGGTTGCTCTTCTTAGTATTAGGGTGTGTTTTGACATTTCTCACACTTGTAGATAATGTCTTTTGTGTCTTGATACATTGTTGGCCAATAGTATCCTAATATGGCTATTTTTTTAATATCGTTCTTGCCCCCTCATGTGCATCCACTATCCCTTCTTTCATTTCACTTATAAGGTATTGTGCCTCGGTTGTGTTTACACATCATAGCCGGGGTGCTAGGTATCCTCTTTTATACAATGTTCCATTTTGCATCACAATAGATGGTGCTTTGATTCTTACTTTTTCATCTTGTTTGTCGTCATGTGGTAGCTTTTCTTCCAACAATTATTCAATTATTAGACATCTCCAATCGTTTTCCAGCTCTACGACCGAGATTGGTTGTGATTCATCTATCGAGTTTATATGTAGTATTTCTACTAAGACTTGTTTTTCTAAATGTGAAAAAGCAGATGAAGCTAGCTTGCTTAGTGTATATACGTGCTTATTCTTTGATCGAGGTACATGTTGTAGTTTGAAGACTCTGAATTGCTCCGTTAGTGATTTTACTTTGGCCATGTATTGCAGCAAATTGCGGTCCCTGACTTCATACATACCATTTGTTTGGTTGGCTACTAGCATGGAGTCGACGAAGGCTCTTATATTTTCGCATCTAATTTTAATTGATAGTTGTAGTCCTGCTATTAAAGATTCATAATTGGATTAATTGTTTGAGGCTGCAAGGTCAAACCGTAGTGCATAGGTTATGTATTCTCCCGTTGGGCTGGTGAGTATTAAACTGGCTCCTGCCCCATCTACGCTCGAGGATCCATCGATATGTAAGACCCATGCTTCCTTCTCATGTTGGTTTCTTCCACTATCGATATCTGCATGTTGCTAATTATTGCTTTCTTCCACTATCGATATCTGCATGTTGCTAATTATCGCGATTATGAATTCTGCTAATGCTTGTGCCTTTATACCTATTAGTGGCTTGAAATCAATTTCGTGCTCCCTAAATTCAACTTCCCATTTGGCCAGACGCCTTGATTTTCTGGCTTTAGCAACATTTTACATATTGGCGCATTGGTTAGAACCTCGATTATATGTGCCATGAAGTACCTTCTTAATCGTCTTTAAACATTTACAAAGGATAAAGGATTTTTGATGTCGAAGTATCCTATCTATTTGCTACTAGTACTGCATGCACCGCTAATTTTGATGTCAATACGTATATTGTTAGCATTTCACCTGATACTGGTGATGCTAAAGCGGGTAATTCTGCCAATGTTATCTTGAGTTTCTTTAAAGTTGTTTTCGCCTCATGTATCCACTTAAAGTCTTTCTTGTCCAATACTCTTTTAAGGGTCTTGTAGAAAAACAATGTTTTTTCTATCGATTTTGCTAGGAATTGTCCTAACGCAACTGATTTTTCCATTGAGTGCTTTCGCTTCCTTAACTATCTTTGGTGATCGCATTTTTATTAGCACGTCAATCTTTTTGGGGTTTTCCTTTATTCCTTCTTTTGTGATCGTATGTCCTAAGAACATGCCTTCTTCTGCTCCAAAAGGCATTTTCTTGGGTTTAATGTCATGTGGGCTTCTCTTAGGTTGTCGAACATTTCCCTTATGTCACTTAAGAAAGCATGATCATTCTTGTGTTTTATGACGATATCATCCATATACACCTCAATGTTTCTACCTATTTATGGTGCAAATATTTTATTTGCCAATCTTTGATATGTTGCTTATGCGTTTTTAGTCCAAATGGCATTTTTATGTAGTAAAATGTTCATCAATCTGTGTGAAAGGATTGCTTTTCTTCATCTCCTTTGCATATATGGATATGATGTTATCCTTTGTATGCATCTAAGAAGCTTTTCTATTTGTGTCCGTCTAACAATTCCATCTCTTCGTCAATTGTAGGAAATGGGTAGCAATGGCATGCTTTCTTTAAGTATGTGAAGTCGACACACATTCTCCATTGTCCATCACCTTTTTTCACTAAGACTGGGTTAGCTACCTAAGAATAGAATAAAGATTCTCAAACTATGCACACATTTACTAGTTTATCCACTTAATCATTTATGGATTTGTTGTGTTCTCCAGATTGACATCTATTCTTTTTCTGAATTGGTTTTGTTACTGGACTTTCATTAAGTTTTTGCTCAATCACTTGTTTTGGTATGCCACCATGTCTGCTAGATTCCAAGTGAATACATCAACTTATTATTTTAGTAGGGTAATTAATCTTTCTCAAAGTACCATTTGTAATGTACGTCCTATGTGGATTACTTGGTCTGGGTATATTCTATTAATCATGATGGTTTCCGATTTATCTATATTGCCTGCTTGTTCTCTCGTTTTCAGGGCACTTTCTTCAACTATCGGTATGAATGTTGGTATCACTAGTGGTTCGCTATAAGTTGTCGCATATCCCCTTAGGGTCTTAAACCTGATTAGGTCATGGATCATGAAGGCATTTACTTAGAACCTTTTTATGGCACTTCTTCTGAAGATTATGTTATAATGAGACGTAGACTGTATGATCATAAAGTCTATTTTTTGTATATTTTTTGCATGTGAATGATGGTCCCGCAAGGTTAATGGTAGTGATATTACTCCTCGTGGCCATACCAAGTGCCCTGCGAAGCTTGTAAGGTGTGAATTAGGTTCTTTAATTTCCTTTTGCATTATGTATTGTAGTTTTGAAAAGAAATGGTTGTACATAATTTCCTTGGAACTATTGCTATCTCAATATATCCGGTGAATACATAGGTTTGGTTATGTCCAAATATTAGGATTGGTTCATGTCACTCTTACTAGTCGTTGTTGTGTATGTTGTTTAACTAATAGTTCGTCCAAGTTTGCTTTGTCCTTCTCCTTGCTGTGTGTTCTGCTTGTTTTATCATTTGATTATTTCGATGGCCCTCATCATCCTGTTTCTTGACGTTGGCTTGGGGATTCTTTTTTTCTTGTATCGGTCATAATTTTGTATTTCCCGTTAAGGTTACTTCCTTCGCTGTTTCATTTCTCAGTATAATGATACAGATGGCATAAATGTTTCTATGTAGCATTCTAGATGACTGATAGTAATTTGGTGATATCCTCTTCTATTTCACAATCTGGGAGGCACACCGAAAAACATTGGCAAATTCTAGGTTAGAAATTGTTAGGTTTTATACAAACAATCCTATGTGTGCATGCAACCCTAATTGCATCTATGTTTTCACTATTAGACATATAACTTTATGAACACAAAAAGAAACCTGGAATGCTCCTATAATTTTCGAAATCTACATAGGAGAATAGAATACATACATTTTGTTGTTATATAGCAATAACAACTAGTTCCTTGAATTTCCTTAGCTCTTGAAAGCAAGTACCACAAGTGTAGTACCTCTAATGGCTCACAAACACACTTTGGGTGAGAGGATGAATATGAGAGAGAGGAGGAAGGGTACTAAGCTCCAAAATTCGGCCCTAGTAGGGTTTTCCCAAGGAGTGGTCGAATTCTAGTGCCTTAGGGTGCTATTTATACTTGAGGCTAGCTAGGGTTTCAAGGTGGAAACCCTAATCCCTTAGCTTAGGGCCTAAGCAAGTCCATGGACTCCTTTCCTTAAGCCCTTGGACGAAAAACTCCTAGATCCTTCTATTCTTTTCGTCCAAGCCTTAATAAAGGTGATCCAATGGCCCAAAGCCTCAACTATTGAATAATTACAAAACAGCCCCTGTACTTTCAATCAGTTCCTTTAATCCCAAAAATTAATTCTAAATTAATTTCTAATTAAATACTAATTAATAATATGATTCCAAATTATTATATTATTCTTAATATAATAAATAAATCATATTTATGCCCCAATCAACCTCTCTCCGCAACTGTCATCCTGTCTAGTCACCCGTGTGAAGGCAACCCAAAGGGACCATGCTCACAATCGGGTCAAGTACATACCAAAATAGTTATGGACTTACACACTAATCCAACAGTCTCCCACTTGAATAAGTCTAATAACTATTTTGCATAACTTCAGAACCTGATCAGCAATCGTAGCTTTCAAAAGCCGCTGTCAACTCTGATCTTATCAGATACGCGTGTCCTTTAGATAAGGGATTATATATTCCTCCATTCTCAAAATATCGTATAGACACAAGACATGAATTTTAATCATTCTCTCTATACTGTTTCCCGACTTCCGATTTATGACGACTGACAACAGACTACAATTGAACACATCAACTTAGTCCCAGCTTGGCCAAGCGCTTAGGGTGTCATCACTAAATCATCGAGGGGCCCATATATATCGCTTTTATCCCACTTTGGGTAAAAGGAATGGATAAACTTCGACTCAAATGCTCGCTTGCATTTACTGATCGAATCACATACAACAATGAGTTTTATAACACCAAGTTACTGGTGCGTTTACTTATTATCAATGTGTAACCGACCAACAAATAACAACTCACACGTCTCGGTTTCAAGAATATACAATATTATCGACTCACAATCACTCGCGATAAAATCCATGAAGTGATTCACGTGAGCGTGGGTTTAATCCAATACTCTAATCTTATCAAAGTACTCATGAATTCTGCAGCAAACTTGTGTTATGTCTAAACACTTTAGACAATCTACAGACAGATTCATGACAATCTTCATTCATACCTACTTCCAATGTATGACCGACTGTGGAGGTTCGAATAACCCAGTTATTCTGGAAGTCAAAACATGCAAACTGAAACACAATAATAATACTTAATCTTTTATGGCCCCAAAACTTTTGAGTGTAAATAAAACACTTTTATTTAAACGCCATATTGATTACTCATTATTCATTTGTTTAATGTTTCGGATAATCAACTTATTACTTGAATTACAACAATAGATGTCCCATGCTCCGAGCATGCACACTATGTTTCCTATGGTCCATGCTTTGTGAAATAGATCAATTGAAAACCTTTCCAATGATGCTCATTTCACAATTCCTAATCCTCATCGTTAGTGTAAGAATACAAGGTTCTTGCCACTATTAGAATATGTTAGATTCTAACATTTTATGCAACGATCCTTTCGTAAAGTCATAGCACAAAAGTCACCAAGACTTGGCCAATGAAATTACAAGGTTCTCTATTAGAAATTGTTACAAAACAATTCTATAGATGTGATGTCTCTCACTCAAAGTACATTCCTTTGAACATCCTTTTTGCATAAAATTTTCTAATCTAGACATAAATTCTCAATTTCCAACTCCCAATATGGAAACATTTCCATATTTTCCATATGACAACTTATTTTAAATAGAATCTTATCTATTCATAATAATGTCGATATGGTCCATCCAATACTATACTTCCAACTATTCACAAGCAATAAATCCTTGGCGAACCTTAGATCGTCCTTTGATAGTTGTTTAATTATTTTAGTCAAATTCAGTTCTAGTCCTTTTTCCCTCTTAATGCCCTAGGCATTTGGAAAATTTTAGAATAGTTAAATATTATAGCATTTGCAATCGATCCTATACCCGAAGCGTATGGGACACGATGCATAATGTCTTACATAAAGATATGATACTTTATCAATCTTCTGCCATAATATTTTATGTGTCACGTTCTCACAATTCGAACTATGAAGAGGGATGTCGTAATCATAATCGAAATTTGAGAACACACTATGTATCCTTTGACTAAAAAATATTAAAATTTCTCAATCTAAGCTTTAGATTTTGAAACGAAGTATAATATTCTCTCCCTTAATTATAGCAAAACAACTTTTCAACCCTTGCGACTTTGCAAAGTATAACTCTTGTTTTCTATAATTAATATCGCTAACTTGCAATACTTACCATAATAATCATGCTCCCACTAACATGATGATTATTTCCTTATCAGCATAACACTTATGTTCCCACTAGCTTCGACATGTATTCAGAAAACAGCTGAACTTCCAGAAAACAATGCTTATTGAATTCCTTAAGTTCATATTTCTAATACTTGATGCTTTGATAAGCCTTTATCTAAGCTTCTTAAACTCATACACCTTTGCCTTAGAAAGCTCACATGTGTATCTCAGACAAATTCAGAACTTATGTTAATAAGTCCCAAATGTTCAGACTAATTGCCAAATCTCACAATTCGAACTATGAAAAGGGACACCGTAATCATAATCGAATTTGAGAATACAATTTTCACAATTGCTATCTTCTCAAAATCTCTCTTAGTGAAAGCATTTCCTCACAATCATTTTCATGAAGGAGGGAAACCTTATGACACTTAGATTTTATGGTGTATGTGATCCTATCCATGTGAATTTGCCAAAACCAAGGTTTGCGACAAATCCAAACTCATATGGACTGATCTTGATTTCTTGCCTCATGGTAACACGAGTGCCCACCATGTCTTCCAAGTAGTTTAGCAACTCACCCTTACATATCAATGTACTTTCATTGATCAAGGTGCTTGGCTTTATGCATACAAATGAGAACTCATAGAACTCACATGCATAATTTGCTCAATTGGAATGGCACAGAAAAAGAGTATGTCATTCACGATAGGCTATAAACCTCAAGTCGTGTGCTAGTGATGATTACCTAGGTTTATTCTTGATTTGTTCTTGAAATCTTTTCAAGACCATTTAAGACTCCCACTGACTCCTTGACATATAAGCTTCTTTTGCCAAGAAACATTTCTTGACAAACAAATATTCAAGAGTTAGTGTAGCTTTTCATCAAGTTTAACACTTCACACAATTGGTTCTAGTTGGTCTTTGTCTTACCCAAGACATCACAATTCACCAATTTCAAATGTGCAAGAATAAGAAAACTTTTCCTAATTCCACATTTGATGAGTGTTACAAATCTACCAAAAATATATCACTCAATTCTCAATCTTGGAGTATGATTCTAAGATTCGATATTGGAACGAAGTATGATTGACTTCTTGATTTAACTATTTCCACAATTCTTGAATCCTCTTCTTATACATACAAATGCACTAAGACTCACTTTGAGGATCAATTGAGAAATGGTCCTTAATCTTTAAGACTTATCATAAAACACAATAAAAGGTACTCTCCCTTCTTATTAGAATAGAGAAACTTTTATCTTTCTGCCTACTTGATTCTTCTTATTCGTTCTGCTATTGATTGAAACTCTTTCAATCAACTCAGAATTATACTTAATCTTATAAGTATAACCATATTTACTAAACTTTAGTAAATCATGACGAATATCTTTATCACTCTTGTGGCGGACTCGATCAACGCACAACCTAGTGTACTCGATCTTCTAGTCCTTCAATTGACACTTTGCCAAAGAATTAGTCTAATTTCCAAATATGAAGTTTCTCATTCATCACGCAACCAAGTTGTATGATTCCAAGTTTCTATCCAATTGGAACTTGGGCGATGAGAAACTCTCCCTATTTGGTAAATTCTCGACATTTCCACAAATAACATAATTAAGAATCAAATCCATCATTGCTAATAATAGAAACATTCAAACATCAATTTTTCATACACGCCATTGCAAGGATAAATAAATAAGATAAAATCAAAATTTATTTTATTGCGGAAAAATTTGTCCTTACAATGCAATTCAACTGAAAACTATGCTATTACATATTTCTTAGCAATCTTTCCTAACTCTAAAGTAGCAGCTCAAAAATCCGATCCTCGAATCCATGCGATCTAAATCCATTTCTTCATGATCAGATTTAGCATGCTTCTTCCTTAAGCTTCCTACAAAACATCAAAATGTAATCTTATCACATCATGTATTAAGAATCAAAAATAGGAACTTATAGAGTTAGTTAATGGATTTTACCTGAAGTGGAGCCATACGTCTTGACTCTCACATTTCTTAGATCTCTCAGGTAAATAGGGCAGCTTCGTCTCCAATGCCCCTTCTCTTGGCAATAAAAGCAAATGGACTCCTTTGGCACATTACATGGGACAATCTCATACTTAGTCCTTTCTGGACTTCCAATGTTGCCAGTGTCCATTGAAGCTTGGGAGTTTGATTCACCAGACAAATTTGCTTGACCAGCACGCCAAATCATTGCTGATTCAGCAGCTATAAGCAAATATGTGAGATCAATTAGGGTCACGTCGTGTTCCATCATATAGTGCTCTCTTACGAAGTCACTATATGATTCAGGAAGTGACTGAAGAACCCAGTCAACAGCCAACTCACCTGAAATCTCGACACCCAACATCCTTAACCTGTCAATGTGCGACTTTATCTCTAAGACGTGTGCACACATAGGTTTCCCATCTTCGTGTTTACTTGCCAAAAGGGCTTGAGTGAGCTTGAACTTTTCAAGCCTTCAAACTTGTGGGTTAGGGAGAATAATTGGAGGAGATGGAGGAAGTGAAGCATGATCTCTTGCTCCTCGATAATATCGTGGAACATCATCTTCATTTGGAAAGCTTGTTCCATGGGATTTGGGAAGACCATGATTGTCAGGACTAGACATCTACAAAACGGGAGAAAATTCAAGTTAAGTTGATTGAGTCCTTAATAAAACACCCAAATGAGATATTAAGGCTAGGATCCAACACAATACTCTACAACCTAGAAGAGGGATGCCGTAATCTAGTTGTAGAATATTTGAAGGTAGGTAAATGACGATTTACCAATTTCCACCATGAAAAACGAAAATGAAGTTTAAGTTTTAAATGAATTGAAACTCCTAGATCTTTTGAGATTCATTGAACTTTTCAATGGCATGTTTAATCTCGATTATGCCCTTCATATTTGTGACTGGGATGCCGAGGATCACAAACAAGGTGTGAATAACCATACGAATCATGTGGTGCATCCAATGCTACTATCACCTAATCAATATGTCGGTTAGTCACACACGCTCCATTGATCTATGATAAACATCGAGCCACACTTCGCTACCAATGTCAATCCCAAATTAGTGTGCCGGTTAACCACACACGCTCCACTAACGTTCGCCAAGGGTACGAAGTGTAATTCCATGGATTAGCATACAATTTCACATTTTTCCTAAAGTAACTATGATTTGGGAATTTGTAAAAAAAAACATGTAGTTACTTTGTACTTCATTATACATATAATGGAAGGTTTCGTCCTATCCTACCCGTTCGGCTAACGACCCTCCACTAGTCAAGAGTGCGGTGGGTAAGAGTGGATACCCATTCAATCGTCATTTTATAGGCAATTTCCTTAAACACCCCTTATAGACCAGCTTCGTTAATGAGACCTACTAACGGTAAGACTCACTGTTTACTCATACATATATATAATATTAGACTTTTAATGTTATATATAGTATAGGGTGTATTTTATACTTTTAAAATACTAGGTGGTCTAAATTATACTTTTAATTAAATTTAAACCAAAACTTTATGGAATTATTAACTCTCCTTTAATTATACACTTTAATTAATTAATAAAACCATAAGGGTGTAATTTGAACTTTTCAAAATACTAGGGTTTTAATCATATTTAACTTTTTCGAAAAATTAAAACTTTTTAATTTCAAACTCTTAAATGTTAAAATATTGATTTAATAATTATCCAAAATTAAGCAATTAATTTAAAATTATTAAATCTTGTAGGATTATCTATTAAATTAAACAATTAATTTAATCTAATCCCATATCCCCTAAGATTTGAAAATTTATGGAATGGGATAATTCATAAGATCTTTAATTATCTATTTAAGGAATCAAGGATAATTACAAGATATAGCATTATCCAAATCCCTAAAATTTGGGAATCCTATCTAGGGGACAAGGCAAATTTCGAAATTTTAGGGTTAGACAACCCTAAAATCGAAATCTTGGGGCCAAAGGAAAGGGTTTAGGAAACCCTACCAAAATTTCGAAATCTAGGGTTTAGAAACCCTAATTTCGAAAATCAAGCCTCTAGGGTTTATTAGCCATAAACCCTAATTTTTCATGTTCATACATTTGTATCAAATCTAATTGAAAACAAAAACCTAAGGCTCTGATACCACTGTTAGGTTTTATACAAACAATCCTATGTGTGCATACAACCCTAATTGCATCTATGTTTTCACTATTAGACATACAACTTTATGAACACAAAAAGAAACCTGGAATGCTCCTATAATTTTAGAAATCTAAATAGGAGAATAGAATACATACATTTTGTTGTTATATAGCAATAACAACTAGTTCCTTGAATTTCCTTAGCTCTTGAAAGCAAGTACCACAAGTGTAGTACCTCTAATAGCTCACAAACACACTTTGGGTGAGAGGATGAATATGAGAGAGAGGAGGAAGGGTACTAAGCTTCAAAATTCGGCCCTAGTAGGGTTTTCCCAAGGAGTGGTCGAATTCTAGTGCCTTAGGGTGCTATTTATACTTGAGGCTAGCTAGGGTTTCAAGGTGGAAACCCTAATCCCTTAGCTTAGGGCCTAAGCAAGTCCATGGACTCCTTTCCTTCATCCCTTGGACGAAAACTCCTAGATCCTTCTAGGATTTTTGGCCAAGCCTTATTAAAGGTGATCCAATGGCCCAAAGCCTCAACTATTGAATAATTACAAAACAGCCCATGTACTTTCAATTGGTTCCTTTAATCCCAAAAATTAATTCTAAATTAATTTCTAATTAAATACTAATTAATAATATGATTCCAAATTATTATATTATTCTTATAATATAATAAATAAATCATATTTATGCCCCAATCAACCTCTCTCCTCAACTGTCATCCTGTCTAGTCACCCGTGTGAAGGCAACCCAAAAGGACCATGCTCACAATCGGGTAAAGTACATACCAAAATAGTTATGGACTTAGACACTAATCCAACATAAATTTATAATGGGGAATTGACCTTGGTATTGCTCTCGGATGCCTAAATTTGATGTCGGATTGAAGTATTGCTAAATTGCATATGGTGAGAAAGTTCTACCTCTTTCCTTTAGTGATGCTCGGCTTATATAGGCATTCAAATGTGTATCTGTTCAAGCTGTTACCCGATTACTTGTATATTATGGGTAAGGACAACTATTTGCCTTGTTTAGCTTTTTCTTTATTTATTATAGATAATTGTACATTGACCTTTTCCTGGGATATGTTTTCCCTAAGATGTTTGTCTGTTGTGTGATGTTATTGACCCATTGTTTAGTTTTTTATAACGACAGTTACTTTTTGTTGTTATGTTGGGAGGATCCTGGGTTGGTATTTCTATATATGGCCTACCCAGGTATACCATTATGTAACATTCCGATGATGATGTATTTTCAATTTTAACCCTAATTATGAAGAGTTATTGCATTTTATCCCTTGTGCATGAGAAAGCTTGCAAAATGTCCCATACTGGTATTTTTGTAATTTTGGGGCAAACTCACGTATGTAGGGCATGCGTGCCTGATCCGCAAACCCTAATTTTTAGGGTTTGGACCCTATATAAACATCATTAACTCTCAAGTGCTCACACCGTCACCAGCCTCCAACCCTCATTTCTTCCATTGCAACCCTAATCCCCTGTGTGTTCCTTTGAGCTCAAAAGTGTGTATTTATGGTGCCTTTAAAACAAGGTGAATAAAGAAGCATCAACTTGGAAGACCAAGACCTCATAGATCCAGGAACACCTCACCTCCAAGCTTCATTTTAAGGTATAAGGTTATGAACTTGATGATCCTATCATTAGATCTTGCTTATGTTCAAAGTTTATGCTTTTTAGCCCCATATTCTTGGTCCTTTTGGGTATGAGCTACCCTAGACCAAATGAGTTGTCCTTTTGGACGTTTTAGGGTAATTGTAAAATATGATATTGGCTCTTAGTTCTTCACCATGCATGAGTTTGGTGGTCTTAATAGCTTAAGATGTTGGGGTTTTAGTGTTAAGCACTTATTGGCCATGCAAGGCCATAAAGTTTGAAACTTTATGGTTAAGGACAACATTTTAGACTTGCATCTGGTTTTGGACGAAAAGTATTAAGGTATTAAGCCCTTTTGAGAAAGGGTTGTTGACCAGGTGTGTACATTGGGCGTAATGAAGGGTACGCTGCACGTACATTGTCTTCACCTCGACTCCTCGGTCAAACAAAGTACACCCCGTGTACATCTATGTACGCCCCGCGTACTCGGCTGGTTTGTTAGGTTTGACCAATCTTGACCAAAGGGTTTTTTTGGGTATATTGGTATTAATTTAAGTTGGGAATTATTTTGGATAATATGTGTCGAGTAGAGCCGGTTTTGGAGGAGAGATTTTTTCAGCTTGTGTTCAGACTGATATGTGAGTTTTCCTCACAGAACCCGTGGGACGAAGGCACCAATGTCGGCCCACTAGATTATTTATCCTGGTTATAGGATAGTACTATGTTAGTATATGACTAATTAGTAGATCTGCATGATTATCTGTATTTGTTGGTTCCGTGTTTGTGTTTATCTGTTACATATGTCGACATATTGTGGTTGGGTTGAGGCGGTCCTGCTTTGTGCTGAAGGCCAATACAGTCGGGGCAGTCTGAATAGGTTGTAGGCCTAACAAGGCAGTCCAGTCAGCTCGAAGGCCCGTAGAGTGGTCTAGATAGGCTGTAGGCGATGCGAGGCGGTCCAGTCATGCTGAAGGCTCTTATTTGTATGCTTTGTTAAGTAGTGTGTTGTTACTTTGGGGGAACTCACTAAGCTTTGACTTATAGTTTTAGTTTATTGTTTCAGGTACTTAAGAGGATCCTGGGAAAGGAAAGGCCTGACCATGCACATCCTCCTATTTTTCATGACTTTAACTTTTGGGACACTCTGATATGACTTTACTTTTAAAACAATGGTTCTTTTTGTAAACAATGATGGTTAATGGTTGTTTTTGAAAATTTTAAATTTTTATGATTTTTGGCATGTTACTAGTTGGTATTAGAGACTTGGTTTGAGAGAATTTGATGAGCATTCGTGTGAATCCAGACTTAAACTAGGGAACTGTACAAGTTTTTAAACTGGTTTTCAAAATTGTTTTCAAAAGTAACCAAGGAAGGATGCAATGTGTACGATCAGCCGGAGCAAGAAAGTATACCCCAAGTTACCCACACTGTTATTTGATATAATGTTTATGTTAGAACAACATGCTAGTGGTAGGCTAGGGATCTTCGGGATTTGATTGATAGAATTTCTTGATGTGTGATGCCTTATAGCCTAGGATTATTTCTTGTATGAAATTGACATCATTACTGTAGTTGCTTAGTGTATGCATCATAGTTGTACATAACTAAGATGTTATAGCCTGAGAATCTTTGGTTTGGCCTTATTTTCTGTTCTTGTTTGATGAATGGCTTAGGGTAGAATCAAGTATTCGACTGTCATTAGGATCCAGTGTTATGTATGATTAGAATACACGAGTGTTGCAGGGTTGGTGGAAGTTTCATGGATGGATTTATGCATGAGCAGTTGACTAGTGGAGGAATGTCTATCCATTCTCAATGGAGTGAGGATATGATGTATGCGTATCCTAGTGTGTACTATTAGGGTTGTTGTGATGATCTTCTGAGAGAAATACGGGTAGGTGTGGAAGGTTGTATGGGCCCGTACTACCGGAAGCACAGGACCCGTACGCATAGCGAGGAAGTCACAACCCTTAAGGTTCTATTATTTAGAATAGCTCGTATGGTATGAAATGCGTCTTGTCTGATATTTTCTTGTTTATTGTCATTATGTTGCTCACGAGGGGATCAGGTTCAAGAGCCGGAGCGGGTGGACAGGATAGGCTAGGGTTGACTGAGGATCAGATTAGGGAGTTGATTTCTGCTGAGGTGGTTACTGCTGTCAGGGGATCAATTTAGGAGTTGTTTGGGTCTATCAAGACTGCCATGATTGAGCTTTTCCATGATCGTTATGTTGCACTTTCTGAGGATGCTATTTTTGCAGCTACCATGGCTGTTGTAGCTGCTGGGGTTTGTGGAGAGAGAGCCTTCCAGTACCGGTACTTCGATAATACAAAGCCTCCGGTGTTCGATGGAGTTCAGGATCCGATCATTGCGCTGAAGTGGTTGAGGGGTGTTTCTATACATGCTCCTGCCCTGCTGACCAAAAGTTCAAGTGCGCCATGAACCTTCTTCGGTCAGGGGCTGCTATGACATGGGAGCAGTTCTCTGAGATGTTTCGCATGAAATATGTTCCATTAGTGGAGAGGGAGAGGCTAGCCCAGGAGTATTTGGATCTGAGGCAGGGTACTGAGTCAGTGACTGAGATCAACAATATGTTTACTAAGAGGGCTCCATTTTGTCCAGAGTTTGCTTCTTCTGAGCAAGCTCAAATGGCCCGGTACTTGAGCATACTCAAGACGGACATCCGCCATTATGTGTCCACTCACGGTTATGGTACACTTATGGAGCTACAGGAGGTCATGAGGAGGCAGGAGATTGAGATGGAGCTCCAGGCGAGGGAGAGGAGGCAAGCTACGGTGCAGTCACAGCCTGCAGCAAAGCGGTTTAAGGCCGTTGATTTGAGATCTGGGGGTCAGAGGAGCCGCACTTGTGGCAAGTAAGGCAAGGTTCATGATGATTCTTGTCGATCATCTTTTGGATGCCATAAATGTGGCAAGGAGGGGCATTATGCCAAGGACTGTCGCCAATAGGCCCCACTACCGAGCACCAGGATCTGTTATTACTATGAGCAGGTTGGCCATATTACGGCTAACTGTCCCTTGCTCACTGCGGGACCGGAGCAGGCTCCAACACCAGACACATTGAGGATCACAGATGGGCGCCATGGTAGGGTGGAGCCCCCGAGGGATCGAGGTCGCGCTTTCCAACTCATAGTAGAGGAGGCCAGGGCGGCGCCAAACGTCGTTATTGGTACCTTCTTAGTGATTTATGTGTCTGCTCTTGTGTTATTCGACTCGAGCACGAGTCAGTACTTTGTATCTTAGTCTTTAATTATGGGTTTTGATATGACCCTTGGAGAGTTGAAGTGTCCGTTACGGGTTTCTATCGCCAACTAACACGGTATTTCTGCATCGAGTGTTTTTTGGGATTTTGTTGTGGAGACTTCTAAGGTGTCGTACTCGATTAATCTGATCCCTATTACCATGGGAGACGTGTGTGTAATTGTAGGAATGGACTGGCTGAGTAGATTCGGGGCTATGATCGTTTGTGAGGGTCAGCGGGTGGTAGTTCAAACCCCAAGTAGGGGAGAACTGGTTATTTATGGAGAGGGTACCAGATTGGGATCAACCTTTTATTCTACTACCAGAGCTCGACAGTATATCCAACATGGGTGCATGAGTTATCTTGCTTATATGGTTGATACATGAGTTGGGAAGCAGGTTTCGATTTCAGAGGTGCCAGTGGTTGGAGACTTTGCTGATGTGCTCCCCGAGGAGTTGCCTAGTATACCTCCGGAGAGGCAGGTTGAGTTCAGGATTAATTTGGTTCCGGGTGCGGCCCCTATTGCTAAGGCGTTGTACCATTTGGCACCACCTAAGATGTAAAAGTTGTCCTCTCAACTTCAGAAGCTGTTGGGCACACAATTTATTAGACCGAGCTGTTCGCTGTGGGGAGCACCGATTTTGTTCGTCAAGAATAAGGATGGTTCACACCAGATGTTCATTGATTACCGGAACCTAAACAAGTTGACGGTGAAGAACCGTTATCCCCTTCCGCGGATTGATGACCTCTTTGATCAGTTTCAGGGTGTGTCTTGGTTCTCCAAGATCGAATTGAGGTCAGGATATCATCAGATGAGGGTCAGAAAGGAGGATGTGGAGAAGACTGCGTCTTGGACTCGTTATGGTCATTACCAGTCTGTGGTGATGCCATTTGGCTCACCAATGTGCCTGCGGCTTTTATAGATTTAATGAATCGGGTATGCAGGCCGATGCTCTATCGATCAGTGATTATTTATATTAATGATATCTTGGTGTATTCCAAGACTAGGGAGCAGCATGAGGAGCACCTACGAGAGCTTCTGGGAGTGTTGAGGCGAGAATGGTGGTATGCCAAGTTCTCGAAGTGTCATTTTTGGTTACGTGAGGTCCAGTTCCTGGGACATATCGTTAACCAAAACGGGAGTTTGGTTGATCCAGCCAATATTGAGGTCGTGATGTGGTGGGAGGTCCCGAAGTCTCCCTCAGAGATCAGGAGTTTTTTGGGTTTAGCAGGATATTATAGGAGATTTATTCAATATTTCTCCAAGATTGCAGTACCCCTCACTCGTCTGACGAGGAAGGGCGTGGATTTCCATTGGGGCTCTGAGCAGCAGGTGGCATTCGAGACTCTGATACAAAAATTATGTGAGGCCCCAGCGTTAACCCTCCCCGATGGTGTTGAGGATTTTGTGGTGTTTTTTTGATGCATACATCACAGTTTTGGGCGCAGTGCTTATGTAGCGTGGGAGAGTTATTGCTTATGCTTCTCGGCAGCTGAAGCCGTATGAGGTCTGTTATCCGACTCGTGATTTGGAGTTAGGGGCAATAGTGTTCGCTCTCAAGATTTGGTTGCACTACTTGTATGGGGTTCGGTGTACTATCTACACAGATCACAAGAGTTTGCAATATCTTATGGATCAGCCGAATCTGAACATGAGACAACGTAGGTGGCTTGATGTGGTCAAGGATTATGACTATGAGATTTTGTATCATCCCGGGAAAGCCAATGTGGTGGTTGATGCCTTCAGCCGTAAGGCATCTAGTTTTACGACTGGAGGTCTGTTGTAACGCCCGTAGATCTGGGCTAGTCAATTTAGAGACAATGAGCATTAAAAATGAGTTTTTGATGGAAGATTATTTAGAAGGAATAATCTTAACCAAGTGGTAGTATATGTTACAAGGGTTTCGTACATATAAAGAACGCCAAAATTTGAGTTATAACGAAGAAGTTATGGTCCGTCGAAGTTTTACGGCAAAATCGGCACGGCACCGGGAAGCGTAAATAGTGAATTTACGATAGAGCGCCTTTTATCCTTAGCAATCTAAATGAAAGTCGTAGAATACGTTAAACCGAGAGTGTGCATAAAAAGAACGCCCAAATCTGACTTCGTATGAGGAAGTTATGTTTTTTCGAAGTTTCGGCTTAGCAGTGTACAGCCCGAAGTTCGAATATTAGATCGAGCGGTTTTTAACCGACACAACCTAAACGAGAATCGAATATATCGTTAATAGTAGCGTGACAATAAAAAGACAGACGAAAACGGATGTCGGATGAAGAAGTCATGAATTTTTAACGGACCAATCCTGTCCCGGCCTGTTAAAAATATAACTTTTAAAATAAAGTCAAAATTAGCCAACGGAGTCTAAACGAAAGTTGTAGAGTACGGTCCCGCCTACGCGTGGATATAAATAAAGTCTAAAACGGAGCTTGTATGCAAAAGTTACGAATTTTAGAAGTCGGGAAGGAAATTACGAAATCTGTGAGGGGATGATGATGTGGCTCGATCTGGGTCGTCGCTTGGTGATCACGGACTCGCTTCGGATGGGTGACAACTGGCTCGCAAACGCAGCGCGTGCAAGTAGAACGCCCAGCGTCCAAGATCTGGTACGCCCAGCGTACTTCGGTCTTATGCGGTCCGAGGTAGGCTACGCTCCACCACCGAAACCATGACACGTGCCTCGTACGAACCCCCCTATGCGCAGCGTACATCTTTGGTATGCCCAGCGTAATCCGAAGTCCAGCGCCTATAAATACCCTGCGAGGGCAGCTGGTTTCCATGCACCAAAATCCTTTTTCTCTCTAAATACTTTCTCTCTCTAACCCCCTAACCCCCCCCCCCCCCCCTAAGCCTAGGTAAACCCCCTAGCACCCGAAGGAAGCCCCGGGGCTCACGGAGCTCCGAGAAAAAGGGTCTTTCGGCTCGGAAACGCTGCTCTAAGCGAAGCCCGGTTTTCGAGAAAACCCGTTGTAAGTGAGCTACGCCTACGCTATTTTTAATATAGCTTCTAATTAATTATAGTAACATTATTAGGACCTTAAAATAATTATTTGGGCTATTATTATGAGTTATATAAGAGTGTTACTTAACGCTTATATAATAGTAATAATAGCTAGACTATTAATTAGTCGCGGTTAACGTTAGACTAAACCCTAGTGGTATTGATACTAGGTTTTGTCAAGGGAAAATTGTTTTGAGATAACGAAGTGCTGTCCGAGTACCGAGTCGCCACCTTACCAGGTGAGTGCATAGTTACTTTCATCTTACACATAGATATGAAGTATTTAATATAAATTACGTGCTATGTGTGCATATTGTCTGAATACTTGTTGTCTATGCTGAATGAAAGATTTTATACATGTTTTAAATGATTTAAACTGTATATGTATTTTATATCTACAAAATGTGTTGGGTAAAACATGGGTAGACGAAATAGTTGCTGTGTGACAAAAACAAAATGATGAGAGGTGATATAGACCATGAGATAAGGGTGAGAGGTGAACCATGAGAGAAGCCTTTTACCCAAGTGTTGGCCCCGTCATCTAGCAGAGTATGGATGCCAACCACGGACTATTCTAGACAGTCCAGTGCAACACTAGCAGGCTCGCAACCTGTAGGTGTATTTGAACTGTGTATTCACTAGCTGTACTCTAAAAACCCATTGACATGTATTGTGAGTGGATTCTCGGAAACGATATTGTCTATAAACGAGATAACCTTGGCGACTATGAGACTTAGTGCCTAAACCCTGTCGACTATGCGACGTAGTGTCTGCTGTATAAACCCTGGTGACTGCGAGACTTAGTGCCTAAATGTTGGCGACTATGCGACTTAGTGCCTATTGAGTAAACTCTGGCAACGATGGATTTCGTGCTGATTCCGTAGGATGATCCTTAGGAATGAATGAACGAGGAATAGCTAATTCTTAGGGTAGATCCTTAAGAGTAAAGAAGATAATGGAGATGGGTGATTGGGTTGATTGTTTGATATTTAAACTTAATAATTATATTATTGTGGGTTGAAAACCCTATGTACTCACCAGGTTTCCCAACCTGACCCACTCAGTTTATTTGTCTCACAGGTGTCGATATGAAGTTACTTTACACTGAGAGATTTAAAAGAGATGTAGATCACTAGTGTAAATGAATGTAAGTTCTGTTTATGCCTATGTTTCTGTATTGACGATGACATCCCAAGGTTTTGAAAATGAATAAAATACATTTCTTCGGAAATGCTTTGATAACGTATTTATCATGTTTTTCTGGGAACAAATTTCGCAACATTTTTATTAAAAGAGGTACTCTGATTTTTATAAAGCATAAACATAATCAGTCTTTCCTGACCGTGAAAATGGGGTTGTCACATCTGTGTATAAGGATTTTGATTCATTTACCATTATTGGATTTGATCAAGGAGGCTCGGACCGATGGAGTTAAGGAGGAAAATTGGAAGCAGGAGAGGCTCATGGGCGAGATTGACAGTTTTGCTACTAACAGTCGCGGATTATTGACCCGGTATGGATGGGTTTGGGTGCCAGACTTTGGAGGGATCAGATAAACTGTATTGGAGGAAGCACAGAAGTCCAGGTTTTCGATACACCCTGGAGCCACCAAGATGTACCGGGATTGTGTGAGAACAAGATCTTTGCGCAGGGACAAGGTTTGAGAACTCAAACCTTGAGTGAATGCTTGAGATCAATGTCTGCTTAATTATGGATGTTCAAGTCGAGACCGGAAAGACCAGTCAAGTTTTAGATAATCAATTCAACAAAATGATCAAGACATTAATTAAGAACAAGTGAATAGTGATCAAGGTAAAGTTAATAAATGAGGAACAAGAGGAATGTTTTAATAAGAGTAAATGCCAAAATGAGAGAAAAGATCCATTGTTGACTTGTATTGAATGCTCCTATTTAAAGGAGAGAATGTTACAGCGAATTAACCCAGGTGTTTACATAGGACCGGACAAAAGATATAATTCTGACATTCTGATTGTCCTAAATCAACATTAGACTAAGTCCTATGAAACGTTACATCAAAATACAAGACAAACGTAAGAAATGCATAAGAGACAAAATAACTTCATTCCGGACAAGTGATATTCCGGAGATGAAAGTTTGGTTCCGGATCGTTAAGCATTCTGGACTTCAGGATCAGTTCCGGAATGTGTTCTTCTTCAAAATTCTTCACTCCCTTTCTTCAGCTCTGGACAGGTTCCGGATCACATCTAACTTCGGAACCAGCAGCCTTCTGAATATGTACTTAGGATTGCTAGAGGTTCACTTTCAGGTTCCAACAATCTCCCCCTAAGTGATCTTAGCAATCCATCAAGCTTAGTTCATTTCTTCCTTGATGAAGGTGTATGCTCGGAACAACCATTCTCGCACTGCAATGTACCAAGTCAGTTGACTTACAAACTTCGCTTTAACCTGTTCCGGAGCATCAGACTTGGATGCCCGGGAAATGAACTTTTGCAGAGCTTTGGTAGGAACAAGGTGTTTGTCAAGGACTCAGAAGAAGTCCTTCTTGTTTGTTCTCCTGGTGGTGTAGACAAACCCTAGAACCGGTTCTTCGATCAGACCATCTGCAAGAATTTCAGCCTCCGAAAGAACAAAGTCAATTTTTGCTACAAATTGTTCGGTTCCGTAGAGGTGAGCAAGTTCGTAATCACTTCTGCAAAACTCAGCAACATAGTCTTTGAGAAAGCTGAGAGCAGAGTGATAGGCACCCATACTGATGTCATCCTTTTGGTTTTCTCTGAAGTATGCAGCAAGAGTGAGGATGTCGTTCGGATTCATAGAAGGAAAATCCGCATCAGTAATAGTCATTGGAGTTGGTTTGTTCCAGAGAAGATGGAAACGGAACAGAGGACAGTTCAGCTCAAATTTTACTAAGATTTTTCTTCCGAAGCCATGAACCTTAGTGATCCTCTTTCTTGTCCATACCTCCTTGAAGGGCAGAGCATTCTTGGCGTAAAAGGTTTTGAGCCTTTCACGTTCGGTCCGGATGATCACTTCCGGATTGTCGTTTGGGTGGAATGGAGCAAACTTTGTGTAGAACTTGCTGAAGGAAGAGAGAGGAAGATCCAGTTGATCAGTGTCGTGTGAGGGAAGGTCATAGTAGAGAGTTGGGATGATATCATTGGCTTGAAGAATGCCTTCACGACACAGAGGAGAAATGTCACGCATCGGATCGGGATGATCTTTTAATGCTTGAATCAAGATGCTATCCTCTAGTGCCTTTTGAATTTCTTCCTCAGACCATCCAAATTTTTGTTTAGGGGGAGGTCCGAAATGAAAGGCTTGTTGTTCCGAAGTCATTGGTTTCTTCCCTTTGTCTCTCTGAAGAGCTCCAATAACCATCTTCATGTTTTCGTCAATGACAAATTCTGGAGTAGGAGTTGGAAGTGGTTCTTCCGGAATGTCGTCTGGAGTGCGAAGAGGAGAGCCTTGATCAATTGGGGCTATTTTTGGTTCCAGAATTGGAGCAGGAGGTATCATGGAGGGAGTGGCTCGGAAGGCTTGGGCAGTAAGGAAGGATTTTTGCCTTAGCCATTTTGACAGCCATTTCGAAAGCATCCGGAAGAGAGGATGGCCATGAGACGGCGGACCAAATCCTCTTCTGTTCTTCTGTCAACACTTTCGGAGCAATCAGCTTTGGGGCTTGAAGACCAAGAATCCCTTTGGGAGCTTCATCCGGGATGTAGACATCGTAGTCTTCATCTTCTTCGTTTCCTTCAGTAATGCCCAGGATTCCGGAGACAACTTGGACATCTTCTTCTGAATCGAGGTCTTCATCCCGGAGTGTGAATTCTGAGGTTGGATTCCATTTCCTGCTTGGGCCTTCTCCTCCTCTTGCATCGGTGACCCGGGAGACCGTTGCAAGCAATAAGTCCTCCTTGATGTCATCAAGTTTGGAGAACACCTTCTGAAGACCGGTGGAGAGTTCAAGAGTCAGGGTGTCATAGGCTTCAGAGGTGGGAGCTTGTGCGGATAGATGCTTGAAGGTGCTGCTAAGGATTTCGATCATCTCATCAAATTTCCGGTTCGGAACATCAACAATGTTCCAAGTTGAGCGCAGGATTTTGATGAGGACTTGTTGGATGATCAGATTCATCTCATCCTTCTTCCGGATCTCCTTCTCTAAACATTGAATTTGTTTCTCATGACGAACATGAGTCTACTTGATTAGATCGTTGGTAGCAGACACAAGGTCGTCATGAACCTTGAGCATGGAAGAGATGGTGTTGAAGTAGTTGTCAATCAGAGCATCATATTTGGAATCAATTTGTTCAACGGTATGTTTCAACCAGATGGAGATCAACTGGTCAAGATGGGCTTCTCTCTCTGCTGTGGATGGTCCGAATTGTTGTGAAAGAGACTGAAGGATGGCGTCAAGTTTGAATCAAGTCCGGAGACTTTTTGATCCAGTTTCAAATTCAGCTCAGCGACAAAAGTCTCTACAGAGGACACTTTAGCCATAGTGTCAGAGACATTGGTGCGGATCTCCAGTAGGGAAAATGGATCAACATGATCACCAGCGGAGGATTCGGAATCGGAGTCTGAATGTTGCGGAGGGGGCTGGTGAGTATCCGGAATTGAGGAAGGACCCGGTTTAGCAGCATCATCGTCTTCTTGAAGTTGGGAGTTGGAGCCATCGTCCGGAGTGGAAGTAGAGGGGGTTCCGAAGTCAAAAGCGGACTTGGATACGGAGGCTTTAGACTGATAATGAATGGATGTCATGAGATGAGCATCCGAAACTGTTGTTGCTTCTTCCTCCAACATAACCTCTTCGGAAATCTCTTCTTTCGGATCAGTATGGAAGATGCTTTGGTGAATGACTATTGGGGGCAGTTCCGAAGTAAGTTCCTTGAAGGCGTCATCTTCTGGGGGAAGAACATAGGGCATGTTGCTTTGAATAGCCCGGTTCCTCATGGAGATGAGAGTGGATTCAACTTGAGATCGAGTCAGATCCGGACGTCTTGATGTTGCCCTGTTCACATAATCTTCCCACAAGGGGTCATTAGTACCTGGTCGTCCTGTACGCCTTCCGGGTATCAGACCAGTTGGGGCATCGGAAGTTGGAGGGACTGCTCCTTCTTCCGGATGCTTGGGTTCCGGAACAACGGTTCCGGAGTGTGTGCGTGTGGAAGAAATAATAGGATTATCAAAAGTGACACGTAGGTGTGTTCTAGGGGGCTGCAAGGAACTTTGTTCAACACCAATAACACCCTTTTGGGAGGGTGAGGGTGGAATATGTGTAGACTCCCCGTGAGTGTGTGCTTGTGATGATGAAACATTGAGGGGTACCTCAGATGAGTGGACAGGAGGGGTGTGCGGATGGCCAGAATCAGCCTGAATGTCATGAGTGCCCTCCTATTGAGAGGGGGCACCGACTTTGGTTTTCTTTTTGGCCTTAGGTTTTGTGGGAGAGGCCTTGCGTTTGGCCGGTTGCTTAACCTTTGGTCCGGACTTAGTGTGAGTGGCCTCTTCCGGAATAGGCTCAACTGAGACCGGGGCAGGTTGTGTTGGGTCGAACACAGCCGAAGTCTCAAGATGGTGTTTCAAATAAGGGGATCCGGAAGGAATGAGGGCCAACATATTGTCCGGAAGTCGTCTGACCGGACCAAAAGATGATTGGTCCGGAATTCTGTAAGACTTAACAAGTTTAAAGGACGCACATACCTCCGGAGGAATGGTGCTCACCGGAATGGGAATGTTAAGTTCCTTGAAGATTTGCTCAATCGTCAGGGCCCAAAATCTAGGGCTCGAAATTTCATTCGGCTTCCTCTTGATGGCAAATTTGCAAAAGTCTTGTCATAGCACTTCCGGAAGATCGACTACGTTGTTGCGTCCGGAATAGATGCTGAATACCACGTTCAGCCAGTCCTTGCTAAGAGTATCAGTGCCGCCATGCTTGCCTGATAGACCACGAATGATTAAGTGCATGAGAACGGTCCAGAGCCCGGAAACTGCAGTCTTCTTGAAATCCTTTGCTCGATAGTCTTGATTGTACCCAATGAAATTAAGAAACGTCTGAAACTCTTCAGCAGTTGGTTCCACCACTTTGAAACCAGCAGGGTTGGGGGAAATTCCAATGGCCTTGAGGAAGGTCTCTTTGTAAACAGGAATGGGGCGATCATTGATGATGGAAGCCAACAGAACATCATCTTCAAGTTTGATGCTTGTGAAAGCACGATGAAGATGAGAAAGAGGGAGTGGAGGATCTGGGATTTTGGTAAGTGGAATGGAGAGAGGATGATGAGCAAGGAACTCAATCATGATCCTGATTGATTCATCGTAGTCAAGGGGATTTAGTGAAAACAGTTGAGTGGTGTCATGAAGAAAAGGTTCTTGATCAGCCGACGACGATGAACCCTTCGATCCTTTCGATGATTTCTTCCTGGCAATGGATTTCTTTGGGGTTTGAGCAGTAGAGGCTTGGTTCTTGGAGGACTCCATTGTTGAAGATGATGAGAGCTTGAAGAACACGAAGAACTGTGAGGGTTTTAGAGAGGTTTGAGAATTGAGAGATCGTAAAGTGGTAAAGGTAATTTGTGAAAAGGTATTTATAGGTAGGAAATGTCGGGTCGGGTCGGAAAAGGTAATGATGAGGATCCGAGATCCATCGGGTTGCATTTAATGTTGGGAAGATGAGATTAGACACTTGAAATGAAAGGGCAAGGCAATGGGTCTAAAAGTGGGAAATGTAACCGTCAATTCGTTTTCCATTTTAGAGGGCGTGCAATCGTGTCACGCAAATCGAGGAAGATCGGATAAGGATCTTCCTAAAAGGTAATCGTTGAGAAAAACCGTTTCACCTTATTGCCTCTTGGTATTCCGGATGAATTCTTCCGGACAGTGCATGATCCGTAAGATAAGAGAGATGTTCCGGAATAAGTATGATAAAAAAGGTTTTCCAGAACAATTTTGAAAATTTCCGGAGCATCTATGAAAATTCCGGAGCACTGTGGAATTCCAGAGCAAATTAAGATTCCGGAGCAAGTTTTGAAAATTCCGGAGCAGATTTGAAATTCCGGAATGGATTTTGAAAGTTCCGGAGCAAGTTTAAAGTTCCAGAGCATTTTGAAATTCCGGAGCACATTAAATTTCCGGAGCAAATTTGAAATTCCGGAATGGATTTTGAAAGTTCCGGAGCAAGTTTAAAATTCCGGAGCATTTTGAAATTCCGGAGCACATTAAATTTCCAGAGCAAATTTGAAATTCCGGAATGGATTTTGAAAGTTCCGGAGCAAGTTTAAAATTCCGGAGCATTTTGTTTTTTTTGTTTTTTTTTTTGAAATTTCGGAGAGGTGATTCTGATGATGGTTGATCCAGATCGTCGTGAAGAAGAGAATAAACTGTACAGCTTAAGAAACTCAAGGGATAATTAGTAAAAGAGACAAGTAAATGGATCCTATGTATTTAGAGGAAAAATAGTTCCGAAGCAAAATAAATGAGTTCGGAGCATATTTTTCTTCTGAATACTTCGATCAAAGAGAACATGTCTCCTGAAAGAATTTAGCATCAGGCATCATCATACCCATTTTGTTCAGAAAACCATTAAATTTGGTTTCGTCTAATGCCTTAGTAAAGACATCAGCAATTTCATCGTCAGATGGAACAAAAATAAGTTCGATGTTACCATTTAGAAAATGATCTTTAATAAAGTGGTACCGAATGTCAATGTGCTTCGTCATGGAGTGCTGAATTGGATTGTGTGAGATGGCAATGGCACTTTGAGAATCACAATAGATAGGAATGCGTTGAAATCGGTAACCATAATCCAAGAGTTGAGATTTCATTCAGAGAACTTGAGAGGTACAGCTGGCAGCAGCAATGTATTCAGCTTCGGCTGTAGAGAGAGCAATGCAGTTCTGTTTCTTGGATGACCAGGTGACTAAACGACCACCTAGGAATTGACATCCTCCTAATGTACTTTTCCTATCGAGTTGAAGACCACCATAGTTTGAATCAGAGTAAGCTTGCAGAAGGAAACTTTCATTTGCTGGATACCAGATTCCGAGGTTCTTTGTACCTTTGAGGTACCGAAAAATTTGTTTCACAGCCAAAAGATGAGACATCTTCGGATTGACTTGAAATCTGGCACACAAGCATGTTGAGAACATTATGTCCGGACGACTTGCAGTGAGATAGAGTAAGGATCCAATCATTCCACGGTACTTCTTTTCATCTACTGAAACAGCCGAAGGGTCGGCAAAGATTTTGTGACCGAAGCCCATAGGTACCTTGGCTGAGGCACAGGTGTCCATAGAGTATTTCTTAAGAAGCTCAGAAATGTACTTCTCTTGGTGAATGAAAATACCTTTGTTAGTCTGTTTGACTTGAAGGCCAAGAAAGAAGCTTAATTCCCGATTCATGCTCATTTGAAAACGACTGACCATAAGTTTGGCAAAATCAGCAACCATAGATGAATCGGTAGATCCAAAAATGATGTCGTCCACATAAATTTGTACCAGCATGAGATGTTTTCCATTTCATCTTCGAAATAAATTGGGATCCAGTATACCTCTTTGAAAACCTGAGCACTTGAGAAAATCAGTGAGAGTCTCGTACCAAGCCCGAGGAGCTTGCTTGAGTCCGTAGACAGCCTTTCGGAGTTTGTAACAGTAGTTCGGAAAGGAGAGATTAATAAATCCGGGGGGCTGTTGAAGGTATACTTCAGTGTCAAGCTCACCATTAAGAAAAGCACTCTTAACATCCATTTGATAAACTTTGAAACCTTTGTGGGCTGCATAAGCAAGAAAGATTCTGATAGCTTCAAGTCGTGCAACAGGAGCAAATGTCTCGTCGTAATCAAGACCTTCAATTTGAGTGAAACCTTTAGCTACCAATCTTGCCTTATTTCGGATGATAACTCCTGCATCGTCTAGCTTGTTGCGAAATACCCATCTTGTACCAACAATAGGGTGATGTTGAGGAGGAGGTACGAGAGTCCAGACTTCATTTCGGTCAAATTCTGCCAGTTCGTCTTGCATGGCCGTAATCCAATCAGCATGCTCTAATGCTTCCTTGATGGATTTAGGTTCAACCATGGAAATGAATGCTAAAAAGTTGCATTCATTTTGAATGTTGGTAGTTGAGCGAGTTTGAACACCAACATTCGGGTTGCCAATCACTTGGTTTGGAGGATGATCCTTCGTCCAAACATGCAATCGAGGGAGTTCTTGTGCAGCGGAGGATCCTATATCAACAGTAGAATTTATATGCTCCCCCTGAATGATTTGAATATTGGGATGATGCTCCCCCTGAACTTCTGAACAAGAGAGGTTTACATCATCATCAGAAGGAAACTCAAAGAAATTTTCATTTTCATCAATGTTGAGAGGATTTAAGTCATCGAAATCAGCAGCTGCATCTTGGAACCCATCCATATTTGATTCAAGAGAGGGATTTGCATTATTCTCCCCCTCAACCTGTGAAGGTTGAAATGGTTCGGAATCAAATGGAGGTAGGCTCGGAAGAGGACCGGAGAGGTTGTGAGAAACTGGGGCTTCCGAAGGAGGAATTGGAATCAGAGATGGTCGTGATCGTGATTCGGAATCAAGAGTTGTTTCAGAAGGACCAAAGAGGGTTTCAAAGTCAACCTCGAGAATGGTTTGAGGGTTCGGACATCCTGGCGGAGGAGCATCAGACTCCATGATGTGAGTTGTGATGTGAGTGGGGCCAGAATTCCGAACAAAGTTGTCATCAAAGGTAATATCGAAGCTTTCTTCCAGAACACGAGTTCTTCGGTTGAGAACTCTGTAAGCCTTGGATTTGGAAGAGTATCCTAAAAAGATAGCTTCATCAGCTTTAGGTTGGAACTTTGTAAGCTGGTCACGGTTGTTTTTTATGAAGCATCTGCATCCGAAGATATGTAGGAATGAGATCGTTGGCTTTCGACCATTCATTGCTTCGTATGGTGTCATGTTGAGCCGTCGATTGATGATGCTTCGGTTTTGAGTGAAGCAAGCAGTGGATACAGCTTCAGCCCAAAGATAGAGTGGAAGGTTTGCATAATTCAGCATGGATCGAGCAGCTTCAACGAGTGTTCTATTACGTCTTTCAACTACACCATTTTGTTGTGGGGTGTACGGATCTGAGAAGTTGTGATCAATTCCTTTTTCTGTGAGGAACTTCTCAATGGTGGAATTGACAAATTCCGAGCCATTATCACTTCGGATTCTCCTGAGTGGGAGTTTGATAAGAACTTCTATTCCTTTGATAAAATTGATGAGCTCAGAGGCAGTTTCGGATTTCAGCCTTAGGAAGAAGACCCAAGTGAACCTTGTAAAGTCGTCAACAATCACAAGAATGTATTTCTTATAATGAAGACTTTCTACAGTGGATGGTCCACAAAGATCAATGTGTAGGAGTTCTAAGGGATCCGAAATGGATTTTTCGATGATAACAGGATGACCCTTCTTTGATTGCTTACCACACTCGCATGCAGCACATAAATGATCATTTTCAAACTTGAGAAGAGGTAAACCTCTTACCATTTCACCTGAGACAAGATCATTCATGTACCGAAAGTTTAGATGTGCGAGCCTTCGGTGCCATAACCAACTAACGTTAGGAACAACTTTGGAGAGAAGGCAGAGTTGTGGTTTGCCAATGATCATATTGATGTCGAGTGGGTACATGTTTTTGTTGCAAAGAGACTTTATCAAACATTCTTTTCGGTCTTCAGTCATCACATAGCTATATTTTTTGCAAAATTCCACACGTCGGCTTGAGTCGGTGAGCTGAGCAACACTTATCAAATTATGTTTCAAGTCAGCTACATAAGGAACATGTGAAATGGAGAAGTTTCCATTGGTGAGAGTTCCATAACCACGAATTTGAGAATTTGAGTTGTTGCCATATGTCACGTAACCAGCATTTGGAGAGAGCTTTAAATCTCGCAGAAAATCCTTCTGCCCCCCTCATGTGCATGGAGCAAGCACTATCAATATACCATATTGTTTCTTGCTCCGAAGCACAAAGTGCCTACAAAATTAATGAGCAATGGAGCTTTTAGGCTCCGAGTTAGACTTTGGGACGTAGGCATGGACTTTGGACTTTGATTGTGACTTTGGTACAACTACGTGTTTCTTGGTGAGATTACTTGAGTTCTTTGGAAACAGACAGAATGCTAAAGTCTTTTCATCTATCCAGTAGTCATATTCAACTACTTGTGGGTTCGGAGCTAACTTCTTCAGAACGGTGGTATCTGAAGGATTGACACTTTTTGTTATCTCCGAGTCAGTTGTTTTGTTAACAGATGATTTGATTTTCCACACAAGATTTTTGTTTGAAGATTTTCAAACAGTAGTTTTTGAGCTGGTGGATTTGTTTGATGACACATTGTTCTTAGAGATTTTTGGTTTAAAAATTGTGCCATCAGATTTTGCATTAAAGACAGATGAAACATTTTGAGGCGCTGATGAAGTGTTTCGGATGGTTTTGACATTAACATGAGCTTGAGGAGATTTGGAGCTAAGGACTTCCTTTGGTTCCGAACGAACAGGAGGTTCGGAAGGTCTCTTTAGAATACTTGTTGGAACAAACGAATTTTGACTATGGTGTTGACACAAGGACTTCCTTGTGTTGTTCCGAGATGAGTTTGGTTTAGAGTTGGCAAGGAACCTGGAATTTTGTCTATCCTTAACTTCCTTTTTGTAAGCATTCCTAGCTTCTACCTTGGGATCTACAACATCTTTTCTATTCAACATTGGTTTTCTCTTAGGATGAGGAGAGGATCCAGAGGATTGTCCTTTGGATGGATTTGAAAACTTGGGAGTAACGGGAACCAATTTGGTTTTTGAAAGAACTACAGAGTCTGATTCACATGAGTCAGAGGACACATTGCTTGATACTTCAACTTTATCATCTAGAGATGCCCATGCAAATTCTGAGGCATTGACTTCAGTTGTTTCCAGAATAATTTGCTCAATCACACAGTTATTGACGTGATTGCTTATAGGAACATGGTCTACACAATTTGGAAGACTATGATGATATTCCGTGGTCCGATTCAGGTCCAGGTTTATCAGAGGCGGAAGAGGCGTGGAATCAGGACATTTAACAACTATCGGTTGAAACTCAGGAATTAGGGACTCAAAAGATCTTTTAGTCTCCGGAAGGGGTGACAATGGAGAAACAGGAGTATCCAAATGTTTAATGTTCGGAACCTCTCCCATAAATGTCAGATTTTGCAAATCCTTTAGGGGACTAACAATTGGTTTCGGAAACTCGCTTCCGAGACCAGGAGCTTTGGACCATGGATGACGAAAATTATGAGTCATCCGAATATCAGCTTCAAGCATGTCAACAGAGTTATGCAAAGCATCTATTTTGGCATTGAGGCGTTTGTTATCAGAAATTAAAATATTTCGTTCGGAATAAGTGATTTCACATTTATCTTTCAAAATGATACATTCATATTTTGACATTACAAGTTCATGCTCTAAAGACTCGATTTTCAATTTCTTATCCTCAAAACATAATCTAAGACGACTTAGTTCACAGTCTTTCTTCTCACTGGCTTCTATGGCTGACTCATAGGCTTTATAGATGGTGTTCATATCTGTTTGAATCTGGGTCAGATAAGGTTCACATAAAGTCAAATCAAAATTATTATCAGAGATCATGGATTTTACCTGCTGAACGATGCTTCGACCCGGTGGATCGTTAGTGGCCATGTAGCAGTAGTTAGGTTCAGCAACATCTTCTTCATCTTCGGATCCAGAAGACCAATAACCTTCATCACATACAACGGTTTGTCTAGCTATCAAACACATGTTTCTTCCAGTTACTACATCATCATCATCTCCGGATGACCAGTATCCTTCGACATCTCTTGAAACAGTAGTAACAAATGCTTTCTCACTTTCAGCCATTTCTTGTGCTTTTCGGACATAATAAGCTGAGTCCTTGATTTTTGGTTTTTGTGGAGCATCAGCTAGACAATCTTTGGCAAAGTGGTTTGCATGACCACATTTATGACACAAGATCTTTGGTTTTTCTGAGTTGGAATTTTTTGAAGATTCTGGGGCTGAGTTTGGTTTAGTGAGGTTAGGCTTGTATGCAGGAGGATTTTCGGAGGTTGTTTTGGTTCCGAAGCAGTATATGGTTGAGGATGGTTTTGGTAAGGAGCGATGAATCTGTTTTGGTATGGTTTGTAAGAAGAATTGAAAGGTCGTTTGTATTTCATTGAGAGTAAGGCAAATTCTTGTTGGAAACGGAGTTCAGAATCCAAGGTTTCGGAATCATCGTCAGGATAGATGTGGGTGGGAAAAGAAGTCAAGGATGGTTGAGGTAATGGAACTGAGGGTTTGTAAGGTTCTGAAGCAAGTGGGTTCGGAATGGTTGACTCAGAAGAACTAACTATAGCAAGTGGTCCTCCGGAAAGTTCTCTAATGGTTTGAGCAACGTTTGATTCATGTCCTTGAAGCTCATCAATAAGTTGATAGAGTTTCAATTTTTTTAAAGAACCATTACTTTGAAGACAAGACTTTACATTTCCCCATCCCTTACCAAGACTGTTAATGAACTTGAGATTGTACTCGAGAGGAGTTCGAACAATCCCGTGAGCAGTCATGTTGTTGACAACGATTCGATATCGATTGGAGGCTGAGGCTACAGATTCACCTGGAGTGGTAGTGAAGGTGTCAAAGTCATTGACAACGGAGGTGAGACGTTTGTCCTTCATATTTTCTGAACCTTCAATCAGATCCTGAAGAGTGTCCCAAATTTCTTTGGCTGATTTGCATAACTTGATGTGCTCAAAGAGTGATGGAGGAACACCAAACACCATTTCAGAGAAGGCGACTTGATCAACATGCAGTTTCTCAATATCATCAGCAGTTAGAGGGGCTGGATGAACTTCATCTTCTCGCATGAGTTGAGTAGCTGCATCTCTTACAACTGTTCTTACAGGAACATGAGGACCTTCTGTGACGAATCTCCAGATTTGTTCACCTTTCTCTTTGGCTAGTAAAAACCTTTCCATTCTAACTTTCCAATGATCATATTCTTCCACAACTAGCAGTGGGGCACGTGTAGGGCCACCGACGCTATTTGCGATTTGCATTGAAATCATTTGTTGAGGATTTGAAGCAGCCATTGAAGTCAAGATATCTTCGAGCTTAAGTGGTATATAGAAGAACTTTTATCCTTAACACAGAAATGGTTGAATTACCAAGGTAAATTCAAACCAACTATAATCTGATCTTATGGATTCAAAGGACAACCACTCGAGCTCTGATACCAATTATGAGAACAAAATCTTTGCGCAAGGACAAGGTTTGAGAACTCAAACCTTGAGTGAATGCTTGAGATCAATGTCTGCTTAATAATGGATGTTCAAGTCGAGACTGGAAAGACCAGTCAAGTTTTAGATAATCAATTCAACAAAACGATCAAGACATTAATTAAGAACAAGTGAATAGTGATCAAGGTAAAGTTAATAAATGAGGAACAAGAGGAATGTTTTAATAAGAGTAAATGCCAAAATGAGAGAAAAGATCCATTGTTGACTTGTATTGAATGCTCCTATTTAAAGGAGAGAATGTTACAGCGAATTAACCCAGGTGTTTACATAGGACCGGATAAAAGATATAATTCTGACATTCTGATTGTCCTAAATCAACATTAGACTAAGTCCTATGAAACGTTACATCAAAATACAAGACAAACGTAATAAATGCATAAGAGACAAAATAACTTCATTCCGGACAAGTGATATTCCGGAGATGAAAGTTTGGTTCCGGATCGTTAAGCATTCCGGACTTCAGGATCAGTTCCGGAATACGTTCTTCTTCAAAATTCTTCACTCCCTTTCTTCAGCTCCGGACAGGTTCCGGATCATATCTAACTTCGGAACCAGCAGCCTTCTGAATATGTACTTAGGATTGCTAGAGGTTCACTTTCAGGTTCCAACAGATTGTAGACTTAGCTACTGGTGGTCGTGCATGAAGAGGGAGATAGCATGCAATGTTCAGAGGTGCTTGATCAGTCGGATGGTCAAGGCCGAACACTAGAGACCGCATGGCAAGTTGCAGCCACTAGAGGTTAGCATGTGGAAGTGGGAACATATTACTATGGATTTTATCACCAAGTTGCCTTGGATGGCTAAGGGGCACGATGCAATTTGGGTAATAGTAGATCGGTTGACCAAGAGTGCCCATTTCTTATCTATCTGTGAGAGCTTATCGGCCGAGAAATTAACCAACTTGTACATGCGCGAGATCGTTGCTCGGCTTGGTATTCCAGTTTCCCTTGTATCTAATTGAGATGTTAGGTTCATATCTTGTTTTTGGAAGAAGCTCCATGAGGAACTGGGTAAGAGATTGCATCTCAGCACTGCTTATCATCTGCAGACGGACGGTCAGAGTGAGCGGACCATTCGGACACTTGAGGACAAGTTGAGAGCTTGTGTCATTGATTTTGGTGGGAGTTGGGACTCCCACCTTCCTCTAGCTGAGTTTTCATACAACAACATCTACCACTCCAGTATCGGTGCACCGCCTTTCGAGCTCCTCTATGGGAGGAAGTGTCGCACCCCCAGTGTGTTTGGGAGAGGTTGGCCATAGGGTCAAGGGAAGGACTAAGGTAGTTCTTAAGATGATAGAGCTCATCCAGTAGATTAGGCAGAGACTTCAGATAGCTCAGAGTCGACAGAAGAGTTATGCCGACAAGCGTAGATCCGAGTTGGTGTTCTAGGTCGGGGACATGGTCTTATCGAAGGTATCACCCTAAAAGGGTGTAATACGCTTTAGGAAGAGGGGAAAGTTGGGGCCCCGATATATTGGGCCATTTCGGGTGGTAGCTAGGGTTGGCAAGGTAGCATATAGGTTGGATTTGCCTAAGGAGCTCAGCCAGATCCACAACATTTTCCATGTTTCGCAGCTTCGGAAGTGTGTGGAGGATCATTCGGCAGGTGTTCCCGTAGGGGATATTCAGGTTGATGACCGCCTAAATTATGTGGAGAGACCAGTGGCAATACTGGACCGAAAGATGAAGACCTTGTGCAACAAAGCGGAATCGTTAGTTAAAGTTCATTGGCATCATTGGAAGGGTTCTGAATGGAGATGGGAACCCGATTCAGAGATGCGAGAGCATATTTCGTAGTTATTTGCAGCAACAGACTTCGAGGATGAAGTCTAGTTTAAGTGGGGGAGAATTATAACATTCTGATGATGAGGTATTTTCAATTTTAATCCTAGTTATGAATATTTGTTGCATTTTAGCCCTTATGCATGATAAAGCTTGCAAAATGGCCCATAATGGCATTTTTGTAATTTTGGGGTGAACTCACATACATTGGGCGTACCTAGCATATGTAGGGCGTACGTTCGAGATCTACAACCCCTAATTTTTAGGGTTTGGACCCTATATAAACATCATTAAATTTCAAGTGCTTACTCCCTCACCAGCCTCCAACCCTCATTTCATCCATTGCAACCGTAATCCCTTGTATGCGTTCCTTTGAGCTCAAAAGTGTGTATTTGTGATGCCCTTGAAGCAAGGTGAAGATCGAAGAATCAACTTGGAAGACCAAGACCTCATAGATCCATTGACACCTCACCTCCAAGCTTAATTTTGAGGTATAAGGTTCTGAACTTGATGATCCTATCATTATATCTTGATTATGTTCAAAGTTTATGCTTTTTAGCCCCATATTCTTGGTCCTTTTAGGTATGAGCTACCCTAGACCCTATAAGTTTTCCTTTTGGACGTTTTAGGGTAGTTGGTGTTGGATTAGGTGTCTAAGCCCATAACTATAATTGTATGTACTTGACCCGATAGTAGCATGGTCCTTTTGGGTTGCCTTCACCGGAGCAATTAGATAGGGTGGATATTTGAGAAAGAGGTTATTTCTGATTTATTAATATATTATATGAATAATATATTAATTGAGAAATCATATTATTTAATTGGTATTGATCAAGAATTAATTTGGAATTAATTTAGTGATCAAAATAGACTGATTAAATTAACGGGGACTGATTAAGTAAATCAGTAATACATATAGTGTGGGCTAATGATCCCTGTTGATTTGGGATGGACTAATTTTATGTGATAGCCCATGAAGAGTTAGTCGAAAGGGCCCATCAAGTGAGTTATTGGATTAAAGGCCTAAGTGAATGAATTAGGGTTTACAAGTTGAAACCCTAGGAATTCAACACTATAAATGTAACCCCTAGCACTCCAAAAGTTTGCCATGACTTCCATGATGAAACCCTAGCCGTTTTTGGTGCCTCCTAGCCTCTCTCTCATTGTCCTCCATTTGCTTTTGGTGTTTGTGACTTATTAGAGGTATCACACTTGACGTATTAAGCTCTTGAAAGGAGAAGTTCTACAAGCTACAACAAAGAGGTATTCATCTAACTTGTTTTTATGTTGTATACCTCAAATTGTATGCAAGTTAGGGTACATGCTTTGGATAAAATGAAATTGCATGTATAACTTGAGAAAACTTAGATCCAAAGCATTTAGGGTTGTATGTGAACCATAGGATTGTTATAGTGTTCAAAACTCATTAGTAGTATCAGATCCTAGGGTGTTTTCTGTTATATTGATGCAATTGTTTGATTTTCAAAGCTGAAAAAATGTCATTTTTGGCCACTGACTGCTGGACTCATCGAGTCCCATAAGGGAACTCGACGAGTTGGATCATATGTGATGAACTCGACGAGTACGATCCTTTGTTTTCAGTTTTTCGAGTTTTTGGCCAGTTTTGGATTAGGATCATTACCACAAACTGTTTTGATTGTTAAAATTCGTTTTTTCTTATAAGGCAATGATTATCCCCATCCAATTGAATGATGATTGTCAAATTTTAAGATAATTACGTGATTTTATGAAAAACTAATTATTTGTAGAATTTGATTTGAATCATCTTGCTATATGAAATTAGTTTAGGTCAATTTTGTGATATAGTTAATTATATGATCAATTTAATTGTTGTCAAATTAAACTAAGAGGTTTTGAAAAGTTTCAAGAACTTTCCCTCATGTTTTGGAATTTAATAGGTTTCAATTTTGAAATATTAAATTCTAAAACCCTAGTAATTTGAAAAGGTTCAAATGTGCACCTCTTGGTTTTATAACTTAAAATTTAATTAAATAGCCTTAACTTTGAAATCATAAATTTGGAACTTTGATATTTTGAATAGTTCAAATTACATCCTTATGGTTTTATTAAATTAATTAAGTGTTTAATTAAAGAGATAATTAATAAATCCATAATGACATGGTTTAAGTTTAATTAAATTAAAAGTCTAATTTATTAATAGATTAAACCACTTAGTATTTTAAATGTGTAAAATACACCCTTATACTATATAAAATTAAAAGTCTAATATATTATATATGTATAAGTTAAAAGTCAGTCGTACTGTTAGTAGGCCTCATGCATGAAGCTGGTCTATAAGGGTGTTTAAGGAAGCAGCCTGTAAAATGACCGCCATTGGGTATACACTCTTACCCACCGCACCCTTGACCAGTGAAGGGTCGTTAGCCGAACGGGTTTGATAGGACATTTAAATCCTCATTAAAAGTATAATGAAATACAAGTAACTAAATGTTTTATAAATTCCTAATCTTAGTTACTTAGAAAAAATGTGAAATTGATGCTAACCCATGAAATTGCACATTGCAACTTATTGGTCATTAGTGGATCGTGTGTGGTTAACCGGCACACTAATATGGGACTAATGAAGGATGGCAATGGGTTTCTCGTAAATTATCGTTGATCAATGGAGCGTGTGTGGTTAACCGGCACATTGATTAGGTGATAAATGACATCGAGGGTACCAAGCTAATTTGCATTGTTATTCACACCTTGTTTGTGATCATCGGTATCCCAATCACAAACTTGAAGGGCATAATCGAGATTAAACATACCATTGAAAAGTTCAATGAATCTCAAAAGATCTCGGAGTTTCATTTAAAAATCTAATTCGTTTAAAATTTCGTTTTCGTGGTGGAATTGGTAAATCGTCATTTACCTACCAACAAATAGTTTACAATTGGATTACGGCATCCCTCTTCCGAATTGTGAATTATTGTGTTGGGTCCTAGCCTTAATATTTCATTTGGGTGCTATATTAAGGATTGAATCAACTAACTTGAATTTCTCCTTTTGAAGATGTCTAGTTTTGACAACTGTGGTCTTCCTTATCCTTTTGGAAAAAGCTTTCCATTCGAAGATGATATTCCACATGATGATCGAGGTGAAAGATCAATCCCTTCTTCGTGCTTTGGTGGAACTTGTCTTCCTCCACCTCCTCCAATTATTCTCCCTGACCCACGTGTTCGTCGACTTGAAAGTTCAAGGTCACTCAAGACCTATTGGCAAGCAAACACCAAGATGGAAGGTCTGTATGTGCTCACGTCTTAGAGATAAAGTTGCATATTCACAGGCTGGGAATGTTGGGTGTCGTTTTCCCGAGGAAGTTGGTTGTTGACTTGGTTCTTCAGTCACTCCCCGGGTCATATGGTCAGTTCGTTAAAGACTGTTATATGACAGACCACGACATGACCCTTATTGATCTAACATATTCGCTAATTGTTGTTGAGTCAGAAATGATTTGGCGCACTGGTAAAGCAAATTTGAATGGAAGATCTACCCCCCTAACTTCCATGGACATTGAAAATGGCGACATTGGAAGTCCAGAAAAGTTTTCTCTTCCCAATGGAAAGGGATTGGCCAAGTTCAAATCGTTTGACCAAATGGTAAAGATGAATCTGATATAGTCCCATGTACCATTCCGAAAGAGTCTATTTTTACTGCCATTTGAAGGGACATTGGAAGCGAAGCTACCCTGACTACCTGTGAGATCTAAGAGATGGTAAAGTCAAATTGTATGACTCTACCCTAGGTAAGTCCATTTATCTAACTCTATTAAGTTCCCATTTAGTGATTCTTATTACATGATGTAAAGTTACATTTTGATGTTTTGCAGAATCAAAGAGAAAGAAGGAAGCTTAAAGGAAACAGCATGTTGACTCTGATCATTAAGAAGTGGATTCTGATCGCATGGTTCGATGATCAGATTTTTGAGCGGCTACCTAGGAGTTGTGATAGATTGCTTAGGAATATTTAGAAACATAGTTTTCATATGTATTTGCATTGTAAGGACGAGTTTTCCGCATTTTATAAAAAAAGAAAATTTTTGATTTTGTCTTTCCTTGCAATTTCATTTGTAAAAATTGGTGTTTTATATATTGTTAGCAATGGATTTGATTCTTAGTTATATCGATTGTGGTAGTGTCATAATTTTTCTAAGTAAGGAAAGATTCTCATCGCCCAAGTTTCGATTGGACAGAAACTTGGAATCATATGATTTGAATCATGTGATGTATGAAAATCTTGGTACTTGGAAAATTGTGACTAATTCCTTGCTTACATATGTATGTAAGTCAAGTGAAAGATGAAAGGATCTAGTATACATTGATGTGCACTGGTCAGATTCACCACAAAGAATGATAAAGACTATTCATCATGATTTACTAATGGTTTAGTAAATATGGTTATGCTTACAAGTTTAAGTGTAATTCTAATACCTTGAAAAGTTTCAATGTATAGCAGAAGGAATAAGAAGAATCAATTAGGCAGAAAGATAAAAGTTTCTCCAGACTGAAAGGAAAGAAGAAGTACTTTAGTATCGTGTTTTATGATCATCCTATTGATTATGGAACCATATCACAATTGATCCTATAAGGAAATCTTAGTGCATTCACATGACTAAGAAGAGGTATCGGGAATTGTTGAAATGGTTGAATCAAGAAGATGAGTCATACTTCGTTCCAAAATCGAATCTTAGAGTTATAAGTGACATATCCTAAGTAGGTTTATAACAGATCATGAAATGTGGAGTAGAAAAGTTTTCTTACTCATGCACATTTGAAATTGATAGTTGTGATGTCTTAGATAAGACAAAGACCAACTAAGACCAATTATATGAAGTGTTTTTTCTTGATAATAATCCGTACTAACACTTGAATATTTGTTTGTCGAGGAACGTTTCTTGACATAGAATCTTATATGTCAAGAGGTCGGTGGGAGTCTTAAAGGTCTTGAAAAGTTTCAAGAACTAATCAAGAATAAACCTATTGTTCATCACTAGCACACGACTTGAGGTTTGTAACCTATCGTGTTGACACATTCTTGTTTCTGTGCCCATTCCTGTTGACTATGCATGTGAGTTCTATGAGTTCTCATTTGATTGCACAAGGCAAAGCACCTTAATCAATGAAAGTACATTGACCAGTATAGGTGAACTGATCAACAACCTGGAAGCAATGGTAGGCCCTGTACTACTAAATGGCAAGAAATTAAGATTGAACAAGTTCAGTCCATATGAGTTCGGATTTGTCACAAACCTTATCTTGTGATTATGGTTATGAGAAATTCACATGGATAGGAACACATAAACCATAAAATCTAAGTGACATAAGATTTCTCTCTGCTTCATGAATATGATTGTGAGGAAATGCTTTCACTAAGTGGATTTTAAGGTATTAGCAGTTGTGATTGCGTTCTCAAATTCGAGTATGATTACATCATCCCTCTTCATAGTTCGAATTGTGAGAAATGGAAAATAGTTTGAACATTCAGAATTTATTATTCTAAGTTCTGAAATAGTTTAGACACACATATGAGCTTTCTAATAAAAGGTGTATGAGCTTAGATAAGGACTTATCAAAGCATCTCGTATCAGGAATCTGAACCTTGGTAAGAAATTCAATAAGTATTGATTTCTAGAAGTCCAGCTGATTTCTGAGTACATGTCAAAGCTAGTGGGAGCATAAGTGTTATGCTAGTAAAAATATAATCATTATGCTAGTGGGAGCACAATTATTACGTTAAGTGTTTCAAGTTAGCAACACTATATATAGGAAACAAAGTTTTAATTTGCAAAGTTGCGGAGTTAGAAAAATTGTTTCGCTATAGTAGGGAGAGGAACTCATACTTCATTTCGAATCTAAAAGCTTAGATTGAAATTTTAATGGGACTTAGTCATGGATATATATATATATATATATATATACACACACACACACACACATATATATATATATATATATATATATATATATATATATTTGGAAATATTATAGCAAGAGACTGGTAAAGTATCATGTCTTTATGTAAGACATTATGAATCGTGTCCCATATGCTTCGGGTGTGGGATCGATTGCATATATTGTAATATTCACATGTTCTAATTTTCCAAATGGCTAGGGAATTAAGAGGGAAAAAGGAATAGAACTTGATCTGACTAAAGTAGTTAAACAACTGTCAAGGACGATCTAAGGTTCGCTAAGGATTGGTCGCTTGTGAGCAGTTGGAAGTATAGTAATGGACGGACCATATTGATATAATTCTGAATAGATAGGATTCTATTAAGAATGAATTGTCGTATGGTAAATATGGAAATGTTTCCATAATCGGAGTTGGATATTAAGAATCTATGTGTAGGTTAGAAAGTTTTTATGCAAGAAGGATGTTCAGAGGAATGTACTTTGAATATGAGACTTCGTATCTATGGAATTGTCTTGTAACAAGCTCCAGTGGAATGTTTTGTAATATTATTAACAAAGTCTCTGTGACTTTGGTGCCTTGACATTACCAAAGGATCATTACATGTGTGTGTACATCTAACAAGATTCTACTAGTGGCAAGAATTTTGTATTCTCACACTTATAATAAGGATTTGGGAATTGTGAAATGAGCATAATTGGAAATGTGTTTAATTGATCTCTTTCACAAGGTAAGGACCATAGGAAAACATAGTGTGCATGCTTGGAGTATGGGATAACTGTTGTTTTAATTCAATTATTAAGTTGATTAGTCGAAACATTATACAATGAATAATGTGTAATCAATATGGTGATTAAATAATAAGTGTTTTATTTATATTCAAAAGTGTTGAGACCATATTAGATTAGATTATGTTTTACTTCTCGAATAATAAGATTATTTAAACATCCACAGTCAATCATACTTTGGAAGTAAGTAATGAGGTAAGACTGTCATGAATCCGATTGTAGATTGTCTAAGTGTTTAGACATAGCACAAGTTTGTTGCAGTGTTCATGAGTACTCCCGTAATAAGATTTGAGTATTGGATTAAACCCACACTCATCTGAATCACTTCATGGATTTTATCATGAGTGATTGCGAGACGATAATATCTTATATTCTTGAAACAGAGACATATGAGTTGTAGTTTTCAAGTCGATTGCAAATTGATGATGCGTAAACGCACCAGTAACTTGGTGTTATAAAACGTATTGTTGTGTGTGATTTGATGAGTAAATCGAGCAAGCATATGGGTTGACGTTTATCCATTCCTTTTACCCAATGTGGGATAAAAGCGATATCTGTGGGCCCCTCGATGATTTAGTGATGACACCCTAAGCGCTTGGCCAAGCCTGGACTGATTTGATTTGTTCAATTAGTCAGTCATCATAAATCGGAAATCAGGTAACAGAACTTGGACATATAGAATGATTATAATCCATGTCTCATGTCTATAGGATATCTTGTAGAACGAAGGAATATTTGATCCCTTATCTAAAGGACGTGTTGCTGATAAGATCAGATTTTGACAGCGGCTTTTAATAGCTACGATTGCTAATCGGATTCTGAAGTCGTACATGCAATAATAGTTATTAGACTTATCCAAGTGGGAGATTTATGGATTAGGTGTCTAAGCCCATAACTATAATTGGTATGTACTTGACCTGATAGTAGAATGGTCCTTTTGCGTTACCTTCACCGGAGCAATTAGATAGGATGGATATTTGAGAAAGAGGTTATTTGTGATTTATTAATATATTATATGAATAATATATTAATTGATAAATCATATTATTTAATTGGTATTGATCAAGAATTAATTTGGAATTAATTTAGTGATCAAAAGAGACTGATTAAATTAACGGGGACTGATTAAGTAAATCAGTAATACATATAGTGTTGGCTAATGATCCATGTTGATTTGGGATGGACTAACTCTATGTGAGAGTCCATGAAGAGTTAGTCCAAAGGGCCCATCAAATGAGTTATTGGATTAAAGGCCTAAGTGAATGAATTAGGGTTTACAATTTGAAACTCTAGGAATTCCACACTATAAATGTAACCCCTAGCACTCTAAAAGTTGGCCATGACTTCGATGATGAAACCCTAGCCGTTTTTGGTGCCTCCTAGCCTCTCTCTCATTGTCCTCCATTTTCTTTTGGTGTTTGTGACTTATTAGAGATATCACACTTGAGGTACTAAGCTCTTGAAAGGCCAAGTTCTACAAGCTACAACAAAGAGGTATTCATCTAACTTATTTTTATGTTGTATATCTCAAACTGTATGCTAGTTAGGGTACATGCTTTGGATAAAATGAAATTGTATGTATAACTTGAGAAAACTTAGATCCAAAACATTTAGGGTTGTATGTGCACCATAGGATTGTTATAGTGCTCAAAACCCATCAGTTGGAGTGATAAAATAATGATATTGGCTCTTAGTTCTTCCACATGCATGAGTGTGGTGGTCTTAATGGCTTAAGATGTTGGGGTTTTTAGTGTTAAGCACCTACTGGCCATGCAAGACCATAAAGTTGGAAACTTTATGGTCAAGGACAAAATTTTGGACTTGGATCTGGTTTTGGACAAAAAGTATTAAGGTATTAAGCCCATTTGAGAATGGGTTGCTGACCAGGTGTGCACGTTGGGCGTAACCAAGGGTAGGCTACGCATACGCTGTCTTCACCCCGACTCCTCGGTCAAACAGAGTACGCCCCGCGTACATCTGTGTATGCCCTACGTACGAGGCTTGGTCAACTCGGCTGGTTTGTTAGGTTTGTCCAATCTTAACCAAAGGGTATTTTGGGTAAATTGGTATTAATTCTAGTTGGGCAATATTTTGCATAATAGGTGCTGAGTAGAGTCGGTTTTCGGAGCATAGATTTATTCAGCTTGCGTTCAGAGTGAGAGGTGAGTTTTCCTCACTGAACCTGTGGGTCGAAAGCACCAATGCCGACCCACTAGATTATTTATCTTGGTTATAGGATAGTACTATGTTAGTATATGACTGGTTAGTAGATCTGCATGATTATCTGTATTTGCTGGTTATGTGTTTATGTTTATCTGTTACAATGTCGACATATTGTGGTTGGCTTAAGGCGGTCCTGCTTTGTGTTGACGGTCAAGACACCCGAGGCGGTCCGGATAGGCTGTAGGCCCTGTGAGGCGTTCCAATCAGGCTGAAGGCCCATAGCGCGGTCCAGATATGTTGTAGGCACTGTGAGGCGGTCGAATTAGGCTGAAGGCTCATATTTTCATGCTTTGTTTGTTATGTAGTGTGTTGGTACTTTAGGGGAACTCACTAAGCTTTGGCTTACAATTTTATTTTATTGTTTTAGGTACTTCAGAGGATCGTGGAAAAGCAAAGACCTGATCGTGCACATCCTCCTATTTTTCATGACTTTGACTTTTGGGACACTATGATATGACTTTACTTTTGAAACAATGGTTCTTTTTGTAAATAATGATGGTTAATGGTTGTTATTGAAAATTTTAAATTTTTATGATTTTTTGTATGTTACACATAACCCCTATAAGCTCAAGGACATGGCAGACTTGAAGCTTGGAATGAAGTTGTGCAACGCGATCTTTGCTCAATGGTTTTGTAACTATGTCTGCAAGCTAGTAATGTGAACATATATGGTTAATTATGAGATCGTCAACTTCTATTTTCTCTCGAATAAAATCTAAATGAAGATTGATATGTTTGAACCTTGAACTAATGACTGGATTTTTTTCTCATGAATGTTGCTCCAATATTATCATAGAGAATTATAGGTGGTTGTGGTACAGAGACTCTAACATCACGAACAAATTGATTTATCCAAAGTAGCTCGGTGAAAGTGTAGGTAAAATCATGGTACTCAACCTTTGTACTTGAACAATCAACAACACATTGCTTTCTAGATGTCTAACTATTTATATTTAACCCATGAAACACAACAAACCCATATCGAGATCAACTGTCATCTTTGTCTGAATTCCAACAAGTATCTGAGTACGCCAATATAGAAAAATATTTGGTTGGTTGAAAATGTAAATAGTGATCAAAAGTACCATTAAGATACCCTAAAAATTATTTTACAACTTGCTAGTGCAGTGTGGTTGGAAAGTGCATATATTGATATACGAGGTTAACAACATAGGCAATGTCGGGAGGGTGATTGTAGCATATTGGAGAGCGCCGACCACTTGTCTGTAAAGATTTGGATTGGAAAATGAATCACCATCAAGCCATAAACGAGTAGATAGATCAGCAGGAGTGGATATTATATTTGAATTTGTCATCTTGCTACTGTTGGGATAATGTGAAATGCCATAACTAAATGGTAAGACCTTCCATTAATAGCATGGTCCTTTTGGGTTGTCATCAATGATCTAAATAATATTAGTATTATGTGTCACACCCCGCTAAAGCGGAAACATGGGACGCGATGTGACAACCCGAAATTTCTATCTTGTAAAGCCATTCAATTCAATCAAAAGTCAGACTTGTTTCTGCTATCTTTTAGCATTGTTAAGGGTATGTTTGAGTGTTCTAAGCCTAGTACATTCAAGTATTGGGTGTTAGGAAGTATCTACTAAAGTTCATTGTGTTGCATTCAACCCGGAAAACTCCATCACAAGGAGTTTACGGCCGCAAACTAGAGTTTACGGCCGTAAACTCTTGTCTAGCCGTGAACTCTTCTCCTTAAGTATGATTTTCCTTCATTTTTCTTCACTTATCACATCTCCAAGTCAAGAACTCTCATTTCTCTCTCAATTATCATCAAGATCACTTCCATTTCTCGACAAAGTTGTAAGTGATTCTTTCTTTATTAGTTGATATCCTTCTTGATCTAGTAAAACCCTATGATTTCATCCGTGAATTCATCTCTTTTTGGGGTTAGATCTTCAAATCATCAAGAACACCAAGAACACCAAGAATACACACTAGTTCTTTGGGCCGTAATCACCCCTTTTAGCTTCCAAAACGTAACTATTCTTTCCATATACTAGTTATCTATTAGAAGCTCTTGATTAGCATCCAAGAATCAACCATTTTAGCAAGAACATCAAGAGTTTACGGTCGTAAACTCTTCATATGGCCGTAAACCCTTCTTAGTTCATGTCATGGCCGTGAACCCTTCAAGTCATGGCCGTAAACCCTAGCTATTTCATGTGTTGGCCATAAACACCTTGGTCGTGAACACATCTTGGCCGTAAAAACACCCTTGTGTGGCCGTGAACACCCTTTATACAATCATATGTGATTGTAACACTTCATTCCAAGTGTTTCCTAGTCCCTAAGGTTGTTCCCTAACATGATTAGTTGTTATATACACTAATTATATACATATATGTGTCATTATATGCTTAATAGGATCCGTTTGTGCTCGAGACTTCACTTGACACTTAGCATCCTATATCGATATTACATTCGAATCACTCATTACAAGTGAGTTTATACCCCTAACTTATCTTTTAAATGATTTTAAATGCTTTTATGGGGGGGGGGAATACAAGTAGAAAACATTATAGTTATTGTATCAATCACATGTGATTAATAACTATCAAACAAGTGGATTTATTATACTTCAAAACTGTGTTATCAAACAAACTATTTCAAAACATTTTATAAACTGACATCAAGTCATCTACAACCATTCAAATGGTTAAAACTCTTTTATATGCTAAACTCTTTATCAAACTCTTTTAAACTTATATATTGTCAAAATCATGTCTATATAGATATAGTTATATAAATAAGGTTGAAAGGGCTTAGGACTGCTAACTCGCTTTATTTCCTATTCCTTATTTGGTTGTGGACTTAGGGTATCGGTTGTTTGTCCGAGTGTCGTTTAAATCTTAGTTATATATTTGTATATGTGTATAGATATAAAAGTTCTTCCATCAGTTCAATACCTTTGGGTAGCAAAGGTGTACAAACATGATCAGTCATTCAAACAATAGTACTAGTAAACTATAATAGGTATAGTTTAGAGGATTACTACTCACTATTTCTAGAACAATGAAACATAACAAGAGTCAATTCATACATGAGTCGGTTCAAACATACTAGAACGAGAAACAGAAAGAACATACTACACACTAGAACAGAAAGAACATACTATACGCTAGAACAGAGAGAACATACTATACACTAGAACAGAGAGAACATACTATACAAATACAAAAACAATACAACATTAATGTGAGCCACTACTTCATGGCACGACAATGTACTGCTGTGTCACGTTTTGTAACCAGAGTCTCCTGGAGGGAGAGCGTGAATTTGTGTATAGATCTGTACGGGATTGACCATCCTACACCTTGCTGCTAGATACAGTGGGACCTGCAGGTCTACGGGTGACGAATGTCATACCATTTCGACGTCTTTGATCGTCGTTTTTTACTAGTCAATCAAGTATGGTTATAATCTCATCACATTTTACCTTAATTAAACAATTGGTTTAAGGTGGTTAGTACATCTGTAGTTACTATATACAATACTACTGTACATCGCCATTTTTACATTACATTCATATTGTGATCTTCTCACATAAACGGTAATGAAAACTATTTTCTGGTAATGATAGTCATACTTGGGAAAAACACTCACTTTTACAAAAGAACAAACATAAAGAACAGTCGGGTCTTGGTAGAAGACTACTTAGTATAAAATATAGGATTTTCTAGGAAGTATACAAACATTTACATCAAACACTCACAAACATTTACATCAAACGCTTACAAAGACTTTCATCAAACTTATACAAACATTTGACACTAAAATACTTATGAACTCACCAGCTTAAATGCTGATCTACGCTTTCAAAATAACTTGTATTCTCAGGTCACTAGTAGACAGGTACCGATGACCAGGTTTTGAGAAGACGAAGCATGTTTAAGACTCGTCTTTTATTTTGATTCATATTTTGGTGTCTTTCAAACTTTACACAGAACACACTTGTATTTAATTATACGATTAATGCAATGGATGATGTTGTTGCTTGTTTTACTATTTTGCATTGTTATGATACTGTACATGACGTCCTCCGCCCCCGAACGTTTCCGCCGTTCTGGTTTGGGGGTGTGACAGATTGGTATCAGAGCTTTGTTTATAGTGAATTGAGTATATCAACCCATAAAAGATATACAACTATAAACACAACGGGATTAAAGCACTCTGACCAAGAGTTAATACTTTTAAAATAATAAAATATTTTAGTAAAGTATTTGTACAAGCATTCATACTAGGATCAGTGTCATACTAGAATAGAACAAAAGTATTGCAGTTGTTGGACAGCACAAGTAAGCTTGGGGACATATAATCAGATCTGGGAGTGATATAGCGTGATCAACTATATCTTTCCGAGAAGTGATTAGCATGTGCCTATGAATGGTTGTGGTGTTGCAGCAAGTCTAAAAACTTACCAACACTACTACATTGAAAACTTTAGAACAAAACATAAACTTAAAATACTATAGGAGTATTTTGTGTTACTATAATTACTTATGTGCAAACTAAAAGGTCTTTACTAGTATGTCAATAGTTGTTGAGTGGATATGCTAAGGTTATATGTGACTAAGGTGTCATAGACTTAGAATCTGTGATCTTTGCTTTACTTCATGTTCCTTGTTTAGTTGTGGGCTTAGAGTTAGGGTCACCTATTCAAAGGTCTATTCTGTTTTGGTTACATATGACTGGTATGCACTATGCAAGTATTGAAGTAACCGGTAAGGATCATCCTATAATTATCTTAAGTAGTACGTCTATTAACTATTTCTTTTACCCCTATTCTCGCGTAGATATCATGGCGGGATTTCATCCTCATGGAGATCCATACTTTCCCAACCAAGGAAATGGTGGATGTCTCGATGCAGATCCAGAAGTGAATCATGCAATTCCTTTGGATGATGACTTCGCAGAAGACTTCCCAGAGGATTCTGACTCCGAACCAGAAGTCAATGATCTACCCCTAGTAGCTCCAATCCCAAATCCTAACCCTCGTCCGGCTTTTCAAGGCCCGACGCCTTTGTGGGCTGAGAACTTGGGCAGATGGAGTCAAGAGCAGGGACAACCCTTACCCTACAACGGAGACTGAAGCTTCTACAATCTGAGCGAGGGAGGCTCAATAGACATAATAATGCCTATTCTGGTTCTCAGGGTTGCTTGACGAGCAGGGTAGGGCAGCCATCAACCGAGTCATGGAAGTTGATGCCGATGCGGGAGTCAATACAGTCCGCATTCGTCATCTACAAGATTCTCATGGTAGAACTCTAGACCACAATGAGGTCCTGCAGAGAGAACTTACTGCAACCCAAGCTGAAGTCAGGGAACTTCGAGCACGGCAGGCGGCGTTCGAAAGGCGCATGCTGGAAATGGAACGTCATTAGGCAGAATCAAAGGCTCATCCGAGCGGTTCTCGTCGCAAGTAGAGTCTACTCTACTTTGTCTTTTGGATATATTTAGGTCTATGTATAGACCCTAGTGTTAAATTCCCGCTTATTTTAAGATCTTGGACTTTCAGTCTATTAGGTCTTAGTTCAGTCAAAATTTTCTTATTCTGGTTTGATGTAAGACCTATTCCTAGGTCATTTTTCCCAAACTTGTTACATCTTTAATGCCAATATTATTGACAGACACCTAATCTTTTAGGGAAATCTTTATCCAAATGCTTTCATCCTTCTATTGCTAGATCTTCATTGCAATCATACTCTCATCTGTTTTGTTGGGCTATGGTGATTTAGTCCATGGATCACTCTCATTTTCTCACTATTGAATGCTTACCAATATCTTCATCTTTGTGAACTTATAGCTACAAGATGCCTCCTCGTAGATCAAACAGACGCACTACTCCGATAACTCCAAATCAAACTCCACTACCTCCTCCACAATACAATCCAACAGCTATCCAAGCTGCAGTGAATGCGGCTGTTACGGTAGCCCTAGCTCAATTCAACTCCGCCGGTACTAGTAGGAGTGTAACTAATGTGCATTCCACTCAAGGTGATTCTCCCGTGCGCTCTAGAGAGTGCTCGTATAAGGACTTCACCAACTGCAAGACCAGGACCTTATAAGGACTTCACCAACTGTTCGTATAAGGACTTCACCAACTACAAGACCAGGACCTTTAGAGAGTGCATTCCACTCAAAGTAAAATTTGCTGCCTGCACCTTCGCGGACAGAGCCCTGACATGGTGGAATAGCCATGTCAAGTCACTAACCCTGATAGTGGCTAATTCTATGGGCTGGGAAGCTCTGAAGGAGCTCATGATTGAAGAGTACTGCCCGAGGGGCGAGGTTCAGAAACTTGAACAAGAAATGTGGAGCCTAACCATGAAGGGCTCTGACATAGTTGCCTACACTGCCAGGTTCAACGATATGGTGACTCTATGTCCGGGAATGGTCCCTACTGAGGGAAAGAAAGTTGAGAGGTATATATGGGGGCTGGTGCCTCCATTTCAGGGGAATGTCTTAGCTTCAAACCCCCACTACCTTCGACAGTGCTAAGCGATTGGAATAGCGGCTCATCGATCACAGAGTCCGCACCCCGACAACGACAACAACCCCGGCCATCCCAGAACCATCCAAGGCCGCTGACAACAAGCGGAAGTTTTGGGATAACAATAAGAACAAAGCGGCGCAGAACTCTGGCAAGAAGCAAAAGGTCGTGGTTGTTCATGCTGTGATAACACCTACTGCTACTGCGTCGATGAAGCAGTATGCTGGAAGCTTGCCCAAGTGCAACAAGTGCAGCTTCCACCACAATGGACCCTGTCGGGAAATACAGTGTACAAACTGCAACAGGAAGGGGCACACTGCCCGTTTCTACAAAGCTTTGGCTAGGCCAATCACCCAAGTCCCCGGCGTTGGTGTGGGCCAGGCTTGTTGCGGATGTGGCGAGGTGGGTCACTACAAGAGGAACTGCCCGAAGGCAGGGAACGCGGGCGGAGTGGGAAGAGTTTTGGCTATAGGCCACGAGGAAGTGGTAGCAGACCCTATAGTGGTCACTGGTACGTTTCTCCTCGATAACTCTTATGCATGCATATTGTTTGATAGTGGAGCGGAGAGGAGTTTCGTGAACCAGAAATTTGCACACCTACTTAAACAAAAACCACGTGCACTGAAAGAATCGTTCACTGTAGAAATGGCTAACGGAAAAACTGAGAGCACTAGTTGTATATACATAGGTTGTACTCTAACTCTAGATAGCCATTCATTCCCAATCAACCTCATGCCGGTCTCAATTAAAAGTTTCGACGTCATTATCAGCATGGATTGGTTTAGTCTTCATCGTGCCGACATCATGTGTTTTAAGAAGGTCGTTCGTCTTAATCTACCGTCTAACGAAACTCTAGTTATCTATGGCGACAAACCCGGCACGAACCTTCGTATCATCTCGAGCATACAAGCCCAGAAGTACTTACGAAAGGAATATCATGCATTCCTTGCTCATGTAGTCGATATGAGCCAAGAGACGAAAGACATAAAGAACATCCCAGAAGTACGCGACTTTCCCGACATCTTTCCAGAAGAACTACCAGGATTACCTCCGCAACGTCAAGTCGAGTTCAGAATCGACTTAGTTCCAGCGGCTACCCCAGTAGCCAAATCGCCTTATCGTCTAGCACCAGATGAGATGCAGAAGCTATCCGGTCAACTTAACGAACTGCTCAGCAAGGGCTTTATTAGACCAAGCTTCTCAACCTAGGGAGCACCGGTCTTGTTCGTGAAGAAGAAAGACGGATCGTTCCGTATGTGCATCGACTACAGAGAACTAAACAAGCTTACCGTCAAGAATCGTTACCCTCTACCTCGCATAGACGACTTGTTCGACCAACTGCAAGGGGTAAATTACTTTTCCAAGATTGATCTGAGATCTGGGTATCACCAGTTACGAGTGTTAGAGGAAGATGTTCCCAAAACAGCCTTCCGAACTCGTTATGTACACTACGAGTTTGTGGTGATGCCATTCGGATTGACCAATGCGCCCGCAGTATTCATGGAATTAATGAATAGGGTTTGCCGTCCTTCCTTAGATCAATTCGTTATTGTATTCATCGATGACATTCTTATCTATTCTCGTAGTAAGGAGGAGCATAGTCAACACCTACATCAGATTTTAGAGACCCTACGAGCAGAGAAGCTTTATGCGAAGTTCTCTAAGTGCGAATTTTGGATTCGAAGAGTCGAATTCTTGGGTCACGTGGTCAGCGAAGAAGGAATTCACATGGATCCTTCCAAAATAAAGGCCATTGAGAACTGGTCAGCTCCGAAGACGCCTACCGAGATTCGTCAATTTCTAGGCCTCGCTAGCTACTATCGCAGGTTCATTTAGAACTTGTCTAGGATCGCGAAACTGCTTACTACATTGACCCAGAAAGGCGTGGCCTTTGACTGGGAAGAGAAACAAGAGAAGGCATTTCAAACTCTGAAGCGAGCCTTATGCAGCGCACCGATACTATCCCTCCCAGAAGGGATAGAAGACTTTGTGGTTTATTGCGATGCATCCAACCAAGGGCTTGGCTGTGTTCTTATGCAACGAGGAAAGGTCATCGCCTATGCCTCAAGACAGTTAAAGACACACGAAGTCAACTACACCACTCATGATCTTGAGTTAGGAGCACTGGTATTTGCTCTGAAGATCTGGAGACACTACCTGTATGGTACAAAAAGCACTATATTTACAGACCACAAAAGCCTTCAACATATATTCGAACAGAAGGAGCTCAACATGAGACAACGAAGATGGGTTGAGCTACTCAGTGACTACGAATGCGAAATTCGTTATCATCCCAGTAAAGCCAACGTAGTAGCTGACACCCTAAGTCGGAAAGAATACTCTGGTCGTAGAGTCAAATCATTGACTATGACTATCCATTCGCATCTGTCCACACAAATTAAGGAGGCTCAGCTAGAAGCCTTGAAACCTGAAAATATGGCGGGTGAATCCCTGAGAGGGATGGATAAAAACTTGGAAGTCAAGGGTGGCGGAGCCTTATATCTCATGGATCGGATCTGGACACTGAAGCACGGTGGTTTCAGAGACTTGGTCATGACCGAAGCGCACAACACTCGATATTCCGTCCACCCAGGTTCAGATAAGATGTATCTGGATCTCAAAAAGTTATACTGGTGGCCTAACATGAAAGCAGAGATTGCTACCTTCGTGAGTAAGTGTCTTACTTGCGCCAAGGTTAAGGTCGAATACCAGAAACCCTCAGGTTTACTTCAACAACCGGAGATACCTGAATGGAAGTGGGAGCGGATCACAATGGACTTTATAACCAAGTTACCCAAGACAACGGGTGGTCTCGATACCATTTGGGTGATCGTAGACAGGTTAACAAAGTCCGCACACTTCCTGCCTATCAAAGAGACTGACAAGATGGAGAAACTAACAAGAACCTACATTAGGGAGATCGTACGACTACATGGTGTTCCCATATCCATTATATCTGATAGAGATAATAGATTCACTTCAAGGTTCTGCTAATCGCTACAAAGTTCCCTGGGAACTAGGCCGGACATGAGTACAGCCTACCATCCTCAAACCGATGGACAAAGTGAGAGTACTATTCAAACTTTGGAAGATATGTTGCGAGCCTGTGTGATAGACTTTGGGAAGGCATGGGATATGTAACACTGGTCAAATTTAGGTCAAGAAAAAAGTGTTCAATAATCTTAATTAGGATAAACAAAGTGGTAGAGATTGTAACAAGGTTTCCAAAAATATAAAGAACACTGAAATCCGAGTTATAACGAAGAAGTTATGACCAATCGAAGATCTGCGACAAAACCGGCAAAACACTGTTCAGTGTAAAAACTGAATTTTCAATAAAAGGATTTTTAGCCATAACAATCTAAATGAAAGTTGTACATTATGTTAAACCGAGAACTTTCATAAAAAGAACGTCAAAATCTGACTTCGTATGAGGAAGTTATGATTTTTCTAAGTTTCGGTTTAGCAATAGACAACTAAAAATTCGAAATAAAAATCAATCGATATTTAGCCGACACAACTTAAACGAGAATCGAAGGTCTCGTCAAAATTAGTACAACGGTAAAAGGACAGACGAAAACGGACTTCGGATGAAGAAGTTATGAATTTTTAACGGATTTCCTGTCCCGGTCTGTTAAAAATAATAATATTAAAAATAAAGTCAAAATTTGCTGACGAAGTCTAAACGAAAGTCGTAGAGTATAACTTTACCTACTCGTGCCTATAAAGAACGTCAAAAACGGAGCTCATATGAGAAAGTTATGAATTTCACAAGCTTTGGGCACAAAAATCGAAAAATGTTGGATATCGGGAAATTTCACATGGTCACCATTCGGCCACATCACCTCGCATGCGAGGCTTCCCCATGTCCGCCCCGTGTCGCCTTCTGATTCGACCGAAGTCGCGGTCCAATGCGCGTCCGACGCGCCTCGCCTCTGTGTCTCGCTTCCGAGCATCGCACTGCTGCTTCTGACTTCGGCCTCGTGGCCTTCGCTGCTGATGTCGCGTGTCCCGGTGACTCATATCCTCGGCCGAACCCTCGCCCCTATATAAAGGGTGCGAGACTCTCCGGTTCCTTCACCATTTTGGATCCTTTTCCACTTCTTTCACCTCCCTAAACTTTCTTACAACCCCCCAAAGCCCCGGTATCATATCTAAAACCCGAAGCAAGCCCTGAAGCCCCGAAATTCTCGAGAAGCTAACCTCTTTCCAGTCGAAGTGCTGCCCGCGTAAAGCCCGGTTTTTAATCAAAAACTCATGGTTTCTTCGAGAAAGATCATTTATAGAAACGAAACGCTGCCCAAATCATCACTTATCAGGTGAGTTCATACCCCTATAATATACCTTTTTAAATGGTTTTAAATGCTTTATAAGGGGGGAATACAACTTGAACACAATCATATTGTGTTAATAATTCATGTGATATCAATCGCATAAAAGTTCTTCTTATGCTTTTAAATATGGACTTTAAAATAAAGGATTACCAATTGTTTCCAGAATAAATTGAAGTCATATAAATTCTTCTAGAATAACGTTAAACTCTTTTAAATGTTTTTATAACTCTTTAAACTTATAATTGCCAAAATCATGTTTATATATGTATAAATATATAAATAAGATTTGAAGGGCTTAGGACTAATGAATTATCTTATTTCATTTTCCTTGTTCGGATGTGGAATTAAGGTGGTGTTATTTGTCCGAAGGTCGTTTCCTTCTTAATTTTATATATATATATATATATATATATATATATATATATATATATATATATATATATATATATATATATATATATATATATATATATATATATTATACATATATGAATATAAAAGATTACTTCATTCAGTATCATTACCTTTGTATCATGCTGAACAAAGGTGTTCATCCATGAAAAATCATGCTAATCAGATAGAACATATAAATTATAATAGGTATGATATATGGGTCAATTCTCAATATCAATCATCTTAAACTTATATATGGAAAAGTTTCATCATTACTGTTAAAAGGCTTTTTCCACTGCATTACTCGTAATCTCGTTGATACAATAAATTTGTGAGACGCTTCATGGTGTACTTATCTAAGTACGACCTTAAGTCCTGACTTATTAACCAAAATCTCCTGGAGGGAGAGCGTGAATTTGTGTATAGATCTATACGGTACTGACAATCCCGCACCTTAACTGTTCGCTACAGTTTGGCCGGCAGGCCTAGGGTGACAAATGTCATATCGTTTCCGACGCCTGAAGAACGTCGCAGCAAGCACATCAGTCATATTATTATGGTTAATAGAATTCACATGGAAAATACAACGATTAATTTACGTAGTAATATACTTCTTTTAAAACATTAAGAAAAGATAATACATCATACCGGGTTTGCATTAACAGGGGTACAAATACAACATACCAGGGTTAGCAAATCACGGGGTAATAATACATCATACTGGGTTTGCATTAACAGGGGTACAAATACAACGTACCAGGGTTAGCAAATCACGGGGTAATAATACATCATACAGGGTTTGCATTAACAGGGGTACAAATACAACGTACCAGGGTTAGCAATCACTGGGTAATAATACAAACTGAAATAGGAACACACGAGAGATCTATTTTTCTAAATAAGTATACGAGGTCTAAATTACTTTGTAAAGAACAGGATTAATATCAATGTTTTACAATAGAACGGATATAACTAATAATACTTTTACAAATGGAACAGTTTATGGGATTAAACTACTTTTACAAATGGAACGGTTTTATGGGGATTTAAAACTACTATTCAGAAACGGTTTTATGGGGATTTAAAACTACTTACCAGATGGAACTTAGTCATTCACTCTCTTTAGACTAGTATAACATAAAGGACCTTTAGTGGCTAATTCTATAATTCCTTAGTTTATACATCAGAGTTATATATAAGTAATATCCGATTGATAGTGAAATGTGTGACTTTCGCCTTACTTCCTGTTCCTTGTTTGGTTGTGGGCTTAGGGCAGATTCACCCATTTAACGGTCCATTAGATATTAGGTTATATATAACTAGGATAAACTAAGTAATTGCAGAGGGAACTATTGAGGTTATCATTTTATCACATCAGGAAATATAGGATTTTCTGGAGGAACCAGCGAACCTTTCCAAAGAACATAGAGTATACTTTATAGAACTAAAATACTTATGAACTCACCAGCTTAAATGTTGATCTACTCTTTCAAAATAACTTGTATGATCAGGAAATCCAGTAGAAAGGTACACTCCCGAAGCTTTTGAGAAGACTACCTTGTACCGTACTGCGACTCTTGTCTTCTACTGTATCTACTTTGAGGTTTGAATATGTAATGTTTAAACACTTATGTAAAAATTATACTTATTAATGCAATGGTTGTTTGTACTTTGATTACTATATTGCATGTGTTGTGATACTTACATGACGTCCTCCGCCCCCGAACGTTTCCACCGTTCTGGTTTGGGGGTGTGACAGATTGGTATCAGAGCATTGTTTATAGTGAACTCAATATATCAGTCATAAAAGATATACAACTATAAACCCATTGGGATAAAAACACTTTGACCAAGAGTTATACTTTAAAAATATAACAATATTTTATAAAAGTATAAGTACATGCAGAATATATATACTAGAATGAGTATCACAAGAAGAACAAGACAAAAGTATTTGGATATTGGACATTATAGTTAAACCTGGACAGTTATGTAATCATATCTGGGATCAATATAGCCTGATCAACTATATTCATTTGAGATATGACCAACATGTGTTTGGGAGTGATTGTAGTGTTGCAACAAGTCTAAAACTTACCTAGGTACCATAAGAATTCTAGAACCAAACATAAAGGTTAAAATACTATAGGAGTATTTTAGGATGCTATAACAAGAAAACTGAAAACTTATCGACTTCTTATATCTAGAAGTCCAAGAATCAAACTTATAATTAAAATACCATGGAAGTATTTTAGATACCATAATTAAACTTTTGGGAAATTTTAAAAGATCTTTTCTGGTAAGTCTATAATTACTAAGTGGATACATTAAGGTTATATATAGTTGAGATTTTATAGACTTAGAATATGTGATTTTCACTCTACTTCCTTTTCCTTGTTTGGATGTGGTTTTAGAGTAGGATTACTTATTCGAAGGTCTATTTGATCTGGATTATATATAATCGGTACACACTATGTGATTATAGAAGGACCAGAAAGGATCACCTTCGTAAAAATTTAAATTTTCTCATAGATTCTTTAGACATTCCCATTCTCGTATAAACCCCTTAGATAGATGCAGTCACTCCAGCAATCAATAGAAGAGTTAAGGAGGATCCAACAGAATTTCATTAGGAGAATTCTGAGAAAGAAACAGATGAGAAGTAAAGAAAATATAGAAATCATTTAGTTCCCTTACCCTAATAAGGACACCAATGGGAGGTTCGCATGAACTTCCGAGATTCAAAATCTTCATTACGAAGTAATGGGGATCAGTGTCAGAATCGGAAGTAAGAAAGCTCAGGAATTCGATATACCTACGGAGGAGAAAGACATCCTATAGATATCAGGAGAGAACAAATCATTACCGCCCATAATAGAACAGAGAACAGAGGAAAACCACGCGTGATTCATGTGAAGTGTTTGAGCGCCTTTTCATCTAAGTAATAACTAGTAAATCGATTCAACCTAGTGAGTTAGTATTTACATTACTCACATTAGGTTTTCAGCTTATCTTCTTTTCCTGTCACGGCTAATAACAATCAATCAGATCACGAAATCTCAATTGATAGTGATTACTTCTCAAATTCATAAGTCTATTTTATGTAGACTTTATTATGAATTGTTTTCAAATCATTTCGAAAGTTGGAACACGATATCCACCAATCGAAGGTAACTTAGTTCGGATGACACTTGGTTCATAAGCATTCTATATACTTATTTCTGCTCCTTACCAGGACTGCATCATAGGGATGCAAGTCGAATCATTGAGAACAGTATAACAAAATGAAAAATTTATATGTAGATACAAATGGTTAGAATACACCTAGAGACAACTATCGTTCCTCACGAGCTCGTTTTCTCTTCGTATAGCAGAATCATGCCTCTGAAGAAACAAAACCAACCCACCGTTAAAACACCAATTCTTCAAATAGATTCAGCTACGTTTCAAGCTGCAGTCACAGCAGCTGTAGCAGCTGTCATGGCACACCTTAATGCTAACAACGCAAATGTTAGTGGTAATACTATCGGCAATCTCGATCGTAGTGATAACCAAGTACAGCAACGAGTACCTATTTGTAAGGACACTTCGAACCTTAAGCCTAAGACAATTAAATAAGTTTCCAGTAATAAAAGTTTGTTGCTATAATGAGAAACAAAGTTTCATTGCTATAATGAGCAATCAAATTCGTTGCTACAAGGAGCAAACAAGGTCATTGTTAAGACAAGTAAATAAGTTTCCAGTAATAAAAGTTTGTTGCTATAATGAGAAACAAAGTTCGTTGCTAGAATAAGTAAGCTAGCTTGTACATATATGAGCAAACAATGAGTTCACAACCAAGCCTATGACTGATGCCCTATCAAGATATATGCTTATCGTTCCATAGATGAATATGGTATCATGCACTCAAGCAATCGGACGAGTGATGAATTGTCAATTCCTAATAGCGCTATTTATAATGATCATTGGCTCAAAGAGTTAATGGTTGGAGTAAAGTGGAAGGGACTTAAGCGGATAAGGTCTCATGTTTCAAGTTGCATAAACATACATAGCAAAATATAGCAATCAAGTTTGATACAAATTAATTTAAATACAACGAACAATAAATGGTTTTTGGACATGCTTTTCCACCCCAAAACATCAAAACTAAAAATATGGGGAGTTGTGAATACTCACAATGCATTGAGATGATGCAAATGATGCCTTGAACTACATTCCACTTGTACCACTATCGATTCCTACAACGATGTTACACACTAACGAGTCTCTAATCAAAATCTAATACTAGTATACTTACTACTACAATAAAATTATGTCAATATTGTGTCAAAATTTAATATTGTTAAGTTACAAAAAAATTTCTGTGAAATTTAGATTTCTATGAATCAATTTGTTGTATAACAAATTCAAGTGGACATTCACATTATTGAAATATTAAAATTTAACATTTTAGGAGGTGTTCCAATGATTAAATATTTAAAAACTAAATCAATTTAGTTCCAAAATTTCCTAAACTTTGCATTTCAGTTTTAACCAAAGTCAAAGACCTTAAGATAAGTTTTCTTGTATTTTTTATTTGTCTAACTATTTTTCACAATTTTAATTTCTTGAATAATCATAAAATCATGAAAAATACTAAACAGTTAATAAAAATTACCAAACTTCTAATTTTAGTTCTAACTGTATTAAAAGACTTTCAGATAAGTTTTAATAGATTATAGATATGTATAGACTTTTTCCCTATATTTAATTCTCTAGATCGATAAAAATTCATGAAAAATAGCAATCAGTTAAGAAAATTTCCCAAACTTTGTAGATCACTGATATGTAACATATATAATATGGGAAAAATATAAAAATGGATTTTCAAATAGATTAACATGATTTTTCTGATTTTTGTGTATTAATCCTATCAAAATAGAGATAAATAGAAAATAGTTTCAAAAATTCTCCAAACTTTTTTTAATGGCATTATTAGACATATGAAAGCTGGGAAAAATATAAAAGTTGGATTCCAAACAGTTTAGATATTTTTCTTTGTTTTATTCACTTAAATAAGCATTAATTTGTGAATAATTATTAAACGGTGAATTAAAAATATTAAACCTTTATTTTAAATTCATGTATAGTGTACATAAGCTGGGAAAACTACCAAAATTGATTTTCAAATAGTGTAACCCGATTTTATGATTTTAGTGTTTTTATTTTAACAAAAATGAAGATAATTAGAAAACAGTATGTAAAATTTTCCAAAATTAGTTTTCCACTTTTATTAAACATATATAATCTGGGAAAAATGCTAAATGTGTTTTTCATATATAGGAGTCCGATTTTCATAATTTGTGTGTATTTAATAAAACAAATTAGAATAAATAGTAAACAGTTAAGATAATTCCTAAAAAAAATTTGTAAAATTGTTTGATGTTGTATATAATATGGTAAAAATATGAAGAGTCATTTGTAAATAGTGGAGTCCAATTTTTGGATTTAAGAATGTTTAATCTTAGGAAAATAAGAAGAAAAAAGTAAAGAGTAGAGAAAAGTCACTAAACTTTTTATTTGCCATCCTACTATAAAATAAGATGTCCTGGTATATTTTCATGAATTTTGGATATGATAAACTATTTTTTCCGTTTTTAGTCCATTAAATACCCAAAAATCATGGAAAATTAGGAATAAAATGTGAAAAATTCCCAAAATATTTTTGTAAGTATGACACACGACCTATAAGAAGTGAAAATTCTTAAATGATCTTTTAATATCTTGAAACTTGGTTTTATGATTTTTTTTTTTTTGAGTTAATCATAAAGAAAATTGAAAATTCATAGAAAAAAGTAACAAAAATTGATGAAACTTCGTGAGAGATGTTTATTCACGTTATGGGTAATCCATGAATTTTCTCAGAATTTATTGATCGAAAAAGTATTTTATGTGAATTATTGCTCTATTTTCTTGCAATAATTATAATAAATCGAGAAAAATGAATTATTTTCTGAAAATTTCTGGAACTTCTCATTTTGTTGGTGGGATTCTGGAAAAAATCGGATTTAGGCAGAAAATAAGTTTTGGGTATTTTTATGTAAATAAAGTCCTTGATGAGCACATTTGAAATCTTTTAGCAATGAACTTTGAACATCTAACATCTAGGCTTGAAGATCATTACATGCATGTCGGTTCAAGGACCATGCATGGTGTTAGAAGTGTTCAAAAGTCATTTTTGAAGAAAACTTAAGGTGTATGTGGTGATTTTCCACCAAAACTTGTAGAAAAGTGCATTTCCTTGATTTTGATTTAGGTTTAGATCATGGGACTTCACCATCTTGTCATGCATGATGTTTTTTGGGTGAAGTCCTACCACCACCATCATCAAAACCGTAGGTGGGGGTTGTGTGTATGTTTATGTGCTCATGATCTTTAATTAGAATGGAGTAGAAGAAGAAGAAAATGCAAGAAAATACTAAAACTTGAAGGAATAGTGAAGTGAAATCAATTTTACCTTCAAGAACACCACAAGATGATGAAGATTTCGAGTTTAAGGTGTGTTCTTGGACTTATTTTCTGGAAAATTTGGTGGGTTTGAGATAGAGGAAGAGAGAAATGGAGTGGTGGAGTGTGAGAGAGAGAAAGAGTGAAGGAAAAGTGAAGAGTGTGGGTTTGTGTAAAAGTGATTAAATGTTTTTGGAAGACAAATTTTGAAGGAGGAGAGAGGGTGGACGAATTTTTGAAGGTGAGAGGGGCTCCCTCTCTCTTCCAATTTTATAAAATTCAAATATTTTATACAAATATCAAATTTTTATAAAATATACACCTTAACCTAGTTTTTATTTATAAAACATTGATTTTTGACTTATAAATTAAGGGTAAATGTTAATGACTTAATTTTTATTTTCCTTGAATATATTTCCCTGAATTTAATTATTTTAAATTTATATTGTAAGGTTCATAATTATTTTCATATAATTTTTGAGGTTAAAGTTTACAAATTTAGGTATTTAGGGTTTTTCAAATTTTTGCTAAACTTTGAATATCAAAATAACTTGAATCTTTGAGACTACAAATTATTTTTGGGTTTCCTAACTCTTATTCAAGTTAGAAATAATGTTTGTAAATTATTTTTATAGGTTTTTTGGCTTTCTATGTAGTGGTTTCGAGATTCAAGTGAAATTGAAGAATCAAGTATATTAGTCCTAGTTTCAACTTTGACTTAAGTTCCTATGAGACTCTGACCTAATTTCTACTTCTAGGTCAAGTGCATGATGTGTCTACATGATTCATGCAAAGATGTTCGAGTCAAAGAATGACATGAATATGGATAGTCATTACAGTTAAGTAGTTGTAGAATTAACATATCAATGTAAAATCTAAGTACATTATCCTTTGATTCTACTTGTTTCCAAGTTTCTAGTAGGTTATAACTTAGCTTCTAGTTACAAAGTCTAGTATGTGTCGTGCCTATATGTGCAACTAAGTTTATTCAAATCTAAAACTGTCTCAAATTTTGACGGTTGTCACATTATGAGAGAGAGATATATAAATAGTTTATTAATTATTCATGTGATAATAAATTAATTCGAAACTAGTTTATAATTAATTTGTACTAACTAAAAGTGTAGGGATTAAATGTAAGTTATTCAATAGTTGAATAATGGGAGGTTCTGGATCCCATAAGGATTAGGGACGAAAAATCAGCAAGGGATAAGCATTGAGATTTTTGTCTCATGCTTCTTTGGAAAGGAGATTTGAATTTAGATAAAATGGATTATTTAATTATTATATTTATCTAGTTACCAATCCAAACTAGTTTTCTTTCCAAGCAACCGGAAGCTATAAATACCCCTCCATGGCACCTCATATTTTCATCCCACTCTTATCTACTTAACATAATAAGAGTTTCTCTTCTATCTTGGTTAGTTCCTTAGTCGATCTCGATTGTTCTAAGGGTTAATATTCTTAACATCTAATAATTTAGACTTATTGGATGTGAAGTATTAGAAGTAATCTACTTTGGTTTCAATCTTCCAGGGCTTGAAACATTTTTGAGATTGTCATCAAAGGCTCTTTAAACAAATTGGTTTTGCTAAAGGTTAGTGTTCTTGATCTCTATTATCATTGTTCTTATTTCTTAGGCTAAAGATCCTTGTACGTTTTAGTTATATAACTTGAATTAAATTTTGTTTTCAATGTTCTTATGAAGAACATGAAAATTTCATAATGATTTGGTTAAAATCAAAATCTTGGATGTGTTGTGGTTTTAAAATGGTGTAAAATATTTTTGGTAATTATCTCCAAGAGGTTTGATTTAACTTAAGCCATTATCTAGAATTTATTATTAAGCCAGATTATTTTGGATTTGGATATTTACGAAATACTTATGGAATTTTCGAAAATTCCAAGAGTACCAAAATTATTTTGGATAGTATTGGCTACCTAATTTGAAATCCTTTCCTCATTAGCAAATCTAAAATTTTAAATGAACAAGGTTTTTAAAGCTTAAATAGTTTAAATTAATTTTGGTAATATATATATATATATATATAATTCAAAACTTACATATAATTTGAATTCAATTAATCATTATCATGATTTAAAGATTTAATTGATAAATTATTTAAACATGGATAATTAGGATTAATTAGTTAATTCAAATTATATATATATATATATATATATATATATATATATATATATGTAATGTTAATTATTAAAATGTGTCCTCACATGATTAGAAATTTATATCGTGATTTAATATTACCATTTGAACACATATAGTTAATTGGAACTAATGATAGATATACATAGTTTATTAATTATTCATGTGATGATAAATTAATTAGAAACTAGTTTAAAATTAATTTGAATTTAACTTGTACTAACTAAAATTGTAGGAACTAAATGTTAATTATTCAATAGTTGAATAATGAAAGGTTTTGGAACCCACAAGGATGAGGGACAAAATCAGCAACAAATAAGCCTTGGGATTTTTGTCCCATGCTATTATGGGAAGGAAAGTTGAACTTAGATAAATTAAGATTATTTAATTATTATCTTTATCTATCTACCAATTCAAATAAGCTTTCCTTCTCCCTAGTACCTTATTTTTTGTCTCAATCTTCTCTGCAAGAAGGACTAAGTGTTTCTCTTCTCTGTTGGTTAGTTCCTTAGTCGATCTCTATTATTCTAAGGGTTAATCTTCTTAACATCTAATAATTTGGACTTATTAGGTGTGAACCATTAGAGGTAATATTCTTTGGTTACTATCTTCCTTGTCTTGAAGCATTTTCGAGTTCTTCTACAAAGGGTCTTCAAGAAAATTGGTTTTGTTAAAGGTTAGTGTTCTTGATCTCTCTTCTAGTTGTTCTTATTATTTAGGCTAAATATCATTGTAGGTTTTAGTTGTTTGATTGCCTTAGATTAATTTATCATGTTTCTGTTGCCATGATAATCTAAGTAAGTATATATAGATAACCTATCAGCTACATGCCAATATATCTTGAATATATTTTCTCGGTGACATGGTAAGACCATTGTTGTTTCGTATAATTTAGACCCCAAGAAAATAAATTAGACTTCCCATATCTTTAAGAGAAAAAGTGATCAAGATTATCAATAAAGCATTGTAGAATATGAGTATCGTCCCTAATAATTATTAAATCATCAACATAGAGTTGGATGTAATAGTTGCAACAGAGGAGGGGTGAACAAATCGTAATGTGTCTGACTGACAAGCCAGAAAACCATAGATAACCAAGTGAGTTTTGGGCCAAGCCCAGTCAATAAAGAGCTTTAGTTAGACGACATATATGATTATGGCAATATGGGTCTTTAAAACCACATGGCAGCTCCATGTAAACTTTTCCTCACAAGTCGTCATTTTGGAAGGAATTGTTGATGTCCAAATGACGGGTCGTCCAACCTTTAGAGAGAGCCACAAAAAGAACTAGACGGGTCAATTTCAATCAAATTCAGTTAATAATCAACCTAGATAATCATTAATCGATCAAAATTGACAAAATAGTCAAAATATATTAACAAAGGCTAGTCTGGTTTGGTGGTCATTTATCGGTAAAAATTAGAAACATAGTCAAAATATATATATATTTTTTTATAAATAACTTCTTTTATAACTTAAGGTCCCCAATTAATAATTGATTAAGCCGATTAATCTTTTGACCTCAATCGATGACTACCTGCCGCCTAACAAAATTTACAATCTTTGACTCATAACGTAAATCAAAATTCTTTTTAAACGTGTTTTGTATGACACTTTTCCAGCAGCTTCCTAAAGGGCGTCCTTTGACACCCCTTGATTTGAAAATATTTTTAGAAATTATAGCATATTTTGTATATGGACACCCTTGTAATTTTTAGATGGACACCATTGTAATTTAGATAAAGGAAAATGACTTAAAAGGGTAATGAAGTATTTTTTTTTCAAGTTTAGTCACTTTTTTTTCGTACACTATTAACCATTGAACTTGATGTAGGTGTTCAAAAAATACCCTTATTACTGGCTATTGAAGGTTACCGGTAACATGGTAATCTCCGGCGACTCTCCGGTTATCTTCTCCGGTGAGTCGCCGGCGAACATCACTTTTCCGGCGATTTCAAATCCTTTCCTGAAATCATTTAAACCAAAAAACACAGATATAAAAACACACATATCAGAAATCGACTAACACATCTTGAAAATGTTTCTTCTATGGATAACCTTCAAACCATTTCAAAAATAAAAAAACTTCCATTCCATGGATGAACTTTCAAACCCAGATCTAAAAACCCATAAACGAAATCAAAGGCTTTGTTCTCGGATCTACACACACAAATCGATTTTGCACAATGTCAAGGGGGGCTCAGGTCGATTTTCTGTAGTGATCTCACGGGATTTAACGTCCATGGAAGAAATGGAGATTATTAATGGTGTCATTTAAACCAAAAACACACTCCTAAAACCGATTTCAGAAACAAACGATTTATGTTTGCTCGACCGGAAAGGGGGTTTAGGGTTGCATCAGGTCGTGGTTCGAGGTATTTAATAGGTGGTATAAGGTGGATGTTCGGTGATGGTGGTTTGGCTCGTTTTAAAGTGGAAGGCAACCGGTGGTTCTTGTTTTGATGACTGCTGGAATGAGAAAGTGGCAATGGAGGTGATGGGTGATTACGAAGATGATGAACAGGAGAATAGATATGGGTTTATCAGATCCGACACACACACATACATACACACCTACATCCATGGCAGAATCCTTGAAACGAGTTCTCCATTTTTCTTCTTTATTTTTTCAGATCTGCAAAAAGAGAATCGAGACCAACCCTTTTCTTCCATGGATGAACCTTTATCAGCTTCGAGTTTAGGTTCTTCAAATAACTCCAGTTTTCGCCGGAAAATTCATACATTCACCGAAAAATTCATATTTTTGTCGGATAATACATATATTCAACATAAAATTCATATAGTCTCCCGAAGGATCATATATTGGCCAAAAATTTCAAATTGACCGGCTAAACCTATAATAGCCGGTCATAATGGTTTTTATGAACATAAAAACAAGTGGAATGGTAAATAATGTACATAAAAAAAATGACCAAATATGAACAAAAACAATAATTTGTTACCCTCTTTAGTCATTTCCCTTTAGATAGACAACATAAATCCTCGGTAAGGTTTACAAGAAAAAACGATCTTTTACAAGTTTGAAAAAGATACTAAAGTAGAGAAAATAAAAATAAGTTGCAGAAAATAAAAATAGAAAATTTAAAAGCCTTGTAACTACCAATAGATAAACAAGTTCACAGATTCACACTTACAACTTATCAAAGCAATAGGAGTTGCAGAAAAATTGAAAATTTGAAGAGGTAAAATGATGGTTTGGACAAAGATAAAAAAACAAAACTCAATAAAAAAACGGAGAAAGTGCATTTGTCGCCGAGAAACAACACTTCCTGTCGGAGAAGCAGCACCGCTCCATGTCTACCCCACCCGTTGCAACCTGTGATATTGTGCATTTGTCATCTCTACTTCTGGTTTGCTTCTTAAGCTCAACTCATATTTGTTGATATTTATTTGTAAATGAAGCTACTATTTTACTTACCCTCAAAATCACTATACTTTTCCTTTATGTTTTATGTTTCCGACGTTTCTTGATAATTGTGTTCGGTACATTAGGCCTAGTACTTAATGCATGTGACTCAAAGTTTCATAGATTAAATTCTTATATTTTTCAATTAAATATAATGTCAAACTTAATCGTTTTTTTTTTGAAGCAGTAAATAACTTATATAAAACCAGCATTAGCAAGATGCTAAGCCATAGTACAACAAAAATGTGTAAAAATTACATAGGAGAACAGGAAATAAAACCCATGGTACTGTAAAAATTACATAGGAGAACGGCTCCATTCTGCCCAGTTTATAGAGCTCATACCCATGTATTTGCATCATTCATATGTTTGAGAAATGACAGCATCTGCAGTTTTTGTTGGAGATATCGTGATTTTCTTGAAAATTTTATCATTCCTCACTAGCCAAATGTTCCATAGTATCGCATAGAATATCATAATATTTTGTAGGTTAAAGTGTGTACGCAATTTTATTTGATGATAATTATTTAATTGTCATGTATGCGGTTAATTTATATACCGGAAGTAGTATAACTATGGGTGTGTTTGGCAAAAGTAGCTGTTAGCTGGTAGCGGGTAGCTGGTAGCAGGAAGTTGTAGCTTTTGTTTGTTATATGAATGTTTGGCAAAAAGTAGCTGCAAGCTTTTGAAATATATAAAATTACATAAAAACACAATTGATTAAAAATAAATAAATATATAAATATATTTTTAAGGGTAATTATGGAAATTAAATTCAAAAGCTTATTAACGTTTTGTTAAACGCTACATCAAGTAGCTTTTAGAATTGGAGCGTTTTGTTGAAACTAAAAGCTAAACCCTCGTACTGCCAAACGAAACTTTTAGTTTAAACTGGAGCGTTTTGTCAAAAGCTAAAAGCTAGAAGCTCTCAAACGCTTCTAAAAGCTTCGTGTCAAACACGCCCATATTTCAACGTATTAATGTTTTTAAAAGAGTTGAAATTATATAAAAAATAGAATGTGAATAATTTTATTGCAAGAAAACTAATTTTATTGTGTTGACTACATGAGAAGAAAAACAAAATAATCCAACTTTTATGGTTCTTAAAAGTATAAAAACACGTGTTTGATATTATAATTGTCTTAGATGATATTATGAAAACCCGACTGGAGAACAAATTTTTTTTGTCCCGTTAATTTTGTGCTCTCAATTAATTTGGACACCCGTGGGCTTTAATCCAGGATTCGCCCACTTTTTCCATATCAAAATATAACTTCTTTTACCTTGCTGACATTCTAAAAATGAATGAAAAACATAATCAAACTAATCGTAAAATATATTCCATAACTTCTCGAACAATTAAATAATTTAACCGTATCTAAAATATTGAGTCATAAACTTAGACAAATATATGACAGTTTTTCTACAAACTTTCAAACAATTAAAACATTCGATTATTAATTGATTAATATAACATGTTAAATTTTCATTTACCATATCCAAATTTATATACCAACTTCAAATTAACATCCACCTACATAGTGGGCTTACAGACGTACGTACCCTAATTATTAACTAAAATGAATTTATTGATTTTAAGCTTAGCCCATTTTGTTATAACTTTTGTTTGGGCTTGAACGCAACATGAAACTAATATCACCTTATCAAGTCAAGTATCAACCGGACGTCGAATATTGTAATTTGGTTTCAACGGATCAATAAGTTTTGCACAATGGAACATCAACAGGCAATTTAGAAATCGTAACATTCAAGTATTAGCGTGTGTAGATTATCAAAATGAACGACTAAGTAAATGCCATGAAACCTAAAATCCAAAATCGATTCTCCAATGTCTTTGAATCCTAAATCAATTCCTCAAAACAGAACACAAAATTAGCAAATAAGCACTAGTCAATCATGAATACACATATTCGCTAAAATTTCACACATAAAAGCACATGCATATGAGAGTCTGAGACTATTAATTTAAAAACACGAGAATTGTAAGTGTACTTTGTGTTTCATTCTACCAAACCATCAAATCTCAGAGTCAGAGTGAATTTCAAAAAGCTTTAATGATTCTCAGATGTTGAACAATAAATCTCAATTGGGAAGATAGAATGGAGATTCAGTGAGTGTTATCCGTTAGATGTGAAATCAACATTTTCATCCCATCACTGAAAGCAAAGAAAAAAAAGGAGGCCCAACTCCAAGAAAAAAGAAGTCATGGTTGAAGCAATCAGCAACCAAACCAGAGTTTTTTTCAACCACTGATTATATATGACTGACCTAGAATTTTAGATTAAGGGGTTTATATCATAATAATATATTAAAATATATTTTATATCAATGTAATATAATAGAGTCTTATGTTGGAAATATGATGTAACAGTAATATTCAATTAATCTTGAATTTAAATAAATAATAAGTGCTATTTGTGACAAAAACAATAGTATGCAAAAAGTATGGTATAAAATGCATTGATGTTATCTTATTTAAAGTGTTTGTTTGTAGAACATAAAGTTAAAATTATTGAAAGTGTAAATATGAAGAGTTGATGGACCGAAGCAGCATTAAGGAGTTGCAGAAGGGTAACAATGCTATTATTAGAGAGTTAAAGGGTGCAAAAGTTTTGGGCCAATTTATGATCTAATCCTAAGTTAAATTTCATTAAAAGGACAGGAAATGGCTCTTGTAATCACTTTAATTCTTTTTACTTTTTCACACCTTTAGGCTTTAACCCTTATTTTTCCCTTAGTCTTTCTCCAACTCCGATTGTCTATCTCAACTCCGGTGACAACTCCGACGACAAATACGGAAACCACCACTACATCTTCACCATCGAAATAACGTTTCCTTCTCTGGAGTTGAATTAAAATCACCAATTTTTGTGTGAATAGCATCGTGGAGTAGAAAATTTGATTCCTTCGACTCTTTTGCAAAATCGAATTTGACATGGAATTTAATTTTTCAATATACAACCAATTCAATATTCATTCTAGCTTATGCTTTTGGCCATCGAAACCTAATTTAGTCATCCAAACATATGGACAAACCAATTTGTATGAATTGTATCATCGAACACTACTAAACACCAATTTTGACTTAAATACCAATTTTGATTGAGCTTTTGAATCATCAAAATTCAATTCGTCTGCTTCAATACTCAACACCTCAAATGATTTTGATAATTTTGATTTTCAAGATAAGTTCCATAAATATCAAAATTTTCATTCAAAAAATCTTTTTAGATCAAACACACCAATTCAATCAAAATTTCATTTTCTTGATTTGTTCTTTCAACAACTCACTCCAAAACCTTTTGGCAAGAATCATTTGGTGGCATCAAAGGAATGATGAACGTGGTTATGGCGCTGGCCGACATCAAGCAGGCGTCGTTCGATCGAAAGAGAAAGAGGCGAATATGTTGCGATCGTGAATGAGGGACGAGACTTAACTTCTTGATTTTAAGGTGTAGAGAGATATGACGACGGCTTGACAAATAAATTTGAAGAAATTACAACAATAAGTTCTTCCAGCTTGCATAGTAAGGTGTATGGTTTAGAAGTGGGAGATTAAGGGTTCGATTCCTCCTCACCTTTTTTCTCCAAAAAATCTGATTTTTTAAAATTATAAAGGAAGGACATGCCACATCAACTGCCACATAAGCGCAACAGTCAACTTGGGGTGCCACCTCAGCAAGCAGTCCACTTGGCGCTACCTCAGCAGGTCGTTGAAAATGTAAAAAAAGGTTAAAGTGATTAAAGTAGCCAGTTTCCTGTCCTTTTTCGTTTATGAAATTTAATTTAAGACTAGATCATTAACTGACCCAAAACTTTGGGACTTTTCTGGAGATTTCCCATATTTTTACTTGTGATTTTGATCTTTCCACTTAAAAGAAGTTTTTTTTAACAAGGGATAAAAGTTAAAACACTTTCATTTGTAACATCCCAAAAATCAAGGTAAAATTTTCATTTTTCCAAAACCAAACAAAACCATAAATGTTTCCAAAATGTCAAAATCAAAAATCAGAGTATCCCAAGAAAAAATCTCATAAAATCTGGAGGATGTGCATGATCAAGCCTTTGCATTGCCCCGATCATCAGAAGAACCTGAAACATAAAACTTAAACTGTAAGTCAAAGCTTAGTGAGTTCCCCCAAGGTACAACACACAACCAAACAATGTACATATTGCATGTTGGGTCCACAACCTCACCGTTGGATTACCCTGGCCTACAACCTTCGAGTTGGATTGTCATAAATGTTGCATACTAGGTCCACAACCTCCCGGTTAGATTACCCTAGCCCACAACCTCCCGGTTGGATTGCTATACATGTTTAATATTGGAAAATTCTCAATTGTTACAGAAAACATTGTAGATCCGTTTTCCTTATTGGAACTCCAACATAACATCACCACTACTAACTCTAAAGTTGACAAGGTCACTCAGCAGGTCGCAGGTCTTGACTCAAAACTCGAACTTGTACTCAAATCTCTTCCGAGATCAAAGTTGTTGCACCCTCAAAACTTGATAGAGCCAATTAGTTAGACCAGCTTATCTCTCTTCCTTTAAAGCATACTTTAGAAGAAGTTGAGGAACGATACAATGACATCCTCGATCATTACATCTCCACTACCTCCATCATGCTTAAAATCCATGAAGAAATGATTACTGCTACTAACGAACTTATCAAGCAGACTCATGTTCGTCATGAGAAACTAATTCAGAGGTTAGAGTAGGAAATTCTTCATAAGGATGTCATGAACATGGTTATAGAGGAGATGCTTATCAAAATCATCCGTTCAGCCCAACATCTTATAGATACTCCGAACCGCAAATTTGATGAGATGCTCATCATTCTCGACAAAACCTCCAATCATCTCAAAGCTCAAGCTCGAACATCTGATATTATAATTCTCTCTCCAAGCAATCAAAATGAGCTTTCAATGGGTGTTCGATTGGTTAGACACATTGAAATCATATGCAATGCTTGTATCGGAGGCAGGGTCGTCCCATCCAAGAGGGGGAGAGAGAGATCATTTCAATGGAAACCAGTCTCGGAATTTGTGCTCTGATATGAAGAACCTGATGAAGAAATCATGCTAATAGATGCTTCAGAAGAAGATGATGTTGATGAAGATGATTTAGTGAGTGACGTGATTCTTGGACTTCAAGCTATTAAGGAAAAACCTGTCATCACCAAAATCCTTTCGAAAGAAGAGAAGAAGAAATGGTCAACAGTTTATTGGCCATCAACTCTAGCAGATGTCTGCAAAAGAATTCGCGACATGGCTAAGCTCAAAACAAAGTTGACAATTGATGCCTTCAAAGCCACTCAGCCAATGTCTCATCCAATTCCTGCTCCGAGGATTGCTCAATTTGATGAAGGATCTCCTATCAGGAAATCTGATGAAATTCCTGAAGAACCTTTAGTTCCTCCTCTATTCGAGCTATTTATTACTCAATCAGGTCATCAAATCATCTCAGCCATCTCTACTCTTGGCATCAATCAAAAGATAAAGGAAAAAGGGTCACATTTGAATCGAACAGCCTAGTGAAGTCAAGTAAAAAGTCTGAGGGCTGGTCCAAAGAACTATTTTAGCAAGCATTGGAAGAAAGCATCCGGATCCAAGCTCTAAAAGACAATCCAAATCCGAGGCATATCTCCTCTTTTCCAAGAAGGAATCTTAAACGAAATCAATTTTGTGCCTTTCATGTACATTGACCTTCCAACAAAAGATGCAGACCAACTTGACTTACCAATCTCTCCTCATGGATGCTACTACATCAAGTTCGCACCTTTACATTCATCAGATGATCGCCAAACCATCATCTGAACTGAGCGCGAGAGATTGAGTACCTTCTATTCCACCAACGCATGACCTCAAAAGGAAGTGTGGTCTGGGAAAAGAATTACCAAGATTGTTGGTCATGGTAGAAAGGTTGAAAGAAAGTTTGATCTCGACTGTCTTATCTATAAATACTTATTATCTCGGAACAAGCAATCCATTATCACCATCACTGACACATACTTTCCCCTGATGAATCCAAACGACATTCTCGTTATAGCTGCTCATCTCAGAGAATGTCAAACAAATGATTCAAGAATTAGAGGTTACAACTCCGCAATCAACTTACTCAAGGACTACATTGTTGAATATTCCAGATCCGATATGGAGTTTGCTCATTTGTTCGGAACTGAAAAAATTCTTGCCCACAAATTACCACTGAGCTTCCTGAAGCTCAAATCTCAGCCGAAGGACCAATTGAAGAGCTAGAAATTGGATATGTTTATCTCAATAAAAAGTCCAATCAAAAGGAATTTTTCCGAGTTCTTGAAAAACATCTCGTTCTCACCAAGATTCTTTAGAAGTTCATATCGAATGCTACCAAGAGTGACTCCCCTAAACACATCAAGAAGGAATTTATTGAGCATCTCCAGTGGTACATTGAAGTACGAAGCTAACTGTAGAGTGCTTATCTGCTTGTGTTTGAAGAATCCAAGTGACAAGTCAAAAGATTGCTAAGGTAACTTAGGAGAGATTGTTTATACAAGAAAAGTGATCCTTATGCAATCTGAGGTAGCATCTGTTTGAGGTCAAGTGTAACATCTATAAAAATTTCATAAAATTTAAACTTTTCAAAACAACCCTTTTTCTATAGAAGTGTTTACAAAAACCGTTGTTCTCAAAGCATTATTTAAAAATCAGAATCTCTTTCAACATAGTTTTCAAAACATTCACATTATCAGAGTTTTCCAGAAATGATAAGCCCAAAACGCGAGGATGTGTACGGTCACGCCTTCACCTTGCTAGGATCCACTGAAGTACCTGAAACCATAAACCAAAACTGTAAGCACGAAGCTTAGTGAGTTTCCCCCAAAGAACGAAGACCCAAACAGTTAACATATACAAATAACATCATGCAATGGGTCCACAACTACAAGACTGGATTACCCCTGAACCCACAATATGAATATGGCTTGCTTATAGGGCCCACAGCTCACATCTGGCTTGCTCTTGAGCCCACAACATAAGTGATGGGTTTTGAGCATTCTAACACTTCCTAAGTGTACATGCAACCCTAATAACCTTGAATCTATGTTTTCTCTATATACATGCAAATTTCTTTTTCAAGGTTATTTCCTAACTAGCATGGCATGGGGATTACATAAAACATAAAACTAGTAGAAATACATACCTTGTTGTTGCTTGGATTCCTTCAAGACTTTGTGAGCCTAGCACCCCAAATGTTGTGCCTCAAATGCTTCACACAACACCACAAGACTTGGAATAACTTGAGAGAATACTTCTAGCACTCAAAATCGGTTATGCCCTCTCTAGTAACCCTAGGTCACGATTTTGCTAGCCATAGGGTTCCTTTTATAGTGTTGTCACAATTAGGGTTTACACATGAATGCCCTTAATTGTCATGACTCTTGATTTCCCATGACCCATGGGTTTGTAACTCCCATGGACTATCCATGGAGCTCCATATGGTTATAACCAAACCCATAAACCATGGATCATTAATCCACCATAAAAGAATTGATGATTGTCATAATCAACCCTATATATTTAATTAGTCTCACTTTGATCACCAAATTAATACTAGATTAATACTTGATCAATACTAATTAAATAATACTATTATTAATATATTAGAACTTATAATATATTAATAATCATAAGTGCCTTATTCTCTCATTTAGTCTATCCAAGTATTGCAATGCCATGCAACCCAAATGGACCATGCCGGGTCGGGTCAAGTTCATACCAAATAAAGTTATGGACTTAGACACTATATCCAACAGTCTCCCACTTGGATAAGTCTAATAACTATATTTGCAAATATGACTTCAAAATCCGACTAGCAATCGTAGCTCTTTCAAAGTCTCTCAGAACTGAGATGATGATGATACGCCATTTAAGATAAGTGATCATATAATCCTCTGTTCTCATGATATCAGCCGGACAAACACATGGAACATGGTCTTACTTATTGTCCAGCATTTGTTTCTCGATCTCTGATTTGTTTCGACATAGAACTAAATTGAACACATCAATTAGGTTCTGACCGGGCCTGGTACATAAGTCAAAACCAAATCATCGAGGGGCCCAGATATCGCTTCTATTTCTAGAAGGAACAGATAAACTTCGACTGATATGCTTGTACTAACTACTTGTTGAATTATTCACAAAGGCACGTTTTATGACATCGAGTTACCAATGCGTTTTCGTACAATCAATGAATAACCAACTCATAGTCAACAACTCATATCTCTAGGTTTGAAGATTTATATGATATTACCGTCTCACGATCACTCGAGATAAATTCCATGAAGTGATGCAAGTGAGCGTGGGTTGAATCCAATACTCAGCCCTTATGAGTACTCATGAATGTTGTAGCAACCATTGCATTGTCTAAAGCACTTTAGACAAATCATACAAGCCAAATTCATGACAGTCTTGATTCATATCTACTTCCAACATATGACTGATTGTGGATGGTTTGAATAATATGATATATACCATAACATAATTATTCTGGAAGTCAAAACATGCAAAGTGAAACACAAGAATAATACTAATCTTATATGGCCCCAACACTTTGAGTGTAAATAAAAACACCTTTTATTTAAGCACCATATTGATTACTCATTATTTATGTTTCGATTAATCAACTTTATGCTTGAATTAAAACATTAGTTGTCCCATGCTCCAAGCATGTACACTATGTTTTTCCAAACAACAATTATGCCATACTCCAAGTATGCATACTATGTTTACATATGGTCCTCTCTTTGTGAAATAGATCAATTGACAATATTCCAATGATGCTCATTTCACAATTCCAATCCTCGTTGTAAATGAAAGAATACCAAACTCTTGCCATCTACTGTAATCTGTTAGATTCTAAACTTATATGCAATGATCCCCTTGTAATGACTATGCACAGAAGTCACAAAGACTTGGCAACAGAAATTACAAAGTATTCCAATGGAAAACAATTCCATGGAAATGAAGTCTCAAATTCAAAGTACATTCCTTTAAACATCCTTCTTAGCATTAAGTTCTTTAATCTTACACAGATTCAAAGAATAACTTCCACCTATGGAGACAATTCCATATTACCATTTTGACCATCACTTCTGAACAAGAGTTGCCTCTTTTCAAAATATGTCAATATGGTCCTTACTCTATACTTCTAATTGTCCATGAGCAACCAATCTTTGGTAAACCTCAGATTGTCCTCGACAACTTTGCTTAATCATTTTAGTCATTTCCAGTTCTATTCCTTTTTCCATCTTAATGCCCTAGGCATTTGGAAAATTTATAATGGATGAATATTATAGCACATGTAATCAAACCTATACCCAAAGCATATGGGACATGATTTATGCTATAAAAAATTTTTATTTGCCATGTTTTCATAATTCGAACTATGAAGAGGGATGCCGTAATCATAATCGAATTTTGAGAACGCAACATATATAGAATTTCCTTATGTTAAACCATTCCAACATAACATTCATATATATTCTTGACTAAAGTAGATTAAATTCTCAATCTAAGCTTGTAGAATTGGAGTGAAGTATAAAATCCTCTCCCTTAATTATAGCAAAACAACTTTTTCAAGGCGAATTGAAACTTTTGTTTTTTATAATTAACATTGCTAACCTGCAATATTTAACATAATCGTCATGCTCCCACTAGCATAATGATTACCGGCATAACACTTTATGCTCCCACTAGCTTTGACATGTACTCAGAAATCTACTGGACTTCTAGAAATCAATACTTTATTGACTTTCTTACCAAAGTTCATAGATACTAGATTGCTTTGATAAGACTTTATCAAAAACATACACCTTTCCTTAGATAGCTCACATGTTTGTCTAGACTTTTTGCAATTCTCACTAGTTAGTGTGCCGGTTAACCACACACGCTCCACTAACTATATGAGAATGCAAATATCACAACCGCTATCTACTTAAAATCTTCTTAGTGGAAGCGTTTCCTCACCATCATTTTCATGAATCGAAGAGAAACCTTATGACACTTAGATTTTATGGTGTATGTGTTCCTATCCATGTGAATTTGTCATAACCATAATCACAGGACTAGGTTAGTGACACTTCCAAATTCATATGGACTGAACTTGTGCAATCTTAATTTCTTGCCACCTGGTAGCACAATGCCCACCATTGCTTCCGGGTTGTTATGCAAACAATTGAGAACTCATAGAACTCACAAGCATAATCAACTTTCAACTGGAACAGACACAGAAACAAGAATATGTCAACACGATAGGTTACAAACCTCAAGTCGTGGGCTAGTGATTAACAAAACTCTTGATTTAGTTCTTGAAACTATTTCAGAATCATTTAGACTCCCACTATCCTCTTGACATATAAGACTTCTCTTTGTCAAGAACCATTCCATGACAATACAAATATTCAAGAGCTAGTGCGGATTCTTATCAAGTTAAACACTTCTCACTATTGGTCTTAGCTGGTCTTTGTTTTATCCAAAACATCACAACTTACCAATCTCAAATGTACAAGAATAGGAAACATCTTACTCTACATTTGACAAGTGTTATGAACTTTCTAAAGACTATGTCACTCAAGTTACAATCTTGGAGTATAACTCCAGGATTTGTTTTTGGCACGAAGTATGAATTATCTTTTGATTTAACCATTTCAACAATTCACGATTCCTCTCCTCAGGCAACAAACACACTAAGGTGTCCTTAGAGGATCAATTGTGATATGGTTCCATAATCACTATGATAATCATAAAACAAAATACACAAGTACTCTCCCATCTCTTCAGATTGGAGAAAATTTTATCTTTCTGCCTTATTTGATTCTTCTTATTCATTCTACCATACATTGAAACTTTTCCAATGTTTCAGAATTACACTTAAACTCGTAAGCATAACCATATATCTAATCTACCTTTGTGGTGGACCTGACCAGCACATAACCAAGTGTACCCAGTCTTTTAGTCCTTCACTTGACTCACATGTACATGTGAACAAGGAATCAGTCTTAATTTCCCAAAGACGAAAACTTCTCATTCATCATACAATACAAGTTGCATGATTCCAAGTTTCTATCTAACTGAAACTTGGGCGATGAGAATCTTTCCTTATTTGGTAAATTATGATACTACCACAAATGAAAGAATCAAATCCATTTTCAAATATTGCTATTAATGGAAACATATAATCAACAATTTTTCACAAATGCCATTGTAAGGATACTTAAAATAAATAAAATCAAAACTTTTCTTTATTTTAAAACTTTGCGGAAAACTTATCCTTACAACCCATATGAAAACCTTGTTGTTATCTATTCCTAAGCAATATGTCTCAACTCTTAAGTAATAGCTCAAAATTCTGATCACCGAACCATGCGATCAAAATCCCTCTTCGCGATCAGAATCAGCATATCCTTCCTTTAAGTTTCTTCACTTTTCTTTGATTCTTAAAACATCAACATGTGACCCAGTCACATCATGCAATAAGAATCTCAGAATAGAAACTTAATAGAGTTTAGACAATGGACTTTACCTGAAGTAGAGTCAAACATTTGACTTTACTATCCTTATGGACTTTTAGGTAAATTTGGCAGCTTCGCAACCAATGCCCTTCCTTTGGCAACAGAAACATATGGACTCTTTGGAAACGGTACACGGGACTATCACAGACTTAGCCTTTCTCTTTACCATTTGGTCAACCGAGTTGACTATGGCCAATCCCTTTCAATTGGGAAGAGAAAGTTTTTCGAGACTTCCAATGTTACCATTGTCAATGTCCATGGAAGTTTGGGAAGTTGATCTTCCAATCAAATTTTGCTTTACCAATGCTCCAAATCATTGCTGATTCAGCATCATCAAGCAAATAGGTAAGATCATTAAGGGTCATGTCGTGATCTGTTATCAGGGAGTGACCAAGTCAACAGCCAGCTACCTTGAGACTTCGACACCCGACTCTCCCGGCTTGTCAATATGTGACTTAATCTCCAAGACCTAAGCACATATAGACTTTGTTTGCCAATAGGGATTGAGTGACTTAGAACTTATCATGTCTTGAAACTTGTGGGATAAGGAGATTTATTGGAGGAGGTGGAGGAAGTGAAGTATGATTTCCAGTCCCACTAATGCACAACAAAGGGATTGATCTTTCACCTTGGTTGCCATTTGGTATATCATCTTCATTAGGAAGCTTGTTCCTAAAGATTTGGGAAGACCATAGCTGTCTAAACTAGACATCTATAATGGGAGAAATTCAAGTTAGTTGATTTAAAGTCCTTAATATAACACCCAATATGAAATATTAAGGCTAGGACCCAACAACCTATTTATAACTGGAAGAGGGATGCCGTAATCCAAATTATAAAATAGTTGAAGGTAGGTAAATGACGATTTACCAATTTCCTACCATAAAAACGAAATATAATTAAGTTTTTAATTGGATTTGAAACTCCTAGATCTTTTGAGATACATTGAACTTTCAATGGCATGTTTGAATCTCGATTCTGCCCTCTCAAGTTTGTGACTGTGATGCCGAGGATCACAAACAAGGTGTGAATAACCATACAAATTGACTTGGTACCCTCAACAATATTACCTAATCGATGTGCCGGTTAACCACACACGCTCCACCGATCTATAATAAAGTCAAGTTACCCTTTGCCACTCTTACTAGTCCATGTTAGTGTGCCGGTTAACCACGCACGCTCCACTAACGACTTGGTAAGGTACAAAGTGTAATTTTATGGGCTAGCACCAATTTCACATTTTCCTAAAGTAACTAAGATTGAGAATTTATAATGTATAGTTACTTTATAATTCATTATACTTTTAACGAGTATTTAAAGTCGTATCCTACCAGTTCGGCTAACGACCCTCCACCGATCAAGGAAGCGGTGGGTGAGAGTGGACACCCATTAAGTCACCATTTTATAGGCAACAACCTTATACCCCCCTTATAGACCGGCTTCGTGAATGAGGCCTACTAACGGTAAGAATGACATATTCTTATACATATCTATATAATTAAAATTATAATAATAGTATAAGGGTGTATTTTAAACATTTAAAATACTTGGTGGTTTAATCTATTAATTAAACTATACTTAATTTAATTAAACTTAAACCATGTCTTTATGGAATTATTAACTCTTTTAATTAAACACTTTAATTAATTTAATGAAGTCCATAAAGCTTGAATTTTACCTTTAAAAAATTCTAAGAGTTCAATTTGGAATTAAAGTGTAAGGCTTTTCAAATTCCAAAACCTGAGGGAAAGAATTGAAACTATTCCAAGTCTCTTCAATTTGTAACTTATGAGTTTTAATGGTTCATAAAAATGAAGACTCTTCATTTTATGAAACCTCTTTAGTTCTTTAATCATAATTAAAAGAAGCGACTCTTAGTTATCCATAACTTGAGGACAAGTTATGGACACCATCATAGCCATTAAGATCATGAATTAAACACACATGGAGGTTACATATAATTCCTATGATCTTCTAAAAACTCATAAGAACACAAATTCATGTCAAGCAATTTCAAGAAATCATATAAACATATACAATACTTGAAAATTGATAAAAGTCATGTAAAATGGGTTAACATAATCATTATCATTTTGAAAAACAGATTTTACAAGTCCAAAACAGATTGGGATAATGATCTTAATCCATTTCCAGCAACAAAACTCGAAAAAAAAATTGCCCAGCACGCTCCTACTCGCCGAGTGCATTATTCTACTCGCCGAGTAGGATGAATTTGTTCATGGACTCAGCGAGTCCTCCCCATGGACTCGGCGAGTCCAGTCGTCAGAATGCAGAATTTTCGATTTTTAAGCAGTTTTGCATCAAGTATACAGAAAACAATCCTAGGCTCTGATACCACTGATGGGTTTTGAGCATTCTAACACTTCCTAAGTGTACATGCAACCCTAATAACCTTGAATCTATGTTTTCTCTATATACATGCAAATTTCTTTTTCAAGGTTATTTCCTAACTAGCATGGCATGGGGATTACATAAAACATAAAACTAGTAGAAATACATATCTTGTTGTTGCTTGGATTCCTTCAAGACTTTGTGAGCCTAGCACCCCAAATGTTGTGCCTCAAATGCTTCACACAACACCACAAGACTTGGAATAACTTGAGAGAATACTTCTAGCACTCAAAATCGGTTATGCCCTCTCTAGTAACCCTAGGTCACGATTTTGCTAGCCATAGGCTTCCTTTTATAGTGTTGTCACAATTAGGGTTTACACATGAATGCCCTTAATTGTCATGACTCTTGATTTCCCATGACCCATGGGTTTGTAACTCCCATGGACTATCCATGGAGCTCCATATGGTTATAACCAAACCCATAAACCATGGATCAGTAATCCACCATAAAAGAATTGATGATTGTCATAATCAACCCTATATATTTAATTAGTCTCACTTTGATCACCAAATTAATACTAGATTAATACTTGATCAATACTAATTAAATAATACTATTATTAATATATTAGAACTTATAATATATTAATAATCATAAGTGCCTTATTCTCTCATTTAGTCTATCCAAGTATTGCAATGCCATGCAACCCAAATGGACCATGCCGGGTCGGGTCAAGTTCATACCAAATAAAGTTATGGACTTAGACACTATATCCAACAATAAGTCTGGCTTACTCCATATATCGATCAGTCATCGAACTGAATTATCAATGTCCAGCCCTCAGTACAAGTCTGGCAAGCCAACCGGGTCCTCAGCTCGTATCTGGAATGCTATTGAGCCCTCAGTATGAGTCTGGAATGCCCCACCTGGCCCTCAGCTCATATCTGGATTGCTCCATTACGCTCAAGCCCTCAGTACGACTCCGGCATACCTACCGGGTCCTCAACTCGTATCTGGAATGCTATTGAGCCCTCAGTATGAGTTTGACATGCCATATCCGGCCCTCAGCTCATATCTGGAATGCCCCAGGGTTTGTTGGCTACAACACGGAGCAGTACAACCTCAACCCAACACAACATGCCGACATATAACATATAAACATATAAACAGTCTACAAGAAGACAGGCATATCTACAGATCACTACTCAATAATAAAATTGTAACATCCTGTTTCGGATCGTCCGTGATTTAAGGTTCGGAGGCTGCAACACGGGCATAAGGAAGCCTCGGGGCTGCGACGAGTTGCTAGAAGCGTATGGCTTCTCGTCACCTTTCCGTGGATATTAGGTTCATTGGAAACGAATTTATATCGAGGAAGCTATGGAAGTTTGAAGTTTTGACAAAAAAAAAAGTCCCCTAATTGAGAAATGTGGCATCTGAGTACGCTGGGTGTACGTGTGTGTGTACGCTTAGCATACTATTGTGCGTGACTTTTAAGCGAAGCCACCTAGTACGCTGGGCGTACTAGGCACAGAGTGAAAACCCTAATTTAGGGTGTGTCCCTATATAAAGGATATGATGGCCTCATTCCTGGCCACCATCTTCAGACAAACAACCCTCTAAAACCCCAATCCTCGTTCTTGAGCTTGTGTGTGTCCATTTGAGATCCTTTAAGTGATTTTGTGTGTTCTTGGAGTGAAGAAGGAGCTTTGGAGAAGGAGTGAGAGTCCATGCCTTGGATCTGAGCATATCCAAGTTCGGAGCTTCATCTATAGGTATAAAGCTCCTAGCTTTCTCACTCTTTTGTTTTGTGCATCATAGTAGAGTATTTTAGGGTTTTGTCCTAAAAGTTGGAGACTTCATGCGATATTTGAGCTCCAAAGACTATAATCAACCCCTTTGAGTGTATTTAGTGGTGTAGTGTCATAAAAATCAAGACTTGGATGTTGGAATCAAGCCATGCATGAGATATGTTCATTTTGAGTTGAGAAAATGAGAGTTTTGGGTGTTTGTGACTTTACCAGCCATGCAAAGGCTTAAAGTCACTGACTTTATGGAGTAAGAGCTATTAGGGAGTCCAGATCTGTGATATGAGCCAAGGTCTTAACTGATTAAGGGCAAATGAGTAGAAAGAGTGAAACTGGGACGTACACTGACGTAATTCCAGTACGCCTGACGTACTGACCAAGTGTCCCCGATAGCCATCTGGATTCGTGAGTACGCTGAGCGTACCAAGGGAGGTACGCCCCACGTAACCTCACTGTGGACTTTTGGGCTAAGTCTCATTTTGGGCCTTGAGTGTTGGCCTGGAGTTTGGGCTTGTTGTACTAGAGTTTTGGACCAGAGGAATATATATATATATATATATATATATATATATATATATATATATATATATATATATATATGTGTGTGTGTGTGTGTGTGTGTGTGTGCCTTGGGCCCTTGAGTTTGGTTTGTCGCTTGGAATTGAGAGTTGGGCCTCGGGAGATCCCATTTATTATTGGGCTTTGGTGGGTCCAATGAGTTTTAGGTTATTGATGGGCTAGTTAATGGACGACCTTTAGACCTAAAGAGTGAGGGTTTGGACTTATATCTTAATTGGGTAATTGTGGATCTTGGTCCAGTGTTAGAGACCAGTGTGCAGCAACAACATCTATAGGAGCTGTTAGAGACCGGAGGGTCCAGTGTTAGAGACCAGAGGGTCTTATGTGCTTATATTGAGTATTGTGATATCCTGCATTATGTCTTTGTGATTTATGTTGTGTATTATTCTGAGCTTACTGGGTTAGGACCGGAGGGTCCACCCGAGTTTTGGGACCGAAGGGTCCCATTGAGACACATTGACCGGAGGGTCTTATCTGAGTATAGCCATGAGAGGCTAATGAGATATGTGTGGTATTTTGGGGAACTCACTAAGCTTCGTGCTTACCGTGCTATGTGATATGTGTTTCAGGTTCTTCTCAGGACCGCGGGAAGGCGCCGACTTGATTGTACACACTAGATAAGGAGTTATGTTTTGAGGATCCTAGATTATTAATCAAACAATTATGGAGATGTGTTTTGTAAATTAAATAAATGGGATTTTTGTGAGATGTGTTGCCAGAATTATGTGATTTTAAAATGAAAATTTTGTTTGAAAATTTACGGTGTTACAAGTTGGTATCAGAGCCTTGGTTTGAGGGATTCAGATGCACCTTCGGGTATGTCTGGACTCAAACTGAGGATTTGAGAAAAAATTTCAAAAGAAATGATTTTTCTCAAATGAGCCAGAGTTTCTAAGAGAAAAACGAGAAGGAGAAGTGTGTACAATCAGCCAGAGCCCGAACGGTGATTTCCCAAAATACCTTTATTTATTTGTGTTGTGAGTTATTATTGAGATATTAGTGATGTATGCTAGAACACTACTAGAAAAACAGCCTTTTACGACGCGCAATGTGTGTTGTAAAACGCTCAGACGACGCGCAAATGTGTGTCAAGGAAGGCCCTGTCATAACGAGAGACGACACGCTTTCTCACGTCGTCTATAGACGACACACATTTACGACGCGCAGTTACGACACACATTTACGACGCTCATTTACGACACGCATTGCGTATCATTAAAGCCCCTGTCAAGAAAGGTCATGTCATAAATGAAGATGACACACCTTTTTACGTATCGTAATTTTAAATGTTTAAAAAAAATTATTTATAGATTTACTAATTTTCAAATTAAATTTGCATTTAATGTCTCATAATAGAAAATAAAATATCATATACAAAAAATACAATCCATTACATAAAATTTAATGTCATGCAAATAATCGTTCCATGGAAAGATAAAACAAATCAATAGAAGTTGTAACAGAAATTTACAAACTAATAGTTCTAATAACCTAATGTGTGTCTCACTGTACACAAGATTTGTGATGATTTTTTTAAATGTGTGCCTCACTTGTCTCCACTCTTCCTTAATAACACCACAAAAGGACTCTAAATCTATGAACTTGCTCACAGTATCTATATTGCCTGCAAAAAAAACATAACTACAAAATAAGTGTGAAGATGGATTATTACAGTGTAAGAGAAGTAAAGTCTTTCTTCAGCTGCAAAACCCTCCATCATATATACAGTGTACTTCCAATGCTTCCTTGGCTACAATAGCTGTCTGAACATCTAAAATTTATAATTTTTTTTAACATTTTACAAAATTATATTACATATAATAAGCTTCTCAACACTTGTTATCAAAAAAATTAATTAACTCTCACCAGGGTATTGAATTAGAGCTTGAGCTCCACTATTTTCGTCAAACATTGCTATCTTTAAAACAGGCCCAAAAGCAGAAAATACCTGTTTACAACATCTAAGGTGACTGCATACTGCATGTTTTCAATAGAAGCAAGAAGAACATTAGTCTCAGATTCAATCTTCTTTCCATCTAAACCTAAACTGAACTGCAAAAGTAACAAACTAGTAAGCATAATACAAGTATAAATATAAAATACAACAAAAAGTTGAGTAATTTTACAAAACAATCCTTCAAGCTGTTATAAAGAATAATGACTTTACCTGACCAGTAGCATTTATTGCTGAAGATGCAACAGGAAGCGTGGGATTTGTATAGTCCCTGAATAAATATAAAGCTTATTAGATTAGGGGCAAAACCGTCATAAAAAGAAATCAAGCCGGAAAGATATAAAATGCAACGAAATTATGTTAAAACCTCATCTTGTTTTTTTGTGTCAATAAAGAGAAAAAAGCAACTAAATTATTCAACAAACCACCAACTTGTTCAAGATCATCCTTCTTTTTGGGCTTCATCTTTCCAGAAAAGTTCTTCCTGTAAGGAAAAATTTCATCCTGCCACCCCACCACATGAACATCAATCACTAAAACTATATAATATAAATATAAATCTTACATAACACGGGTCCCACATGATGAATACAGACGTACATCTTTTAATGACTTCACAACATTATCATTTATAGAAAAGGATCCATCAGGTCGTGTGACACCGGTGAAATTCATCATCAAATAATAGTTAAACTACAAGAACTTGTTGACCACCTTCATAGCATCCGAGCTACTTTGCTTGGAACGTCTCTTCAGTAGTCCGGTCTGGGATCCCGATTTCTTATAAAGTTGGACCTTCTCTTGGAGGCTGATAAACAAGATCCCCCAGATTAATATCACACCCTACAAAAAAATTTACTCACATCATATAAGTCAAACCATTTAACAACAACAATATAAAATCACAGCAAAAGAAATTAAAACAGGAACAACAAAAAAAACTCAACAATAAAATCACAGCAACGGCAAAAAAAAACTAAAGAAAATGGGAAAACACAGGAACAAAATTAGAAAATACGCAATCATATAAACCATCTCAGCAAATCTCAACAAACATTAGCTAAAACTCAGCAAAAAATCCATAATTAGCTAATCGAAAAAAGTAGAAATAAAATGGGAAGAAATACTCACCTGGTCATCGGAAGAAAGTTGTTATCTATACCATAGTTGTTATGTATTGTTGCATCAAGAACCTTTTTGTTCTGTCCAGGATCTCCAATACCATTGTTGACCATGTAAGACCCTAAATGAAAGATCAATGGACTCAGTAAGATATTATATCTAAAAGGTCAAATGAATTTGATTAAGTTTTCATAATTTAAGAAGATGGAAGTGACCTGTGATCCATACCTTGGTAGATAAGCCCTTTCTCATGAAGCTTAATAAAGGCCTCTCAAATAGCTCCTTCAAAAGTCAAGAAGAAAGTAACTCAAGAAATGTTAGCTAATTAATGTTCTGATACAGATACTGAGTAAACATGTAGAGTTCAATACACATTTAGACCAAATAATAGCATACTTAACATTCATAATTAACTATTTAAAGTTTAAACATAGTTTATGAGATTATTAGGTTTATTATTAGGTTTCTGGGTAATGATTCCTCCATACTTCTCCTTCTACTCCCAAACTCGCTTTGTGAATTCCTCTCTACCCAATTCAACCCTCTTTATTCCTTCAGAATCCAACATTCTTTCAACAACTAACTGAAAACAATATTTGTTTGATATATAATATATTAACTAAGTAGATTAAGAATATAATAAGCATAAATCCATTTGTAGAAAAACTCAAACTTGAGTTGCAATGCCAGCATGATCAATTCTAAGGAGCCAGAGTGTAGGTCTGCCCTTCATCCTATTGTATCTGATCATAATATCCTAGACAACAATTACAGATATGAATGGCTTATAAATGAAGAAGAAATGACAAATTTTACAAAGATTTTATGTGCATCTATGTTGTTAGTAAAAATTTACCAAACCTCAAGAGTCACAAACATAGCATGTCGATCCCATGTGTAATGAACCAGTCACGTTTTGAGTGGAATTCTCCCTAATTTCTGAAAGCGATTTCATAAGTAAAATTGAATATATTTTCCAAAATGCACAACAGAAAGAGAAACACATATATGAAAACTTTGAATAGATTAACCATTCTATGAAACAAAGAAATGAGAATATAAATTCAAATAATATACCTGAAGAAAGTTAGTGTGATTAAACTTCCGCTGGTGGAGCACCACCAGTCGATGATAAAGCTGGGGGAATCGTGGGAGCCAGAGGTGGAATCACCAGTACCACAGGTAGGATTCCAACGACAGGTGCATGTGATAAAGCAATTGGTGTAGAGATCGAACTCGGGGATGGAACAGATATGGATGGCGACGAAGATTCTAGGGTTGGTGGTGGTGTAGCGGTGGGAGCTGCTGGTTTGAAAAATAACTCCACTGGAAGAAGAATGAAGGAGTTAAAAGAGCTTGAGGACGAGGGTATCAGGATGATTCTGTTTCCATATGTGAATAGGGTTTCAGCTTGTAAATGATGCTCGCTGGTGGCGGACATGATAGGAGATTAGGGTTTCAAAGTGTGTGAGTTGACCGAGGATGGCCACATAATCACATGCATGCTCTGGATTGGATCTCTCCTAGATCTTACACAATCTCATCGTCGTCGCGAGGCATTTGATCATGAAAGCAAGAGCAATTATGCTATGAAGACGAAGGCCCTAGGGCTTTTTCTTGCTAATTGGAAGATGCGGGGGGTTCTACTTTTTGGGATCCAATAGGCGGTGAAATCCCGCTTAAAACGTATGTTTCATTGAAAAATTATAAAGTGGCACACTTAGATGACACACATTTTATGAAAGGCGCCCTTCGCATTTTCATTTTTTTCTTTTCTGACACTAATTTTAGGGCACGCACAAATGTGTATCCTCTATCCTTCATATTTTGCAAAACTGACATTATCTTTTAGGGCATGCACAAATGTGTGTCCTCTATCAGCGCGTGTCATTGTTTGCGCGTCATTAAAGGGCTGTTTTCTAGTAGTGGAAGAAAGGCTAGGTATTTCATATTTTAGGGCTAGAGTTGCCTGATTTGTGATGCCTTAGCCTAGGAATTGTTGCTATCTGTGATGTGCTTTGAGTATGTGCGGAATAAGAGTATCAACATGAATCCTTTAGGGAGAACTTTGAGTAGAGGAGTAATCTAGGAGTGATACCTAGATAAGCATTGGAGGAGCCTTCTGAGGGAGTAGTTAGATACCCGCGGGGGGTAGGGTTGCTTGAGTTCGGTGATACCTTTTTAGTGCGAATAGAGCAAGTGGAGTTGTAAACTAGAGTGATTTTACATGTTGGTGGAGATTATTCGATGCTCGAATGTTGCTTGCTTTGTGCTTTGTGGAACTCTTCATGATGGGAGTCAGCTACTAAGTGAATATGACGATATTCAGGAGGTAGATGGCTGGAATCATAAGGAGTTATTCAGCAGCTAATGGCAGAGAAGTGTGAGAACCTGGGAAGAGCCTAAGGAGTGACTCTAGTCAGGAGAGTACGCTGATAGAGGAGAGTATTCGCTGGGTAGCGACCAGGTGTATCGGGAATGGTGATCGAGAAAGTTGAGCAGCTACTTAGAAAATATGGGACGATCCGTGTGGAAAATATGCGTAGATATGGCAGGTAGTGTGGGCCCGTACTACTGAAAGCAGAGGACCCGTACCCGAAACAGGGAGAATTCCAGAGGTTCTAAGTAGCAGATTGAGAGGTGATAACATAGTTCGAGTACCATGATTCGTAGCAGATTGAGAGGTGATAACATGGTTCGAGTACTGTGATTCGTGGCGGTAAGTGCTTCAGTTTACCGGTTATCCTGTTGTGATTAATCAGATATGACAGAGTGTGGGGCCTGAGGGCCATGTCGATCGAGTTTCAATGGAGCATACCTTGAGAGGGAAATCGGGTTAGTTCCGAGAGATTTTAGTGGTGAGATGCCAGTTAGAGTCGCCAGACACAGGGATGAGTAGAGATGACGCCTATTGGAAGATCGCGGTTTGAGTTGAGCAATCAACCGATAGAGGAGACGTCACCTTCTGTGACAAGAGTTGCGTTGTCCCCGTTTCCTGGGAGAAGTAAAAGAGATAATGAGCTTCCGGTTTCAGAGTTTGGAGGTAAACCCCGTGGGGTAGCTTGAGGTTGCAACCTTTTCACCAGAGTATTTGGGGCAGTATGTTTGCTGCGAGGTATTTCTTATACCATGAGAGAGTCATTAGTGGGACTAAGATGGAAGAGAACAAGGAGGTGCCTCATGGAGGGAGGCATACTTTTAGCAGCAGTTCCAGGTAATTAAGAGGAGTACATCGGGGCGGTGACCCTTATTATCTACGTTGTGTATCGACTGTGAGAGCGAGGTCTCTTGCTTTTTTGATGATTCATGTGATGGGAGGCTGGTCGAGGATTCAGAGACGAGGTGCGTGATAGTGCATTATTCCAGATTGAGAGTCAGGACTAATTCGGAACAGTTGGGGTATCCGGCGGTGTGTCGGTCTGAGTCTTCGAGATTACTAGAGGTAGTCACGTTGGACGGATTCTGAGATTTTGTCTGAGTTACGGGATATTTGGAGCTACGTGGTTTCCATCGGGAAGATCATTGATATGATTTCGTGGTACGTTCCAAGAGTCAAGTGTGATGTACCTGGTGAAACAGTGTATAGAGTAGATTGTTGGTATGCCAATTGGTGATGGTTCAAACCCCGAGTAGGGGAGAACTGGGTATTCTATTGAGAGGATCAGTGATCCGTTCAAGTACAGTTAGAGAACTAGTTATGGAGATCTGCGGTGCGGACACATGAGACCTGGGTTATTGGTGGATGAGGCAAGGTGCAAGGCTAGATGATGTATGTGTGTGTGCTTAAGAAAGGATGAGTGAATCCACAGCAGGTGGCCGATGGTCAGAGAATTTTATTGTGGCCAGGGATTTTTTGGGTTTGCAAATGTTGAGTTCGAGGCGGTTGGGGTCGCTGAGTTCAGGGTGCAATAGCTGAGATTTGCGGGGATAGGTATAGATTGTGATCTATACTCCAGGAAAGGCAACAGTTGTTTTGTCAACCAATTTCAAAGTCGGTATGAGTAGTTTCGTATGGGTGGTGATCAGTAGAGGATGGAGCTTCAGACTTTCGTCAACGTGTTTTTAGTCGTTGACAATTCCTTCGTGCTTCAATTTGTGAGATGGGATTATTTTGAGATTTCGAGTTGCGTGAGCGGAATATCAGTGGTTGAGGCAAGACATCGTGAGATGCTGTGATGGTGTACAGAGGTACCCGTGTATGATGTCCTAATTTCTGGTCATGATGAGACCCGAGTTGTGAGATGGCGAGTAGAGTACCGAGTGACTTTTGTTTCAGTGGGAACCCATCAGTTAATTGTCGCTGGAGTGGGACTGTATAAGGGTGTATCTGTGTTGAGAAAGGTGCCTTGCCTATGAGAACTTACATCAAGAGTGGTGGTGCATAAGTTGGGTGGGTGTAAGCACCTATTTATGTTGAGCTGCGGAGCATGAGATGGTGAACTCAGTGTAGTGATGACTTGATGAAGAGATTATGGGGTTACAAGAGAGCGAGTGGATCCGAGTGGGAGTAATCGCTTGGGATTATCGGGAAAAACCATGGAGTGAGCCCATGGTGAGTCAGTGAGCGAGAGAGTGTTGTGATACTACGGGGAGCCGTAGCATTCACGAGTCAGGGAGAGAGTGTCGTGATACTGCGGGGAGCCATAGTATTCACTGGTTAGTGAGAGAGTGTTGTGATATTGCGGGGAGCCATAGTATTCACTGGTTAGTGAGAGAGTGTTGTGATATTGCGGGGAGCCATAGTATTTACTGGTTAGCAAGAGAGTGTTGTGATACTGCGGGGAGCCGTAGTATTCACTGGTTAGCGAGAGAGTGTTGTGATACTGCGGGGATCCGTAGCATTCACGAGTTAGTGAGAGGGTGTCGTAAGTCTGCGGGGAACCGTAGAATTCATGAGTCAATAATGGAGCGTCTTAAGACTACGGGGGGAAACTGTAGCACTCAGTAGTCGATAAGAGGGAATATTGTTCAGCGACGATCCGTAGTATTCACTAGTCAAAGTATGACGCAGAGGAGTTCTTAGGCTTGAGTAGCCTTACCACTTGAGTCTTCGGGAACCTGGTTGCCGGAGCAGGGGCGAGTCTGGGGTCTCCATGACGGACGGGAATTGCTATATCCCGGGTTGAGGAGGGATTATCATAATCGGAGAGAATTGGAGAGATGGTGTGTAACAAATCGTTATTTCAAACCTATGTAATAGTATAGGTCAATGTGTAGTTCTTTTTATAATAATAAAGAGAAATTTTAGCATAATGCGCATATTTACATAATTGACCCTCAAAAATAAATTATTTAGCAATCTCGATTGGGATGAACCAAGTGATAGAGATTGTAACAAGGTTTCCAAAAACATAAAGAACACAAAAATCCGAGTTATAACGAAGAAGTTATGACCAATCGAAAATCCGCGACATAACCGGCAAAACAATGTTCAGTGTAAAAACTGAATTTTCGATAAAAGGCTTTTTAGCCTTAACAATCTAAATGAAAGTTGTAGTTTATGTTAAACCGAGAACTTTCATAAAAAGAACGGAAAAATCTGACTTCGTATGAGGAAGTCATGATTTTTCTAAGTTTCAGTGTAGCAGTGTACAGCTAAAAACTCGAAATAAAGATCGAGCAATTTTTAGCCGACACAACCTAAACAAGAATTGAAGGTCTCGTCGGTAGTAGTACAACGGTAAAAAGACAGACAAAAACAGACGTCGTATGAAGAAGTTATGAATTTTTAACGGATTCTCGTCCCGGTCTGTTTAAAATAATAATATTAAAAATAAATTCAAAACTAGCCGACGAAGTCTAAACGAAAGTCGTAGAGTATGATTTTACCTACGCGTGCATATAAAGAACGCCAAAAACGGAGCTCGTATGCGAAAGTTATGAGTTTCGCAAGTTTGGCACAAAAATAAAGAAAAAATGGGAAAAACCGGGCAATTTCGCATGCCACGTCACCCTCGCACGTGGCAGCTGCTGAGTGGACCGAACCCATGCGTGGCACCTCCTGATTGGACCGCAGCCGAGGTCCACTTAGAAGCGAACAGCTTCGCATGAAGACACCCCCGAGACACCCCTCGCACACACCGCGGACACCCTCCTTCGCACGTGGCCTCTTCCCATTGGACCGAGGTTTGGTCCAATCCGAGCCAGCCAGCAGCGAGCCTCCGGTCCGAAGAAGTCCCCTCCCTTTGCCATCTATCCGATGCGTGGCAGCCTCGCATAGGCTTAGGTCCGAACCTTCGGACTATATATAGCATGCGAGGGCTTCCGAAATTTTACACTTTTTCACCCCAATTTTCATTCTCTTTCATATTTTCCACTCTCATAAGCTCATATACAACCCCTAAAGCCCCGGTATCAAGTCTCGAACCCTAAGCAAGCCTCGAAGCCCCGAGATTCCCGAGAAGTAACCTCTCTCCTGTCAAAACTCTGCCCAATTTGAGCCGGTTTCCCGACAAATAAACTCCTTTTCGTGAAACGAAACTCTGTCCGGTTCACCATCTATCAAGTGAGTTCATACCCCCGTATTTTCATAATTTCTACTGTTTTAAGGGGGGGGGGGGGGGAATACAAGCATAACACAAGAACTTTGTGTTATAAAATCATGATTCAAATCATGATAAAATAACATTAAATTATCCAAATATACTCAAAACATCAAACTCTTTTATAATCTTATATTTTTCCCCAAAATTCATATGTGTGTGTATATATATATATATATATATATATATATATATATATATATATATATATATATATATATATATATATATATAAGATTTAAAAGGATTAGGACTGATAACTCATTTTGGGTCCTTTTCCTTGTTTGGATGTGGGCTTATAGTTCCGGTTATTTGTCCGAGTGTCGTTTAAATTTTACTTGTATATGAAATTGTGTATGTATATAAATATAAAAGTTATTTCATCAATTCAAACACCTTTGTAACACGTTGAGCAAGAGGTTACATGCTAAATACAGTTATATACATATTCAGAAAGTACATATAAATTATAATAGGTATAATTTATACATAGAACAATAATTCATACTACAAGAATACACAGTCTTACAAGAAACTAGGGTTTTGATACAGAACAAATCAAGGTTTACACTTATCAAATACATGTTTGAAATACTAAATCAAGAACATACTGTCAATCATTTATTTCAGAATGATTGGGTTTTCTTAACTAGTATACATGTAACGTTTATATGCTTTTTATGAGACATTCAGGTTGTTTAATTCATTTTAGACAACCAAGGTAAAGCCCTGACATTATAACCAGAATCTCCAGCCTCGGGGATCAAAACAAGTTGTGTGTAGATCTATATCGGGATTGACAACCCCGCACTCAGGCTGGTAGCTACAGTCAGGCATACACGCCGATGAGTGGCAATTGTTATCAACAGTTTAAACGCCCACAAAGCGTTTGTTTCAGGCCATCCGTCATAGTATGGTTATAAGAACTCATTAAAAAGATATTAACAATACGTTAATGTATAAACAAGTAAACGAAAGTACACCTTCAAAGTACCAGTTTTCAGAATACAAACTACAATGGTTCAATATAGTTTTCAATAACAGCTGGCGGAGCCAGGCACACTCTCATTTACAAGTTTTCATTAAGGAATACAAATACAAAACATTGATATAAAGAGAACGGTTTTATGGGAATAAAACTACTTTTCATATACAACAGAAAATATAGGATTTTCTGGAATAGTTCACATATACAAGATACAGAGATACTCTTTTAAACATAAACACTTATGCACTCACTCAACTTTATGTTGATACTCTCTTTTCAAATCACATGTATTCTCAGGGAAATAATACACAGGTACTCCCCGAGCTTTTGAGAAGATGGAGCTTTGTTGAGTCATATCTTCTTTTGTATAACTATATTTTGGTTCAGCATATAATGATTGAACACATGTAAATACTTATACTTTTTAAATATAATGGTTGCTTGTACTTTGATTACTATGATGCATGTGTTGTGATACTACAATTCAAGTCCTCCACCCCCAGACGTTTCCGCCGTCTGGTTTGGGGGTGTGACAGATTGGTATCAGAGCATTGTTTATAGTGAACTCAGTATATCAATCAATAAAAGATATACAAACTATAAATACATCGGGGCAAGGAGCTCTGACTACAAGTATACTTTTAAAAATTTAAGTATTTTTATAAGAAGTATACTAACACTCATACCTACAAGTACAGTATCACAGTCATAAGAACACACTCATACTTACAAGTACAATATCACAATCATAAGAACTTAAAAATATTTGGATGTTGAGCACTATAGTCAAACCTGAGCAGTTATGTAATCATATCTGGAATTAATATAGCCTGATCAACTATATTGATTTGAGATATGACTAACATGTGTTTGGGAGTGATAGTAGTGTTGAGATATGTCTAAAACTTACCATACATATTCAGAAGAACTATAGAACAGAATACAAAGATTAAAATACTATGGAGAGTATTTTACTAATCTTATTTCTAATACAGAACCTATGGCTGCACCCAATTTACCGGGAGACCCCTACAATCCACAGAATGCAGGCTGGATCACAGACTCAGACGAAGAACCCTTTGAGGACAGCGAGTCAAGTGGTACAGATACAGAGCCACAAGTCTACAACCCTGGGGAGCGTCCCCAGAGGCAAGAGGACGCAGAACCAATACCTGAGTGGGGCTAATACATAAACCATTGGAGTCGACAAGACGGCCAACACCCTCCATACGGAATGGCACGAGGTTTCTATAACGTATCTATAGGAGGAACTGCTGACAGAGCTCTTCCAGTTATAGTAAACCGAATAGCCCGGCAGTTCGATCAATCAAGGATGTCGATCAATCGAATCCTAGAGGTGAATGCGGTTGCGCAGGCAAACACTGCAGATATCCTTCGTCTTGACGAGATGCAAGATGACACCCAGCACCATACTGAAGCCCTTCAAAGGCAACTTAGTGCTGCTGAATCAGAGATCAGAGAACTGAGGGAGCACCAAGCTGCCCAAGAAAGGCGTTGGAAAGCGCAAGACGAAGCAGAACCTAGCAATCATCGTAGAAACCGTCGCAAGTAGTGTTCGCACTACTTCTACTTTCTACTTTCTATATCGAATGTGTATACTACTTTCTATGTTATGTACAAATCAAGTATCAATAAAATGATAAGCACTTTACTTCAACAAGAGTTATTACAGTTTTCATAATCATCTTATTCCAAAGTTTTGGATGGCAGAAATGTTCCAGTGTTATTTTTCATACTTTCAATACAACCGCGGAAATTTTAGTTTTCCGGTAGGTTGGTTTGATGTCGACACTTTCTCAGTATTGGGGTATATTATAATCATGCTTTAAGGTCAAGTTTTCTGGACCTTATATACTTAATATACCAATACAGTTGACATGTACATTCATACTTTTTGAAAAATAACCATTCAATTTCATATTATCCTGTTGCAATTTGTACTTGCACTGGATTTCTATTTCCAATTCTTTGTAAGATTCATGTTGAATTAAGTGTTTAGTTCAGAGATATCAAATTCATATTCATTCTTGATATCTAACTATCTTTTTATCCATTTGACTTTTATAGCAAGAGATGCCTCCTCGTAGAAATCCAAGACGTGTCAACACCAATGAAGCATCGACGCCACCCCCACCACCACCTCCTCAATTCGACCCCGCTATGTTTCAAGCGGCGGTCACGGCGGCTGTAGCGGCTGCCATGTCTCACGTTCATACTCCTGGTGTTAGTGGGTCGGGATTCAGTGCACATCCTTCTAACCAGGGCGAAAGTCATGGGCATTCGCGAGAATGCACTTATAAGGATTTCTCTAATGCCAAACCCAGGACCTTTAATGGGACTGGGGGAGTTATGGCACTAAGACAATGGATTGAGAAGACGGAAGCAATCTTTAAAATTTGCTCCTGTCCTGAGGGTAGCAAGGTTAAATTTGCTTCCTGTACTTTTTATGATAGGGCTCTGACGTGATGGAATGGCCACATTAAGTCACTCACTCTGATAGTGGCTAACTCCATCAGCTGGGAGAGCCTAAAAGTCATGTTAATGCGGGAATACTGCCCGCGAGGGGAGATACAGAAACTGGAGCAAGAACTATGGGCTCTTACAATGGTTGGTTATGATATATCAACCTATACCAATAGGTTCTGTGATCTGGCAATACTTTGTCCGGATATGGTTCCTATCGAGAGCAAAAAGATTGAGAGATATATTTGGGGTATGTCGCCCCAAATTCAGTCAAGTGTTTTAGCTTCAAAGCCTATTACTTTTGACAGTGCCAAAGAACTGGCACAATCTCTCATCGACAATGGAGCCCGTCAAAACTCTGTGGTCTCTGCTCCAGAACAACCCAAGGAGAACAACAACAGCAAGAAGAGGGTTTGGAACAAGGGGAAGGGCAAATCTCCTCTGGAACTAGCAAAGAAGCAACAAGTAGTGGCAGTCCATGCTACTACTGTACCTGCTACCATACTAGCTATTGTACCTGCTGCTGTCCCCAGTAACTTTGCACCAACAAAGCCCTATGCTGGTACCCTCCCTAAATGCAACAAGTGCAATTTTCACCACAATGGAAATTGCCAAGAAATACAGTGTCGAAACTGCAACAGGAAAGGGCATACTGCCCGATTCTGTAGAATACCACCCCAACCCCTTAACCAAGTACCTGCCGCTGGAGTAGGCCGAGCATGCTACCAATGCGGTGATGTGGGGCATTTCAAGAAAGATTGTCCAAAGGCTGGAAATGCCGGTGGAGTTGGGAGGATTTTAGCACTGGGTCATGAAGAAGCGGTGGTAGACCCTGCTGTGGTCACGGGTATGTTCCTTCTCAATAATACTTATGCATGCATTCTATTTGAATGTGGTGCTGAGAGGAGCTTCGTGAGCCATAATTTTAAACATCTACTAAATCAAAACTCCCAACCACTAAACGAAACTTTTACAGTAGAAATGGCTAACGGGAAATCCGAATCCACCAATGATATATACATAGGATGTATCCTTACCTTGAATGACTTATCTTTTCCAATAGACCTTATGCCGGTCTCTATCAAAAGTTTTGACATCATAATAGGTATGGATTGGTTGTGCCCCAACCATGCCGACATCCTATGTTATGAAAGAGCTGTTCGTTTGAACTTACCAACTAACGAAACTCTTATTATCTATGGCGACAAACCCGGAACAAATCTTCAGATCATTTCTTGCATCAAAGCACATAAATATCTTCGCAAGGAGTACTGTGCTTTCTTAGCTCACGTGGTAGAAAAAAAAGAAAGAAGTGAAAGATATCGCGAGCATTCCAGAGGTCTGCAACTTTCCCGATATTTTTCCCGATGATCTTCCAGGAGTACCTCCCGAACGACAAGTCGAATTCCGAATCGACTTAATCCCTGGAGCTACCCCCGTAGCCAAATCCCCCTATCGTCTTGCACCTTCTGAAATGCAAGAATTATCCAGCCAGCTTAACGAACTCCTTAACAAAGGTTTCATAAGGCCAAGCTTCTCACCTTGGGGAGCACCGGTGTTGTTCGTAAAGAAGAAGGACGGATCATTCCGCATGTGCATAGACTACCGCGAGCTGAATAAACTTACCATCAAGAACCGATACCCCCTACCTCGCATTGACGATCTGTTCGACCAACTTCAAGGTGCGAGCTACTTCTCGAATATAGACTTAAGATCCGGGTATCACCAATTACGGATTTTGGAGGAAGACGTTCCCAAGACCGCATTTAGAACTCGTTATGGTCATTACGAGTTTATTGTGATGCCATTTGGATTGACGAATGCACCTGCTGTGTTTATGGATCTAATGAACAGAGTGTGTCGTCCATTCCTGGACAAATTCGTCATAGTCTTCATCGACGACATCCTTGTCTATTCAAGAAGCAAAGAAGAATATGGCCAACATCTTCGTCAAATATTACAAACCCTTAGGACCGAAAAACTTTATGCGAAGTTTTCAAAGTGCAAGTTTTGGATTAGGAAGGTTGAATTCCTAGGTCACGTGGTCAGTTCAGAAGGAATACATGTGGACCCTTCCAAAATCAAAGCAATTGAAAACTGGCTAGCACCCACAACTCCTACAGAAATCCGACACTTCTTAGGTCTTGCTGGCTACTATCGCAGGTTCATTCAAAATTTCTCCCGAATCGCTAAACCTCTTACCACCCTGACGCAAAAAGGTGTAACTTTCAGTTGGGAGGAGAAGCAAGAAGCAGCATTCCAAACGCTCAAACAAGCCTTGTGCAGTGCACCAATCCTGTCCCTACCCGAAGGGACAGAGGACTTTGTAGTGTACTGTGATGCTTCAAATCAAGGGCTTGGGTGTGTACTTATGCAAAGAGGAAAGGTTATCTTATACGCCTCCAGACAACTTAAGACGCATGAAGTCAACTACACAACACACGACCTTGAGCTAGGAGCGGTAGTATTTGCTCTGAAGATCTGGAGACATTACCTATATGGCACGAAATGCACAATATTCACGGACCATAAAAGTCTCCAGCATATCTTCAATCAGAAAGAGTTAAACATGAGACAACGACGATGGGTGGAGCTACTGAACGACTACGAATGTGAAATTCTTTATCACCCTGGTAAAGCAAACGTAGTAGTTGATGCCCTTAACAGAAAAGAATACTCGGGTCGCCGAGTAAAGTCGTTGACCATGACAATCCATTCACATCTGTCCACACAAATCAAAGAAGCTCAACTAGAAGCCTTGAAACCCGAAAACGTGGCAGGTGAAACCCTGAGAGGAATGGATAAAAACTTCAAAGTCAGGGATAATGGAGTCTATTATTTCATGAACCGGATCTGGACACCAAAGTTCAGTGGTTACAGAGACGTGGTTATGAACGAAGCGCACAAAACACGATACTTCATTCACCCAGGTTCAGACAAGATGTATATGGACCTTAAGAAACTATATTGGTGGCCTAACATGAAGGCCGAAATCGCTACCTTTGTGGCCAAGTGCCTTACTTGTGCCAAAGTCAAGGTAGAATACCAGAAACCTTCAGGTTTATTACAACAACCTGAAATCCCTGAATGGAAGTGGGAGCGGATTACAATGGATTTCATAACCAAATTACCCAAGACTTCGGGTGGTTATGATACTATTTGGGTAATCATCGACAGATTAACCAAATCCGCACACTTCTTACCAATAAAAGAAACCGACAAGATGGAGAAACTAACCCGAACTTACCTCAGGGATATTGTTAGACTGCATGGTGTACCAATATCTATCATTTCGGACCGAGATAGTAGATTCACCTCTCGTTTCTGGCAGTCTTTACAAAACTCTTTGGGAACTAGGCTGGACATGAGTACAGCCTACCATCCACAAACCGACGGACAAAGTGAGAGGACGATTCAAACACTAGAAGACATGTTGCGAGCTTGCGTGATAGACTTTGGAAAAGCATGGGATATTCACTTACCCCTTGTTGAATTCTCTTATAACAATAGTTATCACACTAGCATTAAAGCTGCTCCATTCGAAGCCCTCTATGGCCGCAAGTGCAGATCCCCTCTGTGTTGGGCTGAAGTGGGTGACACGCAGCTAGCTAGAGGTCAAACTCCTGACAGTGCTCTCACTGGTCCGGAAATCATTCGAGAAACCACCGAGAAAATCATACAAATTCGGGAGCGACTTAAAGCTTCCAGAGATAGACAGAAAAGCTACGCTGACAAACGGAGAAAACCCTTAATTTCAGGTGGGTGACCGCGTCTTGTTAAAGGTCTCACCCTGGAAGGGCATGATACGCTTTGGAAAGCGTGACAAATTGAGTCCAAGGTACATAGGACCCTTCGAAATTCTTGCTAGAATTGGTCCTGTAGCTTACAAACTTCGACTACCCCAAGAACTAAATAACATTCATCCTACCTTCCACGTTTCAAACTTGAAAAAGTGTTTATCTGATGAGACTCTTGTGATCCCACTCGAGGATATCGAGTTAAACGAGAGCCTCAACTTTGTGGAAGAACTCGTAGTGATTCTAGACAGGGAAGTTAAGAAAACCAAACAAAGTCGTATCCCGATAGTGAAGGTTCGCTGGAATGCAAAACGGGGACCTGAATTCACTTGGGAGCGGGAAGATCAAATGAAACAGAAGTATCCACATCTTTTTCCCTAGTCTACCTGAAATATTAATTTCGGGACGAAATTCTCTCTAACGGGGGGATAATGTAACAAATCGTTATTTCAAACCTATGTAATAGTATAGGTCAATGTGTAGTTCTTTTTATAATAATAAAGAGAAATTTTAGCATAATGTGCATATTTACATAATTGACCCTAAAAAATAAATTATTTAGCAATCTCGATTGGGATGAACCAAGTGATAGAGATTGTAACAAGGTTTCTAAAAACATAAAGAACACAAAAATCCGAGTTATAACGAAGAAGTTATGACCAACTGAGAATCCGCGACATAACCGGCAAAACACTATTTAGTGTAAAAACTGAATTTTCGATAAAAGGCTTTTTAGCCTTAACAATCTAAATGAAAGTTGTAGTTTATGTTAAACCGAGAACTTTCATAAAAAGAACGAAAAAATATGACTTTGTATGAGAAAGTTATGATTTTTCTAAGTTTCAGTGTAGCAGTATACAGCTAAAAACTCGAAATAAAGATTGAGCGATTTTTAGCCGACACAACCTAAATGAGAATTGAAGGTCTCGTCGGTAGTAGTACAACGGTAAAAAGACAGACAAAAACGGACGTCGTATGAAGAAGTTATGAATTTTTAACGGATTCTCGTCCCGGTCTCTTTAAAATAATAATATTAAAAACAAAGTCAAAATTAGCCGACGAAGTCTAAACGAAAGTCGTAGAGTATGATTTTACCTACGCGTTCATATAAAGAACGCCAAAAACGGAGCTCGTATGCGAAAGTTATGATTTTCGCAAGTTTGGCACAAAAATAATGAAAAAATGGGAAAAACCGGGCAATTTCGCATGTCACGTCACCCTCGCACGTGGCAGCTGCTAAGTGGACCGAACCCATGCGTGGCACCTCCTGATTGGACCGCAGCCGAGGTCCACTTAGAAGCGAACAACTTCGCATGAAGACACCCCGGAGACACCCCTCACACACATCGCGGACACCCTCCTTCGCACGTGGCCTCTTCCCATTGGACTGAGGTTTGGTCCATTCCGAGCCAGCCAGCAGCGAGACTCCGGTCCGAAGAAGTCCCCTCCCTTCGCCATCTGTCCGATGCGTGGCAGCCTCGCATAGGCTTGGGTCCGAACCTTCGGACTATATATAGCATGCGAAGGCTTCCGAAATTTTACACTTTTTCACCCCAATTTTCATTCTCTTTCACATTTTCCACTCTCATAAGCTCATATACAACCCCTAAAGCCCCGGTATCAAGTCTCGAACCCTAAGCAAGCCTCGAAGCCCCGAAATTCCCGAGAAGTAACCTCTCTCCTGTCAAAACTCTGCCCAATTTGAGCCGGTTTCCCGACAAATAAACTCCTTTTCGTGAAACGAAACTCTGTCCGGTTCACCATCTATCAAGTGAGTTCATACCCCCGTATTTTCATAATTTCTACTGTTTTAAGGGGGGGGAATACAAGCATAACACAAGAACTTTGTGTTATAAAATCATGATTCAAATCATGATAAAATAACATTAAATTATCCAAATATACTCAAAACATCAAACTCTTTTATAATCTTATATTTTTCCCCAAAATTCATATGTGTGTATATATATATATATATATATATATATATATATATATATATATATATATATATATAAATAAGATTTAAAAGGCTTAGGACTGATAACTCATTTTGGGTCATTTTCCTTGTTTGGATGTGGGCTTATAGTTCCGGTTATTTGTCCGAGTGTCGTTTAAATTTTACTTGTATATGAAATTGTGTATGTATATAAATATAAAAGTTATTTCATCAATTCAAACACCTTTGTAACACGTTGAGCAAGAGGTTACATGCTAAATACAGTTATATACATATTCAGAAAGTACATATAAATTATAATAGGTATAATTTATACATAGAACAATAATTCATACTACAAGAATACACAGTCTTACAAGAAACTAGGGTTTTGATACAAAACAAATCAAGGTTTACACTTATCAAATACATGTTTGAAATACTAAATCAAGAACATACTGTCAATCATTTATTTCAGAATGATTGGGTTTTCTTAACTAATATACATGTAACGTTTATATGCTTTTTATGAGACATTCAGGTTGTTTAATTCATTTTAGACAACCAAGGTAAAGCCCTGACATTATAACCAGAATCTCCAGCCTTGGGGATCGAAACAAGTTATGTGTAGATCTATATCGGGATTGACAACCCCGCACTCAGGCTTCTAGCTACAGTCAGGCATACACGCCGATGAGTAGCAATTGTTATCAACAGTTTAAACGCCCACAAAGCGTTTGTTTCAGGCCATCCGTCATAGTATGGTTATAAGAACTCATTAAAAAGATATTAACAATACGTTAATGTATAAACAAGTAAACGAAAGTACACCTTCAAAGTACCAGTTTTCAGAATACAAACTACAATGGTTCAATACAGTTTTCAATAGCAGCTGGCGGAGCCAGGCACACTCTTTGTTACAAGTTTTCATTAAGGAATACAAATACAAAACATTGATACAAAGAGAACGGTTTTATGGGAATAAAACTACTTTTCATATACAACAGAAAATATAGGATTTTCTGGAACAGTTCACATATACAAGATACAGAGATACTCTTTTAAACATAAACACTTATGCACTCACTCAACTTTATGTTGATACTCTCTTTTCAAATTACTTGTATTCTCAGGGAAATAATACACAGGTACTCCCCGAGCTTTTGAGAAGATGGAGCTTTGTTGAGTCATATCTTCTTTTGTATAACTATATTTTGGTTCAATATACAATGATTGAACACATGTAAATACTTATACTTTTTAAATATAATGGTTGCTTATACTTTGATTACTATGATGCATGTGTTGTGATACTACAATTCAAGTCCTCCACCCCCAGACGTTTCCGCCGTCTGGTTTGGGGGTGTGACATGGTGTGTGCATAATTCGCGAATCGCGGGTACGGGTTGAATATCAGTTTGGAAATGAGTGGTTCCAATTATGTTGTTGAATCAGACTCTCGAGTTGAGTTTGGGACAATTCGTGTATTGAGTAGGCGAGATGAGGTTCCAGATTCATAGATGGGTTTCATTTTGAGGGGTATTGATCTCCATCTGATGTCTTAGACCGGAGTGGGTCAGTTTTGTTAGGTATGGGAAGGACCACGAGACGCATGGAACCAGTAGGTGGTAGGCGACAGCGGTCGGAGGTGAGACGACTTCAGATGGGGTTGTAGTATTCGCTTGGGGTAAAGCGAGCTTCGTGACTTGTGTGTCACGATGGGCCGAGATAGTTATTGTGAGAAGGATGTCGGTAAGTCGTTTTACTGGGTGTGCAGTGGGTAACCCTTGGAGGTGTTGGATTAGTGTCTAAATCCATAACTATTTTGGTATGTACTTGACCCGATTGTGAGCATGGTCCTTTTGGGTTGCCTTCATCAAAGAAACTTGATAGGATGATTTGTGGAGAAAGAGATTAATTATGATTTATTAATATATTATGTGAATAATATATTATAAGAGAAATCATATTGTTTGATTAATATCATTCAATATTTAATAAGAATTAATTTTGTGGCTAAAATACATTAATTAAATAAAGGGGACTAGAAATGTCAATTGTGTGATAGTTGGATATTGGGCTAATGGACTCCATAAAGGATGGAGTGGACGAAATCTATGGGGAAACCCATGAGAATTCGTCCAAGGCCTCTAAGGAGGGAGTCCATGGGCTGCTTAGGGCCTAAGCAGCCAGATTAGGGTTTCCTAGGTTAAAACCCTAATGGCCTCACTATATAATGACCCCTAGGGCACCCAAAAACGTGGCTAAGTGTTCCTTAGGGTTTCTTGGACGTTTTCGGTTCCTCCTTCTCTTCTCCTAAGTCATCCTCTTGCTCTTGGTGTTTGTGATCCATTAGAGGTGTGACATTTGTGACACTAAGCTTTCAGAAGCCAATTACAAGGAGGATTTGAGATTGTTATTGCTACATAACAATCAAGGTAAGATCTAAACCCTATTCTTATGTTAATATCGATTATCACATGCCAGATCTAGGGTTTATGGCTTTGGATGATTATTGCATGTTCATTAGACAAACTAGATCCAAAGCTTTAGGTTTTGCATATACACCATAGGAATGATGTAGTGCTCAAAACCCATCAGTGGTATCAAATCCAAGGCTGTTTGTTTGATGTATTTGACGCTTAATTGTTCATTGCTTGCTTAAAAATCGATTTTTTGGGTTTCTGACTGGCAGACTCGCCGAGTCCATGAATGGAATCGACGAGTAGGTCCTACTCGACGAGTTCCATTGTGGACTCGACGAGTCTAAGGGTCTGTTGCCGGATTTTTCGTTTTTCCTGCCAGATTTTGTTGAGGATTACTTCCAAAACTCGTTTTTCTTGCCTAAAACTAATTTTTTTTATGGTTGGAATTGTTATCTTCATCAAAATTGATGGATTTGGTTATTTTTGGATAATATAGGATTATTATTAGTCATATATTTAACCTAGTAAGTTTGAAAAGTTTCAATTTACACCCTTGAGGTTTTATAATTTAAATTTGAACTTAAATGTTATAGTTTTTGAAATTTAAATTGTTTAAACCCAAATGTTTTGAAAGGTTTCAAAACTTGTCCTCAAGTTTTGGAATATAAATTTTTGATTAAAAGTTTAATTTTTGAAAATTTTAAATTCTAAAACCCTAAGTTTTGAAAAGTTCAAATTACACCCTTAAGGTTTTATTAAGTTAATTAAAAGTATAATTAAAAGAGAGTTAATAAATCCAAAATGATATGGTTTATATTTAATTAAATTAAAAGTGTAATTTATCAAATTAAACCACCTAGTATTTTAAAAGTGTAAAATACACCCTTATACTATATATAACATTAAAAGTCTAATATTATATATGTATAACTTAAACTGCTAGTCTTACCATTAGTAGGTCTCATTCACGAAGCCAATCTATAAGGGGGGTATAAGGTTATGGCCTATAAAATGGCCGTTTAATGGGTGTCCACTCTCACCCACCGCTTCCTTGATTGGTGGAGGGTCGTTAGCCGAACGGGTAGAATAGGGCAAACCCTCTCCTCATTAAAAGTATAATGAATATTAAAGTAACTAAATGTTTTACAAAATTCCCAATCTTAGTTACTTTAGGAAAAAGTGAATTGATGCAATTCCATGAAATTACACTTTGTACCCTTGCTAAGACGTTAGTGGAGCGTGTGTGGTTAACCGACACATTAATTGAGTTCTAAGCAAAGGTGGCAAAGGGCGACTCGATGTTTGTCATAGTTTGGTGGAGCGTGTGTGGTTAACCGGCACATCGAATAGGTGACTGTAACATTGGGGGCACCATGTATATTTGCATGGTTATTCACACCCTGTTTTGTGATCCTCGGCATCCTAGTCACAAATCGAGGGGCATATCGAGATTTAAACATGCCATTGAAAAGTTCAATGAATCTCAAAAGATCTAGGAGTTTCCAATACATTTAAAACTTAACCTTCTTTTCGTTTTTCATGGTAGAAATTGGTAAATCGTCATTTATCTACCTTCAAATGTTCTGCGAATTGGATTACGACATCCATCTTCCAATTTGTAGAATATTGTGTTGGGTCCTAGCCTTAATATCTCATTTGGGTGTTTTATTAAGGACTCAATCAACTAATTTGAATTTTTCTCCTGTTTTATAGATGTCAAAGTCTGACAAGTATGGTCTTCCTAAATTCGTTGGAAAAAGTTTTCCACGTGAAGATGATGTTCCACAATTGGATTGTGGAAATGGAAATCATGCTTCATTTCCTCCACCTCCTCCAATAATTCTCCCTGACCCACGTGTTAAAGGACTTGAAAAGTTCAAGGTCACTCAAGCCCTATTGGCAATAAGAATAAAGATGGAAAGTCTGTGTGTGCACACGTCTTAAAGATGAAGTCACACATTGACAGGTTAAGGATGTTGGGTGTCAATGTCTCAAGGAATTTGGTTATTAACTTCCCAAAATCATATGGAAAGTTCGTTAGAGAATACTATATGATGGACCACGACATAACGCTTATTGATTTGACTTATTTGCTCATTGTTGCTGAATCAGAAATGATTTGGCGCACTAGTCGAGCAAATTTGTCTGATAAATCAATATCCCAACCTTCTACGGGCAATGGCAACATCGGAAGTCCAGAAAATTTTTCTCTACGTAAGAGAAAGGCTGAGTCTGAGATAGTCTCGTGTACCATTCCAGAAGAGTCCATATATTTCTACTGCCAAAGGAAGGGGCATTGGTTACGAAGCTGCCCTGATTACCTGAGAGATCTAAGAGATGGGAGAGTCAAGATGTGTGACTCTGCTTCAGGTAAAATCCACTATCTGACTCCATTAAGTTCCTATTTGGAGATTCTTAATACATGATGTGATAAGATTACATTTTAATGTTTTGAAGGATCGAAGAAAAGAAAGGAAGCTTAAAGGAAGAAGCGAGCTAAGTTTGATCGCGAAGAAATAGATTACGATCGCATGGATTCGATGATCGAGCTGCTGCTTAGAGTTATGATAGATTGCTTAGGAATATGTAATAGCATAGTTTTCATTTGCATTGTAAGGATATATTTTTCCGCAATAAAATAAATTTTTATTTTGTCTTATTTATATTTCCTTGCAATGGCAATTATGAAAATTGATGTCTATGTGTTTCTATTATAAGCAATATTAAGTGGATGTGATTCTTAGTTATGTTATTTATGGTAGTGTCGTAATTTTCGAAGTAAGGAAAGATTCCCATCGCCCAAGTTTCAATTGGACAGAAGCTTGGAATCATATGATTTGAATCATGTGATGTATGGAAATCTTGATACTTAGAAATTTTAAGGCTAATTCCTTGACAAAGATTCAAGTGAAGGACTAGGAGATCGAGTTCACAATGTTGTGCACTGATCAAGTCCACCATAAATAACAATAACATTATTCGTCATGATTTACAAAAAGTCTAGTAAATGTTGTTATACTTACAAGACTAAGTGTAATTATGAATCATTGAAAAGTTTCAATGATTGGCAGAACGAATAAGTAGAATCAATGTAGGCAGAGAAGATAAAAGTTTCTCTAATCTGAAAAGATGGCAGAGTACTTTTTGTCACACCCCCAAACCAGACGGCGGAAACGTCTGGGGGTGGAGGACTTCATTTGTAGTATCACAACACATGCATCATAGTAATCAAAGTACAAACAACCATTGTATTTAAAAATTATAAGTATTTACATGTGTTCAATCATTGTATATTGAAACCAAAATATTTATACAAAAGAAGAATATATGACTCAAAATAGCTCCATCTTCTCAAAAAGCTCGGGGAGTACCTGCTTATTGTTTCCCTGAGAATACAAGTAATTTGAAAAGAGAGTATCAACATAAAGTTGAGTGAGTGCATAAGTATTCATGTTTAAAAGGATGTTTCCGTATCTTGAATGTGTAAACTATTCCAGAAAATCCTATATTTTCTGTTGTATATGAAAAGTAGTTTTATTCCCATAAAACCGTTCCATTTGTAAACAAATGTTCTGTATTTGTATTCCTTTATGTAAAACTTGTAACTGAGAGTGTGCCTGGTTTCACCAGCTGTTTATTGAAAGCTGTAATGTACTATCGTAATTTGTATTTTATAAACTGGTACTTTGAAGATGTACTTACGTTTAGTTGATTATACACTAACGTATTGTTAATATCTTTTTAATGAGTTATTATAACCATACTGAGACATGATGGCCTGAAACAAACACTTTGTAGGCGTTTAAACTATTGATAACAATTGTCACTCATTGGAGTGTATGCCTGAATGTAGCTAGCAGTCTGAGTGTGGGGTTGTCAATCCCAACATAGATCTACACACAACTTGTTTCGATCCCCTGGCTGGAGATTCTGGTTATAATGTCGGGACTTTAACTGTGTTGTTCAAATGAATTAAACAACCTGAATTGAATGACTCATAAAAAGCATATAAACGTTACATGTGTAATAGTTGTGAAAACCCAATCATCCTGAAATAATGATTGATTGTATATTCCTGAATTAGTATTCTTAACATGTATTTGAAAGTTGTATACCCTTGATTTGTTTTGAATCAACCTGTGTTTCTTGTAAAACGGTGTATTCTAGTATACTTGAATCATGAATTAATATTTTATGTATCATAAATTATACCTATTATAATTTATATGTACTTTCTTAATTGGTATTTAACTGTTTTTGAATGTAATCCCTTGCTCAACATGTTACAAAGGGTATTAAAACTAGATGGAATAACTTTTATATTTATATATATATATATATATATATATATATATATATATATATATATATATATAAGTAAAATTTAAACGACATTCGAACAAATAACCGGTACTATAAGCCCACATCCAAACAAGGAAAAGGACCCAGAATGAGTTATCAGTCCTAAGCCTTTTAAATCTTATTTATATAAATATATATATATATATATATATATATATACAAATATGAATTTTGGGGAAAAATATAAGTTTTTAAAAGAGTTTAATATTTTGAGTATTTTTGATGACTTAATGTCATTTTATCACGATTTGAAATCATTTATTTATAACACAAAAATTCTTGTGTTAGACTTGTATTTTCCCCCCTTAAAACAATAAAAATTATGAAAATACGGGGGTATGAACTCACTTGATAGGTGGTGATTTGGACAGCGTTTCGTTTTCTGGAAATGAGTTTATTTGAAGAAAAATCGGATTTAATCGGGCAGAGTTTCGACTGGAAAGAGGTTAGCTTCCCGAGAATTTTGGGGCTTCGGGGCTTGCTTAGGGTTTTAGACTTGATACCGGGGCTTTGGGGGTTGTGGGAGTGAGAGATATGAGAGTGTGTGAAAATTGGGGTGAAAAAGTGTTTAAATCTGGAGGGTCTCGCATGCCTTATATAGGTCGAAGCCTCGGATCCGAAGCAAGGGGAAGGAGACGCGTGTCTCGGACAGGTGGCGAGGGGGAGGCTTCGCCTCGGACAGCTGGCGAGGCGCGTCAGAACAGGAGTGGCCGAGACTTCGGTCCAATCAGAAACGGACACGGGTCCGAGCTCGGTGGCATGTTCTTGCGAAGGGTGTCGGATGGCCACTGGACCGCGACTTCGGTCCAATCAGAAGCTGACACGGGGCGGACACGAGGAAGCCTCGCATGCGAGGTGACGTAGCCGAATGTGCACCATGCGATTTTTCCCGGTTTTCAACATTTTTCGATTTTTGTGCCCAAAACTTGCGAAATTCATAACTTTCGCATACGAGCTCCGTTTTTGACGTTATTTATATGCACTCGTAGGTAAAATTATACTCTTCGACTTTCATTTAGACTTCGTTGGCTAATTTTGACTTTATTTTTAATATTATTATTTTTTAACAGACCGGGACAGGAAAACCCGTTAAAAATTCATAACTTCTTCATCCGACGTCCATTTTTGTCTGTCTTTTTACCGTTGTACTACTATTGACGAGACCTTCAATTCTCGTTTAGGTTGTTTCGGGTAAATATCACTCGATCTTTATTTCGAGTTTTTAGCTGTATACTGCTATACTGAAACTTAGAAAAATCATAACTTCCTCATACGAAGTCAGATTTTGACGTTCTTTTTATGAAAGTTCTCGGTTTAACATAAAATACAACTTTCATTTAGATTGTTATGGCTAAAAAGCATGTTATTGAAAATTCACTTTTTACACTGAACAGTGTTTTGCCGGTTTTGTCGTGGATCTTCGATTGGTCATAACTTCTTCGTTATAACTCGAATTTTAGGGTTCTTTATATTTTTGGAAACCTTGTTACAATCTCTACCACTTGGTTGATCCCAATCAAGATTGTTTAATACTTTATTTTCGAGGGTCAATTATGTAAATGTACACAGTATGCTAAAATTTCTCTTTATTATTTTAAAAAGAACTACACATTGACCTACATTATTACATAGGTTTGAAATAACGGTTTGTTACACTTTTGTAATATGTTTATGATTGTCTTGTTGATTTTTAAACCTTATCACAATTAATCCTCTAAGGACATCTTAGTGCACTAGTATGACTAAGAAGAGGAATCAGAAATTGTTGAAATGGTTAAATCAGAAGGACGAATCATACTTCGTTCCAATATCGAATCTTAGAGTTAAGATTATGAAATTGAGTGACACGTCTTAGGTAGGTTTGTAACACTTATCAAATGTGGAATAGAGAAAGTTTTCTTATTTATGCACATTTGAAATTGGTAAAGTTGTGATGTCTTGAAGAGGACAAAGACCAACCAGAACCAATTAAGTGAAGTGTTAATCTTGATAGGATTTCGCACTAACTCTTGAATATTTGTTTTGTCAAGAAATGTTTCTTGACAATAGAATCATATATGTCAAGAGGTCAGTGGGAGTCTAAATGATCTTGAAAACTTCAAGAACAAATCAAGAACAAACCTAATCAATCATCACTAGCACACGACTTGAGGTTTCTAACCTATCGTGTTGACATATTCTTATTTTTGTGCCATTCCAGTTTGGTCAACTATGCATGTGAGTTCTATGAGTTCTCAATGGGTTTCATAGGGGCAAGGCACCTTAATCAATGGAAAGTACATTGAAAGGTAAGGGTGAGCTGCTCAATAACTTGGAAGCAATGGTGGGACCCTTGATGGCAAGAAATTAGGAATGAACAAGTTCAGTCAATATGAGTTTGGATTTGTCACAAACATTGTCTTATGATGATGGTTATGACAAATTCACATGGATAGGAACACATACATAAAAAAAATCTAAGTGTCATAAGGTTTCTCTCCTTCATGAAAATGATTGTGAGGAAACGTTTTCACTAAGAAAGATTTTGAAGATAGCATTGTGTAATTTGCATTTCTCAAATTCGATTATGATTACGGCATCCCTCTTCATAGTTCGAATTGTGAGATTTGGCAAATTAGTTTGAACATTCGATACTTATGGCTATCAGTTCTAGAATCGTTTAGACACACACATGGGTTATCTAAGGAAATGTGTATGAGTTTAAGAAGCTTAGATAAAGGCTTATCGAAGCACATCGTATTGGAAATATGAACTTTGGAAGTCAATAAGTATTGTCTTCTAGAAGTCCAAATGTTTTCTGATACGTGTCAAAGCTAGTGGCGGCATAAATGTTATGCTGGAATGGATATAATCATCATGTTAGTGGGAGCATGATTATTATTTTATGTGTTGCAAGTTAGCAACATTAATTATAGAAAACAAAAGGTTTCACTTTGCAAAGTTGCAGGGGTTGAAAAGTTGTTTTGCTATAATTAAGGGAGAGAATTTTATACTTCATTTCAGTTCTAAAAGTTTGGATTGATTTTTAATCTAATTTAGTCATATAAAATTAAGATTGTGTTCTCAAATTCATTTATGATTACGGCATCCCTCTTCATAGTTCGAATTATGAGAACATGACAAATAGAAATATTATGGCAAGAGACTGGTAAAGTATCACGTCTTTATGTAAGACATTATGAATCGTGTTCCATACGCTTCGAGTATAGAATCAATTGCATATGCTATAATATTTGCATGTTCTAAAATTTTCCAAATGCCTAGGGCATTAAGAGGGAAAAAGGATTGGAACCATATATGACTAAAAGTGGTTAATCAAATGTCAAGAGGACAATCTAAGGTTCGCCGAGGACTGGTCGCTTGTGAACAGTTGGAAGTATAGTAATGGAAGGACCATACTGACATTATTATTATTAGATATGATTATATTAATAATGAGTTGTCATATGGCAAATATGGAAATGTTTCCATATTGGGAGTTGGACGTCAAGAATTTATGTCTAGATTAGAAACTTTTATGCAAGAAGGATGTTCAAAGGAATGTACTTTGAATGTGAGACTTCGCATCTATGGAATTGTCTTGTAACAATATCCAATAGAGTACTTTGTGATTTCATTGGCCGAGTCTTAGTGACTTTGTGTTGTGACATCACGAAAGGATCATTGCATAAAATATTAGAATCTAACATATTCTAGTGGTGGCGAGAATTTTGTATTCTTACACTATCGATAAGGATTAGGAATTGTGAAATGAGTTTTGTTGGAAATGTTCTCAATAGATCTATTCCACAAGGTAAGGACCATAGGTAAACATAGTGTGCATGCTTGGTGCATGGGACAATTGTTGTTATAATTCAAGTAATAAGTTGATTACCCGAAACAACAAATAATGAGTAATCAATATGGTGATTAAATAAAAGTGTTTTATTTATACTCAAAAGTTTGGGGTCATATAAGATTAGTATTATTCTTGTGTTTCACTTTGCATGTTTTGACTTCCTAAATAGTAAGATTATTCGAACGTTCCACAGTCGCTCATACTTTGGGAGTAGGTATGAAAGAAGATTGTCATGAATTGGTTTGTTAATTGCCTAAAGTGTATTAGACATAGCAAATGTTTGCTACAACGTTCATGAGTGCTTACGAATATGATTTGAGTATTGGATTAAACCCACGCTCACTTGGATCGCTTCATGGATTTTATCACGAGTGATCGGTGAGACGATAATATCTTATATTCTTGAAACCTAGATGTGTGAGTTGTATCTTGCGAGTCGGTTGCACATTGATAATACGTAAACGTACCAGTAACTTGGTGTTATAAAACGTATTGTTGTGTGTGATTCGGTGAGTGAGGACAAGCGAGCATTGAGTCGAAGTTTATCCGTTCCTTTTACCCAAAGTGGGATAAAAGTGATATCTGTGGGCCCCTCGATGAATTAGTGATGACACCTAAGCGCTTGGCCAAGCCGGGACTAAGTTGATGTGTTCAATTGTAGTCTGTTGTCAGTCGTCGTAAATCGGAAATCGGGAAACAACACATAAACTGAGAGAATGATTTCAATCCATGTCTTACGTCTATACGATATCTATAATGGAGGAATATATGATCCCTTATCTAAAGGACACACTTCTGATAAGATCAGAGTTGACAGTGGCTTTTGAAAGCTACGATTGTTGATCAGGTTTGAAGTCATATGCATAATAGTTATTAGAATTATCCAAGTGGGAGACTGTTGGATTAGTGTCTAAGTCCATAACTATTTTGGTATGTACTTGACCCGATTGTGAGCATGGTCCTTTTGGGTTGCCTTCATCAAAGCAACTTGATAGGATGATTTGTGGAGAAAGAGATTAATTATGATTTATTAATATATTATGTGAATAATATATTATAAGAGAAATCATATTGTTTAATTAATATTAGTCAAGAATTAATAAGAATTAATTTTGTGGCTAAAAGACATTAATTAAATAAAGGGGACTATAACTGTCAATTATGTTATAGTTGGATATTGGGCTAATGGACTCCATAAAGGATGGAGTGGACGAAATCTATGGGGAAACCCATGAGAATTCGTCCAAGGCCTCTAAGGAGGGAGTTCATGGGCTGCTTAGGGCCTAAGCAGCCAGATTAGGGTTTCCTAGTTCAAAACCCTAATGGCCTCACTATATAATGACCCCTAGGGCACCCAAAAACGTGGCTAAGTGTTCCTTAGGGTTTCTTGGACGTTTTCGGTGCTTCCTTCTCTTATCCTAAGTCATCCTCTTGCTCTTGGTGTTTGTGAGCCATTAGAGGTGTGACATTTGTGACACTAAGCTTTCAGAAGCCAATTACAAGGAGGATTTGAGATTGTTATTGCTACATAACAATCAAGGTAAGATCTAAACCCTATTCTTATGTTAATATCGATTATCACATGCTAGATCTAGGGTTTATGGCTTTAGATGATTATTGCATGTTCATTAGACAAACTAGATCCAAAGCTTTAGGGTTTGCATGTACACCATAGGAATGATGTAGTGCTCAAAACCCATCAAGAGGTTCAACTATTGGGTCGTGAGTTGACCTGGTGATCAGTGTTGGAAGGGACATTTGAGAGGAACTGGGGCTTATGATTCAGGGTGTCAGAGGATCGTTCCAAGCTGGCTTGACCATTTTCTTGTGTCTGAGGACAAATTTTTGAGGATCATTCCTTCAGAAGTGTTCTGATAGCTTTTCAGGCAGTGAGTCCTTAGTGGGTTATGACCTTTCCGTTCCTTTTGAGCTCGACCGGATCGATTAGAGAATCAGAATTGGTCTAGTGTTCTTAGAGTCTGTTATTCGATGAGCGATTAACATAATGATACTTTGTGAGGGTAGTCTGGCAGAGAGACAAACCACTATAGCTTTCAAGTTCTGGGAGACAGATCGAGTATTGCAGCGGCAGAAGGGTTGTCCTCCTTCAGGGTCGAGAGCACCTATTGGGTTCAGGTGTCTTTGGAAAAGATTGTTGTATGATATGAGGTCCTTTTGGTGGTGTTTCTCGGGTTATTGGGTTCGATCTATGTGTTGATAAGGAGCGATTTCGAGGGCGAAATCTAATTCAAGTGGGGGAGAATTGCAACATCATGTTTCGGATCGTCTGTGATTTAGGGTTCGGGGGCTGCAACCCGGTCATGAGGAAGCCTCGGGGCTGCGACGAGTTGCTAGAAGCGTAGGGTTTCTCGTCACCTTTCCGTGGATATTAGGTTCATTGGAAACAAATTTATATCGAGGAAGCTATGGAAGTTTGAAGTTTTGACAAAAAAAAAGTCCCCTAGTTGAGAAAAGTGGCATCTGAGTACGCTGGGTGTACGTGTGTGTACGCTTAGAATACTCATGTGCGTGACTTTTAAGCAAAGCCACCTAGTACGCTGGGCGTACCGGAGGGTACGTTGGGTGTACCAGAGGGTACGTTGGGCGTACTAGGCACAGAGTGAAAACCCTAATTTAGGGTGTGTCCCTATATAAAGGATATGATGACCTCATTCCTGGCCACCATCTTCAGACAAACAACCCTCTAAAACCCTAATCCTCGTTCTTGAGCTTGTGTGTGTCCATTTGAGAGCCTTTAAGTGATTTTTTGTGTTCTTGGAGTGAAGAAGGAGCTTTGGAGAAGAAGGAGTGAGAGTCCATGCCTTGTCCCAAGCTTTCTCACTCTTTTGATTTGTGCATCATAGTAGAGTATTTTAGGGTTTTGTCCCAAACTTTGGAGACTTTATGTGATATTTGAGCTCCAGAGACTATGATCAACCCCTTTGAGTGTATTTAGTGGTGTAGGGTCATAAAAACTAAGACTTGGATGTTGGAATCAAGCCATACATGAGATATGTGCATTTTGAGTTGAGAAAACGAGAGTTTTGGGTGTTTGTGACTTTACCAGCCATGCAAAGGCTTAAAGTCACGAACTTTATGGAGTAAGAGTTATTAGGGAGTCCAGATCTATGATATGAGCCAACGTCTTAACGGATTAAGACCAAATGAGTAGAAAGAGTGAAACTGGGACGTACGCTAAGCGTAATTCCAGTACGCCCCGCGTACTGACCAAGTGTCCCCGATGGCCATCTGGATTCGTGAGTACGCTGAGCGTACCAAGGGAGGTACACCCCGTGTAACCTCACTGTGGACTTTAGGGCTAAGTCTCATTTTGGGCCTTGAGTGTTGGGCCTGGAGTTTGGGCTTGTTGTACTAGAGTTTTGGACCAGAGGAATATATATATATATATATATATATATATATATATATATATATATATATATATATATGCCTTGGGCCCTTGAGTTGGGTTTGTCACTTGGACTTGAGAGTTGGGCCTCAGGAGAGCCCATTCATTATTGGGCTATGGTGGGCCCAATGAGTTTTAGGTTATTGATGGGCTAGTTAGTGGATTACCTTTAGACCTAAAGAGTGAGAGTTTGGACTTAGATCTTAATTGGGTAATTGTGGATCTTGGTCTAGTGTTAGAGGCCGGTGTGCAGCAGCAACATCTATAGGAGTTGTTCATCATCTGAGGTAAGTCTTCTCACTATACTTTACCTAGAGTGGTAACCTTTGTGTGACCGGAGGGTCTTATGTGCTTATATTGAGTATTGTGATATCCTGCATTATGTCTTTGTGATTTATGTTGTGTATTATTCTGAGCTTACTGAGTTAGGACCGGAGGGTCCACCTTAGTTTTGGGACCGGAGGGTCCCACTAAGACACATTGACCGGAGGGTCTTATCTGAGTATAGCCATGAGAGGCTAATGAGATATGTGTGGTATTTTGGGGAACTCACTAAGCTTCGTGCTTACCGTTTTATGTGATATGTGTTTCAGGTTCTTCTCGGGATCGCAGGAAGGCGCCGGCTTGATTGTACACACCAGAGAAGGAGTTATGTTTTGAGGATCCTGGATTATTAATCAAACAATTATGGATATGTGTTTCGTAAATTAAATAAATGGGATTTTTGTGAGATGTGTTGCGAGAATTATGTGATTTTAAAATGAAAATTTTGTTTGAAAATTTAAGGTGTTACAAACATACTATCACATAATAGGATATCTAATCCAATGGGTCGGCCTTGGTGCCTTCGACCCAAAAGTACAGTGAGAAGAACTCACCTCAAATGCAGAAGCTCACTGAAGAAATCCCTAGTTGCTGCCCTACCGGCTTTCCGAGCTATCAAAACCAACAACACGCCCAATTAGCAATTGGGTTCCACGCTATAATCCATAATCCTTACTTGGGGTAAAATGACCATTTTACCCCTGACTCAACATGAACCAAGACTGAGGCCCAGAACCAAAAGATCCACAAAGGCTCGCAAATGGCCCAAGTTTCCAAATTGGGCCCAACCCCATATGGGCCTTATCCTCAGCCCATAATTTTCCTTATTATGACTCAGATTACCATCAAGTACCCCTTGGGACAAACTTGGTCAAAGATATAAATCGAAAGTCAAAGTCAACATTCCAAGTTGACCCAACTCGTCGAGTTTCTCCATCAACTACACAGATCGGGAAAAACTAAGTCAACTCGGCGAGTTGACCACAACTCGCCGAGTTCCTCTATCAGTCTGAAAATGTCGGGGAAAACCGAGCCAACTTGCCGAGTTTATCAAACAAACTCACCGAGTTCGCCAGAAACCCACCTCTTAACACATTAAGCACTTAATCCATGAGGACATAACTCCAAAACATAGATCTGACTTCCTTGAGCTGGAAAACCACGTAAAGTTGCCAACTGTACATTCATGCATGTCTAAATGAAGCTCTTAAGCTTGGAATGGACTTAATAGATGACTTAATGCATTCATAACACCAAAATCCTCTTAACGTTTGCACCTTTAAGCTCAAGGATACCAAAACCAACTCAGATTTGAAGGAACAACCCCTTAAATGACTTTACACCATCATCATCCCTAAAAAGAGGCCAAAACACAACAAAACCCAAAATAAGGAGATCTAATCATCCAATAGTCAAGGTATGAACTTTATACCTTAAAGTGACTGCAAGAAATGGAGTGATTCTGGATCTAAGACTTCCTTCTCCAAGCTAGAAACTTCAAGATCTTCTAATTCCTTCACAATGCACAAAAAGAACACCAAACTTCCTTCCAAGGCTCCAAAAACTTGACAATGGAGGATACAACTCGTTTTAGGGTTTGGACAACAATGGAGGCTGATAAGGAGGCCAGAAGAAAGACTTAAGGACTTTAAATAGGGTGCAAGACCCCAACAATTAGGTTTTCCTTCCCAGCTGCCAACTCGTCGAGTTGAGGCTCCTCAACTCGTCGAGTTGGTTCATTAAACCCTCGCGATCCATCCATCTTTAACACGACGAGTTGTTCCCTCCAACTCGTCGAGTTGACCTAGAATTAGGGTTTTTCTCAACGATTCCTCTTCAATATTTCAGATATTACATCAAGACCATGTCAGAAGTGAAGCTATTCTGAAGTAAAGATATGTTTGAGATATATCTTAGTGTTGAAGTATTTTGTGTATGTATTGCATTTATTGTTGCAAGTACTTTTTTCTATGGTTCTTATTGTTTTGTAGTGTTGTACAAGAGACAAGATCAATAACAATGGTTGTGACAGTCTGTTGATCTTCAAGTGTCTCTTAGTCCATGCGCACCTTGTCAGTTTTGTCTTGTAGTTACTCATTGACTATTTAAGGAGTAGTCATCCTTTGTATCAAAGTGTGGAATGTGCACCTTTTTCACTTATATCAAGAATCATTCATTCAATCATTCTCTAACATTCTTCTTGTTCTAAAATCACTTTACATTGTTCATACTTATTATTATCCTTTTCATATTGAGCACTTTGTTGATTATCTTATATTCCGAGACAAGACTGGTTTACCAAACTTGACTAGATCTTTATTTTTAGCAGACATTGATCTTAAGTTAATTCGAGGTGATAAAAACATATACTATTTGGTATGAAAAGTACGTTTGATACAAATATACAATCCTGTGAACTCACCAAATTTATGTTGACGTTTGTAAATCACATGTATTCTCAGGAACTTAAAAGTCATATTTTCAATCTTTTGGGAAACATTCGTGGAATCGTGGAGTACTAGTTGTCTTTATTATTGTTGTTATTATTCTGCCTACTGGTTTTGGCGTTGCATGTTCTTTATTATTCAAGTATGTTAAAACTTAGTATGATATGTAATATTTTATTTAGAAATGAAGGTAATATTTATGTTATACTTTTGTGTGTTGTTCAATGTAATCAATATCTGTGAACCATGACAACGTCGCACAGTCCGATGTTTACGACGTCGTTTGGGGTATGACACTTTGATGATCTACAAAATTGGGGTAACAATAGTCATCCACAAGCATATGTCCCTAATAGGAGCACAAGTCACCTTGTGACTCAGAGCATCAACCACCACGTTGGCCTTACCCAGATGGCACAATATCTCACAATCATAATCTTTCACCACATCGATCCATCTACATTGCCTCATATTGAGAATAAGTTGATCCATCAAATATCTCAAACCCTTGTGGTCCATGTAGATTTTACACTGGACCCCATAAAAATAGTGTCGCCAAATATTAAGAGCAAATACCGTTGCCCCCACTTCCAAATCGTGAGTTGGATAGTTAGCCTCATGAGGCTTCAATTGCATTGAAGCTTACATAATAACTTGACCCTGTTGCATGAGCACAACTCCAAACCCTATGATTGAAGCATCATAATAAACTACAAAATCCTCAACACCCTCAGGAAGGGTCAAAACTGATGCCTCACACAAATTGTGCCTCAAAGTCTCAAATGCTATCTACTATTCAGAACCCTAGTGAAAAGGTACACTCTTTTTTGTCAACCAGGTCAAGGGCACCACGATATTTGAAAAATCCTAGATGAACCTCCTATAATAACCAGGAAACCCAAATGGAACTTCAAATATCAAATGGAGACATCGGAACCTCCCACCGCATCACTGCCTCAATCTTAGTTGGATCCACTAAAATATCATTTTGGTTGACGAGGTGCTCCAAGAATTGGACCTCGCCTAACCGAAACTCACACTTGGAGAATTTGGCATAAAGCCTATCCCTCCTTATATTCTCAAGAACATATCGCAAGTGCACCTCATTCTACTCCTTGGTCTTAGAATAGACCAAGATATCATCGATAAACATGATCTCTGACTGATCTAACATCGGCCTACACACCTGGTTTATGACATCCATGAAGGTTGTCGGTACATTGGTGAGCCCAAATAGCATCGCTACAAACTCGTAATTCCCATAACGAGTCCTTAAAGTCGTCTTTTGTATATCATCGTCTCTGACTCTCATCTGGTGATTTCTTGATCTCAAATCAATCTTGGAAAACCAAGACACACCCTGAAACTGATCAAATAAATCATCGACCCTTGGAAGTGGATAACGGTTCTTCTCTGTCAGCTTATTCAACTCCCGATAGTCGATGCGCATCCAGTGTGTCTCATCCTTCTTCTTAACGAACAATATAGGTGTTACCTAAGGAGAACTACTCGGCTGAATAAACTTCTTGTCTAATAACTTCTGGAGCTGGGTGGATAACTATTTAATCTCACGAGGTGCAAGACGATAGGGTACTTTAGCTATCAGATCCACACCAAAAACTAAGTCGATCCTAAACTCCACCTGCCTCTCAGGATGCACCCCCAACAAATCCTTGGGAAACACATCTGGAAAATCTTGAATTACATGTACGTTAGTGATAGATTTCTTCTTCTTAACCTAAGTATCCACAACATCAACCAAAAATCTAGTACACCCGTGTTGTAAGTATCTCCTATCCCTTGCAGTTGAACAGGTGGTCGGTCCGCCTTATACAGCTTTGTCATTAATAACCAGTTCTCCCCCACTTGCGGTTTGAACTTGCTCTAGTTGATGCTCGCACTCGATCATAGCCCCAAACCAGATAAGCCAATCCATACCCACAATAACACGTATCTCTCCTATAGGAATATGAATGAGATTGATCAGGAACTTCACGTTGAATATCTCCAAGACATAGCCGCGATAAACCCTCGATGTTTTGACGGTACGATCATCAACAATCTTCACCACCAGAGAGTACTCTAATGCTCCCAGAGTGATAACAAAGATCTTGTAGAATGTAAGGGATACAAACTATAGACTAGCACCCGAAATCAAATAAAACAAGAGCAAGCATAACGTTGACTAGGAGAAAACCTAATAAAAAACACAATAATAAGCATATAAAAGTAAAACTGCATAAAATAAAGCAATAAATACATACTGGTAACAACATCCGGTGTTGCTCTAGTCATATCTTCTGTCAACTGGAAAGCACGAATCTTCACCATAGGAGCCTCCATTTTGACAGGAAGGCCATCAGTGATCCTTAAGGTGGCTGGAGCAGGTTCCCTCACTCCTCCACCATATAAACTCGAAAAATTGGCATTCTTGTGCCAATCTGATTGTAGTGGAAACATATCAGTGCCCCCTACTTGTAGTCTCTGCTAAAGTGCCCCATCTGTCCGCACTTGAAATAACCTGATCCAGTCGCACGAATAGCTCCCTCATGCGACCTACCATACTTGCTACATTGTCTCATACCCTACTAACACCCATAACATGAATCAGAAGCCTTAAAATTTTTAGATGGCACCACTGCAGTCAGAACCTGTGGTGTCTTCTTATTTCCATGAAGCTCAAACTCGATATCCCATTTATGTCCTACGTTAATCATCTGCTCTAGCGTCGTACAAGTCGTCGTACTGAAAAACTCCCTAATGCCAATCCTCAACATATCGTGATACCTCGTCATCTTCATCACCTAATCTACAGGTTGTTGCATACTGCAAGACTAGTAATGCCCTCTCCTTAAGCTTGGCAGTGATCTCCGTCATAGTCTTCATAGTATGTGTGAGAGTCTAGAACTCTCGAGCCAGCTGTTGAACCTCAGTCATGGATATGTACTCTACCCCGAACCTAGTAACGAAATATGCCCAAGTCATTGTCTCAATAGCCTCTTGTCCAAGAGAATGGATCACCCCACCCCACCAGTCTCGCGCTCCATCTCGCACGAGACATGCAACAAACCTGACCTTTTCCATCTCCGTGTCCTAAATCCAACATATACTCATAATGGGATCCTTCTTTCTAAAGAACTCAATAGCCCCACAAGCACGAAACTCCCGAAAACGAAATCTCACGAGTCCTTGGCTGACTAGCCCCTAGCTTAGCCTGAATGGCTGTCAGACGCTTATCAATCATAACTACTATTTTGTTCTTGATTATGTTAACCATACCCAAAAGATCCTCCAAGATAACTATCAAAACCTCTACGACAATCAAGTTGCAAATCTCAGTATCCCTTGATCCAGAACCAGAGCCTGAAACGGATTCAAAACCACCATCCCGACGAGTCATCACCATAATGAAAACACAATAACAAGTTCAAAACATAAACATAGTGTCACCACACACTATCCTCCCTCTTTCAGCTGTTTATAATTCCTCGTAATCTTCCTAATTCAAGTACCGATCATGTGCTTATGATACTACGAGTTATATAACTTTCCACACCTATCCGTACCTATTCAAAGCATAAATAACACATTTTGGAGAACCAGATACATACTTCAGTTGTTTATTTAACTCTTACACTTGTTGACATTTTGCTAAAAAAATCAAATTGATTCTTAGGTTGATTTGGAAAAACTAGCTGATAGCTAGTAGTTGGAAGTTGGTAGTAAGTAGTGAAAGTCGAAAGATGCAACTTTTAATTGTGCAAAAGTGGTTGGAAAAAGTTGTTTTTAGATTTTAAAGGTGTAAAATTAGTTAAACACAAAAGCTAACAACTCTCAAAAGCTAAAAGTTCTTACTATAGAATGAAGCTTTTTTTTTCGATCATGTTTCTTAAAACCTAAAAGTTAAACGCTCTCAAAAACTACATGCCAAACACATACTTAAACTTGTTGATATTCTCCAGAAAAATCAAATTGTATTATTGAAGATAAGTTCAGAAGACTATATAGTACTACGAAAGAACGAAGGATAAGGAGCTTGAAGAAATTATTTTCAAGTTACACAAAATGTGATGATGGATAAACATTTGTTTGAAACACTTTACGTAAATTGCTACTTAAAGCAGACAATTTGCAGATAAAAATGTTTTTTTCTCTGATTGCCCACCTTTATTTATATTTTAAGACAATTTTATAGTTTGTTTATAATGTTATATCAATATTTTCATCTTTATTGTTTGCTGGCCCCAAAAAACTTTGATTGCATTAGTAACGTTGAATGGATCACCTTCGAAAGTAAGAAAAGTGTTACTAACCACTGGCGGAACTTAGTAGGAGCTCGAGGTAGTCTATGTTATCTCAAATAATTTGGCACAGTGAAACTTTTTTGAATTTTTTTCATTATAGTGCGATTTTTTTTGTATGTTACCCCTAAAATTATATATGACCGACCTTCTACAAACTTGGGAGAGAAAAAAAAACTTTATTTTTTCTTTGTAAAAAATGCCAGAAAAACTGGCTTTTAGAAAATAAAAAAAGAACAATTGATAAGGTAAATGGAATTTATTATTTTCTTCCGATGTTAATTTATCTTTTCACCTACCTGTATCACTGCCTATCTCCATTGTTTTTGGGCACCATTGTTTTTCCCTTCACAACCAATTTTTTTTCCCAAAATCGTCTTTTCCAGCCATAAAACCTAAATATGAAATTCTAAAGTCAAAAAACATTATGTTCTAGAGCAAGGACATCACGTTGAGGAACTTGATTCCATCTTAGAAAATGATGATAGAGTACCATAGATAAATCCATCATTTCTCCTGCATATCGTTGGTGAATTCCTCCCTCCACACACGCACCGCCGATGAACGAGGCTTGTCCCCAGCTACGCTGCAACTCACAGTAATAACTATATATTTTAAATTTTAAAAAGATATTTTATATCTAGTTAACTCACGCAAGAAAATATAAAAATGAGGTAAGCAAATCAAAATCAGATGGTCACAGATTTGTTTATATCTTTATAAAAGGAATGGTCTACACCATATAAAAACTTGAGAAAATGACTTAAAAAGATAATGAAGTTTCAAAAATATACAAAAAAAAACCATTGTCTTTTTTTAGTACGCAAAATACCATTTTGCCGGCTAATGTAGGTTACCCGGTTTCCAAATGTTCAAAAAATACCATTGTTGTTTTTTTAGTACAAAAAATATCATTAATGTTACTATTTGTACACAGAATACCAACGAAATATACATGTGTTCAACTAAAACATTGTGGTAACCGGGTACTTCAGGTAAATGGAAAAATGACTTAAAAGTGTAACGAAGTTTCCAAAATGTTCAAAAAATACCACATTTTTTGTTAACTGCGTTGTTGTCAGATTATGTAGAACACCATCATCGGACATCATGACCGTTATATCAGTTCACAACAATTGTGCGATTCTCTTTCATTCCTTCACTCGATCGTTCTTGTGGTAACAAGAGAAGTAAGTAGGTAATAACCTTAGTTAAACATTCTTGCTTCCCGATCACATTATATGCCTCAAACCTAAAACATATATACGTTATATAGATGCACATATTATACATCAATGTTAGTTGTTCATTAGTGTTGCGGCACAAGAGAGACACAAAGGAGAAACAAGTGTGATGTTATGTCATGAAAATTCCTAAATATGGATTTAGATACAAACTGATCGAGGGATGAAATGAAAGAGACTACACAACTGGTGTGAATCGGTACGACGGTGACCAATCTCCGATGACTGTGTTCTATATAATCCTAAAACAACGAAGCTAACAAAAAGTGTTCTGAAAAAACAATAGTTTTTTTGAACATTTTGGAAATTTTAATGATACTTTTTGTACTAAAATATGTACTTCGTTGGTATGTTGTGTATAAATGATATACTTCAAGGGTATTTTTTATACTAAAAAAATAATGGTATTTTTTGTACATTTTTGAAACTTTGTTACCTTTACCTGAGATAATCGGTTACCACAAGGTTTTATTTGAACACATGTGTACTTCGTTAGTATTTTGTGTACAAAAAATATATTTTAATGGTATTTTGTGTACTAGAAAAAACAGTGGTCTTTTTTGTATATTTTTTAAACTTCATTACCTTTTTAAATTATTTTCCCTAAAAACTTCTATTACCATCTTTTCGTAATTAATTTAAATCTACGTAAAAATTCTTTTAAAACACAAGCTTTTAAAACATAAGTTTTGACTTTTAAGCGTTGAAACACGCAATGAGATGGTACCTTCCCCAAGAGAGTCTGATGAGCAACATTTGACTTCTTGAACTTTATAATTTGACATACTTGATACTTCTTTTCTTTATAATATAACGTGTATACTATATTTTATATAAATTAAATAAATTGTTTTCTTAATCACATAATTTATTCATGAAAATATATTTTCCAAGATGTAAACATATTTTACTTAATGTTACACTCAATCGTCAAATATATCATTAAAAAGCTTATATGTCAATCACTCATAACAATTTTTTTTGTACGAATCGGACTTGAATGTTTTTATATCTTGAATGAAGGCATTTAAATTGGAGTATGATGATCCATCTTCTTCAACAGCTGCCGTCGCCTTTTCTTTCAGCACCTGAGCTCGCCTTCTCATTTCATCTCCTTCTTCACCACCCATCACCCTCGCCACCGCTTTCTCAATCGCCACCCTCTCCACACCGTCGCAGCTTGTAGTCGGACTCCACTCGACGTCCCCAATCGAAACCCCAATTTTCAAAGCATCTGTCACCAGTTTCGCATTATAGAACTGCTCCGCCATCACCGGCCAAGCCACCATAGCCACACCACCGGTGACACCCTCCAACACGGAGTTCCACCCACAGTGGGTAACGAACCCGCCGACAGATTCATGGTCAAGAATCAAAACTTGAGGCGCCCACCCTTTAATTATCAACCCTTTTCCGTTCGCCGCCGTCCTTTCTTGAAATCCTTCCGGCAACCACTGTTCGTGTTCGTTCTTGATGACCCAAATGAAATATTCGTTGCATGCTTCAAGCCCCATAGCGATCTCGTAAACTTGAGAGCGAGTAACTTTCACAATCGTTCCAAAGCTTACGTAAACAACTGAATCCGGTGCTTTGGATTCCATCCATTTCAGACATTCGTGTTCATCAATGGCTGATTTCTTCCCTCTTTCGGATTTATCTTCTGTGTTCTTGTTACATAACGAAACTGGTCCTATATGCCATCCTTTCCTGTTCATTACCTCACGATAATGGTGGACGTACTCCGGCTCAAGCTCATAGAAGCTGTTAAAAATCACTCCATAGCTCTTCACCTCTGCTTCCATGGCTTCAATCAACACCTTCAGGAAACCTTTAAAGGCTACTGACTCAAAATGAGGCAGTTGCTTTCTAGTTAGCTTTATCTCATGGGGAAGATGAGGGACGATAAAAAGCTCCGAATCAGATTGAACATTTTTTGCATGGTCAATTAGTCCCACCGCGTTTGCAACACACTGTGAGAAGAACCCAGTTCCATTGAAAACGATTCTGGGGATGTTGAATTTGGCTGCGATTTCAGTACTCCATGGATAAAACATGTCTGCAACGATGCAATTCGGGTGGGATTCTCGAATAAATTGCTCGACGGGCTCCTGAAGCATTGAAATGGCTTCGAAAAAAGTGGATAAGAACTCATCAGAAACGGGTTGATCGGGGTTGTCACTTCCGGCCGGTAAACCCAGTTCTGCGTCTTTGAATTGAATGATATGGAGCTCCATTTGGTGATCGTAGTTGATGGTTTTTTGGATTGATCGAGAGAAGCGAGGTGCGTTTGTTGGGGTGGTGATAATGGTGGTTTTTAGGCCGCGGGAGGCCAAGAGTACAGCCATGTCGGCCATCGGAATCGTGTGGCCGTAAGCCATGAAAGGGAAGAAGACTATATGACAGTTGGCCATCGCTGAATCTCTGTTGTGTTATCTATTAGGGATGTTAATAGAAGACACGTTCAAATGAAAAACGTTTCCTTTTATAAGGAAATCTTTTTATTTATCTTTTATATTTGAACTTTCAAGAAATTATATTCACCCCAGTTTTTGTGCATAGATCCTGGTCAATATTGGCGTTTTCTTATAATCCTTTGGCATATCCTCACCCATAAAATCCGCGATCATCGTCTACAAATTTTATTTGTTTTCATATCTTAAATTTGATAAGAGCGTTATATTTATACATTATACACGTATATATAAAATATCATAATTAATCCTGGTAAATCATATCTATTAGAGTTTGTATAAGTTGATATTGCAGTTTTTTGTGTGAGAATAATAATTTACTAATTTATTTGCAATACAGTTCAAAATATAATAGCATCGTGTTTTGTTTTTTTAAGGGGCAAGACTTTATTAAAAAACAACAAAAAGCTGGAATTAGCTACAGTCCATTGGGTTATCAACCCATGAGTCCCAAAACAAAGATCTCCCCATCTAGCTCTATTTTTAAGCCAAAAAAAAAAAAAAAAAAAAAAAAAAAAAAAAAAAAAAAAACCTAAAGCTTTGACATCAGAAGCAAGAAGAGATGAGTTTTTTACTTTGCTATTAAAGATCAAACTCTTCTTGTTCGTCCATATTACCCATAAGAAGGTCTTAGAGATCGCGTCCATGATATATTTCTTTTTGTTGTTTTTTTGTGGATTGAGTTAATTCCAATGATGTTGTCCAAAGAGTCATTGTCAATGGGAGTATCATTCCACCAAACTCGTAGAAGTGCTCCCAACTCCTTAGTTGTTGAACAATCTTTAAATATATGATCTTCGTTCTCCTCAAAAGCGTTACACATCGGGCATAACATGTTTGGAATACCCCACCCCCCTCTGAGCAAGGTTAGCTCTCGTCGGTAGTCTACCAAGTCTCGCATGCCATATGAATATATTGATTTTCCCAGGAACAATGTTAGTCTAAATTGTTTTTGTCAATTTATTTTCTAAGGGAATATACATTGAAATCGACACTAGCATCAAGACTCTAGCACCACTTACTACCATTGGAATTACCCCAGAATTGTTGCTTCTTTAGAAAAGTGTATTAAGATCAATATTCAAAGGCTCTAGATCCTTACACACGTTGCTTATTCTTCCCCAAACTATATTCCTTTTCCATAACGGTATTGTCACTCCTAACCCCCCGTGATCCCCATAATTGCAAGTAATAACCTTTTTCCAAATTCCTTATGTATCATCTTTATAGTGTCACCACCACTTTATGATAAGAGCAAGGTTAAACACTTGTAAGCTTCCAATCTCTAAGCCCCCTACAGCTTTGTAGTTCATGGCTTTCAAACAGGAAATCCAGGTGATCTTTTTTTGATCCGAGGAAGTACCCCATAAGAACCTGTTACGAATACTTTCAAGCTTTGAAATTACTTTTGGGGGACTTTATAAAGCGAAAAGAGAAATGTTCCAAGACTGCCAAGAACGGACCTTATCAAGGTTAGTCTCCCTCATATGGATAGAGTTCTCTCTTTCCACATTGAAAGTTTTTTTTGGAACTTGTCAATAAGAGGAACCCAAGTCGACATATTAGAAGACTTCCCACCCACTGGCAAACCAGGATAAGAGAAGAGAAGTTCACCTTCATGACACTTCAATGAACGAGCCATAGAAGATACCTTAATTCTAGAAACTTCAATACCTAAAATCTTGCTCTTCTAAGGGTTTAGACCAGACGCAAGGTGAAAGCAAGTTAGGAAAAATAAATGTGTTACATCATACGTTTTCTAAAGTAGCATAATTATTAGCATCATAATAAAATTTTATTTCAAAGGTTGCACTCTCGGTCTATTTTTTTATAAGCATATCGTTCCTAAAGTTGTAAGGTATAATCTAACACCACTAAACCAAAAATCATGACCACCTCCCTAGCATTTATTGATAGTTTTATTTTATTTACTTCTTTTTATATTTTATTTTAGCATATTTCATTCATAATTTAGATAATTTCCATGCATATTTTCCTTTTTGTTATTTTATGACTATTTCGGGTAATTTCTAGTTTCGTGAGCTTTATTGCAGATTTCATGGAGACTAGTGGAGCGGGAATGTTCGGGACGTATGGAAAGCGATGGGAATTGGTGGACAACAAGGATCTTGGGCTTGATGGCTAGTAGAATTGATTCATGGAGTGTGCTAGTGGCTATGGGGCTTGAAGGAAATAAACCTTGAATTTAGAAGAAATTGGTGAATTTGCGAGCATGCAGAGACTTTTAATCGGGCGAGTACGTGATCTATGGATGATTTGGGGAAGTCACATTAGGCTTAAAATGAAGAAAACATGAAGAATTTTGGACTACAAGCTTAGTGGACTCGAACTGGGCCAGTGGGCTAAATCAATGGAAGCCCAAATCACAAATGATCACTCAGCACGTGGGTCACGCAAGGCCCTGCATGGGCATTTTCAGAATTTTATTTGGAATGCCATTTGAGGAAGGTTGGTGCCTATCTTTTAGAGACTCTTGCACATCCGAAAAATCAACATTTCTCTGGAGATTTTGGAGCATTTTGAAGACCAAGAACACCTCAAGAACATCATATTTTCATTTCTTAATCTTGTTAAATGTTTGGTACAATCTTTTCTCACTTTAGTTTCTTGATTTTAGCCATGCTAGGCTAAACAAAATTTGGTTGACTTTTATGGAATCCTTTGAATTTTTGTTGAATGTTGAAGACTTCATGAACTTGTTCTTGAATCCTTATGGGAATGTTTTGTGTTTTAACATCTTATCACTACTTGTATGTTTTTATTCATGAGTTTAAATGTGTTTGTGGTGATTAGTTGGCTAATTTCTTGATTAAGTAAAGGATCCTCAAATTAGCAAGCAACAAGTGATTTTTGTGTTAGTTTTACTTCACACAATCATAAAAACATTTTCTCCAACATCGTAGTGAAAGCACTTGACTCCTCTTGGATTTGGTAACTTTTTGGTTCTTAATGCTAGTTGATTTTCACTAATTACATGCTTAATGGAAATTGTGACTTTGACTAAGGAAATTGTTATGAGCTTCTCTAACTATTTTAACAACTAAGAAAAGTCTAGGTAATCTCAAGCTTCTTGGATTACTATAGCCAAATTAAGGGTTCAAAACAAGTATTGCACCATTGGATTCTAATGATATGTTCATCAAAAATCAAAGTGAGGAAACCTTAAGTCAACCATTTCCCTCTTATTGATTTTACACTAAACTCTTATTTTTGTTGAATTATCCATTTAAATCTTATTGTAATCCTAGTTTTATTTCAAGTATTTAAAAAGATCAAAACCCCCATTTTTATTTTTATTGTCATTTTACAAATACTTTTGCAAAGAGATTTTTCATAGAGTTGTGAAATTGAACCAATCTCCGCGGATTCGAACCCTGTACCACTATACACTATTTTAGTGTAAAAGATTTAGGGTTATTAATTTTGTTGGCCTCGACAACCACCAAGTTTTGGCGCCGTTGTCGGGGATTGGTTTATTTTTAATCAATTTGTTTCTCTATGCCCAGATCTCAACGTATAGGTGCTTTGATTTATAATCCGGAAATTTAAAAAGAAGCAAGGCGTTTGGCGAAGGAAAAGAGAATAGAACGTCGTCAAACTTCAAATCCTCATGGGCACCCGGAGGTTGAAACCGCTTCATCAAGTGACACTGAACCTGATTCTAGTCCCGATCATCGCCAAGAAATTCCCGAAACACTACCCCTACAACAAAATCCACCCATCATAAACCCAATAGAAATGGGGGACGGAGGAGAAGATCGCGAAAGAACCTTGAGGCAAATGATGGAAACCGATGTTACACAAACTCCATTTGGTATCAATTATCCCGTTTTGGAAGGAGATTCGGAATTGAAGTCAAGTTTAGTTCATCACCTTCCAACTTTTCATGGATTAGAAAATAAAGACCCTCATAAGCACTTAAAGATGTTCCACATTATTTGCACTAGCATGAAGCCACAAGGGTCAACCGATGACCAAATCAAGTTAAGGGCATTCCCCTTTTCATTGGCCGATAGAGCAAAGGATTGGTTATTCTATCTTCACCGGGGTCAATCAATTCATGGACCGATATGGCAAGAGCTTTTATTAACAAGTTCTATCCCGCTTCAAGAGTCTCAAGTCTTAGAAATGAGATTTGTGGAATCCGCCAAGGTCAAAATGAGACTTTCCATGATTATTGGGAGAGGTTCAACAACTTGTGCTATAGTTGTCCACAACATCAAATTCCGGAACAACTCCTCATTCAACACTTCTATGAGGGATTGTTGCCAATGGAAAGAATACTAGTTGATGCCTCAAGTGGTGGGGATGTCTTTAGCAAAACTCCACAACAAACAAGACAACTCTTCAACACCATAACCGAGAATTCCCAACACTTTGGCTCGTTCCAAGAGATGAAAAGAGACACACAACACAAAGTCAACGAAGTGGTGACATTAAACCTCGAGTCTCAAATCAAATATTTAACATCCGTTGTTCAAAAGCTAGCCATGGGACAAACTCTACAAGTGATGGTTTGTGGAATATGTGCAACATTGGAACATCCTACGGATATGTTGTTGGATTAGGTGTCTAAGCCCATAACTATAATTGGTATGTACTTGACCCGATAGTAGCATGGTCCATTTTGGGTTGCCTTCATCTCAACAATTTGATAGGATGGATATTTGAGAGAAAGAGGTTATTTGTGATTTGTTAATATATTATAAGAATAATATATTAATTGAGAAATCATATTATTTAATTAGTATTGATCAAGAATTAATTTGGAATTAATTTAGTGATCAAAAGAGACTAATTAAATTAACGGGGACTAATTATGTAAATCAGTGATACATATGGTTTGGGCTAATGATCCATGATTAATTTGAGATGGGCTAAGTTTATGTGTGAGTCCATGAAGAGTTAGTCCATATGAGTTATGGATCAGAAGCCTAAGTGTAAGAATTAGGGTTACATATGACTCTTGGAATTCTACACTATATATATGTAACCCCTAAGCCAAAAATCGAACCTAAGAGTATCCTAAGAAGTGATAACAGATTTTTGTGTCTACAAACCTCTCTATCATATTAATCCAATTGTTTATGGTGTTTGTGACTTGTTTGAGGCATCACACTTGAGGTGCTAAGCTCTTGAAAGGCCAAATTCAACAAGCTACAACAAGAGGTAATATTCTAACTAGTTTTTATGATTCATATATCAATTGTATGCTAGTTTTGGGTTTAATGCTTTGGATAATTTTTTGTTGCATGTATAACTAGAGAAAACTTAAATCCAAAGCAACTAGGGTTGTATGTGCACCATAGGAGTGTTATAGTACATAAAACCCAACAGTGGTATCAGAGCCATGTATGTTTTATGTTATATTGATGCATAGGTTAATTATTCAAAGTTAAAGAAATTGGAAAAATGTTGTCTGACTGCTGGACTCGACGAGTCCCATGAGTGGACTCGACGAGTTGGATCATATGGAGATGAACTCGACGAGTCCATAGCCTGACTCGACGAGTTGGGCAGTCTGTTGGTAGATTTTTCGAGTTTTTGGCCAGTTTTTGGATTAGGTCATTACCACAAACTATTTTTGACTTATAAAAATCGTTTTATGATAAGGTAGTGATTATCCCATCCAATTAAAGGTTAATTGTCAAATTTTAAGATAATTTCTAGTTTATATGATATACCAATTATTTGTATTATTTGATTTGAAGTTATCTAGGTATATGAGTTGCATATGGTTAAATTGGTAAAAGATAAAGAATATATGATTATTTTTATTGGTTTTAAATTTGATCTAAATGATTTAAGAGGTTACAAAACTTGTCATCAAGTTTTGGAACTCAAAAGTTTATAAGGAGTTACAAAACTTGCCATCAAGTTTTGGAACTCAAAAGTTTTTTAAGGAGTTACAAAATTAAGTTCATAAGTTATGGAATTCAAAAGTTTTCAAGAGTTTCATAACTTGCCCTCAAGTTATGGAATATGAAAAGTCTCATTCATGAAAACATTAACTCTTGTAATTGAAAGGTTTCAAAAGATGCAACTCTTAGGTTCATAACTTAAAAATTAATTAAATAGTTTTTTAATTTTGAATTTTTTATATTTAGCACCTTGATGCTTTGAATAGTTCAAATTACATATTACGGATTTCATTAAATTAATTAAATGTTTAACTAAAAGAGAAGATTAATAAATCCATAATCACAGGGTTCAAGTTTAATTAAATTAAGAGTATAGTTTAATTAATAGATTAAACCACAAAGTATTTTAAAAGTTTAAAATACACCCTTATACTATATAAAATTAAAAAGTCTAATATATTATATGTGCATAAGTAAAAAGTCAGTCTTACCATTAGTAGGCCTCATTCACGAAGCTGGTCTATAAGGGGTGTTTAAGGAAACGGCCTGTAAAATGACCGTCATTGGGTATCCACTCTTACCCACCGCACCCTTGACCACTGGAGTATCGTTAGCTGAACGGGTTTGATATGACACTTAAATCCTCATTAAAGGTACAATGAAATACAAAGTAACTAAACACTTTATAAATTCTCAATCTTAGTTACTTTAGGAAAAATGTGAATTTGATGCTAACCTGTGAAATTGCACATTGCACCTTACTGGTCAGTTAGTGGAGCGTGTATGGTTAACCGGCACACTAATATGGACTAATGAAGGATGACAATGGGTTTCTCGTAAATTATCATTTATCAATGGAGCGTGTGTGGTTAACCGACACATTGATTAGGTGATTAATGACATCGAGAGTAACAAGCTAATTTGCATGGTTATTCACACCTTGTTTGTGATCCTCGGTATCCTAGTCACAAACTTGAAGGGTGTAATCGAGATTAAACATGCCATTGAAATGTTCAATGAATCTCAAAAGAATCTAGGAATTTCAATTCATTTAAAACCTAATGTTCACTTTTGTTTTTCATGGTGGAAATTGGTAAATCGTTATTTACCTACCTTAAAATAATTTGCAATTGGATTACGACATCCCTCTTCCGAATTGTAGATTATTGTATCGGGTCCTAGCCTTAATATTTCATTTTGGGTGTTATATTAAGGACTTAAATCAACTAACTTGAATTTCTCCCCTTATAGATGTCCAGGTCAGACAACTATGGTCTACCTTATCCTTTTGGAAAAAGTTTTCCACATGAAGATGATATTCCACAATATCATACTTCACTTCCTCCACCTCCTCCAATTATTCTCCCTGACCCACGTGTTCGTCGACTTGAAAAGTTCAAGGTCACTCAAGCCCTTTTGGCAAGCAAACACGAAGATGGAAAGTTTGTATGTGCTCACGTCTTGGAGATGAAGTTGCATATTGACAGGCTGGGAATGTTAGGAGTCGTTGTCTCGAGAAAGTTGGCTGTTGACTTGGTTCTTCAATCACTTCCTGAATCATATAGTGAGTTTGTTAAAGACTACTATGTGACAAATTACGACATGACCCTTATCGATCTAACATATCTGCTAATTGTTGCTGAATCAACAATGATTTGGCGCACTAGTAAGGCAGGACTAATTGGAAGATCTACTTCCCAAGCTTCCATGGACATTGACAATGGCAACATTGGAAGTCCTGAAAAGCTTTCTCTTCCCAATGGAAAGGGATCGGCCATGGTCAAACCATTTGACCAAATGGTAAAGAGAAAGGCTAAGTCTGAGATTGTTCTGTGTGCCATTCCGAAAGAGTCTGTTTGTTTCTACTGCCAAGAGAAGGGGCATTGGATGCGAAGCTGCCGTATCTACCTGAAGGACCACAAGGATGGTAAATTCAAAGTGTTTGACTATGCTTCAGGTAATTCCACTATCTAACTCTATTGAGTTCCTATTTATAGATTCTTAATACATGATGTGATAAGATTACATTTTGATGTTTTGTAGGATCGAAGAAGAGAAAGGAAGCTTAAAGAAAGAGCAGGTTGAGTCTGATCGCGAAGAGATGGATTTCGATCGCATGATTCGATAATCAGAATCTTGAGCTGCTACTTAGGAGTTATGATAGATTGCTTAGGAATATTTAGAAATATAGTTTTCATATGTACTCGCATTGTAAGAACAAGTTTTTCTGCAATTTTATAAATAAAGAAAATTTTGATTTTGTATTATTTTATATTTCATTGCATGGCATTTGTGAAAATTGATGTTTGTATGTTTCTATTTTTAGCAATATGGTTTTATTCTTTCGTTTGTGGTAGTGTCTAAATTTACCAAATAATGAAAGATTCTCATCAACAAGTTTCAATTGGATAGAAACTTGGAATCATGCAACTTGTATTGTATGATGAATGAGGACTTTCATCTTTGGGAAATTAAGATTAATTCCTTATTCACATATAGATATGAGTCGAGTGAAGGACTAAGGGATCTAGTACACATTGCTTTGCACTGGTCAAGTCCACCACAAAGAAAGATAAGACTATTCGTCATGATTTACTAAAGTTTAGTGAATATGATTATGCTTACAAGATTACGTATAATTCTGAATCATTGAAAAGTTTCAATGTATAACAGAACGAATAAGAAGAATCAATCAGGCAGAAAGATAAAAGTTTCTCCAATCTGAAAGGAAAGGAGTGTACTTTAGTACCGTGTTTTATGATCATCCTAATGATTATATAACCATGTCACAATTGATCCTCTAAGGACACCTTACTGCACTTATATGACTAAGAAAAGGAATAGGGAATTGTTGAAATGGTTAAATCAATTAAGGTGAGTCATACTTCATTCCAAAATCAAGTCTTAGAGTCATACTCCAAGATTGTACCTTGAGTGACATGTTTTAAGTAGGTTTATAACACATCATGAAATGTGGAGTAGAAAATGTTTTCCTACTCTTGCTGATTTCAAATTGGTAGTTGTGATGTTTTGGATAAAACAAAGACCAACTAAGACCAATTGTGTGAAGTGTTTGTCTTGATAAGAATCCGCACTAACTCTTGAATATTTGTTTGTCAGGGAATGTTTCTTGACAAGAGAAACTTATATGTCAAGAAGTCAGTGGGAGTCTTAAATATCTTGATAAGTTTCAAGAACTAATCAAGAATAAACCTATTGTTAATCACTAGCACACGACTAGAGGTTTATAACCTATCGTGTTGACATATTCTTGATTTTGTGCCCATTCCATTAAAGTTGAGTATGCATGTGAGTTCTATGAGTTCTCAATTGTTTGCATAAGGCAAAACCACTTGTTCAGTGAAAGTTCATTGATCAGCAAGGGTGCTCTGATCAACAACCTAGAAGACATGGTAGAACCTTGTGCTACTAAGTGGCAAGAAATTAAGATTGAACAAGTTCAGTCCATATGAGTTTGAGTTTTTCAGAGACCTTATCTTATGGTAATGGTTAGAAATAAAAAATTCACATGGATAGGAACATATACACCATAAAATCTAAGTGTCATAAGGTTTCTCTCCAATTCATGAAAATGATTGTGAGGAAACGCTTTCACTAAGTAGATTTTAAGGAGATAGCAGTTGTGTTAATTGCGTTCTCAAATTCGATTATGATTACGGCATCCCTCTTCATAGTTCGAATTGTGAGAAATGGAAAATAGTTTGAACATTCGGGACTTACTGCCGTAAGTTCAGAAATAGTTTAGACACATATATGATCTTTCTTATAAAAGGTGTATGAGCTTAGATAAAGGCTTATCGAAGCATCTCGTATCAGAAGTCTGAACTTTGGTAAAAAAGTCAATAAGTATTGATTTCTAGAAGTCCATCTGATTTCTGGGTACATATCAAACCTAGTGGGAGCATAAGTGTTATGTTGGTAAAAATATAATTATCATGATAGTGGGAGCATGATTATTATGTTAAGTGTTGCAAGGTAGCAATGCTATTTATAGGAAGCAAAGTTTTAAATTTCAAAGTTGCATAATTTGGAAAATTGTTTCGCTATAATAAGGGAGAGGATACTTATACTTTATTTCGAATCTAAAAGTTTAGATTGAAATATTAATCAAACTTAGTCATGAGTATATATGAATATCATGTTGAAATGTTTCAGCATTGAAAATTCTATATGGAAATATTATAGCAAGGGACTGGTCAAGTATCATGACTTTATGTAAGACATTATGAATCGTATCCCATATAATTCGGGTATAGGATTGATTGCATATGCTATAATATTCTCGTGTTCTAATTTTCCAAATGCCTAGGGCATTAAGAGGGAAAAAGGATTAGAACCGGATATGACTAAATTAGTTGAACAACTGTCAAGGACGATCTAAGGTTCGCCAAGGATTGGTCACTTATGAGCAGTTGGAAGTATAGTAATGGATGGACTATATTGACATTATTATGAATAGACAGGATTCTATTAATCATGAGTTGTCATATAGAAAATGTGGAAATATTCCATAAATGGGAGTTGGATATTAAGAATCTATGTGAAAGTTAGAAACTTTTGTGCAAGAAGGATGTTCAAAGGAATGTACTTTGAATCTGAGACTTCGCTTCCTTGGAATTGTTTTGTTAACAATCTCCAATGGAATGCTTTGTAATATCGTTGGTAAAGTCTCTGTGACTTTGGTACTTCGACATTACAAAAGGATCATTGCATGATAGTTTAGAATCTAACACATTCTAATAGTGGCAAGAATTTGGCATTCTTACACTTGTGATAAAGATTTGGAATTGTGAAATAAATTTTATTGGAAATGTGTTCAATTGATATATTTCACAAAGAAAGGACCATAGGTAAACATAGTGTTCATGCTTGGAGCATGGGATAACTATTGTTTTAATTCAAGTATTAAGTTGATTAATCGAAACATTATATAATGAATAATGTGTAATCAATATGGTGATTAAATAAAAGGTGTTTTATTTATATTCAAAAGTTTTGAGACCATATTGGATTAGAGTATTCTTGTGTTTCACTTCACATGTTTTGACTTCCTGAATAATAAAATTATTCGAACATCCACAGTCGATCATACTTTGGAAGTAGGTTATGGAAGTAGACTGTCATGAATGGGTTTTGTAAGATTGTCTAAGGTGTTAGACATCGCAAAAGTTTGCTACAACATTCATGAGTGCTCTTGAAATAAGATTTGAGTATTGGATCAAACCCACGCTCATCTAATCACTTCATGGATTTTATCACGGGTGATTGTGAGACGATAATATCTTATATTCTTCAAACGGAGACATATAGTTGTAGTTTACAAGTTAGTTGCACATTGATTATGTGTAAACGCACCAGTAACTTGGTGTTATAAAACATATCATTGTGTGTGATTTGATGAGTAAATACAACAAGCATATGAGTCAAAGTTTATCCGTTCTTTTTACCCTAAGAGGGATAAAAGCGATATATATGGGCCCCTCGACGATTTAGTGATGACACCCTAAGCGCTTGGCCAAGCCTGGACTGATTTGATTTGTTCAATTAGTCTTTCATCATAAATCAGAAATCGGGAAACAACACATGAACAGAGAGAATGATTATAATCCATGTCTCAGTTCATACGATATCTTGTAGAATGGAGGAATATATGATCCCTTATCTAATGGACGCGTCAGAGTTCGACATAGGCTTTTGAGAGCTACGATTGCTAATCGAGTTATGAAGTCACATTGGCAATTATAGTTATTAGACTTATCCAAGTGGGAGACTGTTGGATTAGGTGTCTAAGCCCATAACTATAATTGGTATGTACTTGACCCGATAGTAGCATGGTCCATTTCAGGTTACCTTCATCAGAACAATTTGATTGGATGGATATTTGAGAAAGAGGTTATTTTTGATTTATTAATATATTATAAGAATAATATATTAATTGAGAAATCATATTATTTAATTAGTATTGCTTAAGAATTAATTTGGAATTAATTTTGTGATCAAAAGAGACTAATTAAATTAACGGGGACTGATTATGTAAATCAGTGATACATATGGTTTGGGCTAATGATCCATGATTAATTTGAGATGGGCTAAGTTTATGTGTGAGTCCATGAAGAGTTAGTCCATATGAGTTATGGATCATAAGCCTAAGTGTAAGAATTAGGGTTACATATGACTCTTGGAATTCTACACTATATATATGTAACCCCTAAGCCAAAAATCGAACCTAAGAGTATCCTAAGAAGTGGTAACTAATTTTTGTGTCTCCAAACCTCTCTCTCATATTCATCCAATTGTTTATGGTGTTTGTGACTTGTTTGAGGCATCACACTTGAGGTGCTAAGCTCTTGAAAGGCCAAATTCAACAAGCTACAACAAGAGGTAATATTCTAACTAGTTTTTATGATTCATATATCAATTGTATGCTAGTTTTGGGTTTAATGCTTTGGATAATTTTTTGTTGCATGTATTGTTGGGTTTTGAGCACTATAACACTCCTATGGTACCCATGCAACCCTAAAAGCTTTGGATCTATGTTTTCTCTATTATACATGCATACTTTCAATTTTCCAAAGCATTGTCCTAACTAGCAAACAAATTGCCAAATGAATAAAACATCTAGATAGATGACATACCTTTTGAAGGACTTGTAGTTCTTGACCTTTGAAAGCTTGAGCACCTCAAGTGTGATGCCTCTAATGGTTCACAAACACCAATATGAAAGAGGATGACTTAAGAGAATAAGATACTTATCTTAATGAGAAGGTGTAACCGATTTTGGCTCATGGAGGGTTCTATTTATAGTGTTACACATGCTAGGGTTACACTTTGTAAACCTTAATGCTCCATGACTTTCCACATTCTTATGCTCCATGGGTTTAACCTCCATGGACTATCTATGGATTAAATTATTGGTTTAGCCCATTAAACAATCATGGATCATTAGCCCACACTACAAGAATCATTGATTACATAATCAATCCCCATATATTTAATTAGTCTCTTTTGACCACAAAATTAATTCCAAATTAATTCTTGATCAATACTAATTAAATAATTTCATATTAAAATATTATACTTGTAATATATTAATAAACCGTAAATAACCTTATTCTCAAAATCCATCCTATCCAATTGCAATGGTGAAGGCAACCCAAAAGGACCATGCTACAATCGGGTCAAGTACATACCAGTTATAGTTATGGGCTTAGACACCAAATCCAACAGTCTCCTACTTGGATAAGTCTAATAACTATTACTGTTAATGCACTTCAGGATCTGACTTAGCAATTGTAATTGAACACATCAATTCAGTCATGACCGGGCCCGGCACATAAGTCAAAACAAAATCATTGAGGGGCCCAAGATATTGCTTTTAGCCTCGTAGGATAAAAGGAACAGATAAACATCGACGTATATGCTTGTACTATTTACTCATCAAATCGTACACAACAATGCGTTTTATAACATCAAGTACTGATGCGTTTATGCATTATCAATGCACAACCGACTCGCAAACAACAACTCATATATCTAGGTTTAAATACTATATGATATTATCATCTCACAACCACTCATGATTAAATTCCATGAAGTTATTCAAGTGAGTGCGGGTTTAATCCAATACTCAAATCATATTTCACAAGCACTCATGAACGTTGCAACAAACTTTTGTTATGTCTAAACACTTAGAAAATCTGCAAACCAATTCATGACAATCTTCTTTCATACCTACATCCAACGTATGATCGACTGTGGATAGTTTAAATAATCTTATTATTTAGGAAGTCAAAACATGCAAAGTGAAACAATAGTAAATAATTAACACATGACGGTAACTTTACTTATAAATAAAACTCCTTTATTTAATCATCAAATGCTAATTACAATTTATCTATTACAAGTTTCTAAAGCTATCTAATCACTAAAACTAATATCATCCTTCAGCCCAATGCTCCTAGCATGTTGCAAGTGCTTAACCCTACTCAGTCCCTTCGTAAGGGGATCTGTTGGGTTCTCTTCTAACGATACCCTCTTCACTACGAGGAGTCCCTCTTCTACCTGATGTCTAATGAAATGATATTTTCTGTCGATATGCCTTGATCTGCCATGATCCCTCGGTTCCTTGGTTAAGGCAACCGCACCTTCGTTATCGCAGAAAATATCTATTGGCTCCTTTATGGCCGGTACAACTCCAAGGTCTCTGATGACGTTCTTTAGCCATATTGCCTCCTTTGACGCTTCGCTCGCTGCTATGTACTCTGATTCGCACGTTGAATCAACTACGGTCTCCTGCTTGGAACTTTTCCATGTCACTGCTCCTCCATTCAGAGTAAAGACCCAGCCTGACTGCGAGCGGAAATTATCCCAGTCAGTCTGAAAACTAGCGTCACTATTGTTGGATTAATGTCTAAGTCCATAACTATATTTGGTATGTACTTGACCCGACCCGACATGGTCCATTTGGGTTGCACTTCACCGACACAATTTATATGGATAGTCTTTTGAGAATAGTATATTTATGATTTATATTAATATATTATAAGTTCTAATATATTAATATATAATCATATTATTTAATTAGTATTGATCAAGAATTAATTTATAATTAATTAAGTGATCAAAAGGAACTAATTAAATATGGACTCTTAGATATATGTGTGTAGTAGGCCAAGTTCATTTAGGTTGGGATAAGTCTTCATGGATAGTCCATGGAGCTTTAACCCATGGATCCTAGGAAATGAAAGGTCATGGGTATTAGGGTTTAACCCTAATCCTCCACACTATATAAAGGGTCTTATGGTTCATGAAATTAGGCTAGTGGCTAGTGTGGATACACTAAAGAGGGCAATAACTGATTTCATAGTGTGAGCCAAGTATCCATATTCTCTAAAGGTTTTCCAAGGTGTTTTGGTGATTTGTGATTCCACTTGAGGCTTCCACCCTCTTGGGGCTAAGCTCTTAAAGCTTGAAGACATCAAGCTACATCAAAAGGTATGTCATCTAACTAGAACTTTGTAGTATAGGTGCTTCATAATATGCTAGTTACGATGAAACCTTGGAATATTTAATATTTGCATGTATAATAGAGAAAACATAGATCCAAGGTTTATAGGGTTGCATGTACACCATAGGAGTGTTAGAATGCTCAAAACTCAACAGTGGTATCAGAGCCATGGGTTGTTTTCTGTTATATTCATGCAAATGTTTGATTTTTAAAGTTGAAAAAAAAAGAAAAAAAAACATGAAGTTTGTCAAATTTTAAGATAATTACTTGTTTTGTGAAAAACTAATTATTTGTAAAATTTGAATCATTTGCTATATGAGTTGAATTAGGTCAAATTTAGTAAAAGATAAAATGATATGATTATTTTATTAGTTTTAAAAGTTTGATCTAAATGTTTTAAGGAATTACAAATTGTCATAAAATTTTGGAGCTCAAAAGTTTTTTTTTAAGTTGTGATCTTAAGTGTTTTGAAACCTCCATAAGTTATGGATATGAAAAGGTTTTAAAAAAATTGATTCAAAGTTTTTATGGAGTTACAAAATTTGGTGTTAATGTTTTAAAGAATTCCATAACTTATTCTTAAGTTATGGAACATGAAAAGTTTCATCATAAAACAAGCATTTAACTCCATAAGTTATGGATTACCAAAAGTGTTTATGTTTCCTTGATTTATGAGTTAGTTTAGATTAATGGAAAAAAAATTGTGTTTTAGTTGTTTTCAATCCTAATTAATCTAGAGGTAGTTCATAAAATGTGTTTTTGTAACTTGTCATCAAGTTACATAAAAGGTCACATTTATGAATCTTAAAACTCATAAAAGTGTCATAGGTTACATAAAAAAAATGAAGAGTCTTTTTCATTAAATAGTATTATAACTCCATAACTTGTCCTCAAGTTATGGATGTTTAAGGGTCACTTCTTTAAAAGTGTTATTAAAGAATAAGAGGTTACATAAAAAATGAAGAGTCTTCATTTTAATGAACCATTAAACTCATAAGTTATGAAATGAAAAGTTTTGAATAGTTTCAAAAACTTGCCCTCAAGTTTTGGAATTTGTAAAGTTTTCACTTATGAATCCTTTAATTCCAAGTTAAGCCCTTAGAATTTTAAAAGTTAAAATTCAACCCTTATACTTTATAATATTATAAGTTAATAATATTTATATATATGTATAAGAGTAAAGTCGTCTTACCATTAGTAGGCCTCATTCACGAAGTCGGTCTATAAGGGGGGTATAAGGTTACTGCCTATAAAATGGCAGTTTAATGGGTGTCCACTCTCACCCACCGCTTCCTTGACCGGTGGAGGGTCGTTAGCCGAATGGGTAGGACAAGGACTATAATTTTCCCTTCATTAAAAGTATTAATGATAAATACTAAGTAACTAAACTCTTAATAATACCCAATCTTAGTTACTTTGGAAAATGTGAATTTGGTGCTAACCCATGAAATTACACTTTGCATTTTGCTTAAGTCAGTTAGTGGAGCATGTGTGGTTAACCGGCACACTAGCTTGATTTAACAAGGTAGGCAAAGGGTAACTTAATGTTTATCATAGTATCGGTGGAGCGTGTGTGGTTAACCGGCACATCGATTGAGGGGTAAATATTAAGGGTATCAAGTATATTTGCATGGTTATTCACACCTTGTTTTGTGATCCTCGGCATCCCAGTCACAAAACCTGAAGGGCACACTCGAGATTGAAACATGCCTTTGAAAAGTTCAATGAATCTCAAAAGAGTCTAGGAGTTTCAAAACCAATTAAAACCTAATAATACATTTCGTTTATCTTGGTGGAAATTGGTGAATCGTCATTCACCTACCTTCAAATATTTTATAGCTTGGATTACGACATCCCTCTTCCAAGTTATAAAATAGTTTGTTGGGTCCTAGCCTTAATATTTCATATTGGGTGTTATATTAAGGACTTTAGATCAACTATCTTGAATATCTCCCAAAAAGATGTCTGTTCCAGACATCTATGATCCTCCTAAATCTCTTGGAACTTCACTTCCTCCACCTCCTCCAATTATTCTCCCTAACCCACAAGTTCAAGGTCACTCAAGCCCTATTGGCAAGCGAGGTCTATGTGTGATCGCATCTTGGAGATGAAGTCACATATTGACAAGCCGGGAGAGTTGGGTGTCAAACTCTTGAGAAAGTTCGTGGTTCAATCATGTTCTAAGTCACATAGTGAATTCCTTTGGGACTACTATCAAACAGACTATGACATGACCCTTAATGATCTTATCTATTTGCTTGGTGCTGCTTAATCAGCAATAATTTGGAGCACTGGGAGAGCAAATTTGATTAGTAGATCAACTTCCCAAACTACCATGGACATTGACAATGGTAACATTGGATATCTAGAAAAGCCTTCTCTTCCCAAGGAAACGGATTGACCATAGTCAACTAGGTTGACCAAATGGTAAAGAGAAATGCTAAGTTTGCGATAGTCCCATGTACCATTCCCAAAGAGTCCCTATGTTTCTCTTGCCAAAGGAAGGGACATTGATTGCGAAGCAGCCTATTTACCTGAAAGATCATAAGGTTGATCAAGTCAAGAAGATTGACTCTACTTCAGGTAAAGTCCACTATCTAACTCTGTTAAGTTTCTATTTTGAGATTCTTGTTACATGATGTGACTGGGTCACATGTTGATGTTTTAAGAATCAAAGAAAAGTGAAGAAACTTAAAGAAAGTATATGTTGATTCTGATCGCGAAGATGGATCTCAATCGTATGGTTCTGTCATCAGAATTTTGAGCTGTTGCTTAGGAGTTATGATATATTGCTTAGGAATAGATAACAACAAAGTTTTTCATGTGCTTTTGCACTGTAAGGATAATTTTTCCGCAAAGTTTTTAAAATAAAAGGAAAAAAAAAATTGATTTTATTTATTTTAAAATATCCTTACAATGGCATTTGTGAAAAGGAAAAAAAAATTGTTGCTTATATGATTCCATTAATAGCAAGAGTGGAAATATGAATTTGATTCTTTCATTTGTGGTAGTGTCTAAATTTTCCAAATAAGGAAAGATTCTCATCATCGAAGTTTCAGTTGGATAGAAACTTGGAATCATGCAAGTTGTATGGTATGATGAATGAGAACTTTCAAGCATTGGAAAATTAAGACTAATTACTTGTTCACATGGATGTGTGAGTCAAGTAAAGGACTAAGGGATCGAGTACACATTCTTGTGCACTGATCAAGCCCACCACAAATGTAACTTGAGTGACATATCTTAAAGAAGGTTTATTAACACTAGTGAAATGTAAGAGTAAAAGGTTTTCTACTCTTGTACATTTGAATTTGGTAAGTTGTGATGTTTTGGATAAAACAGAGACCAACTTAGGCCAATTGTGTTAAGTGTTTGTCTTGATTAGAATCCACACTATCTCTTGAATATTTGGCAAGAAAGTCTTATAGGTCAAGGAGACAGTGGGAGTCTAAAAGATCCTGAAAGGGTTTCAAGAAGTAATCAAGAATAAAACCTGTATTTCATCACTAGCACACAACTAGAGGTTTATAACCTATCGTGTTGACATTTCTGTGCCCATTCCAGTTAACTTGGCTATACATTTGAGTTCTACATGTTCTCAATTGTTTGAATAGCTACTTGGAAGCAATGACAGGCCCTTGAGCTGCCAGGTGGCAAGAAGTTAAGATTGCACAAGTTCAATCCATATGAGTTAGGATTTGTCACTAATCTAGTCTTGTGATTATGGTTTGACAAATTCACATGGATAAGAACACATACACCATAAAATCTAAGTGTCATAAGGTTTCTCTCCGATTCATGAAAATGATGGTGAGGAAATTCTTTCACTAAGTAGATTTTAAGTAGATAGCAATTGTGATATTTGCAGTTCTCAAAGTCGTTAGTGGAGCGTGCGTGGTTAACCGGCACACTAACATTGACTTATAAGAAATGGCAAAAGGTCTAAACAATTGAGACTATGATTACGGCATCCCTTTTCATAGTTCTGAAATTGTTTAGACGCACCTGTGATCTATCTAAGATAAGGTGTATGATTTTGATAAAGTCTTATCAAAGCAATCTAGTATAAGAAATCTGAACTTTGGTAAGAATGTTAATAAAGTATTGACTTCTAGAGGTCCAACTGTTTTCTGGATACATGTCAGAGCTAGTGGGAGCATAAGTGTTATGCTAATAATCATCATTTTAGTGGGAGCATGATAATTATGATAAGTATTGCAAGTTAGCAATGTTAATTATAGAAAACAAAAGTTTCAATTCGTGAGGTTGCAGGGGTTGAAAAAGTTGTTTTGCTATAATTAAGGGAGAGGAAATTATACTTCATTTCAATTCTAAAAAGCTTAGATTTAGTTTATAATCATTCTAAAGAGCTTATATTGAGATTTTAATCCCCTTTAGTCAAGAATATATATGAATTTCATGTTGGATTGGTTCAACATAAGAAAATTCTATATATTGCGTTCTCAAAATTCGATTATGATTACGACATCCCTTTTCATAGTCAAATTTTGAGAATATGGCAAACAAAAAATTATTATGGCAAAAGACTGGTCTAGAACCATGTCTTTATGTGAAACATCATGAATCGTGTCCCATTTACTTTGGGTACAAGATCGATTTCATGTGCTATAATATTTATTCTTTCTGAATTTTCCAAATGTCTTAGGGCATTAAGGAGGAAAATGTCTAGAATTGGATATGACTAAAGTGATTAAGCAATTGTCGAGGACAATCTAAGGTTTACCAAAGATTGGTTGCTTAAGGACAGTTGGAAGTATACTGTTAATATTGGAAGGACCATATTGACATAGTCTGAAAAGAGGCAACTCTTGTTCAGAAGTGGTAGTCAAAATGGGAATATAGAGTTGTCTTCATAGGTGGAAGCAATTTGTGTAAGGTTAAAGAAACTTAATGCAAGAAGCATGTTCAAAGCAATGCGCTTTGAATTTGAAACATCGTTTCCATGGAATTGCTCTCCATTGGAATACTCTGTAATGATTGTTGCCAAGTCTTTGTGGCTTTGTGCATAATCATTACAAGAGGAACAGTGCATATAAGTTTAAAATCTAAACAGATTTCGATAAATGATAGGAATTTGGAATTCTTACATTTAAGACAAGGATTTGGGAGTGTGAAAAGAGAATCATTGAAATTATGTTCAATTGATCTAGTTTACAAAGAAAAGGATCATAGACAAACATAGAGTGCATACTTGGTGTATGGCAAAGCTATTGTTTAGAAAAACATAGTGTACATGCTTGGAGCATGGGACAACTAGTGTTTTTAATTCAGGTATAAAGTTGATAAAACCGAAACAATGAATAATGAGTAATCAGTATAGTGATAAATAAAAGTGGTCTATTTATATTCATAGGGTTTGATACCATATTTGATTCATTTATTCTTGTGTTTCACTTTGCATGTTTTGACTTCCATAATAACTAGGTTATTCTTCCGGAATGACTAAGTTATTCAAACCATCCACAGTCGGTCATATGTTGGAAGTAGATATGAATCAAGATTGTCATGGGTTGGCTTGTAGAGGTCCAAGTTGGTGGACAAAGTTGTGCTACAACACTCATGAGTGCTCATAAGTTCTGAGTATTGGATTCAACCCGCGCTCATTTGAATCACTTCATGGATTTTATCACGAGTGATCATGAGACGATAATATCTTATATTCTTCAAACCTAGAGATATGAGTTGTTACTATGAGTTGGTTGTACATTGATTGTAGGAAACTGCATTGGTAAATCGATGTTATAAAACGTGCCTTTGTGTATGATTCAACAAGTAGTAGAACAAGCCATATGAGTCGAAGTTTATCCATTCCTTTTACCTTCGGGATAAAAGCAATATATGTGGGCCCCTCAATGATTTAATGATGACACATGTGAGTGCTTGGCCAAGCCAGGACTGATTTGATTTGTTCAATCAGTCAGTCATCATAAATCGGAAATCGGGAAACAACAAATGGGCAGAGAGAATGATTATAATCCATGTCTCAGTCCATATGATATCTAGAATGGAGGAATATATGATCCCTTATCTAATGGACAAGTCATTGACAAAGGTCAGAGTTCGTTGACAGGATCAGAGTTTGACAGCGACTTTAAGAGCTACGATTGCCAGTTGGTTTTTGAAGTCATACTAAATAATAGTTTTAGACTTATCCAAGTGAGATACTGTTGGATTAATGTCTAAGTCCATAACTATATTTGGCATGTACTTGACCCGACCCTGTATGGTCCATTTGGGTTGCACTTCACCAACACAATTTATATGGATAGTCTTTTGAGAATAGTATATTTATGATTTATATTAATATATTATAAGTTCTAATATATTAATATATAATCATATTATTTAATTAGTATTGATCAAGAATTAATTTATAATTAATTAAGTGATCAAAAAGAACTAATTAAATATGGACTCTTAGATATATGTGTGTAGTGGGCCAAGTTCATTTAGGTTGGGCTAAGTCTTCATGGATAGTCCATGGAGATTTAACCCATGGATCCTAGGAAATGAAAGGTCATGGGTATTAGGGTTTAACCCTAATCCTCCACACTATATAAAGGGTCTTATGGTTCATGAAATTAGGCTAGTGGCTAGTGTGGATACACTAAAGAGGGCAATAACCGATTTCATAGTGTGAGCCAAGTATTCATATTCTCTAAAGGTTTTCCAAGGTGTTTTTGGTGATTTGTGATTCCACTTGAGGCTTCCACACTATTGGGGCTAAGCTCTTAAAGCTTGAAGACATCAAGCTACATCAAAAGGTATGTCATCTAACTAGAACTTTGTAGTATAGGTGCTTCATAATATGCTAGTTAGGATGAAACCTTGGAATATTTAATATTTGCATGTATAATAGAGAAAACATAGATACAAGGTTTATAGGGTTGCATGTACACCATAGGAGTGTTAGAATGCTCAAAACCCAACAACTATACCCTCGCACTCTCAAGTCATCACTCCCACTGAGGATAAGAAACCATTCCTTAGTCCTCCGAAGGTACTTAAGAATATTCTTTACTGCGGTCCAATGTGCTCTACCAGGGTTCCCTTGATATCTGCTGACCATGCTCAAAGCGAAGGCCACATCAGGGCGAGTACATGTCATAGCATACATGATTGAGCCAACTGCGGAAGCATAAGGTACTCTGCTCATATCTGCTATCTCAGCATCGGTACTCGGGCTTTGAGTCTTACTCAACTTGGTATTGCTTTGGATTGGTAACTCCCCTTTCTTGGAATTTTCCATGCTAAAACGTTTCAACACTTTATCCAAGTAAGTACTTTGACTAAGTCCTATTAGTATTTTACTCCTATTTCTCAAAATCATTATCCCTAGAATATAAGCAGCTTCTCTGAGGTCCTTCATAGCGAAGCACTTCCCAAGCCAGGACTTAACCTCCTGCAAGGTTGGGACGTCGTTTTCTATGAGCAGTATGTCTCTCACATACAAAATGAGAAAGCTAACTATACGGCCACTGACCTTGACATATACACAGTACTCATCCTCCCTTCTCGAAAAACCAAACTCTTTGACTTTCTCATTGAAACAAAGATTCCATCTGTGAGACGCTTGTTTCAATCCATAAATGGATTTATCAAGCTTATACACTCTATTAGGGTGCTCTTCATTGAAAAAACCCTCTGGCTGACTCATGTAAACATCTTCAACCAACTTCCCATTAAGGAAAGCGGTTTTGACATCCATTTTCCATATTTCATAATCATGAAATGCAGCTATGGCTAGCAAAACCCTTATTGATTTAATCTTCGCAATTGGTGAGAAGGTCTCATCATAGTCAACTCCGAGAGTTTAAGTAAAGCCCTTCGCAACCAATCGTGCCTTATACGTGTGTACTTTCCTATCCATGTCGGTCTTCTTCTTGAAGATCCATTTGCACCTGACCGTCTTATGACTTGGTACATTGTCAACCAAGTTCCAAACTTGATTGTCATACATGGACTGAATCTCACTGTCCATAGCCTCTCTTTATTTTGCAGACTTCAGGCCTGCCATGGCTTCCTTATAGGTGTTAGGTTCATCCAAATTTACTAGTGTACTATCACTAATAAACGTATCAACCTTAGTAGTTATATGGAAACCATATAATACGGGTGGAACACTAACTCTACTAGAACGTCTAAGAGGTAGGGACTCGTCAATCGGTTCAACAGGAGTTTCCTCCTCGGGTTGAGTGCCAGTGTTAGAGGTTCCTTCATCTTTTGATTCTTGAAGCTCTTCAAGATCAATTTACCTCCCACTGTCCTCTTGGCTTATGAGTTCTCACTCTCGGAAAACTCCTCTCCTTGCAACGAAGACAACATTGTCACTAGGTCTATAGAGGAGATATCCAAAGGACTTCTGCGGATAGCCGATGTAAATACACCGCTCACTACGAGGCTCGAGCTTGTCGTGAGTCTCTCGTCTTACGAAAGCCTCGCAACCCCAAACCTTGATATGTGCCAACAAGGGAGCTTTCCCTGTCTAGATCTCGTGAGGTGTTTTGGCAACCTTCTTATTCGGGACTAGATTAAGGATATGGGCGGAAGTCTCCATGGTATACCCCCAAAATGAGATAGGTAACGAAGCACGACTCATCATGGAACGAACCATGTCTAACAAGGTTCGATTGCGCCTCTCAGCCACACCATTCAACTGTGGTGTCCTAGGCGGCTTCAATTGCGAAACAATTTCGCATTCCTTGAGGTAGTCGTGGAATTCAATACTAAGGAACTCTCCTCCTCGATTGGATCGGGGCATCTTAATTTTCCTGCCCAACTGATTCTCCACTTCCTGCTTAAACTCTTTGAACTTTTCAAAGGTTTCAGACTTGTGCTTGATTAAGTAGATATACCCATATCTGCTATAATCATCGGTGAAAGTCACATAGAAGCGGTCCGCATCCCTTGTGGTGGATCTAAAGGGCCCACATACATCGGTATGTATGAGATCCAATAAACCCTCACCCCTTTCACAAGTACCAGTGAAGGGTGACTTGGTCATCTTACCAAGTAAACAATATTCGCACGTGTCATCATCCCTAAGGTCGAATGACTCCAACACTCCATCCTTTTGGAGTTGGGCTATGCGCTTCTTGTTGACATGTCCAAGACGACAATGCCACAAGAACGCTTTATCCAAACTATTGGAAGAATCGATATGTAACACATCACTTCCTAAGTTGTCTACAACCATCACAGTTTCATATATACCATTACAAGGCAATGCTTCAAAATAGAAAGTACCATTAAAGAAAGCATTAATAGAACCATTTTCATTATTAAACGAAAATCTAAAACCTTGTTTTTACAAACCATGAAAAGAAATAATGTTTCGTGTCATTTCTGACGAATAGCAACAATTATTCAAATCTAGACCTAACCCACTACTAAGCACTAAAGAGTAAACTCCCATATTGGTGACAGGCGACACTTTCCTACTCCCCATGATCAAGTTTATCTTCCCATGCTCCACATCCCTACTTCTTCTTAGTCCCTGCAAATCAGAACAAATGTGAAAACCACATCCTGTATCGAGGACCCAAGACATAGCATGTGATGAGTTATTATATTGAATAGTATAAATACCTACGAAGGATGGCTTTATCTTCCCATCCTTGATATCTTGCAGATACTTTGGACAACTTCGTTTCCAATGCCCTTTGTCGTGGCAGTGGAAGCACTCTGCATCCTTTGGGTTGGAAGAGGGAGCAGCATGACCAGCTTTGGTTCCACTTGAAGAGGTACCATCGTGAGACTTTCCCTTGTGGCTCTTAGAAGGAGCCTTCCTCTTCTTTCCTTTTCCTTGCCCAATAGTTAAAACCGGGGAAGCAGTAGTAGGAGTAGACGCAACAGATTTGCCTTTCAGACTACTCTCAGCAGTCCTTAGCAGGTCATACGAAACTGGTCGTAGCAAGGAGGTAAGGAGTGTAGAATGATATCTATGGCCAGCTCCTCATCAAAGTTGACATTCAACTTCAGCAAGCGGTCCACGTATCTCTGTATTTTCTACAAGTGGGCCGTGATGGACTCTCCATCCTTCATTTTGGTAGTGATCATAGCAGCGATGATCTCATACCATTCCTGCCTAGCACTTTGATGGTACATTTCCATCAAATCTTGGTGCATCTCGTAGGGGTAGTAGTCCTCGTAGGACTTTTGGAGTTCATCAGTCATTGTAGCGAGCATGATGCAATGAACCTTCGTAGCATCTCGCTCGTGGGTTTCATAAGCAGCGATTTGTTCGGGAGTAGCAGTGTTGACATTGACTTCTTTCATCTCGTTTTCGAGAACATACTCCTTGTCCGGTGACAATGCGGATGTTGCAGATCCAATCGTTGAAATTAGACCCATCAAATATCACCCTCCCACACAACTTCATGAGTGAGAATGAGCCGGAAGGGGTTGAGCCAGAAGCGTTGTTGTTGTTCAAAGTAGACATCTGAAACAGAGAAGGAACAAAGTTTAGATTAGATAATAATCCATAATTAAACACCCAAATAAGAAATTAGGGCTAGGATCCAACAAAATTATTTACAATTTAGAAGTGGGATGTCGTAATCCAAACTGCAAATAACTTGAAGGTAGGTAAATGACGATTTACCAATTTCCACCATGAAAAACGAAAAAGAAATTAAGTTTTAAATGTATTAAAACTCCTAGATCTTTTGAGATTCATTGAACTTTTCAATGGCATATTTAAATCTCGATATTCCCTTCAAGTTTGTGACTGGGATACCGAGGATCACAAACAAGGTGTGAATAACCACGCAAATATACTTGGTACCCTCGATGTCATTTACCACCTAATCAATGTGTTGGTTAGCCACACACGCTCCATTGATCTATGATAAATATCGAGTCACCCTTTGCCACCATTGCTAGCCCCACGCACGCTCCACTAACGACTTGGCAGGGTGCAAAGTGTAATTTCATGGAATAGCATCATTTCACATTTTTCCAAAAGTAACTAAGATTGGGAATTTTTAAAAAATATTTAGTTACTTTATTAAACATTATACTTTTAATGATGAATTAGTTGCCCTATCCTACCTGTTCGGCTAACGACCCTTCACCAATCAAGGAAGCGGTGGATGAGAGTGGACACCCATTAAACTGCCATTTTATAAGCAGCAACCTTATACCGCCCCTATAGATCGGCTTCGTGAATGAGGCCTACTAACGGTAAGACTAGCTTAATCTTAAACATATATAGAATTATTAATCTTATAATATTATAATAGTATAATGATTGAATTTTAAACTGGTAAAATTCTAGGGTTTAGAAATTAAATATTTCAAAATTAAACTTTTAATCAAAAATTTAAATTCCAAAACTTGAGGGAAAGTTTTGAAACTTTTCAAAACATCTTTTAGATCAATTTTGAAAAATCATTAATTAATCTTATTATTAATATTTATCACATAATTTGACCTAATCTATTTCCTTAATAAGATAATTCAAATCAAAAATACAAATAATTAATTTTATCTTATAAAACAAGTAATTATTTTATTTATGACAATTATCCTTCAATTGAATTAGAATAATCAATACCATATTGAAAAAAATCGAGTTTTATCAGTCAAAAATGTTTTTGGTAATTAACCCAATTCAATTTTGGTAAAAATCCCAAAAAATCAGCCACCAGACGAGCCGACTCGCCGAGTCACAGAAATGGACCCGTCGAGTAGCCCTAGCTCGTCGAGTGCATCTGGTGACTCGACGAGCCCATCAGTCAGAGGCTTGTTTTTTCGATTTTTTGAGCTTGAACAAATTATTTATGCATCAAATACAAAAGAGAAACGATCTAGGCTCTGATACCATTGTTGGGTTATGAGCAAAACAACATTCCTATGGTGTTCATGCAAACCCTAATGCTGGGATCTAGTTTTTCTATTTGTACATGCAATAATTGTCCAAGACTTACAAACCCTAATCTAGCATACAACAAAATCGAAATCAACATAAATAAACAAGTAAGAATGTTACCTTTGATTGTTGCTTGAAGATCTTGAGCTTTTGAGAACCTTAGCACCTCAAATGTTGTGCCTCTAATAGATCACAAACACCAAAGCAATTGGAGAATGCAAGAGAGAGAGGGGAAGGTAATTTTCTGCTCCAAGGAATCCTTTAGGGTTAGTGTAGCCGAAAATATGAAGCCAAGGGTTCCTTATATAGGTGAGGAATTAGGGTTTCAGTCAAAGTCCTCATTTGGTTGCTTAGGCCTTAAGCAGTCCAAAGGATCCTTCCAGAAGGCCCCCTTGGACGATTTCTATGTGGGCTCCCACCTAGAATTCGTCCAACCCTTCTTTAGGGTTCCTCGGCCCATATTGCAACTATCACATAATTACAATATCAGTCCCCTTAATTTAATTAACCTCTTTGAACCACAAAATTAATTCTAAATTAATTCTTGACCAATGTTAATTAAATAAATATGATTTCTCTTTTAAAATATTATTCATATAATATATTAATAAACCATAATAACCTCTTTCTCTATTATTCTTCCAGTCAAGTTTCTTCGGTGAAGGCAACCCAAAAGGACCATGCTACAATCGGGTCAAGTACATACCAAATATAGTCATGGGCTTAGACACTAATCCAACAATAATCACATGTGATTAAATACACAAAAGCAATTATTCAGTCAAAACCGCAAAAATAAATATTGTCTACATAAATCATATCTGATTAAATGCATATAATCACATATGATTATATGTATCCAATCGTATATGATTTATGTGGATAAGATTCATTGTCACATTCTAGATTCAGTAATTGTTCTTTGTCCATTGTAATCATATGTGATTAAATACATATAATCACATGTGATTAAATGCATATAGTCACATGTGATTATATGTTTCTAATCACATATGATTTTATTTAGAAAAAACGAATCTTGTCTATATAAATCATATGTGATTAGATACATACCATAACATATAACTATATACACGATAATAAATATTGAACCAAGAACACGAAAATAAATCTTTATCCAAATTAATCATATGTGATTAAATACATCTAATTACATGTGATTATATGAAAATAATCACATATGAATTAGGTGGACACGATTCAATTTTGTTTTGTCGATTCAATAGTTGTTCGCATGTATTTTATCACATGTGATTATATGTATAATTGTATGTGATTAAGTACATGAGCACAATTATTGAATCAAGAAGGCAAAAATGAATCTTATCCACCTCAAATAATATGTGATTATATACATATAATCACATGTTATTAAATACACAATAGCAATTATTGAATCGAAACCGCAATAATAAATATTGTCTACATAAATCATATATGATTGGATACATATAATCACATGTGATTATATGTATCCACGTATAATCACATGTGATTATATGTATCCAATCATATATGATTTATGTGGATAAGATTCATTGTCATATTCTCGATTCAGTAATTGTTCTTTGTCCACTGTAATCATATGTGATTAAATACATATAATCACATGTGATTAAATACATATAATCACATGTGATTATATGTATCTAACCACATATGATTTATATGGAAAAAATAATGATGTCTATATAAATCATATGTGATTAGATACATATAATCACATATGATTATATATACGAGAACAACTATTGAATCGAGAACACAAAGATAAATATTATCAACATATATCATCTGTGATTAAATGCATATAATCACATGTGATTATATGTATCTAATCACATAGAATTTATGTGGAAAATATTCATTTTCGCGTTCTCGAATCAGTTGTAGTTCTTGTGTATTTAATTACATGAGATTATATGTATCTAATTAGATATGATTTATATGGACAATATTCATTTTCGCATTCTCGTTCAATAGTTGTTTTTGTACATTTAGTCACATATGATTTCTGTACACAAGATTCATTTTCGCGTTTTTGATTCAATAATTTTTCTTTTTCCACATTAATCATATGTAATTAAATACATACAATCACATATGATTAAATACATAAGAAACATATTGATTCAAAAATGCGAAAACGAATATTATCAATATAAATCATATGTGATTTGATACATATAATCACATGTGATTAAGTACATGAGTACAACTATTGAATTGAGAAAGAAATAATGATTCTTGTCCACATAAATCATATGTGATTAGGTGCATATAATCACATGTGATTATATGTATTTAATCACATATGATTTATGTGGACAATATTCATTTTTTTCGTTTTTAATTCAATAGTTGGTCTCGCGTATTTAATCACATACGATTTATGTGAAAAAAATTTGTTTTCACGTTATTGATTCAATAAATCATATGTGATGAAATATATATAATCACATGTAATTATATACACAGGAACAACTCTTGAATCAGGAACATTAAAACAAATTTATATCCACATTAATCATATATGATTAAATACTTATACTCGCATGTGATTAAATATATGAGAAAAAATATCGAAACGAAAACTCAAAAATGAGTATTGTTCATATAAATCATATGTGATTAGATACATTGTGATTATATGTATCTAATCGCATATGATTAAAGTTGACAAAAAATAATTATTGAATCTAGAACGCAACAATGACATATGTGATTAAATATATCTAATCACATTTGATTAAATATATCTAATCACATGTGATTATATGTATCTAATCACATGATTTATATGGACAAAATAGAATATTGTCCATATAAATCATATGTGATTTAATACAAATAATCACATGTAATTATATACACATAATCATGGGTGGTGGTGGTGTATAATGATGCTTGGTGGTGGTAGGTGGTGATGGTGGTGATTATAGTGGGTGGCACGTGGTGGTGGCGAGCGATAGTGATGGGTGGTAGAGACGGGTGAGGGTGATAGGTAGTGGCGGTGGGTCGGTGGATGGTGGTTGGTGGTGAGGGTGGTGATGGTGTATGGTGGTTTTAGTGGATAATAGGTGGGGTGGTGGTGGCGGGTGGTTGTGATGGGTGGTGGTTTTGGTCGCACTAGTACAAAAAAGACCTATGGTCACACTTTACGAAAAACAGCCTGTGACACTTTTTATTAAAAGTGTGGCCAAATGTCACTAAAAAAATTTAGAGATTGTTTTTGGAAACAATTAAATTAGTTTGTGTGACCATTATATAGATAATCAAAACTTTAACCACACTTAATTATACCAAATGTGACAAATATTAGTCACACTCGGACACTAAGGCCATAGGTCACAATCAGCCACAGATATGGATTAAGATTGTTATACTTTTTTTATGAGAGACTGTAGATAAACGTATTGTGACATGAGTCAGTTGTATGTGTGTCTATAACCTGGTGCCTTTTTAGACACATAACAGACAAAGTAGCTAAAAGGTGATACATATGGTCACACTAAATATTTGTGTGTCCATAGGGCGGTTTTGTACTAGTTGTACTTAGTAAACGCAAGAAAACAAGTTAGTATTGGTTGTTTATGGTCATTTACCTTTTTATTAGGTGTGTCAAAATATGATGAATTGGCTTTGAGAAGAAACAAATATTGTGAGTGTAGGTAGCATTTAGTTATGATTACAGTTATTATATGTGTCTATATGTAAATATAGTTATAAAAGAACAATAATGTCTTATCGGTATAATTATGGGTCGTTTATTGAATATGTGTGTCTATAACCTGGTGCCTTTTTAGATACATAATAGACAAAGTAGCTAATAGGTGATACATATGGTCACACTAAATATTTATGTGTCCATAGGGCAGTTCTGTACTAGTTGTACTTAGTAAACGCAAGAAAACAAGTTAGTGTTGGTTGTTTATGGTCATTTGCCTTTTATTAGGTGTGTCAAAATATGATGAATTGGCTTTGAGAAGAAACAAATATTGTGAGTGTAGGTAGCATTTAGTTATGATTACAGTTATTATATGTGTCTATATGTAAATATAGTTATAAAAGAACAATAATGTCTTATCGGTATAATTATGGGTCGTTTATTGAATATGTTACTATATTTATGGTCATTGTTTAATAAAAAAAAAAGAATACAACTACAAATGATAAGCTCGTTACTTTTCCTACTAATAATCACAAGTGTTTACAAGTTAAAATATATTAATGAAACAAACAAAACTACAACCTTTGCCTCATTGACATCATTTCAATTTTTTAATTCTCTTAAACAAAAAAGAATGTACATTTTCCTATTAGGATTGAAAGCCAAAACATTTATTGGAACATAATGCCCTTGAATGCATCTGTGGTCCTTTTGTAGAGCCTAGGACACAAGTATAAAAGTATCTATTTAGGACCATAAGCATATGTATTTTTTCAAGCATTATAACAAGCAGACACACTTACCCTTCTCTTTCATTTTTTTAGTGAATTCAAATGTCTGTTTATAAAATAACACAATCAATTTCTTAAATAATTATAAAAAAAATATATAAACAACAGTTAAAATCCAAATTGAACATAAATCAAAATTAAACACAATCTAAACCAATGCCTTGTTCGATGAATGATGCCTTGTAGTGGACTACCTTGTATGGAGATGATTGTCGACTTTGGGAAGGAGATGAATGGTGCGTTGTGTACGGATAGGAACACCTAATGTTGATTTGAAATTACCGAGAAGTTGAAAGAGATCAAATGTAATTTTGTAGAGTAAAAAGCAAGGTTGTAAAAAACGCTAGACATTAGCTAGACGTTGGACCGGGGTCTAGGGATTAATCGGCTAGGCGGGGATTAATCGGGGACCATTAATTATTAAAAAAATTATTAAAAAATTAATAAATATAACATTAATCCTAATAATATAACATTAAATATAACATTAATAAATATAACATTATATCAATTAAAAAAAATAATAAATATAACATTATAACATCAAGCTACGATTAAAAAAAAACCCTTTGATCCTTAATACATCACAAACTCATCTACATCACAAATTATCTTCTCTTTGTCGCTTTCACGCATGTAAACAAGCATGTATGCGTTCGAGTATTTTGTAAATTTAAACGAAGCATTATTGAAACCAGGGTAGCTGTTGCAAGGCATGAAAGCAGAGGATAAATTTGTGGTTGGAAACACAGAAACTCAAGTGAATACTCTTTCATCATCAAACTTGAAAATACATGTAGGAAATGATTAAACATATTAGAACTCATCATTTATCTGAAAGAGTTGGCTTGATAAATGCATAGTAGTCTCCACCATGCACACCACCATTATTAACCAATACACTGCCAGGATACACAGTGAAAATGTAAGTCCTGATTTTGCAAATACCTAATATTTGACAGCCACATTTGATACCTATGCATGTTATAAAGATTCCGGACACACTTATCAGCATCAGGAGATAGATATTTTCCATTTATCTACACAATGAATCAGAACAATAAGCAGGGTCGTTTAATAATGCTTCAAACTGTTATGAGTTGCAATTTTTCATGCACAATTAATACCATAGTATGATTATTTTCTTGTCGATCTGAAGTCCACATTGATGCATTCGATGTAATTCATATTGTGTCCTTCAAATAACTTATGTATTGTCAATTGATCAAACACTTGGTCGGCAGATGGTTTCATACACAAAATAATTAAAGATTTCATCTAGATACAATCTGATTTCATACACAATTCATTTCTCAACTGATTTCATACACAATTTGTTTGTCAGCTGATTTCATACATCAGCTCCAACTGATTTCAGAAAAATAAATTACAAAAAAACAATTGATTACCTGATGTTGCAGATGTCGAAGTCACTTTTTCTTCGTTTTCATTCCAACCAACATCACCACCACTTATGCCGTACCTGTTACAACCGAGACACAAATCCAAAACCTCGAACCAGAAAAAGATGAAGAAAGAACAAACGATTTTGGAAAGCAAATTAACAACCCCCGCTTTCTCCCCTCGCTACCTTTCCCTTCGTAGACCCCTCCATCTGACTCAATCAATGGTGCTTGACGCGAGTTTCGAAGTTGAAAATGCCAAGGAGAAGTTCTTCTGAGCTCGGGCTTCTCTAACTCGATATTGTGATGGTGAAGTTCTAAGTTGAGCAGGTTCGTAGCGGAGCAAAAGGCGTGATCAAAAGAAGAGGATGTCGGCAGTTCAATTCCTCTGTCCGTTCATGGTTGAGAGTTGAGACGAGAGAGAATATTTTTTCCCAATACGTTCGAATAAGAAAATTTGGAACCAACCCTAGCAAAGTTTTCAATTTGACATTTTTGCCCCTAATTTTTTTGAATTTTCGTTGACCGCTTTTGACATTGGAAAATATATAGTTTGAGTAGAGGGGAATCAAATTTTTAGTTTTTCGGACGGAAATTTAAATAAAAATTAGTTAAATTTAGCGGGAAACTAAGATTAATTAAGAAAATATTTTAGGGGGAAACGAAAATTTCATTCACGATAAATATACATTTTATTTTTAAATTTTGATTTATCAAATTATGAGGTATAGTGTGATGACCATCATGTGGTCTGAGTAGGGATGGCAAGTCGGATGATTATTTGTGTTTTTTACACGACATCGAACACACTATTTGTATTCAACCAAGACATAACACGACAAGATAGCATGTTATTTCATTAACATGAGCACGACTCAATAAGATCACAACAAACACGAATAACATGATATCACTACTTTTAAACACGACAAACAATAACATAAAACAATATATAATAGTACTAAATATACACGACTTATAAACACGAACACATCGCTGATACGACGTTTCATGCTATTATCGTTTTAATATCATGTCAAAAAAGGGATTTGTTTTTATATGATCATACAAGTGTATGATTTGTGGGATTGTTCTATGTGACCATAGAAGATGACAAGAAAAGGTAATAATAAAAGGAATCTCATGGTTGGAGTGTGTTAGGGGTGAGGATCGGTTGAGTTTTAGTAGGTCAAGTGGGGAGTAGGGACCACTTATAATGTTGTTTTAACAAAAATTAGTAACAAAAAATGTTAAAAGAAGATAAATAATGGTGTTTTTAAAATTTCATGCTCAAAGTTCATGTAACTTGTATAATTAATCATGTATATGTTTACATCTCATGCTTATTGCTTATGCTTAGGGCTTATGACTTATGATGTATGGCTTAGGGAATAAGGCTTATGATTGGGAATTAAGGTTTACGACTTATGGTTTATGAATTATGACTTATGACTCGTGACTTAGGGCTTATGGATTATGAATTAAGGCCTAAGGCTTATGGATTATGGTATATTACTTAGGGCTTAAGGGTTAGCACTTAGGAATTATGACTTATGGCTTATATATTATGGTTTAATGGCTTGTGGCTTATGGATTTGACGTATGACTTATGACTTATGGCTTGGGGCTTAGGGCGCACAATGTATGACTTTGGACTTGTGCCTTATGGCTTATGGATTGAGGTTGTATGCTTGGGGTTTATGGTTTAATGAATAGATGTCAAGGTTTATGGCTTATGTTTTATAGCTTATACCTTAGGGCTTGTGGCTTGTGGTTATGGTTATAGGTAATGGCTTAGGAAATAAGGATTAAGGCTTAGGGGTTATGACTTATGTTTATGGCCTAAGAATTAAGGCTTACAAATTAGGCTCATGGCTCATTGCTTATTGCTTAGAGCTTCGATTTTATTGCCATGGGCTTGTTGTTTATGGATTATGGGTTATGACTTGTGGCTTATGACTCATGGCTTATGGATTAAGGATTATGAGGTATAAATTATGGCTTGAAGCTTAAGGCTTATAACTCAAGGCTTAAACCACAAATTTTAAGCCTTCAATTATAAGGCTTAAGCCCTAAACCCTACGCTATAAGCCATAAGCCATCCAACTATACCTATCTTCACCCGCACCCACACTCTACTTACACCTACCTATATCGATACTTACCCCACCCTACCTCCACCTCACCATACCTTCGTTCCCCGTACCCACACCCCACACCCACCCACCCATCTACCCAACCATACCACCCATCTATCCACCCACCACCCACACTCCTATCACAACACCCACACTCCTATGACAACACTCCCACGCCTACCAAGCCTAACCCTATATAAACTACAAAACCCATAACTAGACATATATACACCTACCGCACACCACCCCAACCCTACCTCTACACCCGCATCCACATGCTCATCCCAATTACACCCCACATCTACCCTATCGACACGTACCCCCAGCCTCACTCTTATATGTGTACCCATACGCCTAACCACCCATACCTATATGATTCCTACAAGCCCACACCGACGCCTACCTACCCTCGATAATTGGACTTTCGTTTCACAACTCAAGCCACTAGTAGTAAAATAAAAATATCTATATTGTAATTAAAAACTTATAAGTATTAATAAATACATAGGTTTTACAATTATCATTGCATTAAAAAAAATATTAATTTTAAGATGATAGTAAATAATAATATGTATTATAAAATAAAATAATATAATTAACAAAAATATTTATTAAAATGTTAAATATTATTTTTTCTAAATGTAATATATATATATATATATATATATATATATATATATATATATATATATATATATATATATATATATATATATATATCCACGTATCTAAATCTAAAATATATGAATTTCCCACGTTTGAAATCTAAAATATTCGAATTCCCAATGCCCAAAATTTTAAATGATCCAATTCTATTAACCTCCCTTCAAGGACCTTTCTCAAATCTATCTAACCCTAATAACCGGCGAACACCCTGTACTCTTAGTCTTCTGTTTCGTGCACCGCCTCCACCAATAACACATCAATTGATTAGAACTCTCCATTTCTTCTGGTCATTTTATTGTCGTCGCTCACCAACCATCTCAATCGCATTCTCAATTTCACATTGCTGCTCTCTCTCTCTCTCTCTCAAAAAACAACGACGTCTTCTTCTTCAAAGCAATCTCTCCAGCTTCCATCGACATTACTTGATCCACCTCCGGCCAACACCTCCACTCCGCCAACACCGCCACTTCGATAGCACCCTTTCGGTAACAATATTAGATCGAGAATCATATAACAATATTAGGCCAAGGGAAATCGAGATAATGCAGAAATTGATAATTTCCAGTCGAAGCCATCAGGTTCCTTCACCGTGTCCGGTTGTTGATCGTGTCGCTGTTACCATATGTCGTCGCCGTTATCAGCGACCGTCTCTGTCCACCAGGTACGCCTCTATATGGTATCTATATGGTATCGATGTTTTATTTTCTTATTTGATTCTTATTTCGACTAATTCTTTATTCATATTAGTGTACATCGCACGCACCACAAGACACCGATTATCCCATTTGTACGACGACGATATCGTCGAGCCTTCAACCACCGGTCAGATTCAAGATTGTGACCTTTGCCTCAAGACTTATGCCACCGGCTTTTATCTTTCCCTGTATGTAAGTTAATAACTAAAATATATATTTGATTCATATCTTCTTGGTTTTTCTGTTTGTAGATGAGGGAAGCGGGACGATGTCCTCTAGTTTTGTCAAGGCCTGAATGGAATTTTGGATTATTGATTGCAGTTTAATAATTTTCCTGTGATCGACTAATTGTTTTGTTCTTGGTTGCCTTTTTTGTGCTAGCTTTGATGGTTTTGGGCATGGTGGTGCTTATTGCTGCTGTAAGCTTAGATGTGCTCTCACTGCTGGACAATTGGTGTTTGGGTATATTTACTTTTAAACTTTTTACCCCCAAAGTTACGGTTGGTTGAAATTGTAACCTAAAGTTTTGATTTTATAGCTTTTACTTGCGGAACAAATCACAATTTCGGGTGTATTAAGGCATGTTGATGCCTAGGTTTATGAGCCAGTTAATTGTGATTCACTTTTGGTAAACTTTATTCAATGAAAAAGTTAAATGATAGGGTTGCCTGCTTTTAACTTGTGTTCTTGTGTTTTTGTAGCACTTGAAATGTTGCGTGCTTATGAATTTATAGTAACGGAGAAAGCTGGTCAACTTTAATCTTCTTGATTAACAACATCTAATTTTTGTTAACCTGCATTTTATTTTTGTTAACCTGCATTTTATGTTAACTTCTTTGTACATTACACTTTTTTTCTTTATAAACTTGTATACTAAGTTTTTAATGAACTCATTTTTTTTGTTTCAATGTTGTTGGTATAGGTACCAAATATTATATCACATAAAGACCATTAACTTCAAAACTAAAAGAAAAGGAAACCAACTTACATATTATCTGATTCCATTCTCAAGAAGACAAAGAGCAATACTAATAAGATGAATGTCTAGTTACGTCTAGGTTTTGGTTTGTGATGTGTTAGTTTTTTTACCATAATTTAAATACTTTCAATTAGTACAATTTTTGTTTTTTGGTATTTTAATTAGGAATTTAATGTATGGATTTGGATTTCAATTTTTACTATATATGAAATTATGCGTTATGATATTGTTTCATATTGTTGGGTTTGGTTACTTTAATTTAAATTATTTTGATGTGTCTACAATGTAGAAAAAGTAACAATAAAAATTGAATTATTGTGGCTTTAATATGAATTTGGCTATGTTTTTATAGGTTTTCAATGTCTCTAAAATTATATAATGGTTACTTTATATCATTTTTTAACGTGTGGCTAAATGGTTAACAATAGCCATAATATACAAGAATTATGAGTCTAAAGTTGTTATAAAATGATGTTTATTCTAAAGTTTTTGTGACTAAGTTAAAAAATAACAACATGAAAAACAATTTATGTGGCAAATAAATACCATAATTGATTGTTTTTGTGACTAAATACTACCAAATCGTCACTTACCTCATTAATTATATGTGTCCATTTACCGAACATGGATAAGTTCACCGTAATTATATGTGTCTAAAATATACCCAATAGTGCTAATACGACATCGAATAGTCCTTAATTTTAACAAAATGTATGTCTTTATAATACTTATGATTGTATTTCACTTAATTGTGTGTCTCTATATGATAGACTATAGTCACAAAAATTGATTGTTTTTTGTGACTAATTATTAGCAATTCGCCACTTATGGAATTAATTACATGTGACCATTTAGCAAATATGGTCATGCTCACCGTAATTACTTGTTTACAAAACATACACAATAGTGTTAATAAAATTTAAACTGTGTGACAATATAAAACAAAACAACTACACTAAAACATCATGAATGTCGCAAGGTGGTGATATACAGTCACCACATTACTAAATAAATGTGACTACTGACGGTTTAACGCTACAATATTGGATATTTAAGGAACAAAATTCCGTACACATTTGCCACACTTTTATAATACGGCCACATGTTTTCATATCATACAGACACTACATTTTAAAGTGATCATAAGACCCATACGATGACGTCACCTTCCGTCACACTTTCAGTGAAAAACTAAAATGTCACTATACGCATATGGTCACACTTTTTTGGTGTGACTGTAAGTCATTTTTCTTGTAGTGTCGGTGGTGGGTGGAGGTGATGGTGGCGGGTGGTGTTGATAGGTGGTGGTGGTCAATGCTGATGGGTGGTGGTAGGTGGTGGAGGTGGGTGGTGTTGATGGGTGGTGAAGGCGGGTGGTGGTGGCGAGTGGTGGTGATGGGTGATGGTTGGTGGGTAGTGGTTGGTGGTAATGAAAGGCGGTGGCCATAATGGTGGGTAGTGGGTGGGTGGTAGTGATGGGTGGTGAAGGTGGGTGGGTGGTGGAGGTGGGTGGGGGTGATAGGGGCGGGTGGTGGTGATGGGTGGTGGTGGTCGGTGGTGATGGATGGTGGTGATGGGTGGTGGTGATGGGTGGTGGTGGCGAGTGGTGGTGATAGGTGGTGGGTGGTGGTTGGTGGTTGTAGCGGGTGGTGGTCTTACTGGTGGGTAGTGGCTAGGTGGTAGAGGTTGGTGGGTGGTGGTGATGATGGTAGGTGGGGGGTAATGGTGGCGGGTGGTGGTGGTCGGTGGTGATAGGTGGTGGTGACGGGTGGTGGTGATGGGTGATGGATGGTGGTGGTGGTCATAGTGGTGGATGGGTGGTGGAGATGGATAGTGGTGGTGGTTGTTGTGGGTGGTGGTGGCAGGTGGTGGTGATGGTGGTGGGTGGGGTTGGTGGTGGCAGGTGGTGGTGATGGTGGTGGATGATGGTCGTAGTTGGTGATGGCGGATGGTGGTGATGATGTTGGATGGTGGTTTTCGTGGGTGGGGGGTGGGGGGTGGGGTGGTGGTGATGGAGGTGGGTGGTGGTGTTGGTGGATGGTATTGTTTGAGTGGTGGGTGGTGTTGGTTAGTGGGTTTTTTCTAATTATTTTTACTTATTTCTTGGTGTATATTAAAATTATATGATGATTTTAATTTTAAAAAATTGTGTGGTCAAAATTTTTTCTCAAATTTTCTCGAAATAAGAAATGTGCTCGATTGAACGCTCATATATATATATATATATATATATATATATATATATATATATATATATATATATATATATATATATATATATATATATATATGTGTGTGTGTGTGTGTGTGAATTTGAAAACGACAATTAATATAACAATTAAGCATATATGATGTCTCTTGTGGTCGTAAACTTAATCGAATATCATATAAATGAATGATCAATATGTGAAGGTATGCATGTACATAACCTCCTTTCAATGCAAGGAATACATTTTTCATTGGTGGTGATGAACAAGGACAACGTGCTAGAAACAAAACTAAACACGAGTGTGATGGAAGTAGTAGCAACTAGCAAAGATGCACCATGTGATGAAGTGATGATGGTGATCGTGGTCATGATGAAGCACATTGTGTGGTACTGGTGCTGGTTACAATGAAAAGAAAAGACGTGGGGAATTTGGCAACAACGAGGACATTTTGTGGTATAGTAGTTGATGGTGACGGTGACGATAATGGTGATGGTGGTGGCGGTGATCACTATCAATGCAGTCAAATTTGCACTTTAATGACAACCTTGAACGTACAAATTAAAAAGTGTCATTATTAATATAAACTCCGACCCATGCATTATGGAAAATTTTTGATTTTTTTTTTTCAAACACCTCTCTTTAAATTAAACATATAGCTATAAGGAACAAAGATTAGGCATCTAGTGAACCAATTAGTTACCTCAATAACCTTGGAACTATGTTTTCCAGTAATTTAAGACATTTAATTCCCAACATGTTAGTTATGTCCTCATGTTAATAACCAGATAGTAAATGCACCAACTCCTCATACAAAATTTACCAATGTATCATTTTAATATTGTAAAAGTTAGGCCATTAAGAATACTAGTAAAGCATCGACGTGCATGTTAAATGCATCAACAAACGTGAAGGAGATGAATTTTGCACGTAGTGTATAAAATTAAATATCACGTAGAGAACATATACCATTATGTAATCAACTAGCTATATATTTCTATATGTTGTGAAACAAATATATGACTAAAATATGTTAAAATTTATAATTTTATCTATGTTTTCTTTTTTGTGATTTTTTATATATAGGCCTACTAAAAGTGGAACCTACGCCCTAGAATATAGGAACCACTCCTGAAACATGTTATGTCGGTTTTTAATTTTTCAAAACCACTCTCAAAATTGTCGATCAATAAATATCGGGGTTCTAATTTTTTATTATGGAAGAAATTGATTGCCTATTACAAACATTGAAAAATTTAATAACCATATAAATTGTTGATAACGTATCGTAAAAATTATAAATTATAAATTATAAAAGCTCACAAATACATCAAATTAAATGATAAGTGAAAATTATAAATAAAAAAAATGTTCATAATTTTAAAATATTATGTAATAGATTTTAACCAAATTAATAATAACTATAAAACCCAGAATGAGTTTTAGTCCTCATTTATTAGAAAACATAGCGTATAAAACAATTAAAAGATTTATATTATGGGAGTCTCATGCATCGTGCTTTTCATTGTCATAAGATCGAATTGAACCCATAAATCTTTAATAATCACAAAAGTTATAATTACCAACATAAAATTAAGGTGCAAATTGCAATGGCAAAATCTTATTTCATTTTTAATTACTGAATGATTAAACGATTTATAATCAAATAATAACATGTAATATTATATCCACAACCCAAATTTACCATTTTTATAAAATATAACAAAATCAATTTTGTAAGTCTTGTCAACTATATAAATGCCCTCTATAAGACCATTTCCATATAAGTGATTGTGAACATCCAACACGGATGAAGACCTATAAAATTAAACGTCGACATGCACTCCATTACATCAATCTAAAAATTACGTCAAATGAATATTTGGAAAAGCCTAATTATACAATTTGAAGAGGAATGAACACTAACATGCACCATCTTGCAAACTCTGTTATAATCTATACGACTTGGACCATTGGGTTTAGACTTTAGATGCTTAGTTGCATAGCTTTCTTTCGAGACCCCCACCAAACAGGATTATAACTTTCATGGAAAAAATGCAAAACTTTAAATTTTTTTGAACCATCAAAATTTTAAAATCAACAAGTATGAATTGCCCTAGTTGTATCCATCCTCATTTTTGTAAATTCTCCAATTTCCAAACAAAATTTTGATTTTTAATATAAAGGAAACCCTACTAATTTTATTCTCAAAAGGGTAAAAAAACCATTTGTTCAAACATCATCTAATCAGATTCATAAAATCAAAGTGTGGAATTTCTCAAATAAATAAAAGCAGGTGTTCGATTTTAGCATATCGAAATGGTGTTTTATGTTTAAAGTTTTACCTTGTAATGGTGTGTATGAAAATGTGATTTGTTTTGATAACTTAGGCAATAGTGTATTTAATATTGATTCGTCTAAAGGTGTAGACAATGCATGCTTGTGACATTGTCATCTTGGGCACATTAACAGGAAACTCATCGCTCAATTCCAAAAGGATGGAGTGTTGAAATCATTTGAATTGAGTTCGGATGACAAATGTGAATCTTGTCTTTTGGGCAAGATGATGAAATCACCTTTCACTAGAACATGTGAAAGAGGTGAAGGATTTTTAGACCTCATCCATATGGATGTGTATGGGCGCTTCAGATCTGCTACAAGGGATACCAATTGATACTACGTGACATTTATAGATGATTATAATAGATATGAGTATATCTACTTTATCAAACATAAATCAGAAACTTTTGAAAAGTTCAAAGACTTTAAGCATGAGTTCGATAATCAATTAGGTAGGAAGGTAAAGATGCTTCGATCTGAAAGATGTGGAAAGTATCTTAGTATCGAGTTTCACGACTATCTCAATGAATGTGAAATTGTTTCACAATTGACTCCTCCCAGAACACCACAACTTAATGATGTGGCTAAGAGGCATAATCGAACCTTACTTGATATGGTTCATTCCATGACGAGTCGTGCTTATCTTCCAATATCTTTATGGGGGTATGCCTTAGAGACAACCACACATATCCTAAATTTTGTTCCTAATAAAAAGGTTACCAAAACACCTCATGAGATATGGACAGAGAAGTTAGAGAACATACCCTCACTCGTACATATCAAGGTTTGGGGTTGTGAAACTCTCGTGAGATGAGAAACTCATGACAAGCTTGAACCCAGAGTCGAGAAGTGTATTTTCAGTGGCTACCTGTAGAAGCCCTTTGGATACTTATTCTACAGACCTAGTGAACGTAGTCTTTGTAGCTTGAATGGGAGTCTTTCATGAGAGAGAGCTCATACTCAAAGAGGATAGTTGGAGTGCTATTGATCTGCAAGAAATTCCAGTGTCATCCAATGAAGGAACCTTAGATGCACTATCTCTTAACCAGAGGATGAGACTCTTGTTGAGCCCATTCACAATTTATTACCTCTTCGTCAGTCCAGTAGGGTTAGTATGCCACATGAGTTCTACGGTTTCCATATTACTGTAGATGGGAACATATTTATCAGTGATAGAACACTGGTAAATTTGGAAGAACCAGATAACTACAAGGAAGCGATGACATGGCCTGAGGCTGCCAAATGGAAGAAGGCAATGGACAGCGAGATTAAGTCCATGTAAGACAACCAAGTGTGGAGCTTGGTTTATCATGAACCTGGACGAAAGACAGTAGGTTTCAAATGGATCTTCAAGAAGAAGACCGACATGTATTGGAAAGTAAACTCGTTCAAGGCTCGACTAGTTGCGAAGGGCTTTACTCAAACCCAAGGGGTTGATTATGATGAGACCTTCTCATCAGTGGCTAAGATCAAGTCACTCAGGATTATGCTTCCCATAGCTGCCTTTTATGATTATGAGGTATGGAAATTGGATGTTAAAACCGCTTTCCTAAATGGGAAGTTAACCGAGGACATCTACATGAGTCAGCCAAAATGTTTTGTACATGCCAAGTATCCTGATAGCGTGTGTAAGCTTGAGAAATCCATTTATGGATTGAAACAAGCATCTCTCAGATGAAATCTTTGCTTCCATGAGAAATTCAATGAGTTTGAATTCTCTAGCAGTGAGGATGATTCATGTGTGTATATTAAATACATTGGGAGTATATTAACTTTCCTAGTATTGTATGTTAATGGCATACTCCTTATATGAAACGACATTCCAACCTTACAAGAAGTGAAATCTTGGCTTGGGAAGTGTTTTTCTATGAAGGATCTAGGGGAAGTGACCTGTATTCTTGGGATAAGGATTTTGAGGGATAGAAAGAATTGTCTTATTAGTCTTAGCCAGAGTACATACTTAGACAAAATATTGAAGAGTTTCAATATGGAGCACTCCAAGAAAGGGGATTTACCCACTCATTGTACTGTCAAATTGAGTAAGACTCAAAGTCCTAGTGCTGAGGAAGATATAGATGACATGAGTCGAGTCTCATATGCTTTTTCTATAGGATCGATCATGTATGATATGACATGTACTCGCCCTGATGTTACTTATGATTTGAGCATGGTTAGTCGCTTTCAGGGAAATCCTAGTAGATCCCATTGGATAGCAGTCAAGAACATTCTTAAGTATTTGCAAAGAAAAAAAAACATGTTCCTAGTTCTTGGTGGAAATGATACATTAAGAGTGAGTGGTTACAGTAACGCCAACTTCTAAACATATCATGACTACTTTTGTTCTCAATATGGATGGGCTTTTTTACAGAATGGTGGAGCGGTGACTTGAAAGAGCCCCAAGTTGTCAATGATGGCTTACTCTGCTTGTGAGTCAGAGTACATCTCAGCGAGTGAGGCATCGAAGGAAGCAGATTGGTTGAAGAATTTCATCAGAGGTCTCGGAGTAGTCCCGTCCATTCAAGAGCTAGCAGAACTGATGTGTGATAATGAAGGTGCGGTTGCTTTTACTAAAGAACCAAAGGATCATGGGAGATCCAAGCATATCAACAGAAAGTACCACTACATAATACATAGGGTTGAAGAAGGGAATCTCCTGGTGAAATGAGTATCATCATAAGACAATCATGCAGATCTTTTAACGAAGGCTCTGATCAGGGTTAAGCACAACAAGCATGCTAGGAGCATTGGCTTGAGATATGATATTTGTTTTAGTAGTTAGTTGATAGTTTAAAACTTTGTAATAAAAATAAATGTAATTGATTTTGGTGAATGAATAATAGAGAATTATTTATGAGTATAGCACTACCTTCTTCAATTATTTGTCCTTGTGTTTCACTTTTCATGTTTTACTTCCTCAATGATTTGATTATTCAAAATTCTACAGTAGTTCATACTTTTGGAAGTGAGTAGTGAATTAAGACTATCAGGAATAGATTGTAGATTGTCTATAGAGATTAGACATTGCAATAGGATTGCTACAATATTCTTGAGTACTTAGAAAATGGATATTTTGAGTATTGGACAAACCCATGCATAGAGATTACTTCATGGATTAAATCACAAGTAATTATAAGATGATAATATCTATTCTTAAAATTGAGATATATAAGTTGTGTTTTACAAATCGATTGTACGTTAGTGCTGCGAAAATGCATCGATAACATGATGTTATAAAACACATAATCAAGTACGATTTGGTAAATAAATGTCACAATTATATATTCAAAGTTTATTTGTTCCTTTTGCCCTAACGGGAAAAGCGATATCTTTTGGCTCCTCGGTGATTTTAATTGACATTATAGTGTTGGGTCAAACCAAGACTGAATTGATGTGTTCAATTAGTAGTCTGATGACATCATCACAAATCGAATATTGGGAAACAGAATCTTCGACAAGGATATTGATTATAATCCATGTTTGGTGACCATACGATATCTTGAAGAACGAAGGAATAGTTGATCACTTATCGTACGGCCAATGTCTGATTGGATCAGAGTTTGGAAGATGTTTCGGAAAGCACACTTTGCAGTTTGATTAGAAGTTATACTTGCAATTGTAGATATAGAATTATCCAAGTGGGAGAGTGTTGGATTAAGGTGTCTAAGACCATAACTAAGTTGGTATATGCTTTAATCGAAAGCAAAGTCCTTTTAGGTTGCCCTCATAACTAGTAATTATGTAGAATGACATTTGGAGAGAAATGGGTTGATTTAATGATTTTTAATATGTTATGTGATTAATATATTAATTAGAAATATTATTATTTAATTAAGAATTAATAAGAAATTAATATAAATTAATTTTGGGATTATTTGGATTAATTAAAGGTGCATGGACTTATGTTGTAAATGTTCAACAGTTGAACAAGAGGGAATTCCAGAACCTTCCGGTGCCTGGACGGTTTTAGGAAGGATCTGGAATATTCGTTATAGATAATTAAGGGATTGGATAATTACCTAATTTCCAATATTAATATTATATTCAAATTAGGGATTCCAGGGTTCCTTGTATCAGCTATAAATAGGAACCCTTGGCCTATGGATTTTGTCCATTCCTTCTTCCCAAGAGAATAGACGATTTTCTCCTCTCTCTCCTCATGTCTTCTAATTGCTAGGGTTTAGGTACAAACCATTAGAGGCACTAAGCTTTTGGTACTTGATTTCCAAAGTTTTCAAGAAGGATTTTGGTGTGATTATTTGCTACAATAAGCAAAAAGTATGTAACCCTAATCCTATGTATATTTCGATTATAATAATGTATATTTCGATTATAATAGGGTTCCTTTTTGGTTCTTGATGTTCATAGTTTATTGCTATAAATTATAGAACACATAGATCCTTTGTAGGTTGCATGTACACTTAATAGTTAAGATTCAACTACACATGTTTTGTTATAACCTATAAAACGCTAATCCTATGTATATTTTGGGCTAGTTGGATATCATCGTCATTTTATTCAACACTTTTCTCGTATTGTGGTACCTCTTAGAAAATTAACAAGAAATGAAAAAAAAAATTATTTGGGGTATGGAGCAGGAAGAAGTATTCTCGATTTTAAAGAAAAAGTTATGTGAAGCACCAATTCCTGCACTGGTTTACGGGACATAATACTTTGTTATGTCTATTGACACTTCGGAAAAAGGTCTTGGTTGTTTCTTGATGCAACGAGGGAAAATTATTGCATATGTTTCCCGACAGTTGAAAGAAGCTGAAACAAGATACACAACCCGTGATGTAGAACTAGCGGCTTTCGTTTTTGCGCTAAAGATATGAAAACATTACCTGTATGGTACATAGTGCAAGTTGTACACTGATCATAAAATTCTTCAGTATGTATTTACCCAGAAATATTTGAGTATGAGGAAAAGACGGTGGATCGAACTAATTAATGATTACGATTGTGAAATAATCTACCATGCTAGTAAAGCAAATGTAGTATCGGATGCATTAAGTCAGAAAATGCCAAAGTTTTGTATTAAAGGAGGGTCCAGGAGAATAGATTTGATATCTACTCTATTGGATCAAATCTAAATGGATAAGGTTGAAGCAATGAACACTGAAAATGTTAAAAAAGAAAAGCTGTAGAAAAATATAGTATTTGGAGAAAATGAACGGGGCTTAAAGACGTTTAAAGACCGAATTTGGGTTCCTCGCGTTTAGGGACACTCAAAAAATGGTAATGGAAGAAGCACATAAATCTAAGTACTCCATTCGTCCTGGAGGTACAAAGACTTACAGAGATTTGAAACAGATGTATTCATGGCCAAATATGAAACCAAATGTGGCCACACACACACACACACACACACACACACACACATATATATATATATATATATATATATATATATATATATATATATATATATATATATATATATATATCAGAATGTTAGACATGTCCTCAAGTCAAATTTGAGCATAAGACCCCATATGAACAATCAAAATCTCTTCAAATTCCAGCTGGAAAATGGGATGAAATCACTATGGACTTCATCATGGGATTATCGAGAACTAGTCAAGGACATTACACCATCTAGGTTATTGTTGACCGTTTGACTAAAAGTGCATTGTTTCTAGCAATAAGGCAACCCATTTAGAGAAACTAGGGAAGTTATATGTCCATGAAGTCATAAGACTTCATGGAGTTCCTTTGACAATTGGTTCAGATAGAGTTTCCATATATACTTCTAAAATTTGGCAAGTTTTACAAGAGGAATTGGGGACAAAAATCACGTATCATCCTCAAACTGACAGTTAAAGTGAACGCACAATTCAAACTGTTGAAGACATGTTGCGAGCATCTGTTATCGACTTTAACAACAAGTGGAACGAGAATCTTCCACTAGTGTAGTTTGCCAATAATAATAGCTACCATTCGAGCATTGGAATGCCCCCATATGAGGCATTGTATGGGAGAAAATGTATAACACCTTTGTGTTGGCCCAAAGCAGGCGAGAGAAAGGTTACGGGTCCAAAATTGGTAAGGATTACCAATGTAAAGATTAAAATTCTTCAAACGCACTTGAAAACGGATCACGATCGACAAAGTAGTTATTCAAATTTAAATAAAAGGCCCTTTTAAATGAATCATGATGATTTAGTAATGTTGAAAATATCACCATGGAAAGGGGTAATGCGTTTTGGAAAAAAGGGTAAATTGAGCCCAAGGTACATCGGACCATTGAAAATATTAAAAAAGATCGGGTCTCATGCTTTTAAGTTAGAATTGCCTCTAAAACTTAATGAAATACATGATGTATTTCATGTATGTTACTTGAAAAGGGTACTTTGTAAGGAGCCATGAAATCATACCATTGAAAGATGTAAAAGTGGAATCTCCTAATCGATTAGTAGAAGAATCGGATGCAATAGTTGGATCCCAAACTAGAAAATTAAGAAATAATGAAATTGAACTTGTGTTAGTTCAATGGAAACATTCCTTAGGTCTAAATCAAATGTGGGAAACGAAAGATGAAACGATGAAGCATTATCCTCACCTCAATTTTGATAAGATTATGAGGACGAGATCCCTTTAAGGGGTGGAATTGTAACGACCATCAAAAAAACTAAAATTTTGTGTTACAATATGTATTTTTTCTAAATGCATGTAAGGGTGAACCTAAGTAGTGAAATGGTAATGTTTTTTATATCGCAACATGAATATCATCGTACTTATTTCATAGTAACGAAAATTTATAACATTTTAGCATAAGATTAATTAAGACAAATCGTAATTCACGATGAGACAGTTTTGTGGATATAAAATTTGTGAAAATCCAAGCTCGTATGAAGAAGTTATGGTCATTAGAAGTTGAATGAAAGTATAGGTGAATTCAGGAAAAGCATGGTGCGCCCCAATAAGAGACGCGGCGTGCCCACGCCAACATCAAATGCAATTTAAGTCTAGAAAACAGTTGCATTCATCTCATTTTGTGTGTCTCTCAAACTGGAACTGGTATGGAGCGGTTTTGAGGTCTAAAGACACTTGGAAGAAGCTACAATCAAAGGGTATATGTTACAATCATTATAAACACATAAAGGTATTGTCTTCTTCCTTGTTTAAGCTCCTAAGCATCCATGGTGAATGTGTAATCCGAGCTAGAAGTTAAAATTGCTAGTAGATAACTTGATTTTCATGTTATAGTATGACTATGGAAGCTAGAAACATACTTAATATGGTGATTTCATGGTTCAATTAACATATTTGATGATTAGGGTTTCAAACCCTAGTTGGGGAAGAGGATGAGTTCAAGAAAGTAGACTAGGAACTTGATGAATTTAGTCATGGAGAAACTTAATTCGTGAATTTTAAATAGTTCCTTAACTAAACTTTGTCAAATTGATATATTAGTCAAAGAGTGATTATGTTGAATTTTAAGTGTTATTAAGCTCTTAAGGGATTAAGATATGTTCTAAAGAGGGATTAAGATATGTGAAAATTTGATAAGCTTAGAACAGGGAAAAGAGGAGCACCAAAAAGGGAGTTGAAGCAAGTTGGAAACTAGTGATTCCTAATTTAAGAGGTGAGTTGTAAAACCTTGTAAAATAGGAATACGTAGCTTGTATGTTGTGCTTAATAAAATAAGTATTTATTGAACTTGTTGGAATTTGAAAGGTATTGTTCAATTGATTGTAAAATTGTATTGTGTAGTTACATAAATATTGGGTAACATAAAAAAAACATAAATAGAAAAGAGATTGCAAGCTTGCCCAACGGTCCTTATGGACCAAGACGGGGCCATATGGATGATTTGCTATCCAGTATGTATAGCAGTAATTTATTGACGTGACCATAATATGGATAGCTATAAATTATTGATGGGACCATAGTATGGATAGTCATAGTTATTGATGAAACCATATTTTGGTCGACATGGTTTATAGTGATTTAATTATTGTATTGAATTATAACTCATCAGACGTGTTGTCCGATAATTGTTATTTTCCATGTGTTCCAGGTTCAGGTACAAAACCTTAGTACGAGTAATGATAGTGGCAGCAAAAGTATGGACAAGATACATATTGTGTACATTGTAATCTTGTCACTTTAATTATGGTTTTGATATGGTTTGTACACCAGCTAATTTTACGGAAAAATGTTATATGTTTTTTGAAACTTTTGTTTTCTAATGATGCTGTATAATACTCTGATAAATTCCTAGAAAATAACATTATAATATATGTAAAAAGTTTTGGGTGTTACATATAGACTAAAACAATTACTTTCTGGTTAAAAGTAAACATATAAATATAAGTTGAAAATACTTATATACGATAAAAACATATACTTTTGGTATGAAAAGTATGTTTGATACAAATATACAAACCTACGAACTCACCAACTTTATGTTGACATTTTCAAATCACATGTATTCTCATGAACTTAAAATTCAGACGTTTCAATCTTTTTGGAAACATTCATGGAATCTTTGTCTCTGTTATTATTGTTATTATTCTGCCTACTTCTTTAAGGCGTTGCATGTACTTTATTATTTGATTATGCTAAAACTTAGTACGATATGTAATATTTTATTTGGAAATGGATGTATTATTTATGTTATACTTTTGAATATTGTTCAATGTAATCAATATATGTAAACCATGACAACGTTGCATAACTCGGCGTTTCAGCCGCCGACCAGGGGTGTTACAGATTGGTATCAAAGTTGTTGGCTATAGAAAACTATTATTTTCTTATGAAATTACGACTATAGCTTTAGGCTCACTAATTAGGTTTATCCCTTAAAACTAGGAATAACAAGTATTATTATTAATTACACTACTGATTGACTACTCACGGGAGAGGTGTATAGGATGGACGTGGTGTAGGGTTGTTGGATTTCATTAAAAATATACGTTGAAATCCTCCTACCCTCCGACGGTCTTGACTGGCCGATCATTATTTGATAGTCTTGAAGTACTAAACAAAAATCAATCAAAAATACAAACAAACATCATATATATATATATATATATATATATATATATATATATATATATATATATAAACTCAGACCCTTGATGTGTTTAGGTCAACTATGATATTTAAAGTTAGTACAGACCCTTGATGTGTTTAGGTCAACTATGATATATATATATAGCGACCGAACCACAACTAGACCTAACTTGAACACCTAAGTTTTATTATCGTCTGACCGAAGAATGACTGAGATTAGATATGGTAGTTGGCAATCTAAATACTTAAGATTTCTTTGGGATTGGAGACATAGTTCCGAGTCACATATCCGATATACACTATGTATGGATTCACTGGAAATTTCAGTAACATCTATTACATACTTATAATTTAAGATTATTTGTTTATATATCCTCACACTATCATTCATAAACACTATCTTGTTAGATGTCTTATGTAGGATCACAGCACTGTTATGGCAGACCTTGGAGAATAGATGGTGATACCATTGTCATTGCCAGAGGAGGATCACGTGGTTCCCCACCTGCCTAAACCTAAGCATACTCATTTTCTAGTGGTTCTGGTGCCACTGTCTCCCTTGACCTACTACGGAGAGCCGTACAAGCAGGACGATTCCACAGAGCCAACTGAGGAGCCAACCGAGCTAGAATATGAGCCCTCTGAGGAACCTTCCGAGTCCTCCAAGGAAGACGACCCAACTAAGGAGGAGGAGGTAGATCCCACTGAGGATATTGAGGTCGATTACACTCAGTGGGAGGATGAAAAGGCCAAGGGTGACGACGAGCAAACTGAGAAGGAGGTCGAGCACTATTCGGAGGAGCCAAAAGAAGAGGATTTAGAGCCCACCACTGAAGAGAAGTTTGAGTGGTATTCTGAACAGGAGCCAAAAGAAGATGAGTCAGAGCTCATCACTGGTGACCAGAATCCACTAACACCATCATCAGGAAAATCATTTTAACTCTTTCAAGGTGGTCCCCACATGAAACTAACAACATAAAAACCATATCCCTTTGCAGTCTGAAGTGAAGCACGTCATCACCCACATCTCCAATGGCCCTAAAGAGTTCGTGTCTGACCCAAGCATAGGTAACACAATTGCAAGAACGGAAAACCGAGGATGATATACCATCTGAGTTTAAGGTCGGGGAGTCATCACAGGTAGGGATGAGCAGCGGAATAGGGTACCCTCTTTCAAAACTAGAACCATCTTGGAACCACCGGTTTCGGAACCAGAACGGCCTTAAGTGCGTTTGGTTCTCATTTTTATGGAACCACTACCCGCTGGTTACCCGTCGAAACCGATGTGTGTGTATGTATATATATATATATATATATATATATATATATATATATATATATATATATATATATATATATATATATTAAAGCTATTTATATTTTCTAATCCACATTTTTAACGCATAGCGAATTACATATTGATGTTATCGATAACTTGTAAGTTTATATTAGATATACTTTTATAATTTTAAAAAATTCAACAAATTTAACGAACCGGTTCCTGGTATTGGAACCGCTACCCTCCAGTTTCAGTTCTAGTTCCAACATTTTAGGAACTGTGGGTTCCGGTTTCGGTTCCAGATAAATAGGGCGGATACCCGCCTACGCTTATCCCTAATCACAGGCTCCACCACCTACACCTCTCCTCAAGACATTTTTTGATCCCGATATACCTACCTTGGTTGCTTGCACCGCTCGCTACGCCAATCAGATTCACACCGTCAATGATAAATTATGGATTATTGACGGGAACATCAAGGGCCTATCTAACTGGGTCGAAATCTTAGAGAAGGAATGAAATCTAGATAAGGAGGCCATATATATTACTTTCGATCACCTACATGCCACCCAGATTCACCTATGGACCCAGAAGGCTTAGATTTCAAGATTGGAATTCCAAACTCAGATTGCAGAGTAGAGGGCGGTCGCAGCAAAGGCTAGAGCCTATGCGACATAAATGAGGGCCAACTCTACTCAACAATGGTTCGTTGACCTAGTTTCTATACTAGTTACTTTCTTCGTTTTATGGTAGACTTACCCGACAGTTTGTGCCCAAGAATTTTTGGGATAGGGGTATGTGGAAAAGGTTGTTTATGCAAGTGTATAGTGTCCTTGTTACCTACTATTTTTGGCATAGCCTTTCAGATGATAGTATATCGAACTTGTCCACTGCCTACCACGATAAACTTTTGTGGGTCTTGTAACCAAAATTTTCAAACCAATGTAATTGTACAAATAAATGTGTATATAAGCAGCAAGTACTATTACAAAAGCAATGTGTTATATTAAAGATTGTGAGCCGACTTTTTTTAAAATTTTTTGTAATATCCGATATAGACTAAATAAGGATTCACTAGAAACATCGATAACATCTATTACATACTTATAATTTAAGATTATTTGTATATAGACCCTCACACTGTCACTCATAAGCACTAACTTGTTAGATTTCTTATGCAGGATCACAACACTGTCATGGAAGACCTTGGAGAATAGATGGCGATATTATTGCCTTTACCAGAGGAGGATCAGGTGGTGCCCCACTCACCTGAACCTAAGCATACTCATTTTCTTATGGTTCCGGTAGCATTGTATCCCTTGACCTACATCAAAGAGTCGTACGAGGTGGATAATTCCTCATAGCCAATTGAGGAGCCGAATGAACCTGCATATGATCCCTCTGAGGACCCTTCCGAGTCCTCCAAGGAAGACGACCCAACTGAGGAGGAGGCGGTACATCCCACTAAGGATGATGAGTTCGATTACTCTGAGTATGAGGATGAGAAGGTCGAGGATGACGACGAGCAGACCAAGAAGGAGGTCGAGCACTATTCTAAGGAGCCAAAAGAAGAGGATTCAGAGCCCGTCACTTAAGAGAAGGTTAAGTGGTATTCCGAGGAGGATCCAAACGAAAATGAGCCATAGTTCATTACTGAGGACCATAATCCACTACCACCACCATCAGACAAATCATTTTGAATCTTTCCAGGTGGTTCCCACATGAAACAAACCACACAAAAGACCATAACCCTTTCGAAGTCTAAAGCGAAGCACACCACCACCCGCATCTCTAGTGGCCCCAAAGAGGTTGTATCCGAACCCAGCTTGGGTGACACATGTACAAGAATGGAAAGCCAAGGATGAGATACCATCTCAGTTTAAGGTCAGGGAGTGATCACAGGTAGGGATAAGCAGCGGAATAGGGTTCCCTCTTTCGGAACTACAACCATCTCGGAACCGCCGATTCCAGAACCGGAACCACCTTTGGTTCTGGTTCTCATTTTTACAGAACCGCAATCCCGTTGGGTACCCGGCGGAACCGGTGTGTGTATATATATATATATATATATATATATATATATATATATAGAGAGAGAGAGAGAGAGATGAAGGATCATTTGAGAACCTATAGTTTTCGGAGAACCCGAGAACCAAACAAGGGCCGTTAGATCAAAATAATAGAAGGTCAAGATGAATTGTGACATTTTTGTAAATACCTAAGAAAAAAAAGGGACGGGGGCATGTTTTTAAAATGGATCAGGGGCATTTTAGGATAACAATATTCATACCCACTTATTGAATGAATCACGTTAACCTCTACGCTCTCTCGTTCTCTTCATCCCGCCTCTCTCTGCCTTTCATTCCACCTCCGACAATTGATACTTCAGCTCGTCCATCGCCGCCTGAGGAACAACTATCGTCGCAACAGAAGAGTGAGTCGGGAGAAGTGGAAGACAGTGGCGGTTACGAACACGAGACAGTGGCACGAGACAGTGGCGGTCAAGAACATGTTCAGATCTCTCAACGAAAGCGGTCAGAGCTGCACCAACACCGGCCTTCCTAACATATTTCTTCACCACCCCTCGTACCACCGGAGAAATGCTTCAATTTCATGTTCAGCTTCTCCAATAGTAACCCTAGAAGAAAGGAATGGGCAAATACCAAGTCGAATCAGTTCACTTCGGTGTCGTTGCTCGTTGTCAGGTACTTTCCTTTCCTTATAAACTTGCTATTAGATTGTAGATTTCAGGAAGCCTATCCTTCTGATTATCAGTGGGCAATCACCTTTCTTGTTTACAATTACATGCAGAGATCTTTAGAGGTATTCAAATCCAAATCCAAATCCAATTATCTAAAGTTCTAAACTCACTGATTACTGATTATTTATTTAATTCGATTAATTATAGGGGTATCCTGGTGTAACACCATTTGAAGGAATGACATCTGGAGTTGCATCATTGGTTAGGTATCTTCCTGCTGGAAGTCCTTGTATATTTTACTGTGTTCATTGTCTAGTGGAAAAAGCAAGTAGTCTTTGTAGTGAATTCCCAAAAGAGCCAAATTCATGGAATGATTTACACGATGAGTTAGAGCCATGCAAGAAGCTTCTAGATTTACTTCTCAGACTTCTTTCACTACTTGATATACAGGTATTAATCTGGTTTATCTTTTTAATCGGAAGTTAAGGTTTTAATGGCATCTGTTATTGTTATGTTGTTCAGGTGTTGCCAAGTTTGATGAAGCTTTTAGCACAAATGGTTGTCGAGCTTCCTGAAGATGGACAAAATATGGTGTTGAATGACTTATTTGCTCAAGTTGTTGATTCAGATGATGTGACACGGAAACCAACACTTGTTTCTTGGGTACAGTCTTTATCTTATCTCTCATCTCAAGCTACAATCAAAGGAGGAGGACATAGGAAGCATGAAAAATCTCTGCATGTAATAGTAAACAAGCAAGTAGATAGTTGTATTTGGATAGTTGAATAAAGATCTTATTGCCAATACTTTTAAGATGCTTGCATCAGCAGCATATTACGAGGTGTGCTTTAACTTTTTCTACATTGATATAAAGAATCAGTGTTTCATGACGAGATTATTTAATCTTATTCTGTGAATGATGCTTTTTAATCTATCATCAGGTGACACAAAAGTTATTGTTGTTGTTTATGGACCTACGAAAAACGAAAACCCTAAAAAGGCCTTCATTGAAGTCATCTGGAAGCCAAAAACCGGACAGAGTGGTGAGTTTTTTCTCTTGTTAATACATCTGTAATGTATACGAATCTCATTTCTTTAGCATTTTCTCCATGGTGCTAATTTTTTGTATAAAAAAGTTAATACAAAGTACAAAATATTGCAAAATAGAGAAATCAGAGAGGGAATATGAAATGGTGATGAATAAGATATTACAAAGCATCTTAATGGAATGTGTTTTTGATACATACTATTACAGGAGGTTGAGTTGTTGGTGAACATTAGATATCATTACCTTGTGTGACATCCGCCTAAAATGAATTCGGGTCAACCCAACCCAATTGGAAATTTAATAAACCCTACTCAAGATTACTTGACGCTAATAGGATCAAAACCCATACAATACAATATAACTTGACGTTAATAGCAACATAGTATTGTACAACGTTATAACTATAATCAAAGTAAATTATGATACCATATTAAAATCAAATCAAAGTATAATGCTCTTATTAAATTAAAAGAATCAAACTTGAATTCTCTAATTAAACTTCAAATCAAAGTAGATTGTTATAATCAAATAATAACCTATCTTTTATAAAACTCCATTTTTATAAACTTTACATTAAATTTTATAAAACTCTATTTTTTATAAACTTTACTTTAAATTTTATAAAACTCTTATATTAATTATGTAAAAGATGCTTGTGTTAGTGGAAAATTATGAAGACCACCAAAAGCAAAAAGATTATTCCCATGGTCTCCCACTCACACCTCCCATCCACTTTCCTTTCCTTTTTCTCCCAACACATTATTCTCTTCACCACTTAAATCTTCTCTATTCTTTCTCTCACTCTCAATCTCGAAATTTCCTCCAAGAATACTCATATTCCATCCAAGAACAATCTATTATACTCAAATCTTCACCCCTCTTGAAGCATTCATCAAGGTATGTTGTTAAAAGTTTCAAATTCATACAAGAAACAAATTAAATCCACCAAAATATCTAAAACTCATTTTTTGCATAAACCTGATTTTTCTCAGAATACCATCAATAAAATAAGAAGTTCTGGAAATTTTCAGAAAATAACTTATTTTTATTGAATTATCATAATTATTGCAATAAAGTAGGGCAATAATTCACATAAAATACTTGTTGCATTCAATAAATTCTGAGAAAATTCTGGGATGACCTGTATACTGATTAAACATGATATATGAAGTTTCATGCATTTATATTACTGTTTACTATTATTTATAATTTTATTGATTAATTAATAATGAAATATATAAAAAATACTTCCCATAGTCACAAATATCTGAAACTTATACTCTGGGCTCTACATCATGTTATAAAACTATGGTTAATTTTACAGATTTTTTGAGAATCATTTACTATTTTTCCCGAATTTTGTGTTGTTTAATCATTAAAATATTAAATAAATACTAAAACAGTTCAGAAAAATATACAAATTTTACAGTAATTCATATTGTATGAAATAATGATTTCCTAATAATTTCATAATTTTTCAATACTGTTTACTATTTAAAACTATTTTCCTAAGTATTTAAGCATGTAAAAATGCATTTTAATGATTATTTCATATAAATAATTGTTAAAATCTGTAAATAATTATAATTGGGCAAGTTATTATTTTAATAAGAAATTATTAAAATCTGGCCTAAATTGAAAATATAAATTAATTATGCAAAGTAAGTAATTCAATTTAAAATTCATTTAACAAATAAATACCTTAATATTATAATCAAAATGAATTATTGTTAATTCATCTAATACAAGAATATGTGTCTAATTATTTATTAATACTCCATTCTCGTTTAGCAGTTCCTAAACCAAAACTATTAATTATATTAGGTTCTACGCCATTTTGACCCGAATCGTCTATCGTACGACACACGCATTTCGTTTTGGGACTAAAGTGAGTAATCTACCCCATATTTTATAATTTTCAATACTTTTGGGGTGTATCATGTGGTTCTAATATGTTCCAACTTCATTTTATTGTTTTATCACAATTGAGACATTGTTGGGACATTTATACGTGAGTCATTAATTGTATAACTATTGTTCGTTTACGCTACATGTACTTGTAGTGCATTATCCTTTTTAGTCTAATCTCCATGACTATGCCCGTATTCTTGAGGTACGTTATGGACAATAATAGCGCTATTGGGTTGACCACCCCGCCTTGGGACGCTAAGGTGATTGATCGCACGTGGTTGAGTGTGTTTGATGATTAGATGCTCCATCCTATATATATTTATATATATATACATATGTATATATAGGGTGAGGACTTATTGTTGTTGTTATCATTTGTTAATCAATTTTTGATTTATAAACCGTTATCTCAAATACAATTGTTTGTCGACTTCAAAAGAAAACAAATTTCAAATTATAAATGTTTCAACTTCACAACTTTCTCTACTAAAATTAGATTACTCACCAACTCTCGTAGTTGACCTGTTTTTACCCATGATGCAGATTTGAAGAATGAAGATTGATGAAAAATAGGTTGTGCCTTAGAAATCCACAAGACAATTTAAATTTGATGTAATAAAAGTTGTTCGTATTTGGATTTGTATTTGTATGTTGTGGATCTTGTTTGCATACTTAGTACTTAATTGAATCTAATCATATTATAACATAGTTGTCATGAGACTTTGAACAATATATCACGCCTTGATCGATTCCGACCAGGATCGGGGTGTGAAAGATTGGTATCAGAGCCCTTGACTATAGGGAATTAGGTTAATTACCTTGACCTAGTCTATAGCCTCTAGGGTCCTCTCGTATGCTAGTTTATAAAATGCACACACAACTGTATGCAATTCGCACTTAGAAAATCCTAGGAATACCTTTGTGTGTTAATTGCTCCCTTATGTGCATACGTATTACTCCTGACACTTATATGTGTGCATACACTTGTGAATATTCTCCACTTTCTCTGAAAATCACACACATACTCAAGTTGTTTAACAAAATGTATATACATATATGTATTCCTTAGAGCTCATAGGAAATTCAAAGTCATCCACTCTAGTTGGGTAGGATCATAGTAATGGACGCGTAGTAACTGGAAGGGGGAGGTGCCGGTAGCCCGAAAGTCCTGACTAGGTAAGCATTCGTATACATCCCAATCAACCGAGGGACCAGTTTGCTTATCTGGGGACCAAAGGCGAGAGTTCCCAAACCTATAGGCCAAAGCGCGTCATTCACATTACTTTTGAGCCATCAAAATACCCGACCTTATCAAATGTATCCGAAAGGATACACTCCAAAATGGTCAACTCATTGGACTATTAAGTTCCCTAATGGGCCTAGAAGTGGGAAAGAAATGTGAAAACTTAGTTTTGTGGGGGCCCACGCAAGTGCTACATGTTTCACATTTAGTAACCATGGAAAGCCCAAAAGGTGCCCAACACTCCTAACCATGGCCCAACAAGTGTTTTACAATTATTTTACCCAACAATGTCTAAAAACTTTATTTCCATAATCAATTTACAAATAACTCACAAGTCCATATGCGTGTTTCTCGTAGATGGCATTACGACCCCCATACGCTGCTCGCAACAACAGAAGGCTAGCTGCCCTGGTCGCCAAGGAGGTAGCAAACGTCATCCCAACAATTGCAACCCAACTTCATTCTCTTCAGCCACAAGCTCCAGCAACAACTCCTCGTTGCTCGTTCAAGCACTTTCGTAACTGCAATCCGCCTTACTTCAAAGGCACCGATGGTGCCACCGCACTCCTCACATGGATTGAAGAAATGGAGAGTACTTTCATCCATAGCGAGTGTCCTGAGGACCTGATGGTCCGTCATGCTACAGGGTGCCTCCTAGGTCATGCTCTCACATGGTGGAACCTAGAAAAACGGGCAAAGGGAGAGGCTGTTGCCTTGGGAATGACCTGGTCAAAACTAAACGAACGCATGATGGAGAAGTTCTGCCCTGACAGCGAATTGCAAACTCTCGAGGATGAATTCTGGAATATGAAACAGGAGGGAGGCGACAACGCGACCTATACCAATAGATTCCATGATCTCTCGAGACTCCTACCTCACATGGTTCAACCTATGAAAACTGCAATACGCCGCTACATCAAAGGGTTACCACGCCAGATCCGTGATTCGGTGACCAGCAGCATGCCATCTACCCTAGAATCCGCCATTGAATTAGCAGGTCAACTCAACGAGGACAATGTGAACGATGGTGTCCTACCACGCAAGGGTTCAAAGATGTCAACTGAAAAGTCGACCCCTGAGACCCCCCTAATTGTCAAGTCCGAGTCCTCCCACCGACATGACAAAAAGAAGCGGAAAAGTCATCACCACAACCATGCTGTTATTACCCCTGCTACTCCTATCACCCAAGTCACCCCACCAGCCCAACCAAATAAAAAGCCGTATACCGGACCTCACCCCCTCTGTAACCACTGTAACTATCACCATATGACCACCAGCCCGTGTCGCCTCTGTACGAATTGTGGTCGCTATGGCCACTTGGCGGACACATGTCGTGCACCAAAAACTCAGCGACCACTCTATCTACCCTCAAATCAGCAAACACAAACCCGGTATCCAACTGGAACATGCTTCAACTGTGGTGACCCCACCCATTTCAAAAACGCGTGTCCTAGGTTAGTCAATATCATCAACACCCAAGCCCAGACAAATCCAACAATGCAGGTTCCAGCTCCCAAAGGCCGAGCCTTTGTCATTACCGCAACCCAAGCAAAGACCGATAACAAGGTCGTAAATGGTACGTTTCTCATAAATAACTGCTACGCGTCAGTACTTTTTGATTCAGGTGCCGATAAAAGTTTTGTGTCTTTGGAATTTGAGCCCATACTTCACACACCTCGCATGATTCTTAATGAGTACTTTACCATAGAAGTCGCCGATGGAAAATACGTTTCACTCAATGCAGTCATCCAAGATTGCACTTTCGATTTTTCCGGTCATAAATTTTCTGTCAATTTAGTTCCTATGGAACTTGGTAGCTTCGACATCATCGTAGGAATGGATTGGCTATCCCAAAACCATGCTGAAATAGTATGTTACGATAAGTTCATTCGTATTCCTCTCGCCGACGGTCAAAGTCTTCGTATTTATGGCGAGACTCATTTCAAAAAAGCTTAGTCTTATGTCATGTACTCAAGCTCGATCATATCTACGAAAAGAATATATGGCTTTCTTAGCCCATGTGGTGGAAACAAAGGTCAAAGAAAAGAAGATCGAAGATATTCCGATAGTACGAGACTTTCCCGACATCTTTCCTGATGATGTATCTGGACTCCCTCCAGTACGTGAGCTAGAGTTCCGCATCGAACTTGTTCCTGAGGCTACTCCCATAGCCAAGTCTCCATATCGGTTGGCTCCAGCCGAGATGCAAGAATTGGCAAGTCAGCTCCAAGAACTAACTGATAAGGGATTTATACGCCCTAGTACTTCACCCTGGGGAGCCCCGGTTCTCTTCATCAAAAAGAAAGATGGTTCGTTTCGTATGTGTATCGATTATCGGGAGTTAAATAAATTAACCATCAAGAACCGATATCCGTTACCTCGGATCGACGACCTTTTTGATCAGCTTCAAGGAGCTTCATGCTTCTCAAAAATTGACCTTCGCTCGGGTTATCACCAACTTCGAGTACGGGAAGAAGACATCCCCAAAACCGCTTTCCGAACCCGCTATGGTCATTACGAGTTCACCGTTATGCCTTTCGGCCTAACAAATGCCCCTGCCGTATTCATGGACTTGATGAATCGGGTATTTAAACCTTATCTCGACCGTTTTGTTATCGTCTTTATTGATGACATCCTCATTTACTCCAAGACAAGGGCAGAGCATGAAAGACACCTTCGCCTAACTCTCCAAACGTTGCAAGGAAATCGGCTCTACGCCAAATTTTCGAAATGCGAGTTTTGGTTAAATGAGGTACAATTCCTTGGTCATATTGTAAGTGACAAGGGTATTTTAGTCGATCCCGCAAAAGTTGAAGCAGTCCAGAATTGGAAAGCCCCCCGTACCCCCAAGGAAATTCGGTCCTTCCTTGGTTTAGCCGGCTATTACCGGCGTTTCATTTCAAATTTCTCAAAGATTGCTTTACCGCTTACTTCTCTCACTTGCAAGGGTACACCATTTGATTGGGGACCCAAGCAGGAATACGCTTTCCAAACCCTTAAACAAAGTTTGTGTGACGCTCCGATTCTTACACTCCCTGAAGGATCCGAAGATTTCGTGGTATTCTGCGATGCCTCCAATCTCGGTCTAGGTTGTGTTTTGATGCAAAGGGGAAAGGTTATAGCTTACACATCACGACAACTCAAAATCCACGAAAGGAATTATACGACTCATGATTTGGAGCTCGGTGCCGTGATTTTCGCTCTTAAAATTTGGAGGCATTACCTTTACGGCACTAAATGCGTAATTTTCACCGACCACAAGAGCTTGCAACATATTCTTAATCAAAAGGAACTCAATATGAGGCAAAGACGATGGGTCGAGCTCCTAAATGATTACGAGTGTGAAATACGCTATCATCCGGGCAAGGCAAACGTCGTAGCCGACGCGTTAAGCCGAAAAGAACATGCCCATGCGTTTCATCTAATATGTTCTCCTATCTTGTCCAATCTTAGGGACCAAATTCGAGGAGCCCAACACTCGGCAATTACCGAAAATGACATGCCCACGGGAATTGATGGGGAGTTGGAAACCAAATCTGATGGTATTTTCTATTATCAAGATCGCATCTGGATCCCAGATCGTGACAATCTTCACATATTCCTGATGGAAGAAATCCATAAAACCCGATATTCCATTCATCCGGGCACTGACAAGATGTATCATGGCCTGAGAACCAATTATTGGTGGTCGGGAATGAAAAAGGATATTGCATTATTCGTGGCCAAATGTCTTACATGTTCCAGGGTCAAAGTAGAACATCAACGACCCTCTGGACTATTGGTCCAACCAGAAATCCCCAGGTGGAAATGGGAAGCGATCGCCATGGATTTCGTAACCAAACTTCCCCGTACCACAAAAGGACACGACAGCATTTGGATAATCATTGACCGTTTGACCAAATCCGCTCATTTCCTTCCCATCCGGGAAAATTTCAAAGTCGAAAAACTTGCTCGGATTTACATCAACGAGATAGTTAGTCGGCATGGCATTCCTCTCAGCATCATTTCAGATCGTGATGGGAGATTTCTCTCTCGGTTTTGGCAATCACTTCAAACAGCCATGGGAACCCGCCTCGATCTCAGTACCGCCTATCATCCTCAGACCGATGGTCAATCTGAGAGGACAATTCAAACACTCGAAGATATGTTGAGGGCGTGTGTCTTGGATTTCGGAGGAAACTGGGACTCTCATTTACCGTTGGTGGAATTCTCCTATAATAACAATTATCATTCTAGCATCAAGATGCCACCATTTGAGGCATTGTATGGCCGTAAATGCCGATCTCCTATTTGCTGGCATGAAATCGGTGAGTCCCACGTGATTCGCGCAACAGTGGATTCTTCAATCGTTGGTCCTGAGCTTATCCAGGAAACAACCGACAAAATCACTCAGATTCGCGATAACCTTCTCGCAGCTTGTAGCCGACAAAAGAGTTATGCCGACAAGCGACGCAAACCGCTTGAATTTACCGTAGGTGACATGGTCATGTTAAAAGTGTCCCCATGGAAAGGTGTGGTTCGATTTGGACGCAAGGGTAAATTGGCACCACGCTACGTAGGCCCGTTTAAGATCATAAAAAGGATCGGACCAGTAGCCTACGAGTTGGATCTACCAACAGAGCTTAAGAAAGTTCACCCGGTATTTCATATAGCCAACCTCAAGAAGTGTTTAGCAGACGAGAACCTTCATGTTCCTCTCGAGGATATCCAAATCGACGAGACAATGCAATTTATCGAGAAACCCTTGGAAATTGCTGACCGAAAGGAAAAGCAACTCAAAAGAAGTCGCATTCCCCTGGTTAAGGTCAGGTGGCAGTCGGCACGTGGACCTGAGTATACATGGGAGCGTGAGGATCATATGCGTACCAAATACCCACAACTTTTCTCTTAAGGTACTCTCTTCTTAAATTTCGGGACGAAATTTCCTAAAGTAGGGGAGACTGTGACATCCGCCTAAAATGAATTCGGGTCAACCCAACCCAATTGGAAATTTAATAAACCCTACTCAAGATTACTTGACGCTAATAGGATCAAAACCCATACAATACAATATAACTTGACGTTAATAGCAACATAGTATTGTACAACGTTATAACTATAATCAAAGTAAATTATGATACCATATTAAAATCAAATCAAAGTATAATGCTCTTATTAAATTAAAAGAATCAAACTTGAATTCTCTAATTAAACTTCAAATCAAAGTAGATTGTTATAATCAAATAATAACCTATCTTTTATAAAACTCCATTTTTATAAACTTTACATTAAATTTTATAAAACTCTATTTTTTATAAACTTTACTTTAAATTTTATAAAACTCTTATATTAATTATGTAAAAGATGCTTGTGTTAGTGGAAAATTATGAAGACCACCAAAAGCAAAAAGATTATTCCCATGGTCTCCCACTCACACCTCCCATCCACTTTCCTTTCCTTTTTCTCCCAACACATTATTCTCTTCACCACTTAAATCTTCTCTATTCTTTCTCTCACTCTCAATCTCGAAATTTCCTCCAAGAATACTCATATTCCATCCAAGAACAATCTATTATACTCAAATCTTCATCCCTCTTGAAGCATTCATCAAGGTATGTTGTTAAAAGTTTCAAATTCATACAAGAAACAAATTAAATCCACCAAAATATCTAAAACTCATTTTTTGCATAAACCTGATTTTTCTCAGAATACCATCAATAAAATAAGAAGTTCTGGAAATTTTCAGAAAATAACTTATTTTTATTGAATTATCATAATTATTGCAATAAAGTAGGGCAATAATTCACATAAAATACTTGTTGCATTCAATAAATTCTGAGAAAATTCTGGGATGACCTGTATACTGATTAAACATGATATATGAAGTTTCATGCATTTATATTACTGTTTACTATTATTTATAATTTTATTGATTAATTAATAATGAAATATATAAAAAATACTTCCCATAGTCACAAATATCTGAAACTTATACTCTGGGCTCTACATCATGTTATAAAACTATGGTTAATTTTACAGATTTTTTGAGAATCATTTACTATTTTTCCCGAATTTTGTGTTGTTTAATCATTAAAATATTAAATAAATACTAAAACAGTTCAGAAAAATATACAAATTTTACAGTAATTCATATTGTATGAAATAATAATTTCATAATTTTTCAATACTGTTTACTATTTAAAACTATTTTCCTAAGTATTTAAGCATGTAAAAATGCATTTTAATGATTATTTCATATAAATAATTGTTAAAATCTGTAAATAATTATAATTGGGCAAGTTATTATTTTAATAAGAAATTATTAAAATCTGGCCTAAATTGAAAATATAAATTAATTATGCAAAGTAAGTAATTCAATTTAAAATTCATTTAACAAATAAATACCTTAATATTATAATCAAAATGAATTATTGTTAATTCATCTAATACAAGAATATGTGTCTAATTATTTATTAATACTCCATTCTCGTTTAGCAGTTCCTAAACCAAAACTATTAATTATATTAGGTTCTACGCCATTTTGACCCGAATCGTCTATCGTACGACACACGCATTTCGTTTTGGGACTAAAGTGAGTAATCTACCCCATATTTTATAATTTTCAATACTTTTGGGGTGTATCATGTGGTTCTAATATGTTCCAACTTCATTTTATTGTTTTATCACAATTGAGACATTGTTGGGACATTTATACGTGAGTCATTAATTGTATAACTATTGTTCGTTTACGCTACATGTACTTGTAGTGCATTATCATTTTTAGTCTAATCTCCATGACTATGCCCGTATTCTTGAGGTACGTTATGGACAATAATAGCGCTATTGGGTTGACCACCCCGCCTTGGGACGCTAAGGTGATTGATCGCACGTGGTTGAGTGTGTTTGATGATTAGATGCTCCATCCTATATATATTTATATATATATATACATATGTATATATAGGGTGAGGACTTATTGTTGTTGTTATCATTTGTTAATCAATTTTTGATTTATAAACAGTTATCTCAAATACAATTGTTTGTCGACTTCAAAAGAAAACAAATTTCAAATTATAAATGTTTCAACTTCACAACTTTCTCTACTAAAATTAGATTACTCACCAACTCTCGTAGTTGACCTGTTTTTACCCATGATGCAGATTTGAAGAATGAAGATTGATGAAAAATAGGTTGTGCCTTAGAAATCCACAAGACAATTTAAATTTGATGTAATAAAAGTTGTTCGTATTTGGATTTGTATTTGTATGTTGTGGATCTTGTTTGCATACTTAGTACTTAATTGAATCTAATCATATTATAACATAGTTGTCATGAGACTTTGAACAATATATCACGCCTTGATCGATTCCGACCAGGATCGGGGTGTGAAACCTTGTTCCTGACCGAATTATGTGTAAATAATGAGATCACATATTATGCCATATATTGTTATATTATATCATATATTGAAGTTGAAAAAGATAGAAAACCTCCAGATTTTGATCTGATACAAGTTTACAACAATGCAACAAGTAAGATTTTTTATATTTCTTTTGACCATAAAGGTTATTAACAAGTTCGTATCCATGATTTTGGAATCATTGATTAACAGCCACTTGAAAGGGTATTCACTGTTCTTAAGATTTAGGTTTAGCAAACGATGTTCTAACTTTGTTTCTTAAACTTTTTTTTATCAAAAAGTCACAGTTCAAACAACATTAACTACATTTGCAAAAGTTGGAAAGAACATCCTTATATACTTGTAAAACAATTCTAAAGTAACTAACAAAACATTCTTGAAAATAAAATGGGAACTTTTTACTTCAATAGATCAACTGTTACATACTTACATGTTGTCATAGCATTGAAGTCTTGCTTATTAGTTTATCTGGTATATTTATCATGTATTTGTTTGAACTAAAAGACAATATGTTCAAAAAGAAAGAAATCTTATTTGCATAGTTGGAATTTGAAATCTCATATTCATAAATCTTATTTTCATATGTTGCTTCTGCAGTCCAAATCATTATCCCTTCCAGAAGTAGCTGCTGCCATTTCAGTCTTGCTTGGTTTTGCACCTCCATCTACATTGTCCTCTGCAAGCTAGAAAAGGCAATCTTACTAAACTTTTTTAAATTTCTTGTTTCAGTGCATGATTTTTTTTGTTAAATTTGATATAACTCCTTATTGACCTTCCAGTTGAATTATTTGAGTTTTAATGAACTTTATTATCTTCAATGGTACTAGCCTCATACTTTTATTTATTTACTTTACAAGGTATGAGAAAGATTATATATTTACATGTGAATTATATGTGATTCACATGTAAATCATATGTGATTCACATGTGAATCACATTTGATTCACATGTGAATCACATTTGATTCACATGTGATTCACATGTAAATCACATGTGAATCACATATGATTTACATGTGATTTACATATGATGTCATATGTAAATGTGATTTATATGTGAATCGCATGTGATTCATATGTTAATCACATGAAAATCACATATGTATTTTTGTGAGTATTTTCACATTAATCATTTTTTTTTTAATTTTCTTGTAGATTTGGAAGAAATTGTGGTGAATATTGAAGAGGTGAAAAATGATAAATTGAAGAAAATAAGGAAATATTGACACGAAGACATGAAAACGCTTTGAAATTTGTAGTTTTGAAATTTGTAGCATTTATTATTTTTTATATTTTACTTTGTATCGAATAAAATACTTGTACTATTATGTTTATAGATTAATTAATAAAAATAAGATTTGTTGTGATTTACTTACGAATATTATAGTATAAGGAATATATATCTATGCATTTGAAAAAATATTCATATATGCACCTAAAAATTTACTTTTTAAAAAAAATGCAGTTTTTTTTTTAAATTGCAGTCTTTTTTTAAATACAATTTTTTTTTGAAAAAAATATAACTTTCTTTAAAAAACTTGCAGTTTTTTAAAAAAAATCCAGTTTTTTTTTGAAAAAAATGCAGTTTTCTTTTAAAAAAAATTACAGTTTTTTTAAAAAAATATTTTTTCAAATTTTTTTCAAAAATTTTTGTTTTCTATAAAAAAATTGCAGTTTTTTTTTGAACTGCTACCCTCCAGTTTTGGTTCTTGTTCCAACATTTTAGTAACGGTAGGTTCCGGTTCCGATTCCATATAAATAGGGCGGATACCCGCCTATACTCATCCCTAATCACAGGCTCCACCACCAACTCTTCTCGTTGAGATATCTTATGATCCCGTTATACCTACCTTGGTTGTTTGCACCACTCGCCATGCCAGGCAGATCCACACTGCCATTGATGAACTATGGATTGTTGAAGGGCATGTCAAGGGCCTATCTAACTAGTTCCAAAGCTTAGAGAAGGACCGAAATCTGGATAATGAGGCCATATAGATTACTTTCGATCACCTAGACGCCATCCAAATTTAGTTGTGGACCCAGAAGGCGTAGATTTCTGGATTGGAACTCCAAACTCAGATTGTGAAGCAAAGGGCGATAGCAGCAAAGGCTAGAGCCTATGCGACAGAAATAAGGGCTAGCTCTACTCAGAAACAGTTCACTAACCTAGTTTCTATACTAGTCACTTTCATCGTTTTATGTTAGACTTAGTCGGCAGGTTGTACCCAGGGATTTTTAGGTTAGGGTACGCGGAAAGTTCAGTTTATGCAAGTGTACAGTATCCTTGTTACGTACTTTTTTGGCATAGTCTTTTGGATGATAGTATATCGAACTTTTCCACCGCTTACCACAGTAAACTTTTGTGGTTCTTGTAACCATTTTTTTCAAACCAATGTAATTTTACAAAGAAATATGAATATAAGAAGCAACTATTATTACAAAAGTAATGTGTTATATTAAAGATTGTGAGTCGACTTTTTTTATCATGAATAAACTTAGGGATCGTTAAATATTACAGAAAACACTCATACTGACACTAGGTAAACTTATATGATCAAAAAATATTACTCAATTATTACTTACTATATTTTATGAACAACGAGCTACTAGAGTACTATAAATTTTTATGTAATGATCGTTACAAATTATAAATCCTTGAGGGTTTGCTGAAAATTTTACACTAACTCAACTAAATTAGTCATAGGTACTCGCATTTATATGACTAACAAAAGTGCCTCAAACGACTTACACTTCCTTTTTATAAATTATAAGAAGAAGAAAACATGCCTCCAAGGAGATCAACTAGGCGTCGTCCAGGACCAACCCCAACTGGAACACCAACACCCATAGTGGATCTCACACCAATGATGGATTCTACGGCAATTAAAGCACTAGTAGCCCAACGTGTCGTAGATGTGCTGGAGAACTATGAAACCAATCAAAACATGGGATCCTTGTAAATGGAAAAGAGGAAATGGAAATGGGGGTGGAAGCAGTTCCCATGGTGACAACAGGGGAACCACAAAGGCTTCTACTTATAAAGACTTCAGGAACAGAAAGTCTAAGTCTTTTTCAAAAATGAAGGAGTAGTCGGACTGACCCACTGGATTGAGAAGATGGAGTCAGTGTTCGAAATAAGTTTTTGTGCGGAGGAGTGCAAAGTCAGGTTCATCGCCTATACATTTTCTGATGCGGCAATAAAATGGTGGAACGTCCATGCCAAAACAATGGGCATTAGCAATGCCAATGGCATCTCATGGGAAGAACTAAAACAATTGATGATTGATGTATATTACCCCAGCGATGAAATGCAAAAGCTGGAACAGGAATTGTGGAACCTGGCCATGAAGGATGCAGACATTGCAGCCTACACCACTTGGTTTAATGACCTTGCCACTCTCTGCCCCAGCTTTGTGACACCGGAGTACAAGAAATTGGAGAGGTACATATGGGGTCTAATTCAGCCCATGCAAGTTTGATCACCACTTCAAAACCAACTACCTATGATAGTGCCAAACGGTTAGCCTTCAACCTGACTAACCAGGAAATCCGTCGAGGCACTATGGTATAGAAGGCAGATCTTCCACAAGCTAGTAAAAAAACGAAAGCATGGGGCGAACACAAGGGAAAACTTGAGTCAGTCTCATGGGAAGAAACAGGAAACAATAGCAACATATGTCGCTACAACACCAACAACAACCACAACAACAACACCCACCACCCAGAATCAATATGCAGGAAAGCACCATAAGTTCAATAAGTGCAACTACCACAACATAGGTATATGCATGGTCTATGACTGGTGCAACAGGAAAGGCCACACTGCCAGGATCTGTAGGGGCCAACATCTACAAGGAACCATCGAACAACCATGGGAACGGGTACTAGTGGAAGTTGGAATTACTTTGAATGTGGTGAGGTCAGGCACTTTAAGAGGGATTGTCGAAAGTTAAAGAAACAAGGAAGGAATGCTTGGCAAAGGGCATTGATAGGCGTGAGTAGGGATGAGAGTGGATCCAAACCCGGACCGGTAGACCTGGACCCGAAAAACCCGAGAACCGGTTAACGGTATTTTGTAGGACCGGAAACCGGACCAGTATATAAGAATCAGTTCCGGTTCGATTTCGGGTAAGGTAACGGGTAAAGTGGGTCTAGAACTGGAAAACCCGGAAATATTAAAGTGGGTCGGGTGGAACCGGGTAAAGTGGGTCTACAACCGGAAAACCCAGGAAATCCAGAATTTTTTGGTAATTACTTAGTGGTTGAACTTTGAAAATTTTCAACTTTGATACTCCAACTGCGCGGGACTGTAAGTCATTGAATATTAAACCAAAAATGACAAAATTATGCTCTAAAATCATGTACAAACTCTAAACTACATGTTGCAAAAAACATCATGATAATCTGACTTCAAAAGAATTAGATATGCATTTTTAATGTTTCACAAAAAATAAAAATAAAGCTGAAAGAAAAAATTCACAGCATCGATATCCCGACTTTGGTGGACTGTAAGTCAATAAATATGAAACCAAAAATGACAAAATTATATTCTAAAATCATGTACAAACTCTAAAATATAAGTTACAAAAAAACCTCATGATAATCCGACTTCAAAAGAATTAGATATGAATTTTTAAAATTTCACAAAATATAAAAATAAATCTGAAAAACAGAAAATTTGCAGCTTTGATATCCCGGCTTTGAGGGACTGTAAGTCAATGAATATGAAATAAAAAATGACAATATTATAGTCTAAATCATGTACAAACTCTAAACTACACTTTGGAAAAAACCGCATGTTATTTCAATTTCAAACGAATTAGATATGTATGTTTTAAAACATTCACATAATACAAAAAAAAACAATCTGAAAAACATAAAAGGTCCAGCTTTGATATCCCGACTTTGAGGGACTGGAAATCAATGAATATTAACTCAAAAATGCCAAAATTATAGTCTAAAATCATGTACAAACTATAAACTACACTTTGGAAAAAACCTCATGCCAATCCGAATTCAAACGAATGAGATATGTATGTTTTAAACTTTTCATAGAAACCGGTTCCAGTTCTTAAACCCGGTTTACCCGAACCGAAGGACCTAAAACCCGGATTACCCAGAACCTGCATAAAGCCATTCTTTAAACTCGGGACCCGGACCAGTTCTACATATTCTGGTTCTAACAGTTCCAATTCCGGTTCCGGTCCGGTTTTCCGGTTCTAAATCTCATCCCTAGGCGCAAGGGATGCAATCCAAGATCCATATGTGGTTACTGGTACGTTCCTCGTCAACAACTTGTACACAACTGCACTTTTTGATTTGTGTGCTGATAGAAGCTTTATTACCCCTAAGTTTAGACAACTACTCAGTCATAAATCCAGTACACTTAAAGAAACGTATGTGGTAGAAATGGCTAACGGCCGAACATGCAGTACCCAGGAAGTACTAGAAAACTGTATACTCACATTAAGCAACCATGCCTTCCACATTAACCTCATGTCGATGACCATTGGAAGCTTCGATGTTTTAATCGACATAGATTGGTTATCCCCTCACCACGTCGAAATCATGTGCTACAAAAAATGCATAGGACTCGTCTTGCCCAATGGAGAACCCCTGATTATCTATGGAGACAAATCCGGCCAAAACTTCCAAATCATCTCCTGCATGAAAGCTCAGAAGTACTTACACAAGAAGTGCTACACTTTCTTCGCCCACATCGTGGATAGAAAGAGCAAAGGAAAAGAGATCAAGTACATACCTTAGGTGTACAACTATCCTGACGTATTTCCCAAAGATTTACTTAGGCTACCACCATTTCGACAAGTAGAGTTCCAAATTGACTTGATCCCATGAGAAGCACTAGTAGCAAAGTCTCCTTACAGGTTGGCACCGTCTGAAATGCAAAAGCTATCTAGCCAACTACAAGAACTTCTTGACAAGGGCTTTATCAAACCAAGCATCTCACATTTGGGAGCACCAATGTTGTTCGTTAAGAATAAGGATCATTCATGATGTGCATTGACTATCGGGAGCTAAACAAGCTGACCGTCAAGAACCGATATCAGCTCCTAATAATCGATGATTTATTCGACCAACTGCAAGGATCTAACTACTAGTCGAAGATCAACTTAAGGTCAGTCTACCATCAACTTTGAGTCCTAGAGGAAGGCATTCTAAAGATGGCATTCAGATCTTGCTACGGTAATTATGAATTCATGGTTATGCCATTCGGACTAACCAATGCCCCAACATTCTTCATGGATTTTATGAACCGCGTTTACAAACCCTACTTGGACAAATTTGTGATTGTGTTCATCGGTGAAATATAATTATGTACTCAGAAACTAAGGAGGAACATGACCAACACCTACAACTAATCTTGTAACTGCTATGAAAAGAGAAAATGTATGCCAATTTCTCTAAGTGTGAATTATAGATATGAGAAGTACATTTTCTCGGGCATCTGTTAGCAACAAGGGAATACACATTGATCACTCCAAAATTGAAGCAATCAAGAATTGGCAAGCGCAAAAAATGTCGACAAAAGTGTGTCAACTTTTAGGTATCGTAGGCTACTATAGGAGATTCATAGATAACTTCACCAAGATAGTCACATTGATGCAGAAAGACACAAAGTTTGATTAGGGATACAAATAAGAGTCTGTTCCATAAATTAAAGCAAACGATGTGTAGTGCACCCATCATATCCCTCCTAGATGGAATAGATGACTTGTTCGTATACTGAGATGCACCACATCAGGGATCGAGTTATGTATTGATGTAGAGAGATAAAGTTATCGTGTAAGCTTCACGCTAACTCAAGGTACACGAGAACAACTACACTACCTATGATATAGAACTGGGAGGTATAGTTTTTTTCTTAAATATTTGGCGACATTACCTCTACGGCACGAAGTGTACAATTTACACAGATCACAAGAGTATTCAGCACAACTTCGATTAGAAAGAACTCAACATGTAGCAATGAAGACGACTTAAGATGTTGAATGACTACGAATGTGAAATTTGTTATTATCCTAGAAAGGAAAACGTCATAGCTGATTCATTGAGAAGGAAGGAACAAACAAAACCTCGAAGAGTCAAAGCATTAATGATGACTATCAATTCAAACCTTACTGCTCAAATCCGATAGACTCAACTTTAGGCTCTGAAAGAAGAAAAACATCACAAGTGAATCCTTGTGAGGAATTGATAAACAATTCGATCTTAGGGATGATGGAACATGATACTTCATGAACTAAATTTTGACACCAAAGTTCGGAGACATCAGAAGCTTAGTCATGGACGAACCTCATAGGTCAAGTTATTATGTCCATATGGGATCTAACAAGATGAACCTGGACTTGAAGAGACAATATTGGTGGCCAAACATGAAAGCATAAATTGTCACTTATATTAGCAAATGCTTGACTTGCTCCAAAGTCAAGGCAGAATACCACAATCCCTCTAGATTATTACAACAACCAGAAATACCCGAGTGGAAGTGGGAACAGATTACAATGGACTTCATAACAAAACTACCCAAGACACCTAGTGGTTACGACACTATTTGGGTAGTGGTCGACCATTTGACAAAGTCCGCCTACTTCCGGCCAATCAAAGAAACATACAATATGGAGAATCTAACCAGAACCAATCTCAAGGAAATTACCAAATTGCAAAGAGTACTAATTTCTATCATCTCTTACATACATAGTAGATTCACCTCATGAATTTGGCAATCATTACAGAAATCTTGGTAATGCACCTTGACATGAGTACAACTTACCATTCATAAAAATATGTTCAAAGTGAAAGGATCATTCAAACATTAAAAGACATGATCCGAGCGTATATGATAGACTTTGGAAGCGCATGGGATACTTATCTGCCCTTGATTGAGTTCTACAATAACATTTATCACGCCAGCGTTAAAGTTGCACCATTTGAAGCGTTATACGGATTGCAAGTGTCAATCAACGATATGTTGGGTGAAGTAGGTGATACCCAACTAGCAAGGAAACATGTGGGTGATACACTACTTACTGGACCCGAGATCATACACAAGAAAACTACGTGACAAAATCAAGGCTTCACGTGATCGTCAAAAAAGCAATGCTGACAAGAGACATAAGCCTTTATAATTCCAAGTGGGAGATCGGGTCATGTTAAAGGTATCTCCTTGGAAGGGAATGATAGGGTTTGGAAAACGAGGCAAGCTAAACCCACAATACATAAGTCCATTCAAAGTTCTTGCAAGAATCAGGCAGCCCACCAACTCAAACTTCCTAAAGAGCTTAACAATATACATGATGTTTTTCATGTATCCAACCTCAAGAAGTGTTTTTCTTATGACACTATTTCCATTCCTCTCGATGAAATTCAAATCAACACTAAACTCCACTTCCTTGAAGAACCAATGGAAATCATGAACCGAGAGGTCAAAAGGTTAAAACAAAGTCGCGTTTCCATTATGAAATTCTTATGTAACTCTAAAAGAGGACTAGAGTTTACCTGGGAATGAGAGGATCAAATGACGAGCAAGTACCCCCATCGTTTCAGCAACATTCCGTCTACAAGTTAAATTACGGGACGAAATCCATTCAACGAAAGGGAATTTGACAATCGTTAGATTTGGTCAACGACCATCGATCACAACTCGTAGAACGTCCATATATTAGGACCAATGTATAATATTCAAACCCTTTTATGCAAATATAGAAATATACTATGAAATACATCAATAATATGCTTTTAAAACCTTAGAATTCGTAGAATCCAAGTGATTGAAATCTCAGGAATATGCTTTTAAAACCTCGGAATTCGTAGAATCTAAGTGATTGAAATATCGTCGTTGTACGAAAAATGCATTATAACACGCGATTGAAATAAAAATATGTAGCAAGTATTGTTTTGGATAAATAATACCATAATATGAAACTACGTTTTATTACGAGTCCGTTTATATAAAGAATGTCGAGAATGGAGCTCGTATGCAAAAGGCGAAAACTTGTTGTTGAACACAAAAAGGGCGTTAAAACGTATTATTAAATAAATATGCGCATTTAGCTTTATTATGTATAAATAATAACATAATCTGAAAATACGTGTCAACATATATATATATATATATATATATATATATATATATATTATATATATATATATATATATAGGGGTTAGGATTAAATGTGAAACTATATATATATATATATATATATATATATATATATATATATATATATATAGGGTTAGGATTAAATGTGAAACTATATATATATATATATATATATATATATATATATATATATATATATATATATATCTTTATACCTTAATAAGCATTTAACATGTTTTGCTGAATTTTAAGAGGTATAAATCTTATTTCCATATATACAATCATTTTATGCATTAAAAATTACTGATCAACAGAATTAAACACATTTTGAATAGGTCTCCGTTCTTATCTTAAAATTGAACTGGTAAAAGATGAACATATATTCTTCCTGCCACTTGAATCGGTCAAGTGGGAATGCCCTATAAAGCCTCCTTCAACCGTCGGTCTTCAAGAAACCCTAAAATACTCCCCCCCCCCAAAACTCAGCCTCCACTGGCACAATTCACCGCCACGGCGCCTCTGTCACAAACTTCTGCAACCACCGCCATGATCTACACCCACTAATCACTATGTTCGCCGCAATCACCACCCTAGAGTGGATGGTCCTGAAATCCATCATCTTCTTCACCATGCTCCATAGATACCCTTTGTATGTCGTAGGTTTTTCACCAAGTCCGCCTATATCTCTTCCCTTTATACAACCATTTGGTTTCTACGTTCAATTTTGAATTCTTTTTTCTTCATCTTTTATTCTGAAATTGGGGCTTTACTGGGCCACTAGATGCAAGCTGTGAAGAATTGAGGAGAGTTAGTGGACTCGAAATAGGAAGAGGGGAAGCAGATCTATGTTCTTTCTTTTGTCGCTGCTTGAAAATATCTCCTATCTTGGAGGGCCTAACTCAAATAATGTTACATACATAGTGCAATTTCATCCCTTTTGCCTGATTTCACGCTTGCATATATGAGACTCTTCCAGAAAAATATGCAATCGCCATCTGATCCTCCCAACACACGATGCGCTCCTTCATTCCCTCCACCGAAAAACCCTTGGCTACTTACCTTCCCATCAAGGTGTCATCTCTGTTATTTTATACTTTTGCTTCAATATATTGCACATTACATTTACAGCTTTAATATTTAATATGTCAGAAACCTCTAACGATTACACAAATATTGAAGATAATATATTAGTTTTTTATTTCTATTACCAAGATCAAGAAAGTAGAACAATCAACAATAAAAGGACAATATTTTCCTCAGGTTTGTGTTCTTCGCTCTCTCCTTTTCCCTAATCCTAAAACACCTTAAATAATCTATTTCCTTTCCTTCACCAGTTGCAGCCGCTTTTCATCTTGATTCACGTAGCTGTTCTGCTTTGATTTCAGATGGTGAGGATCTACCTTCCGTTCCATCCGTATTGTTCAATGTGAATGATGGTGTAATAACAAAATGAATTGGTAGCAGAAAAACCAAGCAGTAGTTACAAGAAGGTATGAATCTTATGTTTTTGGCTTAATATGTTTACACTTTACATTCACAAATAGTCTTAGAAAATTAGATAATCTAAAAAAATTAATCGTTTGCATTTCTTTACTTCATAACTCTTGAAATAGGGTTATATGATTTCCCAGGCTCGATTATTGTTTTCCCAGGTTCGATTTTGACTTGATGTGTTTGGTGTTATAAGATGCACACTTTTTTTTCGTTTCTTGCTATGTGATAAGTTTTCTGAAAACTGGTCACAAAACATATTCAGTAACTGTTAAGATATTAGACCAAAATACCCCTATCATTTAGGTGCAGCTGCATCATTGAATCTATTTATTATTTTGTTGCATTGAGGATTAGTTGTAGTAAAAACACGAGGTTTGAAATCATGGTTATGTAGCTGATGGAAAATTGGACCCAAATACCACTTTAATTGGAGGGTATCACATAAAAATAATGTTTTTGTTGCATATAGGGCGTGGTAGAGAATGTTTAGGTACAATCAACAAAATTCTGAATAACTAGGAAACTCTATAGTCTTGCCTATTGGATTTCCTTCCTTGGTTGACGATTTTACCCCTCATTGCCTCCCTTGTTTTGGATATCTCACCATGGGTCTTCATGGTTCGGTTGCTATTTGGAAGAAAGTAAACAAGTTGGTTTCTAGCTTTGCATAAGCGAAATCCAAAAGGAATGATTAAGTCTAATTAAGTCCTTTGATTGAGTTACTTTTCAGAATCTTACTTACATTTTCACTTCTCTTTTGGATAAAAATGAAGGTAAGATGTCACAATAATAGAACTATATTCCTATTTCTTACTTTTCATATTGTCAATTTTGTATGTTTAGTGATCATATTAATAGGCTTTCTAATGTGACATGAAGCAACTCATGGGTCAGTGACACGACATCGAGGTAAATTACTGTTTTGGTGATTTCTTATGCAGATTCAAAACTTTTCCGTCCTCCTGAATCTATAGGTTAGAAAATGAGTTTGCCCTCCTTCATAAATAGATTGATGAAGATGTGGTTATTATTCAATTTCCTTAAGATGTTTGTCTTCAACCCACAACCCCACTTGATTTTGTTTAATAAATGCATAATAATATTGATTTTGCTAGACTTTGAAAGGAAGCTGAACCATTTGCCAAACATTGCAAACAATAGTTGCCACAGAAAGAAAAGTTGTCTATTGATAAAAAGTAATTGGAAACATTAGACAAGATAAATCAGTCGATCAGGTAGAACAATATTTTTTCTTGCCATTAATCACTCTTTGATAGCCAATGCCATCACTCATCAGCAAATTAAGTTAAATTTTATAATTTGGAATGTATATATGTATTTTTTTGCCGTATGATCTTTTGATTTTTTTGGAATAGGAGTGCAACGTTTTATATTCAGGTAATAAAAATCTGACAAAGGGTAAAAATATAGCACACATGTAACTACAACTATAATCGTATATGTGTGTTGCTTTATGTGCATGTATGTATGTATGTTATTTTTATCATCCAGGTGGTCATACAAGTCGATTGAGTTGGTCATGCATTTGTATTGTGTGTACATAATGTTGATTGGATCTTCATATAGCCCTTGGTGGTTTTTCAGGTTGAAGACAAATAATGGATCTATGGTTCACAAAGGTTTAAAAGTTGGTTGCTATTTAACGCCATCAACATCTTGCAAAGCTTGGAGCCCTGATTCGTATACTTACCTAAACCAAAGTGGAACATTGAAATGAGCACTAAAAATGAAAAAAAAAAACAAAACAAAACAAAACTTTTTTGGACATAAGCCAAATAAAATCATCAGCCGCATGGAGCTAAATGGAGTTTAAAAGTTATTTTAATCTTGATTGGTGATTGAATTAACCAGCTTCTACTCTTGAATTTTTTTTCGGTGCTACCTATGGTTCTTTTTTTGCAGATAAGGAGGAACTTTGCCTGATGGAGAGAACAAAGTTCGCTGGTATATTGGTGTTTTTTTCTCTCCTGATGCTTAATGTTGCTATGAGTTTAATTTGATGTTGGTAATTTCACATGGTGGTGTCATAATTTGTTTTTTTTCTTTTGTAAAACTTTTTGTTTGATACTCTTGGTAACTTGCTGGAAGTTGGCTTTTATTTGTTTTATTATTGTTTGTCACAATTCAAAAAAAAATAAAATAACTAAACATAATGATCTGATTTTATTGTGTGTCTTTTAGCGAATGTTTTTAAATGAATTTTTCTTTTTATAACTCTCTTATTGGAAACACATCCATATTACCAATGTTTTGTGAGTTTCAAATTTATTTTTTTTTGAGTGATTTTTGGATAAAATAAATAGTTTATTTTCATTTAAAATGATAAATTTTTTTCAAAAATACTAAAAGTTTCAAATATACCTATGTTATTTATAATTTCGTGTAGTTACTTATTTATTATATTACTTTTTAGGTCAATATGGAAATTAATTAACTTTGGAAACACGGGCTCACAATTACAAGCATCAATTATAAGTTGTTTGGTTTCAAACTAAAAAACTTTTAATTTGGTACATATGTTACTTATTAATAGATTATAAATAAACAACGATTTAAGCAAAACAAATAATGTTGACATATATTTTTTATAACGATGATCCAATCTAACAACCTACCTTTTCAAAAACTATTAATCCAAAAATAATAAAACTTGCAAGACATTAACTAATATGTGTATTTCTTTTGAATTCAATGGTAGTATATTTTTATTTCAACGTAAATTCAACAGTTCAAAAAAATCAGCTATTTAAATAACTATACACTTGATCAGAATCCAACCAAATCAACAAAACACTTTTAGTTGTAACTAAAATGGATTGTGGTTTAAATTTAATGAAAAATAACAACATATTTTTACTTTTAGCACAAAAAAATTATGTTGTCGATTAATATATTTCAATAGTAAATATTTATCAATGCATTATTGTTCTTAATAATACGGAAGGTGACTGAAATTAAACTAATTATCGCATGTCGCAACGGTACCCCTTCCCTCTTAAAGTGCCTTTGGCCTAACGGTATTAGAAGTTGACAGATAGTTGCTCCACAACATGAGGTTGTGGGTTTAAGTAAAAAGATGTAAACTTATGAGTAAAGTAGTGTATGCATGTGTAGACGGGTCTAAAATAAAAAAAAACACCCCATGGCGACTATACAACTAATCAACAAAGGACATTATTCATAACAAAAAGATTCATCAATCATGTGTTCCTACACATTTGTAAACAATCCTAACTATTCATTTTTTTCTTAATCATTTCGTATTTGCTATAACTTTTGTTGATAATTGTTTTGATGTAGTAAACTATGTGCACAAAAGAGTTAATCGTCTGTAGAAACTGATTTCTGAAAAAACTATTCGCACCCGTTGCTTGGCATGGGTAAACGGCTAGTATATATATATATATATATATATATATATATATATATATATATATATATATATATATATATATATATATATAGGGTTAGGTTTAAATGTGAAACTTAAGTATAGTGTGAATGTATAAGTTAATGAGGACCGTTGGATTAAAAAATCTAAAGGCTACGAATGTTATGGCATTATTGTAATTATTAAGAATATATTTAATTTGTTTATAGAAAAAACTGTTCATACGATATTCTTGACTTTCTGTGAATATTCAAATAAGGAAATGTCGACTAATTTGGGATAAGTGATTATCTTCCGGAATCTATAATCTTGGAACAAAAATACAATAATTCACCGTCATTCTACAACTATTGCTAAAGAATAGTGAAGGATTATAAGTTGCGAGATTGTCGGTCAATTATCACACTAAAAAATAGAAGCACAATTCTGACAACCAAAATCAAGAATTCTGAGGTGTAGGAAAAAAAATGAATAGCAGGGGATCGAGTTCGAGGTTAAAAAAGAACTTTCAATTGAAGTTTAAGAATATTGTTCATTTTACGTTAGCACTGGACGATGGTGACTTTGTTTTTCCGACATTATGTTTGTTGTTTGTAATATTCTTCAAGAATGAAGCCCTATAACTCATGTAATCAGTTAGGGTTTTCATTGTTACTGATTGTAATTTAACTTTATTGAATAAAATTGAAGAATGACGCAGTAGTAGATGTCATGATCATAAGTAATAAAACATCATTCTTGAAGAACTGAAAATTTTTAGTTGATATGTTTTTTGGGTAACAACCGCTTTATCCAAGAATAAAGTTGTTGGTAATTATTGGGGTTTTTCTTTTCCAACATTTTTGTTAAAATCATGGATTAAAAACTAAAAATCCTAACTGTTTTTCATATTCTTTTGGAATAAAAGTTATGTATTTATTAAGAATAATTACTCATTCTTTTAGAATAAAGCTATTGTATTCTTTAAGATTAAGTACAATATATTCTATAAGAATTAATCTGAAGAATTCTTTAAGAATATATCACTTGATATCTCATTCTATCATAGTTTTTTTAATGAATTAGTATTAAGTAGACATGTAACCTATTTTTTAACACATAAATGTAGCATGTGAAATCTCAATCGTTGTTTCTGGTATTCATAGCCTCTAATATGGACGATAACTTAGGTGTTCAAAAAAAAATATGAACGATAACTTCAAAGGAGTGAGTCACATGTTGATGAGGTTCTACGCCAGCGGAAGTAGGGATTGATATCGATTGTAATATCGTAATGGCGATGGGTTAGACGTCCTAAAACAATGAATTTTGAATTAAAAATATTGATTAGTTGCCTAAATTATAGATATTTAATTTAGATAATAATTAATTTAATTAATTAAATTACTATAATTCATTTGTCAATTGATTGGACCACATTTAGTCTTACATTCACACAATAATTGTGGTTTATATATGAACCTAACTCGATATATATATATATATATATATATATATATATATATATATATATATATATATATATATATATATAAGTCCAAATCGGAGTCCGTATGTGAAAGTTGAAAACTCGTCGTAAGACACAAAAAGGTGATAAAAAACGAACTATTAAAACTAAATGTGTATAAATCATCTTTTTGAAGAACAAATTGTAATAATTTGAAACTACATGTCATTATGCTGGTGTGGACATAAATAACATCAAAAACGGAGATCATACGTAAGAGTTATGGTCAACCCTGTAAATACGCACAATTACGCGCTCTAAGACGAAACTTTAAACAAAACATTAGGTGCCTTAGGAGTTAAAATTTCAAATTCTGACAATTTTCTTACTATCGTAAAGAAATCTAGTTTCTAAAACTATATCCATTTTATTTTGTCCAAAAATTCCTTAAGTATCGAATAGAACGGTAACCACTTTCTCGATAACGGCTCTTCAAACGATTTGTTTGGTGACTTTCGGATCTCTTTAGAAAAAGATAGCAATATTTGATGAATCAGGGAGAAAGTTAGTATTTGAGTCAATTGCTAACTTTTCTGTGTTAAGAAAATCTGGCTATTTTGCGAAAAACAGTCATATCATAGCATCAAGGAAGCCACCTTATTTGTACTTTCAAACGCTTTGTTCGCATAGTTGCAGAACTCGTTAGGTTAATACTTCAACATATTACGACTCAAGGGATCGAGTAATACAAACCTATATATTCGGAAATAAAAAGGGCATTGGGGTCAGATGATCTTCCACACATTTCACTCAAGAACACTCTCAAAAAACCCCTCTCTCTCCCTCCCCCTATTTCTCGTCGGCGCCACCCCACCACAACCTTCCACCGTCGTCTGTCACCGTCAACCGCCACCTCTGACCACCACCACCACCACCCACCCACCCACCCACCCACCCACCCACCCACCTGATCCCCTCGCTCCCCTACCAATGAAGCCAACCCCCCCTCCGACCACCGCAAGCCACTTTTCTGGCCATATTTTTTCTTAGCGGCAACACCCTTTCTGGCAACCCGGAGTTGTTTTCCAGTGAACCTCCGCCCGTTTTCCGACTTAAAATATCAAGCGAGATCCCGTCTCTTTTCCAGCCACATCTCGACTCATTTGACGGCGAAGCGCTACCCGTTCGTGTTTATACAAAACCGGCAAATTTAACGCACGCTTCGATGGTGAGTTTCACGATGACATTTTAAACCTTTAACTATTTTCGGGGAGAATACATGTTTATAATAATAGTCGTTGTATATATATATCGTTATTTAATAAATGTTATTGTTTATTTATATCGTTATTATAAAATTGTCACTAAAATCGCCACGTTAATATAACAATGAATTGTATTATTGAAAATATTGTTTTTAAAGCTTGCATATTGACTTTTCGCTGTCGTTACCCTGCCTGTATAATATCGATAATTGTTATATCATGTCGTTACTCTGCTCGTTTAATTTTTACAAGATAGTTAAACGATATAATTATAAAACATTATTATAATTATACAATGTAAACTCTGACCTGGTAAACATGAACATTTAAGGTTAAGGCTACAACTTTTAGTGCTACTCACTCAATGGCTTACATGAGACACATTTTGTAATGCAGTCAGGTATCTTCTTTTGCTGCTTTCAAAAAAATATATATTAATATATGGAAAGGGCCGTACGCTGGGCGTACATAGTGTACGCACGACGTACACAAGTGAGGAGCGAATCAGGGGAAGTCCCTGCGTACGCTGAGCGTAGTCTGGCCAGAAGCAAACCCTAAATTTTAGGGTTTTCACTCTATTTAAAGACCTTATGTCCCTCCTAACCCTCATTCTCTCAGCCTCCATCACCCTTAGAGTGTTAGAACCGAACCCTAGACCTCTTGCATGCATTTTGAGCTTACCTTGTGCATTTTTGGTGTTATTTGGTGGTATTAAAGAAGAAGGAGTTTGGAGAAGAAGCAAGGACGTGAACAGGGCTTGTAGATCCAGAAGTTTAGCATCGTTTTTGACCCATTTGAGGTATAAAGCTTTAACCGTGACCATTGCATGCTTAGATCTATTTTTGGGGTGTTTTATGTTATATTTTGGTACCATAGTTGAGGTTCCTTGAGTTTTAGAAGTTTTAGTCCATATGAGTAGTCCTTTTAGGCTCTTGGGGGTGTTTGGAGCCATAAAAATCAGACCTTGATGGTTTAGCATGCAAGTGCTAGATAGCAACTAAGTGAGCTTATGGACTTAATTTGTGTCTTAGGACATTTTTAAGGGCATAAAGTTTATAACTTTATGGTTTAGGACATTTTTAAGGGCCCTGGATCTATGTTTTGGACGTTAGGACTTAACGGATTATGTCACAAGAAAGTTCTTAGGATGGCTGGCCAGTACGATGGGCGTACTCCTTGGTACGCTACGCGTACCGGGTCAACCTCACGTATCTGGTCAAGGCCAGCGTATGTCGGGCGTACATGTTGAGTACGCAGTGCGTACGCATATAGTGGAACAAAAGTGGTTTTTGGGCTATAGGATAGTGGGCCTGGAAGTTTTGGGCCTCAAGCCCACCTGTGGACTAAGGCCTTTAGGCCTAGGCCTAGGATTTATGGTATTGGGCCTTATTGGGCCGTAAAGCTTAGTTAGTTGGACTTTGACATTTTATTTTGAAAGTTGGGCCTTGGGAGGAAGAGGCCCAATAGGGAAAAGATTAGGGAACCTTTGCCTTATGATATGAATCAGGGTTTGGACCTTGGGGTCGGGTTTAGATCCAATGACTAATTAGGAAGTTTGTTGTGCTATAGGGAGAGGAGTCCAGAGTCATCCGCGGAGTACGATTTGACATTGACAGTTGAGGTGAGTCTCCCTTCGTGAATGTTACGGTTCGAAGGCACCAAGGCCGGCCCTTTATTTATTGCATAGTATGATGGTTGTATGTGTGATAATTATCATTGATCACGTATTGCTTGATGATCATGTGATTTATGTATGTTATTATGTGGTAGTGGTAGGGGTGAAATAGACCCTGTAACCGGTTGAAATAGACCGGAGGGTAGGTCGGGCACCCAGATATGCCTGGCTGGGTAGGTCTGGCAGGGTAGGTCGAGCACCCATATATGCTCGACAGGGTAGGTCAAGCACCCATATATGCTCGACAGGGTAGGTCGGGCACCCAGATACGCCTGAAAGTATGTTGGTGTTGTATGTAGTATAGTGGGGGAAACTCACTAAGCTTTGTGCTTATTGTTTCAGTTTGTGTTCCAGGTACTTCTAGCTCGAAGGGGAAGGGGTCGGCTTGATCGCGTCGCATCACACTATGATATTCTGCAGTAGAGATTTTGGTACTTATGCTCTGATAATGTTTTTCTACGAATTGTCTTGATTATACACTATAACTATCTTGTGTTCTCATGGTTTTGGAATCAATGATGTTTTGTGCTTATGAATTTTGTAAACTTAAAAATGAAAATTTTCAATCGTATTTTTTCGGGATGTTACACATTTAGCACATAAGGCTAAATACTTAGCAAAGACACTTGTCTTATAACCATTAAATCTTAAGTGAGCGGGAGAGTTATCTATAGACCTATACATGATGACACCCCCACCTGCGATTGCTAGCTACAACCATCGACGGTCAAGTCACAGGTGATAACTGTCTAGACACTACGACGCCCGATGAGGCATCATGAGGGGCAACAACTCGTCAGTAACTCGGTTATAACAACTCATTGTAGCATTGATAAATCTAGCCTAAAATCAAATAATATAAGTTGAAATATTACTTATATACACTAAAACAATTACTTTTCAGGGTAAAAGTACACATATAAATATAAGCTGAAAATACTTATATACGATAAAAACATATACTTTTGGTATGAAAAGTATGTTTGATACAAATATATAATCATGTGAACTCACCAAATTTATGTTGACATTTTCAAATCACATGTATTCTCAGGAACTTAAAAGTCAGATGTTTCAATCTTTTGGGAAACATACATGGAATCGTGGAGTACTATTTATCTTTATTATTATTGTTATTATTTCGCCTACTTGTTAAGGCGTTGCATGTACTTTATTATTCGAGTATGCTAAAACTTAGTATGATATGTAATATTTTATTTAGAAATGGAAGTAATATTTATGTTATACTTTTGTGTATTGTTCAATGTAATCAATATCTGTGAACCATGACAACGTCGCACTGCCCGACGTTTCCGACGCTGGCTAAGGGTATGACACTTTGATAATCTCCAAAACTGGATTAACAATAGTCATCCTCAAACATATATCCCTAATTGGAGCACTCATCTTGCGACTCAAACCATCAACCACCATGTTGGCCTTACCCGGATGGTACAATATCTCACAATCATAATCCTTCACCACATTGAGCCACTTGTGTTGCCTTATATTGAGAATTGACTGATCCATCAAATATCTCAAACCCTTGTGGTCCATGTAGATTGTACATTGGACCCCATACAAATAGTGCTCCCAATATTAAGGGCAAAGACCATTGCCCCCAACTCTAAATCGTGAGTCAGATAGTTAGCCTCGTGAGGCTTCAACTACCTCGAATATTACGCAATAACATAACCCTGATGCATGAGTACAAATCCCAACCCTGTGATTGAAGCATAACAATAAACTACAAAATCCTCAACACCCTCGGAAAGGGTTAAAATCAGTGCCTCACACAACTTTTGCCTCAAAGTCTCAAACATTACGTGCTATTCAAACCTTCACTGAAAAGCTACACTCTTTTTCGTCAACCAGGTCAAGGGCAATGCGATCTTCGAAAAATCCTAGATAAACCTCCTATATTAACCAGGCAACCCAATGGAACTTCGAATCTTAGATGGAGAACCTGGAACCTACCATCGGATCACTGCCTCAATCTTAGCTGGATCCACTAAAATGTAATTTGGGTTGATGAGGTGCTCCAAGAATTGGACCTCGCCTAACCAAAACTCGCACTTGGAGAATTTGGCATAAAGTCTCCCCCTCCTTAGAGTCTCAAAAACATGTCGCAAGTGCACCTCATGATACTCCTTGGTCTTAGAATAGACAAAGATATCATCAATAAACACGATCAACGACTAATCTAACATCTTCCTACACACCCGGTTCATGACATCCATGAACATTTTTGATGCGTTAGTGAGCCCAAATGGCATCACCACAAACTCGTAATGCTCATAACGAGTCCTGAAAGTCGTCTTCTGTATTTATCGTCTCTAACTCTCATCTTGTGATTTCCTGATCTCAAATCAATCTTGCAAAACCAGTGTCTCCTATCCTTCTTCTTGATGAACAAGATAGGTGCTCCCCAAGGTGAACTACTAGGCTCCTGAAGCTGGGTGGACAACTCTTGCATCTCACAAGGTGCAAGACGATAGGGTGCTTTAGCTATCGGATCCGCACCCGGAACTAAGTCGATCCTGAACTCCATTTCCCTCTTAGTATGCACCCCTGACAAATCGTCAGGAAACACATCTAGAAATACTTGAATTACAAGCAAATCAAAGATATATTTCTTCTTCAAGACCTGAGTATACGCAACATATGCCAAAAATCCAGTACACCTGTGTTGCAAGTATCTCCTATCCCTCGTAGGTGAAAATATGGTTGGGCCGCCTTGTACATCCTTGTCATGAATAACCAGTTCTCCCTCATTTGAGGTTTGAACCTACACTAGTTGATGCTCGTAGTTGATCATAACCCTAAACTGGATCAGCCAATCCATACTCACAATAACACGTATCTCTCCTAAAGGAATAGGAATGAGGTCGATCAAGAACTTCACGTTGAACATCTCCAAGATATAGCACCGATCAACCCTCGATGTTCTAACAGTATGATAATCAGCAATCTCCACCACCAGAGGTTGGTCTAATGTTCCCATAGCAATAAAAAGAAGCTCTTGCAGAATGAAAGGGATAAAAACTATCTAATAGCACCCAAAATCAAATAAAACAAGAGCAGGCATAACATTAACTAGGAACATACCTAATCACAAGCTTAAAAATAAGCATATAAAAGTAAAATTGCACAAAATAAAGAAATAATATATATTGGCAACAACATCATGTGTTGCTCTAGACACCTCTTTTGTCAACCGGAAAGCATGACTCTTCACTACAAGAGCCTCCATTATGACAGGAAGGTCATCGGTGACCTCCAGGTGGCTTGAGCAGATGCTCTCACTGCTACACCGTATAAACTCGGAAAATCAGCCTTCTTGTGCCAATCTGATTGCAGTGGAAACATATCAATGCCCCCTTCTTACAGTCACTGCTAAAGTGCCCCATCTGGCCGAACATGAAACAACCCAACCCAATCGCACGACAAGCTCCCTCGTGCGACCTACCACACTTTTCACATCTGCCCCGACCCTAGTGGCCCTTGAAAATGAATCAAGAGTCTTGAACTTCTTAGTTGGCACCAATGTAGTCTGAACATGTGGCGCCTTCCTCTTTCCATGAAGCTCCAACTTAATCTCCCATTTATGGGCCGCATTAATCTATTCTAGTTTCGTACAAGTCGTCATACTGAAAACTCCTTGATGTCAATCCTCAACATATCGTGATACCTTATCATCTTTATCACCTCGTCTACAGGCTGCCACATATTGTGGAACTAATAATGTCCTCTCCCTTAGCTTGGCAGTGATCTCTGTTACATTTTTGTAGTATGTGTGAGAATCTAGAACTTTCGAACCATCTATTGTACCTCAATCGTGGGTACGTACTCTACCCGAACCTAGTAACGAAATCTGCTCAAGTCATGGTCTCAATAGCCTCTTGTCCAAGAGCATAGACCACCTCAACCCACCAGTCTCGTGCTCCATCTCGCAAGAGACATGCAGCGAACCTGGCCTTTTCCCCATCTGGGAAAAAACTCGTCAGAAAGGCACTCTCTATGTCTTCAATCCAATATATACTCACAATGGGATCCTTCTTTCTAAAGAACTTCGTAGCCCTACAAGCACAAAACTCCCAAAAACGAAATCTCATGAGTCATGGGCTGACCAATCACTAGCTTAGCCTGAATGGCTATCAGATGCTCATCCATCATAACTACCAGCTCGTGCTTGATCATGTTCAACATACCCAGAAGATCCTCCAAGATAACCATCAAAACCTCTGCTGCAATCAAGTCGCAAATCTCAGCATCCCCTGATCTAGAACCAGAGCCTGAACCAGAACCACCATCCTAACGAGTCATCACCATAAAACACAATAGCAAGGTCAAAACAATAAACATAATGTCACCACATACTATCCTCCCTCTTTCAACTCCTTAGATTTCCCTCTTCCTGATTCAAGTACTGATCATGTGCTTCCGGTACTACGAGCCATACAACCTTCCACACCTATTTGTACCAATTCAGAGCATAAATAACACATTATGGAGAATCAAGTGCATACTTCAGTTGTTTGTCTAACTTTTACACTTGTTGATATTTTACTGAAAAAATCAAATTCAGGGCGTTTTGGAAAAACTAGCTGGTAGCTAGTAATTATAAGTTGGTAGCAAGTAGTGAAAGTCGAAAGCTGTATTTTTAATTGTGCAAAAGTGGTCAGAAAAAGTAGTTTTTAGATTTTAAAGGTGTAAAATTAGATAAAACACAAAAGCTAAAAGTTCTCAAAAGCTAAAAGTTCCAACTATCGAATGAGGGTTTTTTTTGAGCTTTTGCTTAAAACTAAAAGTTAAAGGCACTCAAAAACTACATGCCAAACACACAACTAAACTTGTTGATATTCTCCATAAAAATCAAATTTTGTTATTGAAGACTATGGTACTGGGAAAGAACCAGAGGGTAAGGAGCTTGAAGAAATTATTTTGAAGTTACACGAAATGTGATGATGGACAAACATTTGTTTGGAACACCTTAGGTAAATTGCTACTTAAAGCAGACCATTTGCAGATAAAAATGCTTTTTTCTCTTATTTCCCACCTTTATTTATATTTTAAGACAATTTTATAGTTTGTTTATAATGTTATATCAATATTTTCATCTCTGCTATTTGGCGCCCCCCAAAAAACGTTGATTGTATTGGGGTAAAATTTGAATGCATCACCTTCAAAAGTAAGAAAAGTGTTACTGACCACCGGCGAACCTTAGTGGGAGCTCAAGGTAGCCTGTGTTATCTCTCCAAAAAATTTGGCGTAGTGAATTTTTTTTGAGAAATTTTCCATTATAGTGCAATTTTTTTTGGAGAAAATTTCCTAAAATTACATGTGACTGTAGTAACCTTCTACAAACTTTTTTTTGTACAAAATGCCACATAGCCTGAAAATAGAAAAAATGGCTTTGGGAAAATGAAACCAAAGGGAGGACCCAGGACTTTTCAACAAAATTTAAATGTGACTGCTTTAGGTGCAAAGCAAATATATCAAGACCTTTAAGCTAGTGGTAAAAAGTTTGTTTTTATATTCGCATTTATCCTTTCACAAAAATTTTATGGTAAGTTTAGATTATAGCATCCTACTTTTATCTCCTTGTATTATTATTTAATTTAGACATCGTACTTAGAAAACTTTACCCAATATTACATTATACTTTAGATTTTTTTTGTTACCAAGAAACTATATTTTAAAAAATCTATCCAATGTTCCAATTATAGCTTAGAACATTTCTATAATTGAGTAGATTTTTCAAAAAAAAAAAAAGGAAAAAAAGAAAAAAGAAAAACATGATTCAATAAGAAAAACGAAAGTGGAATAGGATTCAGGTTGTGGTTCTATTATGGAAGCCTGTGAGATTATTCTATAAACAAAGAAGCTTCTTTTAGGAAAGTAATCAGCTTTCACCTTAATCCCATCAAATCCTTCAAGTAGTAAAAGGATTTGAAATTTGTACCTGGATAAAATTTAAAATAAATAGAAGTAGATTATAACATCGTCACATTAAAACAACCTAATTTCAATTCCTCATAAAGAACGGAGTTTAATCAAAAACTAATTTTCTTAAGCATTTCATCGAACACATGGTATGCCAAATTGACCTAAAAATAAAGAAAGCTGAGATTGAAATACATGTGTATTGATCTACTCTACCACTGCAAAGACATATCACATATGGTAAAGGCTTAATATCTTTTTTAACAAAAGAGAACTTATTAAATGAGAATTGGAAGCTTATAAAATGTTAGATGTACATGTCCAATTTCCTTAGCTTAACGATGAGATAATCTCCCATCTGCCCCAACACGTCCAATTTCGTATAAAAGCTACAAAAATTGAAAAAAATAGTAAAATTTCGTAATACCTAAAAAGAAGCTGACAATAGAGCTAGAGAATTACCTTATGTCCTGATAATTGGGATTAGAGCTACCGACTATGGAAGGAGCTCTTGTCTTTTAAGCTTCAGTTAGTGGTTAATTTAGAGAAAAGGGAATCAAATTTGAATAGATAAAACACCACCTTATCCACCGCTGATTTCGCTATTCACCACCAACGTACCTGACTTTACCAGTAAAAATATCGATTCTCGAAATTTGTAGAACCTAGGCGGAGGTTTCGTTTAATGGCATGTAGGGATTTTGCAATCTTCAACAGAGATAAACATTGAATAAACCAGTGCACGGAAACAGAACCGAAAGGCACCGGATTTGAAGCAAAGTCGTCGAGTCGCCGTCAAAGACAAAGGCGACGAGTTATGAAATCCATAAGCTTGTTTCACCGGAGTCGGTATTGCCGAAAGCAGCAATGGTGGTGGCGAGTTTTTTTCTTAGAGAAAGACGAAGACAGAAGAGTAAGGAAGAGACGAATACAGAGGGTTAGGTAGAGGTCAAAAGAAGGGGTGGAGTGGATTACATTGGAAGATGAGATCGGTGATCGGCTCCAAACTGGGAATGACTTTTTAGACCGGTCAATACCGTGTACCACTTAGTGCTTCTCCGATTAAGTCCGACTAATTTCGATGATCTAGATGTACTAACGAACTTAGGAAACAAGAGTCATGACAACGGACACTTCAAGTACGAAAAAGAATGCTACGAAGTAAGAAAGAAAGCTTATATTATATAACTCAACTTCTTTACAAGGCAAGTTTTCGATGGTTTGGGCAAATGAGCCCTACTCCCTATTTATAGGAACCTTACACCTCCTCAAAGGAAGTTTCTAGGTTCCGGACTGTGACAACAGTCAAATTAAGTCAACGGTTGTCAATCGCAATCTAACGAACATCAAATGTAATAGGCTTTATTTGTAATATTTGACAATTTTTAAAATACAACATTTTATATTGAAAATATAAGAAATATAAATCAAATTATCAAAATAGTTAAAAGTTTAGTCGCACAAATTTTGTAACCATGTATATTATACAAGATTGGTTATCGATTATTTAATTTCAAATACGTCTTAAAATGACACATATTATATATTTGGTAAATTTTTGTTTTCGGTTATATATATATATATATATATATATATATATATATATATATATATTAAATATTTTATAAGTTATTAATTTATTAGTATGATCAAGTACATAGTTATTATAAAATAAAAGTGCACATATATATATTATTATTAAGGAAATTCCGTTAACATTAAACAATAATATATGTGTATCACATATATTATATTATAGGACGAAATGCATGAATATATGAAACATGTAGTAAATTAATTATTATTAATACACATATATATATATAGGTATACATAAATGATAAATAGAGAAGATATTTTGGAATCTTGGATAAGTAAGAAAGTATCCAGGTGTAAGGATAACAAACTAGAGGGTAAAATTGATGTCAAGTAAATGATACGTTTACATTTTTAAAGTGCTACGTGGTCATTTGTAGCAAATGACTAAACAATTACTGGACAATTAATATCTTAAGCTTGAGTATATAAATAAAAACACATCTTACATATTTTTAAAAAGATACAATTTTAAAGAAAACTTTGAGAAAACATATATAATAGTTTGCAAAACGGCAATTTCAAATAGTAAAAGATCAAGGAGTAATCGTGGGAACTTTTGCTTCAAGGGTGAGTTTCACGGCCCCATTTTAAACTTTTTATCATATTTCGGAGGAGGATACATGTTTTTATATTATTTATTTATATAAATCATAAATTGTTTATATCGCTTATAATTTAGTTACATAATCGTTATAACAGTTTACCGTTAAAACAGTCGTTTACATATATAAAATTTAGTAAACACTGTCGTTATGCTGCCCACATAATATAAAACTATATCATGCATTAACAGTTTACCGTTAAAACAGTCGTGTACATATATAAAATTTAGTAAACACTGTCGTTATGCTGCCCACATAATATAAAACTATATCATGCATTACCGTTACTATGCTCACATAATATAAAACTATATTATGCATTGCCGTTATTATGCCCACATAATATAAAATATTATATTATGCATTGCCGTTACTATACCAACATATAAAATTTTATTATACATTGCCGTTAATCTGTGAATAAATTATTACATATTGATGTTACTCTGTATATTTAAGTTTTACAAAACTATTTAATTATATAATTATAAAAATATTTTTATAATTATATAACATAAATCGATAAACATAAACACGTAAAGTTACAAGACTACAACTTTTAGCGCTACTCATTCAAGGGTTTACATGAGACACATTCATCACCTAAGTGTAATACTTAGTAAAGTCCCCTATCTATAATCGTTAAATCTTAAGTGAGCGGGAGAGTTATGTATAGATCTATACGGGCTGACACCCCACCTGCGGTTGCTAGCTACAACCATCGACGGTCAAGTCACGGGTGATAACTGTCTAAACACTACGACGTCGGATGAAGCGTCGTGAGGGGCAACAACTCGTCTGTAGCTCGATTATGGGAACTCATGTAACATTGATAATCACGCCTAAAAGCTAATATAAGTTGAAAATACTTATATACGATAGAACAAGTACTTTTGGAAATAAAGTACACATACAAATATAAGTTTGAAAATATTTATATACAATAAAAATATTATTTTGAGTAAAAAGTATGTTAATACAAATATACAAACCTGTGAACTCACCAACTTTATGTTGACATTTTAAAATCACATGTATTCTCAGGAAAATAAAAGTCGACGGTATAAATCTTTTGGGAAAATCTTCATGGGATCGTCGGAGCACTTTTTATCTATATTGTACTAATCTGATTAAGCTCTACTTGTAATTTATGGTTTCTTGTATTCTAAAAACCTAGTACGATATGTAATATATTTTGTAATATAAAAATAACATTTGTGTTATACTATTCAATGTAATCAATAACTGTGAACCATGATGGCGTCAGACAAGCGCGGTATTTCCGCCATCGGACGGGGTGTGACAGATTGGTATTAGAGCTATTGGCTATAGCGAACTAGTATTTTCTTGGGAAATTACGACTATAGCTTTAGACTCACTACTCTGATTAAGTTTATCCCTTAAATATAATAATAAAAGTATTAATTACACTACTGTAAATTAGTTACGGGAGAAATGTCTAAGATGGATTTGTCGTCATGGGTTGTTGGATTTCAGGAAAGCTATACGCTGAAATAATCCCGCCCTCTGACTTTTCTTGATTGACTTATCCTTACTTGATAATCTTAAAGTACCAAATAAAAATTAATAAAACACACAAACAAACTTCAGATATAAGAGTTATTTTATAAACTCAAACCCTCGATGAAAATACTTATACTTATAGATGAAGCATGCAACAAAAATCCATAGGAACATAAACTCAAGAGTTTAGGCTAAATACATTATCTAAGTTGGTACAGTACAGCGACCAAACCATAACTAGACTTAGCTTGCGCACCTAAGTTTTATTATGGTCTGACCGACGCACGACTATACTTTGATACTCTAGTTGGCAATCTAAATTCTTGAGAATTGTTTGGATTAGAGACCTAGTTCTGAGTCACATATATTTTGTGGGGATTCACTGGAAATACCAGTAATATCTATTATATACTTATAATTGAAGATTATTTGTATATAGATCATCACGCTATTTCTCATAAACATCTATCATGTTTGATGTCTTATGCAGGATCATGGCAGACCCGGTAGATTGGACGACGATACCATGGGCAGAGGAGGATCAGGTAGTGCCCCACTCTCCTGAGCCCGAAGATTCTCCTCTTCCTGAGGTTCCAGTACCACTGTCCCCTTTGACCTCAGACGAGGAACCCTATGAGGAGGACGATCCCTCAGACCAAGCTGGAGGTTCTGATGAGCCTGTAGATGTAGAGACTGAGCCTGTTGAGGAGGAGACTGAGTTTGTTGATGTAGTGACTGAGTCAGTTGATGAGGAGATAGACCCCACGGAGGAAGAAGTTGATTACTCTGAGTGGGAGGATGAAGAGCCCGAGGAAGAAAGAGAGACAACCAAGGAGCCTGAACCAACCATTGAGCAACAAGCCCCCCCCCCCTACCAGCCTTCCAGATATACCGACATACTTATAATGGTCCTTCTGTGGCATACACTCCACGAAAATCCATACCTATTCATAAACAGAAGCGAAGTACTCCACCAACAGCATCTCCAGTAGCCCCAAAAAGGGTAGCTCCGACTCCAGCCTGGGTAACACATCTACAAGAATGGAGAGCTGAGGATGAAATACCATCTCAGTTCGAGGTCGGAGAGTCATCACGAGCTCGACAACCCACCCCTCCCCATGAGGCATATTCCGATCCTGCTATACCCATCTTAGTTTCTCGCATATCACGCCTCGTTCATCAAGTTCGCATCATCACTACTGAAATAGGGATTATTAAGGGGAACTCCACAGGTCATCATGATAAAATTCAAAGCTTAGAAGAGGATCAAAGTCTAGATGAGGAAGCCATACAACTTATTTTCGATCATCTGGATTCTATCCAGGTACATCTGCTGACTCAGGAAGCTCAAATTTCAGGAATGGAGCTTATGGCACAGGTTATGGAGCATAGGGTGATGGCATCTGAGGCCAGAGCTTATGCGGCTGAGATGAGAGCCGAATCTGTACAGCAACAACTCACCCACCTAGTTACTGTCCTAGTACTTTTCTAGGTTTATGGTAGACTCACCCGGGCGGGTTGTGCCCTGGGATATTTTTGGGTTAGGGGTACGGGGGAAAAGTTGGTTTATAGTAACCTAGCTACCTACTTTTGGGTATCATCTTTTGTATGATAGTATATCAAACTTTTCCACCCCTAACCACACAAACTTGTGTGGTTCTTGTAACCAAATTTTGGGAAAAACCAATGTATATGTACAAAGAAATGTTTATATATGAAACAAGTATTATTACTAAAACAATGTGTATATTAAATGTTGTAAGTTGACTCTTGATCATAAACAACTTAGGAATTGGTAAAGATTCTGGAAATAATTACAATGACATTCAATAAACTTATATGATCAAACAAACTTATCCAATGATTGCCTACATTATTTTATGAATAAAGACCTATTAGAATATTGTAAATTACAATATATTAATTTATAAAGGATTTTTACAAATTTACATTAACTCTTGCGAGTGAAATAGTCATTATTATACACATATGTATAACTTAGGAAAAAGCTTCAAATGACTAACACTTTCTTTAAAATATCTCTAATAGAACTAAAGCATGCCTCCGAGACGAGTTACCAGATGCAATCCTAGAGCACCAACACCTACCCCATATCCTACACCAGTAATGGACTCAGCGGCCATTGAAGCGTTAGTTGCTCAACGCGTCGCGGACGCTCTGGCTAACTACGAAGCCCACAGGAACACTGGATTCGGAAACGGTGATGGAAATGGAAATGGAGGTGGAAGTAACTCTAATGTCAACAATGGAGGAGGCCACAGAGCATGTACTTATAAAGACTTCATGAACTGCAAGCCGAAGTCTTTTTACGGAAATGAAGGAGTCGTTGGACTAACCCGGTGGATCGAGAAGATGGAGTCAGTGTTTGAAATAAGCTTTTGTGATGAAAACTGTAAAGTAATATTTGCTGCATGTACGTTTGCTGATGCAGCCTTAACATGGTGGAATAGTCATGCCAAAACACTAGGCATTAGCAATGCCAATGCCATATCATGGAGTGGACTGAAGCAATTGTTGATTGACGAATATTGCCCAAGAGACGAAATGCAAAAATTAGAGCAAGAATTGTGGAACCTTACCATGAAGGATGCAGACATTGCAGCCTACACCAACCGATTCAACGATCTTGCTACCCTCTGCCCAGTTTTGTGACACCAGAATATAAGAAGGTAGAAAGATACATATGGGGTTTGGTTCAACCCATTCAAGGTTTGGTTACCGCTTCAAGACCGGCTACATACGACAATGCCAAACGGTTAGCATTTAACTTGACTAACCAAGAGATACGCCAAGGTACTATGGTTCAGAAGGCTGACCTTCCAAAGCCGGAAAACAATAAGCGCAAGTTTGGTAGAGGATACAAAGGAAAGCCGAGGCAATCTGTTGAGAAGAAGCAAGAGACAGTGAAAGCATATGCCACCACAACAACAACGACACCCACCCATCAAAAACAATATGTTGGAAAATACCCAAAAATGTGATAAGTGCAATTATCATCATATTGGTAACTGCAGGTTTTGTGACAAATGTAAGAAGAAGGGCCACACCGCCCAGTATTGTAGAATCCCAACATCGGCAACAATACCCGCAGCAAACACAGGAACTTTCACGGCTGCAACCCGAGCCTGTTTTGAATGTGGAGAGGTTGGGCACTTCAAAAAGGACTGCCCAAAGATGAATAATCAACAAGGGAATGCTAGAGGTAGGGCATTCGTGATTGGAGCAAGGGATGCCATCCAGGACCCAACAGTGGTGACTGGTACGTTCCTTGTTAACAACTTATATGCAACTATACTATTTGATTCGGGTTCTGAAAGAAGCTTTATTACCCCTAAGTTTAGACAACTACTGAATCATAAATCCAGTAAACTAAATGAAACTTATGTGGTAGAAATGGCTAATGGTGAATCCGGTAGTTCCCAAGAAATACTAGAAAATTGCACATTAACTCTAAACAATCACGCCTTTCATGTTAACCTTATGCCAATGATTATCGGAAGCTTCGATGTAATAATTGGCATGGATTGGTTATCCCCTCATCGTGCTGAAATTTTGTGTTATGAAAAATCAGTACGACTCCCTTTACCCAATGGAGAATCCCTAATTATTTATGGGGATAAGTCCGGTCAAAACCTCAGAATCATCTCATGTATGAAAGCACATAAGTACCTTCACAAGAAGTACTAATCTTTCTTAGCCCATATTGTGGATAAAAAGAGCAGAGGGAAAGAAATCAAGGATATACCTCAGGTGTGTAATTATCCTGATGTATTCCCTGAAGATCTACCCGGATTGCCACCAGTTCGACAAGTCGAATTCCGAATCGACTTAGTCCCAGGAGCAGCACCAGTGGCAAAATCTCCTTATAGGCTGACACCGTCTGAAATGCAAGAAATCTCTAGCCAACTACAAGAACTTCTTGACAAGGGTTTTATCAGACCAAGCTTCTCACCATGGGGAGCACCAATTTTGTTTGTTAAGAAGAAGGATGGATCCTTTCGGATGTGCATCGACTATCGGGAACTAAATAAGCTGACCATCAAGAATCGATATCCGCTCCCAAGAATCGATGATCTATTTGATCAACTGCAAGGGTCCAATTACTTCTCGAAGATTGACTTAAGGTCAGGATACCACCAACTGCGAGTCCTAGCTGAAGACATTCCAAAGACGACATTCAGAACTCGCTACGGCCATTATGAATTCCTTGTTATGCCATTTGGATTGACCAATGCTCCAACAGTTTTCATGGATCTCATGAACCGTGTTTGCAAGCCCTACTTGGACAAATTCGTGATTGTATTCATTGATGATATATTGATATACTCACAAACCAAGGAGGAACACGAGCAACACCTTCAACTAATCCTGGAACTGCTACGAAAGGAAAAGTTGTACGCTAAATTCTCTAAATGTGAATTTTGGATTAGAGAAGTAAACTTTCTAGGGCATGTGGTCAGCAACAAAGGAATTCATGTCGATCCTACCAAGATAGAGGTAATCAATAATTGGGGAGCACCAAAGACGCCAACAGAGGTGCGCCAATTCCTTGGACTCGCAGGCTACTATCGGAGATTCATAGAAGACTTCTCTAAAATAGCCAAGCCACTCACAACATTAACACAGAAAGACACGAAGTTTGATTGGGGAGACGAACAAGAATTCGCGTTTCAGACACTGAAGAAAATGTTGTGTAGTGCACCAATCCTATCCCTCCCAGATGGGACAGATGATTTTGTCATATACTGCGACGCATCACACCAAGGGTTGGGTTGTGTATTGATGCAAAGAGACAAAGTTATTGCATTCGCTTCTCGTCAACTCAAGGTACATGAGAACAACTATACTACCCACGATTTAGAACTGGGAGCTGTAGTTTTTGCCTTGAAGATTGGGCGACACTATCTCTATGGTACAAAGTGTACCATTTACACAGATCACAAGAGTCTTCAACACATTTTCGATCAGAAGGAACTCAACATGAGACAAAGAAGATGGATTGAGTTGTTGAATGACTACGAATGTGAAATTCGTTATCATCCTGGCAAGGCAAACGTTGTAGCAGATGCCTTGAGTAGGAAGGAACGAATAAAGCCTGGTAACGTCAAAGCACTAACAGTTACAATCCAGTCGAGCCTAGCTGCTCAAATCAGAGAGGCTCAGCTAGGGGCTCTAGATGAAGAAAACATTACTAATGAATGCCTGCGAGGAATGGACAAACAATTCAAGCTTAGGAATGACGGTACTCGATGTTTCATGGACCGAATTTGGACACCAAAATTTGGTGACATCAGAAGCTTAGTCATGGATGAGGCTCACAAGTCAAGGTATTTCGTTCATCCAGGCTCTGACAAGATGTACCTAGACTTGAAGAAGCAATATTGGTGGCCAAACATGAAAGCAGAGATTGCCACTTACGTGAGCAAATGCTTGACTTGTGCTAAAGTCAAAGCAGAGTACCAAAAACCCTCCGGATTATTACAACAGCCAGAAATACCCGAGTGGAAGTGGGAACAAATTACAATGGACTTCGTAACAAAACTACCCAAGACACCCAGTGGTTACGACACTATTTGGGTTGTAGTTGATCGATTGACTAAGTCCGCCCACTTCCTGCCAGTCAAAGAAACTGATAAGATGGAAAAGTTGACCCGAACTTATCTCAAGGAAATTGTCAAATTACATGGGGTGCCAATTTCTATCATCTCTGATAGAGATAGTAGATTCACCTCACGATTTTGGCAATCATTAGAGAAGTCCTTGGGAACACGCCTTGACATGAGCACAGCTTACCATCCACAAACAGATGGTCAAAGTGAAAGGACCATTCAGACATTGGAAGACATGCTCCGAGCGTGTGTGATAGACTTTGGAAGCACATGGGATACTCATCTTCCTCTGATTGAGTTTTCATACAATAATAGTTATCACACCAGCATTAAAGCTGCACCATTTGAAGTCCTATACGGACGCAAGTGTCGATCACCAATATGTTGGGCATAATTAGGTGATACCCAACTAGCAAAGAAACATGCAGGCGATACACTACTTACTGGTCCAGAAATCGTACATGAAACGACTGAGAAAATCGTCCAGATACGTGATAGAATTAAGGCTGCACAAGATCGTCAGAAAAGTTATGCCGACAAGAGACGTAAACCTCTAGAATTTCAAGTCGGAGATCGAGTTATGCTAAAAGTCTCTCCTTGGAAGGGCGTCATAAGGTTCGGAAAACGCGGAAAGCTTAATCCAAGATACATAGGACCTTTTGATATTCTTGCAAGAATTGGTCATGTAGCCTACCAACTCAAATTACCTCATGAACTCAACAATGTACACGACGTTTTCCATGTATCCAACCTCAAGAAGTGCTTATCCGATGATGCTCTTACAATTCCACTTGACGAAATCCAAATCAACGCCAAACTTAATTTCGTAGAAGAACCCGTCGAGATCACGGACCGAGAAATCAAGAAACTCAAACAAAGCCGCATCCCCATAGCAAAAGTCCGATGGAACTCTAAACGAGGACCAGAGTTTACATGGGAACGTGAGGATCAAATGAAGATTAAGTACCCCCAACTATTCAACAATGTTCCATCCACTAGATAAATTCGGGACGAAATTCTTTTAACATGGGGAGAATGTGACAACAGTCAAATTAAGTCAACGGTTGTCAATCGCAATCTGACGAACATCAATTGTAATAGGCTTTATTTGTAATATTTGACAATTTTTAAAATACAACATTTTATATTGAAAATATAAGAAATATAAATCAAATTATCAAAATAGTTAAAAATTTAGTCGCACAAATTTTGTAACCATGTATATTATACAAGATTGGTTATCGATTATTTAATTTCAAATACGTCTTAAAATGGCACCTATTATATATTTGGTAAATTTTTGTTTTCGGTTATAATAACGATATATATATATATATATATATATATATATATATATATATATATATATATATATAATATTTTATAAGTTATTAATTTATTAGTATGATAAGTACATAGTTATTATAAAATAAAAGTGCACATATATATATATTATTATTAAGGAAATTTCGTTAACTTTAAACAATAATATATGTGTATCACATATATTATATTATAGGACGAAATGCATGAATATATGAAGCATGTAGTAAATTAATTATTATTAATACACATATATATATAGGTATACATAAATGATAAATAGAGAAGATATTTTGGAATCTTGGACGAAATGCATGAATATATGAAGCATGTAGTAAATTAATTATTATTAATACACATATATATAGGTATACATAAATGATAAATAGAGAAGATATTTTGGAATTTTGGATAAGTAAGAAAGTATCCGGGTGTAAGGATAAGAAACTAGAAGGTAAAATTGATGCCAAGTAAATGATACGTTTACATTTTTAAAGTGCTACGTGGTCATTTGTAGCAAATGACTAAACAGTTACTGGACAATTAATATCTTAAGCTTGAGTATAAATAGAAACACATCTTACATATTTTTAAAAGGATACAATTTTAAAGAAAACTTTGAGAAAACATATATAATAGTTTGTAAAACGGCAATTTCAAATAGTAAAAGATCAAGGAGTAATCGTGGGAACTTTCGCTTCAAGGGTGAGTTTCACGGCCCCATTTTAAAATTTTTATCATATTTCGGGGGAGGATACATGTTTTTATATTATTTATTTATATAAATCATAAATTGTTTATATCGCTTATAATTTAGTTACATAATCGTTATAACAGTTTACCGTTAAAACAGTCGTTTACATATATAAAATTTAGTAAACACTGTCGTTATGCTGCCTACATAATATAAAACTATATCATGTATTGCCGTTACTATGCCCACATAATATAAAACTATATTATGCATTGCCGTTATTATGCCCACATAATATAAAATATTATATTATGCATTGTCGTTACTATACCCACATATAAAATTTTATTATACATTGCCGTTAATCTGTGAATAAATTATTACACATTGATGTTACTCTGTATATTTAAGTTTTACAAAACTATTTAATTATATAATTATAAAAATATTTTTATAATTATATAACATAAATCGATAAACATAAACACGTAAAGTTACAAGACTACAACTTTTAGCGCTACTCATTCAAGGGTTTACATGAGACACATTCATCACCTAAGTGTAATACTTAGTAAAGTCCCCTACCTATAATCGTTAAATCTTAAGTGAGCGGGAGAGTTATGTATAGATCTATACCGTCTGACACCCCACCTGCGGTTGCTAGCTACAACCATCGACGGTCAAGTCACGGGTGATAACTGTCTAAACACTACGACGTCGGATGAAGCGTCGTGAGGGGCAACAACTCGTCTGTAGCTCGATTATGGGAACTCATGTAACATTGATAATCACGCCTAAAAGCTAATATAAGTTGAAAATACTTATATACGATAGAACAAGTACTTTTGGAAATAAAGTACACATACAAATATAAGTTTGAAAATATTTATATACAATAAAAATATTATTTGGAGTAAAAGTATGTTAATACAAATATACAAACTGTGAACTCACCAACTTTATGTTGACATTTTAAAATCACATGTATTCTCAGGAAAATAAAAGTCGGCGGTATAAATCTTTTGGGAAAATCTTCATGGGATCGTCGGAGCACTTTTTATCTATATTGTACTAATCTGATTAAGCTCTACTTGTAATTTTTGGTTTCTTGTATTCTAAAAACCTAGTACGATATGTAATATATTTTGTAATATAAAAATAACATTTGTGTTATACTGTTCAATGTAATCAATAACTGTGAACCATGATGGCGTCACACAAGCGCGGTATTTCCGCCATCGGCCGGGGTGTGACACGGACATTCATGAGTATTCTAGATCATTCTTACAAGATCTTATTCTACATATAAAATCCTATAAGGTTCTATACTACTCTTTTGTGTCCTAGAGGATTTTACGATGGTCTAGGATCTTCTGTATCGTTCTAGCTTCCTATAGTGCTCTCTTGATTATTCTGGATCGTTCCATCATGTTCCGCGGACACCTATAATTTTCTAGCGTCTTTCGGGGTCTCGTAGAGTATTCTTGATCTCTCCGGAGACTTCTCTAGGATACTTGATCGTTCCGGAGTTCTCTAGACGAACGTGGAATTTTCCAGAAACTCGGTCTGTGACAACCTCCCCCACTTAAACCCTTGACGTCCTTGTCAAGTCTTCTAGTATGTGTCACTTGTGTTCTTACTTCCTCGCCTGTTGTGGGTCGTCTTATAGCCTCATGCAATATCGGAGCAATCCTTAAGGTTGATCGTGACTCCATCTTGCATCGATATGTGTCGACACATTGAAATATGTTGTTTGGCTTCACATACTTCCTGGTTCGATTACTAGTCCCTTGGGAATTATCTCCCTTCTTCCAACTTAGGGTATTTTCCCGTATCTTCCCAACTTCCCTAAGGTCTTTGTTAAACTTCATCGATGATAGCGTTCGAGACCTTGTTCTACTCCTTGCTATTGGTACGATGTGAATGACTGTACCTTTAGTAATACGCATGGTGTTATCACTTTCAAATGACCATGTACGTACTTCATCTAGGAATTCCATTCCTAATACCATGCTATAGTCGTCCATCGGTACGACTACTAGGTCAATGTTGCCTTCCCATTCCGCGATTTTCATGGGTACTCCCCGTAAAACTCCTAGGATAGGATTGGATGAAGAATTGACAACATTCAATCGCCCTTCTTCTTTCGTGTAGCTAATCCCCAATCTCTTAGCTTCGTTTTCAGAAAGTAAATTATGAGTCGCACCTGAATCTATTAGCGCCTTAGTATTTCTTCCATTTACCTTGGCTTCGACTAGCATGAGACTTCCTATCTTAGAACCACTCCCTTTCGGTTCCTTCATCTCGTCTTTCGCCATAGAGTTTATAAGTCGCATGGAACTCATGTGAGCTTCTTTTTTTTCTTCTTCTTCTTGTAACACCATTGCATAAAAGGTCTTCTTTTTCGGACAATCTCGAATCAAGTGAGGACCATCACAAAGGTAACACTTGATCCCCTTCTGTTATTCTTTTCGATATCTTCATTCGATTTCCTTTCCTTTCATATTCAAAGGTTGGGGTATGTCTTCTTTTGGTTGTGGTTCAGATGTAGATTGCTCTCCCCCACTATTTCTCTTAGCCATGGTTTCTCTCCGAAACTCCATTATATCTTCCGCTACAGCAATAACTTCGTCAATGTCTCTGACAATTCTCCTCTTGAGCTCGTTGTAGGCCCAAGATTGTAGTCCATCCATGAAATAGAAAAGCTTGTCCTTCTCTTGCATGTCGGGTAACTCTAGCATCAAGCTCGTGAACTCGACTATATAGTCTCGGATGGATCCAGTATGCTTTAGCCCACGTAGTTTCTTCATTGCTAAGTCTACGACATTATGTGAGCAGAATTGTCTCTTAAGTTGCGTCTTGAACTCTTCCTAGGTGTCTATGGTGTATAAGCCTTTTTCAATGTCTCTGTGCTTCCTTCGCCACCATAGAGCTGCACTTTCACATAGGTAAAGGACTGTCGTATCGACCTTCGTCTTGTCTTCCTTCAATGGTTTGGGTGCTTCCGTGTGCGGAAACTTACTCGCAACGGCTCCTCCGGCGATTGCTGCCTTGCACAAGTTTACTTCGGCTTCCAGCGTAGCAGCCTTATCACGGAACTCATTCCGCAAGGTGTTGATAAGTCCAACGACTTCTTCCTTGATTACACTGATAGTCTCCTTCAATCCATCGTTCGTTTCACTTATCTCTGCAACGAACTGATCGACGGTATCCTTCCATTCAAGGATCTCACTAACGTTAATCTCCGTCTGTCACAACTAGCAATTTAAGGTTGAGATTGCGAAGCTCGTACAAAACAATTCCTCTATGTAACCTTGTTGCATCAAAATAGTGAAATTCAAACTACAATGTTATTTGAATACATATGTGCACACACTTAGAATCAATTTGACATAACCTCATGAAAGCCCAAGTTTGATCCAATAGTTAGACAAAAATCAATATTTGGGCTTTGCTTAGAGTTCTCGGGCCGAATACCATATTGGACCGAAAACCCTTTTCTTTGGGTCGTGTTAGACCAAAAGCCCTTCTATTGGGCCAAATCAAGCCCAAAAGCCCATACACACACCAAAACCGCAAACCCTTTAAGGGCATAGGGTGTCCCCCCCCCCAAAAACCGAAAACCCTTCCCCTAAATAAAGAATTTGATTAGGGTTAGACAAAAAAAATTGCTAAATGGGGTGACACCTCATGACTTTGCACCCTTATATCTAGCAAACAACCATGCATGACTCCTAATTAACTATCACGTATCCATACTATGCATCCATGAGACCACCAAATAAAGACCGAGTCATTTTCCCCCTTATTTTAAGAGGGATCGGCCGATCACCCAACACCCACACACCAAAAATCATTTTCACTAATTTTGCTCTCCCAACACTCTCCTCCTTCCTCTCTGTGCTACCTCCAAGGGAAGATACATCTTCAAGTGGTCCTAGGAAATCTTGGTAAGTTTCTTCTAGAACTCAAGTGATTTTATACACCTAAAGGTTAAGATCATCACATTTACACATCCATTTTCGTGTGTATGAACCTAGAACACTAGCAATTTTTGAGTGACCTCTAAGTTACACAAGTCTAGGCTCAACAAATTCTTTCTTCTACTTCCTACAACTCACGAAATCTTCAAGGTGAGCTTCATACACCCATGTTTTTCGTGTTTTTCATGCTTTTCGGTAGGGGGGGGGGGGGGAATACAAGTCAAGTTTTGTTTAACCATTGGATATTTGCATACACCAACATGTTTATGTAATGTTTTGTGCTTATGATGTTGAAAACCTCATACTAAAACATCTTAAAAAAGTGATTTACAAGCTTAACATAAGCTATATTAAGTTTGTCCATTGGATAATTTCATGCATCATGAATATGTGTTACATATGTAACAAAATTCATGTGTAAAAAGGCTAACATTATGTTTTGGCTACATAAAATCATGATGTATGTGTTTGATAAAATTTTGGTTACACAAAATTTCGTGGTCATGGGTGTCCACTTCAATATGTCGGAAATTTAGAATGTATATGTCCAAGCATGATTTTAACTCCTGGACACATGCATGTCCGCCTTTTAAAACCTATACAAATATTTAGATAAAATATGAAGTCTATCATTTGTGGTAATATAAAAATCTTGATTTATTAGAGTCAAACCAAAACAACATATTTTGTGTTGCAAAACTTACAATAATCGGTAAAAAGGATGTTAGACAAAAACACAAAGTTTGATATTTTACTAAAAATAATTTTTATTAGTAAAATAGTCGTATTTAAGTTGTCACTACTACGATGGTTTAAAACCCAAAATATTATGCTATTTTTACACCATATGGTACAACTAAACACATTCATTAGTGACTATTTATATAAAGTGTTATACATAGTTTAACCAAAATGGTATACAATACAGATTTATGACAGAAAGATTTGCGTGTCATAAAACAGTATGTCATAAAACTCATAAAGCATGGATAATAAACTGCATGTCATGAAATCTGTAAAACGCGTGTCATAAACAGAATGTTATAAAACCTGCAAATCGCGTGTCATAAAACACCTGTCACGAACTTGCACTAGTAGAGTCATTTCATTATTCAATAAAGGGAGTCGAAATTTGCGTAAATCCGTTAATGCTCTAGTGAGACACTATCTTCACCGTACCTACCTAGCGTACACTCTAAGTCCTGTAATTATAACCAGAGTCTCCTGGAGGGAGAGCGAGATAGTTGTGTATAGATCTATACGAGGATTGACACCCCCACACCTGAGCTGTTCGATACAGCTAGACGGGGCTAGTCTAGGGTGACCAATATCTTACCGATTCCGACGTTTGAAGAACGTCATGACAGGCATAACAGTCATATCAAGCATGGTTATAATGACTCACATAGGGATTAACTACATTTGATTTACGGGAAAACATACACTTCACTGGTTTTATAAAATATAAAACTACACACCATTTTCAGTACACTACTATCGCTATTCCGGTCTTAGGGTTTTAAGACTACAACCTTTTATATATCAGAAAATATAGGATTTTCTGGGGAACGTACATACATATACAAGATACAAAGAAACATGCATACATACATTTTCAGTCTTTGGTATAAGACATACAACACACTATGATAGAAAATATCAGACTTTCTGGAAACATACAACATTTTCAAACAAAATAGATACAAACCGTTTTTCATAAAAAAATGCTTATGAACTCACCAACATTCTATGTTGACGCTTTTCAAAATGACTTGTATTCTCCAGAAACCAGTAAGCAGGTACTTGAGCCATGGATGTTGGAAATTTTGCTGCATTATGGAATTTACATTTATGTCACTTTTGCGTAATTTGTGAACAATTACAATATGTAAACAATGTAAGATTGTTATCTCAATGTATGCCATTTGGTTGCTATGTTTCATTCATATCCAATTGTTATGATATTATACAATGACGTCATCCGCCCCAGGGCGTTTCCACCGTCCTGGTTCGGGGGTGTGACATCGCGATTAAACCTAGACAATTATGTAATCATATTTAGGATAAATATAGCCTGATCAACTATATTTATTCGAAATACGACCAACATGTGTTTGGGAGTGATCGATATATATAGCGAATCTAAAACTTACCAACTTTATACCAAAAGCGCTAAGGAACCAAACATAAACAATTAAAATACTATAGGAGTATTTTGGCATTGAATGGAATTTTCATGTATATATTTTCTTGTGCTTATATTATCGTACAGACGACATGTCAGACTTTCATTTACCTGGAGACCCCTACTTCCCCAACTAGGGGAACGAGGAATGGATAGAGGAGGATCCCGAGGAACCCATGAAGGATCCCGAGGAGCCCATGGAGGATCCCGAGGAGACCATGGAGGAGTTCGAGGAAGAGGAGATTGACAAGGACGAGGAGGAGGGTGATGATGAGTCGGACGCAGAGTCTGAGGTCATCAATCCTCCCTACATTAGTAGGGTACCAACACATCGATGGGGCTACAATGGCCCTATACCTCCTTGGGCAGATGACCTTGAGTGGTGGAGCCGACATCAGCGGCAGCGGCCAACTTTTAGTGCGGAGCGAGGTTTCTACAACCTCCACCATGGAGGACCAGCTGATCGAGCTCTTCCTGTCATGGTCCGACGGATTAGAGACATTGGCGATCAGGAAAAGGTGACCGCTAACCAGGTGATGGAGATGAGAGTCGCAGCAGAGCTTATGGAGGCCCGCACTTAGGACCTCGAGCGGGACTACTATCCGATGGAGCAGCTCATCGAGGATCTTACCACTGTGCGAGCGGAGGTAAGGGAGTACCAAGAGCGACATACTGCTCTGGAGGAGAGGGTGCGGATCGTCGAGCGCCGACTGGCCGAGCTTCAGGGCACTTCCACCTCATAACAGGCACCACCAGAGACTACTCGTCGTGAGTAGGACCTATCCTACCCACCGCTTGTTGTAGATTAGGTTATGAGTATGTAATGGTGCTACCCCTTTTCTTTTATTTTATGTATGTAGGACCGACCCTACTTCTAAGTGATTACACTATTCGCAGGGTCGTTGTGCTGACGGATTTTATCCTTGATGTATTGTGGACCTTTTCAAAGGTCAATTTTCACACATTATGTACTAAAATATTATCATTAATGAAACAGATATGTGTTTAATTTATGGATGTTGTTATCTGCTATGTTTTATCTTTCCAATTTTATTTGGTATGACAAAATTTCAATTATAAGTACAAAACAACACTCGATAACCACTAGACTTGACCTATCTGAATGCGATGTTTCATTACAATAGTATCCACATCATAACACTTATCAAAAACTTATCGAATTCCACTTTTGGCAGTAAAATGCCGCCCCGAAGGAACAACATATGCAAAACAACACCACAGCACCACCGCCACCGCCGCCTCCACCACAAATGGATTCAGCCGCATTCTAGGCGGCAGTTTCAGCCGCAGTTACTGCTGATCTTGCACATATCAGCAACAATGGCGCAAACGGAGGTGGAAATGGAGATGGGACGGGGAGTTCCAATCACGGAGATAATCAAGGATATCATAGAACATGCACATATAAGGATTTCACCAACGGAATGCCAAGGCCATTTAACAAGAGTGGAGGTGTGATAGCTCTCACTCGATGGTTTGAAAAGACTGAATCTGTCTTTGAAATCTACGGGTGTCCTGAAGAAAGTAAAGTTAAGTTCGCAACTTGTATATTTTCCGACAGGGCCCTTTCATGGTGGAACGGCCATGTCAAGGCTGTAACTCTACTGGTAGCAAACTCTATGGTGTGGGAGGATCTAAAAACTATGATGCTCGAGGAGTATTACCCCCGGGGCAAAATCCAGAAACTCGAGCAGGAATTACGGAATCTTACGATGAAAGGAGCTGACGTTGAAGCATACACTGCCAGGTTCAGTGATCTGGAGATTCTGTGTCTGGGTATGATTACGCCCGAAAGTCAGAATATCGAACGATACATCTAGGGGTTGTCTCTCCAGATCCAAGGAAATGTATTGGCTGCTAATCCCGCCACATTTGACAACGCCAAGCGCCTTGCCCAAAGGCTTGTGGATCATGGAGTGCAAAAGGGTATTATGACCCCTGCTACTGAACCAAACAAGGGAAATAACAACAGAAGAAAGTTCGGAAACAACAAAAAGGAGCAACAGACTCAGGAACCATCAAAGAAGCAATAAATTGTAGCAGTTCACGCTGCTACCACTCCTGCTACGCCAACACCAGCTGCACCAGCACCTGCATAACCATATGCAGGCTCTCTTCCAAAATGTGACAAATGTAATTTTCACCATAACGGTGCCTGTCGAGATATGCAGTGCACCAACTGTAACCGGAAAAGGCACACAGCCCCGTATTGCAGAGCACCACCACAACAGAACAACCAACCCAACAACGCTGGGGCAAGTCAAGCGTGTTATGAGTGCGAAGAGACTGGTCACTTCAAAAGAAACTGTCCCAAGGCCAACAATCGGAATGCAGGGGGAACAAGTAGAATCCTAGCGATAGGACATGAGGAGGTTGTAAAGGATCCGACGGTAGTAACTGGTACGTTCCTCCTCAACAACATCTATGCATGCATTTTATTTGATAGTGGGGAGAAGTTTCGTGAGTCATAAATTTAAACATTTACTCAGTCAAAATCCCCAAAAATTGAACGAAACTTTCATGGTGGAAATGGGAACGAATAACAATGTATTTTAGAACCAAATTACCTAAAACGGCTGACGGACTGGACGCCATTTAGGTGATTGTCGATCGATTGACTAAATCCGCCCATTTCCTGCCAATAAAGGAAACGTATAAAATGGAAAAGCTGACCCGGATCTACATAAAGGAGGTTGTGAGATTACATGGCTTGCCGATATCTATTATCAATGACAGGGATAGTAGATTTATATCACGATTTTGGCAGTCACTCTAGAGATCGTTGGGAACTCAACTCGATATGAGCACCGCCTACCATCCCCAAACAGATGGTCAGAGTGAGAGGACCATCCAAACATTAGAGGATATGCTAAGGGCATGTGTGATAGATTTCGGCAAGGCATGGGATGCCCACTTGCCACTGGTGGAATTCTAATACAACAATAGATATCACACAAGTAGCAAGGTCGCTCCATTTGAGGCCCTATACAGACGTAAATGCATATCACCCCTCTGTTGGGCTGAGGTGGGGGATACACAATTGGCAAAGGGCAAGTACCAAACAGAACTCTTACTGGGCCCGAGATTAGCATGGAAACAACTAAGAAGATTGTTCAGATTAGGGAACGACTCAAGGCGTCCAGAGACCGACATAAGAGCTACGCTGATAGACGACGGAAGCCTCTGGAATTTCAAGTCGACGATCGCGTATTGCTAAAGGTCTCTCCCTGGAAAGGGGTGATACATTTTGGAAAGCGGGGAAAATTGAATCCAATATACATCAAACCATTCGAGATCCTTGACAGGATCAGTCTGGTGGCTTACAAGCTGCAGTTACCACCAGAGCTCGGCAACGTACACCCTGTCTTTCATGTGTCGAACTTGAAGAAATGTCTATCTGATGAAACTCTCATTATCCCGCTTGATGAGATTGAAATAAATTAGAACCTCCATTTCGTTGAAGAACCAGTTGAAATAATGGACAGGGAGGTGAAACGAACAAAACAGAGTCGCATCCCCATTGTGAAGGTCCGATGGAGAGCCAAAAGAGGACCTAAGTTCACCTGGGAATGCGAAGACCAGATGATGCAAAAGTACCCACATCTCTTCCCTGGTTCTTGAAGGCTAATTTAGAATGAATTTCGGGACGAAATTCCCTCCAACAGGGGGATGATGTCACAACTAGCAATTTAGGGTTGAGATTGCGAAGCTCGTACAAAACAATTCCTCTATGTAACCTTGTTGCATCAAAATAGTGAAATTCAAACTACAATGTTATTTGAATACACATGTGCACACACTTAGAATCAACTTGTCATAACCTCATGAAAGCCCAAGTTTGATCCAATAGTTACACAAAAATCAATTTTTGGGCTTTGCTTAGAGTTCTCGGCCCGAATACCTTATTGGACCGAAAACCCTTTTCTTTGGGTCGTGTAGGACCGAAAACCCTTCTATTGGGCCAAATCAAGCCCAAAAGCCCATACACATACCAAAACCGCAAACCCTTTAAGCGCATAGGGTGTTTCGCCCCCCCCCCCCCCTAAAAACTGAAAACCCTTCCCCTAAATAAAGAATTCGTTTAGGGTTAGACAAAAAAAAAAGAAAAAAAGAAATGCTAAATGGGGTGACACCTCATGACTTTGCACCCTTATATCTAGCAAAAACCCATGCATGACTCCTAATTAACTATCAGGTATCCATATTATGCATCCATGAGACCACCAAGTAAAGACCAAGTCATTTTCCCCCTTATTTTAAGAGGGATAGGCCGATCACCCCACACCCACACACCAAAAATCATTTTCACTAATTTTGCTCTCCCAACACTCTCCTCCTTCCTCTCCAAGTTTCGTGTGCTATCTCCAAGGGAAGATACATCTTCAAGTGGTCCTAGGAAATCTTGGTAAGTTTCTTCTAGAACTCAAGTGATTTTATACACCTAAAGGTTAAGATCATCACATTTACACATCCATTTTCGTGTGTATGAACCTAGAACACTAGCAATTGTCGAGTGACCTTCAAGTTACACAAGGCTAGGGTCAACAACTTCTTTCTTCTTCTTCCTACAACTCACGAAATCTTCAAGTTGAGCTTCATATCCCCATGTTTTTCGTGTTTTTCATGCTTTTCGAGGGGGGGGGGGGAATACACGTCAAGTTTCGTTTAACCATTGGATATTTGCATGCACCAACATGTTTATGTAATGTTTTATGTTTATGATGTTGAAAACCTCATACTAAAACATCTTAAAAACATGATTTACAATCTTAACATATGCTAGATTAAGTTTGTCCATTGGATAATTTCATGCATCATGAATATGTGTTACATATGTAACAAAATTATTGTGTAAAAAGGCTAACATTATGTTTTAGCTACATAAAATCATGATGTATGTGTTTGATAACATTTTTGTCACACAAAATTTTGTGGTCATGGGTGTCCACTTCAATATGTCGAAAATTTAGAATGTATATGTCCAAGCATGATTTTAACTCATGGACACATGCATGTCCTCCTTTTAAAACTTATACAAATATTTGGATAAAATATAAAGTCTATCATTTGTGGTAATATAAAAATCTTGATTTATTAGAGTAAAACCAAAACAACATATTTTGTGTTGCAAAACTTACAATAATCGGTAAAAAGGATGTTAGACAAAAACACAAAGTTTGATATTTTTACTAAAAATAATTTTTATTAGTAAAATAGTCGAATTTACGTGTCACTACTTTGATGGTTTAAAACCCAAAATGTTATGCTATTTTTACACCATATGGTACAACTAGACACATTCATTAATGACTATTTATATAAAGTGTTATAAATAGTTTAACCAAAATGGAATACAAAACATATTTATGACAGAAAGATTTGCGTGTCATAAAATAGTATGTCATAAAACTCATAAAGCATGGATAATAAACTGCATGTCATGAAATCTGTAAAACGCGTGTCATAAACAGAATGTTATAAAACCTGCAAATCGCGTGTCATAAAACACCTGTCACGAACTTGCACTAGTAGAGTCATTTCATTATTCAATAAAGGGAGTCGAAATTTGCGTAAATCTGTTAATGCTCTAGTGAGACACTATCTTCACCGTACCTACCTAGCGTACACTCTAAGTCCTATAATTATAACCAGAGTCTCCTGGAGGGAGAGCGAGATAGTTGTGTATAGATCTATACGAGGATTGACACCCCCACACCTGAGCTGTTCGATACAGCTAGACGGGGCCAGTCTAGGGTGACAAATGACTTACCAATTCCGACGTCTGAAGAACGTCATGACAAGCATAACAGTCACATCAAGCATGGTTATAATGACTCACATAGGGATTAACTACATTTGATTTACGGGAAAACATACACTTCACTGGTTTTATAAAATATAAAACTACACACCATTTTCAGTACACTACTATCGCTATTCCGGTCTTAGGGTTTTAAGACTACAACCTTTTATACATCAGAAAATGTAGGATTTTCTGGGGAACGTACATACATATACAAGATACAAAGAAACATGCATACATACATTTTCAGTCTTTGGTATAAGACATACAACACACTATGATAGAAAATATCAGACTTTCTGGAAACATACAACATTTTCAAACAAAACAGATACAAACCGTTTTTCATACAAAAATGCTTATGAACTCACCAACATTCTATGTTGACGCTTTTCAAAATGACTTGTATTCTTAGGAAACCAGTAAGCAGGTACTTGAGCCATAGATGTTAGATATTTTGTTGCATTATGGAATTTACATTTATGTCACTTTTGTTTAATTTGTGAACAATTACAATATGTAAACAATGTAAGATTGTTATCTTAATGTATGCCGTTTGGTTGCTATGTTTCATTCATATTCAATTGTTATGATACTATACAATGATGTCATCCGCCCCCGGACGTTTCCGCCGTCCTGGTTCGGGGGTGTGACACCGTCCTTGTAAGCTTGTTTTCTAAGCTTGCCAAGGCATCTATCGATTGGTCCCTCTTCTTGGACTTTCTTCCTTAATCCTCGACAACAGGGGGCATGTTTGCTACTTCACTACTTCCTCCTTCCATAGCTACAATCTCTTGCTTGTACGAACCAGTCTATGATACAAAGTGTCACGGGATGACTCTCTTAGACTAGTCAATACCGTGTGCCACTTAGTGCTTCTCCAACTAAGTCAGTCTAACTTCGACGATCTAGATGTACTAACGAACTTAGGAAGCAAGAGTCACGACAAGGGACACTTCAAGTACGAAAAGGAATGATACGAAGTAAGAAAGAAAGCTTCTATTATATAACTCAACTTCTTTACAAGGCAACTTCTCGATGGTTTGGGCAAATTAGCCCTTCTCCCTATTTATAGGAACCTTACACCTCCTCAAGGGAAGTTTCTAGGTTCCGGACATTCCCGAGTATTCTAGATCATTCTTACAAGATCTTATTCTACATACAAAATTCTATAAGGTTCTATACTACTCTTTTGTGTCCTAGAGGATTCTACGATGGTCTAGGATCTTCTGTATCGTTCTAGCTTCCTCTAGTGCTCTCTTGATTATTCCGGATCGTTCCATCATGTTCCGCGGACACCTATAATTTTCTAGCATCTTCCGGGGTCTTGTAGAGTATTCTTGATCTCTTCGGATACTTCTCGAGGATACTTGATCGTTCCGGAGTTCTCTAGACGAACGTGGAATTTTCCAGAAACTCGGTCAGTGACATACAGCTCCAAACCGGGTACCGTAGACAAGCGTACTCAGAATTTATTATATGATAAATGCTACTATATTTACCTGAATATTCTTTTAAGACACAAGCTTTTAAAATGACACAAGCTTTTAAAACATAAGTTTTAAGTATTAAGGGTTGCAACACGCAATGAGAAGGTACCTTCCCCAAAGAGAGGTTGATGAGCAACATTTGACTTCTTGAACTTTATAATTACATCCGTGATACTTCTTTTCTTTATCATATAACGTGTATACTCTATTTTATATAAATTAAATAAATTGTTTACTTAATCACATAATTTATTCATGAAAATATATTTTCTTAGATCTAAACATATTTTACTTAATGTTACACTCAATCGTCAAATATATCATTAAAAAGCTTATCAATCACTCATAACAATTTTTTTTTTACGAATCGGACTTGAATGTTTTTATATCTTGAATGAAAGCATTTAAATCGGAGTATGATGATCCACCTTCTTTAACAGCTGCCGTCGCCTTTTCTTTCAGCACCTGAGCTCGCCTTCTCATTTCATCTCCTTCTTCACCACCCATCAACCTCACCACCGCTTTCTCAATCGCCACCCTCTCCACGCCGTCGCAGCTTGAAGTCGCACTCCACTCCACATCCCCAATCGAAACCCCAATTTTCAAAACATCTGTCACCAGTTTCGCATTATAGAACTGCTCCGCCATCACTGGCCAAGCCACCATAGCCACACCACCGGTGATACCTTCCAACACCGAGTTCCACCCACAGTGTGTAACGAACCCACCGACAGATTCATGGTCAAGAATCAAAATTTGAGGCGCCCACCCTTTTCCGTTCACCCGCCGTCCTTTCTTGAAATCCTTCCGGCAACCACCGTTCCTGTTCGTTCTTGATGACCCAAATGAAATCTTCGTTGCATGCTTCAAGCCCCATAGCGATCTCGTACACTTGAGAGCAAGTAACTTTCACAATCGTTCCAAAGCTTACGTAAACAACTGAATCCGGTGCCTTGAATTCCAACCATTTAAGACATTCGTGTTCATCAATGGCTGATTTCTTCCCTCTTTCGGATTAATCTTCTGTGTTCCTGTCACATAACGAAACTGGTCCTATATGCCATCCTTTCCTGTTCATTACTTCACGATAATGGTGGACGTACTCCGGCTTAAGCTCATAGAAGCTGTTAAAAATCACTCCATAGCTCTTCACCTCTGCTTCTATTGCTTCAATAAACACCTTCAGGAAACCTTTAAACGCTTCTGAGTCCAGCTGAGGCAGTTGCTTTCTAGTTAACTTTATCTCATGGGGAAGATGAGGGACGATAAAAATTTCCGAATCGGATGAAACATTTTTAGCATGGTCAAAGAGTCCCACTGCGTTTGCAACACAACTTGGGAAGAACCCAGTTCCACTGAAAACGATTCTGGGGATGTTGAATTTGGCTGCCAATAAAACATGTCTGCAACGATGCAACTCGGGTGGGATTCCTGAATAAATTGCTCTACAGGCTCCTGAAGCATCCACATGGCTTCGAAGAAAATGGATAAGAACTCATCAGAAACGGCTTGATCGGGGTTCTCACTTCCGGCCGGTAAACCCACTTCTGTGTCTTTTGAATTGGATGATATGGAGCTCGATTTGGTGATCGTAGTTGGTGGTTTTTTGGATATTGATCCGGAGAAGCGATGTGCGTTTGTTTGGGTGGTGATAATGGTGGTTTTTAGGCCTCGGGAGGTCATGAGTACGGCCATGTCGGCCATCGGAATCATGTGGCCGTATGCCATGAATGGGAAGAAGACTACGTGACAGTTGGCCATCGCTGAATGTCTCTTGTGTTATCTACTAGGGATGTTGCTAATAGAAGACAAGTTCAAATGAAAAACCCTTCCTTTTAAAAAGAAATCTTTTTATTTTACTTTTATATTTTAACCTTCTAACTTCTAAAAAGAAATATTAAAACTACACTTTCACCCCATTTTTTGTGCATAGATCCTGGTCAAAATTGCCGTTTTCTTATAATCCTTTGTCATATCCTCACCCATAAAATCCACGATCAACGTATACATTTTTTATTTTATTTTTCATATCATTAACACTGTTATATTTATATACTAGGTTAATACATTTTGGAAATCATGGTTACGAAAAACAAACATTATTTATCATTTAAAATCATAATATGACAAATCAAATATTTGTAAAGAAGTACTAAATTACAAAGATAGAAATTTTATCTGTAAATTACAAAGATGGAAATTGTATCTGTAAGTTTAGCGACGCAGCTTGTTGCCTGTTTGTCTTTCATCGATATGTATTGAACTTTATTTAGTTAAATTATATATACATTGTTTTGAATATTCGATCAATCTACATTTTGTATATATAACATTTGCTAAAATGACGATTGTATTGTAACGTCTCAATTTCACAACCAAAATTTTCATTTTTACTTAGGGAACAACTGCTCATTTTCAGAAAACAATACGAGAAAACCAATGGTTCCAAAGTACATTGTTTAAAATCGGAGTATTATAGTAAAACGCAGAATCTTCATTGCTGCCGATGAATGTGTACAATCACGTATTCACCTTTCCACGATCACTGATGATACCTGAAGACAATAACAACTGGGTAAGCACAAAGCAAACTGAATTTCCCCATAATACCCCATACAGTACAACATAATAATTAGGTAAAGGTTATCAGCAGCCCTAGGACTATTAACGGTCCTGAATAACACATACAACACAACAATATAAACAACTATGGGTTATCAGCAACCTTGGGGACTATCAGCGGTCCCAGTGGACTACCAGCATGCCTTGTAGATTAACAGCACCCCTCATGGGTTATCAACAATCCTGGGGACTATCAGCAGTCAAGAAGTATCAGCAACTTAGTTCATATATAATAACAATCAACAGATGACACCCAACTTACCAGCATCTATATACTACCACACAGGCAAGTATAGTGAAAAAACTCACTACTGCCTACTAGACTCCTCACAGCATATTGCTCTGCTACCGGAAAATCGTCATGGAATGCGTAACCATAAGTAATCAGAGGTGAGATAGTTACCCAAACAGATGATCCTACTCTAGAGCCACAACCAAACAAGGAACACGCAAGAAAGCCTAAATCAAGAGTTCTCAGGCTATCGTACATGGCTACATACGGCCCTGAGGCATTCCACTAGACAATAACCAGCCTACTGCTACTCTAACCAGCATACCACTGATGTTCTATCCTAGCACATAAGAATATGAATATATCTAACAGCTCAATTACCAGCCCACCGGTACTCTAACCAGCATACCACTACTGTTGCATTCTAACACATAAGAGTATGAATATACAGCTCACACCAACACAACGACATCTTATATACAAGGATACATATCCAAAACTAGTGACTCGACATTGGTGCCTTCAACCCACATGTAGAATGAAGAAAACTCACCTGAATCGAAGAACCCATAAACACTGCGACTCATCCCATTTTCTGCATTGTTTGCTCCCACGAACCTTCTAACACCAAAACATTATAGAATCTTAATCAACAACCCAAATCCTTCAAGTTTGACTCATAGTCAAACTTGTCAAAAAGTCAACGGTCAACAGACAACAAAAGTCAACTGCCAAATGACCCTCACGACGTGACCATCTATGGCTCACGTTGTGAGCCACTAAGGGACAAATAATCAAGACTCTTGATCCTCACGATGTGACAGGCATAGTCTCACGTTATGAGATCACTCTGAATGGCATTTTAATGCAAAAACTCCTTAATCCATTAACCCACTAATCTATCTTCTCGAGAAGACTTCCTAACACCCTAAAGACCATAAAAATCGATGTTTTAAGGTCTTGTATGTCCAATGCAAGACTTGAGCTCAAATTAGGGAATTCATGAAGAAAAAGGATGTCAAAACCTCAAGCATGAGCTCAAACATCCTCCAAACTTCATATCCATCATATATAATCACCAAGGGCCTCTAAGGACCCATAAAGTTGCTAACTTTATGAAGTCCCAACACTCTAACCCATCAAACCATGGATAAACATACATAAAACTTTAGATCTAGCAACAAGGAATCATAAAGCTTGAATCTTGGTTACTCACAATGGTCCAAAGATGTTGCTAGAAGATGCAAATAAAGCTTCCAAACTGAATCTATGCTCCAATGGTGATCCCTTCTTCTTCAAACCACCAAAACACCATCAAAAGCTAAAAAAATCTCAAAGAGGGGCTAGGGTTAGGGTTTTTCTGTGTTTGAGGACGAATGAAGCTGTTAAGGAACCCTAAAATGAAGTTATGGGATTTAAATACGAAGGGAAACCTAAAAATTCATGGGCTTGGACTGCAGCGCATCTCACATAATGAGCACATAAGTCTCACGTCGTGAGCTCAGTTTAAATCAAAATTTCCATTTACCACTTCTCACATCGTGAACACATATGCCTCACGTTGTGACACCTAGTTTTACCCAAAAACCATGCTTTTGAATCCTTGAAGCCCAAAACCGATCTGTTCTAGAAACTGGGTGTTACATATATAATGCAATATAAATTTGAATAGAATGATAAAAACAAAATAATTCACGAAAATGACATTATGAGTATCTTTTGAAAATATAAGAGCTTGAAACATAAGTAATACAAAACATTTTGCTATGTGTCAGCAAAATCATGATAGAAAAAGTCTTTTAATAAAATGTTACATAAATGGTCCCTATGGTAGAATTTATCACAAAATGATCCTTGTGGTATTAAACGGTCACAACATGAAATCATGAAACTTTTTCTTATTAAGCATTATATTTTTAAAAATCTAATTATAACATTGTATTTTCAAATGAAATGAAAGTTAATATAAAGGAAAGTAAGATGCTATATATAAAATATACATAACTAAAAGGTGATTTTTTTCAAGTAAATTATATTATGCTGAATAGACAAAAATAAATTTAAACGTAAACTTTGAATCTTTAAATCAAGCCATAGAAATTAACACTTACATGTTACAATCAAGAATACATGTGATTTACTAAAAAACTAGGTGTAACCTCGCGCCTTGCGCAAGAATGCATTTAAGTGGTTAAAATAATTATGGGAAAAAATAGAAATATGTTAAAATTTACGTTTTTAGTCATGTTTTGGGCATTAACCGAATTATCAAATAACATAAAAATCCATCAACTTATATTTTGATACTATCTAATATAGTCCATACCTTATAAACTTTACTTTTACTTTTATAATATCCAATATATATTATAAGTTTTTGTATAACATTAATATAATCTACTTTTCTTATGTCCGATAATATTTTTTGGATAAAATAAGAAATAAGTTGTTTTTAATGAGCTATTAATAAACAATATTGAACTAATAAACTTTGTGTTACACCAAAACATCCAAGGTTTCATATATGAACTTTCAAATATTAAACATTGAAATTAAGAATAAAGTCATACAAAATATATTATTATACATAAATGTCATCAAGAGTTTTAAAATAAGTCGATTAGTAAATATGATATTTAATTTTAATTACATATTTTGCAAGGCGTACGTTTGGCTTTATGTTGGTGCGTCGAGAATCATCTTCCTTAATTTGTACCTAAAAAATTAAGGTGGATAGGAATATAAAATAGATATTACTAAGCATTAATATAAATAATTAAAAAGGGTATGTGGATCTCCTACCATCGATTAAAGACAACATACCTCTCTAGTGGTATCGATTCCTATGTGAAATTGAAGTAGTCATTCTATATACACCTTGTTTTCTAATTACATAAACAAATATGAGCAACCAAACATAAAAATATTATCTTTATGTAGGAAAAATATTTTAGTTAACTAACAAATTAAATAATATAAGTTTAAGAGTTAGGAGTTTCAAAACATTAATATTTTTATTAATCAATCAATTAAGTAACACATGTTGAAATTTTTACAATCATTATTAAAAAGCATTTGAAATATTAGATTTTAAATGAATTTTGGTTGAAGTGTTTTGACCTCTATTATAATATATATATATATATATATATATATATATATATATATATATATAGAGAGAGAGAGAGAGAGAGAGAGATGGAAAGTATAACATATGTATGAGTTTTAATTATTTATCTTTTTGAAACAGTACAATTACAAAACAAAAATAAAAACATATTTAAAATATTTAATTAAATATTTTCGACATCACCCTATATAACATATGATCAATATATTAACAATTAAACCACAATATACAACGACTGTATTACAATAATCCAAAAACGAAGAAAATATAAAAACGAATTAGTATAACAAACTTACAAATTAAAAGCTCTAATATAATAGCATATCTCCAAAAGTGGTCAAAAGACCTCAACCAAACACAAAAACCTTTAAGTTTGTTTTCTTTAATTTGTATATGATTTGTATGCATGTATTCCCAAAAGATTGGCCTTTTTATAGTAAACTTTTCACTAAATGCTAATTTAACATAATATAAGTTATAAAACTTTTGAGTGTTAAATCATAATTAAGAAAACTTTAGAGTTGCATTAGTTAAAAAATGCTAGCTTTATAAGTATGTATGATACAAACACCATAGAAAATTAGAAATGCATGTTACACCCGTGAATTTCTACTTTCAACCGATTTTACTTTTTAGATTAAAAAAAAACTAAAAGCCATAAAGAAATTTAAAAAAAAAAAACTAAAAGCCACAAATAAGAAATGATAAAAACGCCACCCCATATTCACATTTGTTTCTTTATTGTCCCATATATGCTTCTCCCTAATTTTAACCTCCACCCTATGTTCACCTTTGTTTATCTATTGTACCATATATGCTTCTCCTTGATTTTAACCTCCATATCTCCCAATGCAAATTTTTTATATGAATTTTATAATTTAAAAATACACTTAATTTGGAAATGTGCTTACACATGTGGTCAGTTAAAGTAAAATGTTTAGATATATGAATTAAGTCATTAAACATAAGTTTCTTGATTAACATATTGTAAATTATTGTACATGGAATTAGATTATTCTTTAAAACATTGTAAGGTGGTGGTTGTGGATATTTAAAACATCTCATCTCATCAGTTGAATAAACCAAGAAAATCCAAACCTAAGTTGTAAGAATATAATTTTGAGATTATTGTATAAAACGTCAAAAAAAAAATTAAAATGCAACTCACATTGGCATTTAATCGAGCACCTAGTGGTCATAGTGACGTGTTGATAACCTTGTTCAACCCCATTAAACTTGCATAATGCCATGAATGGGAGGGAACTTGGCCTATGTTCAAGACTTCCAATATACTTTATCTCTTGTATTTCATGATGCACAAGTTTTGTTTTCTCAAAATCTGTTCAATTGGAAATTTACAAAGTAAGCAAAATATCATTATGTGATAATCACAATGGATAATTACATAAAAGTAAACTGGAAGAAAATATATGCATTCAATTTTTCTAGAAGAAAGTAACAATATGATCACAAATTACCAAAATAGAAACACAAACAAACAACAAAAGTTCTTTATATTTTTCTGCATATATTCAAAATCTTGATAAAGAAATCATATTAAACCGGTGTTTTGATGTGCTTTAAATCCAAATGATTAAGAATTTTCAAGAATTGAGAGTCTTAATAAGAGGGTGTTTGGCATTGTTTTTAGAATAGCTTTTTAACTTTTAACTTTTTTAAAAAGTCAAAAAAATGCAAAAGATGTTTGGATAGTAAAAAAAATTCTTTTGGAATGACTTTTTGCAAAGAGGAATTTTAGGGTTTCAAAAAGTCAAATTTTGTGACTTTTTGTGATTTTTTGGGACTTTACATATAAAAGTTAGACCAAAAGTCATTTTATTAATCCAAACACATTTTAAATATCATCTTTTGCAAAAAGTCCTTCTATAAAAAGTCCTTCTACCAAAAGAACTTTTGATGTTCAAAAGCAATCCCAAACACCCCCTAATAACAAAAAACTTAAGAAACTGCTTCTTGATAAAACTCACTAGTTATCTATATCACTTTCAAAACGTTCGTAACAAACACACATGAAGTTGACTTTATTTTCCCTTCAAAACCCTTTTCATTAATTACCCTCAATATATATACAAGATACAAAGATAATGATACACATGCCAAACACATGGGTCGAATACAAAACAATATAAATACATATACATAATATACTATGCTAACAGCCCCCCGTAGATTGAACGGGGGTGATTCACGAACGTTCAAGCTGGATCTGAAATCAAGGAATAAAGAAGAGGGCAGACTCTTTGTAAAAATATATGCATACTGAGACGAAGACGATACATGAAGAACATGTATATGACTGGTGGCAGTAGTACCTCGAACATAACGCAGAATGCGTTTGAGAGCAGTGAAGTGAGGCTCCCGCGGGTCATGCATGTATAGACAAATCTGTTACACAGCATAAGTGATGTCAAGCTGAGTAAATATGAGATATTGTAAAGCACCGACTAAACTACGATATAAAGTGGGATCTGCAACAGGTGGTCCAGATCCATCAAGCTTGGTAGATAAATCAGCAGGAGTAGAAGCGGGTTTGCAATTAGACATAGCAGCTCGATCAAGAATCTCAGTGGCATATTTTTGTTGAGACAAGAATAACCCATTGGCCAAGCGAGTAGCTGAAACCCCCAGAAAATAGTGAAGATCACCAAGATCATTCATAGAGAACTTTAAGCTCAATAAAGAGATGATGTGGGTCAGTAACTCAGGGGAAGAACCGGTAAGAACAATATCATCCACATATAATAATAAGTATGTCGTAAGAGAGTCGTGTTTGTAGATAAACAAAGATGTGTCACATCTACTATGAACAAAACCAATGCGTGAAATGAACATGGAACACTTCTGAAACCATGCCCTAGGAGCTTGCTTGAGACCATAAAGAGATCTCTGAAGAAGTTCTAGTCGAGTAGGATCTCGAAATCCCGGTGGCTATTGCCCTAGGAGCCTGCGTACACCATGGTTACTCCACGTATGCCCAGCGTACGTGGATGGGATCCGAGATCATCAGGAGGCTAGTACGCTAAGCATACTCATAGAGTACGCCCGTGTACTAGCAAAGGACCATATTGAAAACATTTTAACATAAGGGACTAAGGTCCCGTTTAATAGTTTCTGTCTGGGAAAGTGCTTTATGGTAAAGTGTTGTCTGGGAAAGTTTTCTAACTGGGAAAGAAACCATATTGTTTGATTGTACATCTGATTGACTGTGCTGAATGATGAAACATGACCCGGTTTATGTCCGATAGTGGTGGGATGGATGAGATTTTTAAAATAAGTTAGGATGGTGGTGGTGTTGTCCAAAAAAAAAGAATTAATCCAATAAAAATGAATTAAAAAAATTAACTAAAAGAAATTAATAATCCAATAAGGTAGTATTTATTAATATAAAAATATTATATATTATAAATAATATTTATGAATATATAATAATCCAATCAAAAGAATTAATCCAAAAAAGAATTATTTAAAAGAAATTAATAATCCGATAAAATAATATTTATTAATACATAAATATTATATATTAAAATAATATTTCTTAATATAAAATAATACATTAAAAAAGTAATAATTCAATAAAAAATAAATTTAAAAAACTTAATAATCCAAGAAAGAAAGAAAGATGCGGAGTTTGGTGCATAATTGTCTTTCAAGTCCATTCGGCCAGAAAGATATGATTTTGGGGCTTTCTGGGAAAGACATATCTTACCGGGAAAGACCAATTTTTTTGTACAAATCAAACAGTCTTTCCGGTCCATTCAGCTAAAAAGATCTGTTTGGACCTGGAAAGATGCGTATCAAACGGGGCCTAAAAGAGGAACTTACCCGAACTTGAATGTACAAACGCAAAGAACCACCAAGTTGAAAGCTTAATACCTTATGGAGTTGGCAAATGAAATGGAAACTCTGGATCTACAAGCTTGAGCTCCTCCTAGCTTCCAAGATGGACTTCTCCTTCTTCAAAATGCACCAAAAACACACAAAAAGGCTCAAACAACACTCAAGAGGATTAGGGTTTCGAGTTGAGTGTCAAGGAGGGTGGAGGATGAAGATAAGGAAGGCCTTAAGGGTTTAGAGTCTTTAAATAGAGCTTAAAACCCCGAAAATCAGGGCTTTTACCCTGTGTGGTTACGCCCAACATAACTTGCGTTACGGCCTACGTAAGGTAATAAACCCTCGTGCCTGATTAATGAACTACGTCGTGCGTAGTTTGCAATATATGCGCTGCGTAGACCCTTAATTCCCATAAACATAATTTTAAAAATCCAAAGGAAATATACCTGAGGAACGGGTATTACATCCTCATACGAAATTAGATTTTAGCATTCTTTATACTCACAGGTTCATAATTATGATTACTATGACTTTCGTTTAGATTAATTATCTTAAATAATCTTCTATTTAAAAATGTTATTTTATCACTCAACAATAAATATACAAGATTTTCTACAAATATTATGTACTCATAATATTTGTCCACATAATGTGTACACAGTAAATAAATATTTATATAGTTTGTAACACATACGATGAAGTCTTATTTATTTATTAGAATTTATCTTATTTGTGGATTTTAAAATTATTCAATAAAATAGATAATCTCTTAAACGTCTAACCCGAATTCGCGTGCGTTACATATGTGGTAGGGTAGTTTATAGTTGATGGTGTAACACCTGTTTCAGGTATGAGTCAATTCATTATATTTTTAAGTTTTTATTCTTGGGTGGCCACGGCATGGTGGAGATTCACCACGACATGGCGTTATTTTCATGATCATGGGATTTAATGACCCGCCACAGTATGGCAGCGGATTTTGGAGAAAACCCTAATTCTTGGGCTTTGGGCCCGATTTAAAGGACATTATGGCTAATGTTTCATGATCATTCATGATCATTCAGCCTTCATTACCCTCTCAAGCTCAAAAAACCGAACCCTAGCCTCCCTTGTTAAGTGTTGAGCTCTTTGTGGTGTTTTGTTGCATTTTGAAGTAACCAGAAGAAGGTGTTAGCCCAAGGATCAAGCAACAACTCCTCTCCATCTTTGGAATCACTCTCTGGACCATTTGTAAGTCTTAATTTTCTATCTTGATGATTCTTTGGTTGTAGATCTAGTTTCTTAGTGTATTTTGGTCCATAAGAAATGTTTGGTTTGTTTGAAGTGATAAAGGTTGCAACTTTATGACTCTCATGTGTCCTATGAACAATATATCTTGTAGATCTAGACTTTGGTTGGGGTTCTTGACCTTGCATGAGTTTTTGGTCACTTTTAGCTCATTTTGACCTAAAATGGATACTAGACATGCATTGGAGATGAATGTGAGTAAAGCACCCACCTTTATGCTAGATCTGATATTGGAAACTCTTTTAGAGTGGTTAGGTCAAGGAATTTTTGGATTAAGCGATTAATGGTTAAGTCCTTGTTATATTTTGCCTTATTTGGACCTAGGGTTTGGGATTTTAATCTCTTTGGGTGTCTTAATGGATAAAGTTGGAAACTTTATCCATTTAGACCATAGAATGAACCAAATCTGAGCTTTGGAGCGTTTAGAATCAAAGAAAATGGGTTAACCCATTAAGCTGTTAGGAACCCAATGCCCACGACGTGGCGACTGGGAAATGGTCGGCTGTATTTTCGTATGTAGGCCACGATGTGGTCATGGATGGCCATGACGTAGAGGTTGACTAAAGTCAACATTGACCGTTTACTTTGACTGTTGACTTTTTAACCAGTTTGCCTTTGGTCAATTGAGAGGAGTTGAGAACTTGGAAGGGCAAAAATGTCTTTTGCCCAAATGAGGGTTTGTTGTGGTATTTGGGCTTGCTGAGTTGGGGATTTATCGTGATAGCTAATTAGGGTTTGGTTTTGGTTATGTTTAGTGGGAGAGACTTCAGCACCAGCATGTCATGGGATGACTCTTTTAGACTAGTCAATACTGTGTGCCACTTAGTGCTTCTCCGACTAAGTCAGGCTAACTTCGACGATCTAGATGTACTAACGAACTTAGGAAGCAAGAGTTACGACAAGGGACACTTCAAGAAAGCTTCTATTATATAACTCAACTTCTTTACAAGGAAACTTCTCGATGGTTTGGGCAAATGAGCCCTTCTCCCTATTTATAGGAACCTTACACCTCCTCAAATGGAAGTTTCTAGGTCCCGATCATTCTTGACTAATCTAGACTCTTCCTATTATATACATGGATTTTACAAGACTCTAGAATATGGTATACTTGTCTACGATGTTCTAGAAATCTCTAGGTCGTCCCTACATTATCCGAATCATTCTTGTATGATCTAGCGTGTTCTAGATCGTTCCACAGTCTTCCGGGTCATTCTAGCTTCTTCTAGTGCCTTCTTGATTATTCTAGATCGTTCTCCTTTGTTCCACGGACATCTATAATATTCTAGTATCTTCCAGGGTCCCGTAGAGCATTCTTGATCTCTCCGGAGACTTCTCGAGTATACTTGATCGTTCCAGAGTTCTCTAGACGATCGTGGAATTTTCCAGAAACTTGGTCCGTGACACCCTCCCCCACTTAAACCCTTGACGTCCTCGTCAAGTCTTCTATACATATGTCTCGATCTTGTCACGGAGCTACTTCGTGTCTTTTCTTTTTCTCCAAAGTATTGCTTCGAGTAAGGTGTGCTTTTATTTCTCAACGTACCTTGAATCCTACTTCTTCTCTCAGCCTCATAACTTCTTGAGTAAATCTTCAAGGGGGATATGGATCCCTGTTCCTTCATGTATGCCTTGTTTTCTCGAATTTCCCTTTTTGGCTTCATATTCTCCTTGATCATATTACTCTGGCCATGACACATGTGCATACTTCCTTCTCTCTCGGGGCCTTTAAGAAACTTCATAGTTGAAAGGGTTCGAGCTTTTGTCTTGCTTCTTTCCAAGGGAATTATATGAATAGTTGATCCCTTGGTTATACGCATGGTGTTGTCTCTTTCGAACGACCAAGGACATACCATATCCAGGAAATCCATTCCTAGTACCATGCGATAGTCGTCCATCGGAACCACTATCAAGTCGATGGTCCCTTCCCATTCTGCAATCTTCATGGGTATTCGACGAGAAACTCCTAGGATCGGATTAGATGGAGAGTTGACAACTTTCAACCGACCTAACTCCTTTGTATAATGAATACCCAACTTCCTGGCTTCTTCCTCTGCGATGAAACTATGTGTTGCTCCGGAATCTACTAGCGCCTTAGTGTTCATTGCATTCACTCTGGCTTGGACGAACATGAGACTCCCTCCTTTATTTTCTTCCCTCTTAGATGATTTTATCTCATCTTTCGATATTGAGTTTAGAAAACGCATTGAGCTTATTTGTGCTTCGTCTTCTTCTTCTTGCAACACCATCGCATAGAAGGTCTTTTTCTTCGGACAGTCTCGGATCAAGTGAGGACCATCACACAAGAAGCACTTGATCTCCTTCCGTTCTTCTCTTCGGTATCTTCGTTCGATTACTTTTCCTTTCGTATTCAACGGTTGGGGTGTGTCTTGTTTTGGCTCCGGTTCTGACATAGTTTGTTCTCCCCCACCATTCTTCTTAATCGTGCTTTCTCTTCGAAATTCCATTAGATCTTCTGCCACGGCGATAGCTTCGTCTATGTCTCTAACATTTCTCCTCTTGAGCTCATTATAAGCCCAAGATTGTAGTCCATCCATGAAATAAAATAGTTTGTCTTTCTCTTGCATGTCGGGTAACTCTAGCATCAAGCTCGTGAACTCGACTATGTAGTCTCGGATGGATCCACTATGCTTTAGCCCACGAAGTTTCTTCATCGCTATGTGTTCAGCATTGTGTGGGCAGAATTGTCTCTTAAGTTGCCTCTTGAACTCTTCCCAGGTGTCTATGGTGTATAAGCCCTTTTCAATGTCTCCGTGCTTCCTTCTCCACCATAGAGTTGCACTTTCACATAGGTAAAGGACTGTCGTATCGACCTTCATCTTGTCTTCCTTTACTTGGCTAGCATTGAAGTAACTTTCCATTGACCAAAAGAATTCGTCAAGTTCTTTAGGGTCGCGTTTTCCTCCATACTTCAATGGTTTGGGTGCGTCCGTGTGTGCCAACTTACTCGCAACGGCTCCTCCGGCGATTGCTGCCTTGCACAAGTTTACTTCAACTTCCAGCGTAGCTACCTTCTCACGGAACTCATTCCGCAAGGTGTTGATAAGTCCAAGGACTTCTTCCTTGATGACACCGATGGACTCCTTCAATCCATCGCTCGTGTCACTTATCTCTGCAACGAACTGATCAACGGTATCCTTCCACTCAAGGATCTCACCGACGCTAATCTCCACCTTTGTAAGCTTGTTTTCTAAGCTTGCCAAAGGGTCAACGGACTGGTCCCTCCTCCTGGACTTCCTTCCTTTCTCTTCGACGACAGGGGGAATGTTAGCTACATCACTTCCTCCTTCCATTGCTACAATCTCTTGCTCGTACGAACTCTGGCTCTGATACCACTTGTCACGGGATGACTCTTTTAGACTAGTCAATATCGTGTGCCACTTAGTGCTTCTCCGACTAAGTCAGGCTAACTTCGACGATCCAGATGTACTAACGAACTTAGGAAGCAAGATTTACGACAAGGGACACTTCAAGAAAGCTTCTATTATATAACTCAACTTCTTTACAAGGAAACTTCTCGATGGTTTGGGCAAATGAGCCCTTCTCCCTATTTATAGGAACCTTACACCTCCTCAAATGGAAGTTTCTAGGTCCCGATCATTCTTGACTAATCTAGACTCTTCCTATTATATACATGGATTTTACAAGACTCTAGAATATGGTATACTTGTCTACGATGTTCTAGAAATCTCTAGGTCGTCCCGACATTATCCAAATCATTCTTGTATGATCGAGCGTGTTCTAGATCGTTCTAAAGCCTTCTGGGTCGTTCTAGCTTCTTCTAGTGCCTTCTTGATTATTCCGGATCGTTCTTCTTTGTTCCACGAACATCTATAATATTTTAGTATCTTCCAGGGTCTCGTAGAGCATTCTTGATCTCTCCGGAGACTTCTCGAGTATACTTGATCGTTCCAGAGTTCTCTAGACGATCGTGGAATTTTCCAGAAACTTGGTCCGTGACAAGCAGCTCATGTGTGAGATATATTTGTTGTTTGAATGAGTTGAGTCTCTTTAATGTAATTGTGGGTCGAAGGTACCAATGCAGACCCATTGGATTATGTCAATAATCTTCCAAATACATCAGAGTCAAATAAAATGCGGAACAATATGGTGTGAACGATGCGATCATTCCGAGTTCTTCCCCTTCGTTCTGGAAGTACCTGAAACATAAATTGAAAATCATAAGCACGAAGCTTAGTGAGTTCCCCAAGATACCTCACACCATACATATCAAACATACAATGGGCCATGCCCAACAACCATCGGGCCCCGCCCGGCATCAGTCCCCGCTCGGAATAGATATGTCAATAACATGAGATGGACCCCGCCTTGTATCAGGCCCCGCCCGGAATTCATACAGACACATAAATCACATGCAAGAATCACTAAGATAAATAACATACAGCATACTGATCAGGCCCCGCCTTGCATCGGACCCCGCCCAGTAGACCTATCACATAACATACATGCAAGAGTCACACAGAAAACTAGCATCCTAATCATAATAAACCATGGGCCAGCATTGGTGCCTTCGACCCGCCAATCATAGTTAGAAAACTCACCTCAAACTACTGAATATTAGATAAAAGCTCGGACTGCTGATCAAGGAAATCTCCACACTAAACACCATCAAATAATACCTAATTAATAATTGGTCCACAACCCATAACTGGAATCCTAGTCCAAGTGTCCAACACCTAGGGTAAAAACCCATTTTACCCTTTCCTTACTTGGCCCAAAATCCGAGGCCCAATCCAATAGCACCAAAAAGCCCAAACGGCCCAAATCCCTAAATGATACCTAAAACCCAATATGGGCCCAAATCCAAGAAGGCCCAAAGCCTAGTAATGGCCCAAATTCGGAAAGGCTAATATCCCAACAAGGCCTAAAACTCCACTAGTCCAAACATGGCCCAAACCGTAAAGTCAACAAAAGTTAATAGCAGCTGAGTACGCCCGACGTACTCAGACTTACACCCTGCATACTCCATTAATCGCCAGTACGCAATGCGTACGAGCTAGGTGCGCCCATTGTTCTTTGAAGCATGAATGATCGGGGACTCGAAAGCATACGCTTGCGTACGCCCAGCGTACGTGCTCATTAAGCATTTTTCCTATTAAGTGCTTAATACTTGCAACCTGACACCAAAACTTCAGATCTAAGTCTATAGAAACGTCTTAATCCATAAAGTCATGAACATGGAGCCTTTGCATGGCTCAAAATGACCCAAACCTTACTTTTAGCATTCTACTTTCACCAAAAGGGCCTAAACACATGCATGATTGATCCACAACCATCAAAATGCAAACGTTATGGACTAAGAGCCTCAGAAACACCAAGCTTTATACCCCCAATGAAGCTGGAACTGATGTAAGAATTCTTGATCTACAAGTTCTCCCTTGATCAAAGCTCCTTCCTCCAAGCTCTTCTTCTTCAACTCTCACCACCACATACTAAAAACACACACAAGAGGGTCAAATCTCTTAAAAATGGGCTAGGGTTTCGAAATGGGACTCAAATGGCTATGGAGGCTGAGAAATGAGAGGATCAAGGTCCATTAAATTGTTTAAATAGGGTCCAATCCCTAAAATTTAGGGTTTTTCCCCTACATGTGTACGCCCCGCGTACGAGGAGTACGCCCAGCGTACTCTAACTTTTCCAGAAATGGCAAAACTGCCCCCTAAGGACCAAATCTGCAAAACATTTACATACCAAGGATAAAAAATGAAAGTACCTTAAAGCGGGTGTTACAAACTGTGTTTGTGACTCTTGCATGTGTTTATATGTATGTGGATAGGTCCCATTATGTGTGTTATGTGGGGACCACTATGTACTACAAACGAGCCTGTTAGAAGAACGGGTCCTGATAAATGTCGGGTGAGGCCTGATGTATGTATGGTATGCGGTATTTTGGGGAACTCATTAAGCTTTTGTCTTATGGATTATGTTTATGTTTCAGGTACTTTCGGTTCCAAAGGGAAGATATTGACGTGATTGCATCGCATCCACCGGTGTTCTACATTTTGACTTGTTTTGTACTCTGATAGCTATTTGATATAGTTCTATACTTTGATGGGCTTTTGGAATGAATGAATCGTTGTTTTGGTTGAATTAAAACAAAAAATTTTACTTATAAATTTTGGGACGTTACAAGTTGGTATCAGAGCCCTAGTTTGAGAGATTCGGGCACACTCTCGAGGGTTTCTGGACTCAAATTGAGGAAACTATAAATTTTCAAAAGAAAATGATTTTCAAAATTGGCTTTTTATAAAGAAAAGGGGGTATGATGCATGCAATCAGCCGAACTCAAGTAAGTATTTCCCAAAATACCCATGCACGTTTATGTGTTTCAGTATGTGTATATGTATATAGCATGTTAAACTAGGGCTAAGGGTATGCTCAGAATTGCGTGGTAGAATGATAGGAGAGATGCCTTTGTGTGCTTTCTATATGAGCCTTTATAAATTCATACTAGTGTGGATTTCAGAATTCGAAGGATAGGATTGACATATTAGGCAATGCACTAGATTAGATAACTCAATGCTCGAATGTTGCTTGCTTTGTGTAACATCCCAAAATTTAAGGCCAAAAATTTCATTTTTAGTTTAATAATTCATAAAACTAACAGTATAAAAGCATTCATGATAACATCTCATGTCAAAACCAAAGTGTCAATAATCAAAACATGTTATCACAAAACAATATCAGAGTGTAATCCCAAATATCTCATGTGCGGAAAACATAGTGTGATGCGTTGTGATCGCCGGCTCTTTTCCTTTGAAAACGAAGTACCTGAAACCAAAACTGAAAACCGTAAGCACGAAGCTTAGTGAGTTCCCCAAATACCACATACCATACATATCAACATGCTGCCTAGCATATCTGGGTGCTGGCCTACTTATTCGGTCTCTTTTAACCGGATACTACCATACATAACTGTGAGCCATACAAAACAATCATATATCATAATAAAATAAAATGATATGTGCCAAAACATAGTCTTGCCATTATGTCATGGGCTGCCACGTGGTCTTTCTTGCCAAGCCGGGGACAACCCCCTTCGGTCTTACAGACAAGTGTCAAGAGCCACCTCCTGGTCTTCCATGCAAGTATCACAAAGACAACTAGCATACATATTATTCTACTTAGTTAATCTGCATACAGTGTGCTAGGAGCCACCTCCTCGTCTTTCATACATATTGCCTAGGGCTAACCCTTGGGTCTTCCTACCATACATAATAGCATACAGTGTGCCAGGAGCCGCCTCCTGGTCTTTCATACATAATGCCTAGGGCTAACCCCCAGGTCTTCCTACCATACATAAACTAAATGGGCCGGCATTGGTGCCTTAGACCCATACAAATAGTGAGGAGACTCACCTCGTACTCCTGAACTCCCGCGGACAAAACTCTAGCTGCGGGATGACAGGTTCTCGAACTGTCAACACAAAACAATACCCAATTAATAATTGGGTTCCATCACATACCATAAGTCCATGCTTGGGGTAAAATACTACATTACCCCCATCTTAGCTTGATTCAATGCCCAAGGCCCAATCCAAAGATCCAAAAGTCAAACTGTGATCCAAAGTCCAACATATGGCCCAATTTTCCAAATTGGGCCCAAACCTCTACATGGTCTTACCCTATAGCCTAACCATTTATTCCAGTCCAAACATTTGGCATTCCAATGATCCAACACCTCCTAATCATCAAGGCCCAGTTTTGGCCCATCTATGGCTCAATTTTCCCAATTGATCCCAAGCCTGTCCAATGGGCCTTATCCTAAAGCCCATTCCAAATATTCTAGTCCATATATTTGTTCTTGGAAGGCCCATCCGGAGCCCAATCACTAAAACCAAACAGAAAGGCCCAACTCAAGGCCCAACCAAAATTAGGGTTTCTCACATGAAATGACGATTAGGGTTAAGTGTTCTCACTTAACCCATGAAGGACTTAATCCATTAAGTCCATCACTCCACTAGGCCATTCATGTGATGTAGTTGGACAACAATCAAAATTCCAGTCTAACAGTCGAAACACGGGTCCCGGCAATCCAAAACTAATCATCACCAAAATTAGGGTTTTCTAAACCCTAATTAGGGTTTCCAACCCAATCGTGTGCCAATCAATCAAATGGTTAAATTTTTGGATTAATTAATGTTAAATAAGTCGGGTACCACCCACTACCACCTCGGGTAGTGGTGGTCAACGGCGACTCACGGCGGCAGCCACCACCTCGCGGTGGTGGTTATGATTCTAGACCAAAATACATCAAACGAATCCCAAATAACGGCCCAATCACATGTAAGAGCACACAGCCACCCAAAGTGGTGGTTGGTGGCGGCGGAATGGCAGCGTGAGGTGGCAGCCACCTCCTCACGGTGGTGGTGATGGGGTTTTTCTTCGGATCTCCCGCCAAGAAACATTCCTACAGCCCCTTACAAGTAAAACACACACACACACACACAAACACTATATCACACTCACAGCCACCCATACACGGCGGTTAAGGGTGGCAGAAAAGAAACTAGTGGCGGCAGCCATCATGGTTGGCAGCCATGGTGGTTTCCTCGGGTTTTCAGGCCAAACAAACACGCCCACATAAATAGCAACGCAGTAGAACACACATACATGTGACTCACACGCCGAGATGTACACCACAGCCTCCCTCGGAGTGGTGAGTGTTGACCGGAAAGGCTAGCAAGAACCGTATGGGTGGCGGCGGACATTCCAGTTGAAGCATAACACGGAAGAATGGAGAAAATGGGCAGTTGCAGCGAGGAGCAAAGGTCGCGCCTCCACCGGAACTCGACAGCAGCGGCTACGAATTTTGGTTCCTTCGACGATCGCTATGTCATCCACGCCTTCGTCGGCAATGGAAACACTGGTGGGTCGAGCAACAGTAGGGAGATGGTTGTCGAGCTCCACTGTGAAAGACGATCGGCAAGCAGCAGCACTCGCGTGCCTTGTTCACCCAATCTTCCCCGACTACGACGTCGGGTCTGTGGTTTTTCGTCTTCTATGACAGTGGGTGTGGTGGTGGTGATCGAATCCGACTAGGCAGCGACGGCCGGAGGTGGTCAATGTGAGGGTGGCGGCTGAAGAAGGCCGCTAGGGTTAGGGTTTCATAATGCTTATGGGGGTGACGGGTTTAAGCCCGTGAATTTCAAATCTTGTTTCATATTTACACTTCCAGCCCTCCCCATAAGAATCTTTTCAAATTAGCTCTAATATTTACCATTGAAACCCTGCCTTCTGAAATTCCTTACAAATCAAGTCCGAAATTTTACCAAGCAGCCCCTCCCTCTACATATTATTTTCAACTGAAGCCCAGAATTTACTCTTTAGCCCCTGCTTCCATAAATCCTTTCATATTAAGTCCAAATGATACCAAACACCCCCATGACTTCTGAAAATCTTTACAAAATAGATCCCGGAACTTACACTTTAACCCCCAATTAATCCAAATTATAACATTTGGCTCCCCAAAACCAACACCCCACTAAATATTATGGATTTTAGGGCTACTAATCATATTAATTTTATCTATTTATTTATTTAATAAACGGGGTGTTACACTTTGTGCTTTTAGAGACCTCCATTAATATTAGTTAACTATTAAGTGAATATGATAGGTTACATGTTACATGGATTAAATAATTTCATAAGGTAAGGTTTAAATCTATTGTGCAGCTCTTATTTGAGTCCAACCGTTGTAGCATGAGACCTTGCAGCTGAAAAACTATCTAGTGCATGTTGCACATAATTATATTCATAAGGTAGTTAGCGGGTGTTAGTGGTAGTTTCCTATGTGGCTAATGGCATAAAGTAATGTGAAATGAGTCCTAGGAAAACCTAGGAAGTATGTTAGCATGTCAGATGTGTTGTTAGCGGGATTAGCATGTGTTTGGTAGTAAGGAAGTCACTTAGGGGAATCAGGGTGATCATTGATGAAAGTACGGATAGGTGTGGAAGGTAGTATTGGGCCCGTACTACTGAAAGCACATGATCTGTACTTGAGTCAAGGGAAGTCATGAGGATACTAAGGAACTCGCAGATTTTGGGATTCTTCAAGTGTTTTCTGATGGTTTGCATTGTTTATTTTTAGTATGGTGGTCACTCAAGGAGGTTCTGGTGTTGGCGATGGGTCGGGTTTGGCCTTTGGGGCCAACCCGAATGATGAGCGGATGCGAGAGTTCATCTCATTTGAGATTACCCGTAGTATTATGGAGCAGACTCCTGTGATCTTTAGTACGATCAAGGAAGGCATTATGGAGATTTTTCATGATCATCTGGGGGTATTCCGTACTGATATGGTGGCTATATTAGGAGCATGCACTCTTACTTTTTGAGATTTTTGTGCATGTGGGGCTCCTGAGTTCTTCGGGAGGAAGGACCCCAATGTTAGCAGGCAATGGTTGGTGGGCATCTCGAACACCTTCCATACTAGTGTGTGCCCCGAGGGGTCGAAGGTCAGATTTTCATCCTGTCTTCTGAAGGATAGATCCCGTTATTGGTGGGAGGGGGTAGACCATACTTTGGTAGGCGAGGTAGTTGAGACTATGACATGGGAGGATTTTGTGATGAGATTCAGAGATGAGTTTTCATTGGTGATCGTGGTTCAACAGCTAGAGAGGGAGTTTTAGGACCTTCGTCAGACTACTGAGACTGTGGCAGAGATCACCACCATGTTCCATGAGAGGGATTTAATGGTTCGATAGTATGTGGCTGACGAGGAGATGAAGAAGGAAAGTTACCACGATATGCTGAAGGATGGGATACATGATTTTGTAAGCATGTCCGACTGCAGGACCTTGGATGACATGTTAGCGAGGTCCCAGGACCGGAGAGTGATTTGGAGACTGTGAGGAAGAGGAAGTCGGTTCAGGCTCAGGTATTATAGGGCTCAATGAAGAAGCCCAAGGTTTTTTTATTCTCGATTGAGGGCCCAGCATGGCCAAATCCGCTATGGCAAGTGTGTCATAGCACACAAGGGTATTTGCAGGGTAGGTAGTTCTGGCTGCTTCAAGTGTGGCAAGTCTGGTCACTACAACAGGGATTGCACCACCACCACCCAGGGATCGAGTCTAATTTGCTTCCATTGCTATCAGAGGGGCCACAAGAAGGCCAATTGCCCGAGTTTGAAAGTGAGAACGGTGATAGCACGTGCTCCAATGACATTGAGGATCACTGATGGTCACCAGGGCAAGGCGGAGGCGCCAATTGTGAGGAGTCAAGCATTCCAGCTGACAGCCAAGGAGGATCGTGCAGCACCTAATGTGTTTACAGGTATGTATCTTATCTCTATCTGATTTATTGCTTTATTTTTTATGCTTATTGTGTATGTTGCGTTATAGGGACGTTCCCAGTAAACGTTGTTCCGTCCTTGGTCCTTTTTTATTCGGGCGCCACCCGATCATTTGTATATCTTGCTCTCAGCAAGAGATTTGATGACGCTTCGGAAGAGCTTAATTATCCGTTAGAGGTGGAGATTTTCGACGATCATCCAGTGAGGGTGTCGATGGTTCATCGGGGTTGTATTCTGGAGTTATTTCTAGATAGGTATTCGATCGACTTGGTTCTTATTCCTTTACGTGAGAGCAAGGTTATCGTGGGGATGGATTGGTTGATCCTCAATGGGGTGATGATTGACTGTGAGCACCAGTTAGTTTAGGTTTGAACCCTAACTGGGGGAGAACTAGTTATTCATGGAGAGGGTGCTGAGCGTGGACCCGCTCCATGTACAACTGCGAGACCTAGGAGGTACATTTAGCAGGGTTGTTTCAGGTTCATGGCTTACGTGTTGAATACTCTAGAGGAGAGAATAATACGGTTAAGGATGTGTCAGTCGAATGGAAGTATCCTGATGTATTTCATGTGCTTCTGCCTGGACTACGTCCGGTGAGGCAAGTCGAGTTTCTAATTGATTTGGTACCAGGTGCGGCTCTGATCGGTAAGGCACCCTATAGTTTACCCCTACCTGAGATGCAAGATTTGTCTACACAATTGTAGGAGCCGTTAGACAAGGGATTTATCAGGACAAGTTGTTCACCTTGGGGAGCACCGATTCAGTTCGTAAGGAAGAAGTATGGCTCTCACAGGATGTGAATCGACTATCGAGAGTTGAATAAGTTAACAATATCCACTTCCTAGGATTTACGACTTGTTTGACCAGCTTCATGGTGCATCTTGGTTTTATAAGATCGATTTGCATTCAGGCTGCCATAAGATGAAGGTTCGGGATGAGGATGTACAGAAGAAAGCTTTCAAAACTCGTTATGGTTATTACGAGTTCATGGTGAAGCCTTTTGGGCTCACCAATGCACCAGAAGTGTTCATGGACCTCATAAGTAGGGTTTGTAGACCGATGTTGGATCGGTCGGTGATCGTCCTTATTGATGATATCTTGGTCTACTCTGAGACTAGGGATCAGCATGAGGATTACTTGCGGGAGGTTCTGGAGACTTTTACGGGGGAGAGGCTTTATGCCAAATTCTCCAAATGTAAGTTATGGTTGTGTGAGGTGTAGCTCTTGGGGAACCTCATAAATCAGAAGGGTTTATTGGTCGATCCGGCCAAGATAGAGGTAGTGATGCAGTGGGGGGTTCTGAGGTCTCCATCCAAGATTCGTAGTTTCCTTGGCCTAGCAGGGTATTAATAGAGGTTCGTTGATAATTTGTATAGGATCGCAGTTCCGTTGACCAGGTTGACGAAGAAGACAGTTACCTTCCGTTAGGGGCCTGAGCAGCAGGCGGCATTTGAGACTCAGAGGAAGAGATTGTGCAATGCTCTAATCCTGACTCTACCCGAGGGTGTTGATGATTTCGTAGTTTATTGTAATGCTTCTATAATGAGATTGGGAACAGTGCCTATGAGGCGGGGTCATGTGATCACTTATGCGTCAAGGCAGCTGAAGCCTCATGAGGCGAATTATCCTACACATTATCTGGAGTTGGGGCGGTGGTTTTTTCCCTCAAGATTTGGCGACATTACCTCTATGGGGTCCGTTATACCATTTATATGGATCACAAAAGCTTGAGGTATGTGATGGATCAGCCAAATCTGAATATGAGGCAACATAGGTGGCTTGATGTAGTGAAGGACTATGACAATGATATTTTATACCATCCTAGGAAGGCTAACGTGGTGGTCGATGCATTGAGTTGCAAGGTGACTAGCGCACTTATTCGGTATCTATGTTTGATGATGATGGTGGTTACCTCATTGCTGGAGTGGATTCATGAGGCTCAAGTCGAGGCCATGAAAAATGAGCATCGTAAGAGTGAGTGCATCGTGGGGCATGTGTCCTCTTTTGATTATGATAATAGTGGACAATTTACATTGCATCAGAAGGTTTAGGTACCATATTGGGGTGATGCACGACAGGTATTGATAGAGGTGGCACACAAATCGAAGTTCTCTATTCATCCAGATGCGACAAATATGTATCGAGACCTCAGACCCGAATATTGGTAGCCCTGCATGAAGCGGGATGTGGCTTGGTATGTGGAGATGTAACGCATGGTTCCTGATATGTATTTAAAATCATAATTTATGCACTTTTATAGAGAAACTCGGCGAGTTGGGAGCCCCAGACTCGTCGAGTAGAGATGATTTAGGACGCGGGTTAAGAAACCTACTCGACAAGTTGGGAGGCCTCAACTCGACGAGTAGGCTAGAAGAAATGAAACCCTAATTTTTAGGGTTTTGTACCCTATTTAAAGGCCTTAATGTTTCATTGTGGCCTCCCTCATCGTCCCCTCGGTCCAGAGAAAACCCTAATCATGCCTCTTTCCCCATTTTGAGTATGTATGAGCCTAAAGAGTGTTCTATGGTGATTTTCTTGAAGGAGTGTGAAGTTGGTGGTGCAAAGTTAAAGGGAGAAGCTTTAGATCCATGATTTTCAGTGTTGTTGCAACCATTTGGAGGTATAAAGTCGATACCTTGACTATTTATTTGCTATATCTCTTCTTTGAGAAGTTTATGGCCTTTAGTATCTTATTTTGGAGTCATTCATGGATTTGAACATGTTATGAAGTTATGACTTCAGATCTAGACATTTCATGGCCTATTGAGACTTAAAGTTGCCAACTTTATCAAGTCTTGGCCCTCCTCCATGCCCTAGGTCCCTTATGAAGCTTAGTTTTAGTGTTTTTAGCCTCTTGATACCATGCATGGACGTAAAGTTAGCAACTTTACGTGGTATCTCAGCCCAAGGGAACCAGATCTATGGTTTGGAGGCATTAGACTCGCCTGGAAGTGACTGAATGAGTTAAGACTAAGGAAAACTTGATGAGTTGTTTATGAAACTCGGCGAGTTGGGTCGTGGTCCCCTGACCTTTTTGATTACTGATCAAACTCGGCGAGTTGAAGAGATGAATCGGCAACTTGGCTAGGGTTTTCTCAGTTTTCTGAAGACTGAAGGAATTCGACGAGTTGATGGATGCATTCGACGAGTTGGGTCAACATGGACTGTTGACCTTGACTGTTGACCTCGACTTTGACCATGGTTGACCAAGTTTGACTTATGGGGGAAGTTTGGGTATTTCGGGATTTTGATGGATTAATCACTTGGTGAATGTAGGCATTGAGTAGAGAGCTGATATTCGGAGTCGGGCCTTAGCAAGTTCTGTGCAGCTTTTGAGGTGAGTTACCTTCCCGGTATGAGTGGGTCGAAGGCACCAATGTCGGCCCACTAGTAGTTGTTACAGTAGAGATGATTGTCTTTGTGATAATTGTCTGGTATGCCACTATCTGTTGAGGTTTATGTGTTGGTATGCTATGTTATTACGTAGTAGTGGTAGGGGTGAAATAGTCCTCGTAATCGGTCGAAATGATCGAAGGGGTAAGCCAGCACCCAGATATGCTAGGCAGTATGTGATTTATGTGTATATGCTAGGATATTATGTCATAGTGGTAGGGGTGAAATAGTCCCCGTAACCGGTTGAAAGAGAGCGAAGGGTACCCAGCACCCAGATATGCTAGGCGGTTACCGGTTGAAAGAGACCGAAGGGGTAGGCCAGCACCCTGATATGCTAGGCGGTTACTGGTTGAAAGAGACCGAAGGGGTAGGCCAGCACCCAGATATGCTAGGCAGTACATTTATTGTATGGTATGTGGTATGATGGGGGAACTCACTAAGCTTCATGCTTACGGTTTTTAGTTTTGGTTTCAGGTACTTCTTCTTTGAAAGGAAAGGATTCGACATGATTGCAGCGCATCACACCATGATTTCCGCACATGAGATCTTTAGGAGTTATACTTTGATGTTGTTTTACTATGACGTGTTTTGATTATTGACATATTGGTTTTGACATGGGATGACACTATGGATGTTTTATACGATTGGTTTTAAAATTACTTACTAAAAAATGAAATTTTTGGTCTTGAATTTTAGGATGTTACAAGTTGGTATCAGAGCCTTGGTTTGAGGGATTTGGACACACCTTCGGGGGTGTCTAGACTCAAATCGAGGGTTTGAGAGATTCTTACAATGAAAATAATTTTTTCTAAAATTAAAATTAAGGGTTTTGAGAAAGAACAAGGAGTGTGATGCATGCAATCGGCCGAGCTCAAGTAAGTTTGCCCAAAGATACCCATACATGTTTGCTACGATATATGATATGATTATGAGAAATTCATGCTAGATTAGGGCTAAGGATATAGGAAGGATGCCTTGTATGCCTACTGTATGTGCTTATTGAACTGCATGCTAGTACTGATTAGTCAGTGATATGATGGCATGTTTAGGATATGCCTGGTTTTGGTTACTCAATGCTTGAATGTTCTTGCTTTGTGCTTTTAGGAGTTCTAGTTATCTTTAATTAATTAGTAAACAAATACGTTAAGTTACATATTACAAGGGTTAAACAATTTCAGAAGGTTAGGTTTAGCCCTATTTTGCAGCTCTTGTCTGAGTCCAACCGTTGTAGGGTAGGACCTCTCATTCGAAGAATTATCTGGTTTTAGTGATATGTAATGGTATTTGCGAGCTAGTTAGGGAGAGATAGCAGGGACTTCTTGTGCAGCTGATGGCAGAGAGTAGGTCGGAGATTACCCTAGGGTAAGCCTAGGATGAGATTAGTGTAGCGAGCAGTAGTAGTGAAAGGGACTTGGTGAAGTCAAAGCAATCCTTGAGGAAAGTACGGATAGATGTGGAAGGTAGTATGGGTCCATACTACTGAAAGCAGAGGATCCGTACTCGAGTCAACCAGGGAACTTGTAGTGAGCAAGAGGTCTCTCGATATTATATATAACTCTGATGATTATGTGGTTTGTTTCATAATGGTGATGAAACGTCACGGAGCAGGAGGTTCAAGGTCTAGGTCAGGTTCGGGTATGAATTCTGAGCCAGTTGATGATGGATTGCGCTAGTTCAATGCATCCGAGATTACGAGAGGCATCCTTGAGGCGACCCCAGTGATTTTCTAGTCGATCAAGGAGGGTATCATTGAGCTGATAGAGGATCGCCTTAGGGAATTCAGGAGTGACATGGCACCAGGCCAGGTCAGGGACTCGTACGCTCTCCATCAAGGATTTCAGGGGATTCGGAGCACCAGACTTCTACGTGGTGAAGGACCCCATCGTGGCTAGGCGATGGATCGCAGACATGGAGTTTGTACAGGTGACGAGCTTCTGCCCTGAGGGGTCGAAGGTCAGGTTCACTGCTGGTTGTTTGAGGGAGCGAGCCAGAGACTAGTGGGAGGCAGTCAGTGATACTTTGGGAGCCCCAACCATTGAGGCCATGACCTGGTCAGATTTTGTGTCTAGGTTTCGGGCGAAGTTCATGCCAGCTGTGGAGGTTCAGCAACTGGCCAAAGAATTTTTGGATATGACACAGACTACAAAGATAGTGGCGGAGATTACCACCAATTTCAGGGAGAGGGCCTTATTGGTGCCTCAGTACGCGGGTGATGAGGAGATGTAGAAAACCCGATACCATGATATGCTGAGAGCTGACATTCGGAAATATGTCAGCTATTCAGCGTGCCCGACTTTGGATGATATGATAGCCATGGCACGAGAGAGGGAGATTGATATAGAGCACCTTAGGAAGAGGAAGGCGGAGGCTGGGCAGGCGACTGGGGTTTCGGCGAAGAAACCCAAGGGATTCGACTCGGGGTCGAAGAGCCAGCAGGGTCAGAGCCGTTGTGGGAAATGCGGCAAGACGCATGAGGGAGTTTGCAGATTAGGGGGATCGGGTTGCTATAAGTGCGGCAATTTGGGGCACTTTAGCAGGGACTGTACTGCCCCTACCCCCACCATTCAGACATCAGACCTGATTTTCTTTCATTGCAATCAAAGAGGCCATAAAAAGGCCAACTGCCCAAGATTGGTATCAGGAGCGCCAGTGGCGGCGCCAGCTCCAGCGACCCTGCGGATCACAGATGGCCGATAGGGCAAGACAGATGCTCCAGTGGTGAGGAGTCAAGCCTTTCAGCTGACAGCCGAGGAGGCACGTGTCGCACCAGATGTGGTGAATGGTATGTTTCTTCTCCCTATATTTTATTATTGTTGGGTATTTTATGTTGCGTCATGGGCTTAGTTTTGTATATTCGGATTGGGCCTGTCCATCCGTGATTATTAAGTAGGGTTAAGCTATAAATAGTGCATGGATGTATGCCTTAGAAACTGTCGTGATTATTATTATTATTGCTTTGTAACCCTAAGCACCTCTACAGCCGAAGTTCTTAATCGAGCTCTTCTGAGGTGTTAAAGCTTAATCATTCGACATCATTTAAACCATTCTTGTGTTCTTCATTACGTCATTTATTGTTTTACTGCTTAGAATCTATCGATCCTACTAGAACTTTGTTCTAACAATTGCTATCAGAGCCAGTGGCGAGGGTTCTATTCTCTCAGGGAGCAATTTCTGAGGGGGATTGTTGGGGGCCAGATATGGCATCGACCAAGTCCTCGCACGATGGCCTGGAGTGCCGCAATAGAATGTCTGGTCCTGGAGCGCTGAATGCGCTATATGGGTAAGGTTGCGCCCTTTCTAACATAATTGGTTTTAGATCAACCGGTAGCGCTGATGCTCAACAAGTGGTATCAAAGCAGTGAAAAGTAAATGTCTTTCGTGTTATAGGCATATCAAACTGTGAGTCCCTCGAATTCTCACAATCAAACGAAGCTACAGGTTCCAGCCAGTACACGCTAGGAAACTCTATCGCTTCTTTGATGAGCGTTTCCCTAGTCCAAGGAGGAAGCAAGGCCTTTTTGCAAACTAAGGCATCTTGCTCTTCCTTGTTCTTTCGCTCCCTCTCTTCTGCTTCCTTTGCAACCCTAAGAGTTTCATCCAATTCCTTATCCCTTTTCTTTCGTTTCAGGGCCTCGACAATTGTTTCTTCTTCATCACTATCATCAGCAAGTCCCTTCTTCTTATCTTGATTTCCAGATCCCGAAGCTTCATTACCCTTCGATTCTGTTTTGACAGTGACTTTCGGTTGAGTTGACTGAACACCTTCACTATCATCAGCTTCTGTTTGAAGAATTCTTTAGGGTTTCCGCTTTTATCGAATATAAAGAAGCCGTCTTCTTCTTGTTGACGGTAACTCTTGTGTTTGATAAAACCCTAATCTCAAGTTTACAGGTCTGATTCTAGCAGTTCTAAGGAAAGGCTCACCATGTCTCACGACGATTCTCATTCTAATCCCATCAACATCTCCAACAGCATTGGATCCACTACAAGGGTTCCCATTCTCTACACTCAAGACTATGAAGTGTGGGCGCATCACTTTGAAGATTACATAGTTGGATCTGAAGATAATGGTTATCTCATCTGGGAAGCTATCACGCTTGGGCCGTTCGTTCACTCTGGAACGAACATGACAGTGAAGACTCAAAAAGAATATAATCAGCTCGTGGCGGATGTAGATAAGATGCCACGGGATGAAAAGGACAAGGTGCTATGTAATGTGAAAGCCATGAGAATGATCAGATTCGCACTGCAATCTGACACTTTTTGGTTAGTTGGTTCATGCACGACGGCTAAAGAAATCCAGAATAGGTTGAAAGAACTCTACTCAACCGATGAGGATCTAGAACACTCAATTCAAACCTTGTTGCTCTCAGAATTTGGAGTTTTCGAACAGAAACCAAAAGAGAAACTGATACAAACCTTCGATCGCTTCAATCATCTCCTTAGCAAGATGATCAAGCATGGTATTAAAAGAAAATTGATCGAGCAAAAAGTAACCTTCATGAATGGTTTAAGACCAGAATGGATGGCAGTGGTTTCAACAGTGAAAGCTCACGAACAATTTAAATCATACTCGCTAGCGAAACTGGTGGGTATACTTAAATCCCATGAGAGTGTGGTAACCAAGGAGGCGAAGATAGTTTCGGGTGTGGGATCGCTGGCCCTTGTCTCAAAAGGCAAAAGTGTTGTAGAAGAAGAGGAGGATTCAGATATGTATGAGTGTGACCTTACAGGCGAAGAATACGCAATGATGGTCACCAACCCAAAGAAGTTTGCACAAAAGAAGTTCCTTGTCAATGAGAACAGAAACTGGCAAGGAAGTTACAGTTCTGAGAAGGTGAAAGAAGAAACGAAGAATACCTCTCAAAAGGATGACGACAAGAAGGAAAGAAAGCTTGTAGGAGACTCTGGATTCGACTGCAATTATTGTCATGGCAAGAACCACTTTGCCAAAGATTGCATGCTGAGGAAGATGGCTGAGAAAAGGGGCGGTGAAGATGATGAGGCGTATTACCTGCGAAAGTTGGAAGAAATAAAGAAAAAGAAGGCAACTAATAGTTCTATGAATGCCTTGATTGTGTAGGAAAATATGGATGAAGGTGAGTTCGGTGGCGTTGAAGTCTGGTCAACCGATTCTGAGGATGAAGATGTGAGAAAACCCACACATGGAAGAGCGTATGTGGCAAGAGAGACTGGTTCGGCTGGAAAATGTTTGATGGTTACAGTTGGAAGACCAACCGAAGGTGAGCTTAAGGAGCCGAACCTGACTGAGGACAAGTGCTTTGCAGCCAAGCCCGTGAGTGAGAAGATCAACGACTGTGATCGGCTGATCAAAAAGGTACAATCCATCCTTGAATCACTTAAAATTCCGGTAACGAATTATGAAGAAGACTTAAATGAACTAAAATTTAAATTTTCTAACTTAAGTGGTAGTCTCATGCAAACTCGCTTAGCGAACTCTAACCTAACTGGCCAACTCAGCAGGGTGTCTTCGAAGAGTGAGGAGAGAAGGATGTGGATTGAGCTGAAGGAGACGGAGTTAAATAGGGCTAGGGATGAGATTATTTATTTGCAACGAGACAATATAAAGTTTTTGAAACAACGGAATGTTTTTTGCTTAATTGCTAAACGCTTATATACGAATATTACTCAGTTGCATTTAAATTGTGAAATAGGGAAAAAGATACACAAAATGATCTTACCCTTCCTTGAATTTAAGGAGGATGAGGTCATCGTTGAGTGTGAATCCATAATGTCCTCAGAAGAAACATCCATCACTTATAAAATCGGACTAGATAAGATAGAGACCTTTATTGACTCTAAGGAACATAAGTGTATGCTCAAAAATCTTTTAGATGAAAATGATAGGTTGAAAATTAAGTCCGAGACCATTCAATCATTTGACTCGTCGAACGCCAAATTAATTTCAGAACATAAAATGAATATAGAAAACACGTCTGAATTTGATGAAGAAAGTGAGATGAGCGAAATCTCGGTGGAAGATGTGGTTGATTGCTCTGAATTTATGAAGAGCAAAACCGAGAATGAAAAACCCCTCATATCTTAGAACTCGGTTGAATATGCTCGCCTGTCAAAGGACAAGCCGCAGAAACTCAAAGAGAAAGCGATCGTATATCAGAAAGTTCAAACTGTGCCAAATCAGGTATATGTTGTTACAGGGGTCACTGAAAAACAAACAGCAGAATTGAAAATCTTGGTCGACACAGACAATGCTGAAGGGTGCGACGATTACTTTTGGTCAGCCCCTATTGATAATGCAGACGAAACCATCGGATTATCGGAGCGAACCTCGTGGAGGGTAAAAGGTAGATACGTTGCTGAACCCATCAACAAACCCTCGAGTTTTGATAAACCAAGCACGAGTGGAACAAAAGAGATACCGGAAGAACCAAAGAAAACACCAAATGTTCCTTCCAAGACAAAAGAGATACCAAAAGAACCAAAGAAAACACCAAATGTTCCTTCCAAGACAACCGAAACTCAAAAGGAGAAGCCAAAATCAAGCTTCAATATTCATAAATCTCAAAAGCAGTTAGCTGAACAGAAACGCCAAAGAAATCAGAGATACATGAAGAATCTGAATGAGCGAAAACGATTTTGGCAGTCTCAAAACCCTAATTACGTTCCTTCCAAGAAAGAGTTAAACGTCAAGAAAAACGACGAGCCAAACTGAAAGGAAAGTTTTAGTCCAAACTCCTACTATTCCAAAGCTCAGAACCGAACCTCCATTTTCGGTTCCAACACCAGAGCACAGAACCGAACATCAAGTTTCGCTCACAACGTCAAGGCTAACAACCGAAAGTCTAGTTTCGGTCCTTCATGCTCCTAACAAAAGACAAATTTAATGAAGGACATCAAAGGAAAGGGAAAGCTTGATTCGAATACTGATATCAACAATAATAAAAAGTCAGCTAACCCTAGGATTCAAAAGAATATTCCAAAACCATCTAACAACACACCATCTAATACACCACAATTTAAACAAGATAAAAACAAAATCAAGGTGTATACCATCAAAAGAAAAGACGGAACCACTCTAATCAAAAGAACTTATTTGGTTGATATTTCTACTGCTATTCCTTTTTCTGTAAAAGACTCACCAGGGCCCAAGAGACTTTGGGTTCCTAAATCTGCTTGAATTTGCAGGTTATAAGTGATGAGCAGTTTGATGACGAATGGTACATAGACAGTGGTTGCTCGCGTCCCATGACAGGAAGGAGGGAAGAGCTAAGGGAGTTTCGGTCCCTTAAGGATGGTGGATGTGTGAAGTATGGAAATAACTCTTATGGCACAATCAAATGATATGGAATGATAACCAACGGAGACTTCTCGATTCGAAAAGTAGCTTATGTGGAAGGGTTGCAGCACAACCTCATCAGTGTATCTCAATTAGTTGTGGGAACTGGTTTGAAGGTTTCGTTCGATGATGAGGGATCAGAAATAATTGAGAAGCAATCCAAAAGAGTGCTGTTGAAGTCTGAACGCAAGGGAGAGATATATCCTTTAAATCTCAACCCAATTCGAGGAAAACCCGCAATATGCCTGCTGTCAAAGGCGAACACTGATGAAAGCTGGTTATGAGATCGACGCCTATCGCACCTGAACTTCAAAGACATTAATAAGTTGGTTCTTGGTGATCATGTTCGAGGCCTTCCTCTTCACAAGTTTGATAAGGAACACCTATGTGCAGCATGCGAGATGGGCAAACAAAGCAGAAAGAGCCATCATACACGTATCAATACAAAGATTGTTGAAGCTCTTGAACTTCTGCATATTGACTTATGTGGACCTTCGGATATCGAAAGCTTCGGTGGTAGTAAGTTCATTCTTGTCATAGTAGATGATTTCTCATGCTTCACCTGGGTTTTCTTTCTTAAACAGAAATCAGAAGCGACTCCCAAGTTGAAGACGTTTATCAAGCAAGTGGAAGTGCAGCTGCGAAAGTTGGTGAGGAATATTAGAAGCGACAATGGGCTTGAATTCAAGAATAAAGATTTTGAGGATTTTCTGGCTGAAAAGGGGATATCACACAACTTCTCGGCCCCCTATACACCACAACAGAATGGAATTGTTGAAAGACGAAACCGTTCTTTATGTGAGGCAGCCCGAACCATGCTAAGCTTCGCTTCTCTTCCGCTATACTTTTGGGCCGATGCAGTCGCAACCGCGTGCTATACTCAGAACCGATCCTTACTTAACAAACGATTCTCCATCACTCCGTATGAGATTCTGAACAATCGAAAGCCCAACGTTAAGTTTTTCCACGTGTTCGGTTCAAGGTGCTTCATTTTCAATTCCAAAGAGAACCGAAACAAGTTTGACGTCAAAGCCGATGAGGGAATTTTTCTTGGCTATTCACTCACTTCAAAGGCATACAGAGTTTTGAACAAACGCTCGAAACGTATTGAAGAAACATACTATGTAACCTTTGACGACAACTACATGAAGAAAGTTCAAAGAAGCGAAAGTGCCTTGGGGGAAATATTTCCTGAATCAGGACAAGTCTCGGTTCCCATTTCCAACTTGTTTGAAGAGTACATAAGGCTATTTGATGAACCAGAGAAGGCTGTATACTCAGAGGCGAAAGCAGCAGACAACAAAATCGACAATCTGAAGAAGATAATTGATGAAGCTGCAAAAGAAATGGAAAATGAACCTCCTAAACCGACTGGTGGTCAACCCTCAACTGACCCTCCAAACAACAGCTCAACGTTCAAGGGGGAGGGTTCATCTGTACCAAAAACAACCGATAGTCCAGTCGAGGGGGAGAATCCAACTCCAATCCCAAACAATAATAGTCCAATCGAGGGGGAGAATCCAACTCCAACAAAGGAGGAGAATCCTGAACCTGACAAGGGATACGCTTCGCCATTTGAGGGGGATAATGAGAATACAAATAACGAAGGTGATCAATCAGAACTTGAAGAAGAGGTAAATGCAGAGTTGGATCCTGCCTATGACCCTAATTACCCTCCTCTAACGAAATGGACTAAGGATCATCCCAAAGCACAAATTATTGGTGAATCATCTGAGTGAGTTCTCACACGTTCTCAATTGAAAGCGAAACAAACTGCATTATTCTCTAATGTTGAATTATGTATGTTTAATTCGTTTATCTCCAAAATCGAACCGAAGACGGTTAATGATGCACTTGATCACGCTGATTAGGTACAAGCAATGCAAGATGAACTCCATGAGTTTGAACGTAATCGAGTTTGGAGGCTGATTCCCACTCCAAAGGATGCTTCAGTTGTCGGCTTAAAATGGGTCTTCAGGAATAAGTTGGATAAAGAGGGCAACGTCATACGCAATAAGGCCCGGTTGGTGGTCAAGGGATATTGCTAAGAAGAAGGGATAGACTATGAGGAAACCTTCGCTCCTGTAGCAAGGTTGGAATCAGTTAGAATCTTTCTGGCATATGCTGCTCATAAAAACTTCGAAGTTTTCCAAATGTACGTGAAATGTGCTTTCTTAAATGGAGAACTAGAAGAAACGGTGTATGTTGAGCAACCACCTGGGTTCGTGAACGAGAAATACCCTGATCATTGCTATGTGTTGGATAAAGTTGTATATGGTCTGAAGCAAGCACCAAGGGCCTGGTATGAAACTTTAACTCGCTTTCTTAAAATGTCAAAATTCAAGCAAGGTTCGGTTGACCCAACCTTCTTCCGAAAGAAAGAAGGAGAACATCTAATGATAGTTCATATTTATGTCGATGACATCATCTTCGGCTCCACGAATCCTAGCTTAACGACTGAATTCAGGAAGTTGATGGAGACTAAATTTGAAATGAGTGCAATGGGTCCAATTAACTTTTTCCTTGGATTGAATATAAGACAGGGATCAGAAGGTATTTTTATCAACCAGGAGGCCTATACGAAGAACTTGTTGGCGAAATTCGGTATGACGGGAGATTCGAAGGTGAAGGTTCCCATGGCGTTTGGCACAAAGTTAACACCATCTCTGGAAAAACTTGCTGTTGACGTAACACTCTATCGTCAAATGATAGGGTCTCTTATGTATCTAACTGCTAGTAGACCAGACATTATGTTCTCTGTTTGTTATTATGCCAGGTTTCAATCAAATCCAAGAGAACCTCACATGGTGGAAGTGAAAAATATTTTCCGTTATCTGAAGCGAACCTCTTCTCTCGGTCTTTGGTACCCTGCTAGATCCGGATTCTTTGTTCAAGCCTTTTCTGACGCCGATCTTGGAGGATGCGGTCTAGACCGAAAGAGCACAACTGTAGGATGCCAATTCCTTGACAGTAAACTTGTAAGTTGGCAGTCCAAGAAGCAAACATGTGTGTCTCTTTCAACAGCCGAAGCTGAGTACATAGCTGCAGCATCCTGTACCTCATAAGTGATATGGATACAAAGCCAACTAAGAGACTACGGACTGAGTATGAAGAAAATACCTCTCTATTGTGACTCAGAAAGCGCGATAAGAATATGTCACAATCCAGTGCAACACTCAAAGATAAAGCATATTGCACTAAGATACCATTTCATCAAGGACCATGTTGAAGATGGGAACGTGGAAGTACATTTCGTTCGGTCCTCTGATCAACTGGCTGACATCTTCACTAAAGCCTTACCAGAAGCTAGCTTCAATAAAATTTTACAAGGTTTGGGAATGATGGAAGCAGAGTCGGTACCGAACCCTCAAACCTCACTCTAAAAATTAGACAAGCGAAATAGAGCGATCGCTCGGTCTATTTCGGCTCCATAATTGTCGGGAACCGAAATGAACCGAACGCTCGGTCTATTTCGGCTCCGGAATTTTAGGGAACCGAAATGAACCGAACGCTCGGCTTATTTCGCTTCATTCTTTTAAGGTTTGGTTTCGGTTGTATAGTTTGTAAACTCTCTTTTAAAACTTTTTCTTACTCTATTTTCTCTTCCATTTTCATTTCAAAAATGTTTAGTATTAATTTCATTTTGTTTATTTTTCTTTTTTTATTATTTTTCAGAAACTTCAAAAATCCAAAAATATTTTCTGTTTTTATTATTTTTCAGAAACTTTAAAAATCCAAAAATATTTTTTTTTTCATTTTTCTTTATTATTTCTCAGCAAATTCCAAATTCCAAAAGATTTTTTCTTTTATTTTTCTCTTAATTATTTTGTATTGTTTGTTTTGTTTGTGTGGTTTGTTTGTTTGCTAATTCTCTTTGCTAGGTACCAAGAACATCATTGCTACATAAATTGGAGGTAGGGCAGGTATGATTATTTTGATATGAACTAGTTAAGTGTCCCTAGAAGCATGCTGCTGCATGTAGACCAAAGCCTCTAAGACTAGGAGCAAGGCCTTAATGATTCGATCTATACCTATCGTTTCTTCCCAATCAGGCTGATAAATCCACTCAAGTCCTGAGCTACCTTACTCTTCTCAAATGAATTAAGAGTTTACTGCTTTGTCACGTTTATATAGCAGAGGTACTTTCGGTTCCTAAACCACCTCCTTTACATTCTCCATCTACTTTCGTTTCAACAAGGTAACCCTTGAGACTCTCAGATATTACCACTGAGGTTTATGGTTACACAAAATCTGTGTTTATGATCTTAGATGCGTATACCACGTGCTAAGTGAGACCCAAAATCCAATACCAATAATGAATTGACGGTGAATATTAATATTCAAGATCTCACTTGTTACCTAACGAAATCTCATTTTATTTTTTGAATGGTCTTTTATGAAATTGTCTAACACCAAGGCATTTCTTCCCAAAAAGATCCAGTTTGTTTTTGTTTTTGAGATTTTTATAACATCTTTAGTCACAATAAATTATATCCAACCTACTTGTTCAACAGACCACATCAGTCTCACAAGTACTTCATCCAACGTTCGGTCTTATGTTAAGAATCGATGTTCGGTTGAAGATAAGCCACCCTTTAAACTATTATTTAAAAGAAGCCTTTCGGTGTTTCTTTACAAACACTCGATCGTATTTTCTCGGGGAACCACGCAAGCACTTCAAGTCTTTCTTGACTTTGAAGGAAGAGATTCTTGCCCGGAATCACTCACATCCTATACACATTTTGCTTTATTTCTTTATTTTTGGCACACTCTTACACAAAAATACTTTGTGATTTTCCAAAATTCTGGTTGATGTTCCTTATGGCTCATTTAAAGTTTCTTTTAGGCGCGAAAATGGTTCTTATAACATCTGGAGCGAAAGTGAATTTGAAAAGACGATTTGTGGATAAGATTTTGGGCGCGTGAATTTGAATAGTTCCTAAACCCACGCTTGATGACGTCTATCTGGGGTAACCAACCTGTCACATCGCGTTTTTTCAGGCGACGTTTCAGTGATCATATCATCATCACGAAGATACTTTCTCTCTCCTGGCAACGGTATATAAAGGGTTTCTCACACCAATTGTACCTTCTTACCTTCTTCAAACTCTCTCAAATACATAAGGCGATCTGCAACTGTTCATCTTCTTTCTTACATTAACAATGGCGGAATCATCATCTGTTCAAGATCAAACTGCTTCATCATCACTGCTTGTGATCAAACCTAATCAGAACTTGATCATTCAACTGAATCCCTTTTTGTATGATTCGTACATGCTCCACGTTGTTGAATGTCTCAAGTACTCTCCTCTGGTTATCGCACTCACGCAGATGGAATCTGTTCCAATGTCTCTACTATCCCAAGTCTATTCTACTGCATCATATGAAAAGAACAAGGAGAGGATCTACTTTCAAATCTTCTCTCACAAGGCATCGATTTCGAAAGGGCGATTTTGTTCCCTGTTAAAGCTTGTCGTCGATGCTTCTGTTATCTCTCCTGATTTCGTCACCACAATCCAGCTGTTTGCAATGCTTTATGAGATGGGGTACACTGATGTTCTTACCACAGTCACGAAGTTTAAGAAATCGTGTTTGCCGCCGCAATGGAATGGGTTACTAACTCTAATCAACAAGGGTTTAGCGGAGAGAGTTGTTGGGTCAGATGGTACCAGTAATGCTTTTCTGACCATTCTCTATGGTCTCTATAATGGCATTAACCTCGATTATGGGTCGATTATTTGGTCGCAACTGGTGCAAAGTCTCAACACATCGACGAGATATTCAGAGATTTCTTGTGGTCGTTTCTGGACCATCGTCACTCGAAGGGAAATTGACACTTTACAGATTCCAGACATGAAGGATGCATTGGTCTCCTCTGTGGCTACTTTTCATATGAAAAAGATCATCTTTTCAGATGCCACCAAATTCTCTCGTAATGGTTCCATACCTGAAACGATGTATAGGTGTATGTCAAGCGAAAGTAAAGTGCTGGCTGACTACCAAAAGCTTCCTCCCAAAGGACCAAGAGAACTGACTCCTGAACAGCAAGCTGCTTTAGATGCTGTGGAGAAGCCAGCCAACCGAGGAAAAAGGGCAACTACCAAGAAAGTGGCAACCGAAGGTCCTTCTTCTAAGCCTGTCAAGTCTAAAAAGTGAAAGGCTGAAAAGGCTGACTCTTCGGCTCCAAAGAAAGTTAAGAAGATGGCAAGGAAATCCAAAAGTCTCTCTCCTTCAAGCTCAGAACATGATGAGGAGCGATCGGCAGATGAGGAAGAAGAAGTTCAACCTCATGGTTCACCAAGAGGTAATACACCTCCCCATTCTCGAACTCCTACTGAACAACTTCATGACAAGATTCCAACTCTTCCTCCATCTCCACCGAAATCTACTATTCCAGTTTCGGTTGCTCCCATTCCACCACCTCCTACATCTCAAACCACCACTTCTGTGCCACCACCACCACCAGTTAGTACCATATCAATCTCTACCACTCCTTTACCACCTCCTATCTTTTCACAAGCAACTACCACCACTACAACCGAACCTCCAGTTAATGTCAACGTATCTAATACGGGGGCTAATACTGAAACCGAACCTCCTGTTACATCCAAACCTCTTTCACAATCACCCTCAACAGATTCTGGTGATACTCTCGGTGGTGCCAATCTTGAATTTGACTCAAACTATTACAGTCCTTATCGGCTTCCCACAGATGAAGATGAAGATGCTCCCGTCACAAGACAACAAGTGCAGAGTCTTGATGAAAAGCTTGATCAATTGCTTGCCTCTACCAAGACGTATAACGATGCGGTGCTCAAGGCTTTTTTGGACACCACTTTTGAGCAGTATACAGGGGCCATTGACAAATCTACGCAGGCAGTTGAAACATCAACCTCTTCTTGCCAGAAGGCTACAACTGAAGTTGCAGAACTTATTCACAGTTCCAAGATTTTTCTTGAATCCCTCGAGAGTTATGCTGATAAGAATGCAGCTAAAGTGAACGCTTCAGTTGACTCTTTATCAAAGTCACTTCAAGAGGAGCAAGCCAAATTTGAGAATGTTCGTTCTTCAATTCAAGCTGAGAACACTTCTCTTCTAAGCTCAGTGAATTCTCGCCTTGAAACACTCCATGCTGATTTAGCAAAGGAGAGCGCATTAAGGGAGGATCTGGCCCGTCAAACCTCTACCATTGAAGTTCAGAAGGTTCAATTGGCTCAAGCTGAAAGGGAGATTTCATTGTTGAAGACTGAGCGTGCTGTTTTCCGGAGTTGTGCTGGTGATGTTCAAAATATGCTAAACAATGTTCTAAGTGCTCATGATCCGATTCTTACGTTGACCATCCGGAATCACCTGACTTCCAAGCTTCTTCCTACCCTTGCACTTTTACATGAAATGAAGGGTGTTTCGGAGCGATTCGTACCTCCAAAACAAGGGGGAGAAGGTGTTCAGTCAACTCAACCGAAAGTCACTGTCAAAACAGAACCGAAGGGTAATGAAGCTTCGGGTTCTGGAAATCAAGATAAGAAGAAGGGACTTGCTGATGATAGTGATGAAAAAGAAACAATTGTCGAGGCCCTGAAACGAAAGAAAAGGGATAAGGAATTGGATGAAACTCTTAGGGTTGCAAAGGAAGCAGAAGATATGGAGCGAAAGAACAAGGAAGAGCAAGATGCCTTAGTTTGCAAAAAGGCCTTGTTTCCTCCTTGGACTAGGGAAACGCTCATCAAAGAAGCGATAGAGTTTCCTAGCGTGTACTGGCTGGAACCTGTAGCTTCGTTTGATTGTGAGAATTCGAGGGACTCACAGTTTGATATGCCTATAACACGAAAGGCATTTACTTTTCACTGCTTTGATTCGAATATTCAAGTTCCCTCACCTCACCCTCAGGTTGATCGTGAACTTATCAATTTTTGTCTCAAGTTAGGTCAGCCTCAGTACCTGACTTGGAGTGCTCAAAAGATTATAACTGTCAAGGTGCTGAAACCTTCGCCTGCATGGAAGTTGATCAATGTCAATTTCAAAATAACCTGAGGTTCAGACAACTCGGTTTCTGTTATTTCCCTGGCAGATCTTCCAAACTTGAATCCTCATGATTGGATCTTGTTGTTCAATATATTGCTCACTAATGCGAAGGAGTATGAGTCGATCCTTGATCATCTAAAGAGGATGTTGGCCTCCTATATTCATGAAGTTGCTGCAATGGATCAGGAGATTGCTAAAGTTTTGAAGAAGAAACCAACTATAAAGCCAACTGCAAAACTTGGAGATGTGAACAAAATGAATATGGGTCAAATTGATTCTAAACATCTCACAATGATGTTCACAAGAGGCGAAGCTAACTGATTTCTTTTCGCTCTTGTTGATAAACATATGTTCTCAACGGACTGCTTGGAGCAAATAATTAATATCATCCATCGATGCAAGAAGAACACTGAAGCAGACAAGAAGAACTTCACGGGCATGCTTCGGTGGTATATCACTTTTCGTCATACTCTACTGGCCATTATACCGAAGGTGTTCAAGACTGTCAAGAAGTCTTCTATAGCTCAACCGAACTGAGCTTTCGGCTCCATTGACGCAAAGGGGGAGATTGTTGGGTATTTTATGTTGCGTCATGGGCTTAGTTTTGTATATCCGGATTGGGCCTGTCCATCTGTGATTATTAAGTAGGGTTAAGCTATAAATAGTGCATGGATGTATGCCTTAGAAACTGTCGTGATTATTATTATTATTGCTTTGTAACCCTAAGCACCTCTACAGTCGAAGTTCTTAATCGAGCTCTTCTGAGGTGTTAAAGCTTAATCATTCGACATCATTTAAACCATTCTGGTGTTCTTCATTACGTTATTTATTGTTTTACTACTTAGAATCTATCGATCCTACTAGAACTTTGTTCTAACAATTATATTTAAGTTTTGATATTTATGTTCCACGTATTCTGTTTTAGGATCGTTCCATGTGAACGGTTTCCATGTGTTGGTGTTATTTGAATCGGGAGCTGCCCAATCTTTCGTTTCTCTTACACTCAGCAAGAGGTTTTCCGAGTCTACGAGCATGTTGGATTGTCCTTTAGAGGTCGAGATTGTGGACGATCGATCTGTACGGGTTTCAGAGGTTTACAGGGATTGTGTTCTGAGGATGTATAGCGAGCATTATCTCGTGGATTTGGTTCCCATTCCTTTGCATGGGAACAAGGTCATTATAGGCATGGATTGGTTGAGCCCTAATGGGTCGGTGATCGACTGTGAGCAGCAGTTGGTCCGGGTTAGGACCCCAAGTGGGGGAGAGTTGGTGATTCAGGGCGAGAGGCCGCAGCATCGGCCGACTTTGTGTTCAGCAGCGAGAGCTAGGCGCTACCTTCAGCAGGGTTGTGCAGGTTATGTCGCCTATGTTATGGATACATGCGATAAGGGTAAGGCGACCGTGGATGATGTACTGATTGTACGGGAGTACCCGGACGTGTTCCCAGAGGATTTGCCTGGGGTACCTCCGGAGAGGCAGGTAGAGTTCAGGATTGACCTAGTTCCTGGTGCGGCTCCGATAGCCAAGGCACCATATCGGTTGGCTCCTCCCGAGAGGCAAGAGTTGTCTACACAGCTGCAGGAGCTGTTGGACAAAGGATTTATCAGGCCGAGCAGTTCGTCATGGGGAGCCCCAATCCTTTTTGTGAAGAAGAAGGACGGGTCACATTAGATGTGTATAGATTACCAGGAGTTAAATAAGGTAACACTGAAGAACCATTACCCACTCCCGAGGATTGACGATCTCTTCGACCAGCTTCAGGGAGCATCTTGGTTTTCCAAGATTGATTTGCGATCAGGCTACAATCAGATGAGAGTCAGAGACAAGGATGTACAGAAGACAGCGTTTTGGACTCCATATGGTCATTACGAGTTTGTGGTGATTCCATTTGGGCTCACCAATGCTCCTGCCGCGTTCATGGATCTCATGAACCGTGTGTTCAGACCGATGTTGGATCGGATTGTGATAGTCTTCATTGATGACATATTGGTTTACTCCAAGACGCAGGAGTAGCACGAAGAGCACCTGAGGGAGGTGCTAGAGACATTGAGGATGGAGAGAATTTTTGCAAAGTTCTCCAAGTGTGAGTTTTGGTTGCGCGAGGTTTAGTTTCCGGGGCACCTTGTTAACCAGAACGGTATACTGGTCGATCCGGCCAAGATAGAGGCTGTGATGAGATGGGAGGTTTCGAGGTCTCCATCCAAGATTCAGAGTTTTCCTGTTCTGGCGGATTACTATAGGAGATTCATCCAGGATTTCTCCAAGATCGCTATTCTACTGACCCGACTGACCAAGACATCAGTGACATTCCATTGGGGGCCTGAGCAGCAGGCAGGGTTCGAGACTTTGAGGCAGAGGTTGTGTGAGGCGCTGATCTTAGCCCTGGCATAGGGCGTTGAGGATTCCGTAGTTTATTGTGACGCGTCTATCTCAGGTTTGGGCACAGTGTTGATACAGAGAGGGCATGTCATCTCTTACACCTCGAGGCAGTTGAAGCCTCACGAGGCGAATTACCCGACGCATGACCTAGAGTTGGGGGCAGTTGTTTTTTCCCTCAATATTTGGCGACACTACCTCTATGGGGTCCGTTGTACCATTTACACGGATCACAAGAGCTTGAGGTACTTGATGGACCAGCCAAATCTAAAAATGAGACAGCGACGGTGGTGGATGTGGTGAAGGATTACGATTACGAGATCCTCTACCACCCGGGGAAGGCCAATGTTATGGCTGATGCACTTAGCCACAAGGCATTCGCGACTCCGATCAGAGACATCTTCCTGAGGATGACAGTAGTGACTCCACTTTTAGAGCGGATTCGGGAGGCTTGGCAGGAGACTATGAAGGAGGAACACCGAAAGAGTGAGCGTATTGTGGGTCAGATCTCCTCCTTCGAATATGATAGTCGCGGACTATTGACACTCCATCGTAGAGTGTGGGTTCCGTACGCGGGCGGTGTGCGCCAAATTCTGATGGAGGAGGCGCACAAATCCAAATTTTTCGTCTATCCCGGGGCGACGAAGATGTATAGAGATCTTCGTCGTGATTACTGGTGGCCCTACATGAAACAGGATGTAGCCTGGTACGTCGAGAGGTGCTTGACCTGTAGGAAGGTCAAGGCCGAACACCAGAGACCTCACGGCAAGACGCAGCCGTTGGATATCCCTGTGTGGAAATGGGAGAATATTACCATGAACTTCATTACGAAGTTGCCTCGGACGGCGTGTGGAGTTGACGCGATATGGGTCATCGTGGATCGGTTGACCAAGAGCGCCCATTTCATACTGATTCAGGAGAGTATTTCGGACAAGAAGTTGGCAGACATCTACATCAGAGAGATACTGGCTCGACACGGAGTGCCAGTTTCCATGATTTCTGACAGAGATGTGCGGTTCACTTCTAGATTCTGGAAGAAAATTCATGACGAGTTGGGTACTCGTCTGCACTTCAGCACAGCTTTTCACCCGTATACGGATGGTCAGAGCGAACGGACCATCCAGACCTTGGAGGATATGTTGCGGGCGTGCGTTCTAGACTTCGGTGGTAGCTGGGATACCTATCTTCCCTTGGCAGAGTTTTCCTATAATAATAGCTACCATACCAGTATCGACCGGCCTCCCTTCGAGATGCTTTACGGGAGGAAGTGCATGACCCCAATATGCTGGGGTGAGGTTGATCAGAGGGTCATGAGGAGTATTGAGGTGGTACTCAAGACGATGGATAAATCCAGAAGGTCCGGAGTAGACTCCAGACGACCCAGAGTCGGCAGAAGAGCTACGCCGATCGGACTTGGAGTTTCAGGTTGGGGATATGGTCCTTCTGAAGGTGTCACCTTGGAAAGGTCTCATCCGCTTCAGAAAACGGGGCAAGCTGGGCCCCAGGTATATCAGAACTTTTAGGGTTATAGTCTGGGTGGGCCAGGTGGCGTATAGGTTGGATCTTCCGGAAGAACTTCGACAGATCCACAACACTTTTCATGTCTCCCAGCTGCGGAAGTGCTTAGTGGATGACTCCGCAGTTGTGCCTTTAGAGGATATTCAGGTGAATGATAGCCTGAACTACATCTAGAGACCAGTAGCCATTCTCGACAGGAAGACAAAGGATCTGAGGAACAAGAGAGTGGAGTTGGTGAAGGTGTAGTGGCAGCATCGCAAGGGCTCGGAATGGACATGGGAGTCGGAGGATGAAATGAGGGAGCACTACCCAGAGCTATTTCCAGCCGCAGCAGACTTCGAGGATGAAGTCTGAGACAAGTGGGGGAGAATTGTAATGCATGGTTCCTGGTATGTATTTAAAATCATAATTTATGCACTTTTATAGAGAAACTCGGCGAGTTAGGAGCCCCAGACTCGTCGAGTAGAGATGATTTAGGAAGTGGGTTAAGAAACCTACTCGGCGAGTTGGGAGGCCTCAACTCGACGAGTAGTCTGGCAGAAATGAAACCCTAATTTTCAGGGTTTTGTACCCTATTTAAAGGCCTTAATGTTTCATTGTGGCCTCCCTCATCGTCCCCTCAGTCTAGAGAAAACCCTAATCGTGCATCTTTCCCCATTTTGAGTGTGTGTGAGCCTAAAGAGTGTTCTTTGGTGCTTTTCTTGAAGGAGTGTGAAGTTGGTGGTGCAAAGTTGAAGGGAGAAGCTTTAGATCCTAGATTTTCAGTGATGTTGCAACCATTTGGAGGTATAAAGTTGATACCTTGACTATTTATTTGCTAGATCTCTTCTTTGAGAAGTTTATGGCCTTTAGTAGCTTATTTTGGAGTCATTCATGGATTTGAACATATTATGAAGTTATGACTTCAGATCTAGACATTTCATGGCCTATTGAGACTTAAAATTGCCAACTTTATCAAGTCTTGGCCCTCCTCCATGCATGCATGGACGTAAAGTTAGCAACTTTACGTGCATGGACGTAAAGTTAGCAACTTTACGTGCATGGACGTAAAGTTAGCAACTTTACGTGGTATCTCAGCCCAAGGGGACCAGATCTATGGTTTGTAGGCATTAGACTCGCTTGGAAATGACTGAATGAGTTAAGACTAAGGAAAACTCAACGAGTTGTTTATCCAACTCAGCGAGTTGGGTCGTGGTCCCCCGACCTTTTTAATTACTGAGCAAACTCGGCGAGTTAAAGAGATGTCTCGGCGACTTGGCTAGGGTTTTCTCGGTTTTCTAGAGACTGAAGGAACTCGACGAGTTGATGGATGCACTCGACGAGTTGGGTCAACATGGACTGTTGACCTTGACTATTGACCTCGACTTTGACCATGGTTGACCAAGTTTGACTTCTAGGGGAAGTTTGGGTATTTCGGGATTTTGATGGATTGATCACTTGGTGTATGTATGCATTGAGTGGAGAGCTGATATTCAGAGTCGGGACTTAGCAAGTTCTGTGCAGCTTTTGAGGTGAGTTACTTCCTGGTTTGAATGCATCGAAGGCACCAATGCCGACCCACTAGTTGTTGTTACAGTATATATGATTGTCTTTGTGATAATTGTATGGTATGCCACTATATGTTGAGGTTTATGTGATGGTATGCTATGTTATTATGTGGTAGTGGTAGGGGTGAAATAGTCCCCGTACCCAGTCGAAAGGACCGAAGGGGTAGGCCAGCACCCAGATATGTTAGGCAGTATGTGATTTATGTGTATATGCTAGGATATTATGTGGTAGGTGAAATAGTTCTCGTAACTGGTTGAAAGAGACCGAAGGGGTAGGCCAGCACCCAGATATGCTAGGCGGTTACCGGTTGAAAGAGACCGAAGGGGTAGGCCAGCACCCTGATATGCTAGGCGGTTACCGGTTGAAAGAGACCGAAGAGGTACGCCAGCACCCAGATCTGCTAGGCAGTACATTTATTATATGGTATGTGGTATGATGGGGGAACTCACTAAGCTTCGTGCTTATGATTTTTATTTTTGGTTTCAGGTACTTCTTCTTCGAAAGGAAAAGAGTCGTCATGATTGCAGGTGTTACAACTCTGATGTTGTATGGTATGTGGTATGATGGGGGAACTCACTAACATGATTTCCGCACATGAGATCTTTTGGAGTTTCACTCTTATGTTGTTTTATTATGACATGTTTTGATTATTGACATATTGGTTTTGACATGGGATGACACTATGGATGTTTTATATCATTGGTTTTAAAATTACTTACTTAAAAATGAAATTTTTGGTCTTGAATTTTGGTATGTTACAGGAGAGGTGCTTGAATTACAGGAAAGTCAAGGCCAAGCATCAGTGACCGCACGAACAAATGGATTCACTGCGTATTCCCGTTTGGAAATGGGAAGAGATCACGATAGACTTCATCACGAAGTTACCGCATACCGCATGAGGGGTGGATTCGATTTGGGTCATCGTGGATCGGTTAACCAAGATTGCACATTTTATCCCCATTGAGGAGAGCATTTATGCGGAAAAACTGGCAGATGTTTATTTACGAGAGGTTGTGACACATCATGGAGATTCTTGTATCAGTGGTCTCGGATAGGGATGTTCGATTAACTTCCAGATTCTTGAATAAATTCCGCAAGGATTTGGGTACTTGACTGCACTTTAGCATGGATTTCCACCCACAGACTGACGGTTAGTGCGAGTGGACTATCTAGACGTTGGAGGATATGCTTCAAGCATGCGTGATAGATTTTGGTAGGAGTTAGGATACGTACCTTCCATTGGTTGAATTCTCCTACCACAACAGTTATCACGCCAGCATCGACCACTTCCTTTTGAGATGCTTTATGGGATGAAGTTTCAGACCTCAGTTTTTTGGGCGAGGGGGGACAGCGAGTCATGGGGAGTACCGAGGTGGTGCTTAAGACCACCGAGTTGATTCAGTTTATATGTAGCAGACTCCAAACCACACAAATCCGTCAGAAGAGTTATGCAGATAGACGACGTTCGGACCTTGAGTTTCAGGTCGAGGATTTTGTGCTCTTGAAGGTATCATCTTTGAAAGGCGTCATCCGATTCAGGACGCGGGGCAAGTTGGGCCCCAAGTTCATTGGTCCTTTCAGGATCCTTGCCTGGGTGGGAAAGGTTGCATATCAGTTGGATTTACCAGCCGAGCTTATCCATATTCACAGCACGTTCCATGACTCTTAGTTGCGGAAGTGCAAGGCCGACGATTCCACAGTGGTTCCATTGGATGATATTTCGGTGGAAGAGCGCCTGAACTATGTAGAGAGACCAATGTCGATTCTTTATAGGAAGGCCAAGACCTTACGCAACAAGGTGGTGGAGCTAGTGAAGGTGCAATAGCAGCACCGAAAAGGTTTCGAGTGGACATGGGAACCCAAGGAGGAGATGAGAGAGAATTACCCCGAGTTATTTACAGCAGTGGACTTCAAGGACGAAGTCTAATTCAAGTGGGGGAGAGTTGTAACACCTGTTTCAAGTATGAGTCATTATATTTTTAAGTTTTCATTCTTGGGTGACCACGTCATGGTGGAGATTCACCACAACATGTTGTTATTTTCATGATTGCAGGATTTAATGACCCGCCACAGCGTGGCCATAAGTGTCATGGCATGGCAGCTGATTTTGGAGAAACCCCTAATCCTTGGGCTTTGGGACCTATTTAAAGGACATTATGGCTATGGTTTCGTGATCATTCTGTCTTCATTACCCTCTCAAGCTCAGAAACCCTAACCCTAGCCTCCCTTGTTAAGTGTTGAGCTCTTTGTGGTGTTTTTTTGTATTTTGAAGTAAGCAGAAGAAGGTGTTAGCCCAAGGATCAAGCAACAAATCCTCTCCATCTTTGGAATCACTCTTTGGACCATTTGTAAGTCTTAAGTTCCTATCTTGATGATTTTTTGGTTGTAGATCTAGTTTCTTAGCATATTTTGGTCCATAATAAATGTTTGGTCTGTTTGAAGTGATGAAGGTTGCAACTTTATGACTCTCCTGAGTCCTATGAACAATATATCTTGTAGATCTAGACTTTGGTTAGGGGTTCTTGACCTTGCATGAGTATTTGGTCACTTTTAGCTCATTTTGACCTAAAATGGATTCCAAACATGCATTGGACATGCATGTCTGTAAAGCACCCACCTTTATGCTAGATCTTATATTGGAAACTCTTCTGGAGTGGTTAGGTCAAGGAATTTTTGGATTAAGCGATTAATGGTTAAGTCCTTGTTGTATTTTGCCTTATTTAGATCTAGGGTTTGGGATCTTGATATATTTGGGTGTCTTAATGGATAAAGTTAGAAACTTTATCCATTTAGACCATAGAATGAACCAAATCTGAGTTGTGGAGCACTTAGAATCAAAGAAAATGGGTTAACCCATTAAGTTGTTAGGAACCCAGTGCCCATGGTGTGGCCTTAGGTCGCCACGGCGTGACGACTGGGAAATGGTCGACTGTATGTTCGTATGTGGGCCACGACGTGGTCATGGATGGCCACGACGTGGATGTTGACTAAAGTCAACGTTGATCGTTGACTTTGACTGTTGACTTTTTAACCAGTTTGCCTTTTGGTCAACTGAGAGGGGCTGAGAACTTGGAAGGGCAAAAGGGTCTTTTTCCCGAATAAGGGTTTGTTGTGGTATTTGGGCTTGCTGAGTTGGGCATTTATTGTGATAGCTAATTAGGGTTTGGTTTTGGTTATGTTTAGTGGGAGAGACTTCAGCACCAACAGCTCATGTGTGAGATCTATTTGTTGATTGACTGAGGTGAGTCTCTTCAATGTACTTGTGGGTCGAAGGTACCAATGCAGGCCCATTGGATTATGTTTATAGGATGTTAGCTGTGTTTGTGACTCTTGCATGTGTTTGTATGTATGTTAGGTGGGGCCCATTATGTGTGTTGGGCGGGGACCACTGTGTACTACAGATGAGCCTGTTAGACGGGCGGGCGCGATAAGTACCAGGCGGGGCCCGATAAATGTCGGACGAGGCCCGATGTATGTATGGTATGCGGTATTTTGGGAAACTCATTAAGCTTTGTGCTTATGTTTTATGTTTATGTTTCAGGTACTTCCGGTTCCAAGGAGAAGAGTTCAACGTGATTGCATCTTGTACTCTGATAACTATTTGATACAGTTCTATACTTTGATGAGCTTTTAGAATAAATGAATGGTTGTTTTGGTTGAATTAAAAACAAAAATTTTTATTTAGAATTTTTGGGACGTTACAGATTGTGATAGTGGTTCACCACCAATGCAGCCAAATTTGCATTTTAATGGCATGCCTTGTACAAATTACTAAGTGTTGTCATGATCGAGTTCTAATGTAAACACTAGACCACATGCATCATTGACAATTTTTTTATTTATTTTTTCGAACATCTCTCTTTGAATTAAATGCGTAGAGAAAGAACAAATATAAAGGTTGATAAACTAACGGTATTAGGAGTTAACGGAAAGGTGTTCACTAGCCAAAGATCGAGAGTTCAAGTCTTATTGAATATAAAATGTGTAGATTTAAGAGTAAAATAGCAAATGTGTATATGTTAGTTGTTCTAAAAAAAAATAGTGAACCAATTAGTTACCTGAATAAACTTGAAATTATGTTTCAAAGTAATTTAAGACATTTAATTTCCAATATGTTAGTTATGCCCTCATGTTAATAACCATATAGTAAATTCACCAGCAACTCATACAAAATTTACCAATGTATCATTCTAATATTGTACAAGTCAGGTCATAAAGAATACTAGTAAAGGACTAAAGGCATCGACGTGTTAAATGCAACAACAAACGTGAAGGGGCTGAATTTTTACACGTATAGGTAGAAAACATGTACCATTATGTAATCAATGCAATGAAACTAACTGGTTCCCAAAAATTAAAATCAGCAGGTAGAGAACGTCTCCATCGGAAGAGAAACAAATGTTTTTTTTTCTATCTAAATATTCACCAAAATTTGCATTATACTCGGAAAATGTAGCAATAGTATCCTAACTGATATAAACAAATACTACTATATCATTCGTTAATTCATTAAACTTTTAAAGAATATTCACTATAAACAAAATGATATTTAATGGTATATATTTTTAGTGATATATTTTTTATGCCTCGTGATTATGTTTTTAATGACTTATTATATATCCGTATAAAAATTAATAGATTTAATAATACTAACAATTTATGTTGTTAATTTTCATATTTGTTAGTGGCTTAATAGTTTAAGATGTCATTAAATTTATATGTCTATGTCATAAAATTATTATCTATTATAATAAATCAAAATCTATTTTGCCATATATAAATCTCTCATAAGTTTTGACTTTTGTTATTTATGATATTTTTTAAATAAATAATATCCACATGTTAATTTTTTTATTTTTAAAATTAAAAAATCACATAATATTTATATTTATATATATAAAATATTAAATGTAATAAATGTTTATTAAGATGTTTCTAAGATTTTATTGTAAAAAATATTTATTTTTTATTTTTTGATATTTAATATTTTTTTTAATCAATCATGTAAGATACATATCTTACAACTAGAATATCATTAAATGTTCTAGTGTGATTTAACCGATTCCATTTGCCCATACCATAATGAAATAAGTTAGTTTGGTCTGTTATTTATTTGAAATATTTATCGACTTATTTTAGTTTGATACTAATAATAGAAATGATAATAAGGAGTTTTTAGTGTTTGGATAATAATATTTCATAAGCGCTTATTTACTTAAATAGTAAGTTTTTGATAAGTTACTTCTTACTTACAATTACTTCTTACTTACTTATTTGCTTATTTAAGGGGTTTTAATAAGTTGTTTTATTATTATACATAAAATAAAAGTTTACCAAACACGAAAAATTATTTATCAACTTATTTCAATTTGATATCAGATAAGTTGATCTAAACATTTTTTTTAAAATTTCATTTTGACACCGCATAAGCTAATAATCACTTTTAAAGCGGAGGGTATACTCACCTTTCACCACTCACTTTCTTAGTGTCACGTTGGATTTCTCATCACTTACATTTCACTCATAAAATTCAGGAAATAGTCATCTTTCACTACCTCTCATTTTTTATTTCTTTTGAAAAAAATATTATTTATACATATATTATACTCATTTTTGTAGGGAATTAAAAACTCTGAATTTTGATATATTTTTTATGATTTTTTAATATATATATATATATATATATATATATATATATATATATATATATATATATATATATTAAAATCTAAAAACAATAAAAAAAAATACAAACAATAAAGCTGGACAACCACATAAGGAGAGAGAGGGCGGGATACCCTCGTCTCATCCTGTCCCCGCACTACCTAAACCGCGTCCCAGCTGTCTTGTTCAAAGGTGCGGTTTCCTCCCCTGCACAGCTTACCTACTATATACCCTTCAGTCATACAAATAAACATAAGTTGTTTTAAATAAGCAATCTCAAAAACCCCTTTAGTCATTCAACTTTTTAACTTTGTGTTTATTAAGTTATTTAACTCGTTTTAAGTTTTAAATGGTCATTTAATTTTTTAAAGCTTTGCCAGAGTTTGTCACTATAACCGCGGAGAACAATTATACACACACACACACACACACACATATATATATATATATATATATATATATATATATATTCATAATTTGTATTTACTACTTGATTTTTTATTTCAATTTTCATGTTTTTCTCGAAATAAATTTTACAACTTTATTTTTTTCTTCATTTTTATATGGCTTTTACAATCTGTTATTAGAATTTAATATATTTGCCTCGTTTCTACATGTTTTTTTCCATATGGAAACAGAACTTTATTCAATCTATGGTTTTTGATTTGATGATTATTGAAAACTTGTAGAATGTAGGATTATTACGGATCGAGGTGTTTTTAATTTACTTTTCAAGAATGTTCATCGTAGTCTCTAGTTTTAGTCTTGTTTTTGTTTTCTGTGTTTTTTTTATCTTGTTAGCATTTGATTATCGTTGTTGTGATCATTTGTTCCTCGTTTTGCTCTCTTTTTTGTTGCTAGTTGTGTTCCGGTATTAGCTTATATGTTTTTGCTTGATTATTGACATTATGGATCCAAAAAAATGATTATTTAGTTTATTAGTACCAAACTTGATGACGATAAATATACCTATTGGAAGTTATTTATGAAGAATTTTCTACGTGAGAAAACATATATGAGGTATTGTTATTGGTGTAATATGTAAAAAACCAGATGTAAAAATTATTAATTATGCAGCATTATTGGATGTGTAGAAAATAATCATTCTAATATTATTAATTATATAGTTCAGTTAATTGGCACCTAATTGACCAAGTAAATATATGAGGCTATGAAAACATATTATGAGAAAAAAAAACATACAAATCTAAATAAAAGTTGTAAACATGGATTTTGAATAACATAAAAACGAAATAAAAAATATAGTTATAAAATTAGTTTTTGAAAAGAAAAACATGCAATAACGCAATAAAAAATTAAGTTATAAAAAGTGAATTATAGGCGAAAAATATAAAATAAAGTTATAAAAACATGTGAAAACGAAATGAAAAATAAAGTCATAAAATGAGTTATATAAAAAACAAATAAAATACAATTTTAAAACGAATAAACACTAATTTAAAAGTTTCATAACTAATCAACTATAATAAATGAAGATCCATTTTGTCACATGTCAATCTCTCATGAGTTTTGACACTTGTTATTTTGTGATATTTTTAAAATCAATAATATCCACATGTCAATTCTTTGGTTTTTTAATTTTTAAAATTAAAAAGTCACATTATATATATATATATATATATATATATATATATATATATATATATATATATATATATATATAAAGTATTAAACCTCATAAATATGATATTAAATTACAATTAATATGTTTTTTTATTTGTTATTTCAAAATTTTATTTTAAGAAATATTTACTTTGATATTTAATCTTTTTTTAAATTAACTCGTGTAATGGTTTTATAACTACTTATATAATCAAAATTAAATTCAATGAATTTAGATAGAAAGAAGAAAAAACATTATAGAATGGTCCGTATGGTTTCCCAAAATCCGAAGTTTAGTACCCGTGGTTTAGAAACGTCATAGTTGGTCCCTGTGCTTTCAAAACTTTTGACAGTTGGTCCTTATCCCTAACTCCGTTAAGTTTTGTCCGTTAACTGAAGGGCATTTTTGTCATTTCACTACCACAGAGACCATTTATGATGTTTTCTCTTATTAAAAAATAAAAAATGAAATAATACTCTCTCTCTCTCTCTCTCTCTCTCTCTCTCTCTCTCTCTCGAACACGAGCCAAAAATATCAGCAACACCCCATCATCTTCCTCCCTCACCCTTCATCAAAAACTCCAAACACAAACATACACTTGAAAAATTGAAAACGCATAGCATGATGTTAATCCTTGTCTCAAGATTAGAGGAACCCTAGAAAAATATATTGAAAAGCTACTACAAAATCCTCAATATTAAATATCCAAACAAGAACTCTGATTTTGTTACCTAGAAAGTTTGGGCTTTCAATTTGCAACAAAAAAAGCTATAATCGGACCAGTAGGATCTTTTTAAACCCCAATCTTCTTGACAATCAAATGAAGTGATTGCTCCAGGTACTTCTTTCTTTTTCTTCGATCAATGACTTTCAGGTTCTTCCTTCTTTTTCTTCCTCCTCATGCTCGTTTCCTTCATCTCCATAGCCAAATCTGACCGACTTTAATCCTACTCCAATCACTTAAACCTAAAAGTGACAAAGTGGATTCAATCGAAGATCTTGATGAAGAATCAAAGTGTAGATTGTAACGCCCGTAGATCCGGGCTAGTCAATTTAGAGACGATAAGCATCAAAAAATGACTTTTTGATGGAAGATTATTTAGAAGGATTAATCTTAACCAAGTTGTAGTATATGTCTCGAGGTTTCCGAAAATATAAAGAACGCCGAAATCCGAGTTATAACGAAGAAGTTATGACCTGTCGAAGTTTCGCAACAAACTGGCACGGTGCCGAATGTCGTAAAAAGTGAGTTTTTGATAAACTACTTTTTGGCCTTAGTGATCTAAATGAAACTCGTAGTATTCGTTAAACTGAGAAGTTCGATAAAAAGAACGCCAAAATCTGACTTCGTATGAGGAAGTTATGATTTTTCGAAGTTTCAGCTTAGCAGTAGATAGCTAAAAACTCGAATTTTAGATCGATTGATTTTAGCCGACACGACCTAAACGAGAATCGAAGGTCTCGTCATTAGCAGTACAATGGTAAAAAGTTTGACGAAAACGGACGTCGAATGAAGAAGTTATGAATTTTTAACGGATTTACCAGTCCCGGTCTGTTAAAAATAATAATATAAAAATAAAGTCAAAATTTTCCGACGAAGTCTAAACGAAAGTTGTAGAGCATAATTTTCTCTACGCGTGCATATAAAGAACGTCAAAAATGGAGCCCGTATGAGAAAGTTATGGATTTTACAAGATTGGGCATATTTTTCGAGAAATTTTGCATGAATAGTGCTGCCACGTCACCCTCGCTCTGAGTTGGCCACGTGTCCGGAGCTGCTGCGTGGCGCGTCCGAGAAGCGACGCATGTCGCACAGGTGTCCGAATCGATGATGTGTCTGATGCGCTGGAAGCTTGCATGCGCGCCTCGTGTAGCTTCTGATCCATCCGAGCCTCGCATGAGCCACGAGCCCCCCCCCCCCCCCCACCTCGGACCCGGACTTCGGTCCAATCAGATCCCTCCAGCGAGGCCCTCGCATGCGCAACCCACGTGCGAGCAGGTGCTGCCTCCTTCGGATCTGCTGCCGCGTGACTTCTCTCCTGGCCGTCCGATCAGCAGCTCGCATGCTATAAATAGGAGGGTGCGAACCCTCCCGGCTAGAATTTAGAAATTGGCAATTTTGGCCCCTTTTTCAATATTTTGGCTATTTTCACGTCCCCCAAAGCCCCGGTATCAATTATAACCCCCGGAATACGCCCCAAAGTGCCCGAAGACCCGGAAAATTTATCTTTTCGGTTTTGAAGCCCGACCTTTCGCAGAGCCCGGTTTCTCAATATTACTCCCGGTTTTATTAGAAACGATCGTTTTAGGAAACGAATTGCTGCCCGATTTTCATTAAATCAGGTGAGTGTGTAGTCACTTTCATCTTACACATAGATATGAAGTATTTTATATAAAATATGTGCTATGTGTATATATGTTGTTTGTTTATTTGAGATGGATGTTGAATGAATGTTTTATACATGTTTAAAATGATTTAAAATGTATAAATATTTTATCTTCAAATATGTTGGGTAAAACATGGGTAGATAAAGTAGGAGGGATAAAAGTACAGTATAGATGTACGTTGGTAGCTATGAATTTAGTACAGTATAGATGTACGTTGGTAGCTACGGATTTAGTATGTTGGCAGCTATGGACTTAGTGCCTGTTGTATAAACCTTGGCGACGATGTGACTTCGTGCCTATTAGATAAACCCTGGCGACTATGAGACGTAGTGCCTATTGTATAAACCCTGGCGACGATGTGACTTCGTACCTATTAGATAAACCCTGGCGACGATGTGACTTCGTGCCTATTAGTTAAACCCTGGCGACGATGTGACTTCGTGCCTATTAGATAAACCCTGGCGACTATGAGACGTAGTGCCTATTGTATAAACCCTGGCGACTATGTGACGTAGTGCTTGTTGTATGAACCTTGGTAGCAATGGACTTTGGATAAATTCCTTAGGTCAATCCTGAGGAATGATTGGATGAAGGATAGTCGATTCTTGATCGACGTTTGTTAGTGCTTGTAGTATAAACCTTGGGCAACGATGGACTTCGTGCCTATTCCTTAGGAATGAGTGAGATTTGATTCTTAGGGTAAATCCTTAAGAAATAAATAAGATAATGGGGATTGGGTAATTGGGTTGATTGTTTGATGTTTAAGCATAATAAATTATTTATTGTGGGTTGAAAACCCTATATGCTCACCAGGCTCCCAAGCCTGACCCACTCAGTTTGTTTGTATCACAGGTATCGATACGAAGTTACTTTACACTGAGAGATTAAAAGAGATGTAGATCACTAGTGTAAGTTCTGTTTATGCTTATGTTTCTGTATTGACGATGACATCCCAATGGTTTAAGTGAATAAAATACATTTCTTCGAAAATGATTTGATAATATAATTATCATGTTTTTATGGGAGCAAATTCCGCAACACCCTTTTTAAAAGGATTACTCTGATTTTTATTTTAAAAAGCATAAACGAAATCGGTCTTTTCTGGCCGAGAAATTAGGGGATGTCACAGTAGATACACTGCATATCTTAAAGAAGTATCCAAGTGTAGATGCCCTGCACCTATCGAATAGGAATCGATCAATGTTCTTCCCCAAACTAGTCATAAGTGTGTGTGTGTCCATTTCTAGATCTGTAAGTTTGTATGTGTATCGATTTTAGGTGTGTAATATGTGAATGTGTAAGTGGAGGAAGGGGATTGTCGGAGATGAAGGGGTTTTGTCGGTGATGGAGAGTGCCAAAGATTAATCGAGTATCTGTATGTGTGTTGTGTGTATGTTGGGTAATCTTGAAGGTCCGATTTCAAATCCTTAGATCCATTGTAGTTACTCAAGTTCCTTGTACTTACACTCTCCCGATTTTCAGAAACATTTAGTTGAAGTTGTTGAAGATTTAGGTTAGGTATTTCATGGTTGTTAATGTGTGTTTGTGTGTGTTGATCGGGAAGAGAGAGAGAGAGAGAGAGAGAGAGAGAGAGAGAGAGAGAGAGAGAGAATATTATTTCATTTTTTTTCATTTTTTTTATTAAAATAAGAGAAAACATTATAAATGGTCTCTGTGGTAGTGAAATGACGAAAATGCCCTTCAATTAACGGACAAAACTTAACGGAGTTAGGGATAAGGACCAACTGTCAAAAGTTTTGAAAGCACAGGACCAACTATGACGTTTCTAAACCACGGGTACTAAACTTCAGATTTTGGGAAATCACAGGGACCATTTATAATGTTTTTTCTAGAAAGAATATATAGAAACCTTTTGTTGCATATTATAATGACGATTTTGAAATTTGTTGACAAAACTAAATCGTAATATGTGTCTAAATAAATACAAAACTAAAACTTAATTAACCAAATGTAACGTTAAGTAGTTAACCCTAAAACATAAATAAATAAATAAAAGTTTATTACTGTATAAAACTATTTTCTTCGTATAATTCTTTTAGCATCACCGAGTAATCGCCAAGGAAACGTATATCGAAACGGAGAATAGCGGTTGCAAGAGAGTTGTATGGTAGAAACAGCAGCGATGGAGGGTGGCCACAGAAGCGGCGACGCCGGGAGGGCGACGGCCGGAAGTGCCTCACCCGCTAGATCAGTCTCTGTCCTTTTCCAGTTTTCTTAAATACTGTCGAGCTAGGATTCTATAAATTTTCCAATGTAAACGAACTGTGAATAATTTTTGAATACTTTGTTATTAACTGTGCTAAGGAAGATGATGTTTGCCTAATAAATTTGATAATCACAGGTTTTATAACTTTAGTTGAAATTGTTACCGCCTTTTCGGTTAGCAAGGAAAATTGAGGATGGGGACGCAAAAGAAGAAGTTTGATTGATTTGACTCCTTTGAGGTATCGCTTCCAATTCAAATAATCATTTTGGAGAGTTGATGAGATTATTGGGTTAATCTGTGATGCACATAACTCATTTTTGGCTGATTGATTTGATTTGATTCTCATGATGCTTTTGTTTAGTGGTTTTCGACAACCCATGTTTTTTCAAGCTTCGCGAGATGTTTTTTCAAGCTTGGCGAGTGGAGACTCTCTTTTTTCCTCCGTCATCTATACGTGGATAAAAAAAATTATGAAGTTCAGTTGAGATATTCTTGTCTATGCATAACGTCTAGAAACAAGGGGAAAAAACCATCATACATTAAAGAAGTTGCTTAGCTTAGCAAGTTAGCATGGTATTTGGTTTAATGGGCTATATCTTATTGGCTAGGTTTAATGGGCTAGAATGGTATTAGCCTATTAGGTTTTGGATAGCAGATAAAAAAAAACTCATCCGGTAGCAAGACCAACTATACATGAATAAAAAGACAATCTAAAGAAAGACCGAAACCGAACTAGTCTAGATCTAGACCGGAGTTAAAAAGGGACCAGTTTGAAAAAAGAAGGGGACTGTTCTGAGACCGGTACCAAAAAATTCAAAGATCGATCCAAGCCAAGATCTGAAACCGACCTGAGAGCGGTCTAAAAAAAGAATGAAATCCAAAGTTTATATTCATATCATTTTTGTGTTAATGACACATACCTAACTTATCGCCTACTTTATTTTATTAAATTTTAATGTATCACCTGAAAACAAAACTAAAACACCGAAATCGAACTTAAAAATCCCCGAAATTGAATCGAAAAGATGCACACAAAGACAGTGAGACCAAACCAAAAAGGACCGAAACTTGTCCTAAAAATACTTATCCGAAAAAGACCGTATGGGATAGGTCCGAATAAAGACCAGACAATTATGAGGCTGGTCTTAAAAGAATGGAACCCGAGATCAACAACTAATGTGTAGTTCCAAGACCAACATTTATTTTAAGAGAAAATTAATCAAATGACCAAAAGAAGGGGGTGTTTGTAGCAAATGACCATGAAAAACATAAATTTATTAAATGACCACGACTTCGGCTGAGAGGGGCTTTGCGGAAGTCCTTACGCTCTGAGGAATCGAATACATGGGGAAAAGACAAAAAAAGTGCTTTTACATAGTTCCGCAGAGAGGGGCTCTGCGGAAATGAGTACACCTCTGCGGAACGCATGTACACCTCTAAGACATTTCCTCAGAGGTGTACATGCGTTCCGCAGAGGCGTACTCATTTCTGCAGAGGCCCTCTCTGCGGAACTGTGTAAAAGCACTTTTTTGTCTTTTTCCCCACGTGTTTGATTCCTTAGAACAATTTTCCCATTCCTCGGAGCGTAAGGACTTCCGCAAAGCCCCTCTCGGTGGAAGTTGTGGTCATTTAATAAATTTGTGTTTCCATGGTCATTTGCTACAAACACCCCCAACCTTTTGGTCATTTGATGAATTTTATCTTATTTTAAAGTTTATTAATCACTAAGAATAAATTACAATTTTGGTCCTTAAGCTATACATATGTTTACAACTTTGGCCCTAGTTTTGAAATTTTGATACCATACATCCTCATGGTTTCCAAATCCATCACTATTGGTCGCCGCCTCTGCTACTGTTGTATATCTCTGTTAGGAAGCCTCACGTGTCTTGCACACGATGGTTTTTTTGTCTATTCCCTCCCCATATGATCCCAACGTCCATATTTAAAATAGAACAAATTACTAAAATGGTCCCTGTTGTTTGCATAAATTCCGCGTTTGGTCCCTATAGTTTATTTTACACGTTTGGCATCCTTAACATTTGATTTTAATACGTGTTTGGTCCCTACGCCCGTCTGTCGTTAGCCCTCCCAGTTAATACACCCTACGTGCCTGGCACGCCAGGGGTATTTTTGTCTTTTTAAGAACGGTTTTCAAATACGAGATGAATCTAATCTTTCTTCTCTACACCTTCGACCTCTACTCTTCTTCTCTGCAACTCGTTGATTTCAGAAATTGATAATGGTGATAAGGTGTGATTGTGGTTATCCAACTGTTATACGAACTTCAACGACCAAGAAAAACCCTGAAAAGCGATTCTATTGTTGTATTGGACGGGTGATTTTTGGTTTAATCGATTCTACTACTTGATCTCAACACTTAATCGAAGTTACACCTAATTATTACAACTGCAGGGACCACGATGTGGGTTTCTATGTTGGGTTGATGAAGATACCACTGCTTGCTCTCAATACTTAATCACTAGCCAAAGCATACAAACCAACGTCCAAATCTGATAAAGGTTTTTTGAAGTGATAATATAACAACTTATCCTCCTCAACTTGATGAAGCTCCTTCATTATTTCATGAATTTTGTGAGCACATAATGTATCAATATCCAAAAGATCAATATATGTGACTTTTCCCTTCACGTATTTTCTGTCAGGGAACTCTGTGAACTCTCCACCATAGTGCAACTTGATGGAGAACACAGTCGGGTGACCACCTGTGGAGAGAAAAACTTAATCTTTACTCTCTTACATGTATGTTCTAAAATGAATCTGATGAACAAAAATTCTATGCTTACCATATGCTTCAAGAAGGTCGATTTCATCCATAGATGCTCTATTCTTCCATATAATCATCGTCGCTTGGGAGAGGGTTTTGACGTGAGGGTTTTCCAAAAAGGGTGATCAATTTGGGAGAGGGTTTTGACGTGAGGAAGAAGACGATCGGAATGGTACAAGACTAGAGTCTATTTCATATTAGGCGCCATGTTTAAAAAGACAAAAATACCCCTAGCGTGCCAGGCACGTGGGGTGTATTAACTGAGAGGACTAACGACAGACGGACGTAGGGAGCAAACGCATATTAAAAGCAAATGTTAGGGATCCCAAACGTGCAAAATAAACTATAGGGACCAAACACGAAATTTGTGCAAACCATAGGGACCATTTCAGTAATTTTTTGTTTAAAATATTGAATTAAAAAGCATCATCTTCCACCTTACACCTACACCTTATGACACTACTTTGACCTCTCTTCTGAAATTTCTTACATGAAACTCGATCAAGCAATATGGTGATTTTTCATAGTTGAATCCCAACAATCATGATCACATCATGGACTAACATTAACTCATGTAAATATAACAAAATCACGTTCTATGTTAGTTGGGTTGTTGAGTTTCTTCATATGTTTTCAATTTGACTAGTGTTTCGTGTGTTTTAGGGATCTTTTCGATGAAAATGTCACTGTCTTTTGGTAGGTTTAAGACAGAAAGTTGTAATGGTGGTGTGTTAATGTAATGGAAATCTCTTTTGGGATGAAACCTATATTTGTTAATAAAATTTTCACAAGGGTGAAGTTGTTTTCCAGGAGGTTTATCTAATATTAAACTATACATTGTTTGTAAGAATGATTATGTGATAATTTTGTGGAAGTTTTAGATCGCAACATATCACAGAGTGAACAATACAAAGGGTATTTATGTAATTATCATATCAATAAGAAATGTTATAAAAAGTATGAAATTGTGATGACAAATTGCGTAATGTTTGCTTCTTTTTGTTTTGAGAAATTGCATTAGACATTTGGTAAAACTATACATGCAAAGTAACTTTATTCGACTTTATTCGGTCAACGAGCAATAGATATTTGGTGGTTTTGTGATCAAGATTGCATTTTTTCTTTTTCATTCTCAAAATAAATTTGACAAACTGGATTGGTCAATAATTATATTGCACGGGTCCAAATACATGCAAAATGTGTCATACCAAATATTACAAATTGTTGCATAATAAAACCAAATAAACAAGTTTTGTTTAGACATTAACCAACAATGCGGCTATTGTCATTGTCTTGTAGTATATTTAAGATAATTATAATGTTTTATAACAAATTAATGTTATAATAAGTATTTCAAAGTTAATGACAACGACATAGTTACTTTTAATCTTATATATTTATTAATATTTTAATTATATTATAGTATCAACAATATATGAAAATTCACCTAGTATATTACAATATAGTCGATTTGACTTTAACCATATTATTTTGTAACCACGGAGTTTTCAACTTTTTGACTTTAACCATATTATTTTGTAACCACAGAGTTTTCAACTTTTTATTAGTACATGACATGCACGGGTCACTGTTGTGAACAAATGGTATCTGCTATGTGTCTTATTTTAATTTTTGCCAAAGCAAATTGTGTGTACTAACGGGTCTCGCCTAAACTCGCATAACGGGCCTCGCCCTAACTCGCATAACGGGCCCCGCCCAACATACAAAACATACAAGTATAACAAAGGTAATAGCATACAAAATAACTATCAGGCCCCGCCCAATAAACATATAAACTCATAACTTATGCACTAATCACAAAGATAAATAGCATACAAAATGGTTATTAGGCCCCGCCCGATAAACATATAAATACATAACATATGCAAGAGTCACGCAGACATCTAGCATCTAAACATAAGAAACCATGGGTCGGCATTGGTGCCTTTAACCCGCTAATCACAGTGAGGAAACTCACCTCGCCGACAAAATCCACAGCTAACAGCTCACACAGCCAACGAACGAGTGACATACACCTCCTAACAAACCATACAAGGTAAACCCTTAGTCAACCTTCTAAAAACAGCAATTTGACCAAAAGTCAACACTCAAATTCAACGGTCAAAGTCAACAATCAACAGTCAACATTTCCATCAGTTGACACTCACGTCGTGACCAGTCCTTGGTGACGTCGTGAGAACGCACTCAGCCAGATTCCAACTCAACTCGCTTCAACTCGGTCAACTCGGTCCCAGATGACCCACTCAGCAGACCTCACGACGTGAACCTTCCTTGGTCACGTCGTGAGCTCAGACAGTCAAAACATTCGCGTATAAACCACTCTCACGTCGTGACACTCCCTGTGTCACATCGTGAGCCACGTCTGATGTTAAATCCTAATGTCTTAAGTCCTTAATCCATTAAGTCATCCATTCCAACTTTCTAGAGGGCTTTCATACATCAAAAGCAACATAAAAATCTTTGCTTTATGGACATGCATGTCCAATGCATGTTTTGAACTTGATTAGGTCAAAATGGTGAAAATGAGATCCAAATCTCATTCATGGGACCAAAACTCAACCAAACCATAGATCTAGCACACCAAACCTCAAAGGGACCTCATGGATCCATAAAGTTGCCAACTTTATGGAATCCAACCATCAAACCACCTCCAACATGAAGAAAAAGGCATAAAAGTATAGATCTAGAAGAATAACACATAAATGTTGGAACTTGAGGACTTACCATGGTCCAATGTATGATCTTTAAGGTGGTGAGGGAACTTGCTTGTTGGATCTAAGCACCAAGAACATCTTTTTCTTCTTCAAAACACCAAAATCTTCATGAATGGATAAAAAGGAGAGGGGAGGCTCAAAATGGTGGAAGGGGGGCTAGGGTTTCTCTCAAGATGACCTAGATATGATGGAGGCTCATAAAATGCCCCAAAAACACGGAACCAACCCTTATATATGTTGAAAACCCTAAAAACTCGTGGGCATGGGCTGCACAGTTCTCATGTTGTGAGCCCTTAATGATCATGTTGTGAGCACAGTTTAAATCAGCATTTCCGTTTAATCGCTTCTCACGTCGTGAGCTCCAACTGCTCACGTCGTGAGTTCAGTTTTTCCTCGAATAGTCATAACTTCTTCGTTTCAACTCCGATTTCGACGATCTTTATATCCACGGAATGGTAATGAGAAGCTCTACACTTCTATCAACTCCCCCTTGCCATAAAAATTTCCAAACTAAAATCCAAAATTCATAAAATGCCTGAACTGCCACTTTACCGATATACCATTGGGCTCCAAAACACAAACCGACCTCCCAGATCATCTAAACTACATTACCCACACTCAAAGGGGTCTAGGTCTCTTTCCCAAAGGCCCTAAGCCTTATGATGACCGGTCCTCGGGTCACGGCCCTGAATTATGAAACGATTCGGAACAGGGCGTTACAAACAACATATAGTAGTTTACTAAAGAAAACATGATCTAGGAGTGACATCATTGAGCATAAGAAAAAAGCAGCCACTTTTCAATCTATCCTACCACCAGAACTATAATACTGCACAATCTTTGGATGGCTTAACCGACTCGGTAAAGAAACTTCCTGAAAAAATCAATAAATATCATTTAGCTAAATGGTTTTCAAAAAGGATAAGATCTGAGGAACGTGACATGTATTGGATTTCTCAATTTTGTCAACACCAACTATTTTCCATTGGAATCTGCCCAACTATTTGGAAGACCAAATCCCATGTTAGTTTGACAAAGCACCTGACCAACTCAAAAGTCTACGAAAAAATGGTAAGAAATTGTCCCATTTCATATATTTGTCATGGTTTCATTAGGGTCATCCATTATGAGATACCATAGGTGAAGAAGGTTTGAAATTTAAGAAATATACCACATTAGGACATGTAAAATCAAACGTCATGCAGAGATTGTTGATTCCGTTCCAAGGGTTTTGAGCAGGAAGTTCCTTTCCTACAAAACGATGAAATAAATTAAAGGTCAGATTATTATTTCTAAATGACGCCAATAATAACAAACAATAAATAAATAAATATATAAAATTGCGCTTTCTAAAAACTATGGGCTTGGAATTCCTTCTACCATTGATCTAAACAATGGAGTCACTTACAGTGGGGAATTGAACTTTGAATTTGGCAAGGGGCATATTCATCGATCACATAAATCAACTCTTTTGTATTACAATCTTCCATTGTAGCAACAATATTAAATTTCTCACCTAACATCTTCATACAACTATTACATAAATAGGTTAAACCACAGCATAATTCACACAAACTTAATAAAACTTTTACTTTTTTTTTTATTAACAAAATGTTTAGTACGTATCTTCAATCAAATGGCTTCAATCCATCTGAACTGTTCAGACCCATGTATTCATACAAATCTCTCTTAGGCATTTAATCAAACACATGACAAACACAATTGCAAACACAACCATATACATGGAAGAGAAAAAAAGTGATCACAAATTGGCTCTCAAACATGAAACAGAAGGAAACAGAAACTTTAGACCATAAGGTTTTATTCTTAAAAATTGTTTGTGCATCTTTTGACACAGAAGATGATGCATTATATCGAAATTATAAGTTGAAAAGCTAAAAAATCTAAAAAAAAATAGCCAAAATAGTCAAACAACCTCAGCAAGTGCATCATAAGACATCGCTGCAACTTTCAACCTCTAGATGTTGTTTCATGTGTACAAATTTAAAAATTACCCAAAATAGTTAAAAATGAAACCCATGGATGCTGTTGTATGTGTAAAAATCAAATGGATAGATGAAATATTAATTTATATGTATGGATTAGTATTAAAATGGTCATTCATTACTAAGTTCGGGTGTGCAAAACTATTATCAACAATATCTAATTAACAATTTCGTTTGACACAACCAAAAAAAATACCCGATTCATTGTAAGTTACCAAATCTTGAAGGCCATTAATCATCAAAAAAATTTGGTTGTTATTTCTTGTACTTACAACCAACATTTTTTAGAGTTAGATGCAACAAATAGAGGTTATAGAGCACTAAAAGAGAATCTGAAGAGGGCACATAGAATTTTGATCAGCAAGCTCCTCTATATCCAAAGACGAACTCTTTCATTTCTCAGCCTCCATTTGCATTTGTGTATCAACCTTTTTTAATATTTATATAGAAAAAAAGTAGGTAAAGAACAACACAAAATCGGTTTCTACAATAAAAAAATCATAATGTGATAAAGAAAGTCACACAAGCATTTCATCGAACACTTATTGTGCATAAGAGTTAAAATTGCCAACTTTTTCGATCAGGTGAAAAACACTTCACGGAAACCCATAATTACTTCTGGGAATCATGATAAAAAAAACAGATTAGAATTGAGGTAAATCCGAAAATCCATTTGTGAATTTCTTCAAGTCTATCTGAAAAACAGGAATTACACATTTGGAATAACAAATGACGGAATTACCTTTGGATCTTTGAACGAAGAGAGATGCAGAAACTGATGAAGTGGAGATTTATAACATATGGGGGGTGTGGATGTAGGACTGACATCAAGTCCAACGATGTCGCCAACTATATCGATTCCGGCCTGATCGATTTCTTCTCTGACTCTTCCCCTTCCCTTTTCTCCAGTACTACCGAAGAGGATGTTGATGAAGCAATCAGAGGCGGTGGATACATGTAACCATCTCTATAATCATTTATTGGAGGTCATAGCGGTGGGCAGGAGAAGAACATGTATAGTTTGGAAGACGGAAGTGGTAGAAAAAGGGAAGTGGTCGTCACAATTCGATCGACTGTTGAAGCATGAGGATGCGAGAAACGGTGGTGGAGTACATAAGTCATATCTATCAGTGGAGAGAAGGCGGTGGAAAGTATCAGAACCGATAGTTTTAGCCAAGCAGAGAAAAAGGTAGAAGGGGGAATATTGAGGGAGTCGGGAATGGATCTGGAGAAAAAAGAAGGGGGATGCGGTGGATTTCATTGGAGGATATGAAAATTGGAGGAAAAAACGGTGGATAAAAGAGAAGAAAAATGCATGTCCTATGGTGTCAGAAGCGGATGACATTGCTCACTGAAGCCTCAAGTCCATGCAAGTCAATGCAAAGAAAACCACCGACTCCAAACTTCCAAACTTGCTACCGTAGACAACCTAGAATTAATAGTATATATAATGTAAGTTTAATATTAACTCTTTATTTTTCAAAATAATATATTCTATATTTGTTAATTTCAATGGATTCAATATATATATATATATATATATATATATATATATATATATATATATATATATATATATATATATATATATATCCGGTAAGAATTTTTTTTTTTTTTGTAAGAAGGTAAGAAATTTTTTTCTACATATTTTTTAGACGAACAAAACAAATGAATCACTAGATGAATCAAAAATAACATGATTCACAAAAAAAAATTCTCAAAAAAAACATCTCGATAATTCATTTATACAATGATTTTGTTGTTATTCACTAAAATTGTTATAAAAGTGAATTTTTTCTTAATTTACTTAAAAATGAATCATGGTGATGTTTTTTTGGGAATTTTTTCTTGTGAATCATCTAATGATTCATTTTGTTAGTTCGCTAAAAAAATATGTAGAAAAAAAGGTTTTACCTTCCTACCAAAATTTTCCTTCTTATTTGATCTTGACTATATATATATATATATATATATATATATATATATATATATATATATATATATATATATATATATATATTAAAGTAGGACACCTCTTAGGAGGGTACTGTTCGTGAGGTTATCTTACCTGGGTTACTCTACCATGGTCACCGCTCTCTATTCTTCTCTTTGATTCCATCGCCTATCGACTCTAGATTCCAATGGCATTGACTCCAGATTCAATGACATCGATGTCTAAGCTAATAGGGATTAGATTGTTGTCCACCTCTTCTTCTTTCGCTTATTTACCTAGGTTAATCTCCACCGCTTTTCTTTATCTGCTTTTGTTGTACCTCATGCCGTTTTCTTCTCTATCTCAACAAGAATTGATTTTTTCCTCATCGTCACCGCTCCACCAAGGCTGTGCGTCGTCGCCGCTTTCGCCGAAACCCGCTCCTTCCACTCGCCTGCCTACCGCCTCTCTTCTGCTTCCACATTTACCATCACCACCGTCTGCTCCCATTCGTCTCTACCGACTCTTAGGGTTGGTTTTCACCATCACTCATCTGAACATCTCTCAAAACGCCAATCCCCATCACCGGTGGATGCTTCCTTGATATTTAGATGTGCTCCATAAAGTTTTTTTCTGATTTTCTAGGGTTTTTGTCTAGCTTACATGTTAAGATCGACAACACCACCGGAGGAACCGATAAAGCAGGAGGTGGCGAAAACCAACGGTGGAAACCGGTTGTTGGTTGCAGCCTTCTTCCGATTTACAGACGAATCGGAAGTGGGATAGATGGAGATTTGTTGATGTATACAAAAAAGGCGATTTTGGTAGCATCAGAGGTGAAATCCTTATCTTCTTAACGAAGCTTTGGATCCCTGGGTAAGTGCCCTGTCTTACCTTATGTATATATATTCATATAATTGTCTTTTTTACTCAAATCTATGTTATTGATGTTCAATTCCCTCCTACTTAACAAATCAGAAAATCTACCATGTAACAGTTGAGGTATGTGTGGCCACTGCAATACACTCCGTCAAGCACGTGCTCTCGAAGATCAATTGATTTTTGGCGGCGTCAGCGCTGCTAAAATCACTCTCACCAAAGGCCCTCCGGTTACACCTCTGGATGAAAGGTTCTCTACATCCTCTTCATTTTCAATCAAAATTCCTATTTTTCCTTTTACAAAATTATATTTTTTGTGAAAATGTTATCTGTTGGTCTCATCGTAACGTGGCTGCATAAACTGTTTGAAGTGTGTATATAGACTATAGCTCTTTGCCTTCCATACCTCGATCACGTATATCAACCTTCAATTTAGATTTAGGTCTCTTCCATAGTTTGTAGTTAGGTCAATAGTTGGAGTTATGATAGGATCGTTTTGCAAGAATTTGAGTAACATATCTCGCTCTATTTTTTTCAATAATATTGAAAGCAGGGGATGTAAATGATGAGTCAAGCTTCACTTCTAATCTCATTCTGGGGGTATGCCTTAGAGACTGCAACCTACATTTTTAATCTTGTCCCAACTAAGAAGGTTGCCAAAACACCTCACAATATGTGGACAGGGAAGGTTCCCTCGTTAGCACATATCAAGGTTTGGGGTTGTTAAGCTTTCGTTAGACGAGAGACTCACGACAAGCTTGAACCTCGAAGTGAGAGATGTATTTTCATCGGTTACCCACAAAAGTCATTTGGATATTTGTTTTATAGACCTAGTGACAACGTGGTCTTCGTAGCATGAAGGGGAGTCTTTTGCGAGAGAGAGCTCATATGCAAAGAGGACAGTGGGGGTACAATTGATCTTGAAGAAATTCAAGACTCAAATGATGAAGGAACCTCTGAAAATGCTAGGGCTCAACCTGTGGAAGAAATTCCAGTTGAACCAATTGACGAGTCATTACCTCTTAGGCATTCTAGTAGAGTTAGCATTCCGCCTGTCTTTTATGGTTTCCATATAATGATAGAAGGTGATACATTTATCAGTGATAATACACTAGTAGATTTGGATGAACCCGCTAACTACAAGGAAGCAATGGCGGGCCCTGAGGCTGCTAAGTGGAAAGAGGCAATGGACATCAATATCAAGTCCATGTATGACAACCAAGTTTGGAATTTGGGTGACAATGTACCAGGTCGTACGACAGTTGGGTGCAAATGGATCTTCAAGAAGAAGACCGACATGGATAGAAAGGTACACACTTTAAAAGCTCGACTGGTTGCGAAGGGCTTTACTCAAACCCCATAGGTTGACTATGATGAGACCTTATCACCAGTAGCTAAGATTAAATCTATTAGGGTAATATTGGCCATAACTGCGTTTCATGACTATGAAATTTGGCAGATGGATGTCAAAATCGCTTTCCTTAATGGGAAGTTGGTTGATGATGTTTACATGAGTCACTTAGAGTGTTTTGTGGATGCAAAGTATCCCAATAGAGTGTGTAAGCTTGAGAAATCAATCTATGGATTGAAACAAGCTTCTCGCAGATGGAATCTTTGCTTTGACGAGAAAGTTAAAGAGTTTGGCTTCTCTAGAAGTGAAGATGAATCTTGTGTATATTTCAAAGCTAGTGGGAGTATAGTAACCTTCGTGGTATTGTATGTTGATGACATACTTCTTATAGGTTACGACATTCCAACCTTGCGAGAAGTTAAGTCTTGGCTTGGAAAGTGTTTCGCTATGAAATATCTGGGAGAGACTGCTTATATTCTAGGGATAAGAATTTTGAGAAACATGAGCAAAAGACTAATTGGACTTAGTTAAAGTATGTACTTGGATAAGGTGTTAAAGCGTTTTAGCATGGAAAATTCCAAGAAAGTTGAGTTACCTATCTAGAGCAATACCAAACTGAGTAAGACTCGGAGTCCAAGTACAGATGTCGAGATAGTGGAAATAAGTCGAGTTCCATACGCTTCCACCATTGGATCGATCATGTATGTTATGACATGTACTCGACCTGATGTGGCCTTTGCTTTGAGCATGGTTAGTCGATATCAGGGAAATCCAGGTAGAGCTCATTGGATAGCAGTCGAGAATATTCTTAAGTATCTGGGAAGAACTAAGGACTGGGTCCTTGTGCTTGGTGGCAGTGATAACTTAAAAGTGATTGGGTATAGTGACACCAGTTTTCAGACAGACAGAGACAGCTTCCGTTCTCAGTCTGGTTGGGTATTTACCTTAAATGGAGGAGCGGTAACTTGGAAAAGTTCCAAACATGAGACGGTGGCTAATTCTACCTGTGAATCAGAGTACATAGCAGCAAGAGAAGCATCGAAGGAGGCTATATGGTTGAAGAACTTCATCGGAGACCTTGGAGTTGTGCCATCCATAAAGGAGCCAATGGAGATTTTCTGTGATGATGAAGGAGTGGTTGCCCTGGCAAAGGAACCGAGAGATCATGGCAGATCGAGACATATCAACAAAAAAATACCATTTTATCAGACATAGAGTAGAAGAATGACACCTCATCGTGAAGAGGGTATCATCATAAGAGAATCCTGCAAATCCCTTCACAAAGGGTATGAGTAGGATTAAGCACGTTCAACATGCAAGGAGCATTGGTCTGAACAATGATATTAGTTTTAGTAGTTAGATAGGTATTTAGAAACTTGTAACAAAGTAAATGCAATTGACTTTTGATGAGCAAGTAATAAAGAGTTATTTATAAGTAGTGTTTACTATATTTTGTCAATTGTTTATTATTGTGTTTCATTTTGCATGTTTTACTTCGCGAATAATCTGGTTATTCAAACATCCACAGTCGATCATACTTTTGGAAGTAAGTAGTGAATAAATACTGTCATGAATTGGATTGTAGATTGTCTAAAGAGTTTTAGACAAAGCAATGGCTTTGATGTAATGTTCATGAGTACTTTGAAATGGAGATTTAAGTATTGGATTAACCCGCGCTGTGAGAATTAGTTCATGGAATTTATCTTCTGAGACAATAATATCCTATAATCTTTAAACGGAGATATATAAGTCGTGGTTTACAAATCAATTGTGCATTGATAATATGTAAACACATTAGTAACTTGATGTTATAAAACGTATTGTTGTGCGTGATTTGGTGAGTAAATAGCACAAGCATATAAGTAAAAGTTTATATGTTCCTTTTTTTCTTAATGGGAAAAAGCGATATCTTGGGCCACTCGATGATTTGGTGTTGACTTATAGTGTCGGGCCCAGCCCGGACTAAATTGATATGTTCGATTATTAGTTATTTGTCATTACAGATCAGAAACTGGGAAACAAAGTATTAGACAATAAGATTGATTATGTTCCATGTCGTTTGTCCACATGATATATTGCAGAACAAAGGATTATATGATCACTTATCTTAGGACACGTAACTAACTAATTCAGAGTTCGACAACAGCTTTGAGAGCTACAATTTGGTGATCTGTTTAAAGTTATACTGGCAACTATAATTATTAGACTTATCCAAGAGGGAGACTGTTGGATTAGGTGTCTAAGCCCATAACTATAATTAACTATAATTGGTATATACTTGAATTGATAGTAGCACAGTCGTTTTGGGTTGCCTTCAAAACTAGCAACTAAATAGGATGACTTTTGGAGAGAGAGGTTGAATTTATCATTTGATTAATAAATTGAAATAAATAATTTGTTAATATCTTATGAGAATAATATATTAATTAGAAATAACAATATTTAATTAATATTTAATCTGAAATTAATTGGAATTAATTTTGGGATTAAAAGAATTAATTAAAAGTGTAGGGGCTAAAGTGCAATTGTTCAATAGTTGAGCAAGAGGTTCCAGTACCTTCCTAGGAAAGGAGGTTGATAGTTTTCATATGGATAATCTAGGGTTTCTAGATTATCCCATGTGGATAAATGTGGAGCTGGATAATTACCAATTTGAAATATTAATATTATATTCAGATTAGGGTTATCCAGGACATCCTATCTGCACTATAAATAGACCTCTAACCCTCATGATTTTCGGCCACTTGAAACCCTAGAAGAATAGCCGAAATTCTTAAGCCTCTTTTCCTCTCTCCTCTCTCATCCTCTTGTTAGTGTTGGGTGTGATCTACTAGAGGCACGACACTTATGGTGCTTGCTCTTGAAGCTTCAACAACACCAAGGATTTGTATTGTTATTTCCATATAACAATTAAGGTATGTTTTCTTAACCTTGTTCGTGATTTCGAAAATATACTAGTAGAATTAGGTTTTCCATTTGATGTTTTAAAGTTGTATGTTACATTAGAGAAAACATAGATCAAGAATTAGGGTTGCATGCACACATAGGTTTTTGTTTGTTATGCTCAAAACCAACAATCTTATCCCTCTATCGTTGTTGATTTAATTCTTTCATGTTCAGGTAATGTGATCATTTGTCAGCTTTTATGATGTTCAAGTTTTAATTTTAAGTCTTTCATTGCAAACTCAAAAGTTTTATATTTTGAAACTTGATCTTGAACACCATGTTTCCATCAATTGGTACCATCATGCATGTTTAGATCATCCAACTTTATTGTGGACCCTGGATTAAACTTACGTATTTCCTCACCATATGACCACAATATGGCATAATGCTCTTTTAACTTACTTTCTATCTCACCAATTGCTCTTTTCTTTGCTCTTTGATACTGGCTAACACAAACATTTAGGCTATACTTCTCTTTTATATCCTCTTGCAATTCTCTACAACTCAAATTTAGTTTTTCCAATATTTGCTTGGAATAGTTGTTGGCAATCCCGTTATCTGTAACAAGTGATCCACGATGCAAATTTCTAGAGCAATTATGGTATGGTATCAAGCTTTTAATCTGGAAAGATCTCTCTTTGGTCATCCACGTAGCCCGAAATCTAAATGGACACTATACTTTACTCCTCTTTTCCCACACCTAACCAATAATCTTTCTTTATATGATTTTTTATACCACAAACCATAACCATGGTCCATAATATAGTTTGTTAGACACTCCTTCAGTTCTTTTGGATCTTTAAACTTCATCCCAAGAACCAGTTTCATTGACCTTCAAGGTATAGAAGGGTTATGAGTAGTGTATACAATTTCATCAAGATCATCATCAGAAGTAGAATCATGTTGACCACTTTCTTGCTCAACAACAAACTATGTGCAAAAATAACTATCATCCTTACTCTTTAGCTTGATTATGTCATCTTCTTCTTCATGGTCCACATATATTCCATCAAACAAAGCATCATCACTTGACTTTACTATTTGATCGTCATCTACCATGTATCATATTAAATATTCACCATGAATATCAACATATAAACTGATTCTACCAACAATATAAGCATGTCGAAGGAATTGTTGGTAATCAAGAACACATTGTAGCTTCCTTAGTCTAGTTGCTATGTTTGGTCTTGGAATACAATAATAAACATGTCTACAAAATTCCCCGATGAGCTTTCTCAAGAATTATAAGAATGAGTTGTACTCCATTAAACCAAAATTAACACCATTTACCATAATGATTTTCGGATGGTGATATTTCATTGGTTTAAGGACAAAACACCCATAGTGATGTACGTCGGCTGTAATAAGCCCATCCATCTAGCTGACTCCACTGTTCGACGTCGACTGGTAATGCATTTCTTACAAGAATTTTAGGGGTTTTATAATAGGGTTTAGAATTTCGATCAAAGAGTTTGCACCGTTTACGGTGCAAGAGCAATTTGGGGGTTCGATGTTTGATTAGGGAAAATGATTGTAAAAAGGGTTTTAACGGGTTTGTTTAACGTTCGTTAAGGAGGAAAAGGATTTTTACTGGTTTTACCTTGGATAACAGGTTAACATAAGTAAAAGGGACAATGTTACCATCTAAAAACATAAAACCGTTTAACCGACAAATTTAAGACATTCTGAATGAAAAGTTACTTGGCAAAGAACCCTCTTTAATAGTATGTATCTATCTAGATGTCTTTCTTAAAATTCTATACCGTTGGTTTAGCCCTCATATTTCCAGATATTTACAGATGTACCCTCGCGTTTCACACACGTGTGCCCGAAGCCCTCAGCTTGGTTGCTTGCGGATTTATATGCCCTGGAAAACACTTATCTCAACCCTCTCTCTGTTTGGCTTACCTCTCTCTCATTCATCCCGCCGTAACCTAGCGGCGATCTAGCCATTCTCTGGTCGGATCTCCGACTAATCTATCCATACCTATTATCCTTCCCTCTCCTCTCTCTCTAGCTACCTGTACCCATTTCAAAAACAAAACAAAAAACAAGCATCTACAAAAAAGCGAAAAAATTTCTAGGGTTTCTGCGGTGTGTTTTGTTGTAAGTTGAATTTTTATCTGAGTTTCCCTTCTATCTATCTATTAAGATTTGAAATAAGAAGGGGGAGAGGGAAGTTACAAAAGCAAAAAAAAGAGAAAAATACCTGGAAAAGAGAAAATTTTTGCTAGGGTTTTGAGATGGCGGCGCAAGTTCTTCAACCTCAATCGGTGAACGGTGGTGCTGCATCTGGTGGCAACGCTCAGCAGTTTGTCCCGACGTCGTTGTATGTCGGTGATTTGGAGATGAACGTCACCGATTCGCAACTGTTTGAGCTGTTTAGCCAGCTAGGTCAGGTGGTTTCGGTTCGAGTTTGCAGGGATTTGTCTACTCGACGATCTCTTGGCTACGGCTATGTCAACTATGTGAACCCACAGGATGGTTAGTTCCGCCGAAATCTATTTTCTTTAGTGAAATGTGTATAATCTGTCTAACTTGCTAGCGTTTCGCTTTCTTCTGATAGTACTTGATTTCATTTAGCAATAATAGTAGCTGAAAGTCGAATCTAATATGCAAATAAGTAACTGGATTCGTTTTTGATGAAGACGAAATTAAAAACCTAGAATATAAATGCATTGTGTCAAACATTTGGATTGATCTTCAAGATTTATGTCTCAAACTCCATTTATGTTAATGACAGCTGCAAGGGCGATAGAGGTGCTGAACTTCACACCTCTCAATGGAAAGGCTGTTAGGATAATGTATTCCCATCGTGATCCCAGTGTACGCAAGAGTGGATCTGGGAATATATTTATCAAGGTATCTAAACATCTAAATCTATCTCACTCTGTATTTGTTTTCTTCATTACTGATTGATCTCTTGTTTGTTTCTTGAATGTCACAGAATTTGGACAAGGCAATTGACCAAAAAGCACTTCATGACACCTTCTCTACATTTGGCAACATCCTTTCTTGCAAGATTGCTACTGACATGACTGGTCAGTCAAAGGGCTATGGGTTTGTGCAGTATGACACTGAGGAAGCTGCACAACAAGCCATTGAGAAGCTGAATGGCATGCTTCTGAATGACAAGCAAGTGTTTGTGGGCCCCTTCCTACGTAAGCAAGAAAGAGAATTGGCTGTTGACAAGAGCAAGTTCACTAATGTCTTTGTTAAGAACCTGTCTGAATCAACAACAGATGATGACTTAAACAAAGCATTCAGTGAATACGGAACAATCACAAGTGCAGTTGTGATGAGGGATGCAGAAGGCAACTCCAAATGCTTTGGTTTTGTTAACTTTGAGAATGCTGAAGATGCTGCAAAAGCTGTAGATGGTCTTAATGGACAGAAGTTTGATGATAAAGAATGGTATGTTGGAAAAGCCCAGAAAAAGAATGAAAGAGAACAGGAACTGAAACAACGATTTGAACAGACCATGAAGGAGGCTGTTGACAAATCACAAGGGCTGAATCTTTATATTAAGAATCTTGATGATACCGTTTCTGATGAAAGCCTCAAGGAGTTCTTTACTCCTTTTGGTACCATAACTTCTTGCAAGGTCTGTTAATCAAGAATCATCAGATACAAACTAATTTCATAAACTGGTTATTAATTGTATCTGTTTAATTATCAGGTCATGCGGGATCCTAATGGAACTAGCAAAGGATCAGGCTTTGTTGCATTTTCCACTTCTGAGGAAGCTTCTAGAGCTGTAAGCAGATGTTTTTGTTTATTATGTTTGGATATTTTATGTAAGAGGTTATAATTTTATATCTAATTTTATAGCTGACTGAGATGAATGGGAAGATGATTGCTAGCAAGCCTCTTTATGTTGCTCTTGCTCAACGCAAAGAGGACAGAAGGGCAAGATTGCAGGTTTGTTTACAAATTAATTTTTTTGTAAACTGAATTTGTGTTCATTTTTTTTATATAAAAATTGGTGATGGTTTAATTTGTATGAAAGCAGGCACAGTTTTCACAGATGAGACCTATTGCAATGGCACCTGCTCCTGGTGGTCCCCGCATGCCAATGTACCCTCCTGGTGGTCCCGGTCTTGGTCAACAAATGTTTTATGGTCAAGCTCAGCCTACCTTCATTCCTCCCCAAGTAATTCCAATTCAAATTCCAATTCCAATTCCAATTCCATCTTTTTGTGAAAAGAATCTTGAATTATGATTTTTTATTGTGTGTGGATACAGCCTGGTTTTGGGTACCAACAGCAACTAGTTCCAGGGATGAGGCCAGGAGGGGGCCCAATGCCGAACTTCTTCATGCCAATGGTTCCGCCAGGTCAGCAAGGACAGCGTCCAGGTGGCAGGCGAGGTGGCATGCCCGGTCAACAGAATCAGCAACAGCCCGTCGCCCTCATGCAACAACAGATGGTCCCACGTGGGCGGATGTACCGTTACCCACCTGGACGCAATGTCGGTGAAGTTCCAATGGGTTCCATTCCGTACGACATTGGAAACGGAATGCCACTTCGTGAGGCCGGAATGGCACAGCCGATTCCGATCGGTGCTTTGGCTTCTGCTCTTGCAAATGCTTCTCCAACAGAACAAAGAACAGTAAGTTTTTTCTTTTAATGTTGTTTTTGTTGAAGAATTGGATTTGGATAGGGGGTAAAAGTGTAAATATGATGTATTTGGTTGTGCAGATGTTGGGGGAGAGTTTGTACCCGTTGGTGGAACAGGTGGAGGGAGAGTCGGCTGCTAAGGTGACAGGGATGCTGCTGGAGATGGATCAGACAGAGGTGCTTCATTTGTTGGAGTCTCCGGAAGCTTTGAAGGCAAAGGTGGCTGAGGCTATGGATGTGTTGAGGAATGTGGGTGGTCATGGTCAGGGTGGAGTTGGAAGCCCTGCTGATCAGCTTGCTGCTTTGTCCTTGAATGACGGCATTGTTTCTTAAACTAATCGATGTCTGAGGTTTTGAGACTTTAGAGATTATGTTTGGATTTATTATTCGGTTTTTGGTTGTTTGACTTGAGTGAGTTGTTAGGAGTTTCTTTTGACTATTTAATATTTATGTGTGGTTGAATTTTGAGATGGTTTCTTATCTCTTGCTCTTGGTTGGTTGCTTTATTTAATTTTCTTACCTGTTTCCATAATATTGATGAGATGCTTGTTAGGGCCTAGGGTTATTTGAAATATCTCAAATAGGGGTGTAAGTGAGCCGAGCTATTCGGGATCGACTCGTTAAAAACTCGACTCGAGATCGAATTAAACGAGCCTGAGCCGAGCTCGAGCCTAAATATGAGGCTCGTTTATTAAACGAGCTCGAGCCGAGCTTCAATTAATGGGCTCGCGAGCCTAAACGAGCTTAAACGAGCCTCTATATATATTTTAATTAAATATAGGGTAAGGATCAAATGAGAACTGAGAACGCGAGAACAGTTCTGGACCAATGAATATATAAGGGTATATTAGTAATTGTATATTTTAATTAAATTAAAATAAAATAAAATTTAATCAAATTCCCTTAAATTTAAGATCATTTACCAAAAAAAATATTCTATTTTTTATTTTACTTATTAATGGAATATAAAAAATATTTTTCCAAAATTTATTTTAAAACTGAAAAAAAATTCTAACAAATCATTTTTTTCCCCTGATTTCAAGTAAATTATACATCAATCGTAAATGGATAAAAAACTAAACTATCAATCATAAATGATTATATTATAATTTGACTTTGTATATTTATATCGACACAATTCTACTTAATGATTAAAATCACTTTGAAACCATGTATTCATATTTAAATGCACATCTTCATTCATAAATATAAAATAATATATTTTTTTTAATAAATACAAATATAATTGTACTTGAATAAAGAACATCATAAAAATAAAAAAATCAATACATTTGTAATCTTAATTGAATAGAACACAAATTAGAGATAAAACATTAACTTTGCAAAAAATATATAAACAAAACACATTTACAATCATATATGAATACAATTAATCACAAATGAAAATTACAATGTCTCAATATAAATAAATTTCGACTCCTTCCAAGTTGTTATCCATATGCATTCATCCTTCATCCTTATAATCCTTTAGTCCATCCGTTTTAACTAGATCAATCTACAAGAAATCAAAGATTTTTTTTGTATTATTTGTTCACAAAGTGCTTAACTCATTAACCAATTTGTTTTTTAAATTGCATTATTAAATCAAAATGTAATAAACAAAAAAATAGATTATCATTAATGAATAAAATTAAAAAAAAAAACAGAAAGTTGAAAATCAATCTTACAACAATAAAAAATGATTACAGTGTATTCATGTACTTAAAAGTTGACAGATTATAATGTATTTTTTTATTCAACATTGATTACTAACTTAGGCTTACCTACACATAAATGACTAAATTGAAAAGATTTAATCCCTTGTTTTAAAAGAAGTAGAAAACGACAAAAGCACAGCAGTTGCAGAATTGAAAAAATATTACATTCCATTTTCATCTGTAATCAACGATTCAAAAAATGATTATAGAAAAAAATATCAACTATATTTCATCTGTAAACCGATCTAATCACGTTATAAAAACTATCAATTTCAATTTACCTTTACTATCAAATTCTCGGTATTCACTGCAACCATTTGATTGATTTTCCCATTCCTCACCTTCATTACCTTTAATAATCAAGACTCATTGAAAATCGCAACAACCTTCTCCCTTTTCTTACTGAAATGAATTACAGTATTAGTCAAACTACAACAAAACAATTCACAAATCAGAAAAAAAAGCATACCTTGATCCAAACAACAAACTCAAATTCACAGCATCACGAGATACAAATTAGGGAGAAAGAGAGGCAGCGACGGCAACGCACGAAGAAAGAAGAAGAATGAGGCGACATAAGTAGGTTGTGATGAAAAAGAGCATCAGGGCGGAGATTAGGCAGGGACGACAACGCAAAATGGTGCTCACTTCGGCCCTGAAAATCGATTCAGCACCTGGAGCCTCTTGATCTTCTCTATTCATCGAGACCTTCATAGAAAATGATAAAAGATGAAGGTTGTAATGATGGTTTTGGAAGTGTATGGTGGTGACGGCTCAATTAGGGTTTAAAGTTTGAAATTTGTATTTAGAGAGTGAGAAGAAGAAGGATACGTGAGGGGAAGAGAGAGAGATTCCAACAACTTGACAAAAATAGGCTAACATGTAATGACCATATTACCCTTTAGACTATTAAAAATTTACAATCTCGTCCCATGACTTTTAGAAATTTACAATTTCATCTCATGATTTTATAAATTATATTAGCCTTTGATCGTAATATTTGAAGAGCTCAGATCTGTTCTCGCGTTCTCAACATTTTTGGTGTTCTCATTTGATCCTACTCATATATATATATATATATATATATATATATATATATATATATATATATATATATAGGCTCATTTAGGCTCGCGAGCCCACTAAATTGTTCACGAGTCGAGCTTGAGCTTCATTTTAAGGCTCGAATCGAGCTCGAGCTTCCTCAAAATTAAACGAGCCGAGCACGAGCTTGGTCAGGCTCGGGCTCGGCTCGGCTCGTTTACACCCCTAATCTCAAACTAATAACTTGACCTAAAAAACAAATCAGTAATACCGATTTTCATGCAACTTAAAAATCAGAGATTTTCCATATGATATCTCATCTTAAAGAGCTTACACCTCCATACAGATGAATGTAGAGCTGTGTTACGAGATACTATTACTTCTGATCATGGATTGTTTATGTCAGTGGTGGCAACTTTGAAGGAGTTTGGTCAATGAATATGTGGGAACTGTGTGAGATATTATGTCCCGAGCGTGAGGTATTATGTCCCGAGTCGTTCATGTCAAGTTGATGACATGAGCGGGCATATTGTTGGCATTCAAAAGCCGCCACCCAATGGACCAGAAGCCAACCTCAATGATGGGTTAGTGATGAATGTTCAGCTACTTGATCGTGTTTTTAAACTACCTATCACCACCGTCAAAAGCATCCCTCATAACTGTCGTATGGCTTTCTCTCAGACTTTGAAACTTGAAAACAACCCTTTCCAAGGTGGCTCATCCCGGGTCCATTGAAGCGTGGGTTGCTTTGTTAATTCTTCCTAGGTGTACTCTTCAGGTGTCTATGCCCAAGAATAGGCAAAAAAGTAGGTCTGACAACAGGTTGTCTTTGCAACATCGTAATATCCTGAGCGCATTAGCTACTTGGGGGACTGAAGACGGTATCGTCAAGCTAGTTAAAAACTTCGTTGACAATGCAAGACTGGCGCAACAAGGCAAAAAAGAAGAGTACATTCAGGAGGAAAGAGCATCGGGCAGCACCAATGTCAGACAATGTCTTCGTAAGGTTGCTGACGGACATTTTACAACAACAGTGAATGTTTTATGTTTTTCGGGGGTTGCTCCATTTGGGGGTGATACCACGAATGCATTAGAGGATAAGCTTCCATACAAGCTACCACCTTCCATGCCCAACACCATATGTTCATAACCTCCCCTTGTAGTGGATGTTGACAATGTCCTTGGGGGAATTAAATCCTTCCCTAAAGGTACCTCGTGTGGGAGAGACGGGTTGAGAGCTCAACACATTTTGGATGCCCTTTGTGGAGAAGGTTCAGCTATAGCCAAAGACCTCCTACGTGCTATTATATTTGTGGTTAATCTATAGATAGGGGGAAATACCATTCGAGTTTGGCATAATTTGTTGCCTCTGCTCCTCTCACGCCGCTCTTAAAACCTGACAAGGGAATACGACCTATTGCAGTAGGTACTATATGGAGACGTTTGGTTTCCAAGTTGGCTATGAAAGGTGTTGGTAAAGAAATGGCCAAGTATCTTAATGATTTTCAGTTCGAGTTTAGGTTGTCGGGTGGCGCTGAGGCCGTATTACATAGCGCCAATAGGGTGTTGAGTGAGCGCCACAATGACGGATCTCTTTCCATGCTTACCGTGGACTTCTCTAAGGCCTTTAACCTTGTCGACAAATCTGTATTACTTCATGAGGTCAGATTGAGGTGTCCTTCTATATCCTTGTGGGTAGAATTCCTATATGGTCAAGCAACAAGGTTGTATCTAGGCAACACACATATTTGGTCCACTACTGGGGTTCAACAAGGAGACCCCTTGGGACCACTTCTCTTTGCCCTTATGTTGCACCCGCTCTTGCATAATATTAGAGACAATTGCAAAATTCTTCTCCATGCATGGTACCTTGATGACGGCACACTTAATGGAGATTCGGAGGAGGTGGCCAAAGCATTGGACATCATTACGGTGATTGGCCCAAAATTGGGCCTTCAACTGAATATCAAGAAAACCGAGCTCTTTTGGCCCTCGTGTGATGGTAGGAAGTTGCGCGAGGGACTATTCCCGGCTGGCATCGGGAGGCCGCCTTTGGGGGTGAAACTTCTTGGGAGATTTGTTAGTAAAGATGCCAGTTTCATTAGCAACTTAGCCATAAAGAGAACCGAAAACGATGTAAATTTGATGCGCCTTCTTCCACAATTGTATGACCCCAGAGTGAGCTCCTTCTGCTTCGATCTTGTATGGGTATTGCTAAGCTTTTCTTTGGGCTGAGGACATGCCAACCCGTTCACATGGAGGAGGCGGCAATATTCTTTGAGAATGGGTTGCGCGGGGTGATTGAGGACATTGAGGTTTGTGGTGGCCCTTTCTTTGGCGACATACAGTGGCAAATTGCTTCCTTACTCATTAGGTTTGGTGGTTTAGGTTTATACTCGACAGTGGAGGCTACCTCATATGCTTTTGTTGCCTCAATGGCCCAATTTTGGGTATTGCAAGACTACATCTTACGGGATAGCGACATATATGGTATGAATTCTGATTATGATTGTGCATTGGCTTCTTTTCGTAACAAGCTTCCAGATATTGACCTTAGCAGTTTTACTACTAAAGACACCGCCCCCTAAATCCCAGAATACACTGGTGAGTGCCCTTTTTCGTAAAATTGTCCAAGATATGGAAGTGCATCTCGACATGACGGCTCAGCAGAAAGCGGTTTTCCAGTGCTTACGTGCACCACATGCTCAAGATTTTCTTCTAGCTATCCCTATAGATGGGCTTGGCCAACATATGTCTCTTCTGGAGTATCGTGCTATCCTCAAATATCGACTCATGATTCCAATATTCCCAGCTGACGAGATATGTCTGGTGTGTCGTAAGACATGTTTGGACTCTTTTGGAGAGCATGCAGTTCACTGTAAAGAAATCTCGGGTTCAAATACAGGCACAATATGGTTAGGGATGTTTTGTTTAACATATTTAAGTGTGCCAGGGTTTCAGCCAACAAAGAGGCGCCTGTGAATTTCTTGACTGACCCGGCAGAAGGATGGTCAACCCTTAGACCGGCTGACATTTTGATTTTTGGATGGGTCGGAGGGAAACACACATGTGTGGACCTTGCAGGGGTATCCCCTCTCGTGGGCTTGAGGGTTTCACGGCGGGACAGACTGCTTTAAAAGCTGCTACAGGCAAAGTCACCAAAAATGAGAAATCGTGCATGGAAAATCAACACGTGTTCATACCATTTGCATTTGATACGTTTGGCTTCCTCGCGCCGGATGCGGTGAAACTTCTTAATAGAGTACAACGGATCATGCATAACAATGTTATATCTCCTAGATCTATGGATGTAGTCTTTAAAAGAATTAACTTTACCATACAAAAAGGTTTAGCGGCGCAACTTGTTGCCTATTTATCATCTCACTCGTTGTACGGTGATAATTAATTTAATAAAAAAAGTTAATAACAAAAATTACTTTATGTTTAGAGGATGTTTACATTTAGAAATATGATAGTATTTGCCAATTAAATCAACATATGCCATGTTTATTAGATGAGAAGTTGAGTAATATAGCCAACAATGTAAGTTATTTTGAATAGAGTAACAATTACCCGTTTTTGTTTGAAAAATAACAACTGCAATGGGACATTACAAGGCGGGGGTTATCTAGCCCAACTCGTTCCGTATCGGGTTTGAACTTATTGGCCCCATAAGGCATTCCGGAATGTGTGTCGAAACATCTTCATATTTCGAACAAAATAGGCAAAAAAGAAATGACATCCGATTTCAATGGCCCCATAAGGCATTCCACAATGTATGTCGAAGCATTCGAACAAAGTAGGAAAACAAGAAATGACCTCCAATTTCAATGGCGCCAAAAGGCATTCCAAAATGTATGTCGAAACATCTTCATATTTCGAACAAAGTAGGCAAAAAGGAAATGACATCCGATTTCTTTGATAGCATGTGTTACAGGTAAATATTTATTTAGTCTTATTATAGACCCCAAAGATTAGAAGACTAGTTAGGTTAACAATAACATGTGCCTTAGGTAATTCTGAAATGAATTTAGTAATCCGGAACATGAAAAACATGTCCGATTTCGAAGAACAAGTCTGAAAAGTATAAATAGTCTATTCCAAAACGCCATAATCGACCCGTAATTATCTTCAGTGTTGTTTTGAAGCTAATTTCTTTTGTTTTTTTTTTCTATATGACCGTATTTTTTATGGTTCTCTTACAATGTCTTGAAAACCTGTCATTGCCACATATATTTTTGCAAAAATCAAGAACCGAAACCATACGAGGCCATCTTCTGACATACATGTTTCGGTAGGTGGTTAGTTATTATTGTCGGGGTACAAGGGGGTCATTTGTTTTTACATTACATATTCTACAAAGAAGTTGTCATACAACCTCAGAGCGATATAGTGGAAATGGTTTTTGAGATTGGGGAATACCGATTGACATTTAGGAAGAGTGAATTTTGCCTTGTCACTTGCTTCAATTTTGGTGATTTTTATTGTATCCTTAAATTCCGGTCATGCCTTCTGATTACGTGTGTTTTCTACGATCAAGACGAACAAGTCGGTAAATTTGGAACATGTTATAAATGTATTTGAAACATCTCTTCATGTGTTATCGTACGAGGATGTGGTTGGTATGTCTTTATTATATCTGTTGGAGAGGTGGTTCAACGGTCCGTTGCCTTGTCAGCTTGTCAAAGATGAGTATTTTGGTTTGGTATCCAACTTTGATGAATTTAACAGGTATTATGTCGTTAATTTATAAACATAATTAGTCGTTAAACTATAAATATCATTAGTAATTTCTTTTATGTAGGTAATTGTGCATATTTTTTTGGTTGACGCAGATATCTTCCCTAAGGGAAGATAATTTGGGAACAACTGTACGGTCAACTACGAACCATATTTGGATAACTTCATAAATTTCTTCATCTTGTCAAAGTTAATAAGTCAAAACCTCAAAACTGACGTACAAATATGATCCCTCTGACCATTGGATGGTCCAAGCTTACGCAGTTACAAAATATGCATTGTGATGTGCTTGTTGATGTTGACTGGGTATGGTTGTTTATATAAATTTGCCATTATCACTCCATGTATAAAGCTTTTAAAATTATATTATGAGAATAATAAGCTTATAGAAAAGTTAGAGATGACACTGGATGAGAGTCTTGTTGCCATGCAGTCTTATAACTACCACATAGATTGAACGTGTTGCTTTACTTAAGGCACTCGATCTCAGGACACCGTCTATCACACCATCACCTTGTAGGTCACCCAATTATGAGCCTCTACAAAAATAGGCACAACAAGATGCTAGAAAAATGTTCATATCAATCAGACCCACAACCACTACAAAAACTAAAATAACAAGAAATAAGGATAAAATCATAATGAAGTTGCAAAAATAGCTTCAAGATAATTAAAAACAGTTGCTGGCACATGATATGCGTATGTCTCGTGTAGAGAATGCATTAGGGCTACATGTAGATCATATCGTAGAGGATCATGGGTACACCTAATAATAAGGGTACCAGATGGCACCTCACTAAGGTTCGAGGTGCATTGTTATTTCAATTTATCGTATATCTGTTATTGCTTTGTTGATTATTTAATAGTATTGAACTGTTATATTTTTTGTAAATCGACAAAGTTACTGTCATAGACCAGATTATCATCGAGAATCATGGTACGTCACATGATGACTTTTAGACACATGGGTTTGAGGTATATAATTAATTGTGTATGTGCTATTACCCGTTGTAATGTTGAATACTTAAATATATTTAATCTTAAGTTTTTTTGTATGGTACCACTATTTTTTGTAGGGGTTCTCCGTTTAGATTACCAAACGCCAACGTTGTCACTTAGGCATATGTAAAGAGAAAGAAAAGACATCACACACGTATACCCATCATCGTTAGACAATTGTATAAACAATAACAATGACCGTCTATATCAAGTATTTGGGGTACCAAATCCACTAATGTAATTCCCCCTTGAAAGTTTCACACTCACCATTGTGAAAGGCACCAACACATCACAACAATGTCATAAAAAGAATTGTGAAGTTTTCTTATGTTGGTTCCTAAAGAGGGTTGATCGATCAATGAGGATAGAAGGTTGCATTAAGACTTGGGCCAACTAATATCGACGGGATTTGTATAAAATTGCATTATATTATTATTTGAACATATCTGAAGTTTTGTAATTACAAATTTTTGCATTAGATTTTTTGTTTCATACAATTCCAACATTTTATTTTTCGCAATACATTTTTTGTTTCATTTGAAAAAATGAGTTATTTTCAGAAACCCAAAAAAATGTTATTTTTGTCAAAAAAGGACATTTATATTATGATCATTTTCTTTTGTTTTGTGTTGCATTCCTGACTGTGTTTTCACTTTTCAAATAAACATTAACAGATGTTTGACATTGGCTTAAGGCTTGATTGGTGGGATTTATGTTTACAATTTGCAATCTAATTTCATTTTCAAGGGATGGTAAGTTTGGATTTTTGGTGGTATTATCTTTATATTTTTTTCTTGTTCTATGACAGATGCATATCATTAATAATATAACTGTTATATCAAATATCATTAATAATATAACTGTTATATCAAAGAACCTGAATCTTACCAATCAAACCTAACCTCTTAGCAAAATTAAGAAAAAAAAATTGTAATTCTAATTTCATATTAGAGGGGGTATTGTCAGCAGCTTCTGATCACGGTATTGACACGAATCAGAAGCTTTGAATCAGAAGCTCTACACTAATTCTAATAGATCAAATCCCTTTTCAGTTTTATATTTGTAAGTTTTGTTTATCCGAGTGGGTTGTGTTTATGGATGCAAAGGAATTTATATTAGATAACGAAGAGGGCAGAAGAAGTGGATCGATGAAAGCAAATGCATGGCATCATAACCTACTTCATTTAACATTTGATTCTGAAAATGGACATAACCACACTCATCAGGTGGAGACTAGTTATGATCCTAAAAGCAGGACTCGAAATAGATAATTTCTGCCCTTTATTTCTCAATACCCAAAGACTCATCATTTGGATCCAAATAGACGTCGAACATCACGAAAATTGGAAAATAGATGGATCAGATTTCTGGCTTGATTCTCCTAAAAATTTAGAAGAATGTTTAAATAGCGCACAGTATAATCAAATTCGATCATCTGGGGAAATAATCATCACTTCCATCCCTTTCTAAACCTAATAAATCAACTCTGGAAAATTTTCATCTTTAAATACAAATCATAAGTTTAAACCATTGATCAGATAATTGTAGTCTGGAAGTATTTTTAGATCGACATTATGTTTTCCGACAACTTTCTCATCACCTCAATGACAAAAACTAAAATCAATTGCATATACTATTAAATAAGAAAAAAAAACAGAGAAATACATGGTAGAGGATGCTCAGAAGGATCCATTGGTTGTTTCTAATCACAAGGAGAAAACCAAGTTTTCCCTCATAAAATAGGTAGATTTCATCATCACAGCATCTCTACTTCTTTCTCTCCATCGATTCGATTACTAACAAAAAAAAAAAAAAAAAAAAAAAAAAAAACGAAAACCAATTTAAAAAGAGCTACCAGGCATCTGATCGGCGATGGGGGATTTAGAATCAATCGGTTGTGTGCATTTATAGTGTAATTTATGCATACGGCGGCTGTAACGTGTAGCTAGGGCACAAAAGAAAAACCAAGTTATAGTTCATGACCTTGAAATATTAATGTTTGCTTTACGCCCCTTTCATTTTTATGGTTATGCACATTTCACTCCCATCAATATTTTCTATTTCAAATTCTCTTTTGAAGCATAATATTTTTTTTCTTAAAGAAATTATTGTAGAATTTAAATAAATTTATCATTATATTTTAATATATCTAACATTCTCATTTTTTTTTTCTAATGCAGCGTATGTATTAAGATGCAGCTTGTTACGTTTGACATGAGAGTTTTCAAAGTTAAATAGTTTTGAAAACATAAACTTTTTCAACCTATCATTAATACACTTACGTTTGTTTAAAAAAATTACATTGCCAAATTGTTTAAATTGTAATCCATGAAAGAATATATATATATATATATATATATATATATATATATATATATATATATATATAGGGTTAGGTTATTTTGTTTTTGATAAGTATTGTGTGCTTGTGTAAAGGATTCTAGGCCAATCATTTGTGGTAAATTAAGAAAGTGATTTTCTTTTTAAAATAAATAGAAAAAAAATCAAATTAATAGGCTTTCATTAATTGACCGGTCAAGGAATGGTAGAATGGTACATTGCGTCGTCATTTAATTAGGAAACGGTGGATAACTATGGAAGTGATCAACCGATAATCTCAAATATCTCGCATACTCACAAAATCAAAAACCCAATTCCTTTGGAGGTTGAAAAACATTCTGATTTCTTGTAATCAATCTTCAAAATCGGAAGATCCTTTGAAGGTTTTTCATATAAATATCGACACTTAACCCTAGAAGACGGAATCGACATTTGAGGGCTTCTATGAACGGTATTCTATAAGAATGAGGAGTACACGATCCACTTCATTCAAGTCAAAGTTCAAGAACACAGCAGTAACTGCCTTGAATCTTGAAGATGACGATGATGATTTCGTTGTTGAACCTGAAGGTAACAATTTTTTTTGTGTTAGATGATGTTTATTGAGTTCGAAAATGTATTATATTGTAGGAAGTGTATTTAAAATCATTTATGGATGTATGATTTGTGGTTTGGAAGAACAAGGTGTCATTTTTTTGTAATTTCTTAAGAATAAATACTGTTCATTACAGTATGCGTTGAAATTATAATAATATGATACAATGAAATTATTGTCTATGTTATTTTGCCCGAATGTTCTATTCATATAAACCTGAAGATGTTTGTTATTCTCCTAGAATTAATCTTGTTGTTTTATTAGCTAAAATTGTAATGAAATTTTCTATAAATAAGTAGTTAATTAGCAGGGTATAAATATTTTATATTCTAATGGAATCAAAGTTTGTAGATGATTAATGACTTAAACTGAAACATTCAGAATTCTTAGATATGGATTAAGTTGACATGTGTAAAATTCAAGAAGAATGGGATGTTGTATATGAGTGTGACTATCCACATAGATAGTGGATTATATGTCTTGAATTAAAATGTATATGATTCTGGTAGAATTCTAATTTGAATGAATATTTGTATTACGTTATATGATTATTTTTAAGTAATAAGAAAAGATAAATATTGTTAGATTAATTTACAATGTCATCGTCACTAGCAATCAAGGTGAATACTTTATTAAACGACATAAAAGATAACATTGAATGTGAACCGACAAAATTAAAATGAAATGTCCTTCTACTAAAACCAATAAAAAACAAACAAGGAAATTATTTCTCGGCGTTCTTTAAAGGATAATTTCTTTTGTCATGATGAACCATCTGTTGACATGTAGCACACTTTCTCTTAGCTTTCGAGATTTCTTTCTCAATCATCTCTTTTGTAGATTTTAATCTTTTCCCACGGCTACCGGAGCCTTTGTTACGAATATCTGTAGGATTCTGAATGTCGCTAACATCAGATACTACATCAGGACCTACTACGCCTAGAAGCTTCTTGAACTGTTCTGCTCTGTTCGGTAGATCATGATTTGGACAATCGTCTACTAATTTTTTTTTCAACTTATTCTGCTCGTCAAGGTATAACTTTAACTTAGCTGCATCATGGCTTAAAAAAGACACACAACGGTCAACAGTTGAAAAAATATCAATAGCAGTCATGTCGGAATTAGAATCGTCAAAAGAACTATTGAAGCGTCTTTTCAGTAATTCTGTTGGAATAAAATCCCTACGCCAATGTTTCAAAATGTACTTTTCAGGAATTTGTTCAATGCCATAAAACTTAAACACACAGAATATGTGTCTGCATAAGATCCCTACATGTTCAAAATGCATACAAGTACATTTGAATGAACCATCCTTTGTTGAGTGTGTGACCTGGAATATATAAGATGATTAGTAAGTATGTTTAAGTTATAAATTTTTAGTGTTTAAATTCAAATGATAAAATGACAATTAAAGTGTAAAAAAATATATCGTGTATTCAGTATCCCTTATAAGACAATCGTAATTGTATTCCTCATCTTTGTCATCAACATCGACATCATTTGTTTGCCTAGTAGTTATGTTTTTTTTCTCCAAAACAATAATTGTGCCAACACCGTTGGAAGATATCACATTCTTTTGTAAACAATTATCTTCAGCTCTTGATATCTCTTTCTGAACCTGATAAAAAATCTTGTGCGTATATACATTTGAAGCATGAGGTTCATTCGGACTACGAGTAATGAATTTAGGAAAAGTGGTGGCAGTATTAAAATCATTTAGAATTTGGTTATGTCTTTGTCGTTCCATGACTGATTCAAATGTCATCATAAACATGATAAGATAAGAACTGGTTAATGTGGTGGTTTGAAATGACCAATTCTGACTTTCAGACAATGATGTAGTTCGCATAAGACCAGACATTGGAATGTGCTTGAAAAATGCGGGGATCCAAGATCTCCGCAAACCATACATAGTATTCAGCCAACTGTTATTTGTAATTTTAAACTCCTCCAACATCATACGCCATACATTCTCGAAGTCATGTGGTTCCAGGTTAGAATTCCAAATTATAGAGTGAAAACGCTTTCGAAATTTTTGATTGGTGGCTGCATCTTCAATTGATAAAATCTGTATAAAATGAAATTTCATGAGGATGAGTACAGTTTAAGAGTTAAAGCAATTGATTCTGTTAGAATATGAGAAAATAATTGTAGAATCATAACATAAAATAAGAATAATATTCGTTTGATGCATACCTTATTTGGCAACTTCTTTGTTATATGCCACATACATAACCTATGATGTGCCAACGGGAAAACCTTATCTATAGCTTTTTTCAAAGTTGGATCTTGGTCAGATATAACCAATTGAGGTTGTTTTCTAAAAGCTTTCAAAAAAGCTCTAAGCAACCATTCATAAGAAACTCCATCTTCTTTACTTAAAAGTCCAGCACCAAATGTTACACATTTTTTTGTGATTATCGATGCCAGTGAATGGAACAAAAACCATATCATACCTATTTTAAAAATAAAATATTAGTTTACATAACTGAAAACAATGAAATTGTTATTGTAAAAGTATTAAAGGTTAGAAATACTTATTCATGCTGAATGTGGCATCAAGTGATACAACGTCTCCGAACGAATTCTAGTTATACTTTGCTGTTTTGTCAGCCCAGAATAGAGCATTCAATCTTTTGTTCAACACTTTATACTCAAAAGTAAATGATGGGACATTTTTCGTCCTGTCATTCATCTTGTCAACAAGGAATTCCGCGTCCCTCCCACCTATGTAACAATTAAGATTTCTCATAGCATTCTTGAAATCAGATACCAATCCACCTTGAACCGAAGGACCGACCTGAAGAGCACTATACAGTCTATGTGCTTTTACAGGACCAATATTTTGTTTTGACAAATTATGAATGAAAATTTCCTGGGAATAATCAAGTTTTCTCTTTGAACGAGATAAGTACATATTGCTCTTGCTAAACAACTCGTGATTATGTTGCTCGACAAAATCACTCACGACATATCTAAGAGTATCGGGAATTATTTCTAAAACAACTTTCGCTATACAATTCCTCCTAAATAAATCTTTCCTTCTTTGAGTCTTTTTATGCTGAATGTCCAGAGTATCTACTTTACTAGTATTTGGATTACCTTCCCGATTGCATACAAGATGTCTATTTGTAATAATCCCATTTTTCGTTTTTTGGACGCTTCCAAGCCTGACATCAAAACCAGATTCTAATGCATAGTTTCTATACATTGTTACTGCTTCACCATATGAATTAAATTTTGATATAACTTTTGGTTTGATATCGTCTGAAACAATCGGGGTCCAATACAAGGTGCCACCAGGAGAAACGTAATCATGTGTAACATGTGGTTGTCCTGTTTAAACATAGCAAATACAAAATTATTCTGAAAGAATTATATAAATATTATTCTGAAATAATTTTATTTTTCCTGTAAAAATTTCAATATCCTGAATTGAATTTAGTACCTTCACTGAAATCAATATTAACCTCTGTATCTTCATCAACGAAGTGATTTTCGTCTTCTACATGATTTGCGTCCTCTGTATGTTCATCAATGAAAATATTAACATTTAACATTAAACATATTTGTTACAATATAGAATCTGAAATAAAATGAAAAATTAAACAAAAAATTCAAAAACTCACCTAAATTAGGATTACTGCTTTCTCCTATTTGAAATCCGCCATTATATAGTGTATCATTATCAGGAAAATCGAAATCTTCAATTCCATTGTCATCATCACTAGCCAAATAATGTTCCTCATAAATATGATTATTGACATCTGGTTCTTGATCGCCCATACCTAAGAAATTTCGATAGTGTCTGTATATGCTTTGGAAGTTGAAAAAATAAAATATTATAAACTGTCATGCAAAATAAATAGGGATGAAAACGGATTCTATGCAAATTAAAATGCTTGATATTAGGGATCACTGATAAAAATAAATGATTCCGATTTGATTCTTTTTTAAAACATGATAAAGATAAAAATATTCATAAGATACTATATTCACATTCCAAATATAAAAAATTCCAACAGTACATTAAATTAATTACTTTACAATATTATTATGTATTTTTTTTAAAAAGTTACACAATATTTTATTAACGACATAATTCTATTAGAATGATATATCAATATAGATTCTAAAACTCTGCATATTATCATAATGACATAATTCTATCAGAATACTCTACCAATATGACTTATAAAACTTATCAATTTGTGTTACCTCGAATCAATGCACACATTGAATATCATTCTGAAAGAATTATATAGCAATATGGCTAACAAAAATGTTTACTGTGTGTTATCTCCAAATCAATCTACTAGAATATTATAGTAATATGGCTTACAAGACATGTAACAACGTAATTTTTTTCAAAACAATTTTTCATTTAAAAACATACATTCATTTACACGATAATCATAAAAACATAATGTGTCCACTGTAACATAACAAAACATGTCCCAAGATCTCGATATCATAAACTCCATAAGTGTGTACGGATCATGCCGGCACCTTCCCGCGATCCTCGCTAGTACCTGAAACACATCACACAACAACTGTAAGCATAAACGCTTAGTGAGTTCCCCAAAATACCACATACCCCACATACGCCTTTCCAGGCCACAACTCTGTAGGATCTTCCGATCCGTGTGTCTCAGGGGACTTCCGTCCCAAATCCTGGTAGACCTTCCGGTCCGTACCCTCTTGACCTTCCGGCCCATATCATCTCGACCTTCCGGTCCTTACCATACGTAACATACATAGCACATACATACATATCATCTTGACCTTCCGGTCCTTATCATTCATAGCATACATAACACATACATATCACATAACCGCATATAGCACATACATCATAGCATACAAGACCTTCCGGTCACACATAGGTACCCTTCCAGGTACAGTATAGTGAGAAGACTCACCTCAATGAAGTCGGATAACCTCTCGTGCCCAACGTCCCGACTTAGCCTCCTCCTATTATTCAAATAACATTCCCGATCAATACTCTCTCATGATCTCATCTCTACAGACTGGGTAGAAGGCCATTCTACCCTTCCCTGAACTCTCCTGAATCAGCCTTAACCAGAACCCTAAGGTCAACGAAAGTCAACAGTCAACTTTGACCCGACTCGCCGAGTGCACTAGGGTGACTCGGCGAGTACACACCTGCCCTCTACGCCCCTGGTCCTCCCTTGACTCGCTGAGTCAACCTTATACTCCACGGGTCGTCACAGTTCGCGAGTCACGGGGCAACCCGACTCGACTCGTCGAGTCTGCTCATGGACTCGGCGAGTTCATTCCATGCTCACACTCAAATGACCTTCTGAGGTCAGATCTGTTCCTCTAATCCATAGATCTAACCTTCCCAAGCTCAATAAAAACGTAAAGGTTCGAACTTGATACTCATGCAACGTCCAAATGACTCTACTTGATGATTTAGCCCCAAATACAACATCCTAAGTCCATTTCTTTCATATATCATCATAAAGCAAGATGGATAAGGTCCTCTGGACCACTATGGGTCCAGATCTGAAGCCTAAACATGATAAGGGACCATATCTCCAACAAATCATCCCAATAAAGGGTATAGAAAACCCTAGATCCAAGGATTGTTTATCAAAACAGAAAGAGGATCGATATGCTACCTCAAAGATGATGCCCTTTGCTTGAAAACCACAGATGTGCAACCTCCTTGGCCTCCTCTAAGCTGGAATCAACTTCTTCTTGCAAAATCAACCCACAAAGGTCCAATAATGGCTTCTTCTCTCTCTCAAACGCTCAAGCATATTTGCGTTTCTCTCAAGGGTCTGGTAGCCGCAAATGATGGCTATAAGGGTCCTTAAATAGGTCCCAAACCCGAGGAATTAGGGTTACATTAAACAGCGTGGACTCGCCGAGTCCACGAATGGACTCGCCGAGTCCTTCATTAAATCAGGCCAACACATCGCGATCCAACTCGGCGAGTCTGGGCGCCTACTCGCCGAGTCCCCCCTCTAAAACTCAATATAAAATACTTAAAATAGGATACCTGGGAATCCGGATGTTATAATTCTCCCCCACTAGGATCAGACTTCACCCTCGAAGTCCTGCTCGACAAACAACTCCGGATGCTGCTCCCGCATCTCCAACTCCGGCTCCCAGGTTAGCTCGGACCCTCGCCGATGTTGCCACTGGACCTGCACCAGTGACACCTCCTTGTTCCTCAGAACCTTGATCTTCCGATCCCGGATCGCGATTGGCCTCTCCGCATAATTCAGGCTCGCATCCACCTGAATATCCTCCAGTGGTACCATCGCCGACTCGTCGGCTATACACTTCCTCAACTGGGACACGTGGAAGGTATCATGAATCTGGCTCAACTCCGCAGGTAGCTCTAACCGATATGCTACCTTGCCCACTCTCGCGGTCACCCTGAATGGACCGATGTACCGGGGCCCCAGCTTGCCCCTCTTCCTGAATTGGATCACTCCTTTCCAAGGAGATACTTTCAGGAGTACGAAGTCTCCCACCTGGAACTCCAGCTCGGATCGTCGCCGATCCGCATAACTCTTCTAACGAATCTGAGCCGTCAGTAACCTCTGTCTAACCTGATGTATCTGCTCTGTCGTCTGAAGCACTATTTCAGTGCTACCCATCACGCGCTGCCCTACCTCTCCCCATCGAATGGTAGTCTGACACCTCCTCCCATACAACAATTCGAAGGGAGGCATGCCAATACTAGAATGTTGGGTGTAGTTGTAGGAGAACTCAGCCAACGGCAAGTACGTGTCCCAACTTCCCCCTAAGTCCAACACACATGCTCGAAGCATGTCCTCGAGCGTCTGAATCGTCCGCTCACTCTGCCCGTCCGTCTGTGGGTGGTAGGCGGTACTGAAATGCAATCTCGTACCCAACTCCTCGTGGAACTTCTTCCAGAACCTAGAAGTGAAACGTACATCTCGATCAGACACAATCGATATCGGTACTCCATGACGCGATACCACCTCTCTCACATACAACTCTGCCAACCTCTCAGCAGAAGAGCTTTCACTGATAGCAAGAAAATGCACACTCTTCGTCAGCCGGTCGACGATCACCCAAATTGCATCGACACCCCTTGCGGTCCTTGGCAATTTGGTGATGAAATCCATGGAAATCTGTTCCCACTTCCACTGGGGAACCTCAAGCGGCTGCAACTTGCCATGCGGACGCTGGTGCTCGGCCTTAACCTTGCGACAGGCCAAGCACCTCTCAACAAACCACGCGACATCCCTCTTCATACAGGGCCACCAATAATCTTTCTTCAGGTCCAAATACATCTTCGTGGCCCCGGGATGGATCGAGAACCTCGATCTATGCGCCTCCTCCATCAGAATGGTACGTGCCCCGCCTGCATACGGCACCTAAATCCGGCCCTGAAAGGTCATCAGCCCTCGACTATCCGTCACGAACTCGGACACCTGCCCGATCACCCGCTCCCTCTTGCGGTTCTCTGGTATCACGGCCTCTGCCTGGGCCTCCCGAATGGTGTCCAACACCGGGTTCATCACTGTCAACCTCATACAAGTGCCTCGAATCGGGGCACTCTTCGCCCTACGGCTTAGCGCATCGGCTACCACATTGGCTTTGCCCGGGTGGTACAGGATCTCACAATCATAATCCTTTACCACATCCAACCATCTTCTCTGACGCATGTTCAGATTGGGCTGATCCATTAGATACTTCAAACTCTTATGATCCGTATAAATGGTACACCGAACCCCATACAAATAGTGACGCCAAATCTTGAGGGCGAACACCACTGCCCCCAACTCCAGATCGTGGGTGAGATACCTCGTCTCATGAGGCTTCAGCTGCCTCGATGCATACGCTATTACATGCCCTCTCTGCATAAGCACCGCACCCAACCCCGATATCGATGCGTCACAATACACCACAAAATCCTCCATCCCTTCCGGGAGGGCTAACACAGGGGCTTCGCACAATCTCTGGCGAAGTGTCTCAAACGAGGTCTGCTGCTCCGGACCCCATGAAAAAGCAACACCCTTCCGGGTCAACCTGGTGAGAGGCACGACAATCTTGGAGAAATCCCTGATAAATCTCCGATAGTAGCCGACCAGTCCTAGAAAACTCCTGATCTTGGTGGGAGATCTCGGCACCTCCCAACTCATAACCGCCTCAATCTTGGCCGGATCGACCAAAATCCCATCCTGGTTGACGAGATGTCCCAAGAACTGGACCTCCCGTAACCAGAACTCGCACTTGGAGAATTTGGCATAAAGCCTCTCTGTCCTCAATACCCCGAGAATCTCTCTCAGATGCTCCTCGTGCTGCTCTCTAGATCTCGAATACACCAGTATATCGTCGATGAACACGATCACCGAACGATCCAACATCGGTCTACACACCCTGTTCATGAGATCCATGAACGCTGCTGGTGCATTGGTGAGCCCGAAAGGCATCACCACAAACTCGTAATGCCCATAACGAGTCCTGAACGCCGTCTTCTGGATATCCTCATCACGCACTCTCATCTGATGATATCCAGACCTCAGATCAATCTTGGAGAACCAAGACGCTTCCTGCAACTGATCGAACAAATCGTCGATCCTCGGTAATGGATAACGGTTCTTGACCGTCAGCTTGTTCAACTCCCGGTAATCAATACACATCCGGTGTGAACCATCCTTTTTCTTGATAAAAAGGATCGGCGCTCCCCATGGCGAGCTACTCGGTCGAATAAACCCCTTCCCCAGCAGCTCCTGAAGCTGCGAGGATAACTCCTGCATCTCTGGCGGCGCAAGGCGATAAGGCGCCTTGGCGATAGGTGCTGCCCCCGGAACCAAATCAATGCGGAACTCTACCTGCCTCTCGGGAGGCACCCCCGGCAACTCCTCGGGAAAAACATCCGGGAACTCGCGCACTATCGGAACGTCATCCACCGAACTCGGCCTCCCAGCGGCCTCTCGTGTGTCCAACACATAGGCTACAAACCCGCTGCAGCCCTGCTGTAAACTCTGTCTCGCTCTGGTAGCTGAACAGAACGCTGACCCACATCGGGTACCCTCGTCGTACACCGTAAGTACTCCCCCACTAGGGTCTCGTATCGTCACCAACTGTCGCTCGCAGTCTATCACAGCCCCAAATCGGCTCAACCAATCCATGCCCACTATGACACACACGTCCCCCATCGCTATCGGGACCAGATCTATCGGGAACTCAACACCGAAGATCTCGAGTACACATCCTCGTATCACCTCCATAGCATACACCGCTCGCTCGTCAGCTATGGAAACTCGCAGAGGTCGACTCAACGCCTCTCGCCTGCTACTGATGTGCCGACTAAACGTTATCGACACAAACGATCGACTCGCACCGGAGTCAAATAACACTAAGGCAGGTACAGAACTCACAAGAAAAGTACCAGCCACAACATCGGGCGCTGCGCGGACCTCCTCCGCTGTCAATTGGAAAGCTCTCCCACGAACCTTCGGTGCCTCGGCCTTCACTGGCCGAACCTCGGTAACCCTAGCAGCAGGGGCAGATCCCTGTGCTGATCCCTGATGTAACTGCGGGCACTCGGCCTTCCGATGGCCAGTCTGGTTGCAATGAAAGAAAACCATAAATCCCTTGGGGCAATCCTTGGCGATATGCCCCTCCTTGCCACATTTGTAGCAAGCACCCGATCGACAGACCCCATCATGTCCCTTGCCGCACTTTCCGCAAGTGCGGCCCTTCTGGACTCCAGATCTCGTATCAGCGGACTTGGCCCGCTTGGCTGCCGGATGAGACTGTGCCGTCCGCCGATCTATCCTCTGAGACTCGGCCTCCTCCCTGGCATGAGTCTCCAACTCAATCTCCCTCTTCCGGGCATTTGCCTGAAGCTCAGCAAATGTCCGGTAAGTCGAGTTCGACACGAACTCCCGTATATCCCTCCTCAAAACGCCCAAATACCGGCTCATACGTGCCTGCTCAGTAGACACCTGCTCAGGGCAGAACACCGCCCTCTCATGAAACTTCCTCGTAACCACAGTAACCGAATCAGTACCCTGCTTGAGGGTCAAGAACTCCTGTACCAACCGTTCCCTCTCCACCGGGGGAACATACTCGTCTCTGAACATGGTGGTGAACCTCTCCCATGTCACCGCTGAAATCTCTGCAAGAGTGAAGCTCGTCGTCACGAACTTCCACCAGTCCTTCGCTCCCAAGCGAAGCTGGTTCAATGCGAACCGTACCCTCAGATGCTCCGGACATGAACACGTGTAGAAGCATCCCTCGATATCAGCAATCCATCTCATCGCAGCGATCGGATCCTGCGTCCCATCAAACTCTGGTGGCTTCGTGTTGCTGAACTCTTGAAGCAACAACGAGTCACCTCCCTGAGGTCTGGCAGCAGCCACAGCTGCAGTAGCTGCAGCAGCAGCAGCCTCAGTCACTGCGGCGTACCGCTCATCGAAAGTCTCAAGCAGTGTGGTCTTGATAGACCCAAACATCTCCGGAATCTCGGCCCTGATCGCTGCCGCCACCTCATCGTGGATCATCTGACGAAGCTCCTCGTCACTCACGCCGCTCGACTCAGGTCTGTGGCGTGTCCCAACCATGATGTCTCTGAAATACAACATAAGGATATCAGAGACTCGCTCGAGCATACTCGCACTCGATAACTCAACCCTACTTGTTCCTTGGTACCCAATGGATTCTTACTTAGAGTGCGCATTGCTCCGGTGTCTTCTGTAGTACGGGCCCTATACTACCGTCCACACCGCATCAGTATTCACCCTAAGTCCTCCTCCTTGGATCCCAAATCACAAGTACTCTATATCTCACTGGCATAGGCTACCCTTCGGTAGACCTCTCATAAGCTCCTCACTGCTACCTACTCGCACTCAAGCATCACATAACAGCAAAATCCTTCATAGGCTAAGGCATCACAAAATCAGGCCACTCTAGTCCTAATATGAATACCTAGCCAACTCTATCATGCATATCATATCATAACATGTCTCATAACACATAATGTAAGGGTATTTTGGGAAATCACCGTTCGGGCGCTGGCTGATCGTACACACTGCTTCCTTCTGCCTTTCTCAAAATCTTTTACTCTTTTAGAAAAATTGTTTATTTTATGAAAAACTTCCTTAATTCCTCAGTTTGAGTTCAGATTCATCCGAAGATGCACCCGAATCCCTCAAACCAAGGCTCTGATACCAACTTGTAACAACGTAATTTTTTTTCAAAACAATTTTTCATTTAAAAACATACATTCATTCACACGATAATCATAAAAACATAATGTGTCCACTGTAACATAACAAAACATGTCCCAAGATCTCGATATCATAAACTCCATAAGTGTGTACGGATCATGCCGGCGCCTTCCCGCGATCCTCGCTAGTACCTGAAACACATCACACAACAACTGTAAGCATAAACGCTTAGTGAGTTCCCCAAAATACCACATACCCCACATATGCCTTTCCAGGCCACAACTCTGTAGGATCTTCCGATCTGTGTGTCTCAGGGGACTTCCGTCCCAAATCCTGGTAGACCTTCCGGTCCGTACCCTCTTGACCTTCCGGCCCATATCATCTCGACCTTCCGGTCCTTACCATACGTAACATACATAGCACATACATACATATCATCTTGACCTTCCGGTCCTTATCATTCATAGCATACATAACACATACATATCACATAACCGCATATAGCACATACATCATAGCATACAAGACCTTCCGGTCACACATAGGTACCCTTCCAGGTACAGTATAGTGAGAAGACTCACCTCAATGAAGTCGGATAACCTCTCGTGCCCAACGTCCCGACTTAGCCTCCTCCTATTATTCAAATAACATTCCCGATCAATACTCTCTCATGATCTCATCTCTACAGACTGGGTAGAAGGCCATTCTACCCTTCCCTGGACTCTCCTGAATCAGCCTTGACCAGAACCCTAAGGTCAACGAAAGTCAATGGTCAACTTTGACCCGACTTGCCGAGTGCACTAAGGTGACTCGGCGAGTACACGCCTGCCCTCTACGCCCCTGGTCCTCCCTTGACTCGCTGAGTCAACCTTATACTCCACGAGTCGTCATAGTTCGCGAGTCACGGGGCAACCCGACTCGACTCGTCGAGTCTGCTCATGGACTCGGCGAGTTCATTCCATGCTCACACTCAAATGACCTTCTGAGGTCAGATCTGTTCCTCTAATCCATAGATCTAACCTTCCCAAGCTCAATAAACACGTAAAGGTTCGAACTTGATACTCATGCAACGTCCAAATGACTCTACTTGATGATTTAGCCCCAAATACAACATCCTAAGTCCATTTCTTTCATATCTCATCATAAAGCAAGATGGATAAGGTCCTCTGGACCACTATTGGTCCAAATCTGAAGCCTAAACATGATAAGGGACCATATCTCCAACAAATCATCCCAATAAAGGGTATAGAAAACCCTAGATCCAAGGATTCTTTATCAAAACAGAAAGAGGATCGATATGCTACCTCAAAGATGATGCCCTTTGCTTGAAAACCACAGATGTGCAACCTCCTTGGCCTCCTCTAAGCTGGAATCAACTTCTTCTTGCAAAATCAACCCACAAAGGTCCAATAATGGCTTCTTCTCTCTCTCAAACGCTCAAGCACTATTAAGGTTTCTCTCAAGGGTCTGGTAGCCGCAAATGGTGGCTATAAGGGTCCTTAAATAGGTCCCAAACCCGAGGAATTAGGGTTACATTAAACAGCGTGGACTCGCTGAGTCCACGAATGGACTCGCCGAGTCCTTCATTAAATCAGGCCAACACATCGCGATCCAACTCGACGAGTATGGGCGCCTACTCGCCGAGTCCCCCCTCTAAAACTCAATATAAAATACTTAAAATAGGATACCTGGGAATCCGGATGTTACAAGACAATTAACTCTTAAATTGTTTAAGTTCAATTATTTGTATTGCTCATTGTTTACAATTTTTATTTTTTGACATTATGTGTTTTGATTTTATGAAACATCAAACATATAGTATGAAATATAATGAACGTTATTTTTTGACATTATGTTGGAATGAGAACTGTAGTGTTTTACTCTGACATTCTGTTGGAATGATAAACTGTATGATCCTATAAAACATAAATATACTAGAAAAACACAAACATCTTATTAGTTGTAAACATAATAATTAAAGAAAAACACCTAGAATTCATCAAACGATAAATTTATTACACTGAACTGAAACTTAATAATACCATATAATTCATCAAAAACAAACTTTTATTTTACTGAAATCAAACTAAATAATATATAAAAACGACGAATTTGATGAATTTCTTGTAGTTCTATGCTCTCTTCAATCCAAAAGGACAGTTCCTACTATCATGACCAAATCCAAAGCATATTTTACATCTTCTTTTTTTCTTCACAACTTCATTCACCGGATTCTTGGGATCATTGACATTACCCAGATCCTTCCCGGGATTTTGATCTTCATTTTCCTGGAAGATTATCAGATTTGATACATATGTATATGTAAAAACAGTAAAAGAGTGTGTGGGGGACGTTTAAAAAATATCTTCATTATCATAGACAGATGTTGTTAATAATGTATGAATACCTGGTTCCGATTTCCAGTATGAACATCCATCGATTGTGTAAAACAAATTGATCAGCAGCTAATGGAATCGACAATTGTGTTGGGGGGGGGGGGGGACATTTACATCGAGTATATAAAGAAAATTAAATTAATGATAACTAAATCAATCATAAATCATTGCCTAATATAAAGGGATAAGAATCAGACTAAATAAAGAATTAAAATGAAAGATTACATAATTACCCTCACATATTAAATAAAATAATTAATAATTTGCTAAATTGTGATTGGTGCATCCATGCACACAATACTTGTTGTAAACATTTGAACCTAATATATATATATATATATATATATATATATATATATATATATATATATATATATATATATATATATATATAGAGAGAGAGAGAGAGAGAGAAAATTGTAGAGGTTTAGATATTTAAGATTATTGAAAATTGCCTTAAAACATTAGCTGATGGATACTTATAATTACATAGTTTTTTTTTTTTTTTGAAACGGTAAATAATTATATATTTTTCTCCTCTCCTTGGGATTGAACCGAAGACCTCCTAGTTAGTTGTTAGTTTAAACCACCATGTTAGCCAAGTGGGCTAGCCCCAACTTTATAATTAAATAGTTATGCTTAACTAATTGCTTCAATGTTTAGGCCATTTAAGTGATGTTTGGACTCCAAGTGCGACGATTCAATAAGATGTGGTGTTATCCATTTTGAAGAACTGAATTGATCTTACTTTTATCATATGATATATTGGTATTTAGTTACTAAAGTTGCATTTGGTACATAATGAACATAACAAGGCTTTTTCAACTAACATTTGGCATGGAGGAGACCGTGACAAAAGGGGGTCGTTGACCAAGACCAAAGGCACTAATTCTCCAAAATTAATTTGATTTAGGGGTGTTTGAGATTATTTTTGAACATCAAAAGTCCTTTTTGTAAATTGATTTTTTGTAAAATGACTTTTTGCAAAAGTTTTTTAAAATAGGTTTGGATTAGCAAAATGACTTTTGGTTTAACTTTTACATGTCAAACAACAAAAAGTCATGAAAAATCAAAGTTTTGTGACTTTTAAAAATCTCTCATTTTCTTCTATGCCAAAAGTCATTTTCAAAAAAACTTTTAAATTATCCAAATACTTTTTTTTTTTTTTTTTTTGGAAAGTTAAAAGCTAAAAATTATTCTAAAAGGAATCCCAAACACCCCTCAAAAAGTTGGAACACAATGAAATAAGAAGCAAAATGACCAAAAACACCCTAGCCCCACTCTCATCCACCCTCCAAACGACCTCTTCATTTTCCCCATATTCTCTACTCGTTTTGTGGTGATAGTTTATGACATCTTTGCATTCATGTATAAAAACAGTGGATATTCTTTTATCAAAAAATGATGCTTGTAGAATATAATAAGAGTGGTCACGGTTTATGCACACCAACACCAAAACTCCAACCTAACTTCGATTGACACAAACGTGTATATGCTGCTGAAAATTTCCTCTTGCTATCCTTCTTTATTTGGTTCAAGGAAAACATATAAAAATAATTCAATCATCGATGGATCAAGTGTATTTGTGGTGATCAATCAATGATTTTGATGCAAAAATATGAAGGCATGCGACTATTAATTGCCATTAAATTGATGTCTAAAATAGAAATTTACAGTTCTTTATGCATAGAAGTGAAATTAACAGTTCTTTAGGCATAGCATTGAAATTTACAAATTAATCGGTCGTCTAAAATATCTCGTTTCCCCAACTGTTGAAAATAGTAGAAGCACTACAAGAAAAGGGTATAGAGAGAGGTTCGTTTCGTTGATACATACAATGGTCGTGGATAAGAGAGGGACAAAGAACATGATGAAGTAACTCATGGATGACGATGAAGCTACATGAGAGAGAGAACAATTTGTAACTTTTAACATTGCTTTCTGTCGTGTCATGGTTTTAATAAATGTCCTGATGAGACTTGTTATGTCAAATCTAGTTCTATCTCATCCGGTTCCCATATTAAGCATTACCTAATTACTAAAGTTTCAACTATATACTAATTTTTGAAATACCGAAAGCAAATTGGTATCTATGACATGATAAATGATGGTTTTGACCATTGAAAAATTGAGTTTCTATTTGTAACCAACTTCTAAGCCATTTGACAAAACGATCCATATGGTCCCATTTTGGATTTGTAAAAAACATTATTACTGTTTTTTGGAAAGTAATTTAATGTTTGTCTTCAAGTTGCAAACAACGGGCATTTTATTTTTTTTAAGTAACAAACTAATTTTTTGTATGTTTACCAGCTATCTCTAGGTTAAACAAATCAACAAACTATCCTTCTTATCATTCTCGTTGCGAAACTTAGGACAATCCTTAACGGAATGGTCCGTTCATGATAGTAATTACATGTGCATTTACGATTTACCCTTCACAAAAATATCTTTAGTGGGCTTTCTACAAATTAAAACTAGAGGTGAACAAAAGCAATCTTGGACCTGTATCAGAACAGTTTAGTTTTTTCTTGACCGGTTTCGGCATTTATTTTTTTGAACCATTCTTTTTCCGGTTCAGTCTTGGTCTAGTCTTGTTTTAGACCAGTTCAATCTTGGTGTTTTAGTCTTGATCTTTTTCATTACTGGTCTATTTGTGCATGTCTAATTGGAATGCCCATGAGTCCTCTTTCTTAATTCTTCCCAACTCATAGATGCCAAAACCTAGTTCTACAAGTCACAATTACTACCACTATCAAATGGGTCATCACTAAACCAATATATCTGCTCTTCAAAGCCTCACTATAGATGTCAATCTTCGTATCACCTTGATTACCCTGCTTAAAGAGTAATGGGGGAATAAGTAAAGTGAAAGAATAAGAGAGAAATCACGATCCATATCCCTTCATTAACAGTATTTAAACCTCAAAACTCTTCGTTCTACTCTCCTCACTCTCTTGGGGAGAAGAGCAAAGAGCTGAAAGTGAGGAAGGCACAACCACACAGGAATAAAAATGTAATATTGTACATAAAGCACAAATAGATAAAAAGGACACCAGGACCTAGAAAACTCATATACTTCTTCAATATCTTGTTTTTAAGCATCTACACAATTTAATATGAGGTCATGAAAACATGTAAGAGCCAACTCATTCATGTCTAACCTCATTTGATATTCTCACTTCCTTCTCATGAGGGCTCTACTCGCACTGTAGATCGTGAACAACTCCACCCTCCTAACTACATAAGTATGTTGCCTTATGTAGATGACCACTAACTAGGATGCAGAACAGAAATTACAACGTGCAGTAAGAACAACAAACACATCAATATGTACTAAACATTAATGGCAATCAAATTACAAATTATCTATTAGACATCAAAAGAGACTTACGACAACTACAAGTCTACAAGAAGGAAGGTGGAGACTATTACAGTCAATGGAATGGGACACAGATAGATCAATGAAGAAATAAATAAGACAATAGTTTGAAGTTACGCATAAAGGAGTTGGCTTTTAAGAGGAGTGGATATATCAAATTAAGGCAATATAAAGGAGTTGGCATGTACTTAATTATGTGAATAACTAGTTTTAGTAGTATCCATAGTCTTCATACTTTTTGAACCATATTCTCCTTAGTCGCACTAAAACTTCATTAGCAAACTTTTAGCTTGACTCAAGAATCAAATCCCACGGATTTAACAATTCAAATGTTACAGATTATAACATGAAACAAGTCTATCATCCTAAAAAGTCCCATCAGTATGCATCTCATCTGATGATGCAACACATGTCATATATATTTGTGTCAACAAACATTGATCAGACAGCCATGATAATACGATATGATGACGACTCACTTTTACCTTTTGCCAATTACCACACTGCTTCTTCTTCTTCTTCTTCTTCTTCTTTTTCTTCTTCTATATACTTACTTAACAATCTCCCTACAAATAATATATATTTAGTATTTACACAAACACTCCCCCTCCAGCCTCCAGGGGTACAACATTTCCCCCCCTAACCCTATGCCTCAATCCTACTACATCATCACCTTCACTACCCATCTCACCATTACCAACCAACAACTCATCATCTTGTCTCTCTGTCTCTTCCCCAAAGTTATGAAGTCTTCTCCCAATCAAATACCGATCATCCCTTATGGAATTATGTAAATTCCTCACCCACACATGAAACCTCTTCCCACAATAACACACCAAACTAAAACTCAAACACCCCACCCATGCAAACCTGTAAACAGCCGAGTTCACCACCAACGGGTACCCAAATACCGGAAATACCCCTCGTGCCAACACGTAAGGGAAACACAGAGCCGTTAGCAGCTTCATCACAATCGGGATCACAATCTCCCGCAGCACCCAAACTCCCTGCAGCCGAGAGAACCCGTTTTCTCTCACCCTCTCGAATTTCACCCGCCAGCTGTCGTCCACCAGTGGCGCCATCTGGTCCAGCATCACCAACTGTGTCCAGATTTTAAGGAAGATTAGCCCAAAAGCCCAGTCTTGGTACAATAAGAAAACCGGGCTTTCGTCTACCGGGACCCGCATTGGTACAATCACCAGAAGCTCAAACAGTAGCCCGATCATCACCGGGATCACAAAGATCTGGAAAATGAAAACCAAACTGAAAAAACGGAAAAAGAGAAATTTCCAAATAAGATAAAACATAAAATATATTATTTTTTACCCATATCGATAGTAGTATACAGCTCTTGACAACAATGGAGCACCATTTCCAGATTTGACCTAGTAAAACTGTGGCTCGCTTTGTTTTGATTTGGTCAATGGCATATCGGGCACCGGCTAGTCCGGTTGAGATCACGTAACTTCCGATAATGAAGGCGTATAGATCTGAAACAAATTGTTGAATGTTGAATTGTTGATTAATATATAATGATTTTAAAAAATAAAGAAAATGTTTTTTTAACTATTACCATTGCATTTGATGCCATGTGTGATTGGGAGAAGTGGGACTGCGTTAAACAAGGCACGTCCAAGTGAGATGGGGATCACAATTAATGCGGAATTGAAGATCAAAAGCGTCATCCAAGCCGCCAATAAAAGCAACACAATGCAGATCACAAATCCATACCTCCTAAAAAAGTGAAGAAAATTATTAATATTAGATAACCATGTCCAGATTAAGTGCTTAACCCATTAAGTTGATTGAGTAAAAAAGAAACAACCCCTTACTCTGAATCAGTTCGTTCATCAACATCAGCTTCTGGAGGATTAACATTATTATCCATGGGAGGAGGAGCCACATGTCCAACTATGGCCAGATCCTGCCTTACTGGATCCCGATTTCCATTTGCTGCTGCAGGTTGATATTCAGGTCCAGGCAGTAAGAACTCGGTCAGCCCAAGTGCCCAACCCACTCCAGTAAACCAATAATGTAGAAGCGATTTAATCGTTGCCCGAAGCTTAAAATGCTCAATAGCAAATGGAATGCATATTTGAAACAGAAGCATGTTGGCTGGGATCTCAGTAAACGGGTCCGACACTCTACAATACCAAAAAAAAAGAAGTTCATATAAGCAAAATAAGCAGAGCAAACAATACAAAAAATTTTAAAAAAAATGTTTCTTACGTGATATCAAGAGGAAAGATGTTAGGAGCCATTCTCATGGCAAGTTTAACTGGTAGAAATACAAGCATTACTATTAAGCTTCCATAAACCGCAACTGACAAAAGAACCCTACGCGCATGTTTGTGAACCGGATCATCGATCAGATCTCTAAACGGGTTGTAATTAGGATCAGCCGGATCACGCAGAAAATATAAAACTCCATGGCGTAAAACCTGAACAAATAACATGTTAATCGCAAGGGCAGAATGGTAATTACATTTACACTATTAGATTTTGGAATCAGACATATATACCCACCCCTCTGAGAAGGCTGACGAATATGGATATCTGTAACATGTACACGATTCCTACGGCCCAATGAATCAACGAGCTTGCCAATGGAGAGACTGAGAAAAAGTCAACCCGTTGACCGATTGACTTTCCAAACATTTTCAAAGTACAAAAATCCAGCCACCACCCACACATGAGAGGGAAAACCCCTAACTCAACTACCAAAAGGAACGCGACTTTTATCATAGTCATCAAATGTTTGACAGCTGTCACAAACTGTTTAAAAAGAGAAGGGATTGTTTCTAGAACCGAAGCAATTCCATAAAACCTTCCCATGATCAAAGGCTCCCCTTTCGTGTACCTAATAAGCGCCACAGTTGCAAAGTAGAAAACTATAAGAGAGAAAACAAAGATATAGCCGACAGCAAGTGTTGTGACATCAGACACCCATGATGACGTGGCGGATGTTGTTTCTAGAATATTATCAGGTGAAAAGGGAGTAGTGACATTCGTTTGTATAATCTCTGAGCTGTGGCTGTGATCAGATGTCAGATTTGCAACTGCAGTCAAAGTGTTTTTCAACGTGATATTCGCTAGAGAAAGTGCTTGTTCTGTGAGGGGTACAACCGTCATTAACATCGGGGTTGTAGCAGATGATAAAAGCCATGATAAATGATGGAGTATAAATCGTCCGAGGTGGAAAGGGACAAGTATCATAACACCAAGAAATATCATGTTGCTAGCAAGAACCTAAAAAAAAGAAAACAACAAATATTAAAAAACAAAAACATATGAACTAATTGCTATAATTATAATAGTATAATACTTACAGTAAATGCATTTTCAACCAAATGAAAAAGAGGTCCTTGCATGCCAACAAGTTCATCAAAGGGAACATCTTCAGCACCTTCTCCATCATCCAAACCATCAAACATTTGTTCCACATGTGCTTCCAAACGAGCTGCTTGCATTTCCCACCTGGCAGCAACATTTTCAGCATTTCTTCTAATTATCTGACCAGCGCCTGCGATCCCCTGTGCTGCAGCCACATCATCACCTACAACGTTCCTGTTCGGTTGTTGAGCTTGTCTTCTAGCAGCACGGGCCCCGTTTCTATCTCCTTCATCATCAACATTACCATCCTGCCCTCCAATTTCTCGTAAATGACGAAAATAGTCCCTGAGTGAGGTGGCACCGAGGAATATGAAGACAATGCTTGCAGAGAGTAGGAAGCCATGGAGACAGTCAGTGAGGATGATGGTGGTGGAGATGTGGGTTAGGAAGAGTTTTTGGGCTTCAGTGAAAGTTCTGACAAATGAGAAGCGCCATATCCAGAATGTAATGAAGGGTATGATTACAAGCCATACGGAAAGTACAAAGGTGAGGCGTAAAAAGAACTGTAATACGTGACATGCTTTCATTGACATTCCCACTACAAACTCCTGGAATGGGAGCTTTGCAGGGGCGTTTTCGGCATATACTGGTGAGAATGAAAATGGGTGTTTGCAAACCTGCAATACATGTTCAGAAAACCAGTTTAAATTTTGTTTTACAAAGCTATTTTGTAAACTTGTGTTCATAGATGGTTAATATAATTTAGAAAACAAGCATTGCTTAGTTTATCAATGTCATAAGTCCATAACAATCTCTTTCCTATGGTCAATATGTCCAAAAATCATAAATGAGCAAGGAAAAGATTGGCGAGCATGATATGTAGAATGCCATTAACACACAAGATAGGTTCCTTTGGCTACACCACTAGGATTGTTCACCTAAAGCCTAAAATCACATACAACGGATAATAAATCCAACCTAAATCCTTCTGAGTTCTAATCACATGGAGGATGTCTCAAGTACAGTTCGTATAATAATTGAATCAAAGGACACTGTTGCCCTATAGATGGATAGCATGTATACATTAACACCGCCATAATTCCAACCCATTAAGACCTTAAAGGCAGCTCCAACTACTTTCCAGTGATTTGATGATCAATACAATGTTCCACCATATATCAAAATGACAAAATTTCTAGTCATTGGACCATAACCTATGGAATCGAAATGGTTTTTCTTGTTGATATGCATCATTGTAATCTATGGTTACACCTGCATCTAAGCTTGACAGCTAACAAAATAACAGATTCGTTTATAAAGAAAAATGAAACACAAAATAATTGCACATAGAAGAAAAATCATTAAACAAACATCAAATCAAACGAAAGAGAAAGAACCTCGCACTGCCGAGCGTTGCTGTGATTAAGCCACTGGAGAAGGCAGTCTTGATGAACAAACTTGATACTACCACTACAAGCACAAGGATACCGTAGAGGATTATCGGCGTCTCCCGGATTCCGGCAGATCCGGCAAACATCCCCCTCTTCGTCGTCGTCGTCATCGTACATGGTGTTCGGCGTATTCTTGCCGCTATTAGCATTATCCGAAACAGTCTCTGATGTCAAAACCGAAGCAGAAGAAACCGATGATGAAGAAGATGCAGAAACCGGTGCATTGACAGCGACGTCTCGAACTGTGTCGTCTGCCGGTAGAACCGCTTGTTCGTTCGCCATCTCTTGGCAGTTGTACGTAAGATTTGAGGCGAGATTCCCTCTCCTCTCCTCGAGATCCTCTCCCTGTGATGGCGATGGAGGCTGGAATCGGAGCGAGACGGTTACGAGAACGAAAGTTGTGGATCGATGGCGGATGGAAAATGTTTTAATTAGGTTTTATGCCCTTATCTTTTTCCCCCTTTTTTTTAATTATTATTTCGATCTTCTGATCTATAGGTACGTTGGTTTGGCAAATTGTTACGCTTTTCCGTGTTCAAGATATTTATTGAGTTTGACGATTTTAAATATTTTATTTATTATTTAAAAATATCATAAAATCTAATTACAAGAACCCAGAACCCAGTAATATTCAATGTTGACGTGGTCTCGTTCGGTCAAAGTGTTTGACGGGTATGATTCAAGTCTCGTACGATTGAAATACGATAATACTATTGAAAAAACAACATATTCAATTGTTTATTTTACGAATGAATTCCATGATTTTTTTGTTCAATATATTTCCTTTGCAAATTTTGTTATATTTTTACTAAAAGTAATGTTATTTTGTGAAAATAACATTATTTTTGTGAAATAAAAAAAAAGGGTAAATTACATGGATGGTCCTTGTGGTTTAGGGTAATCTGCATGTTTGGTCCCTAAAAACTTTTTTTTAACTCGGACCGTCCTTATTTTATAATTTTGTTGCACGTTTGGTCCCTGTCGTGTAATGTCCTATTCCAAATCGTTACCATTTTGAGCGTGGGTGATGTAATGTAGATGATTCGAGTATTCGGGTTGGGTTTTGAACCAAGGGGTTTTTTGGTAAATTGGCAGCGGGCTTTATGAATTTGGGTTTCTGTTCGGGAAACAGACTTAAGACGAGGGAGTTATGGTTGTTTGAATAATTGCCAGATATGGTCCTTAATGGAAAAGATTTGCAAGTTGGTCCCATGCATGCAAGGAGGAAAAGCGTGTATCTGGGTGGGTACGCCCAACTTAACTAGCAGAGTGCCAAACCCTAATTTTTAGGGTTTGGGCAATATTTAAACATCCTTATAAGCTCAAGGCTCTCTCATTTCTCAACCTCCACTGACTTTAGAACCTCATTTCAAACCCTAATTCTCTTGGTGGGGTATTCTTGAGCTTGGAAGTCATTTTGAAAGGTTCTTGGTGTTATTTTAAGGAGGTGATTCTTGGTGATCAAGCTTGGTGTGACTTTGTAGTTGTAGATCCAGAACCTTCACTCTCTTGGGAAGCTTCAGGAGCGCGGAATTCAAGCGGATCAGCAGGCAGAGATTTATTGTGAGTTCAGCTGTCGAGGTGAATCTTCTCACTATACTATGGGTCGAAGGCACCAATTCCGTCCCATTAGGTTTATGTATATTAGGAAGACCAGGGGGTGACCCATTTGTATGAAAGACCAGGAGGTGTCTCTTGGCAATCTGTATGCAAGACCAAAGTTTGGACTCTAGCATCATCAGCCTCCTCGTCTACTTACCTCCTCATTCTTACCTGATAATATATATTCTCTCTCTCTCTCTCTCTCTCTCTCTCTCTCATCGGTTGCAAGAAAACAACACCAATAAACATGAAATTCTGGTATCATCCACTACTAAAACCAACATCGGACCTGAAACTTTCGACCTCCTCACCCCTCATTTTGGTTTTGTTGATAAAACACGAAGATGACATAGATGGAATAAAATGATTTTGCTTTTGGGTTTTTTGATTTCTTGATATTTTTGGTTTTGCTGAACAAAATCCCAATTCAACCATGGTTGATTTCTTGATAAATTTGGCAAAAGTATCAAGATTTCTTAAGAAATATGAGAAGCTTTTGTGTTTGTCCGGTCATCTTCTCCGACCACCTTCATCTTCACTGCCGATTACATCTCATCCCTCTTCCCTCATCACCAGCGACCTGAATAGATTTCTTTAAATCAGAGGGTTTTAAGGAAGATAGTACTGGAGGCGGAAGGTATGGATGAGGAGAAAACGTGGGAGATGATGTTGGGCTACAGATGTTGTCGGCACGATCGACGATGATGATGATGCCACCAGTGGTCGGGTTCCACTGATCTAGTGTTCTTTGGGGTTCTAACAACTACATAAGAGAGAGAGAGAGAGAGACCACAATTGTTAACACAATCTCCAACGATAATATGGCAGCAAAGGGGGCGGAGTTGGGTAACAAAAGAGGTGGAGGTATCACCAGTGATGTGGTCTAGGTTTAGGTTCTTAAAATCTGATGATCAACGGAAGAGATTTATTTGAGATGGTGGGTGTATTTGATTTTTATTTAAAGTTTCGACGGGGTCCGGAGATTATTGTGTGGGTGTGTTTTCTATTTTTTTTAATAATTAAAAAAAAAAGAAACACATAAGAGTTGGACCGACATTTTTAGTAGGCGTGGAAAAATTATTTTTTATTAAATTATAAATAATACTTAAATAAATAATAAAGAAAAAAATAAATAAAACTTTAATTAAAAAAGAAATGGATGAGAGTAAATTAGTCTTTTTAGAATGGATAAGGACCAAACGTACAACAAAATTATAAAATAGGGACGGTCCAAATTAAAAAAAAAAATTGTTAGGGACCAAACACGCAAATTACTCTAAACCACAAGGACCATCCGTGTAATTTATTAATTATTCCACAATTATCATCTTTTATGGAAACGAAAGAACTTAATGTGGATGAATGATGTAGTGATGATATCCCTTGTCAGTTACTTTCCAAACCCTTTTCATTTTGTTCCATAAGTAAACTTGAAAACAAGATATAAGTGCTTAGAGGAGTATTAGACTTTAGACTCCTTAAAGCTCTCACAAATTTTTTGGAACCTATCAGAAATCATGTGTTATTTGAATTAGGATTGATCAACATTTATAGAATTGTCAAAATATAGAAAATGGAAAAAGAAATCGAAAACCCTTGCCCAATGGCATCCATATTCATTAACCTAAGATGTTATGCCAGGGAAGGTAGTGTTTGAGGTGGGAAATAATTAAGGCGACGTGAGATCTGAGGTGGTGTTAGGAATGTCATGCCAGAGCGTCGATTTAAAGAACGTTATATGCATGGTGTCATAAAGGCTTAGTATGTCCTGTAACGAGACACATATAAGATGCGTTCAAAAAATCAATATCGAGTTTTGCCATCGAAGACGGTGATGTATGATGATAGGCTTTATTGACCATGTTTATACACATTGAGTTTGACTATATACACTTAGGTTTGAATGTTTTCCACATTTACAATAACATTCTTTTATATATATATATATATATATATATATATATATATATATATATATATATAAGGTACAAGACATAGAGATGATGCCGTGTTATGAAATATCTTTAAAAGGGTAAGAAGGTGTTTGAGATTTCATCCCAAAACAATTAATGATTTATTGGCTTTTTGAAAAGTCAATAAGTCAAAAAATGTGTTTGACAACAATAAAATGACTTTTAAAACAATTTCTTCTTGACTTTTCAAAAACTAGATTTTAAGAAGTTAGAATTTGTAGTTTTTCTAAACTTTTTATTACTTTTTGAATTATAAAAATCAATATTGCCTTAAAATACCCTTATACTAAGACAAACACTTTTTTTAAAAAACAATTTATTAATTTATTGATTTTTTCTCACCATAAAATTAATCAAAACGTTTTTTTTAAAAAATATTTTTTTTACCACCATAAGTGGTTTTGTCTAAAAGTTCTTTTAATAATCAAAATGAACTCTCAAACACCTCTAAATATTTAAAAGATGACGAAATAAGGACAAATCAGTGAGTACTTATGAATAATATAAAAAAGATAATTATGTTTAAACACATTGTAATATGCCTTAGACGGTTTTTTTTTTGTCACAACATTCAAGATCATATCCATCAAAGTCTATCTTCACATTTTTATTTATGCTACTTTTAACCCTTTTTGTTATCATTTTTGGTCAACTAACATTCAAATCTACACGTCATGGCATGCTTAATAACTACTCAGTAAAAAATTCTCTTTAATTTCAATGGTATCTTCTTGTCACACAGAACTACCGAGGCTGCCCTCCACTTTAACCAACCCATTTTTATACAATGAGTGACGTCTACCTGCACCAAACCTTCCTTATAGATCATGAACCCAAAATAATTGAAGCTTTAGGGATAAGAGCTTGCTCCCCTAAGCTTTCGTAAACTCCTTCAGGAATTGAACCATTAACAAATTACCAAATAGGCTCTAACTTTATTTAAGTAATTGTTTTTATATATGACATTTTAATACTTAAATAAACTTAAGTGACCAAATAAAAACATAGTTAAAATTTTAATGATTAAATTTGATCATAAAAGAACATAAATTAAAAAAGTTATAAATGACGTGAGGCATAACGTGACGGTATTGTTAAGCTTCAAGTTTTACGAGCCATATCGAATCATAACGTTTTTTAAGGCATGACTTAAGGCAAAAAATTTATATATATAAAAAAATTCACACAATTATAAATTTATATAAAACATACCAAGTTTTTTAAAAATACATCAATCCCTAATAACAAAAAGACAAAATTGCAAAAATGGTCCATGTGGTTGTCAAAATTATGTGGTTTTGGTCCAAAAAAGTTTGGTGATGCATCGGTGGTCCAATTTCGGATACCTTGTGTGGTTTTGGTCCATATGGTTAATATTTTGTTGTGCTTTTGGTTAATACCCCACCTAAAATGACAAATATGCCCCTAAAATAGTTATTTTTATTTATTTTTATATATTATTATTATTATTTTAATTAAAAAAACTAAAAGAAATCTCATCCCACCCCACCTAATTCATCACTTCTACCAATCTCTCTCTCAAGAAACACAAACATGTCGTCTCCACCAAAAAAAAAATCCCACCTCACGACCATCCTGACTGCCACAACCGTCCGCCACCACCACCTTCAACTACCTCCATCTCCACCTAGATTTTAGATTAAATTGTCCCAAATACCATGAAAAATCCAAGCTTCAAGAATAATGTCCAGACTTACAATCAATGGAGTGTTGATTTATAATATTTGATTCCTGTAACAATTTCCCATCTCGAATCCCAACAAGAAATTGGGCTAATCCTTCAAGAAACAGAGCTGCTTGATATACAGTTGTTGGAGACCCTTCGTCTGAGCCGACTTTCACATTCCGATCACCACCGCCACTATTGATCAACACCATTACTCTCCGGTTGTTTGGGATCTATAAACGAACTCCATCACCTAGCTATGGTTTTTAGATCTAACCTTTCTATTTCTTCGGTGAGTCCGATTCCGACCATACTCCCCCCCTTCTCCGGTGAGTTCGATTCCACCTATACTTCACCCTTTCTTCTTTTCTTAGGCATGAGTGATGTTGATTTGTAGCAAACTGAATATTCTCTTGCGAGTTCAATTCCGACCATACATTTGTTTAAGTTCGTCCCTTCCATGGGGAAAAGGAAACCTGCAACTCTGCATCTCCTTCCTCTGATCTAAAACCTGCACTTCGAAGAAGATGATGGTAAATCGATTTTGCTTCATGATTTTAGATCCACCACCATTAACATCCTCTATTGGTTTTAGATCGGGGTATATGGAGTTTAGAGTACAAAATGTTTTTTTTGTTTCCTCACACAAAGGGAGTGGCATGGGAAGAGATGGTGTTGACAGGTGAAGGGGAAGGGGAGATGTGAAGGGGGAGATTGCCGACGGTGGAAGGCTTGTGCAGAAGACGTCGATGATGTTGAAGGCTTTTTTTATGAAGGTTGTAGACAGAGGAAGGGAAAAGGAATATGGTGGGTGGATGGACCTTTTCTTATTCTTAATTAATTAAAAACATTTGAAGAAATAAAAAAATAAATAAATATATATATATATATATATATATATATATATATATATATATATATATATATATATATATATATATAAAGGCATAATAGTCTTTTCAAGTTGACAGGGACCAAAAACACTAAAAAAATCCAAAAATAGACCATTTTTGCACCACAAAACTTTTTAGACTAAAATCACATAGTTTTGAAAAATACAGGACCATTTTTGCAATTTTATCCAACAAAAACTCAATAATATAACGTCCGATAAAGAAAAACACGCAAAAACTCAATAATATAACGTCCAATAAAGAAAAACGTGTTTTCGAAACATTGTAATCACGCGCTTTTGAGCGTATGGTGCGCCTTTTTAGAACTTGATTAAAAATAAAAAAAAAATGTTTTATTTTTGTTTTTTGTTTTTGGAGCATGGTACTGTTTAGAATACAAGTGTAGTAATGCACAGTACATCAAGTCATTTGATACTCATCAATCGGTTCTGTTAAATCTCCATTATCATAACTGACATGTCGCTGGCCCAATTTTATCCCTCTTGTCTCCTCACCACCGCTTCATTGCCACTGCCGTGTCTTTTTTTGCTTTTCTTCAACCATTTTGATCATGACTACACTCCACACTCTCTCAATCTCTATGGGTTGGATTTGTTTTCAGTAGAAATTATTCACACTGACACCACCTCTTTACTGCCTTCAACCTGTTCGATGAAATGCCGCAACCAACGTCTAACTTGGATCACTTTATAGCCATGCAAAAAAAGTGGTAGTGATCGTTACTATCAACTGGGTTCTTCTAATTTAAGCTGGTTTCACTTAGGTGAGCTTCTAATTTCATCATTTTTCGAGGTTTAATTTTCTACTTTTGCTTCATGGGGTTTCTTTTCTACTTGGATTTAGATGGCATTTTTGTTGGGGGGTTTACGTATTGTTCCATTCTGTTGGTCTCATTTCGTGCTTTAGAGTTGGTATGATTTGCCTCTAATCTGGCCATGGGATCGTTTGGTGCATTGGTGGGGGCGCTGTAGCGTCCACCTTTTCACGTATTGTCTCATTCTCATGATAAAAACAAGCTTTTCTTTACTCGGTTTTGGAATGACAATTTGTGGGTGAAAGTCTGCATCAAAGATCATCACTGATTCATACTCCATTTTCGGAAATTAACACTCATATTAAAATTTGGAGATGTATTGTTTAATTTTACGTAAAACACAACTTTTTTCTGAAATAAACTGAGGTGACAAGATGTTGCCCTTCAATACATTATTCTATAATCCTACGCAAGTTTCAATCGCTTTGATATCCAACTTCATTACCTCTGGTTTGTGCTATATATGCAACTGTGATACCATTACTATGTTACTTTCATTTGTTTATGTTGATTTTTCATGTGTTGACTGTTGATCAGACCAAAATATGGACCAAAAAACATGGCTTCATAGGAAAAGATTGGTTGCTGTCAACAGTGAAGCTGAAATTTTTGTAAAAGGAAATGAAGAAGAGGTAGATTAAGAATTTATTGTAGTTAATCGTCTCAAAAGTCAAAATAGTAAAAGAAATGATTTTTAAGGTTGTTTTGCTTCTATATACAGAATCTTCTCTATGATAAAAAGGCAGCTTTAGAAGAAACTGTGAAAAACCTCCATGAACAGGTAGCTTGTCTTGTGTGTGAGTGTAATGCAAAAGATGAACTCATGGCTGAACATGTGAAAGCAGCACAAGAAGCCATAGCAGGTGACTCTTGTAATTTCTTTATTTCATTTATATTTAATTTCCATATTTTCTTCATCCTTCAACTTACATGAATTATTTTGATTCTTTTAGGGAGGGAAAAGGCAGAAGCAGAAGTGGCTAAATGGAAACAAGAACTAGAAGACACATTACAACATAATGTAGCTGCATATGAGAGATTAGTTCACTTAAATGCTTCATTAAAGAATTGCAAGGAGCAATTGAGTTGTATAAAACTAGAGCAAGATCAAAGAGTAATCCTGGAGAGGGCACTTAAGAGATTAGAATCAAAATACACAGAAACAAGGAAAAAACTAGCAGACTTAACCCTTGAAAATGCTTTGCTTAATAAAGCCCTTGTTAAAAAAGAGGAAATAATCAAAGATGTAAGTAATCATATTTCCGAAGCAACTTCAGAGTATCTTGTTCTCAAGAAAGATCTCAAGATGAGAACCCTAAATGCTGACGTGGCAAAACAAGAAACTGCAAGTCTAGAAGCCGAACGCCAGAGGCTTCGTTTGTTAGTAAAGAAGCGGGGCCCACGACATGGAAAGACAAAACCAGTTGATAAAAGTATGAGTTTAATGATAAAGAAGTTGAGTGAAGTGGAAGAAGAAAACAGGATTCTTAAAGAAAGTTTATGTGAGAGAGAGAATGAAATCCGGATTTTGAAAGGAGAAAAAGTTGATGAGGCAAAGATTTTGGAATTGGAAAACAAAATTGTGTCTTTGGAAATGGAAGTTGAAAGGGTGAATGAGTTGAAGAGAAGAAATGAGGAGCAGTTTGAGAATGTGAAATTAATGAATGTTGATCTTGATCATCAACTTTCTGATGCTAAATTTGAAATAAAAGAAGCTCTTCGGAGGGTATTTGTTTTAGAAATGGAGTTGGAGGATAGAAATCAACAATATGAAGGTTTAGAAACAACTTTACTTGAGCTACAACTTCAACTCGTGAGGTATGCTTTTCTTTTTCATATTCTTTCATCTTCAGAATTAAAAAAAAAAAAAATCCTAATTTTTGGAATATTTTATGCAGTGTTTCCAGCAATAAAGAGATAAAAGAAGATCTTGAGCAAGAAATGAAGCTTCTTCAGACTGTAAGTTCCATAGTCAATTCAGACTGTGACTGTGACTGTGACTGTGACTGTGACTGTGACTGTGCAGGGATCAGAGATTACAACAGAGTTGAGTCAACATTCATCTTTACGGGATCATATGGCAGCAGAGGATGGTTTTCAGAGGGAAGATGTTTTAAGATCTCCCATGATTAAAGACTTCATAAGTGCTACAGAAACAAAAGATGCATACCTGCCATATTGCAACACTTACAGTAGCTCATTTGGAGTGAAAAGTGTGGTACCTCAAGCTTTGCTAGTTGTACCATGGAAGAAGCAATTTAAAGGTACCGAGTTGCTTAGGAAGCTTCTATTTAGAAAGAAGAGGGGAGGCAACAGGAAGAAGCTTTGTGCGTTTGCTACGTATCATGTTTAGTGATAAAGGATGATGTTTAAGGTTAGGGTTAATGTGAATAATTGATGTTACAAATGATATTTTTATGCATCCTTTCACCTCAAAAGAAAAGAAAAAAAAGTTCAGCCATGATGGTTTGAGTTTTGGTTGGACAATGCACGATATTAAGAAAAAGACTAAATTATATATTTGAAAATTCTAAAATTACATAATCAAAAACCAAACATTAATATTCAAACACCAAAACTATGGAATGAAAGCTTAGCATTAATTCACATTTGATTTTCTCAATCCCCTCTCATATTTTGTATTGTGGTATAAGTCTTTTACACTGCTTCATATTTTGCATCAATTTCCACACACATTTCTTGACATGTGGCCTTAATTTCTACAACTTTTGCATCCATTTTTTCATGCATTTCTTGACATTTGGTCTTGATTTTTTCTTCTTTTGCATACATTTCTTCACGAATCTCCCCATGTGCACGTATACAATATGGATATGAAGTTTTGTAAAGTAGAATGTTATAAATTGTAATAGGGCGAAATGAAAGTAGGATGTTATAATCGGGTATGTTTCTCAATGTATAATATTGAAATAGGAAAATAGAAAGTAGAATGATATAATGGAAAAAAAGTACAATGAAAATGGAGTGATATAATGAACAAAGAAGAAGCATTGTTATGTCGGAAGGCTAGAATGAAAGTAAGATATTATAAAGACCATCTAATTATACGATCAAATAGTACACATTGAAATCAAATATCTTCCGAGTAAAAAAAGAAAACTCAAAATGGAATTAAGAATGAAGAATAATAAAGGAGTGGGATAGAGAAGCCGGAGAAATTAGCTTAGATAATGTTGACGATGGAGGTGGTTGAAATCTACAGTTGCGAGGGTTGCGAGGCTGAGTGGGTGAAATTAGGTTAAGAGAGCGAGGGAGAAGTTAGGGTCTTGATTTAGGAAGCGAGACGCTCTTATGCAAAATGAATAACACAATCAACTGACAAATATGCAAGATAACTCTTCAGATAAGATTGGTGATGGATTAGTGGGCGCATGAGGCACTTCATCTTTCCATTGGTGTTCCATCGCTAACACCCCGTTCCCGAGTTGAACTTAACGAGAGAAAGGAAAGGAAATGGGTGGAAATTAGAAGAAAATAAAAGAGATTGGTGTTCCCGAGTTTCATTAAAGGAGGGAAGTGGAAGGAAGTGGAGAGAAATGGGAGGATCACTTTCCCTCCTAACTTTCCTTCCGATTTGGGAGGATTCGGAAAGAAAGAACAAAATGATTCATTTTCCTTCCACTTCTCTCCAACTCGGGAACACAAATGAGAATTTTGTTTTCCTTTTCTTTCTCTTCTTTTCTCTCATGACTTTCTTTTCTCTTCTCTTCTTTTCTTTTGTTAAACTCGGGAACGAGGCGTAAGTGTCTTTATTTACCAACTGATTATCGGAGCAAAGATAGTTTGTTTTCTTTTAACCAGGCTTTGCCTCAAAAATAACATGAGATATTTTTAATGGTAATTCTTCGTTATGAATTCAACTTATCAAAGCCATACATGGTGATATTGGCAGTTTAGGACATATCGAGAATGGGTCTAAAATCAATGGAATATGGTCGAGAATTGTTGGTTCAATCAACTATTTAGACAATAAGGGTATTATGAATTTGAGGGAAAAAGTTATTGTACAAGTTTAAGGAATGATGTTTGGGTTGGAGGGAACTCTTAGAAAGATAGATTCAGCATACTTTATTTTCTGAAGATCGAGAAAAAAATGTTTGCTTTTGGATCGACTCATCAACAATAAGTGGGTGTGGAATTGGAGACTTGGCATCAGGGAAGGGGTCGAGCATGAACAATTCACGTGTCTTAAATATTTTGAAGTCCTTTGTTGCTTCTTTGGATGTTGATAAATGGTCGTCGTCTCTCGATCCTTCAGAGCGAATTTATGGGGAGATCTACTAGAAATCACATTGATGATCTAATCCTTAAAGTAGACTCGGTAAGTACTAAATGCGATATATTCGTTCCAAAGAAAATTATATATATTTTTTTCTTTGGAGAGTTATGCTTGATATATTGTCAACTAGATTCAATCTTTCCAAAACAGCTTGCAAATTGAATTCGAATATGTGTCATATTCTGTTAGGTATGTTGAATCAGTTGATCATGTGTTGATCAAATGTGATGTCACTCCTATTATTTGGAATAAATTTTTCCGTTGGTGGCATCTTCTTTTACCAGATGCAGGGGCGGACCTAGGGAGTCCATGGTGACACCGGCAACCCCTGACTTTTCCGGCCGCAGTGAAATTTTTTTCGAATTTTTTTTTTCTACTACCATGCAACCTCTGACTTTCCCGTGCAACCCCTACTGTGAAATCCTGCGTCTGCCCATGAGCAGATGTTTCTTTAGTTCGAGAATAATTTTCTTGGGTAGATTCGGCGAAATGGGTAGTGGTGCAAAGATCTTCTTTGAATGCAGTTTGTTTGACTATCTTTTTTTGGGTGATTTGGAATTATATGAATTTGACGTTCTTTGGTAGGCAAGACCGCAAGAACAACAAGGCAAGAACATCAAAAGAGCAGTGGCAAATCTAGAATAAAATTTCACGTGGCTCCCAAATTAAGTGAAGCCGATAAAAAATCAACAACACTTGTGGGGGCGGGTCGGTTCTTGTACGATTTAATGAAATATAACTGAAAAAACCGATCAGGCACCACCAATTAAATTTTTTTAAAAACCGACTGAAATATAACTGAAAAAACCGAACGGTTTAATGAAAAACTAGTTGATTATTAGTGTATTGATACCCTATTATTTGATAAAAACTATATATTATATTTAACTCTGTATATTTAATAACACAATTGTCCTTTGTAACTTACCTTTTCTCTTTTTAAAATGGTTTTTTATGACATTTAAAAAAAAAAAAAACTCAAGGTAGGTCCTGTATTTTTTTTAAGATAGTTCATAATTTTTGTGGTATATATATTATAAATGAAATTGAAATTTTAGGTAGGTATTAGGATCTATCTTCTTCCTTATTAGATACTTATTAGATACCCCACTCCAAAAGAATATATATATATATATATATATATATATATATATATATATATATATATATATATATATATAAAGAATTGTATTGTATTATTTTAATTAGTTAGTATACGATACCTGAAACTGAAATTGTATTGTATTATTTTAATTGGTTAATATATGATACCTGAAACTGAAAATCTATTGTTAAGTCTGGTTAAAAACCAGAAATTTTATACTAGTTTAGTGTTTTTAGTATTTATAATATTCTTAAAAAAAAATATAAAATCAATCACGAACCAACATCTAGTTTTACACATAATGCTCAAAATGAGCCGAACTTTTGTTCGAGGTCTATTGTTTTCAAAAGTCGAGCTCAAGCTTAATTTATCAAACTCGAACGCAAGCCTTTAACTGTCACCTCTAGAAGACAATTTTAATTGATAAATGCTTAAATGCATTCAAAAGTAATGCATTTTACTTTAACTTTCCTTCCAAATATTATATTTCAGAAATGTATAATATACCTCAAAATTATGTCTTTGGAGTTTGCTCTTCAACTTTTATTTTATCGCTTTAAAGATTCTATCTTTCTTTTAATATATATATATATATATATATATATATATATATATATATATATATATATATATATATATATATATTATTTTTATGAATCTCAACAATAATTTCACATTTTAGAAAACAAACACAAAAACAAAAACAAGAAGAAAGAAACAAATATTTCTAATAGAAACTTGTGGATTAAAATTAAAATTACAATCATAAGAGCCAAAATTCAAAAATCAAATGTAGATGGACTATAAGAACATTCGTAATGTGTTGGATTTTATAGAGTTTAGTGGATTGTCAGATCATCTTTCTATATTTCTTACAACTCTATCAATTTTTTTCTTACAATGCATTAAACTCTATAAAATTCAATAAAACATTATAAAACCTATTTTATAGTATTTATTTAAGAATTAAAAACTCTTCCCCCCCCCCCCCCCCCTCCCCTCCATTTAAGAGTTCAATGGTCATTAAACTTAAAATACATTAAATGGTAAGGTGACATCTCATAATGATAGAGTTTCATTTATTGAATGATAATTATATTTGTCACCTCATTCAACTCTCTAATAGAACTCGTCCTTATGGATACTCTAAGATTATATTTCTTTTGGTTATAGGGTTTTTTTATTTTATGAATATCTCATGCTATTAATAATACTCTACTAAAATACAAAACATAAAGAAGGAAAAGTAACATACCTCTTATGCAACCATTAATCTCCATGTTTGAGATCTTGTCTTCCTCAAGGTTGCTTGGATGAAAGGACACAAACCAGAATCTATCTAATGATATCACACCCAATGAACATCAAAGAGAATAAAAATGACTAGAAGAATGGTCAATTTCACAAATCTTAAGAGGGTTAGAAATTGTCTCATATAAAGGGAGGATGGAAATTGACGAATTTGTCAAGCCAAGGTTCAAGGAATTATGAGACCCATAGAGCCCTATTTATAGTCTTGGATCATTTCCTTAGTTTTGTCTCCCATCCAGTGTGGGATAGAGGCAAATTCGAATTTCACCTCCATCCCATGTGGGATGGAGTGAATTTTTATCCAACCCTATTTCCTTAAGGGTTATGGAATATTCCAATTAACCAACTATTGATTAATTAATATTCAACCTTTTAATTAATTAAAACTATTTAATTAATTCTCAAAGTATTTTCCATATTAGTTTCTAATTAATTATTAAACCATAATAACTAATAAACTAATTTTTTCTTTTTTTATTCTACTCAATTTGGGTCATGATGGCAACCCAAAAGGATTTTGTTATTATTAAAATTATTACCAATAGTTAATGACATTGGTGTGACACCCTGTTTCGGGACTTTGGACTTTGAGGAAGTAAAGTTTGGACCTTATTGAGGGTTGATAATATTGGTTATGAGATCTAAGCCCTTGATTCATGTACGGGAACCAAAGGATAAAATGGGAAAAGTTATTTGTTAGGCCTTATCATGGAGTATGGTTTTTAGCTCGACATGTGTTAAGCCAAAAGTAACTGGATAGAATTGTGAGGCTCATCAATACCTTTCCGTGTATATAAAGAACGCTGAAATTAGAGTTTAAACAAAAAAATTATGGATGTTTGAAGTTAAACTGGAAGTTTGAGTTTTGCCCTACGCAAGACGTAAGCAAGTTATGCAGGGCGTAGCTTGCTGAATGTTGATCACGTTTTCAATGAGCTACAGATGGCATACGTAACGTCCCAAAACACTGATAAAAATTTTCATTTTTAAAAATCATTAATTTCATACATCATATGTCTCAGGAACAACCATGATACAAATTATCCAAAACATCAGAGTAACAAAAATCACAAATGCGGAAACATGAGGAGGGATGTTGTGTCATCAGGCCAGGACCTTCCATTTTGTACCAGAAGTACCTGAAACCATAAACATAACTCTAAGCATAAAGCTTAGTGAGCTTCCCCAAAATACCACATACATCATATACATGAACAAATATAACAACACATGGCTATGTCGGGTCCGTGTCAACCCTCGGGTCCATATCAACCCCGAGTCCTTAATGACTCCACGTAACACTACGTAGCTGTGTCGGGTCCGTATCAACCCCCAAGTATGTATCAACCCTGAGTCCATAATGACTCATGGCCTAGACTGGCTCCATGCATATAACATACAATCATATCAGTAATAGCCACACAAACACATACATCCTACATATACAAATCAGTGGGCCGACATTGGTGCCTTCGACCCACCAGTGTGGTGAGAAGACTCACCTCACATAAAATGCTTAACTGCTACCGCTCTCACTAACAGAATAATGCTGCTACGCACCACCTATTCAGTAAAACTAGATAAATCCTGAGCTCTTCCTCCAAACTAGCTGCTTGACCAAAAGTCAACTCAAGTCAAAAGTTAACGGTCAACGTTGACTTTAGTCAATCGACACGTCGTGGCCACCTATGGCCAGGCAGTGGCCCTCCACTAAATAGTCTGTCGCGATTTTCCCCATCGCCATGTCGTGGTGACCTAATGTCACGTCGTGGGCACTGGTGGGTTGTCAACAACTTAATGGGTTAAGCTGTTTTCTTCGATCCTAAGAGCTCCAAAGCTCAAATCTGGTCCGAAACCAGGTCTAGAAGGATAAAGTTTCCAACTTTATCCGTTAAGACCACCCAAAAAGGTCAAAATCTCAAACCATAAGTTTCAAATGGGCTAAATTAGACATGACTTTCCCCATTAATCACTTATTCCGAAAAGTCCATAGGTCATTTACTCCAGATCAGTTTTTAATATCAAAACCAACATAAAAGTTGGTGCTTTGTAGACATGCATGTCCAATGTATGACTTCCACAGTGGAACCTCTAAGCGCTATAATTTGCCATGAGGGCGCTAATGTTCGGCCTTGACCTTCCGGCAGGTCAACCACCGCTCCACGAACCACGCTACATCCCTCTTCATACGCGATCACCAATAGCTATATTTCTGATCAAGATACATCTTTGTAGCCCCCGAGTGAATGGAGAATCTCGACTTGTAGGCCTCATCCATTAACACCCGTTGAGCCCTACCAGTATACGGTACCCAAACCCGTCTATGAAGACTCAATAACCTTATGTTGTCGATATCAAAGGCTGAAACCTGGCCAACCACCCGCTCACTCTTCCGATTCTCCTCCTTGATGGCCTCCGACTGCGTATCTTTGATCATCTCCAAGACTAGAGTCATCACGGTCATCTTCAAACACACATCCCGAATCGGGGCACTAACTGCCCTCCGGCTCAAGGCATCGTCCACCACATTGGCTTTTCCCGGGTGATACAGAATCTCACAATCATAATCCTTTACTAGTCACCTCCTCTGTCTCATGTTCAGATTAGGCTGATCCGTAAGATACTGCAAACTCTTATGGTCCTTGTAGATAGTACACCGAACCCCATAAAGATAATGACGCAAAATATTGAGGGGGAAAACTACCGCTACCAACTCCAGATCATGGGTGGGATACTTCGCCTCATGAGGCTTCAGCTGCCTCAAAGCGTACGCAATCACATACCCTCTCTGCATCAACACACCACCCAATCGTGAAATGGATGCATCACAATAGACCACAAAGTCCTCAACTCCCTCAGGGAGGCCGAGTACCGACACCTCACAAATTCACTGCTGAAGAGTCTCAAATGATGCCTACTGCTCAGACCCCCATCTAAACACAACATCCTTCCTTGTTAACTTAGTGAGAGGAACTGAAATCTTGGAGAAGTCTCGAATGAATCTCCGATAATATTCTGCCAAACCGAGGAAACTCCAAATCTCAGATGGAGACTTCAGAACCTCCCACCGCATAATCGCCTCTATCTTGGCTAGGTCAACCAAGATACCATTCTGATTGACGAGTTGTCCCAGAAAATGAACCGCATATGTAACGCTTGAGTCTCGCTAAGTTCTTCTTTTAACCTTGCATATTTATTTTGTCCCATTTTGACCCTTGAGTTGTACGTGGGGCGTACAACAAAGTACACTTAGCGTACAAGTGATGAAGCAAGTACGCGGGGCCTACCTAGTGCGGTACGCTTAGCGTACTCATGCGAGGGTGATCGGGGGTTTCGGATGCGTACGCGGGGCGTACGTGATGGTTAATGAAAACCCTAATTTTAGGGGTTGGCCATTGTATAAGCATCCTTATGGACTTGAAACCCTCATCTCACCAGTCTCCTTGTTCCCTTTACCCTACTTTCGAACCCTAATTCTACCTTGTGTGATTTTGGAGCTTAGAAGGCCATTAGAAGAGTATTTTAGTGATTTGAAGGAAGGTGTTTACTCGTGGAGATTCATTGGTGAAGTTAAAGTTAGTAGATCCAGAACCTCATCAACTTTTGGCTCTCATTTGAGGTATAAAGTCTTGAACTTGGTGTTTATTTGCTTAGATCTCTTTTGGGTTGGATTTATGGACCCTTTTGGTCCCATTGATGAAGTCTCATGAGTTCATGGCGTTTTTGGAGCTTAGAGTTGCCACTCTTAGTGTTATTTGGGACCTAGACTCATAAAGTTGTCATTTTTGGGGTTAAAATCCACCCATGCATGAGTTAGGGCCATTTTCATGAAAGAAGAATGTTATACTTTGAGTTTGGATTCATTTGGGTCTTGTAAAGTCACCAAGTCAGTGACTTTATGGGTTTAGACGTTGTTTAGGACTTGGATCTGTGATTTGGACCCTTGGTTTAAAGCATTAAGTGCTTAATAGCGAAAATGACTTAATAGAGAAGTACTGTGGGAGTACAAGCTGGTACGTGCAATGTACAGGTCATGAAGCCAGTACGCGCTGCGTACAGCTGAGTACGCCCTGCGTACTCAGTCAGAGTGGGCTTCGCATATGTGAGCCTCGGTTTGGGTCATTTCTTGGACCTTGTTGCTTTGGGCCTTAGTGGGCCATTAGAAATTAGAATTTTGGGCTAAGGATATGATTGGGCTTTAGGGTAAGGCCCATCTGAGGAGTTTGGGCCCAATTTGGAAAATTGGGCCATAAGTGGGCCATTAGTGGGCCTTGGAAGATTATTTAGTGTTGGGCCTTTTATATAGTGGATTTGGTCCTTAGTCATGGGTCAAATTAGGCCGGGGGTAAAATGGTCATTTTACCCCGAGAATGGACTATTGGATATTAACTGGAACCCAGGTATTGATTAGGTCTTATTTTGTACTGATAGCTCGAGGAGTTGTCAGGGAAGCAGCTAAGGATTTCTTTCTGTGAGATTCAGCATCTGAGGTGAGTTTCCTCACTGGGCTATAGCGGGTCTAAGGCACCAATGTCGGCCCTTATTGGTCATGCTAGGATGCTAGGAGTCTATGTGACCCTTGCAAGTGTTATGTGCTGCTATGTATATCGGACGAGGCTCGATGCCAGGCGAGGCCTGAAGATTGGAACATATGCTAGAGTTTATGATTATTATGTGTATTAGTATGATTATGTGATATTGATTGAATGTGTATAGTGTAGGGTTTTGAGCATTCTAACACTCCTAAGGTGTACATGCAACCCTAGAAACCTTGGATCTATGTTTTACTATGATACATGGAAATTTGATTTCCAAGGTTTATATCCTATCCAGCATACATGGGGAACTTTTAAACATAAAAGTTAGCAATAAAACATACCTTGTAGTAGTTTGGATTCCTTGAAAACCTTGTGAGCCTAGCACCTCAAGTATGATGCCTCAAATGTCTCACACAACACGAAATGCACTTGGAATAACTTAGAGAGAAATGAAGAACACTTAGAAATCGGCTAGCCCTCACTTGTATATCTTAGTGGCCGATTTTGGTGAAGAACATGAAGCTTATATAGTGTGTTACAATTAGGGTTACACCATGTAAACCCTAATTGTAATGACTTTTCATTTCCATGACCCATGGGTTCTATAACCACCATGGAGCATCCATGGAGCATCCTATGGGTTTTAGCCCAACTTGATAATCCATGATGCATTAGCCCACTATATAAGTATGAATGATTTACACAATCAACCCATATATTTAATTAGTCTCCTTTTTGATCACTTAATTAATTCCAAATTAATTCTTGATCAATACTAATTAAATAATATTATTAATATATTAGAACTTATAATATATTAATAAACCTTAAGTGTTATTTCTCTAATTTTGGTCTATCAAAATGCATGATGCCATGCAACCCAAATGGACCATGCTAATCGGGTCAAGTACATTCCAGAAATAGTTATGAACTTAGACACCTAATCCAACAGTCTCCCACTTGGATAAGTCTAATAACTATAACTGCAAGAATGACTTCAGGAACCGATCAACAATCGTAGCTCTTTCAAGGTCTCGCGGAACTGAGATGATGATGATACGCCATTTAAGATAAGTGATCATATAATCCTCTGTTCTAGATATCAGCCGGACAAATACATGGAACAATGTCTTACTTATTGTCCAACAGTTTGTTTCCCGATTTCCGATTTGTTTGACAAAGAACTTAATCGAACACATCAATTTAGTTCTGACCGGGCCCGGTATATGGGCCAACACAAAATCATCGAGGGGCCCAGATATCGCTTCTAATCCAAGAAGGAACATATAAACTACGACTCATATGCTTGTTTTACTACTTGTTGAATCATACACAAAGACACGTTTTATAACATCGAGTTACCAATGCGTTTTCGAACAATCAATGCATAAACAACTCATAGGAAACAAGTCATATCTCTAGGTTTGAAGACTTATATGATATTACCGTCTCGCGATCACTCGAGATAAATTCCATGAAGTGATACCAGCGAGCGTAGGTTGAATCCAATACTCAGAACTTATGAGCACTCATGAGTGTTGTAGCAACACTTTGCTATGTCCAGTACCTTGGACATCTACAAGCCAACCCATGACAGTCTTGATTCATATCTACTTCCAACATATGACCGACTGTGGAGAATTTGAATAATATGAAATACAACAACATAATTACTCTGGAAGTCAAAACATGCAAAATGAAACGATAGTAAACGATTGACAAAAGATAGCAACACTTTACTCAAAAATAAACACAACTTTTATTCATCATAAAATGTCAATTACACTTTACACATTTCAAAGCTATCTAACTACTAAAACTAATATCATCCTTCAGCCCTATGCGCCTCGCATGCTGGAGATGCTTAACCCTGCCCAGTCCCTTCGTGAGGGGATCTGCTGGGTTCTCATCCGATGATACCCTCTTTCCCACGAGAAGTCCTTCTTCTATTCGATGTCTGATGAAATGGTATTTTCTGTCGATGTGTCCGGATCTCCCGTGATCCCTTGGTTCCTTGGCTAAGGCAACTGCACTTTCACTATCATAGAAAATCTCCATAGGCTCCTTTATAGCTGGTACAACCCCAAGGTCTCCAATGAAGTTCTTTAGCCATATAGCCTCCTTTGCTGCCTCGCTTGCCGCTATATACTTTGATTCGCAAGTTGAATCAGCCACTGTCTCCTGCTTGGAACTTTTCCAAGAAATTTCTCCTCCGTTTAAGGTAAAGACCCAGCCTGACTGAGAGCGGAAATTATCCCTATCAGTCTGGAAGCTTGCATCACTATAACCTAATACTCTCAAGTCATCACTGCCACAAAGGGTAAGGACCCAGTCCTTAGTCCTCCGCAGGTACTTAAGAATGTTCTTTACCGCAGTCCAACGAGCCTTGCCAGGGTTCCCCTGATATCTGCTGACCATGCTCAAGGCAAAGGCCACATCAGGACGAGTACAAGTCATAACATACATGATCGATCCTACAGCGGAAGCATAAGGTACTCGACTCATTTCTGCTATCTCAGCTTCTGTACTCAGGCTTTGAGTCTTACTCAATGTGTCGTTACTCTGGATAGGTAACTCTCCTTTCTTGGAATTCTGCATGCTAAACCTATTCAGCACCTTGTCCAAGTAAGTACTCTGACTAAGTACAATTAGTCTTTTACTCCTGTCTCTCAAAATCCTTATCCCTAGGATATAGGCAGCTTCACCAAAGTCCTTCATAGCGAAACACTTCCCAAGCCAGGACTTCACTTCCTGCAGAGTTGGGATGTCATTTCCTATGAGTAGTATGTCATCCACATACAATACCAAAAAGCTGACTATACTCCCACTAGCCTTGACATATACACATGATTCATCTTCACTCCTCGAAAAGCCAAACTCTTTGACTTTCTCATCGAAACAAAGATTCCATCTGCGAGGTGCTTGTTTCAATCCATAGATGGATTTCTCAAGCTTACAAACTCTATTAGGGTACTCTGCACTGACAAAACTCTCTGGCTGACTCATGTAAACATCATCAACCAACTTTCCATTAAGGAAAGCGGTTTTGACATCCATTTGCCATATTTCATAGTCATGAAATGCAGCAATGGCTAGCATAACCCTTATAGACTTAATCTTCGCTAGTGGTGAAAAGGTCTCATCATAATCAACTCCCGGAGTTTGAGAAAAGCCCTTTGCAATCAGTCACGCCTTATAAGTGTGTACATTACCATCCATATCGGTCTTCTTCTTGAAGATCCATTTGTACCCAACTGTCTTACGACCTGGTACATTGTCAACCAAGTTCCAAACTTGATTGTCATACATGGATTGTATCTCGCTGTCCATAGCCTCTTTCCATTTAGCAGCCTCAGGGCCTGCCATGGCTTCCGTGTAGCTGTTAGGTTCATCCAGACTCACCAGTGTGCTATCACTGATAAGTGTATCACCTTCCGCAGTAATATGGAAACCATAGTAATGCTCAGGTGCATTCCTAACTCTCGTGGAACGCCTCAGAGGTACAGCCTCTTCTATCGGATCAACAGGAGTTTCCTCCTCAGGTTGATTGCTAGGGTTTGAGGTCCCTTCACCACTTGACTCTTGAATTTCTTCAAGATCAATTTGCCTCCCACTGTTTCCTTAGCTTATGAATTCTCTCTCTCGAAAGACTCCTATCCTTGCTACAAAGACCACATTATCACTGGGTCTGTAGAAGAGATAACCAAAGGATCTCTGTGGGTAGCCGATGAAAATACACCTCTCACTTCGAGGTTCGAGCTTATCGTGAGACTCGCGCCTCACGAAAGCCTCGCAACCCCAAATCTTGATGTGGTCCAGATTGGGAACTTTTCCGGTCCACATCTCATGAGGTGTTTTGGAAACCTTCTTTGTAGGGACTAGATTAAGGATATGAGCGGCAGTCTCTAAGGCATACCCCCAAAATGAGATTGGTAGCGAAGCTCGACTCATCATGGAACGAACCATATTCAACAAGGTTCGATTGCGCCTCTCAGCCACACCATTCAACTACGGTGTCATGGGAGGTGTCAATTGTGAGACAATCCCACATTCCTTAAGATAGTCAAGGAACTCTGTACTAAGATACTCACCACCTCGATTGGATCGAAGCATCTTAATGTTCCTGCCCAACTGATTCTCCACTTCCTGTTTGAACTCTTTGAATCTTTCAAAGGTCTCTGACTTATGCTTAATTAAGTAGACATATCCATATCTACTAAAATCATCAGTAAAAGTCACATAGAAGCGGTTAGCATCTCTTGTGGTGGTTCTGAAGGGTCTACACACATCAGTATGTATGAAGTCCAACAAACCCTCACCCCTAGCACAAGTACCAGTGAAGGGTGACTTTGTCATTTTCCCAAGTAAACAAGATTCACAACTATCATCTGATTTTAGGTCAAATGACTCCAAGACTCCATCCTTTTGGAGTTGGCCTATGCGTTTCTTGCTTACATGTCCAAGACGACAATGCCATAATGATGTTTTATCCAAACTAGTGGAAGAATCAATACATAATACATTATTTCCTAGGTTATCTACAACCGACACAGTTTCATACACACCATCACAAGGTAATGCTTTAAAATAAAGAACATTATTAAAGAAAGCATTAATACCACCACTATCATTATCAAATGAAAAAGTAAAACCTTGTTTGTACAAACCATGAAAGGAAATAATATTTCTTGCCATTTCAGGCGAATAACAACATTTATTCATATCTAATGTTAACCCACTACTTAGCAACAAAGAATAAACTCCAATCTTGGTGACAGATGTAACTTTCCTATTTCCCATAATCAAGTTTATCTTCCCATGCTCCATATTCTCACTTCTTCTTAGTCCCTGCAAATCACAACATATGTGAATACCACAACCTGTATCAAGGACCCAAGAATTAGAATAGGGTAAGTTATTAGACAATATAGTGTAAATACCTGCATAGTTGGGTTTTACTTTCCCATCCTTAACATCTTGCTGGTACTTTGGGCAGTTTCGCTTCCAGTGCGACTTTTCATGGCAATAGAAGTATTTAGCCTCTTTAGGGTTAGCAGAAGGAGTGACTGTGACAACCATCAAATTTCGGTCAAGTCAAAGTCAAACAAAGTCAACAAGTCAAACCGGTCAACTCCAATAACCCTTGTATGTTAGGGTTTACGTTATGTAATCACTATACAATTCGCTATTTTAATGAGAAATCATCATTTGGAAAGTTCATGTGTTTGATTTTCCTTAGCCTTAACAGTGCTAAACAACGAACCAAAGCGATAAAACACTATTGCACAATCATCGGGATTGTGTACGACACTAAAACACGGTTTAACGGGGTTTACGAACCTTGCGTTGTGAAGCCGGACACTCAAATTAATCACAAACGAAACCTCTCTAAATCGTTTTCACTCTATCTCTTTCTATTTGAAATCTCTCCCAAATCTCTCTCAAAAGTTACTTTAACTTTTTGTAATCATTTGGGTCATATCGACCCTTAACCGGGTCAAAAATCGCTTGAAACGGGGTAAAAACGGGTAAAATAGCCTTAAGGACCTGGAACTGAAGCTTCAGGACCGAAGCCTCTCATCCGAGGCCTCGGATCCGAAGCCTCTCATCAGGACCGAAGCTGAAGCCTCTCAGGAGACCGAATCCGAAGCCATCAGACAGCAGCCTCGCATGCGAGGGTCCGAATCCGGCCTCCATGCGAGGGGTCTCGCAGACGGCCCCTTTTTACCGGTTTTTCGACTACGACTTCGTTTTAACTCCGTTTTTCATTATTTTAACGTGGGATTTTCAACCAAAACTTTATTTTATAAACTAAGGCCCCAAAATATATAAACCTCCAGGGTTTTTATAAAAATATATTAAAAGAATTAGTGGTTGAACTAATTATTGAGGGAATATTTGTTTTTCCTTAATTTATGGCAAAAGCAAACCACCACCACCTCACTCTATGATCAGCCACTCTTTCCCACTACCCCTTGTCTCCTTAGTGGACCTTTACACCCAATCTCCAGCTCTTCCCACGTTCTAAGAGCTGGAGGATTGATCCTCTCTCCTCATTCTCCATAAAGTTCTTTCATTCTACACTTAGCAACCAATGGACACTCTCCAAAATTCTCTCATCTTTTCTCTCAACTTCAAGAACTTCAAGGCTTTCTTCAGGGATTTCTTTCTTCAATTAGTAAGTATCTTCATCATTCATATAATTATTACACTCCATTCTACTCAAATCATTGATATCTTACACAAATTCCATCTTATTCGGTGTTAGATTCTCGAATCATCAAGACATCTTCTTAGTGTTCTTGGGTTGAATACTTCCTCTCTCTCACTTTCATCTACTGAAACCACATAAGGTGAGTTCATACCCCTACATTTACATGTTTTTCTTAAGTTTTAAGGGGGGAATACAAGTAAAATCATCAAGAACACAATTAAACTTTTTCTAACATATTACATTAGAAAAGATGGACTTTAATCACGGACTGTTTTGGTCAACTTAAATATTTTAGTTTTCAAAACTGTTCCAGGTGCAAGTAGTTCAAACTCTTAGCTTTAAAATGGCTACTTGCACATCTCCATGTGATTTTTCTACAATTTATGGTGATTTTTACAAAACTGCCTGTCATTTCAGAGGCAAACCCGGACCAGTCTGTGATTATGAACATTTTCACCTCTGTTAGAGATCACTAAAAATCATGATAAAATTTATGAACAAACTAGACTCATATTCCAAACTCTCAAAATTTGCGGATTTGGATTTAGAGCTTTGATGATTTTTCTATAAATTTTCTAAGAACGGTAACAGAAACTGTATTCAACGAAAAGTTGCTGTCAATTTCATTTCACCTTGTAACATGTTGAACAAGGTGTATATCTTTATGTGATTATATGTTATTGCAATATATGACATTTTATCTTAATATTTAGACACACATCAGTTTACAAATGGATTTGGACATATAAAATATAAAGAATAACAAGTGATTATAATCAAAGTACAACCGATACATTCAAACATTTAATAAACTATTTTGAATATAGTTTGCATACATTACTACGTACTACCCTTGGTTGATAAACTATAATAGGTATAGTTTATGATACATTACATAACACATACATTTAAAAATGGTACATTTATACAAAGGATATTTTCATTAAGCAAGGTACGGCCATACGGTACCAAGTTTTCATAACACGTAATTCCGTTAATGACTTTGTGAGACATTTACTTCAAATTACCATTAAGTCCTGTATTGTAACCAGAGTCTCCTTGAGGGAGAGCGTGATAGTTGTGTATAGATCTATATTGGGTTTGACAAACCCACACCTAAACTGCATGCAACAGTTAGACCGATAGGTCTGGGGTGACAAATGTCATAACATTTCCGACGCCTGAAGAACGTCGTTTTAGGCAACCTTGGTCATAGTATGGTTATAATAAACTCACATAAAGTATTAATAAACATTGGAATTTACGGGAACTTCATTAAAATTTAACGAGTTTATGTCGATTTAAACTTGCATTGTTTTACTATAAATATGACAAATTACTTGTACATTTCGGTCTTTGGGTTTTAAGACTACATTTACACATTAAGGAAAATATTGGATTTTCTAACACAAATACTACTTTTACAAACGAAAGACTTTTAATAATACCAAACAAAAGCTTATGAACTCACCAACCTTTGTGTTGACACTTTTTCAAACAACTTGTATTCTCAGGAAATCATTAAACAGGTAACCAAGTGCTTTTGAGGATGGGGCGCTAAGGCGTCTACTATTTCATATTTTGTCAACATATTGTAATTGATTCGTAAACATGTAATTCATACAATGATGTCACTTTTTCAATTATATATATATGTTGGTTGTGTTTGCTTCAATTACTATTACAATTGTTGTTATGATACTATACATGAAGTCCTCCACCCCCGGACGTTTCCGCCATCCTTGGTTTGGGGGTGTGACAGTGACGAAACCTTTCTTGGTTCCACTTGAAGAGGAGCCATCAAGAGACTTTCCCTTGGTACCATTCGAAGGGATCTTCCTCTTCTTTCCTTTGCCTCGCCCGATTGCCAAGAAAGGGGCTGCGGTAGGAGTAGGATTAGTAACAACCGACTTACCTTTAAGATAACTTTATGCGGTCTTTAGAAGTCCTTGAAGTTTGCTGAGTGTAACTTCCTCCTTGTTCATGTGGTATGTCATGCGGAATTGATCATAACACGAAGGTAGAGAGTGCAAAATGATATCAATTGCCAACTCCTCTGGGAAGTTCACATTCAGTTTCAGCAAACGATCCACATACCTTTGCATTTTCTGCATGTGGCCCGTGATGGGTTCACCATCCTTCATCCTGGTTGTTATCATGGAGGAGATGATCTCATATCGCTCTTGACGAGCACTCTGATGGTAGCGGTCCATCAAATCCTGGTGCATCTCAAAAGGATAGTAGTCCTCATAGGACTTTTGGAGCTCGGCTGTCATAGTGGCCAACATGATGCATGCCACTTTGGCAGCATCTCTTTCATGGGCCTTGTTAGGGTGCAAAGTCACTCTTGGATGTAGTGTTTTAGGCTTACCCTCTTGTATGTGTAAATGGGTTGAGTCTTTCCTATAAATAGGAAGTGAGTGACTCCCATTATGTAAGGAACCATTTGGAGTGTTAGACTAGAGAGAGAAACTTGGTACAAACCCATTTGTATATTCTTTCTAGATCTAATATGAGCTTACAAAGATTTATTTACTCCTTGTGTTCTTGATTTTACATGATGATTCACTAGATCTTTCTAATTCCGCACATGCCATCATAATCAACACCACTACAATTGGTATCAGAGCGGGTGTTCTTGATTTCATCAAGAATTGATCCATGGTGGCAATCTTGATTTGGTGATTCTTCATTGTGTTTTGATCTTCGTGTTTTAGAGAGGTTTTGGATTCTAGAAATCGAATTCATCATTGTTTCTATTCATAATTCGATTTTCTTCACTAGAATTCAAGTGATTTTTACTTTCTCTCTCTAGAAAAACCATTCAAAATCACTTTGTCTCTCTAGAAATTTTCAATTTCTTGTAATCATGGTGGATTTGCCATATAATTCTTGGATTGTGATCATTGAAGATATCAAATACAAAGTCAATGAAGATCAATTTTATGGGTTGGTGTTAAGCAAATTGATTTCATGGGGTAATATGGTTTCTTATGGAGGTTTGAAGGATGATCATGGAAGCTTGGTATTTCAACCACTTTGTAAGATTTCATGGTTGAATAAAATTGCCTTGCCCATATTAGTTCGTAGTAGAAATCAAAAGGAAGGAGAAGAAAGAGATTTGTTCAATAAGAAATATGTTTCTCTTATTGAAGACCCAAATGATCTTCGTGCTCTTAAGTTTGTTGAAGTTCAAGACTATGGAGTTCAATATGATGTTCTTGATGTTCTTGAAGTTCATGATAAGAAGATTCAAGTTGATTCTCATGATGAAAAGGTTTTTTGCTCGATTGGAGTTCAAACTGATGATATTTTGTGTTCTTGTGATTCGTTTGAAGGAATGATTCCTTATCGGAAGCCGGTGATCCAAGAAATTCACAAGTATCAAACTCCAAAAGATTTGATTCAAACTCATAAAGTTGAAGTTGTGGAAAGTGGGTTTGTTCATGAAATCAAGTCTTCAAGATGCAAAAAGATGAGAAAGAAAAAGAAGAAGAAGATTAATCCAAAAAACAAGCGGGTTTACTCACAAAAATTGTCAAATATTGTGAAGCCGAAATCCGTGAAGCAAATTTGGGTTCCAAAGCAACAATCTCCAAAGGTTGTATTGAATTTGAAGTCAAAACCCAAATGTGTTGGTGGTTCTTTTGAAGATGTTCTTGGATCGTTGAAGAACACGAAGAACACGAAGAACGAGTTGTACATCTCGCATAATGGGTGGTACAATGTTCAAATTGGAGATTTTCTCATTCCAACAAAAGAACCAAGATCTTCTAAATTTGATTCGTTCGTTGAAAATGGATCTCGATTCGTCAAAAAGGTATCACAAATTCTCAAATGGATTCCAAAACATCCATGATTTCGATTCGTATTTTACGTTTTTCATTTTTGATCGATTTGCATCATTGAATCAAATTCGTTTCAACCCCATTGATTGATTCAATTATTTTTGTTTAGATCAAATTTCTAAAAATCAAAATCAAAATCATTTTTATGCTATGTTCATGAGATCCGATTTGAAGCCCAAAACATTTACAATCCACTACTATTCATCAATTAATAATTTGAACCCAAACTCAATTTCTAAGTCTGTTACTGCTCATCAGATTGAGCCCATTTCGAAATCCATTTATCATCTATTTATTAATCTCGTATCGTTCTTTTTGCATCAGTAAAGAAAGTTTAACCTTGATGTTTTTGAGTTCGCATCCACTCATTTGAGTTCAAATCGATATCTTGAGATATTTGGAATAAGCCTGGAATCTGTCTCGTGTTCAAATCAATATCGCATCTTGATTTCATTGAACTTGCAATCTGGATTTGCAAGTCTATGTGATTTTGGATTTGGTTCTCAAAAGGAATCGAATGTGATGTCGATTTGTGTTTGTCGACTGATGAGTTGAAAGTCAAAATTGATTCAGTAATTTTCGATTTGAAATTGGTTGATAAGTCGTATAATCGACATTGACTTTATGATCTGAATCAGTTTGGAAGTTGTTTTGGGAATTGGCTGTCTTGATGATAGAATCGATTTCATTGAATCGAAAAGTCAAACATGAGATAAGGTTAATAATCGATTGTTTTTGTTTGGAGTCAGAATCGAATTCAAATGTTATTTGGTGTTGAATGCCTTGAAGTCGAACTTGTGACTGGTGTATGTATTTCTGTTTGCATAAGGATTGATTTGGGAATCCATTTGAGTTGGAGTAGATTTCAAAGGAGTAATAGTCGAATGTTTGATTTTCGAATCGATTGTTTTGATATTAATGGTCGATTTTGGATGGAATCATGGGTCTATTAACGAACAGATGAATGACGATGGTGTTTTGGGGATGAATCGACAAGGTCAATAGCGAAGTGTGAAGGGTGTGAAATAAAGTATGGTTATTGTTTTTGATGTCGATTGGAATTGAGGGTCGATAGTTGTGGACTGTGGTTGAATTTTCGAATGATTGATGATCATTGCTTGTAGAAACGAAATGGGTTAATGGTTTGTAAGTGGATAGTCGATTTGTGTACAACAGAAATCGATGTAGATGGTTGATTATTTGGAAATGCGAAGCAACGAGAGATTCAATAGTTGATGTCGATGATCAGATTTTGATTTGTGATTTCGAAAGATTTGGATGTCGACGAGTTTTTGGATGTTTGTTACTGAAAAACGAAGTATTGATTTTGATGTCAATATGAGAAGGAACGAAATCGATGAACTGGGAAATTTTGATTCAATTTCGTACGAAGGGAAGAAGAAAGCTTAAAAGATTTTCGTTCATATCGGCAGATGAATTTTCATACGAAGATGAGAGAGAAAAAGGAAAAAGTTTCGTATATTTACCTGATTTCGTATGAAATGAGGAAGAAGAAATCTAAAAGTTGCGAAAATGGCCCCTGAAATTTTGATAGTTTAACACCTTTTACAAGGCTTCGTATGATTGGAGCAACAGTTCGTTAGCTTTGTAAAGAAAAAGCAGAATTTTCGAAAATTACCCCTGATCTTACGAAAGAGTGACAGTTTTTTCAACTCTTCGAATGTTTGGTTAAAATCTTCGTATGTTTGGAGCACAAAGAGCAAAATTGTCGAAAATAGTCCCTGAAGTTTCGAAAATTTGGCGGTTCATACCCATTTTCGAAAAAAGACTGATTTTGCTGAGAAATTAAAGAAAATGCATTTTAGGCCCCTACAGTTTATGCAAATGGACACTCTCTACCCAGCTATGGAAAAGGGGGAGAGTTTTGCATATTTGGCTGTTTTGGGCGTAACGGGTCCCTGCAAGTTTCAGAAAGTGACAGTTTCTACCCGGTTTTTGAAAAATCTTGCAACTTTCACTCAAAAAGTCAAAAAATTTCATAAATTGGAAAATTTTTGTGGCTTTTTCGTGATTGTTTTTCCGTGCAAGATTTTTGGTGATTCATTTTTGGTGCACATCAAGGGGGAGTATCGTGACGACTATTCCTCGGGCGCTTCTCACCCTTAATGGGTTTTATAATCATTTTTTGATTATAAAAAGGGGGAGAATGATAGGTATTCGAAGCTTCTCGGGTTTGTCGGATATTGATTTGCGGATTTGAAGACCGGTGTTACTTCGAGGGGGAGTTTGGTCTTGATCGCGCGAGCTCGTTGGATACTGAAGCCGAGACATCCAATCCTAACTTTGAGGGGGAGAATGTTAGGGTGCAAAGTCACTCTTGGATGTAGTGTTTTAGGCTTACCCTCTTGTATGTGTAAATGGGTTGAGTCTTTCCTATAAATAGGAAGTGAGTGACTCCCATTATGTAAGGAACCATTTGGAGTGTTAGACTAGAGAAAGAAACTTGGTACAAACCCATTTGTATATTCTTTCTAGATCTAACATGAGCTTACAAAGATTTATTTACTCCTTGTGTTCTTGATTTTACATGATGATTCACTAGATCTTTCTAATTACGCACATGCCATCATAATCAACACCACTACAGGCCTGATATTCAGCGATCTCCTCAGGAGTAGCAGACGGCTCGAGTTCTTTAAGCTCCTTGTCGAGGACATATTCCTTGTCCTCATACCGAGTGACCATCCTGATGTTCCTGATCCAATCCATAAAGTTGGATCCATCGAAGATGACTCTCCCACAAAGGTTCATGAGAGAGAAGGAGCTGGTAGGGTTTGAGCCAGAAGCAACATTGTTGGAAGACATCTGAAAAGAAGAAAAACAAGTTTAGATTAGATATAAAGATAGTCCTTAATAAAACACCCAAATGTAATATTAAGGCTAGGACCCAACACAATATTTTATAACTTAGAAGAGGGATGCCGTAATCCAAGCTAGAAAATATTTGAAGGTAGGTGAATGACGATTCACCAATTTCCACCATGAAAAACAAAATGAATTATTAGGTTTTAATTGGTTTTTGAAACTCCTAGATTCTTTGAGATTCGTTGAACTTTTCAATGACATGTTTCAATCTCGAGTGTGCCCTTCAGGTTTTGTGACTGGGATGCCGAGGATCACAAAACAAGGTGTGAAGTAACCGTGCAAATTACTTGGTACCCTTAATATTTACCCCTCAATCGATGTGCCGGTTAACCACACGCACTCCATCGATACTATGATAAATATTAATTTATCCTTTGCCTACCTTGTTAAGTCCAGATTAGTGTGCCGGTTAACCACACACGCTCCACTAACGACTTAATCAAAGTGCAAAGTGTAATTTCATGGGTTAGCACCTTATTCACATTTTCCTAAAGTAATTAAGATTGAGAATTTATAAAAACATTTAGTTACTTTATTTTTCATCATACTTTTAATGAAGATTTAGAAGTCCTTGTCCTACCCGTTCGGCTAACGACCCTCCACCAGTCAAGGAAGCGGTGGGTGAGAGTGGACACCCATTAAGCTGCCATTTTATAGGCAACAACCTTATACCCCCCCCCCCCTTATAGACCGGCTTCGTGAATGAGGCCTACTAACGGTAAAACGACTTGTTCTTATATATATATATATATATATATATATATATATATATATATATATATATATATATATATATATATATATTATTAACTTATAAAACTTTTCATGTTCCAAAACTTGAGGGCAAGTTTTGTAACTTTCAAAACTTTTCATCTTTCATAACTTATAAGTTAATGGATTAATAAAATGAGACTCTTTTCATTTTATGTAACCTATGTGTTTAATAATGGACTTTAAAAGAGTGACTTTTGGTAATCCATAACTTGAGGACAAATTATAGATTCCATTAAAACACATAATGATCAAGAATTAAATTAACAAGCAAGTTACAAATAATTCCTATGATATTCTAAACTCATAAGTTCATGAATGTTCATATCAACAATTTCAAGAATCATGAATAACCCATATAAAACATGAAATTTTGATAATAGCTATTGAAAATGGATTAGCATAACCATTACACCATCTAAAACAAGTTTTATAACACCGAAACAGTTTAGGGTAATGTTTCTAGTCCATTTCCAGCAGCAAAACTCGAAAATCTGCACTCAGGGGCTCCTACTCGTCGAGTGCAAGAACCTACTCGACGAGTAGGATGAATTTACTCATGGACTCGTCGAGTCCCCCCATGGACTCGACGAGTTTATGCTGTAGAGTGCAGAAAAACTGAGTTTTTTTCACAATTTTGCATCAAGTATCAAACAAACAAGCCTAGGCTATGATACCACTGTAGGGTTTTGAGCATTCTAACACTCCTAAGGTGTACATGCAACCCTAGAAACCTTAGATCTATGTTTTACTATGATACATGGAAATTTGATTTCCAAGGTTTATATCCTATCTAGCATACATGGGGAACTTTTAAACATAAAAGTTAGTAAGAAAACATACCTTGTAGTAGTTTAGATTCCTTGAAAACCTTGTGAGCCTAGCACCTCAAGTGTGATGCCTCAAATGTCTCACACAACACGAAATGCACTTGGAATAACTTAGAGAGAAATGAAGAACACTTAGAAATCGGCTAGCCGTCACTTGTATATCTTAGTGGCCGATTTTGGCGAAGAACATGAAGCTTATATAGTGTGTTACAATTAGGGTTACACCATGTAAACCCTAATTGTCATGACTTTTCATTTCCATGACCCATGGGTTCTATAACCACCATGGAGCATCCATGGAGCATCCTATGGGTTTTAGCCCAACTTGATAATCCATGAAGCAGTAGCCCACTATATAAGTATGGATGATTTACACAATCAACCCATATATTTAATTAGTCTCCTTTTTGATCACTTAATTAATTCCAAATTAATTCTTGATCAATACTAATTAAATAATATTATTAATATATTAGAACTTATAATATATTAATAAACCTTAAGTGTTATTTCTCTCATTTTAGTCTATCCAAATGCATGATGTAATGCAACCCAAATGGACCATGCTAATCGGGTCAAGTACATTCCAGAAATAGTTATGAACTTAGACACCTAATCCAACATATAGCGGGCGAGGCCCAATGACAGGCGAGGCATGAGAATAACAGATCTATAAACCGAACGGGGCTCGATGTCGGGCGAGGCCCGATGTCGGGCGGGGGCCCAGTATGTGATTTATTATGTATTGGTATGGGGTAGTTTGGGGAGCTCACTAAGCTTTGCGCTCATTGTTTTCAGTTTATGTTTCAGGTACTTCCGGTAGCAAAGGGAAGAACTCGAGTTGATTGCATCGCACACTGTAACGCCCGTGTTTCTAGGATAGGCATTAATATTGACATAATGGTCTAGGTTAACCTTTGTAACTCATTTAGAAGAAATGAAAAGGAATTATGTGAATTTTATGTGAATTATGTGTTTTATGCTTAATTATTAGGGTTTAATTAATTAAGAATAAAAATGAGTGTCAAAATTAAATATTAGATAAAGCCGATATCTATTAAGAAACTTGTAGTGGGCATGAAAAGGATTACGGATATATAAAGAATACCGAAATCCGAGTTATAACGAAGAAGTTATGACCTGTCGAAGTTTCGCGACAAAACCGGCACGGGGCCGAATGTCGTAAAAAGTGAGTTTTTGATAAACTACTTTTTAGCCTTAGTGATTTAAACGAAACTCGTAGTGTTCGTTAAACCGAGAGTAGGTATAAAAAGAACGCCCAAATCTGACTTCGTATGAGGAAGTTATGATTTTTCGAAGTTTCAGCTTAGCAGTAGACAGCTAAAAACTCGAATTTTAGATCGAGATATTTTTAGCCGACACGACCTAAACGAGAATCGAAGGTCTCGTCATTTGTAGCACAACGGTAAAAAGACAGACGAAAACGGACGTCAGATGAAGAAGTTATGAATTTTTAACGGATTTCCTGTCCCGGTCTGTTAAAAATAATAATATAAAAATTAAAGTCAAAGTTAGCCGACGAAGTCTAAATGAAAGTTGTAGAGCGTAATTTTACCTACGCGTGCATATAAAGAACATCAAAAACGGAGCTCGTATGCGAAAGTTATGGATTTTATAAGATTTGGTGCGAAAATCGAGAAAAATCCCCAAAACCGAGGAATTTCGCACACGTGGACTTCGGCCACGTGTCCTCGCTTCGCATCCGACGCGTGTCCGGGAATGGCTGAGTCATCTGAGCAGCTGGCAGACGCGTGTTCGAACCCGGAGAGCTGTCCGAAGCCGCCTCGCCTACGTCCGACGCGTGTACAGTGATTCACCGCATCCGAACCTTCGCATGAGCCACGAGCCCCCTCCTCGGATCCGGACTTCGGTACAATCAGAAGCTGCCACCGGACCCCTCCCATGCGCAGCCCACGTGACTCCTTCTCGTATCTGCTGCCGCGTGGCTTCTCTCCTGACCGTCCGATGAGCAGCTCGCAGCCTATAAATAGGAGGGTGCGAACCCTCCCGGCTAGAATTTAGAAATTGGCAATTTTGGCCCCTTTTTCACTATTTTGGCTATTTTCACATCCCCCGATGCCCCGAGATCATTTCCAACGCCCGGAACACGTCCCGGAGTGCCCGAGAAGCCCGGGAAATTTATTTTTCGGTTTCGAAGCCCGACCCTCGTAGAGCTCGGTTTCTCAATAAAACTCCCGGTTTTATTAGAAACGATCGTTTTAGGAAACGAATTGCTGCCCGATTTTCATTAAATCAGGTGAGTGTATAGTCACTTTCACCTTACACATAGATATGAAGTATTTACCTTAAAATACGTGCTATGTGTAAATATATTAATTGTTTATTTGAGGTGACTGTTGAATTGATGTTTTACACAAGTTTTAAACTGTATATATATTTTTATCTACAAATATGTTGGGTAAAACATGGGTAGATGAATTAGATGATGTGTGATGAAATAAAAGTGATGAGAGGTATCGATGTTTAAGATGATCTAGTCATTTAGCAGAGTATTGACAACGGCCACAGACTATTTTAGATAGTCCAGTGGAACGTTAGTAGACTTGTAATCGGTACGTATGTTTGAATTATATGTTCATAAAGTGTTCTTGAACTATATGTTCATTAGGTGTTTTTGAACTATGTGTTCATCCATTAGTTCTTCCTTTTGACACTATTACGTGTCGGGGTACGGGAGCGTACGGGAGTACTTTATCAGTATTTTCCCTATACTTTTATTTGGAAGAGCTTTGGAGTCTTCGTTCTTTTATGAAGTGATCGTACTAGCTTCATGAGTTAGTGATATAGATCATGAGTTAAATAGTGGGTGTGTGATGAAAAGTGAGTTGGATAGATGAGATGATCAGTGATATAGATCATGAGTTGAGAGTGAGTGGTGAAATATGGGAAAAGCTTTTACCCAAATGTTGGCGTGAGTGGTGCAATATGAGAAAAGCCCTTACCCAACGTTGACCCCCTGTAGGTGTTAATGGACTTGAGTGTTCATTCGCTATACTCTATTCCCCTCATGAGTGCCCTTAGGGCATGTAAGGCTGGGTAAACCCCTTAAGTATGTTCATCAGCTGTATGGAAAACCCATTGACATGTATTGCGGGGGGGGGGGGGGGACTCCCGTGGGAAATACCGTCGATGAATAAGAGCTATGGACTAGCACATGGCGACGATGTGACTTCGTGCCTATTTGACATAAATTGCTGAAGGAAAGCAATGTTGTCACCTTGTTGGTTGTTTTATGTTAGGATGTCTTGTTTGACATAACTTGCTGAGGGAAAGCAATGTTGTCACCCCGATGTTTGTTTTATTTGACGTAACTTGCTGAGGAACCCCCAAAGCAATGTTGTCACCCCTAGTGATAATCCTTAGGCTAGGTCCCTTATGATAGTTGTTTTAGGGACGTAAAGTGAGGATAAAGGGAATGGGTAATTAGGGTTATTTTGGTTGATGGAATTAATAAATTTATTGTTGATTGAGAACTTAATAAGTTTATTATTTATTGTGGGTTGAAAACCCTATATGCTCACCAGGCTCCCAAGCCTGACCCACTCAGTTTAATTGTATCACAGGTATCGATACGAAGTTGCTTTACACTGAGAGATTAAAAGAGAAGTAGATCACTAGTGTAAATGAATGTAAGTTTTGTTTATGCTTATGTTTTTGTATTGACAATGACTTCCCAATGGTTTAAGTGAGTAAAATACATTTCTTCGGAAGTGATTTGATAACATATTTATTATGTTTTTCTGGGAACAAATTCCGCAACACTTTTAATCAAATGATTACTCTGAAATTATTTCAAAAGCATAAATTAAACCGGTCTTTTCTGGCCGTGAATTTGGGGATGTCACACACACACCATTGGGATTTCGCACATGATATTTTACTCTGATTTTTATGACATGTGATACATTGGATATTTGGGATGTATGGATGATGTTTGGAAAATACTATTTTTATCTATCTTAAAAATGAAATTTTTGGGACCATATTTTGGGATGTTACAACATAACCGCCTCTATCTTGGCTAGGTCAACCAAGATACCGTTCTGATTGACAAGTTGTCCCAGAAAATGAACCTCGCGTAGCCAGAATTCACACTTGGAGAACTTGGCGTATAGCCTCTTTATCCTCAAAACCCCAAGAATGTCGCGTAAATTCTCCTCATGCTGCTCTCTGGGCTTCGAATAGAATAAAATATCATCAATGAAAACAATCAATGACCGATCCAACATGGGCCTACACATACGGTTTAGGAGATCCATTAACGTTGTCGGTGCATTGGTGAGCCCAAAAGGCATCACCACGAACTCGTAATGCCTTTAACGAGTTCGGAAGGCCGTCTTTTAAATATATCCTCCTCTCGCACCCTCAACTGATGGTAACCAGACCTCAGACCGATCTTGGAAAACCAAGATGACCCCTGCAACTGATCGAAAAGATCATCAATCCTCGGCAATGGATAACGGTTCTTCACCGTCAGCTTGTTCAATCCCCGATAGTCAATACACATACGGTGCGATCCATCATTTTTTTTTGACAAAAAGGATCGGTGCTCCCCATGGCGAACTACTCGGCCGAATAAACTCCTTTGCTAACAGCTCCTGAAGCTGAGAGGATGACTCTTGCATCTAAGGTGACACAAGGCGATACAATGCCTTGGCAATCGACACTGCACCAGGAATTATGTTGATCCGAAACTCCACCTACCTCTTGGGAGGCATACTCGACAACTCCTCCAGAAAAACATCAGGGAAATCACGTACAACAGGAACATCAGAGATGGAAATCGATCCCTTCTCTTCAACCCGAGTATCCACCACATATGCTAGATATCCTATGCACCCATGTTGTAAATACTTCCTCGCCTTGGTGGCAGAATAGAAAGTTGATCCTGACCTAGTACCCTTGCCGTAAATGGTAAGTACTCCCCCACTAGGATCTCGAACCGTCACCAATTGCCGCTCACAGTCAGTCAGATCCCCAAACCGACTAAATCAATCCATACCCATGATAACACGCATATCTCCCATCGCAATAGGGATAAGGTCTATTGGATACCCAACACCAAAAATCTCCAATACACACCCCCCATAGATGTCAGTAGCGGAGACCGCATGGTCATCAGTTATAGAAATCCTTAATGGCCTACTCAGGGCCTCACGTGCAATGCTAAAACCACGACAAAAGGATGATGACATAAAATATCGACTCGCACCCGAGTCAAATAACACTAGAGTAGGTACATAATTCACAAGGAATGTACCTAACAGGAGCAATATCATAAGAAAACATAAAACAAATCAACATAAATAATAAAGAAACACATACCAACCACGACGTCCGATGCTGCTCTGGCCTCCGATGCTGCTCTGGCCTCTTCTTCTGTCAACTGAAACGCTTTCCCTCGAGCCCTTGGAGCCCCGACCTTCCCCTGCCGGCCATCAGTAATACACAAGGTCGCGGGAGTCGGAGCCTAAACTGTCCTCGATACAAGCTGAGGACACTCGGACCTAATGTGACCCGTCTGGTTGCAATTGAAGAAAACCTGAAATCCCTTCGGGAAATCCTTCGCTATATGCCCCTCATTGCCACACATGTAGCAAATAGTCCCTAACCGAGAGGGTCCCTCATGACCCTTGCCGTACTTGATGCAAGTGCGGCCCTTTTGGCCTCCAGCTCTCGAGTCAGCGGGTTTGAACTGCTTAGTCTCCAGATGTGACTGCACTGGCCTCCTATCTCTCCCCTGAGTCTCCTTCTCCTCGGTCTCTAGCTCAATATCCCTCCTTCTGGCATTGGTCTGCAGCTCAGCCAATGTCCGATATGAAGTGTCCACCACGAACTCACGAATATCCTTCCTCAGGATACTCAGATACCGAATCACATGTTCCTGCTCCATGGATACGTGCCCATGGAAAAAAAGACCCTCTCATGGAACATCCTAGTGATCTTAGTCACCGTCTCTGTCTTCTGCTTGCGAGACAGCACCTCCTGAGCCAACCTCTCTCTCTCAACCAATGGTACAAACTCATCTCTAAACATATCAGTAAATCTCTCCCAAGTTCCTACAGAATGCTCCACAGGAGAATAGCCAACCGTCACAAACTTCCACCAATCCTTCGCTCCCAGGCGAAACAGGTTCAGCGCAAAGCGAACCTTCAATATCTCCGGACAGGAGCAAGTGTAGAAACAACTATCAACATCAGAAATCCATATCATCACGACATTTGGGTCCTGGGTCCCGTCAAACTCTGGTGGCTTCGTGCTGTTAAACTCCCGGTACCACAATAAATCACCCCCTGCGGTCTCGCAACAACAACGGTTGTGGTGGCTGCGACAGCAACAGTCTCAGTGACTGCAATACAACGCTCTTCGAAAGTCTTTATCAACATGGTATTAGTAGAACCGACCATCTCTGGTATGGCCTCTCTGATAGCCTTGGTCACCTCGGCGGCAACGATCCTACGGATCTCATCATCACTGACACTTGGACTCTCGGGGTCGCTGGAGCCTAAACCTCGGGTAACCACCATACTAAAACATACAAGAAAACTATCAGAAACAGGCTAAAGCACATACACAAACACTTACACACTCATGTAAGTTCCTCAATACCCTAAGATTCCTTCTTAAGTTGCGTACAAATTCGGGTGCTTTTAGTAGTACGAGCCCAATACTACCTTCCACACCAATCCGTATTTTCCTCAAGCCGTCCTCTCAAGACCCTAAGTCACAAGAACTCTATTACTCAAGGGTATCTATACACTCACCCTGCAAGTTCATCAGAACCACTACTAAATGATTCTAACCCTCGATAGATTGTCGGATAAATGATTCTATCTCAAGTCCACAACCAAAAAAGGAACATGAAGAAAGGCTAAATCAAGCATTCTAAGCCTATAAAATCCTAACTATGTACAATTATGCAGCATACACTAAGCAAATAGCAATGATATGTTCAATCTTATAAAACAATCTCCTACGCAAAAGGCTTCACAAATCAGGTAACCCTAACACACTCTTCCTAAAGAATCCTTAGCCTATCACCTAACATTCAATTCTATCAGTTCATAAGATAACAACTCTATACTACACATATAACAAATATAGATTTTTTTTGGGAAACCACCGCTCGAGCTCTTGCTGATTGTACACATTGCTTCATCCGGTTTTTCTCCTTTGAAATTTTTTGTTTCTTTTTGAAAAGTTTTTATGCAAATCCTCAGATCCTTATTTTGAGTGTGGAATCTCATGAGTGTTCATCCAAATCCCTCAAACCAGGACTCTGATACCAAGTTGTAACATCCAAATTTCCAAACTAAAATTTTCATTTTCAAATTCATATAAAACATTGTTCATAAAAAAACATATCAAGAAAATCACAAATGTCAAGTACAGATCATCATCAATATATCGGAGTGTCCCGAAATATCCAGAATCAAAAAGACTGCAGGCGAATGTGTACAATCAAGTCTTCGCCCTACCGCGATCCTCAAAATAAATAGTTATGGGTTATCAACAACCCTGTAGACTACCCGAAGTCTCAGTGGGCAAACAACAAGCCTTGTGGGTTATCAGTAACCCTGGAGACTACCCGAAGTCTCAGCACACACAATAACATATATCATAGTAATAACACATAGACCCAGCTGGTCATCACATATATAAGTATATTCTACCACACAGGTAAGAATAATGAAGAGACTCACCTCGCACAGATGACTGATAGAACTCACACCCGAACTGTCGGAACTAAACTCCGCCTAATAATTACACTAACTAATACTAGTTAATAATTAAGGTAATTTTCCACACTTCACTAATCCCAAGACAAGTCTAATCCATACTTAGGGTAAAAGACATTTTTGCCCCTTCAAAATCCCCCACAAATCCACCTAAGGCACAAATGGTCAAAAAGTCAAAGAAAGTCAAAGGTCAGCACTCTGACCATTACGCGCAGCGTACTCAGCTCTACGTTGGGCGTAGAGTGCCAGGTAGGAAGGGATCGAGATCGCAACTAGCTACGCTGGGCGTAGCCAGGATTACGCTCGACGTACTTGGCTTTGTCTCAAAACTCAACTTTTAATGTCTTAATCATTAAGACATTTACTCCAACCTCATATCTTGACGGGTTTTGAGCATTCTAACACTCTTAAGTGTACATGCAACCCTAAATACCTTGGATCTATGTTTTCTCTATTATACATGCAATTATGAACTTTCCAAGGTATTACCCTATCTAGCATACAATACTTGATACTTGGGTAATCAAATGGATAGAATACATACCTTTGTTTGATGTAGCTTGTCTCCATGAAGCTTGAGTGCCTAGTGCCCCAAGTGTGACACCTCAAATGGTTCACACAACACCAAATGCACATGGAATGACTTGAGAGAAATGGAACACTCCTTGAAATCGTCTAGCCCTCATATTCACACATTAGTATACGATTTCTTGAGCCATGAGATTCTTTTATATGGTGGCTATTAGGGTTACACCATGTAACTCATAACTTTACCCATTCCTTATGCTCCATGGATTTTAACCTCCATGGAGTATCCATGGGTCACCCCATGGACTTAGTCCAACATAAGGAATCTTGGATCACAAGCCCACATATATAAGAATGAATGATTTACACAATCAACCCATATATTTAATTAGTCTCTTTTTGATCACTTAATTAATTCCAAATTAATTCTTGATCAATACTAATTAAATAACCTTATTAATATATTAGAACTTATAATATATTAACCAACCTTAAGTGTTATTTCTCTCATTATAGTCTATCCAAATGCATGATGCCATGCAACCCAAATGGACCATGCCGGGTCGGGTCAAGTCTTACCAATTATAGTTATGGACTTAGACATTAATCCAACAGTCTCCCACTTGGATAAGTCTAAAACTATTATTGCGTATGACTTCAGGAACCGATCAGCAATCGTAGCTCTCAAAAGCTTCTGTCGAACTCTGACCTTGTCGATGAACTCTGACCTTTGTTAATGACTTGTCCATTAGATAAGGGATCATATATTCCTCCATTCTAGATATCATATGGACTGAGACATGGATTATCAATCATTCTCTCTGTCCATTTGTTGTTTCCCGATTTCTGATTCATGATGACTGACTGATTGAACAAATCAAATCAGTCCTGGCTTGGCCAAGCACTCACATGTATCATCTTTAAATCATCGAGGGGCCCACAGATATCGCTTTTATCCCGAAGGTAAAAGGAATGGATAAACTTCGACTCATATGGCTTGTTCTACTACTTGTTGAATCATACACAAAGGCACGTTTTATAACATCGAGTTACCAATGCGTTTTCGTGCAATCAATGTATAACCAACTCATAGTAACAACTCGTATCTCTAGGTTTGAAGAATATAAGATATTATCGTCTCATGATCACTCGTGATAAAATCCATGAAGTGATTCAAATGAGCGCGGGTTGAATCCAATACTCAGAACTTATGAGCACTCATGAGTGTTGTAGCACCACTTTGTCCACCAACTTGAACCTCTACAAACCAACCCATGACAGTCTTGATTCATATCTACTTCCCACATATGACCGACTGTGGATGGTTTGAATAACTTAATCATTCAGGAAGAGCGACTTAGTTATTCTGGAAGTCAAAACATGCAAAGTGAAACACAAGAATAAATGAATCAAATATGGTATCAAACCCTATGAATATAAATAAACACTTTTATTTATCACCATACTGATTACTCATTATTCATTGTTTCGGTTTTATCAACTTTATACTTGAATTAAAAACACTAGTTGTCCCATGCTCCAAGCATGTACACTATGTTTTTCTTAAACAATAGCTTTGCCATACACCAAGTATGCACTCTATGTTTGTCTATGATCCTTACTTTGTGAAATAAACCAATTGAACATAATTTCAATGATTCTAATTTCACACTCCCAAATCCTTATCGAAAAATGTGAGAATTTCAAATTCCTATCATTTATCGAAATCTGTTTAGATTTTAAACTTATATGCATTGACCCTCCTATAATGAATATGTACAAAGTCACAAAGACTTGTCAACAGTCATTATAAGGTATTCCAATGAAGATCAACTCCATGGAAACTAAGTCTCATATTCAAAGTACATTGCTTTGGACATGCTTCTTGCATTAAGTTTTCTAATCTTACACAGATAACTTCCACCTATGGAGACAACTCCATATTCTCATTTTGACTATCACTTTTGAACAAGAGATGCCTCTTTTTTCAGAATATGTCAATATGGTCCTTCTAATATTAACAGTATACTTCCAACTGTCCTTGAGCAACCAATCTTTGGTAAACCTTAGATTGTCCTCGACAATTGCTTAATCCTTTTAGTCATATCCAATTCTAGACCTTTCCCTTCTTAATGCCCCAGACATTTGGAAAATTTTAGAAAGGACAAATATTATAGCACATGCAATCGATCCTGTACCCAAAGCAAATGGGACACGATTCATGATGTCTCACATAAAGACATGATTCTAGACCAGTCTTTTGCTACAATATTTTTATTTGCCATGTTTTCCAAATTTGATTATGAAGAGGGATGTCGTAATCATAATCGAATTTTGAGAACGCAATATATAGAATTTCCTTAAGTTGAACCAATCCAACATGAAATTCATATATATATTCTTGACTAAAGATGATTAAGGTCTTAATTTAAGCCTTTAGAACTGAAATGAAGTATATCCTCTCCCTTAATTATAGCAAACAACTCTTTCAACCCCTGGCTGCCTCACGAATTGAAACTTTTGTTTTCTATAATTAACATTGCTAACTTGCAATACTTATCATAATTATCATGCTCCCACTAACATGATGATTATCAGCATAATACTTATGCTCCCACTAGCTTTGACATGTATTCAGAAATTAGTGGACTTCTAGAAATCAATACTTTATTGACTTTCTTACCAAAGTTCAAATTTCTGATACTAGATTGCTTTGATAAGACTTTATCAAAATCATACACCTTTCCTTAGATAGCATGCATGTGTGTCTAAACAATTTCAGAACTATGAAAAAGGATGTCGTAATCATAGTCTCAATTGTTTAGACCTTTTGCCATCTGCTTCAAATCTACTTGGTGGAAGTGTTTCCTCACCATCATTTTCATGAATCGGAGAGAAACCTTATGACCCTTAGATTTTATGGTGTATGTGTTCTTATCCATGTGAATCGTCAAAACCATAGTCACAAGACAAGGATAATGACAAATCCAAACTCATATGGACTGAACTTATGCAATCTTAACTTCTTGCCACCTGGCAGTACAGGGCCTGTCATTGCTTCCAAGTTGTTATGCAACCAATTGAGAACTTTCATAACTCCTATGCAAAGCCAACTTTAACTGGAATGGGCACAGAATATGTCAACATGATAGGTTATAAACCTCAAGTCGTGTGCTAGTGAAGAACCTCAGGTTTTATTCTTGATTAGTTCTTGAAATTCTTTTTAGGATCTTTAAGACTCCCACTTTCCTCTTGACACATAAGACTATCTTGCCAAATATTCAAGAGATAGTGCGGATTCTTTATCAAGACAAACACTTCACACAATTGGCCTTAGTTGGTCTTTGTTTAATCCAAAACATCACAACTTACCAACTTCAAATGTACAAGAGTAGGACACTTTTACTCTTACATTTAACAAGTGTTATAAACCTTTCTTTAAGATATGTCACTCAAGTTACAATCTTGGAGTATGACTCTAAGAATTGTTTTGGAACGAAGTATGACCCATCTTCCTGATCTAACCATTTCAACAATTCATGACTCCTCTTCTTAGTCATAAGAATGCACTAAGATGACCTTTAGAGGACTAATTGTGATATGATTTCTAAATCATTAAGATGATCACAAACATGATACTAAAATACTCTCCCATCTTTTCAGATTTGAGAAACTTTTATCTTTCTGCCTAATTTGATTCTTCCCATTCGTTCTGCCATACATTGAGACTTTTCCAATGTTTCAGAATTATACTTAAACTTGTAAGTATAACCATATTTACTAAACTTTAGTAAATCAAATAGTCTTAACGAGCTTTGTGGTGGACATGACCAGTGCACAAGAATGTGTACTCGATCCCTTTAGTCCTTCACTTGACTCACACATCCATGTGAACAAGTAATTAGTCTTGATTTTCCAATGCTTGAAAATTATCATTCATCATACTATTCAACTTGCATGATTCCAAGTTTCGGTCCAATTGAAACTTGGGTGATGAGGAACTTTCCTGATTTGGTAAATTTAGACACTACCACAAATGAAAGAATCAAATCCATTTTCCAATATTGCTGTCAGTGGAATCATATAAGCAACAATTTTCCACAAATACCATTGTAAGGATACTTCAAATAAATGAAATTAAACAATTTTCTTTTATTTTAAAACTTTGTGGAAAAACTTATCCTTACAATCCACATGGAAAATTGTTGTTATCTATTCCTTGCTCAAAATTCTGATGCGATCGAAATCCACCTTCGCGATCAGAATCAACATATACTTCCTTTAAGATTTCTCTCTATTCTTTGATTCTTAAAACATCAACATGTGACCCAGTCACATCATGTAATGAGGATCTCAGAATAGAACTTAACATAGTTAGATAATGGGCTCTACCTGATGTAGAGTCAAACTTATTGACTTTAACATCCTTAGGTAAATTTGGCAGCTTTGCAATCAACGCCCCTTCCTTTGGCAAAATAAACATATGGACCCTTTGGTAATGGGACTATCTCAGACCTAGCCTTTCTCTTTACCATTTGGTCAACCGTGTTGACTATGGCCAATCCCTTTCCATTGGGAAGAAAATGCTTTTTCTGGATTTCTAGTGTCACCATTGTCACTATCCATAAAGTTTTTTGGAAGTTGATCTTCTAATCAAATTTGCTTTACTATCGTTCCAAATCATTGCTGATTCAGCAGCACCAAGCAAATAGATATGATCATTAAGGTTCATGTCATAGTCTGTTTCATAGTAGTCCCAAAGGAACTCACTATGTGACTTAGAAAGTGATTGAACATCCAACTTTCTCAAGACTTTGACACCCAACTCTCCCAGCTTGTCAATATGTGACTTCATCTCTAAGATGTGATCACACATAGACCTTGCTTGCCATTAGGGCTTGAGTGACCTTGAACTTGTGGGTTAGGGAGAATAATTGGAGGAGGTGGAGGAAGTAAAGTTCCAAGAGATTTGGGAAGATCATAGATGTCTGAACTAGACATCTTTTGGGAGATATTCAAGATAGTTGATCTAAAGTCCTTAATATAACACCCAATATGAAATATTAAGGCTAGGATCCAACAACCTATTTATAACTGGAAGAGGGATGCCGTAATCCGAGTTATAAAATAGTTGAAGGTAGGTAAATGACGATTTACCAATTTCCACCATGAAAAACGAAATAATGTAATTAGGTTTTTAATTGGATTTGAAACTCCTAGATCTTTTGAGATTCATTGAACTTTTCAATGGCATGTTTCAATCTCGAGTGTGCCCTTCAGGTTTTGTGACTGGGATGCCGAGGATCACAAAACAAGGTGTGAAGTAACCATGCAAATATACTTGGTACCCTTAATATTTACCCCTCAATCGATGTGTCGGTTAACCACACGAGCTCCACCGATACTATGGTAAATATTAAGTTATCCTTTGCCTACTTTGTTAAATCCAGGTTAGTGTGACGGTTAACCACACACGCTCCACTAACGGTTTAAACAAAGTGCAAAGTGTAATTTCATGGATTAGCACCTTATTCACATTTTCCTAAGTAACTAAGATTGAGAATTTATAAGTGTTTAGTTACTTAGTATTTATCATTAATACTTTTAATGAAGGGAGAATTATAGTCCTTGTCCTACCCGTTCGACTAACGACCCTCCACCAGTCAAGGAAGCGGTGGGTGAGAGTGGACACCCATTAAACTGCCATTTTATAGGCAGTAACCTTATACCCCCCTTATAGACCGGCTTCGTGAATGAGGCCTACTAACGGTAAGACTGACTTGCTCTTATACATATATTTATTATTAACTTATAATACTATAAAGTATAAGGGTTGAATTTTAACTTTTAAAATTCTAAGGGCTAACTTGGAATTAAAGTATTCATGGGGAAAACTTTACAAATTCCAAAACTTGAGGGCAAGTTTTGAAAATATTCAAAACTAATTAATTCCATAACTTATGTGTTTAAAGTAGTTTTAATTAAAAAAAAACTCTTCAAGTTCCATAACTTGAGGACAAGTTATGGAAGACTTTAAACTAATAAAAGAATGTAACTTTTCTTTATTTTTGTAACTGATGGAACTAATTAAGGTTACACATTTTATCATTTAATGAAGTGACTCTTGAACCTCCATAACTTGAGGACAAGTTATGGAGTCATAAAACCATTTAATGAGGACAAGACTCTTCATTTTTGTAACCATTACCAACTTTTTATGAGTTTTATGAAACTTAAATGTGACTTTTCATATAACTTGAGGACAAGTTACAAAAACACATTTTAGAATCAACTCTTAGATTAAAATTGATTGAAAACACATAATCAATTAACTTTTCTATTAATCTAATAAACTCATATGAACAAAGATAATTCACATCAAAATTTTTTTTCAAGTAATTAGCATAACTTTTAAACTAATACAATTCGATTTTTTCAGCTAATTTTGCAAGTATAACAGAAAATAAAACCTGTCTCTGATACCACTGATGGGTTTTGAGAATTCTAACACTCCTAAGTGTACATGCAACCCTAAATACCTTGGATCTATGTTTTCTCTATTATACATGCAATTATGAACTTTCCAAGGTATTACCCTATCTAGCATACAATACTTGATACTTGGGTAATCAAATGGATATAATACATACCTTTGTTTGATGTAGCTTGTCTCCATGAAGCTTGAGTGCCTAGTGCCCCAAGTGTGACACCTCAAATGGTTCACACAACACCAAATGCACATGGAATGACTTGAGAGAAATGGAACACTCCTTGAATCGTCTAGCCCTCATATTCACACATTAGTGCACGATTTCTTGAGCCATGAGATTCTTTTATATGGTGGCTATTAGGGTTACACCATGTAACTCATAACTTTACCCATTCCTTATGCTCCATGGATTTTAACCTCCATGGAGTATCCATGGGTCACCCCATGGACTTAGTCCAACATAAGGAATCTTGGATCACAAGCCCACATATATAAGAATGAATGATTTACACAATCAACCCATATATTTAATTAGTCTCCTTTTGATCACTTAATTAATTCCAAATTAATTCTTGATCAATACTAATTAAATAACCTTGTTAATATATTAGAACTTATAATATATTAACCAACCTTAAGTGTTATTTCTCTCATTATAGTCTATCCAAATGCATGATGTCATGCAACCCAAATGGACCATGCCGGGTCGGGTCAAGTCTTACCAATTATAGTTATGGACTTAGACATTAATCCAACATATCTGACCCTTAAAGGACGTCCTAATCCATAAAGTCTCTGACTTTATGCGTTTGCATGGCTAAAGAGAGCTGAATCCCAAAACCCTAACTTCTAACATCACCAAAAACTCCATAACACATGCATGGAAGAAAGGAACGGTTTTATGACTCTAAGCACCCTAAAATGTCTGAAAGGATAACTCATATGCTCTAGAGTGTTCCATACTCACAAAGATCAAGGTTTTGGGATAAAAAGAACATAAATCCAAGCCTAAACAAGATCTTGCAAAACAAGCTTCAAGGTATGAACTTTATACCTTCAAAGATGAACAAAGAGATGTAGATTCTGGATCCAAAGGCTTGAATGCACCACCACTTCTTGAATGATCTTCCTTCACTACCAAGAACACTTAATGATCACTCTCAAGCTTTAATTCTCACTCACAAGGGCTAGGGTTTCGATTTTAGGGTTTAGAGGAATGAAGGTTGGTCATAAGGAGGTCCATGAAGGATTAAGATGTTTAAATAGGGGACACAACCCTAAAAATTTAGGGTTAAAGGACTGCACGAGTATGCCCGACGTACCCATATGTACGCCCAACGTACTCTTCCTCCGCCACGACTCTCATGTTGACTTACGCTCGTCATACAAGCCTAGTATGCCCGACGTAAGTGGCTAAATTGCAATAATTTAAAATACTAAAGGTTGGAATGAAAATACCTGGCAACGGGTGTTACAAAAATTGACAAAAATTAGGAAAATATTAAAAGGTTGGAGAATAATAAATTGATGAGCGACCTATGAAAATGTTATAAATGACAAACAAATTATTTCAATTGTCCATCGTTAGTCAATCAACTTATTTTTGTTCACTTTTAGACGATGCGACTTTCTAATTAGGACAAGATTTCTCAAATAATATCAATTAGAAAGTAGGTTTCTTGTAATAACTTATTGGTTGTGTAAGATTTCTATGAAGTCTCAGATTAATTCTCCAAAAGAAGCCCGTATGGAGAAATAGAGACTTATATGATTGTGTCGCACCGATATGTGATATACTAGCACTCTCATTCAGAGGCGATGATTTCATGAGGATAAACATGGATGTGTCAAATCACATGGTGTTAGACGACGACTTTGATACCGTGTAAAATATATGTAAATTCCAATGTTATCTCTCAAAAAAAAGCCCATTTGGAGATATGGAAGACTCCAACATATATAGAGACAAATATGACCATGCGGCATCAATGTGGAAAGTTGTAATGTCTTGTGTTTAGTATATAGGGTAAGAGGGGGTAGCAATTTGGAGTTGCTTTTTGTTGCTATGCATTTTGTTTAGATAATATAATGTCATTTTGGCTAATTGTTAAACATACATTGTCTTTATGGCTTATTAAAATGTTAGAACCTCATGTTTCGTGACAACATTAGATACCATACCCAATTTGATTTCCCTACAAGACCGATTGGAGTTGTTCTTTTAAGGGACTAAAATGTCAAGTCAGATTTTTAAAAATCATGGCATATTAAGTTTGATAAAGATTTAATCCGAATCATTAAAAAAATGTCACTGAAGCAGTTTAAGGGCTATAATCGTTTAAATGGACTAAAATGAGACGATTTTAAATAATTCTTTATCTAAAAGTAATTCGTTAATAATATTTTCCCTAGAGTTTAAGATGTATTAGCTATGATGATACCAGGTTACATGGAAAAAGCAGACGAATAGTATATTATTAAAAGTTGCATAAAAATGATAAAATACAAGTGCAAAGGACACCAACTCATTTGATTCTCGTCAGTCGGTTCTGTAAGTCTCCATGATCATATATGACATGTTGCTGACACAATTCTAGCCCTCTGCTCACCACCGCTCCATTGCTACAGCTATTTCTTTATTTGCTTTTCTTCAACACTTATGATCATGGCTACACCTCACGATCTCTCAAAGTCCAATGATATCAGTGTGTTGGGTTCGTTTCGGCAGAAACTATTCGCCGCGACATCACCTCTTTACTTCCTTCAACCTGTTCGATGAAATTCCTCAACCAACTTCTAACTTGGATCAACTCATAGTCATGCAGAAATGGTGGTAGAGATCATTAATACCCATTGGCTTCTTGTAATCTAACCTTATTTCATTGAGGTGAGCTTCTAATTTCTCATCTTTCGAGGTTTATTTTTTTACTTGTAATTTGACGGGATTTTTGTTGGGGATTTACGGATTGTTCCATTCTGTCGGTCTCTGTTCATGCTTTCGGTTTACATCTAATCGGCGTTCCCCATCTGGCCGTGGGGACCATTTCTTTGCCGGTGGGGCGCGGTGGCGTTTACATTTCTGACGTATTGTCTCGTTCAGTCATCTTCATGGGAGAACTAAGCTTTATTTGCACTGATTTTGGAAGGACAATTTGTAGGTGAAAGTCTGACATCATTGATCATCACTAATAATAGTCCATTTACGAACACTAATATTAATCATGACGATTGTTGTTTTACGTTATGAGAACGTTGACATAATTCGTACTTTCTTTTCATTTGTTCATACTTATTTGTGTATGTGTGGATCAGAGCAAAAGGTTTATCTTCTCTGTGAGTGTAATGCAGAAGATGAACTCATGGCTGAACATGTGAAAACAGATCAAGAAGCCATAACAGGTGACTCTTGTTTCTTTACTTTAAATTCATTTTTAATTTGCATAACTCCTTCAATTTACATGGATTCTTTTGGAATTTTTAAAATAGAAAAGCCCCAATCAGAAGTAGCTATATATAAACAAAGATCTAGAAGACACATTACAATAGAACATGGAGAGGGCACATAAGAGACTAGAGTCCAAATACACAGAATTAACAAGGAAAAAACTTGCTAATCTAACAGTTGAAAATTCTCAACTTACCAAAGATTCTGTTAAGAAAGAGGAATTAATTGAAACTACAGAGTATCATGTTCTCAAGAGAGAGCTCAAGATAAGAACCCTAAATGCTAACGTGGCAAAACAAGAAACTGCAAGTCTAGAAGCCGAACGCCAGAGGCTTCGTTTGTTAGTAAAGAAGCGGGTCCCAGGACATGGAAAGACAAAATCTGTGGATAAAAGTATGAGTTTGATGATAAAGAAGTTGAGTGAAGTGGAAGAAGAAAACAGGATTCTTAAAGAAAGTTTATGTGAGAGAGAGAATGAAATCCGGATTTTGAAAGGAGAAGTGGGAAGGAATCCAGAAGCAAAGATTTTGGAATTGGAAAACAAAATTGTGTCTTTGGAATTGGAACTTGAAAGGGTAAATGAGTCAAAGAGAACAACCGAGGAGAAGTTTGAGGATTTGAGATTAATGAATGTTGATCTTGATTATCAACTTTCTGATTCCAAATTTGAAATAAAAGAAGCCTTTCGAAAAGTATCTATTTTAGAAATGGAGTTGGAGGATAAAAGTCAACAATATGAAGGACTAGAAACAACATGTCTTGAGCTACAACTCCAATTAGCCACGTATGTTTTTTTATTGTATATTCTTTTATTGTAGAATTTGAAAAATTGGCATGATGATTTTGAAACATGTTATGCAGTGTTTCGTGTAAGAATGAGGTAAGTGAAGATCTTCATAGTGTAAGTGGCTATGAAGGAGTAGAAGAGTTGACTAATAACAAGAAGTTGAGGAAGCATTCTTCTATGCATGATGTTTTAAGGTTGCCCACAATCAAAGAAATTTTAACCACTACAGAAACAAAAGATCCATCTGGCCCACATTACAACACGTGCAATAACATGTGTGGACTAAAGAATGTCGCACCTCAAGCTTTGACAATTGTACCAAGGATGAAGCGTAGTAAAGGTACCGAATTGCTATGGAAGCTACTACTTAGAAGGAAGAAGAGAGGCAACAAGAAGAAGCTTCATAGGTTTGCTACATACCATATTTAGTGTAAACAAAGATGTTTGAGGTTAGGATTGTGAATAATTGATGTTTTAAATGATACTTTTGTTTACAAATAGTCAATATCAGCACTTAGAGATAAAATATTGTGTTCTCTTTGATTAATTGTATTTAGGTTATATTACAAGGAAGACTAACCACATCCCTTTTTTTACAAGCCTAAGGTGATAAGATAAAGATGATAATGAAAAACTAATCATAACCCTATATAAATACCACTACCAAAGAAAATGTAATGCAACTTTTTATCTTGAAATGTCATATGTTTGTGGAACAATACAAAGCACATTGATGTGTTTTATAATTTTGTGTGAGAAGTCATTGCTAAAGGAGATTTCAAGGTGAGAAAATTTTCGACCCATGACAATCTTCATCATACGACGAAATTTGACTTATTTACAAGTTAATTGATGTGTTGATGTAGCTTTGTTTTCATGGGACTAAATTTGACTTATTTACAAGTTAGTTGATGTGTCGATGTAGTTTTGTTTTCATGGGTGATATTCTTCGTTTTGAAGTAAAGGTGGAAATATGTCAAATGACTCAATTTCCAAACCCGATGAATATTCCACTTTGTCGGTATCCCCAATAGCACTGGCGGTTTTACTATGGTGCCTGTAGTGGCACCGGCAACACCTGGTTTTTCCGGACGCAGTGTAAAATTTTTTGAAAATTTTCGATTTTTTTCTACTATCATGACACTACTAAAATTTCACATGACATCCCTACTATAAAATCTCACGTCCGTGCCTGATAGTGGACTCAATTTCAGACCTAACGGTCTATGATACGTCGCTGATAACTCAAGCTAAAGTCACATAGCCCCTATAAGTAGAGGTGCCAAAAATTGACACTGCACGAAACCCGACACGAAATAACAGGTTTGAGTAAGATATTTCAACTCGTTTAAATAAACAGGTTGACACGACACGACATGAAAATTAAACGAGTAAGGTTAGGGATGAGAATTTCAACTCGAATATGACTCGAAAATGACCCGTTTATTTATAGCAAGTTTTTTGAATTCTTTAAATAAAATAGAAAGATACAAAACCAAAGCAATAAGTAAAAGAAAACCTTTAGATTGAATCGTTTTGTAATGTTGAAATGACTTAGCCGTGTAGATCAAGACTTTATTTTTAGTTTTTTCCGTTCTCTCCCAAACTACACAGTCTCTTTGACCACTCTCTCATCCTCATGATATTGTCTTCCGCCTCCCCAACTCCTACTCTTTCAATTTTGTCATCTGAACTTACTTGTTATGACTTCATCTATTTTGCCTCCAAACTATTAGTTTTTCTTTTCCGTCTATCCAACTTTTCTTTCAACATGCTCAATCTTTTAACCTCACATAGACACGAGATATTTCAAGGTATGCCCCTAACATGAAACCTGACACGAACTCAACACGAAAATAAACGAGTTGACATGACACGACACGTTAATTAAATGAGTCGGGTTAGGGTAAAACACTTTCGACCTGTTTAGTGTTTCGACACGACACGAACCCGACACGACACGACACGATTGTCACCTCTACCCATAAGTAGAGGTGCGCAAACCCCGGTTAAAACAGGTTTCAGTTTTTTTACCGTTTTTTATTAAATTTCGGTTTCAGTTAAAACCTAATTGGTTTGGTTGTTTTTTTTGAAGTGAAAGTGAGTTAAAAAAACCACTTCGGAAACAAAAGCTAGGGTAAAAACCGATTCACCCTTTAATAAAAACTATATCTAACCGTCGATTCCATTTTAGTAGAACCGGTTATGGAAAAAACCGGTCCGGTTTTATGTACCAATTAAAGAAACCTGGTTTCTTTGTTTCCCTTTACCCATAAGTGGGCAAGTGGCCCATGATCTCACGAGCTAAAGACCAAGTAACATGGTGGGCAAGTAACGTGGTCACTTGATGTAACATCACATTAGATAACCGATTACACCTAATTAGTAATTAGTGGTCCATCTAACCCTCATAATTAGGATATTAGATAAGTGCAAAGGGTTTTAAGTATTTATACAATTATGTACAACTACGTATGAAAATGGAAAAAAAATATAGAAGTTGTATTTGATTTGTTTTTAATTTTTCTTTCAAATGACAAGAAATTAATGTTCAAAGAGTCGAGACTTTATAAGAAATAGAAATTGCTCCCTCCCCGTTTCGCGGGAAACGCATGTGAGGTTTTGCTTACTATGTTCTAGTCACACCAAATAAATGTATTACTATTAATCATTTTATCGTTTTATGTGCACTGTTTGGGGGGACCAAACTTGGTATTGTAGGAAAGTGTATGGACCAAACCTGCAACTTTTCTATAAACTACGGGGACAATTTTTGTATTTTTTTAAACACATGGACTGTTTCTGTAAAAAAATACACAATAACAATTTCTGTAAATTTTGAGGACAATGTTTGTAATTTATTTCTATATAAGGACCAAACCTGACAACATATAAAAATCTTAGACATATGAATTGTTTTTGTAAAAGATAAACTTCATAGGGACTGTAAATTAAAAAAATGCACAAATATGCCAAAATATAATATATATATATATATATATATATATATATATATGGTAGGGACTAAATCTACAAATACAAAACTTTTGTGACAAAACTCCAAAAGTGGATACATTACTGTTAATAGGACTTTTTTTAACGGTAAATCTAACATACTTCTACATTACTCCTAAATCCATATATATCCCCAACGAGACTTGAAACCTCGACCTCAAAAAATAAAAACAACACCTGATACCGTTGAGATACAAACCATTTGGAAAGACTTTCTATTTAATATATAGGATAATATAATGTTAAAACATAAAAGGAATTTCGCTTCGAGCGTAGTTAAAAGGTTATTAAGGAGTATTAATTTAGCCCACAATCTAATTAAGAAAGAACCGATTTTATGGAGTATTAATTTAGCCCACAATCTAATTAAGAAAGAACCGAGAGCACAATTATTAAAGAAAGAAAAATTAAATTCAAAAGAGTTTATTCTAATTCTTAAAAATAAAATAAAGGAATATAAAAACCATCTTTTTTTTTAGAAACGGAAAATGATTCAACGAAAGCCTACACATAATATTTCAACGTGCATCACCTTAAGTTCGAGCTCTGCATAAACGGGCAAACTTAGCTTCTATAGTGATTTTCAAGGAAAAAATCTCCACATGCGGCACTAAAAGAGGTATCCCAAGGTTTGAAACCAGGACCTCGGCCTTACATGGAGTGCACATTCAAATATTGTGTGTAGGCTTCCGTTGAATCATTTGTAAAGAATCTAAACTATTCATATTTAATTCTTACTGATTTTGTTTCTGCTAGCACGACTCTTATTGATAATGATGTAGTAAATTGTTTGCGCAAAAGAACTAATCGTCTCTACAAACTAATTTCTGAAAACATTCGCACCCGACACTTGGCGCGGGTAAACGGATAGTGTGTGTGTGTGTGTGTCTATATATATATATATATATATATATATATATATATATATATATATATATATATATATATATGATAAGTATCTCGCATAAATACAACGAAGAATAACAATGCGATAGACCGGGGGAGGCCCCCCACAACAAGTGTTAGATGTGACATGATTCATCAACAAGCTAAATAACCTTTAGCTACTAAGCCCCAGACTTATACTCGTTAAATCTTAAGTGAGCACGAAAGATATGTATAGATCTATACGGAGTTGACACCTCCACTTGCGGTTGCTAGCTACAACCCGAGGGCAGTAGGAGCAGGCATAACTTTCTAAACTACGTACGACGTCTGATGAAGGGTCGAGATACTGGGCGGAAAACAAAACTAGTCGAAGCTCGATTGTAGGAACTCATCCTAACATTGTTAAACTTAAGTTAATACTCTTGAAGGGACGCCTCGAAGGGAGTAGTAGTATACACAACACGGTAAAAGAATACTAGGATAATCTTACCCTAGTAACAACAAAGGATTCTAGAAATTTTATCAAGAACAAAAGAAAGTAACAATCTACATCTTTCTATTCATAAACAAAGATCCAAATTCAGATATAGTTACTCAACTATTTGAGCTCACTACCAGAAACATTAATGAAACAATTTGGTATACACAGATCCACTAACATAAGTTGAGAATACAACAAGCATTGACTTAACAAACTCGACAAAGTATTTTTAAAGTATACAAAACCTGTGAACTCACCAATATTATGTTGAACTTTCAAAAACCACATGCATTCCTAAGTCACCAATGGAGACAAAAGGTCTTTTAAAAAAAGCTTATGAAGTGATTTGTAGTCTACTGAAGAGTATAGTTACCAAGATAAAACTCAATGTAATAACGTAAAACCTTTACGTAAGTTATGATTTGTTAAATGGAAGTGATATTCATGTTACAAAGGATATGTATTTGTGATGCAACTGTTGGGTTATGAGCATTACATCAATCCTATGGTGCACATGCAAACCCTAATGCTTGGATCTAGTTTTTCTAATTTGTACATGCAATAATTGTCCAAGACTTGCAAACCCTAATCTATCATACAATAAAAATCGAAATTAACATCTAATAAACAAGTTAGAAAGTTACCTTTGATTGTTGCTTGTTGATCTTGAGCTTTTGAGAACCTAGCACCTCAAATGTGATGCCTCTAATGAATCACAAACACCAAATCAATTGGATAATCTTGGAGAGAGAGGGGGAAGGCTCAAAATAGGCTCTATGATCTCTAGGGTTCAAGTGGTAGCCGAAATTGTGAAGCCAAGGGTCCTTTATATTGGTGAGGAATTAGGGTTTCAGTCAAAGACCTCATCCGGTTTCTTAGGCTCTAAGCAGCCCACAAGAATCTTCCAGAACCTAGGCCCTTGGACGAAATCCTTATGGGCTCCCATAAGATTTTGTCCAACCCCTTCCAAAGGGTTCCTCAGCCCAAAATGCAATTATCTTATAATTACAAGTTCAGTCCTCTTAATTCAATTAACCTCTTTTGACCACAAAATTAATTCTAAATTAATTCTTGACCAATGTTAATTAAATAATATGATTTCTCTTTTAATATATTATTCAAATAATATATTAATAAACCATAATAACCTCTTTCTCCATTATGCATCCAGTCAAGTTGCTCTGGTGAAGGCAACCCAAAAGGATCATGCTACAACCGGGTCAAGTACATACCAAATATAGTTATGGCTTAGACACCTAATCCAACAGTCTCCCACTTGGATAAGTCTAATAACTATAAATTCAAGTACGACTTCAAAATCCGATTAGCAATCGTAGCTCTCAAAAGCTGCTGTCGAACTCTGACACGTCCTATAGATTAGGGATCATATAGTCCTCCGTTCTCAAGATATCGTGTGGACAATCACATGGAACATAGTCATACTTCTTGTCCAACAGTTTGTTTCTTACTCTCTGATTTGTCTGACATAGAACTTAATTGAACACATCAACTCAGTCCTGACCGGGCCCGACACATAAGTCAAAACAAAATCATCGAGGGGCCCAAGATATCGCTTTTAACCTCGTAGGATAGAAGGAACAGATAAAACTTCAACTTATATGCTTGTACTATTTACTCATCAAATCGTACACAACAATGCGTTTTATAACATCAAGTTACTGATGCGTTTACGCATTATCAATGCACAACCGACTCTTAGCAACAACTCATACATCTAGGTTTAAAGACTATATGATATTATCGTCTCACAATCACTCGTGATTAATTCCATGAAGTGATTCATGTGAGCGTGGGTTTAATCCAATACTCAAATCATATTTCATAAGTACTCATGAACGTTGCAACAAACCTTTGCTATGTCTAAACGCTTAGACAATCTACAAGCCAATTCATAATAGTCTTCTTTCATACTTACTTCCAACGTATGATCGACTGTAGATAGTTTAAATAATCTTATTATTTAGGAAGTCAAAACATGCAAAGTGAAACAATAGTAAACAATTAACATAAGACAATAACATTACTTATAAATAATACTCTTTTATTTAATCATCAAATGTTAATTACAATTTATCTATTACAAGTTTCTAGAATCTATCTAATCACTAAAACTAATACCGTCCTTCAGCCCAATGCTCCTAGCATGCTGCAAGTGCTTAACCCTACTCAGTCCCTTCGTAAGGGGATCTACTGGGTTATCCTCTGACAATACCCTATTCACTACGAGGAGTCCCTCTTCTACCCGATGTCTAATAAAATGATATTTCCTGTCGATATGCCTGGATCTGCCATGATCCCTTGGTTCCTTGGTCAAGGCAACCACACCTTCGTTATCGCAGAAAATGTCCATAGGCTCCTTTATGGCTGGTACAACTCCAAGGTCTCCGATGAAGTTCTTTAGCCATATTGCCTCCTTCGACGCTTCGCTCGCTGCTATGTACTCTGATTCGCACGTTGAATCAACTATGGTCTCCTGCTTGGAACTTTTCCATGTCACTGCTTCTCCATTTAGGGTAAAGACCCAGCCCGGCTGAGATCGGAAATTATCTCGGTCAGTCTGAAAACTAGCGTCACTATACCCTCGCACTCTCAAGTCATCGCTCCCACCGAGGACAAGAGACCAGTCTTTAATCCTCTTCAGGTACTTAAGAATGTTCTTTACTGCAGTCCAGTGAGCTCTTCCAGGGTTCCCTTAATATCTGCTGACCATGCTCAAAGCGAAGGCCACATCAGGGCGAGTACATGTCATAGCATACATGATTGAGCCAACTGCGGAAGCATAAGCTATTCGGCTCATCTCTGCTATCTCGACATCAGTACTCGAACTCTGAGTCTTACTCAACTTGGTATTGCTTTGGATTGGTAACTCCCTTTTTTTAGAATTTTCCATGCTAAAATGTTTCAACACTTTATCCAATTAAGTAATTTGACTGAGTCCTATTAGCCTCTTACTCCTATTTCTCAATATCCTTATCCCTAGAATACAAGCAGCTTCTCCGAGGTCCTTCATAGCAAAGCACTTCCCAAGCCAGGACTTAACCTCCTGCAAGGTTGGGATGTCATTTCCTATGAGCAGTATGTCATCCACATACAAAATGAGAAAGCTAACTATACTCCCACTGGCTTTGACATATACACATGACTCATCCTCGCTTCTCGAGAAACCAAACTCTTTGACTTTCTCATCAAAACAAAGATTCCATCTGCGAGACGCTTGTTTCAATGCATAGATGGATTTCTCAAGCTTACACACTCTATTAGGGTGCTTCGCATTAACAAAACCCTCTGGCTGACTCATGTAAACATCTTCAGCCAACTTCCCATTAAGGAAAGCGGTTTTGACATCCATTTGTCATATTTCATAGTCATGAAATGCAGCTATGGCTAGCATAACCCTTATATACTTAATCTTCGCTACTGGTGAGAAGGTCTCTTCATAGTCAACTCCAGGAGTTTGAGTAAAGCCCTTCGCAACCAATTGCGCCTTATATGTGTGTACTTTCCCATCCATGTCGGTCTTTTTCTTGAAGATCCATTTGCACCTGACCGTCTTACGACCTGGCACATTGTCAACCAAGTTCCAAACTTGATTGTCATACATGGAATGAATCTCAGTGTCCATAGCCTCTTTCCATTTCGCAGACTCCGGGCCTGCCATGACTTCCTTGTAGTTGTTAGGTTCATCCAAATTTATTAGTGTGCTATCACTAATAAACGTATCACCCTCAGCAGTTATATGGAAACAATATAATACGAGTAGAATTCTAACTCTACTGGAACGTCTAAGAGGTAGGGACTCGTCAATCAGTTCAACAGGAGTTTCCTCCTCGGGTTGAGCGCCAGTGTCAGAGGTTCCTTCATCACTTGATTCTTGAAGCTCTTCAAGATCAATTTGTCTCCCACTGTCCTCTTGGCATATGAGATATCTCTCTCTCGGAAAACCCCTCTCCTCGCAACGAAGACAACATTGTCACTCGGTCTATAGAAGAGATATCCAAAGGACTTCTGTGGATAGCCGATGAAAATACACCGCTCACTACGAGGCTCGAGCTTGTCGTGAGTCTCTCGTCTTACGAAAGCCTCGCAACCCCAAACCTTGATATGTGCCAATGAGGGAGCTTTCCCTGTCCACATCTCGTGAGATGTTTTGGCAACCTTCTTAGTTGGGAATAGATTAAGGATATGGGCGGCAGTCTCTAAGGCATACCCCCAGAATGAGATAGGTAACGAAGATCGACTCATCATGGAACGAACCATGTCCAACAAGGTTCGGTTGCGCCTCTCAGCCACACCATTCAACTGCGGTGTGCTAGGTGGCGTCAATTGCGAAACGATTCCGCATTCCTTGAGGTAGTCGTGGAATTCAATACTAAGGTACTCACCTCCTCGATCGGATCAGAGCATCTAAATTTTCCTGCCCAGCTGATTCTCCACTTCTTGTTTAAACTCTTTAAACTTTTCAAAGATTTCTGATTTGTGCTTGATTAAGTAGATATACCCATATCTGCTATAATCATCAGTAAAAGTCACATAGAAGCGGTTCGCATCCCTTGTGTTGGATCTAAAGGGTCCACATACATCCGTATGTATGAGATCCAATAAACCCTCACCCCTTTCACAAGTACCAGTGAAGGGTGACTTGGTCATATTTCCAAGCAAACAAGATTCACACGTGTCATCCGACTTGAGGTCGAATGACTCCAACACTCCATCCTTTTGGAGTTGGGCTATGCGCTTATTGTTGACATGTCCAAGACGACAATGCTACAAGCATGTTTTGTCCAAACCATTGGACGGATCAATGTGCAACACATTATTTGCTAAGTTTTCTACAACATTCACAGTTTCATATACTCCATTACAAGGCAATGCTTCAAAATAGAAAGTACCATTCAAGAAAGCATTAATAGAACCTATTTCATTATTAAACGAAAATCTAAAACCTTGTTTGTACAAACCATGAAAAGAAATAATGTTTCTCGCCATTTCTGACGAGTAGCAACAATCATTTAAATCTAAGCCTAACCCACTACTAAGCACTAAAGAGTAAACTCCAATCTTGGTGACAAATGACTCTTTCCTATTCCCCATGATCAGGTTCATCTTCCCATGCTCCACATCCTTACTTCTTCTTAGACCCTGCAAATCGGAACAAATGTGAAAACCACATCCTGTATCAAGGACCCAAGAAATAGCATGTGATGAGTTGTTAGATTGTATAGTATAAATACCTGCGAAGGAGGGATTTATCTTTCCGTCCTTGATGTCGTGCAGATACTTCAGGCAGCTTCGTTTCCAATGCCCTTTGTCGTGACAGTAGAAGCACTCTGCTTCTTTTGGGTTGGAAGAGGGGGTAGCAGAACCAGCTTTGGTCCCACTAGAAGAGGATCCATCATGGGGTTTACCCTTATGGCTCTTAGAAGGAGCCTTCCTATTCTTTCCTTTCCCTTGACCAATAGCCAAGATAGAGGCAACAGTAGTAGGAGTAGATGCAGTAGATTTGCCTTTTAGACTACTCTCAGCAGTCCTTAGCAGGCCTTGAAGCTTTCTCAGAGTGACCTCTTCCTTGTTCATATGATAGGTCATACGAAACTGGTCATAACAAGGAGGCAACGAGTGAAGAATGATATCTATGGCCAACTCCTCATCGAAGTTGACATTCAACTTCAGCAAGCGGTCCATGAATCTCTGTATTATCTGCAAGTGGGTCGTGATGGACTCTCCATCCTTCATTTTGGTAGTGATCATCGAGGCGATGATCTCATACTTCTCCTGCCTGGCACTTTGATGGTACCTTTCCATAAAATCTTGGTGCATCTCGTAGGGATAGTAGTCCTCGTAGGACTTTTGGAGTTCAGCAGTCATTGTTGCGAGCATGATGCAATGAACCTTCGTAGCATCTCGCTCATGAGTTTCGTAAGCAACAATTTCTTTAGGAGTAGCAGTGTTCACGTTGACCTCTTTCAGCTCCTTATCGAGAACATATTCTTTGTCCTCGGAGCGGGTGACCATGCGAATGTTGCGGATCCAATCATTGAAATTGGTCACATCGAATATCACCCTCCCACACAAGTTCATGAGTGAGAATGAGCCAGAAGGGGTCGAGCCAGAAGCGTTGTTGTTGTTTTGAGTAGACATCTGAAATAGAAAAGGAACAAAGTTTAGATTAGATAATTATCCCCAATTAAACACCCAAATGAGAAATTAGGGCTAGGACCCAACATGATTATTTACAATTCAGAAGAGGGATGCCGTAATCTAATTGCAAATAATATGAAGGTAGGTAAATGAGGATTTACCAATTTCCACCATGAAAAACAAAAAAGGATTTTAAGTTTTAAATGAATTGAAATTCCTAGATTCTTTTAAAATTCATTGAACTTTTCAATGGCATGTTTAAATCCCGATTATGCCCTTCAAGTTTGTGACTGTGATACCGAGGATCACAAACAAGGTGTGAATAACCATGCAAATATACTTGGTACTCTCGATATCATTTACCACCTAATCAATGTGCCAGTTACCCACACACGCTCCATTGATCTATGATAAACATCAAGCTACCCTTTTCCACCTTTGCTAGTCCCAAATTAGTGTGCCGGTTAACCACACACGCTCCACTAAAGACTTGGCAAGGTGCAAATTGTAATTTCATGGAATAGCATACATTTTCACATTTTTCCTAAAGTAACTAAGATTGGGAATTTATAAAAAACATTTAGTTACTTTATATAATCATTATACTTATTAACGAGGAATTGGTTGCCCTATGCTACCCGTTCGACTAACGACCCTCCATCAATCAAGGAAACGGTGGGTGAGAGTGGACACCCATTAAACTGTCATTTTATAGGCAGCAACCTTATACCCCCCTTATAGATCGGCTTCGTGAATGAGGCCTACTAACGGTAAGACTAGCTTTATCTTATATATATATATATATATATATATATATATATATATATATATATATTATTAATCTTTTAATATTATAATAGTATAAGGGTTGAATTTTAACTTTTAAAACTCTAGGGTTTAGAATTTAAATATTTCAAAATTAAAACTATTAATCAAAAATTTAAATTCCAAAACTTGAGGGCAAGTTTTGAAACTTTTCAAAACATCTGTTAGATCAAATTTGAAAAAATAATTAATTAATCATATCATTAATATTTATCACATCATTTGACCTAGTCTATTTTCTTGACTAGATAATTCAAATCAAAATACAAATAATTAATATTAATCATATAAAACAAGTAATTATCTTATTTATGACAATTATCTTTGAATTGCATTAGGATAATCAATACCATATTAAAAAAAATTGGATTTTATCAGTAAAAAACGTTTTTAGTAATTATCCCAATTCAATTTCAGTCAAAATCCCGAAAAATCAGCCTCCAGACCGCCCGACTCGCCGAGTCACTAATTGGACTCGTCGAGTTCATCAGGTGACTCGACGAGTTCATCAGTCAGAAGCAAGATTTTTCGATTTTCAGCTTTAAACAATTTTAACAATGCATCAAATGCAAAAGAAAATGATCTAGGCTCTGATACCACTGTTGGGTTATGAGCATTACATCAATACTATGGTGCACATGCAAACCCTAATGCTTGGATCTAGTTTTTCTAATTTGTACATGCAATAATTATCCAAGACTTGCAAACCCTAATCTAGCATACAATAAAAATCGAAATTAACATCTAATAAACAAGTTAGAAAGTTACCTTTGATTGTTGCTTGTTGATCTTGAGCTTTTGAGAACCTAGCACCTCAAATACGATGCCTCTAATGAATCACAAACACCAAAGCAATTGGATGATCTTGGAGAGAGAGGGGGAAGGCTCAAAATCGGCTCTATGATCTCTAGGGTTCATGTGGTAGCCGAAATTGTGAAGCCAAGAGTCCTTTATATAGGTGAGGAATTAGGGTTTCGGTCAAAGACCTCATCCGATTGCTTAGGCTCTAAGCAGCCCACAAGAATCTTCCAGAACCTAGGCCCTTGGATGAAATCCTTATGGGCTCCCATAAGATTTCGTCCAACCCCTTCGAAAGGGTTCCTCGACCCAAAATGCAATTATCTTATAATTACAAGTTCAGTCCTCTTAATTCAATTAACCTCTTTTGACCACAAAATTAATTCTAAATTAATTCTTGACCAATGTTAATTAAATAATATGATTTCTCTTTTAATATATTATTCAAATAATATATTAATAAACCATAATAACCTCTTTCTCCATTATGCATCCAGTCAAGTTGCTCTGGTGAAGGCAACCCAAAAGGACCATCCTACAACCGGGTCAAGTACATACCAAATATAGTTATGGCTTAGACACCTAATCCAACAACAACATCCTAGCGTCGCGCCGCCCGACATTTCCGCCGCTCGCCTAGGGTGTGACAGATTGTTATTAGAGCTAAAGGTTATAGTGAAATAATAATTATTTAGGAAATACAACTATAACTTAGGGACATGTACTCTATAAAGATATGTACTCAGATCTACAACTAAAAGTATTATTAATTACACTACTGTTAGACTACATATAGGAGATGTGACTATTTTGAACTATCGTTTAAGTTGCTGGATTTTAGAACGACTATATGCCAAAATGGTATTGCCCACCGGTACTTCTCACATGGCTGATCCTTACTTGATAGTCTTGAGTAAAAACCAAAAATTTAGTAAAATACACATTTAAAAATTTCCTCTTGGATTCAATATTATAGGTCAAATACCCTAAATAAGTTTTATAGCACATTGGTCGGGCCAAGACTAGATATAAAACTGATCAACTATGTTTTATTTTGGATATGCCTGATGCACTACTAAACCTAAATATGGTAATTGATAGACTAAATTCTTGGGAAATCCAAAAACCATATATATATATATATAGAAAAAAGTGAAACCAACCAAGATATAATACCTACATACGTCATAAAAGTAGCCTACATATATAAAAGATAGAGTATCAAAAGTAACCTACATAAATACATCATGTCCAAAAGTAACGACAACGAAAAACAAATAAAGGTCTTTGTCGTCATACTCCTCATCCTAATCATCATCATCACCATCATCATCATCATCATCATCATCATCATCGTCGTCGTCGTCGTCGTCGTCGTCGACGTTGTCGTCGTCGTCGTCATGATGTGTCCCTGACGGACCTACTCCATCACCCGATCGCTGGTAAGGGGTTAAACAAACCCCTGATGAGCAAACCAACCACTCATAGCCCCCACAACCCACTGTTGACAATGACTAATATTGTGAACCTCCTTACCCAACACATCTACATGTCTAGCTAGGTAGGATATATCCATATCGGGCAGCAGCCCCTACTGAGCAGATGAAGGTGCGCGTTGAGCTCGCTGATGGCAAGGACCCGCCACAAACTAATGCTCCTCACCGACCTTTGGATATACCTGGAGAATGGGGACACCAACATGGTCAGGAGGGATCCTCCAAATTCTACCTTACATTAACGGCTTCACACTTCATAAAGCGATTTCACAACCTCATTTTCTAAATTTTTTCGCGTGGGGGGGGGGGGGGGTGGTTACATGTTAAAATACAAATATTTCATAGTTGTTACTAATCATATAATATTAGTTAGATAATTCTGCTCATAACATTAAGATGACAGTATGTCGGTAGATACTCTGCCAAACTTTAAAGATAATATTATGCCTATTTGTTATAGTGACTCACACCGATAGAAAATACCATACCTAGTTGTACGCTGGCCAGTTTCCGAGAAACGCTGATACAGTAGTCGTTATTATAGTCACCCTTTGGATAAGGTTAGTACGTAGTGGTTACCCTGCCCAAATACTCGGCTACACAAAACACTCTAACTTAATTATATATATATATATATATATATATATATATATATATATATATATATATATATATATATAATTAAGTTAGAGTGTTTTGTGTAGCCTATATAATAAGTATCTCGCATAAATACAACGAAGAATAACAACACGATTGACCAGGGGAGCCCCCCACAACAACTGTTAGATGGACACGATTCATCAACAAGCTAAATAACCTTTAGCTACTAAGGCCCAGACCTATAATCATTAAATCTTAAGTGAGCGGGAAATATATGTATAGATCTATACAAAGTTGACACCTCCATCTACGGTTGCGAGCTACAACCCGACGATAGTCGGAGCAAGCATAACTTTCTAAACTACGGACGAATTTTGATGAAGCGCTAGGATAATACGCGGACAACAACACTAGTCAGGGCTCGATTATAGGAACTCATCCTAACATTGTTAAACTTAAGTTACTACTCTTTAAAGGACGTTTCGATGGGAGTAGTAGTACATGCAACATGATTAAAGAATACTAGGATAATATTACCCTAGTAATGGAGGTTCGCCTGCAGTGACTCCAGGGCATGAGGCAAAGCTTCATGTTTGCAGCGGGGGATTAATCGGTGCGCAAAAGCTGGCCCGGAAACCCTCGTTAGGGAAGTTCCCTTTCCAAAAAAAACAAAGGATTCTAGAAATTTTATCAAGAACTAAAGAAATTAATAATATACATCTTTCTATTCATAAACAAAGATCCAGATTCTGATATAGTTACTAAACTATCTGAACCCACTACCAGAAACATTAAGGAAACAATTTGGTATACACAGATCCAGTAAATAAGTTGAGAATACAACAAGCACTGGGCTAACAAACTCAAAAAAGTATTTTTAAAGTATATAAAACCTGTGAACTCACCAACATTATGTTGACCTTTCAAAAACCACATGTATTCCTTGGTCACAAAAATAACATAACAAGATAATTAATCGTATATAAATCTTTTTTCCGTATTTCATGTTTAAATAACTTTAAATAGCTGAAAAATGTAACTGATCTTTTAATAGTTAATGACACGGTTAAATTTGCTTTAAATCTTTAACACGTCATTTGCTTTAACTATAAGGTAAAAATAGTATCTATTTCAACTTTTGAAGCTCAATTAAAAACCACAATTTCTCAAACCCTCAAGAAAAAGGGATTGACCAGTAAAAGAAAAGAAACTAAAGAAACTAAAAAAAAGCTCACATTTATTTTTGAGCTTGAACGGTAAGAAACTGAAAAATGCTCACCTCTATTGTTGAGCTTGAACTGAAGGAAGAAATTAATAACAATTCGAAACTATATCTCAAACTCTATCATCGATAAGGGTACAACGTAAAATAATAAAATTATTTATAGGGTTGTTGGTCATTTACGGTTCACAAAATAGTACAAGAATGAGGCTATTCTCGATTGACCTTTGGATAAGGAGATCGGGTCAACTAGTAACTGGTAAATGTAATAAAAACCGGATTAAATTTTGGCAATTTTCATGGATTGGTAGGATCGGATCGGATCCCGATCCCGATCCTATGATCCAATCTTTGATCTTACATACAAAACGATCATATTGTGATCCAGAAAGATTTTCACAGGTAGGTTCGTAGGATCTTACGATCCTACGATCAAGATCCCAATCTTAACAACATTGAATTTTAGTTCAACAATGACAACATCAATGATAGGAAGTACGGATATATGCAGTTGGGCTACTTGCACATATTCATGTCGAGAATCAAAATACATAAGGAAAATAATAAGCTATTGATGTTGATGTTAATCCACTGGTATTGTAGATTCATAATAAGGAAATGACATGACCAGCAAGGGCTACCAAATTATATATAACTTTGATAAAAATATGGCATGCAGATAATTTGATTTGCTTGCAGCCACTTGATATGTAGAGAAAATAAACTAATATTGAATAGCAAAATCTTAAGTAGTGTACCATGCTTTGAGAAAATCTCATATCTATTCCTTATGATAAAACAAACAAATTATTGGTTTATTTTATTGGTAATAGTGTTGTAAAAGTAGGACATAACTTCTCCATTTTTGTACTCTCACTAATCTTCTTGTGTAAGGGCGAATTTACATGGACATAAAGTGTGCCTAATGATGCACTTTATTTTCTGATAACTTTTTCAGTTTTAGCATGTTAAGAGCGTTTTTTCTATATAAAATGTATCTTGAAACTTCTAATGAATAAAAAATATGACCGTTTAAAGTTGGGTCTATGTTTTCCCGTTTTATACTTGCCCTTTTTACCCATGAATGAGTATGATAAGTCCTTGATATGCTCCAAATCATGGCGATTAAACCAATAAGTATGTTCAAGGAAAAAAAAGCCCAAATTTAAAAAGATGGGTTAGCTACTTGTAACTTATTTTGTTTAAACCGCTAGAAAAACAATGTATTTTATTTAATCATAGATATACAACTTCAAGAGCTCAACAATCGTTTTAATGAATACATAACATGTTTCTATGACTTTTTTGTGTCCAACTAAGTCTTTAATTTCAAGCATTTGAAGTGGATGAACCGCTTAAAATGGCAAAATTTTATAGTAACTCGATCCGTAAACATGGCCTAGAGCACTTAGAGAAAATCTTCAATATTATACTTTCTAGACAAAATTGCAAAAATGGTGTGGTATGCATTTTTTTGGGGTTTTAGTCCAAACCACGACTTTTTTTGGCTTCGTGGTCATTTTGGACTAGTTTGTATGTGTAAATAGTCCCTCCAAAAATTGAAATGACTATAATACCCTTGGGGTATTTATTTTTTATTTTTCTTTCATTTTTTAAAATCTAATAATAATTATTTAATTATTTAAACAATTAAATAATAAGTCTCTCTCTATCTCTCTCTCGATAATACTGATAATAAGAAACCACCCTTTCTCCACACAATTGATTTTCGGGTCTTCTCTCTTACACAATTGATTTCCGACGCTCATACAATCGAAGGGCTTCCGATGGCAGTCTTCATCCCCACTAATGGCGCCAAGAACCAGTCTCTGTTTTCTGATCTCCAAGACGAGTCACACACGATGTTAAAGCAAACCCTTAAAGATATTATTACTTCTCTGGATCTTCATCGTTTCCTTCAATTCCTACGCTTTTTTCAACAGTGATTTGGACAAATCGACAGTGATGGAGTTAAAGAGCTCTGTTTCCAACCCGTCAGGAGTGTTGGCAAGCTGGAGAGAAAGCTATTCGGCTCTCTGTTCGTGGGTCGGAGTCTCATGCCTGTCGGATTATCGAGTTGTAGCTCTTAATATCACTGATGGAGGTAATTCAGACTCTTTCACTTGTAATGAATATGATCAATTTCAACTGTATGGATTTGGAATCAGGAAAATTTATGTGGGTCGTAATGCGAAATTAATAGGCAAGTTGTCAAATGCTATCTCAAAGCTTTCAGAACTTCGAATCTTATCGCTCCCGTTTAATTAATTCCTGATGAAATTTGGGGTATGAAGAAGATGGAAGTGATTGATCTCGAAGGGAACATGCTCAATTGGAATTTAAAATCCAATTTCAGAGATTTGGAAAACCTTAGGGTGTAACCTTGGGTTTAATCAGATATCTGGAAAATATCCAATTTGTTATCCAATTTGAAGAATCTCCAGGTGTTCAATCTTACAGGAAATCATCTAAATGGTTCAATTCCACGGTTCTTCAACGAGTTTACCAATTTGTAGTAGAAGGAAAGCAACGTTCTTCACTATAACTCCCATTGATTCTTTTGTTGTGACGATTTTTTAAGGATGGCTTTGAATTGGACTGTTAGAGCATGACTTTTCTTCTTGAGACGAGCCTGGCCTCTGGTTGCCCCTACAAGACGCTCAGATTGCTCCGATGGAGTTCAAGTGAAATATACTGGATTGAAATTATGTGAACAGTGATCACAATTACGAGAGAGAGATAGAGAGAGAGGTGGGCCCCTTCTTAATTTATTAATTATTAAAATAAATATATTAGTGTTAGATTTAAAAAGAAATGAAAAAAATTGAAAAATAAATAACCTAAGGGTATTACGATTATTTCACTATTTAGGGGACCAAAAACGCAATGAAACTAGCTCAAAAAGACCACCAATCTAAAAAACTCATGGTTTGGACCAAAACCCCAAAAAATACATACCACATGGACCATTTTTGCAATTTTGTCTATTTTCTATATAGCAAATATTCAAGATTTAATAACTTGGAAAGAATTGGAAAGTGGACAAAGATGATAGTGGGAAACAAACAAACATAGTTGCATACAATATAGTCAATAATATATCTTTTAATAAAATTTGCATTGCTTTGTTATTTGTAACATCTACCAAGGAACATGAATTTTCAGCAATTAGTTGATGAACAATTTTGTGCAATAAGATAAGTGATCATTTTATAAAATGATTGTCAATGTCATATATTAAAAAATATATGTTATATTTTATTTATTTTTTATTTTATTATTATTTTTTTACAAAGACAAATCTAATCTTATTTTAAACTACTCATAATACCACTTATATCTCAAACGGACTTAATTTACAAGACACATGATACTTTGGGCCAGAAGCCTATTGGTATATATGTCATGAATAATTTACAAGACACATGAATTTCTATGGTCTTGTGGCTTGTGTTCCAAATTCGGCCTCATGTCAACAACACGTCATATTCGTTGTCCAATATATATCTTTTGTGACATATCTCCCTATTATATGGGCTTTGAGATGTCATATGTCCAGTCCATTAGAATATAGTTGTATGCATCTATCTATCTATAAAACATAAAATGCAACAAGAAACGTTTGGGATTTGAGTTCAACCATGATGATTTGTGAGCAGGACACTGGCATGTTAACAGACTATTTACGATAAAAAAAAAAAAAATAAGAAGAAGACAAGAGAGTAAAAATAATAATTATATATATAAAATAATTAATGGTCTCTAAGTTAAATGGATAATATGTGGGCTTTAGAGAAGCCTATCTGATAGTTTTTTAAGCCAAATTTTCTGGGAATTTGTTGGGCTTTTCACCCTTTATTTTCAATGCAGCTTCCTTCATTTCTAGCAGCGCATCTTCGAAACATTTTGCTAATTTTTCTGGGTAAGGAATGATGTCTTTAGCAACAAGAATTTGCATGTCTGCCTTTCCTGCGTAACTCACCATATGCATAGTAATTGCCTGCATAACATTTTTTCCAAAAAAAATCACCATAATTAAATGCATATTTATACCATTCATTTAATAAAATACTAATAATTTAGAAAGTATTACATGTGCTAAGCTTGAAGACGTGGTTCTAATGTAGGTAACCGGGACGCCTGCAATCATAAACTCTTCTTTCGGGCCAATCACATTTGAAATCGTGAAACTAGTGTTACAAATTATCCTGTAATTAAGCAAACTTGCAAACTGAAAACTATAATTATTAGCGTGAACATATATAATGAAGATTAAATTCTTAAGTTGTTCAATAATTTTATACATTTCACCTTTGGTCCCAAGCATCTCATAATAAAGTAGCCGATTTTGTATGATAGAAAAGCTTCTAAAGACAGCTTCTTCCTGTCAATCATTGTCTTGGCTCTCTTCAAATATTGCAGAGGATCAGAGCCATTTTTATGGTAGTAAATTGGTAAGAGCATCATACCAAACTTGTTTCCCCACCTTGATTTTGAACCACTCTTCATTAATTCAGTGAATTCCTATCAAATTGCCATAATATAAGATTCATACTTTATTATAGGATTGCCACTAAGGGTGCGTTTGGTTGTGAAAAACTGTTTTCATTTTCAAAGAAAATATTTTCAGAAAATAGAGTTGAGTTTTCATTTTCAGTTTTCAATGAAAATTTTAGAAATGCATTTGGTTGGAACCGGTGGAGTTTTAGAAATTTAAAAAACTTTGTAAAACTGTAAAAATCACTTTTCTAATTACATACAATTTAAAAACTGAAAATTTTCATTTTCTTAAAAAGCTTTGGAAAACCGAACGAACCAACTGCATGAAAATGAATAAAGGTTTGTTTATATTCGTTTGTCTAACCATCTAAGTTAACCGAACAAACGAACACGAACAGACAAACAAACAAATTTTCTTGTTCATATTTGTTTGTTTAACAAATTATTTTGTTGGTGTTCGTTCGTTAATGTGTTAAACAAACATTCACGATCATAAACAAATGATCATATAAACATAAACATTCAAATAAAAACCGTCAAATTTGACCATTTGACTGAACACTTTTGAGGTTCTGCCGGAGGTTATTTTTCGGGTAAAGCATATATAACGGTTAACCTTTTTCTTTTCGTTATATTAGTCTTCTTAGTGATTTTTTTAATACGAATCGGACCTTTGATTTTTTTTCCTTTTGCAAATGAATCATTCCAAAACCCAAATGTGGAGAAAGTGAAATGAGAATGAAGGTTAGGAAGTAACCTGGAGTCCTTGTGATGGCCTCAGATTAACCATGGCTGCACCTGTTATTCTAATCCCTTCTTGAAGAGCTACAAGAGATGGTAAACTTTATTATGGAATATTCTTTTAAATTAGAAAATAATAGGGTTATAATGGAAAGTTTATTTACGTTTTGGTGAGTGATTATCCAAATATCTTGATAGCCCCGATGATATCACACCAAACAGGACGTCATTGATGGTCTGCAATATGGTACACGGAATTTGTACAAAAGTTAATCGAATTTATAAAAGAAATACATAATAACTGAATTTTAGGAAAGTAAAAAAAACCTAAAACAAAGTTCACATTTCCTGTATTGACAATTTTGGAGAACAAAGTTTTGATTAATTTATGTGTTTCTTCATGGTGACATGAAATAGTTGTCTACAATGTCCTCACATTATGTTACTATAGATATTGCATTATTGCTATTCGCCTTGAATATAGGAGACAAATTAATCAACCATGTGATCAAGACATTACTATATGGATGTAAGAGAATTTTGTTTCTACAAAGAGAAACATGAGGGACCATTGGGCTATTTAAGAAACTATATAAGGACTTTTGGAATAAATTCTAAAATTACATACTGATTCGCCTTCCACTGTTTGAAAATAAAATGCAAGAATATTGTGCATTGAATGTGTTTCATAAAGCCTACCTAAACCCTTTAATCCGATACAATAAAGCCAACTATACCACTTAAAGCATACTCGATCACATATACCAATGGACATCTACTTCAAAGCTTAATCCAATGGACATCTACTTCAAAGCTTAATTTGCTTGTACGAAATAAATGTTTCTTTATTGACGATTTTTGTTTGAATTAGTTTTATTTTATTATTATTATTTTATTTTTTTGAATTTTTTGAAACGACAAATATATTATTAAACTACTCTTAAATTATTCAATCTATGCTCACCGTAGGACTTGAACCTCAACTTCAAAGAGGGAGGACAACATCGGATACCGTTGGGCTAAAAGCCCTTTGGTATAAAGCTGTTTGAATTAGGTATGTACTAATTATGTAATGTAACGATTAGTAAATTGCAAAAAGGTTATCTTACCATTTTGTCTGTACTCTATTACAATTAAGAGTAATGTAACGATTAGTATGAAATAAGTAACTGTTTGATTTGTATACGACAATTTTCTTCATACAAAACATTTTTTGCTTTAAAATGTTGTATTCTATAACTATATAATGCACAAATTGTTGTATATGGAGAAAATTGTTATGTACGAATCACTTTCCATTAAAAAATATATTATACAAAAAAATTGTTATCAGAAGGTAAGCTACTATCATAAGCATGTCATCACCAAATTGGGAGCAAGTTTCTGAAATCTAATTTTGGTCATGAAATTGAAATGAAAGAGATAATTAAACTAAACACTAAAACGAGCTTATTAATTAAAGTAATCATTTTTTGTCAACTTTTGAAAAATAACTATTTTATCAAGAATACCACATTCCATACTTGTTTTTGAAATTTTGGAGTTTTTTTTTTTCATTTGCTATTTTTTTTTTCAAAAAACTTTCTATTTATAACAAAATTTCATTTCGAAGTGTCTAATATCACCGTTATTCAAATGTTTGGTTTTAAGTATTTGTATCGTATATACTTCCCATTTACTATCTTTCTTTAATTTTTTTGTTAGTTTTTAATACAAACGAATTCGAAATTCTGAAACTGTTCATCGGATTTCATACTTCGGATTTCATACTTATTATTGAAATTTTAAAATTATTTTTTTTTCGAAATCTGAAATTCTGGTATGAAATCGGGAAAATTTTGGACCGAATCTGAAATTTCAGTCCGAAATTTAACTTTTGTCAGAAAAAATATTTTTATGGTGTCCGGAATAACTTATTTCGGACTTGTTAGTTATTTAAGAAAAAGTAAGTTATTTTTCTTTAATATTAACTTAAAATATGAATCGTTGAAATATGCCCCAATAAAAATTGTAGTACACTATTAATACTGAATTTTATTTTGCATCTATCTACCTATCAGAATCAGTAAGTGATGGGCATTATATGGTTTCTAGCTACTTCCAACTTTATGCAATATAATAACTAAGTCTTTACCTAAAACAATGTCTAATCTACTATTATAATATTTATAGCATCGGACAAAATTATACAAGTCTTCTATGATGGCGTGGCAGGAGTGCGGACTTTGTTTGTTGGTCCACATTGAATAAAGACAGACATATAGATATAGTGATATAGACCATTGAGTCATTGACCAGGGTAAAATTCCTGTACATGTGTATGTATATAAATTTTTTTATAATAATATATTCTTTAAAAGTGATATATACATCTATTTTCATGTACAAAATAAAACGACATTTCAATGAAACGTTAGCTGAGTATATATACATTTATTTATTTCAAGTAAAGATATTAGCTAATTAACCCTAATTTATATGGTTAAATGGTTCAGATGTATTTATAATTAACTAGAAAAATCTCGTACTTCCCTGACATAATTATGATTTGTTTCCATGCAATACCAGAAATAGATGAACTTAAATGTCTCGTACTTGGTTGGGATGAAATAAATATGACTTTTGTCCCATCGCATCTTTGAAATCAACTTAAGTTTGGCAAATATTAAAAACTTTTTTTCTATACAAATAATTTTTCTAGATATATATATTATATGAAACTTATTAAACTAACGAAAATAGATAAACCCCCAGAAGGGTCCATGGATGAAATTATAAAATGGTTTATATTTGAATATATTATTTTGTATGATCTATGACTTTTTTTTGGTATATGTGATTTATTTTGATATTTTATGTCCTACATTAAACTAAAGCATCTCTCTCTCTCTCTCTCTCACAGAGACAAACGTATGGGATTGTAGGTTAATACGTATATAAGGTTTTTCATAAGTGAAGGGTTGAGATTAACTACTTTAACGGAATATGAAACTTACTGTGTTTACGAAGGCGTTTTTAACCGTTTTCAAATCGTCAAGGCGAAACGTGGTGGTCACCAGTTTCCTCGGCCACAGCTCCACGCCTGCTCCGCCTCTCACCACCGTCTTCTTATCCCGGAGCCACAAAGACCTCAAAAGAAACTCAAACATATAAATCAACGTAAACCATATCATTTTCAACCACTTCCACAATCTTTCTCCACCACCCTCCCTACGGTGGCTCCTAGAAGATGGAGGTAGTTCGATCGTCGGCATTTTATCGGCGTCGCTGACTTTTCTACACATAGTCAACATCAACGACAGGAGAGACACTCCGTCGCCGAGCGAGTGATGGAGGCGCAGCACAACGCATTTGTGCGCCGGTAAGATGTGTACCTCCCACAGAGGCTTATCGGTGCTGAGCGGAGACGATACTGTTAGGTCGGCGATGTAGTCGTTGACCGTCGCCTCGTCGTCATCGTTGCTGCCGACGGCGTCAGGGAGAAAGATGATATGCCGGTTGATATCGAGTTCGACTTTTTTCCAGCGTTCACGGCCGTGATTATCTTTGACCAAAAGGCTGGTGAATCTTGGGTGGTTTATAACGAGAGAATCAGAGATGACAGATCGTACAAGTTCTACTCCGACAGGACGATCCAGTCCGAGAACACAGTTGATGATCTGTTCCGTCGCCGTCTGTACGAACAAGCGGCCGGCCGGTGTTAGTGGTTCGTCTACATGAATACTCATTCTTAGGGTCAGATTGAGGTGTTGGGTCTCAGGGTTTTGTTGCGTCAATTTACACCTTTTTAAATAATAGCTTGTTTAGGTTGTCTTCGGAATAAGATATTTTTTATGTGTATTTAAACTCCCTCGAATAAGATGAAATAAGAAAAAAAAAAAAAAAGAATAAAATGATTTATGTTAATGAAAAAAAAACTGTTTACTTTGTTTAATAGAATTAAATGGACCATTTCTAAGGAATTTGGTACTTTGTTTTTATTTGTGAACAATCTTTTTAGTTCCATCATAAAATGGAATAAAATAATAATAATAATAATGTAACACATTGTTTATGTAAATTTTAATGATGTTTTGGTAAGATTTTGGTTTAACTTTAGTTTTTATTTTAAAGCCAGCTAGACAACAAACAAGGTGGCCGAATTGATGATTCACCCTTTTGCTTTAAAAAAAAGAATCTATTAATTTTTTTTAATAGTTTAGAGGCATAAATTCCAAGTTGACAGGTTTAATAATTATTTCACTCTTTATAATAGGTGAGATGATGTTTGGTGATTTGGCCATGTAATCAATCACATTAGTTGTCACTCATTAGATGTCACTGTTAAACACAATGAACCCTAAAATAGTTTATCACTCATACCTTATTATCATTTTCGATCTATTTCTCATAAACTGTGTCGAATCATCTCATCTCTAAATTTCCGCTTCAAATCAAAATGACTTTTTGTTGTTAGCGATGTAGACTCAAATCGAACTTAAGCAAATAAGAGCAGAGATGGTTGCAGGATTCGCTACAATGAAGGTGAAAGGTGTTTATGTAAAGAAACTGAACAGTTGATGTTGATTGGCATAACTACATTGTTTGGGGTTTTGGTTGTTGGTTGGATGTAGAGGTGCGGTTCGATGATGGAAAAAAATAGTGTTTTGGAAGTTATGATAGTTTTTAACAAATTTTGATTTTACCTTTAAATAAGATAATGTGTCTGTTAGGGTTTTTTTAGGTTATTTTACTCCAATGGTATTTTTTTGTAGGTAAATACTTTTTTTAGGTTTATCAAAGATGATAATCATGTGTATTATATGTATGTCCATTGTGTATGACTTAACGTGGAATGTAGAAATATAATTTATGACTATTTTCTGGATTATTTTGCGACACTTTTATGGTATTATTTTGTGAAATTTATGTTGTTCATTCGTGACATATTTCTAATTTTAATATGTTGTTAATTTGAGACAATTTTTTGGTTTTAATCTATGGTTCGTTTCGGGTTTATTTTGATAAAAAATTCTTGTTTTATGTTGTTAAGTTGTACATAACATGACTTAACTTGAATTCATATGTGCATATGATGCATAACTGGTAGGTATATTTATGATCCAATTGATATGTGTGATCCAAGGAAAAACTATGATCCAAACACAACTGATATGTGTATTTCTGATCCAACTGACATGTGCATTTATGATCTAATTTTAAGTGCATATGAAGCACCAAATGTACCACACAAATATATGAACCATGAAAAATTAATGTGATCCAAGTAGTAAAACTTCATATTGCAAAGTAACATCAAAATAATCACACACAAACATATATAAATGTCATTGGAGAATTACAAGTAAAAACAAACAAATTAACTTTGTCCAGAAATAAACACAACCCAACAACCCATCAATCATAATCCAACTTCATTGGTTTGGCTGAACTATTACCTTCCCTATTTTTTCCTTCTACACCTTTTGCCAACTTCTTCTTAACTGCCCATTATGATATTTTTGGCATCTTTTGCTTTCCATTCTATGATCCTCATTAACCAATGACTTACCTCTTGTGACATTGACTTGACACATTCTTCTTGACCTTCCTTATGTTACTTTTAATTTGAGGGGGTTTTCCACTTACTTGATTACAATTTGACTTGTTATGCTCAACCTAATTTCATACACCACATATAATTCTTTTGCCAACTTTTGAGACCTTGAGACCATGTTTGTTCCAATCCTCACTAAAGCATCTATATTCCTCTTAATAGGGACAACGGAGGAAGATAGTCTGTTGTGGGCCACATTGAACTTCTATTCATACCACATATTATATACATGTAAGAGTTCATAAATAGTGGATCCATAAATGCCTCAATATACCTGTTTAAATATGATATGGTTGCCACTAAGTGCACACGACCATATCCTTCAACTGGCACACCCTATATGTGCAAGCTCTTTTGTCCAAATCAACAAAATATGACTCTCCTAAATTTCTAATCTCAAACTGATTAAATCCACTGGGCAGCATTTGCCAGTACCTAAACAATAAATAATAGAGTTATTCACTACTATTTAATGTGATCAATGAACATAAAATTGGACAAATTACCTTTGCTGGATTTTCAATTTTATTTATATTATGTCTAATCAGTGGCGAGTCTAGTATGTACATTGTGACAACTGGAAAATTTCCGTCATCGATCGACATTAGAGATTAGCATCAACAAATGATGATAATAGAACTTTTCATATTTTAGAAAAAATATGATCAGTTAGATAATAATAAAAGGGTAAAAAATAAGTGACCAAAAAGTTATATCAATTTTAATAATGGTTAGTGTATTTGGAAAATACACAACAAAGTGATCCAATGATATAAACATTGTAAAAATCTCACTTCGATTGGAGGAGTTACGATTTTATAAAAGATAAAAAGTAACCACGTTAATAATGCTGTTATGTCAAAATGGCACAAAGAAATCGATTGAGTTTTAGCTAACGTCACTAAAAGGAAAACCGTATTACTCTGAGAGATAAAGACTTTAAAAGGAAAAAGATCAAAAACGGAGTTCGTATAAAGGAGATACGATTTTTAGAAAAATATAAAATACGGGTTAAAAATTAAAATTAAAATTTGACAACGCAACCTTAAGAAAAGTTGTAGTACTAGTAGAGAGCTACACAAATATATAAAGAGGGTAAGAAACATGATCCATATAAGGAATATATGATTTTTTATAAAAGATTTAAAGGTGCACGCCAAGTACGCGCCATGCTCGACGCGCACGTCTGACACCCAGATTCATCGAGATTAGGGAGACGTGGACCATCAGAAGTGTGACACGTAGCAAACTCTGGATGGAGCCACGAGTTGAGTGCACATCGCGCGTGAAATGTGCCGCACGCACGAGCACTATAAATGAAGGTGCTCACTTTCTGATTTTCTCACACCCAAAACTCTCTCTCTCTCTCTCAAGCAATTTTGGAAGTTATCTCAATGATGCGAAGCTTCGAATGCAGTAGCGTTGATGCTTCCCATTTTACTATTTTAAAAGTTTTAGGGGGGGGGGGAGGGGGATACATGCTTATCAAACTTCTTTTTCAAAATATATTTATATCTATAAATATCAATTGTTTTATACAGCTTGAAACCTTAGGATAATGTAGCTATAGATACTATGCGTAGTTGTAAGATTTGATATTATGCCTAAGAAGTTATGATGTCTGATAGTCTAGGAAGAGATATTACCTAGATGTTATAACGGTCAAATTCCTAGGATAACATAGTACCTACAAGTAATGCTAGTCAAATATAGGGATATGCACTGTATTGTAACATCCTAAAATCGAGACCCAAATTTTTTTGTTTAAATACATTACCTATAAAAATAGTTTACAGAAAACATCGTTGCCATCATTTTAAAACATCAAGTCACAAATCACAAGTCTCGAAAACCATAACATCAAATAGTAAAATGTTAGAGTACAATCCCAGGATTCTCAAAGCGGAATCATGTGTGCATGTGTGATACACTGCTACCCTGCCAACTCCTTCCCCTTAGATGAAGAGGTACCTGAAACCAAAACTAAAACCGTAAGCACAAAGCTTAGTGAGTTCCCCCATCATACTGATACCAAATAATGCAAAAACCTCGGTATCTTTCAACCGGTAACTGTCGATCATAGCCGGGAGCTGGGCTCCCCTTCAGTATCTTTCAACCGGTAACCGGGAACTAACCTCCCCCTCGGTATCTTTCAACTAGTAACTGGGAGCTACTCTCCCCTTTGGTATCTTTCAACCGGTAACCGGTGACTATTTTACCCCTAATATTGCTAACACATGTCAAGCATAACAAACATATCAAGCACAATATCACAACACATATCAACACTAGATAATTATCACAAAGACAATCATCTATCCAACACTCTTACTTGTGGGCCGACATTGTGGCCGTAGACCCACTCCTACTAGGAGGAAACTCACCTCAAAGTCGTGTAGTGTCTACACTGATCTCGGTATGAAAACCAACTCTCCTCGAGTCCTCCATCCCTACACAACAATTTTATAACTTATCATTTCATACTCGTAACCCTTACAAGGGTCAACTCGAGTCCAAGACAAAGTCAAGGTCGGAACCTTGGTCAAAGTCAACATCTGGTCAAATTCAACATTTGATTGACTCGACTCGCCGAGTTGGCCCGCCAACTCGTTGAGTCCCCACGTCCACAAAAGCTACAATCTCGTCCCTACTCGTCGAGTCTAGCATGAGCTCGACGACTTCTCCTTCAACCAAACATCAGGACCTCCTTCAACTGACTCGCCGAGTTCATCCTTGAACTCGTCGAGTCCATCTTCATCCGCATGAATGTGTTCAGTCTATGACTCGCCGAGTTCTCCTTGAACTCGTCGAGTCCGTCTTCATGTGGTTGGGACATTGCCTTGACCTTGTCGAGTTTCTTCATGCACTCGTCGAGCCCTTTGATCTTCAAGTCCATAACAAACCCTTAACAGGTTGAGTGTTCCCTCTACTCGACCAAAAACCACGTCTAGAAGACATGGGGGGGGGGGGGAGGGAATGAGACCCGACTTGCCAAGTCACCCAAGGGACTCAACGAGTACCTCTATGACCAAAACTAAACAGTCGATTATAATGGGTCTTAATGCATCAAAATCATAGATCTGACCTCCTAAGGTCCATTTCATACGTAAAGTTCAAATCTTGACGTCCATGCATGGGGTTTTTGACTCAAAAGACAATAAAAAGAAGTCTACAAGATGCATGGGGTTCTTATGGCAACAAAGTTGGCACCTTTATGCCATAAGGACCCCCAATGGTTCAACATCTGAAGTGCAACTCGAAGCACACACACAAAATCCGATTATAGCTTCACTAAACTCATAAAAAGGGTAGAAATAGCCCCAAATCAAGATCTAAGAGATAGATGGTCAAGGTTCCAGCTTTTTACCTTGAATGAACTGAGAATGGAGCAAAACCTCCGGATCTTCTTGCTTCTACTTGAACTCTCAAGCTTCCTTCCTCCTTTCCAACTTCAAAAACACACAAAAGGTACCAACAAGCTCAAGAACACACAATAGAGGCTTAGGGTTCGAGTTAGGGTTTTCTCTAGGTTGGGAGGGACAATGAAGGCTGGGTTGGGGCGTTATAAGTTGTTTAAATAGGATGCAAACCAAAATATTAGGGTTTCATTCCAGACAGTCCTACTCGCCGAGTCGGTCTCCTGACTCGTCGAGTAGGTCACTCAACCCCTCGATCAAAAGTCGAGTCTAATCGACGAGTTGGGCCTCCAACTCGTCGAGTCCCAGAGCAAAACATGAAGTTACTTGAATTTAAATACATACCAGGAACCGGGTGTTACATGTACATAATCGATACTCTGCCCAAATATCTAGTTTTCAAATTAACCATAATTGGAGAAGTCCTGAATGAATCTCCGATAATAACCGGCCAGTCCCAGGAAGCTCTGAATCTCAGATGGAGACCTCGGAACCTCCACCTCATCACGACCTCCACTTTGTCCGGGTCGACCGAAATCTCGTTCTGGTTGACAAGGTGCCCAATAAACTGCACCTCGCACAACCAGAACTCACACTTGGAGAACTTGGCATACAATCTCTCCCTCCTCAGAGTATCCAACACCTCCCGCAAGTGCTCCTCATGCTGCTCCTGCGTCTTGGAATAAACCAAGATGTCATCAATGAAAACTATCACATACCAATCCAACATCGATCGGCACATGCGGTTCATGAGATCTATGAACGCGGCAGGAGCATTGCTGATCCCGAAAGGCATCACCACGAACTCATAGTGACCATATCGTATCCGAAAAGCAGTCTTCTGCACATCCTCCTCTCTGAACCTCATATGATGATAACCGGAACGCAAATCAATCTTGTAGAACCAAGATGCTCCTTGAAGCTGGTCAAAGAGATCATCAATCCTTGGGAGTGGGTAAAGGTTCTTCACCGTTACCTTATTCAGCTCCCGGTAATCTATATACATCCGATGCGACCCTTCCTTCTTTTTCACAAATAGGATCGGGACTCCCCAGGGTGAACTTCTCGGTCTGATGAATCCCTTGTCTAACAGCTCCTGCAACTGTGTAGACAACTCCTGCATCTCAGGAGGAGCCAACCGATACGATGCCTGGATATCGGAGCCGCACCAGGGACTAGGTCGATCCTGAACTCCACCTGCCTCTCTAGAGGTATCCCAGGCAGCTCCTCTGGAAATACATCCTCGTACTCTCGTACCACTGGCACATCACTCACCGTCGCCTGACCCGCCTCCCGGGTATCCAAGACTTAAACGACATACCCCGCGCACCCCCGTTGGAGATAGCGCCTAGCTCTCGCTGTTGAACATAAAGTTGGTCCATGCTATGGCCTCTCGCCCTGAATCACCAGTTCTCCCCCACCTGGGGTCCTGACCCTGACCAACTGCTGTGCACAGTCGATCACTGCCCCATTGGGGCTCAACCAATCCATGCCTATAATAACCTTGTTCCCCCGCAACGGTATGGGAACCAAATCTACCAAGTAGCGCTCCTCGAACAACCTCAAAACACAATCCCTATAAACCTCTGATGCTCACACTGATCGGTCGTCTGCAATCTCGACCTCTAGAGGGAAATCTAACATGCCCGAAGACTCGGGGAACCTCTTGCTAAGCTTAAGAGAGACAAATGATCGGGTAGCACCCGAATCAAACAATACCTGTGTTGGGATACCGTTCACATGGAACGATCCTAAACAAACATATAACATAATACATCAATATCACAAGCGACATATAATAAAGGTTAGAGAGAAGAGACCATACCCGTCACCACATCGGGTGCGGCGCGTGCCTCCTCGGCTGTCAACTGAAAAGCTCGACTCCTCACCACTGGAGCCTCTGACTTGACCTTCCGGCCATCCGTAACCCGTGCAGTCGCTGGAGTCGGCCACCACTGGCACTGCTGCTGCTGCTGTCAATCTAGGGAAATTGGCCTTTTTATGGCCCCTCTGATTGCAATGAAAGCAAATCAGGTCTGATGTCTGAACAGTGGGAGCAGAGGCAGTACAATCCCTGCCAAAATGCCCGGTCTTGCCGCACTTATAGCAGCCTGATCCCGATCCAGTGCGACAAACTCCCTCATGTGACCTACCGTATTTCCCACAGCGGTCCCGGCCCTGCTAGCCCTTCGACTTAGCGTCGAATCCCTTGGGTTTCTTCCCTGAAACCCCAGCAACCTGCCCTGTCTCCGCCTTCCTCTTCCTAAGGTGCTCTAAATCAATCTCCCTCTCCTTGCCCTGGCAATCATGGAATCCAGGGTCGGGCAAGTGGAATAGCTGACATGCTCCCGGATGTCAGCCCTCAACATATCATGGTAGCGGGTCTTCTGCATCTCCTCATCCCCTGCATACTGAGGTGCCAACAAGGCCCTCTCCCGAAACTTGGCGGCGATCTCCGCCACTGTCTCAATAGTCTGCCTCATATCAAGAAACTCCCTGGCCAGGTGCTGAAGCTCCACAGCTGGCGCAAACTCAGCCCTGAACCTGGTCACAAAGTCTGACCAAGTCATAGCCTCAATGGCTGGGGCCCCCAGTGTGTCACCAACTAACTCCCACCAATCTCTGGCTCGGTCCCTCAAACAACCCGCAGCAAAGCGAACCTTCGACCCCTCCGGGCAGAAGCTCGTCAACTGTGCAGACTCGATGTCTGCAATCCATCTCCTGGAAACAATGGGGTCCTTCACCCCGTGAAAGTCTGGCGCCCCACTCCCCCTTAAGTCCTTGAAGGACAGTGTGCGCGTCCCTGACTGGTTGGACTCCAAGTCCCTCCTGAATATCCGGAGGCGATCCTCCATCAGCTCAATAATCCCTTCCTTGATCGACCCGAAAATGACCGGGGTCGCCTCAAGGATACCTCTCATGATCTCAGACGCGATGAAATCGCGTAGCCTGTCATCAACCTACTCGGATCCCGCACCTGAGCCTGATCCTGAACCTGATCCAGACCCTGAACCTCCCGCCCCGTGACGCGTAACCACCATTCTGAAATAAAACATATAAACGTCAGGGTCATACATACTGTCGAGAGGTCCCACGATTTCCAAGTTCCCTGATTCTGTCTCAGCCCTCCTTGACTTGAGTACAGGTCCTCTGCTTTCAGTAGTACGGGCCCATACTACCTTCCACATCTATCCGTACTTTCCTCAAGGATTGTTTCGACTTCACCAAGTCCCTTCTACCAACACTGCTTTCCCAATAATCTCATCCTAGTCTTGACCTAGGGCACTCTCCGACCTACTTTCCGCCATCAGCTGCACAAGGAGTCCCTACCATCCTTCCATAACTAGCTTGCGAATACTATTACATATTCGCTTACTAGTTAGTTAAAGCTAGCTAGAACCCCTATAAGCACAAAGCAAGCAGCATTCGTGCATCGAGCAACCATAACCAAGCATAACCTAATCAGGCTATCATACTGCTGACTAACCAGCCCTAACACACAACTCAATAAGCTCATACAATAGGCATATAAGGCATCCTTCCTAGATCCTTAGCCCTAATCTAGCATGCAGTTCTCATAATCACATAGCAGGCATACAAGGCATCCTTCCTAGATCCTTAGCCCTAACCTAACATGCAGTTCTCATAATAATATCATATAACATAACATAATAGGTATGGGTATCTTGGGGAAAACTTACTTGAGCTCGGCCGGTCGCACGCATCACACACGCCTTGTTCTTTCTCGAAACTCCCCATTTTTTTTCAATTAAGGAACATCATTTTCTTGTAAAAATCTTTAAAGCCCTCGATTTGAGTCCAGACACCCCCGAAGGTGTGTCTGCATCCCTCAAACCAAGGCTCTGATACCAACTTGTAACATCCCAAAATCGAGACCGAAATTTTTTTGTTTAAATACATTACTTATAAAAATAGTTTACAGAAAACATCGTTGCCATCATTTCAAAACATCAAGTCACAAATCACAAGTCTCGAAAACCATAACATCAAATAGTAAAATGTCAGAGTACAATCCCAGGATTCTCAAAGCGGAATCATGTGTGCATGTGTGATACGCTGCTACCCTGCCGGATCCTTCCCCTTAGATGAAGAGGTACCTGAAACCAAAACTAAAACCGTAAGCACAAAGCTTAGTGAGTTCCCCCATCATACTCATACCAAATAATGCAAAAACCTCGGTATCTTTCAACCGGTAACTGTCGATCATAGCCGGGAGCTGGGCTCCCCTTGGGTATCTTTCAACAGGTAACCGAGAACTAACCTCCCCCTACGTATCTTTCAACCGGTAACTGGGAGCTACTCTCCCCTTCGATATCTTTCAACCGGTAACTGGGGACTATTTCACCCCTAATACTGCTAACACATGTCAAGCATAATAAACATATCAATCACAATAATCATATCAAGCACAATAATCATAACACATATCAACACTAGATAATTATCACAAATACAATCATCTATCCAACACTCTTACTTGTGGGTCGGCATTGTGGCCGTAGACCCACTCCTACTAGGAGGAAACTCACCTCAAAGTCGTGTAGTGTCTATACTGATCTCGGTATGAAAACCAACTCTCCTCGAGTCCTCAATCCCTACAAGACAATTTTCTAACTTATCATTTCATACTCGTAACCCTTACAAGGGTCAACTCGAGTCCAAGACAAAGTCAAGGTCGGAACCTTGGTCAAAGTCAACATCTGGTCAAAGTCAACATCTGATTGACTCGACTCGCCGAGTTAGCCCGCCAACTCGTTGAGTCCCCAACATCCGTGGACGCCCTATGCATAGAGGCTTCCGTGGGCGCGAGGTTCCTTCGGGCTTGCTCTGTTAGGCGTGATCTTCCTTGGGGAGTTCTCTGGCGCGTCTAAGCGCGACTACGGACTCGTGCTAAGGGCACGCCATCAAGTCCCCTAGTGTTGCTAGACTAGCTATGATGTTCTGGACTTAACTGCTTGGTACACACGTTGAGTTCTGATTCAATCGTCGCTTCGATTTTTCTGGCGATGTGACCGCCCATTATGACAGTCGGTTACATCATTTCATCAGAGATTTTGAATATCTCGCCTTTCCTTATTCTTTATAAGGGTGAGGATCCTCCCTATCCGTATAACCTTTTCCTCTTATTTCTCCTTCTTCTTCTTCAAGGGTTTTCTCTGCTTCCTTCCTGTTTTAATGGCTTCTCAGCCTGGCGTTGTTCCTTCTGATGCTAAATTCAAGCTTCTCAGTGATGCTTATGGTTTTTCCTTGACTAATGGTGTAGAATTTCCAACGGCTGACTCGATGATTCTCTCCCCTCCTGCTGGTAAGGTCGGCATCTACCTGAAGACCTTCAACGATAGTCTGCATCTTCCTCTCACTGATTTCCAAGAGGAGCTTCTTTAGAAAATGGTTGTAGTATTCAAATGCTTACTCCAAACACTGTCAACAAGGTGATAGCGTTCTAGATGATTTGCCGGGAAAATGGCGTGCTTCCTAATTCCTTTGTTTTCAAGTTCTTCTTTCGGTTTAGTGCTAGCGGTAACAAGTACACGTTCGCCGCTCGATGCGTTGGTCATGTCTTAGTCCCTAATGGCAAGACCCCAAAGAACTGGCACAACAAGTGGCTATAGGTCAACCAAGATCGACTTGGTCATGGGCACTACCGAGCAAACAACTTTTCTGATGTTACTCCCAAACTGTTTCCCCATAATTAGGCTACCGTTGATCTTCTGAAGACCATCCAGGTTATGCCTGAGGAGTACTCGAAGGCTTTGCTTGGCGGCGTTGGGATGAGTCCTTCTTGGAGACGTCGGGGGAAAATGCCCATCTTTTACAATGTCATCGATGGTAAGTGATTTTGCTTTTATTTCCCTTCTACTCTTCTCCCCCCTCTTCTTGATAAAGGAGAGAGAGTTGGGTCCGGGGATGATCACTGCTTTTCTCATAAGTTCTTCTTTGAGAGGTGTCGAGCCCCTTCTGTCCATGGATGACGTCTTGTACAAGCGGTATCGAGGGAAGTTGGAACATCGTCAGACTAATCTTTTCGAAACTCTTCTTACTCTGTGTCACGCCGATCGGCTCTCCGTGAATTCTCCTCCGGTTACGCTGGACTTGGAAGGTTCCTCTACGACCGTTGGGGAGTAGCATTTGATCGCTCAACCCATTACGACAGTTTCCCCACCTCCGATTATCGACCCTAGTCATGTTGAGATGGTAGAGGATAGCAAAGACGACATTATATCGGACGTCCGGCGGGCCATAGCCAAGAGGAAAGCCGTTTTACCGATAGGGGATGCCTCTTCTGATGTTTTCAACATTGGGAGACGCGTTTAGTCAAGATGCAATTTTGCTCGTCTGCTAAGTTCAATCTCCTCTACGCCGGAGGTCATTGTAGTGATCCCTGATGGTCAGAGGGCATCTAAGCAGCCCATTGTTCCAGTTCTAGTTGCTTTACAATCCAATCCCTGTCTTTCTTCTCCTTGGGGCCCCGGTGCCGATCCGCCTCATCAGACTCCTCCGAGTGGGAGGTCTCCAGTTCTTAATGATCCTAGCTCTGGTCTTTTTGTTCCCGCCTGGAATATACAGAATGATTCTCGGTAATCTGTTCGCACTAATGCCATGGAGTTTGCCTGCCATGCCTTCTGTAACACCGAGTTTCTGGTATGCATTTATTTATAAATTATTCATTTTAATAGAGCTACTCGACGAGTTGGGAGCCCCAGACTCGTCGAATAGAAACGAGTTTTGGACGCGGGTTTTAAGCTATCTACTCGACGAGTCGAGAGCCCTCGACTCGGCGAGTAGGTCTGCCAGAGTGAAACCCTAATTTCGGGATTTTGCACCCTATTTAAACATCTTAATCCCCACCCTTTGGCCTCATTTCTAGCCTCCAAGTACCAAACCCTAATCCATGAAACCCTAGAGCATTGTGTGAGGCTGTGAGCCATTTTTTGAGTGATCTTGTGTGATTTGAAGCTTGTAGAAGAAGAAGAAGCTAGAGGAATCCAAGAGAAGATTGTAGATCCAGAAGCAACATCTCATTCCCTTCACTTTCTGGTAATCAAGTCTCTAACTTGATCATTTGTTCATTAGATCTCCTTATTTCCACTTTTTGAGGGTTTTGGTTCAAGAAGCTTAACCCTTAGGATTTGGACGTCCCAAGCAAGGATCCTTTCAGATCTGGGATCATTAAGGGTTGTTAAGGCATAAAGGTGCAAACTTTATGCCATTGAAGCCTCCATGCAAGCTCTAAGGTGTTTTTATGGCCTTTTGAGCCCCAAAAGGCCATGCATGGAAGGAAAGTATGAGGCTTTATGTGTCCTTTTGGTATCTAGGACCTAAATCTGGGTTTTCATGTTTTGGTTTGGAGTGATAAGGCTTTTGGACAAAGATCTATATCCTAAAATAACTAGGGTTTTAGCTAAACCCATTAAGAAGGGTTATCAACGGGTAAAGTTGGAAACTTTACCCTTAAAAGGGCATTTCCAGTATGTAGATGAAGTATGGACTTTGGATTTGGAGAGTAGAGGCTTAATATGTCAAGATGGCCAAACAGACAAAGGAACTCGTCGAGTCCATAGAGGAACTCGATGAGTTGGGTTGTGTTGTCCTGTTTTGGCTTAAGGTAGAAATCGACGAGTCGGTGAAGGGACTTGACGAGTTGATTCGATAAATCACGACTATGAGTAGCCAGGGAACTCGGCGAGTCGGGGGGGGGGGGAGTGGCTCGACGAGTTAGATCGCGATTTCAGGATTCTAGGACTCGGAGAGTTGATGGAGAAACTCGGAGAGTTGGGCCAACCAGAAGGTTGACTTTGACCTCAACATTGACTTTGACCAGGGGTAAAATGGTCATTTTACCCTAAGGATGATTATTAGGTTTTGACTAAGTGTTATTGTGATAATAATAGACGGGGAGTCGTTGGACCAGCCGTCGGAGATTCCTCACTCGAGATTTCAGCAGTCAGCTTTGAGAGGTGAGTTTCCTTCAGTAGGGACGGGTCTACGGCACCAAGGTCGGCCCGTATATGTGATATGTTAGTAGCTGAGTGTGGGCGGGGACCGAATCTCATAGTAGCCGAGTGTGGGTGGGGCCCTAATCTCGTAATATTATTCGAGTATAGATATGTGACTGCTTGATAGGAATATATATACTTGTTGTCTGTGTGATACTTGTATGCATGTAGTAGCGGAGTGTGGGTGGGACCCGAATCTCCTAGACAGTGGGGTGTGGGCGGGGCCCGAATCTCTTAGACATTGGAGTGTGGGCGGGGCCCGAATTTCCGTGAGAGTGGGTGGGGCCCGTATCTCCTAGTTGCATGTTATGTGGTAGTTTGGGGAGACTCACTAAGCTTCGTGCTTACAGTTTTCAGTTTTGGTGTGAGGTACTTCCACTAGCAAGGGGAAGAGCTTGGGATGACTGCATGACACACACCATAGTTTTTAGCCCGGGATGTTTAGACTCTGATATTTTGACACATGGTTTTGATACAATATTTTAATATGATGTTTTGGGGATACATGACTTGTGATTTTATTATGATATTGATGAATTATGGTTTTTCTTTAATGATTTTAAAACGAAAATTTTGGACCGTATTTTTAGGATGTTTTAAGTTGGTATCAGAGCCTTTGGTTTGAGGGATTCGGACACGCTCCCGGGTGTGTCTGAACTCAAACTAAGGAATTGGTATGAAATTTTTTTAAAGAAAATCATTTTTTATAAAAAGAGATTTGAAAAGAGAAAAGAATTTTGAAAAGAGAAAAGGGTGTGGTGCATGCAATCAGCCGAGCTCAAGTAAGTACTGCCAAATTACCCATACAAGTTTATGTTATGATATGTTTATGAGAATTGCATGCTAGATTAGGACTAAGGATCTAGGAAGGATGCATTATGTTCTTGTTAGTCAGTGATATGATGGCTTGATTAGGATATGCTTGATTATGTTTACTCGATGCTCGAATGCTGCTTGCTTTGTGCTTTTAGGAGTTTTAGTTATCTTTTGCTAACTAGTAAACGAATATGTTAAGTTACATATTGCAAGGATTAAATAATTTCAGAAGGTTAGGTCTAGCTCTATTTCGCAGCTCTTGTTTGAGTCCAACCATTGTAGGGTAGGATCTCTCATTCGAAGGATTATCTAGTCTTAGTGATATGTAATGGTATTCGCGAGCTAGTCAGGGGGAGATAGCAGGGACTTCTTGTGCAGTTGATAGCGGAGAGTGGGTTGGTGATTACCCTAGGGCAAGCCTAGGATGGGATTAGCGTGAGAACAACAGTAGTAGTAGAAGGGACTTGGTGGAGTCAAGGCAGTTCTTGAGGAAAGTACAGATAGATGTGGAAGGTAGTATGGGCCCGTACTACTGAAAGAAGAGGATCCGTACTCGAATCAAGGAAGGATGAGATGAATCCAAGAAACTTGTAGTGTATTATATCCCTCGAGATATGATGAGTATACTGATGTTTGTTATGGTGTATTTTCAGTATGGTGACGCTACGCACTAGGCCAGTTGGCACTTTAGGCACTGGTGAGGGATCAGGCTCGGGCTATGGAGATAGGAAGCTTGATGAGCAGACGAGAGAGTTCATCTCGTCTGAGATCACACACAACATTCTAGACCAGACTCCTGTGATCTTTGGATCGGTCAAGGAGGGCATTTTGGAGATACTTGATGAGAGGTTGGGTGCATTCCGCACCGAGATGGCGGCCATGCTAGGGGCGCACACACTAACATTCAGGGAGCTTAGGGCTTGTGGAGCTCCCGATTACCATGGGGCTCGGGACCCCATTGCGAGTACCAGATGGTTGGCAGATGTCGCCAACGCATTCCGAACCATCAAATGTCCCGAGGGGGACAAGGTTCGACTTGTGTCCTGTTTTCTGAAGGACATGGCACGTGATTGGTGGGAGGAGGTCGGACGAGCCATTGGGGATGATGCGGTTTTAGATGCGATGACCTGGAGTGATTTTTCGGCTAGGTTCAGGGCCGAATTTGCACCTGTGATTGAGGTGCAACAGCTAGCTAGGGAGTTCCAGGACCTCGAGCAGAAGATAGAGACAGTGGCAGAGATCACCGCCAAGTTTAGGGAGAGGGCCCTTCTAGTTTCGCAATACGTGGCGGACGAGGAGATGAGGAAGGCCCGATATCATGAGATGTTGCGGAGTGATATCCGCCAGTTTGTGAGCCGCTCCAGCTGCAAGAAGCTGGAGGATATGATTGCTAGGGCTCGTGAGAGAGACTGATTTAGAGATGGAGAGGAAGAGGAAGCCAGAGTCGGTGTCTGGCGTGGAGGGCTCGGGAAAAAAGCCCAAGGTAGATTCCCGGGGGAAGGGCCATTAGGGCCGAGGCCGCTGCGGCAAGTATGGCAGGGGGCACGAGGGGACGTGTAGGGCGGGTAGTTCGGGCTGCTTCAAGTGCGGCCGAACTGGACATGTTAGCAAGGATTGTACTGCTACTACCACCATCACATCATCTGATCTGATATGCTTTCAGTGCAATCAGAGGGGCCACAAGAGGTCCCAGTGTCCGAGTTTAGCACCAGCAGGGAAGGTGGCGGCACCCCCTGCTACATTGAGGATTACTGACGGACGTCCGGGCCGGACAGAGGCGCCAGTGGCGAAGAGCAGAGCCTTCCAGTTGACAGCAGAGGAGGCACGTACAGCTCCTGATGTCGTTACGGGTATGTATATTCTCCTTATCTCTTTATTTGTATTGATTATTGCTTATGTTTATGTGTTTGTTATACGATCGTTCTTAGTGAACGGTATATCAGCCTTGGTATTGTTTGATTCGGGTGCCACAGATCTTTGGTGTCGCTCGTGCTCAGCAAGCGATTCACAGGAGCTCCCGGAGAGCTAGATATCCCGCTTGATGTGGAGATAGCAGACGATAGTACCGTCAGGGTTGCGAGAGTTCACCGAGGATGTACACTACAGTTATTTGATGAGGAGTTTTCTGTGGATCTAGTCCCTATTCCCCTGCGAGGGAATAAGGTTATAGTTGGTATGGATTGGTTGAGCCCCAATGGGGCAGTGATTGACTGCGAGCAGCAGCTAGTGAGGCTTCAGACACCTAGTAAGGGAGGGTTAGTGATTTAGGGCGAGAGGCCGCAGTGTGGATTGACTATATGCTCAGTAGCGAGAGCGAGGCGCTACCTTCAACAGGGTTGCACGGGTTATGTTGCCTATGTCATGGATACCCAGGATAAGGGTAAGGCGACAGTCGATGACGTACTGGTAGTGCGAGAGTACCCGGACATATTCCCGGAGGATTTACCTGGGATACCTCCGGAGAGACAGGTTGAGTTCAGGATTAACCTAGTCCCTGGTGCGGCTCTGATAGCCAAGACACCATATCGGTTGGCTCCTCCCGAGATGCAGGAGTTGTCTACGCAGCTGCTAGACAAGGGATTTATCAGGCCGAGTAGTTCGCCATGGGGAGCCCCGATCCTATTTGTGAAGAAGAAGGACGGGTCACATCGGATGTGCATAGACTACCAGGAGCTGAATAAGGTAACGGTGAAGAACCGTTATCCAGTCCCGAGGATTGATGATTTGTTTGACCAACTACAGGGTGCATCTTGGTTCTCCAAGATTAACCTGCGATCGGGTTATCACCAGATGCGAGTCAGGGACGAGGATGTGGAGAAGACAACTTTTAGGACTCGCTATGGTCAGTATAAGTTTGTGGTGATGCCGATTGGGCTCACCAATGCTCCAGCCGCGTTCATGGACCTCATGAACCGTGTGTGCAAAACGATGATGGATCGGTCTGTGATAGTCTTCATTGATGATATCTTGGTCTATTCCAAGAATCAGGAGCAGCATGAGGAGCACCTGAGGGAGGTGCTGGAGACACTGAGGAGGGAGAGTCTTTTCGCAAAGTTTTGTAAGTGTAAGTTCTGGTTGCATGAGGTGCAGTTTCTTGGGCACCTTGTCAACCAGAAGGGTATTCTGGTCGATCCGGCCAAAATAGAGGCCGTGATGTCGTGGGAGATTCTGAGGTCTCCAACTGAGATTCAGAGTTTCCTTGGTCTAGCGTGTTATTACCGTAGATTTATTCAGGACTTCTCCAAGATCGTTGTTCCTTTGACCCGACTGACCAAGAAGTCGGTGACCTTCTGCTGGGGGCCTGAGCAGCAGACAGGTTTCGAGACTCTCAGACAACGGTTGTTCGAGGCACCGATCCTGACTTTTCCAGAGGGCGTCGATGACTTCGTGGTTTACTGTGACGTGTCAATTACATGCATGGTGTAGTATTGATGCAGCGGGTGTTGGATAAGGTGTCTAAGTCCATAACTATTTCTGGTATGTACTTGACCCGACCCGGCATGGTCCATTTGGGTTGCATGGCATCATGCATTTAGATAGACTAAATGAGAGAAATAACACTTGTGGTTTATTAATATTTTATAAGTTCTAATATATTAATAGTATTATTTAATTAGTATTGATCAAGAATTAATCTAGGATTAATTAAGTGATCAAAAGATGACTAATTAAATATATGGGTTGATCATGTAAATCATCCATAACTTGTATAGTGGGCTAAAAGGCTCCATGGATAATCAAGTTGGGTTAAACCCATTGAATGCTCCATGGAGGCTCCATGGGAGTTACAAACCCATGGGTCATGGAAATGAAGAGTCATGCCACATTAGGGTTTACATGGTGTAACCCTAGATGTGACACAGTATATATGCAACATGTTCTCCACCAAAATCGGCGACAATAAGAAACAAGAGGGCTAGGCCGATTTTAGAAGTGTGTATTCTCTCTAAAGTCATTCCAAAAGCATTTGGTGTTGTGTGAAGCATTTGAGGAATCACACTTGGGGTGCTAGGCTCACAAGGTTCCAAGGATCATAAGCAACAACAAGGTAAGTTATTCTATCTTTCATGCAAGTTAAAATTTGTTCCCCATGTATGCTAGATAGGAATATAACCTTGGAATTCAACTTTGCATGATAATTAGACAAACATAGATCCAAGGTTATTAGGGTTGCATGTAGACTTAGGAAGTGTTAGAATGCTCAAAACCCATCAGTGGTATCAGAGCCAAGGTTTGTTTGTTGTTTTTTTTTGTGTGCAAACAGCTTGAAAAAAAATCGTTTTTCTGTTTTTTGCTCGTATGAAAGTTTGCACATTTGTTGCTGGAAATGGACTAGAAACATTACCCTAAACTGTTTTGATGTTTTAAAGCTTGTTTTAGATGGTGTAATGTTTATGCTAATCCATTTACAATGGCAATTATTAAAATTACAAGTTTTTTTAAGTGTAATTTTTTGATTCTTGAAAGTGTTCATATTCATGTTCTTGAACTTATGAAGATTAGATGATCATAAGAATTGTTTGTAACCTTCATGGTAGTTTAATTCATGATCATAATGTGTTTTAATGGAGTCCATAACTTGTCCTCAAGTTATGGAAAACCAAAAGTCTCACTTTTATTAAAGCCATTAAAAGAACACAAGAGTTATAAAAATGAAGAGTCTTCATTTTTATTACTCAATTAATTCATAAGTTATAAGAAATGAAAAGTTTTGGAAGTTTACAAAACTTGCCCTCAAGTTTTGGAACATGTAAAGTCTTGATTAAAACTTTAGTTCCAACCCTTAGAATTTTAAAAGTTAAAATTCAACCCTTATACTTTATAATATTATAAGTTACTAATATATATATGTATAACGTCAAGTCGTCTTACCGCTAGTACGCCTCATTCACGAAGCCGGTCTATAAGGGGGGTATAAGGTTGTTGCATATAAAATGGCAACTTAATGGGTGTCCACTCTCACCCACCGCTTCCTTGATCGGTGGAGGGTCGTTAGCCGAACGGGTAGGACAAGGACTTATAAATTCTCATTAAAAGTATGATGAATATTATAAAGTAACTAAATGCTTTTATTAAATTCCCAATCTTAGTTACTTTAGGAAAATGTGAATAAGGTGCTAATCCATGAAATTACACTTTACACTTTGTTTAAGTCGTTAGTGGAGCTCGTGTGGTTAACCGGCACACTAACTTGGACTTAACAAGGTAGGTAAAGGGTGACTTAAAGTTTATTATAGGTCGGTGGAGCTCGTGTGGTTAACCGGCACATCGATTGAGTAATAAACATTGAGTGTACCAAGTGATTTGCATGGTTACTTCACACCTCGTTTTGTGATCCTCGGTATCCCAGTCACAAAACTTGGAGGGCACACTCGAGATTGAAACATGCCTTTGAAAAGTTCATTGAATCTCAAAAGAATCTAGGAATTTCTAAGAACCAATTAAAAACCTAATATTTATATTTCGTTTTTCATGGTGGAAATTGGTGAATCGTCATTCACCTACCTTTCAAATATGTTATAGCTTGGATTACGACATACCTCTTCTAAGTTATAATATATTGTGATTGGATCCTAGCCTTAATATTACATTTGGGTGTTTTATTAAGGACTCTCTTAACATCTAAACTAATCTTGTTCTCTTCTTTCAGATGTCTTCAAACAATGCTGTTTCTGGCTCTAATCCTAATGGCTCCTTTACCCTTATGAACTTATGTGGGAAAGTCACTTTTGATGGATCCAACTTCAATGAATGGATCAGAAACATCAGGATGATTACCCGCTACGAGGACAAAGAATATGTCCTTGACAAGGAGCTTAAGGAGATTGATGAGACCACTACAACTCCCCAGGAGATCGCTGACTTCCGGGCACATGAAAGGGATGCTACAAAAGTGGCATGCATCATGTTGGCCACCATGACAGCGGAACTCCAAAAGTCCTATGAGGACTTCTACCCTTTTGAAATGCACCAAGATCTGATGGAAAGATACCATCAAAGTGCACGACAAGAGAGGTATGAAATCATATGCTCTATCATAACAACCATGATGAAGGACGGGGAATCCGTCACGAGCCACATGCAGAAAATGCAAAGGTATGTGGATCGGTTGCTGAAGCTTAATGTGAACTTCCCTGAGGAGCTTGCAATAGATATCATTTTGCACTCCTTACCATCGTGCTATGATCAATTCCGCATGACATATCACATGAATAAGGAAGAGGTCACACTCAGCAAACTTCAGGGACTCCTCAAGACCGCAGAAACAGGTCTTAAGGGTAAGTCGGTTGTTAACACTCCTACTCCAAACTCCGCCCCGATTTTGGCAATCGGGAAAGGTAGAGGGAAGAAGAGGAAGAGCTCTTCGAAGGGTACCAAGGCTAGGACCCTTGATGGCTCTTCTTCAAGTGGAACCAAGAAAGGTTTTGTCACTCCTTCTTCTGACCCTAAAGAGGCTGAATGCTTCTATTGCCATGAAAAGTCACATTGGAAGCGGAACTGCCCAAAGTACCAGCAAGATGTGAAGGATGGGAAAGTTAAACCCAACCATGTAGGTATTTACACTATCTTATCTAATAACTCACCCCATTCTAACTCTTGGGTCCTTGATACCGGTTGTGGTATTCATATCTGTTCTGATTTGCAGGGACTAAGAAGAAGTGAGAATGTGGAGCATGGAAGAATAAACTTAATCATGGGGAATAGGAAAGCTTTACCTGTCACCAAGATTGGAGTTTATACTTTATCGCTAAGTAGTGGGTTTAGTTTAGATTTGAATAAATGTTGTTATTCGCTAGAAATGGCAAGAAATATTATTTCCTTTCATGCATTGTATAAACAAGGTTTCACCTTTTCATTTGATAATGAAGTTGGTTCGATTAATGCTTTCTTTAATAATGTTCTTTATTTTAAAGCATTACCTTGTGATGGTGTGTATGAAACTGTATCTGTGGTTGATAACTTAGGAAATAATGTATTGTGTATTGATTCTGTTAATGATAATAACTTGGATAAAGCATCATTATGGCATTGTCGTCTTGGACATATAAGCAAGAAACGCATAGGCCAACTCCAAAAGGATGGAGTATTGGAGTCATTTGACCTAAAGTCAGATGATAGTTGCGAATCATGCTTACTTGGAAAAATGACAAAGTCACCCTTCACAGGTTCTTGTGAGAGGGGTGAAGGTTTGTTGGATCTTATACACACAGATGTGTGTGGGCCCTTCAAACATGCCACAAGGGATGCTAATCGTTATTATTTGACTTTTACTGATGATTACAGTAGATATGGATATGTCTACTTAATCAAGCATAAGTCAGAGACTTTTGAGAGGTTTAAAGAGTTTAAACAGGAAGTCGAGAATCAATTGGGCAGGAACATTAAGATGCTTCGATCCGATCGAGGTGGTGAGTATCTTAGTTCAGAGTTCCTCGACTATCTTAGGGAATGTGGGATTGTCTCACAATTGACACCTCCCAGGACACCGCAGTTGAATGGTGTAGCTGAGAGGCGTAATCGAACCTTGTTGGATATGGTTTGTTCCATGATGAGTCGAGCTTCGCTACCAATCTCATTTTGGGGGTATGCCTTAGAGACTGCCGCCCATATCCTTAATCTAGTTCCCACAAAGAAAGTTGCCAAAACTCCTCATGAGATGTGGACTGGTAAAGTACCCAAACTAGACCACATTAAGATTTGGGGTTGCGAGGCTTTCGTGAGACGCGAGACTCATGATAAGCTCGAACCCGAAGTGAGAGGTGTATTTTCATCGGCTACCCACAGAAATCCTTTGGTTACCTCTTCTACAGACCTAGTGAGAATGTGGTATTTGTAGCTAGGAGGGCTTTCTTCCGAGAGAGAGAGAGTTCATAAGCCAAGGAGACAGTGGGAGGCAAGTTGACCTTGAAGAAATTCAAGAGTCAAGTGGTGAAGGAACTTCAAACCCTAGCACTCAACTTGAGGAGGAAACTCCTATTGAGCCAATTGACAAGTATGTACCTCTGAGGCGTTCCACAAGGGTTAGGAATGCACCTGAGCATTACTATGGATTCCATATTACTGCGGAAGGTGATACACTTATCAGTGATGAGACACTGATAGGTCTGGATGAACCTAACAGTTACGCGGAAGCCATGGCAGGCCCTGAGTCAGCCAAGTGGAAAGAGGCAATGGACAGCGAGATACAATCCATGTATGACAATCAAGTTTGGAACTTGGTTGAGAATGTACCAGGTCGTAAGACTATAGGGTGCAAATGGATCTTCAAGAAGAAGACCGACATGGAGTAGATTATGATGGTAATGTACACACTTATAAGGCACGACTGGTTGCAAAGGGTTTCTCACAAACTCTGGGAGTAGATTATGATGAGACCTTTTCTCCAGTGGCCAAGATTAAGTCTATTAGGGTTCTGTTAGCCATAGCTGCATTTCATGACTATGAAATATGGCAAATGGATCTCAAAACCGCTTTCCTTAATGGAAAGTTGGCTGAGGATGTTTACATGAGTCAGCCAGAGGGTTTTGTCAATACAGAGTACCATAATAAAGTGTGTAAGCTTGAGAAATCCATTTATGGGTTAAAGCAAGCACCTTGCAGATGGAATCTTTGCTTTGATGAGAAAGTCAAAGAATTTGGCTTTTCTAGGAGTGAAGATGAATCTTGTGTATATGTCAAGGCTAGTGGGAGTATAGTTAGCTTTTTGGTATTGTATGTGGATGACATACTACTCATAGGAAATGACATCCCAACTCTGCAGGAAGTTAAGTCCTGGCTTGGGAAGTGTTTCTCTACGAAGGACCTAGGAGAAGCTGCCTATATTCTAGGGATAAGGATCTTGAGAGACCGGAGTAAAAGACTAATTGGACTTAGTCAGAGTACTTACTTGGATAAGGTGTTGAAGAGATTCGGCATGTAGGACTCCAAGAAAGGAGAGTTACCCATCCAGAGTAATGCCAGATTGAGTAAGACACAAAGCCCTAGTACTGAGGCTGAGATATCAGAAATGAGTCGAATACCTTATGCTTCGGTTGTAGGATCGATCATGTATGCTATGACGTGTACTCGACCTGATGTAGCCTTTGCTTTGAGCATGGTTAGCAGGTATCAGGGGAACCCTGGCAAGGCACACTGGACTGCGGTAAAGAATATCCTCAAGTACCTACGGAGGACTAAGGACTGGGTCCTTACCCTCGGTGGGAGTGAAGACTTGAGAGTTGTAGGGTATAGTGATGCTAGCTTTCAGACTGATAGGGATAATTTCCGCTCTTAGTCAGGCTGGGTCTTTACCTTAAATGGAGGAGCAATTTCTTGGAAGAGTTCCAAGCAAGAGACAGTGGCTGATTCAACTTGCGAATCAGAGTATATAGCAGCTAGCGAGGCAGCAAAGGAGGCGATATGGCTGAAGAACTTCATTGGAGACCTTGGAGTTGTACCAGCTATTAAAGAGCCAATGGAAATTTTCTGTGATAGTGAAAGTGCAGTTGCCTTAGCCAAGGAACCAAGGGATCACGGGAGATCCAGACACATCGACAGAAAATATCATTTCATCAGACATCGAATAGAAGAAGGACTCCTCGTGGCAAAGAGGGTATCATCGGATGAGAATCCAGCAGATCCCCTCACGAAAGGACCGACTCGGGTTAAGCATCTCCAGCATGCTCGGAGCATAGGGCTGAAGGATGATATTAGATTTAGTAGTTAGATAACCTTGAAATTTGTAAAGTGTAATTGACATTAGATGATGAATAAAAGGTGTTTTATTTATGAGTAAAGTGTTGCTATCTCTTGTCGATCGTTTACTATATTTCTTTTGCATGTTTTGACTTCCAGAATAATTATGTTTGGTATATCATATTATTCGAACCTCCACAGTCGGTCATATGTCGGAAGTAGGTATGAATCAAGACTGTCATGATTGGTTGCAGAGGTCTAAGTTGTTGGACATGGCTACAACACTCATGAGTGCTCATAAGTTCTGAGCATTGGACTCAACCCACGCTCACTGGAATCACTTCATGGAATTTATCTCGAGTGATCGTGAGACGGTAATATCATATAAGTCTTCAAACCTAGAGATATGATTTGTTACTTATGAGTTGGTTATGCATTGATTGTACGTTAATGCATTGGTAACTCGATGTTATAAAAGGTGCTTTTGTGTATAATTCAATGAGTGGTAGAACAAACATATGAGTCGAAGTTTATCTGTTCCTTCTTGGATTAGAAGCTGATATCTGGGCCCCTCGATGATTTTGTTTTGACCTATGTACCGGGCCCGGTCAGAACTAAGTTGATGTGTTCAATTAAGTTCTTTGTCAAACAAATCGGAAATCAGGAAACAAACTGCTGGACAATAAGTAAGACATTGTTCCATGTATTTGTCCGGCTGATATCTAGAACAGAGGATTATATGATCACTTATCTTAAATGGCGTATCATCATCTTCTCAGTTCCGAGAGACCTTGAAAGAGCTACGATTGCCGATCGGTTCCTGAAGTATTGCAGTTATAGTTATTAGACTTATCCAAGTGGGAGACTGTTGGATAAGGTGTCTAAGTCCATAACTATTTCTGGTATGTACTTGACCCGACCCGACATGGTCCATTTGGGTTGCATGGCATCATGCATTTGGATAGACTAAATGAGAGAAATAACACTTGTGGTTTATTAATATTTTATAAGTTCTAATATATTAATAGTATTATTTAATTAGTATTGATCAAGAATTAATCTAGGATTAATTAAGTGATCAAAAGATGACTAATTAAATATATGGGTTGATCATGTAAATCATCCATAACTTGTATAGTGGGCTAAAAGGCTCCATGGATAATCAAGTTGGGTTAAACCCATTGAATGCTCCATGGAGGCTCCATGGGAGTTACAAACCCATGGGTCATGGAAATGAAGAGTCATGCCACATTAGGGTTTACATGGTGTAACCCTAGATGTGACACACTATATATGCAACATGTTCTCCACCAAAATCGGCGACAATAAGAAACAAGAGGGCTAGGCCGATTTTAGAAGTGTGTATTCTCTCTAAAGTCATTCCAAAAGCATTTGGTGTTGTGTGAAGCATTTGAGGCATCACACTTGGGATGCTAGGCTCACAAGGTTTCAAGGATCATAAGCAACAACAAGGTAAGTTATTCTATCTTTCATGCAAGTTAAAATTTGTTCCCCATGTATGCTAGATAGGAATATAACCTTGGAATTCAACTTTGCATGATAATTAGACAAACATAGATCCAAGGTTATTAGGGTTGCATGTACACTTAGGAAGTGTTAGAATGCTCAAAACCCATCAGCGGGGTCACGTGATAGCTTACGCTTCGAGGCAGTTGAAGCCTCACGAGGCTAACTATCCGACAGATGATTTGGAGCTGGGGGCTGTGGTGTTCACCCACAAGATTTGGCGACATTACCTCTATGGGGTCTGTTGTACCATTTACACGGACCACAAGAGTTTGAGGTACCTTATGGATCAGCCGAATCAGAACATGAGGCAGCGTCGGTGGTTAGATGTGGTGAAGGACTACGACTTTGAGATCCTTTACCACCCGGGCAAGCCAATGTGGTGGCCGACGCCCTGAGCCGTAAGGCGGTAGCGGCCCCGATTCGAGACATTTGTATGAGGATGACAGTGATTACTCCATTGCTGGAGCAGATTAGAGAGGTGCAGGTAGAGGGCCTGAAGGAGGAGCGCCGGAAGTGCGAGCGGATCATATGTCAAGTGGCCTCATTTGATTATGACAGTCGTGGGTTGCTGACGCTGCATGGGAGGGTATGGGTTCCGTACTGGGGCGGAGTACGACAGGTTCTGATGGATGAGGCCCATAAGTCGATGTTCTCCATCCATCCTGGGACGAAGAAGATGTATAGGGATCTTCGCCCTGATTACTGGTGGCCCTGCATGAAGCGGGGCGTAGCATGGTATGTAGAGAGGTGCTTGACCTGCAGGAAGGTCAAGGCTGAGCACTAGCAACCTCAAGGAAAGATGCAGCCGATGGACATTCCCGTGTGGAAATGGGAAGATATCACCATGGATTTTATCACCAAGCTTCCCAGGATCGCACGTGGAGTAGATTCGATATGGGTCATCGTGGATCGGTTGACCAAGAGTGCTCATTTTATCCCTATCCAAGAGAGTATATAGGCCGAGAAGCTGGATGAGATCTACGTGCGTGAGTTAGTGGCACGACATGCAGTGTCTATCTCGGTGGTGTCAGACCGAGATGTCCGTTTCACTTCTAGATTTTGGAAGCGGTTTCTCGACGAGATGGGTACTCGTCTCCACTTCAGCACTGCTTTCCACCCTCAGACGGACGGACAGAGCGAGAGGACGATACAGACTCTCGAGGAAATGCTATGTGCATGTGTTTTGGATTTCGGTGGCAGTTGGGATACGTATCTTCCGTTAGTGGAATTTTCATATAACAACAGTTACCACGCCAGCATAGAACGACCTCCCTTCGAGATGCTCTACGGTAGGAAGTGTAGGACCCCAATCAGTTGGGGCAGGGTCGGTCAGAGAGTCATGGGGAGTACTGAGGTAGTACTCATGACTACAGAGCGGATCCAACAGGTCCGGACCATGATCCAGACTGCTCAGAGTCGGCAGAAGAGCTACGCCGACAAGCGACGTTCAGACTTGGAGTTTCAGGTGGGTGAAATGGTCCTCCTGAAGGTGTCACCTTGGAAAGGTGTCATCCGGTTCCGGAAGCGGGGCAAGCTGGGCCCCAGATACATTGTTCCTTTCAGGGTTATAGCTCGGGTGGGCAAGGTGGCGTATCGATTGGATCTTCCAGCAGAGCTCAGTCAGATCCACAACACTTTCCATGTTTCCCAGTTGTGGAAGTGCTTAGTAGATGATTCAGCGATTGTGCCCTTAGAGGATATTCAGGTTGACGAGAGCCTGAACTACATTGAGAGGCCGATGGCGATTTTGGATCGCAAGACGAAAACCTTGAGGAACAAGGTTGTTCAGCTAGTGAAGGTGCAGTGGCAGCACCGCAAGGGTTCTGAGTGAACTTGGGAGCCCGAGGAGGAGATGAGGGAGCATTACCCGGAGTTGTTTCCAGGCACAGCAGACTTCAAGGACGAAGTCTAAGTCAAGTGGGGGAGAATTGTAACACCCGGTTTCTGGTACGCATATATTTATAGATTATTCATTTTAATAGAGCTACTCGACGAGTTGGGAGCCCTAGACTCGTCGAGTAGAAATGAGTTTTGGATGCGGGCTTTAAGCTATCTACTCAATGAGTCGAGAGCCCTCGACTCGGCGAGTAGGTCTGCCAGAGTGAAACCCTAATTTCGGGGTTTTGCACCCTATTTAAACATCTTAATCCCCACCCTTTGGCCTCAGTTCTAGCCTCCAAGTCCCAAACCCTAATCCACGAAACCCTAGAACATTGTGTGAGGGTGTGAGCCATTTTTTGAGTGATCTTGTGTGATTTGAAGCTTGTAGAAGAAGTAGAAGCTAGAGGACTCTAAGAGAAGATTGTAGATCCAGAAGCAACATCTCATTCCCTTCACTTTCTGGTAATCAAGTCTCTAACTTGATCATTTGTTCATTCGATCTCCTTATTTTCACTTTTTGAGGTTTTTGGTTCAAGAAGCTTAACCCTTGGGATTTGGACGTCCCAAGCAACGATCCTTTCAGATCTGGGATCATTAAGGGTTGTTAAGGCGTAAAGGTGCAAACTTTATGCCGTTGAAGCCCCCATGCAAGCTCTAAGGTGTTGTTATGGCCTTTTGAGCCCCAAAAGGCCATGCATGGAAGGAAAGTCTGAGGCTTTACGTGTCCTTTTGGTATCTAGGACCTAGATCTGGGTTTTCATGTTTTGGTTTGGAGTGATAAGGCTTTTGGACAAAGATCTATATCCTAAAAGAACTAGGGTTTTAGCTAAACCCATTAAGAAGGGTTATCAACGGGTAAAGTTGGAAACTTTACCCTTAAAAGGGCATTTCCAGTATGTAGATGAAGTATGGACTTTGGATTTGGAGAGTAGAGGCTTAATATGTTAAGATGGCCAAACAGACAGAGGAACTCATCGAGTCCATAGAGGAACTCGATGAGTTGGGTTGTGTTGTACTGTTTTGGCTTAAGGTAGAACTCGACGATTCGGTGAAGGGACTCGACGAGTTGATTCGATAAATCACGACTATGAGTAGCCAGGGAACTCGGCGAGTCAGGGGGTGGGGGGTGACTCGACGAGTTAGATCGCGATTTCAGGATTCTAGGACTCGGCTGGGTCAACCAGAAGGTTGAATTTGACCCGAACATTGACTTTGACCAGGGGTAAAATGCTCATTTTACCCTAAGGATGATTATTGGGTTTTGACTAAGTGTTATCGTGATAATAATAACCGGGGAGATGTTGGAGTAGCCGTCGGAGATTCCTCACTCGAGATTTCAGCAGTCAGCTTTGAGAGTTGAGTTTCCTTCAGTAGGGACGGGTCTACGGCACCAAGGTCGGCCCGTATATGTGATATCTTAGTAGCTGAGTGTGGGCGGGGGCCGAATCTCATAGTAGCCGAGTGTGGGCGGGGCCCGAATCTCGTAATATTATTCGAGTATAGATATGTAACTGCTTGTGATATCTTATTTTATTTCCTTATTTTTATTAGTTTATTTTAGTATTTTAGCTCTTTTTATTAGCATTGCATTGTATATTCTTTATTTTTCTTTATCATGGATCGTACCGGGGACTTTTTATGTTGCATGAGGTATTTTTTAGGGTTTTGGAGCTTGTTGCGGTTATGGATTAGCTTGGAAATGGGATTTGTGGGCTTCCGAGGCATTATTGGGCTTTGCGGATCCATTAAAGGAGATTTGGGCTTAAAAAGGCTAAAGACTTGGATGAAGTGGGCTTGTGAAGATGGATCATGGATTGTTATTTTGGGCTTGGAGCATCCATATTTGAAGCTAAAATATGATTGGTTAATTTGAATCATGTGGGATATGGAGGGGACCAAGGGAATCTTTGGTAGTGGGATGGTTAGTGGAGGAAAAATGATCCAATAGCATTCCAGCAGCACTTGCGCGAGTGGAATCTTTGCCGCGCGGGTACCCGCGCAACTGCCCAGTTTGGGCATTTTGGTCATTTGGCACATCATAACCTTGGGGGATCAGATCTACCAGAGAGAACTTCGATTTTACACCATTGGAGACCTGGAGAAGGCGATTTTGAAGCTCAAGACTCATTTCTTTTCATCTTTCCAGGTTATTGGTAGTTTCTTTATGTAATTAGACTTTTGTGATTGTTATTCTAGTGCCATGAGTGGCTAAACTCTCTATTTTGGTAGACCTTGGCTAAAACCTCTGAATGTTTGTGGTTTTTTGAAGGATTTATGCTTATTTATCATTTATCTTATGTCTATGATTCTAGTTCATATTTCCTATGCTTGTTTAGTGCTTTGATCATGAGCTTGGTACTTTAATAAGCAATTGTTGGTTTATTTCTTTGGTTTAACATTGAATCATTGAATTTACTTAGAACAAGGGCTTTATGATGGTAGAAATCATCTCTAGCTTATGAATCATAACTCCTTTATGGATGTGTAAGCATTGACATCCTCTAGGAATTGGGGATTTCTTCATTCTTAAGGCTAATCAACTTCTTGGGTTCAATTGGATCTTTGATTTTGATTAAGAAGGTGTGTTGTGGGCTTCCCCAACCTCCATACTACCAATTAGAAATCTTGGCATATCATGCTTCATGATTGCTATAACCAATTTGGGGTGAATGATAAGCTTCATGTTAAATCCTAATGATAAACACACCAATGTTCATTGTGTTGAATTGCCTTGGTTTACCAATTCTCTTCAATATTTGAGCATCTCACTTTCTTGTTTAATTGCAAGTTTTTAGTTATTCAAGTCTTTTAGTTTTCAAGCAATCATAACACCCCCCCCCCCTTTTTAGTTTAATTGTAGTTAGTTAGTTTATTTTCACTAGTTCTATTGGATTGCATTGGTGATTGAATACAACCATTTCCCCGAGGATCGATACCCCTTTTTACCATTATATTACGTTTTATTTGCAAACAAAGGGTGTAATTTGCTTGGTGGACTTGACATCCCACCAAGTTTTGGCGCCGTTGCCGGGGAATTTGGTTATTGTTATTTGTTTGTTTATGCCTAGGTCTACAAGAACCGGTGAACTACTCTACAATCCGGAGATTGAAAAAGAAGCAAAAAGGTTGAAAAAGTTAGCCAAACAAGCAAAGCAACAACTAGTTCAATCTTCTTCCTCTTCTCCACTAATCAATATAGAAGATCAAGTTCATAGTGAGGTATTCTTATTTTTTATTTTTATTGCATTTAGGTTGTATATAGTTGTATTTAGAGTAAGTCATTTAGGTCATTCATAAAAAAATTGCATAAAAAAAATTCAAAAAATATTGCATATTTTGTTTCTTTCTTTTCTAATTTTCATACTTTTTAGATGCATTCTAGTTAAGTTCATGCATTTTTGTTCTCTCTTGTCTTCTCATCCCTACAGGTACCATAGCACCGAGTCATAAGTATTGAATCATAGATTGGTCCCGGGTCTTGATATGAAATTCCTTGTATTTGATAAATGGGACACGTTTTGAGCCTCACAGACCACTTTGAGACCGCTTGTGTGGGGGTCAGATGCAGGTAGCTTGATTGGGTCTAGGTGCGGAGGGATGTGGTTGGTCAAATCGATGTTTGCGAGCAAAGATTAGCCCGGTAAGGTATTTTGAAGACATTGAAGACTCGCATCTTGGTTTTGGGGGTAGTACCCCTTAGTACTCCCGACTCTCGTCCGAGCCTTACTTAGTTAGATTCTCACCACCTTTTTAAGATAGGTTATCTTTTTTTAGGGGTCTAGAGTAGATAGTTAGATAGATTTTGTTTATCACATCTTGCATTGAGGTGCTTGATGAACCTTGAAGTGGGTCCCCCAATTCACATATTTTGGGACCAAGTTTTTTTTCGGTAACACCCATTTTTGAGTCATTCCCCACTCTTTTTAGTAGATCTTGGCACATTGTCAATGATCATTAGGTGTTCATGTTAGCCTCCATCCTATGTTACATGGTGAAATTCCTTAGAGCTTCAAAGAAGAAAACACAAAAAAATGAAGAAATTGGAAAAGTGAAGACAAAAAGAAACAATGAAGAAGATTAAAGAAAAGCAACAAAAACAAAGAAGAAAAATGAAGAAAAAGAGCAACACAAAAAGAAGAACAGGAATCCAAGTTCAAGGATTTAGTTCTAAAAAAAATTGATGATTTAAGAAGACTGAATATCAAGCAACAAAGAAGCTGAAGACCAAATAACAAAAGTTCAAGATTGAAGATTTAAGCTGTTAGGTTTAGATTTAGGATAAGTAGAATTTTTATTATTTTATTTTTATTTTTGATTTTTGGTGAGAAAAGGCTATGACGATGAGACGGTTAACTGTAAAGGACAGTACAAGGGAGAAGCCTCTGAAACCGGATGTTTGCCTGGAGGCCGCACTGCAAAACCCTATTTCGTACTATACACTTTAGCCTGACAAATGTAGGAATCATAGTGTGTGAAGAGGCGCCTTTCCTTCATGCACTATGGTCAACATTGGTGATTTAAAGTGCCCCTACTGGGTGCATCCTCTGTTTACTTTGTCTTGCACACTGCGACTACATCCAGCCGTGATCTATTCGCCCATCAAGTGGTTGAGAATGTGGTTTATGGCTCTAAAGCGGGGAACATTGTGAAGATGTGTAGGGTCCATGAAAGACTAATTCTGACCATGTTGACTGATGTTGACTAAGTTCTATGGTATCTTTCTTTTTCCTTTTTAATTTAGCTCATCCCGAGCTCATTTTAGTCTTGTTCTAACTTGAGGACAAGTTAGGTTTAAGCTTGGGGTGATTTGATATCTTATTTTATTTCCTTATTTTTATTAGTTTATTTTAGTATTTTAGCTCTTTTTATTAGAATTGCATTGTATATTCTTTATTTTTCTTTATCATGGATCGTACCGGGGACTTTTTATGTTGCATGAGGTATTTTTTTAGGATTTTGGAGCTTGTTGCGGTTATGGATTAGCTTGGAAATGGGATTTGTGGGCTTCCGAGGCATTATTGGGATTTGCGGATCCATTAAAGGAGATTTAGGCTTAAAAAGGCTAAAGACTTGGATGAAGTGGGCTTGTGAAGATGGATCATGGATTGTTATTTTGGGCTTGGAGCATCCATATTTGAAGCTAAAATATGATTGGTTAATTTGAATCATGTGGGATATGGAGGGGACCAAGGGAATCTTTGGTAGTGGGATGGTTAGTGGAGGAAAAATGAGCCAATAGCATTCCAGCAGCACTTGCGCGGGTAGAATCTCCGTCGCGCGGGTACCCGCGCAACTGCCCAGTTTGGGCATTTTGGTCATTTGGCACATCATAACCTTGGGGGATCAGATCTAGTAGAGAGAACTTCGATTTTACACCATTGGAGACCTGGAAAAGGCGATTTTGAAGCTCAAGACTCATTTCTTTTCATCTTTCCAAGTTATTGGTAGTTTCTTTATGCAATTAGACTTTTGTGATTGTTATTCTAGTGCCATGAGTGGCTAAACTCTCTATTTTGGTAGACCTTGGCTAAAACCTCTGAATGTTTGTGGGTTTTTGAAGGATTTATGCTTATTTATCATTTATCTTATGTCTATGATTATAGTTCATATCTCCTATGCTTGTTTAGTGCTTTGATCACGAGCTTGGTACTTTAATAAGCAATTATTGGTTTATTTCTTTGGTTTAGCATTGAATCATTGAATTTACTTAGAAAAAGGGCTTTATGATGGTAGAAATCATCTCTAGCTTATGAATCATAACTCCTTTATGGATGTGTAAGCATTGACATCCTCTAGGAATTGGGGATTTCTTCATTCTTGAGGCTAATCAACTTCTTGGGTTCAATTGCTTCAATTGGATCTTTGATTTTGATTAAGAAGGTGTGTTGTGGGCTTCCCCAACCTCCATACTACCTATGAGAAATCTTGGCATATCATGCTTCATGATTGCTATAACCAATTTGGGGTGAATGATAAGCTTCATGTTAAATCCTAATGATAAACACACAAATGTTCATTGTGTTGAATTGCCTTGGTTTACCAATTCTCTCCAATATTTGAGCATCTCACTTTCTTGCTTAATTGCAAGTTTTTAGTTATTCAAGTCTTTTAGTTTTCAAGCAATCATAACACCCCCCCCCCTTTTTAGTTTAATTGTAGTTAGTTAGTTTATTTTATCTAGTTCTATTGGATTGCATTGGTGATTGAATACAACCATTTTCCCGAGGATCGATACCCCTTTTTACCATTATATTACGTTTTATTTGCAAAGAAAGGGTGTAATTTGCTTGGTGGACTTGACATCCCACCAGCTTGATAGGAATAGATATACTTATTGTATGTGTGATACTTGTATGCATGTAGTAGCGGAGTGTGGGTGGGGCCCGAATCTCCTAGACAGTGGGGTGTGGGCGGGGACCGAATCTCCTAGACAGCAGAGTGTGGGCGGGGCCTGAATCTCCTAGACAACGGAGTGTGGGCGGGGCCTGAATCTCTATGAGAGTGGTCGGGGCCTGTATCTCCTAGTTGCATGTTATGTGTATGGTATGTGGTAGTTTGGGGAGACTCACTAAGCTTCGTGCTTACAGTTTTCAGTTTTGGTTTCAGGTACTTCCACTAGCAAGGGGAAGAGCTCGGGATGACTTCTTGACACACACCACAGTTTTTAGCCTGGGATGTTTAGACTCTGATGTTTTGACACATGGTTTTGATACAGTATTTTGATATGATGTTTTGGGGATACATGACTTGTAATTTTATTATGATGTTGATGAATTATGGTTTTTCTTAAATGATTTTAAAACGAAATTTTTGTACCATATTTTTGGGATGTTTCACCTTCCCACCTGCCGCCGTTACTGATATGGATGCCATGGGTATCCCTGTGTTAGTCCACAACATGTCATATTCTGTTGCCCATGCGATTTTCTATTTGGTCGCCGGTTCTTCCATTTCTAGCTGTTGCATGAGATGGAGGCTTCCCATGCTGGTTGCACTGTTCGAGAAACTGAACTTAAGCACCAGATCCTTGAGCTCGAAAAGGATTCTCGTGGTTTTGATTAGAGGTACGCTTTGTTGGCATCAGAGAAGGTCGTTGATGAGGAGGTTCGGTCTGCCTTGGAAGTTAAGGTGGACTCCCATATACAGGCCAATGAGGGATTAATGATTCAGAATGAAAGCCTGGAGCGAGATGTCAGTGACTGTGATAAACTCATCGAGGAAATTCGAGCTAAAGCAGAGTCCTTGCGTCATGACCGGGACTGGCTCTTGTAGGTAGGGGTCGTGCGTATCATGGACAAACTGATCGAACACCCAGAGTTTACCAGTGGGATTAGCCGAATCCGGCATGCTGCCTTTGTTGCTGGCGAAGAGTCTGGTCGTGTTGGGTTAAAAGCAGAGACAGATTCTGGTGTTCATGATCCTGATGGCAACGATTCTCGGTCCAGCCATACTACCATCCTTAATGATGCATTGCTTTCTTTTTCTGTAATGGACCATGTTGCTCTCCTGGGCTTGGGACATCTTGATATGGATGGGATGGGGCAGCTCTGTGTTTTGGATGATGTAGGTGAAGTTCCTTATGACATGTTGAGTGGTATGGCCGGCGGGGGTGGTGTAGGCGCTGATGGTGATGGTGATGCAGAGGTTCGAGGTGGTGGTGTGGGTGCTAATGGCAGTGGTGATGATGTGAAGACTGGTGGTGGTGGTGGTGGTGGTGCTAGTGGCGGTAACGATGATATCGTTGGTTCTTAAGGTACTTTGTACCGTGTGGTGCCCTTCGGGGTGTGAAAAAATTTGTGACTCTTGTTCTTCCCCTCTTTTGCTGTCTGTTTATGTTTGTTTTGTGTATGGCTCTTGGCGGCCTCAAATGTTGATGGCCCTCTGGCTTTGATTGTAATGACTTGTTCTATCTTTGGTAATGTAAGATATTCTTGCTTGTGCTTATTCTTTGTGATACATTGCATTATGTTTATGGTTTATTTCTAAACCTCTTTCGTTGTCTCCTTTCACCTTTCGAGTGCAGGGCGATTGTATAGCACGAGGCTGCCATTGCACCTTTACTAACTTCACTTCCTTGTTCCGAAGGGCTTTCGTTTCTCTGTCCAGAATCGCAATGGGCTTTTCCACATAATTAAGGATCTCATAAATCTAAATATCATCTAGAGATACAACCATTGACTCGTCAGCCACACACTTCCGCAACTGCGAAACGTGAAATGTACTGTGGATCTGCCCAAGCTCCTCAGGCAAGTCCAACTGATACGCAACCTTGCCCACCCGGGCGATAATCCGAAACGGGCCAATATACCTGGGGCCCAACTTTCCCCGCCTCCTGAATTAGATAATACCCTTCCAGGGTGACACCTTCAGGAGTACCATGTCCCTGACCTGGAATTATTGGTCCGATCTGCGCCTATCCGCATAGCTCTTCTGCCTGCTCTGCGTTGTCTCAAGCCGGTCGCGAACTTGTTGAATCAACTCAGTCGTCTTAAGTACCACTTCGGTACTCCCCATAACTCGATGTCCGACCTTCCCCCAGCAAACTGGAGTCCTACATCTCCGACCATAAAGCGCCTCAAACGGGGGTCGGTCGATACTAGCATGATAACTATTGTTGTATGAGAACTCTGCTAGCGAGAGGTAAGTATCCCAACTTCCTCCAAAATCCAATACACATGCCCTAAGCATATCCTCGAGCGTCTGAATCGTACGCTCACTCTGACCATCAGTCTTGGGGTGGTAAGCAGTGCTGAAATGAAATTGAGTTCCCAATTCCTCATGGAACTTCTTCCAGAATCTGGAGGTGAAACGAACATCGCGGTCCGAGACCACCGATACTGGCACCCCGTGCCTGACCACCACATCTCGCACATAGATATCTGCTAATTTCTCAGCTGAGATACTCTCGGAAATTGGAATAAAATGTGCACTCTTGGTCAATCTGTCCACAATAACCCAAATGGAATCCACATCCTGCGTTGTCCTAGGTAACTTTGTGATGAAATCCATTGTAATCTCTTCTCATTTCCACATGGGGATAGGTAGCGGCTGAACATTGCCGTAGGGCCTCTGATGTTAGGCTTTGACCTTCCTGCAGGTCAAACACCTCTCAACAAACCATGCAACCTCCCGCTTCATGTAGGGCCACCAATAACTCAATCTCAAATCTCGATACATCTTCGTGGCCCCCAGATGGATAGAAAACTTGTATTTATGTGCCTCCTCCAAGATCTTTTGCCTCACACCCCCGAAAACCGGTACCCAAACTCTGCCACACTGGGTTAATAGAACCCGACCGTCTCGAACAAAAAGTGGAATCTGCCCCCGAATCTGCTCCACCTTCCAGTTCTCATTCTTTAGTCCCTCAACCTGAGCCTCCTTGATCATATCCAATAAATGTGAAATCACTGTCATCCTCAGACAAACACCTCGGATCGGAGCACTCGCCGCCTTACGGCTCAAGGCATCAACCACCACATTGGCCTTCCCGGGATGGTACAAAATCTCGTAATCATAATCTTTTACTACATCTAGCCATCTCCTCTATCGCATATTCAAATTCTGTTGATTCGTCAAATACTTCAGACTCTTATGATCATTGAAGATGGTGCATCGGACCCCATACAAATAATGTCTCCAAATCTTGAGGGAAAACACCACTGCCCCCGATTCTAGGTCATGAGTGGGGTAATTCGCCTCATGAGGCTTCAACTGCCTCGAAGCATAAGCAATCACATGCCCCCTCTGCATCAATATTGTTCCTAATCCCAAAATAGAAGCGTCACAATACACTACAAAGTCATCCAATCCATCGGGTAGTGCTAGAATCGGGGCTTCACATAGTTTCTGCCTCAAGGTCTCGAATGCCGACTGCTGATCTGGACCCCACCGAAAGGCCACGCTCTTCTTGGTCAAACAGGTCAAGGGTACGACGATCTTGGAAAAATCCTGAATAAATCTCCGATAGTACCCTACAAGACCCAAGAAACTCCGAATATCGGATGCGTTCTTCAGAACCTCCCAATGCATCACCACCTCGATTTTGGCCGGATCGACCAAAATACCCTCCTAGTTGATGATGTGCCCCAAAAACTGCAACTCTGTCAACCAAAAATCGCATTTAGAGAATTTGGCATACAACCTCTCCATCCTCAATGTCTCTAACACTTCCTTCAAATGTTGCTCGTGCTGTTCCTTGGTCTTGGAGTAGACCAAGATGTCATCAATGAAAACAATCACAGATCGATCCAACAGCGGTCTACAAACCCGGTTCATGTGATCCATGAATGCCACTGGAGCATTGGTGAGCCCAAATGGCATCACCACGAACTCAAAATGACCATAGCGAGTCCTGAAGGTCGTCTTCGGTATATCCTCATCCCTAATCCTAATATGATGATACCTGGACCGAAGATCAATCTTGGAAAACCAAGATGCGACCTGAAGCTGATCGAACAAGTCATCAATCCTTGGAAGCGGATAACGGGTTTTCTCCGTTAGCTTGTTCAGTTCCCAATAATCGATACACATCCTGTGTGACTGATCCTTCTTCTTCACAAATAGGATCGGTCTCCCCATGGGGAACTGCTCGGGTTCGACCAGAAATGCTATGCTTACACACAAGACTACCCCTCTTCCCGAAAGCTTCGCGGGGACCCTGATGAAATAGAATATATGTATATACAGGCTCGCTACTACTACTCGAACTACCCGTCAGGTGAGAAGCGTTATGCAATAGAGAAGTCAGCTAGTGCACTTAGACAGGTAGTTGATTTCATTAGGGAATTGAATTGCAGGAAGGTCAGGTAGTGCGGCGTGTTCGAATTCTGATCGCTTTTATGCGAGAAAGGGGGACCACCCTCTAAGCCTAACGGAACGGTATCAAGTCTATTAGTCGGAGAGGTCGTACCGTCGAGCGAGTTGGGGAGCTCGACTAAAGCCGACCTGAGGGAGGCCTACAACCGTCGGTCTAGAAAGCTAGTAACTCGGATCTAGGACTAGGAAGGGAAGGCAACTACCCGAGTTCAGGCTGCTAGAGATGAATCGATGTACTTACCTTACCAGCCTCATACATCTTCCCCGGTCCCTGCTCATTGCAAGAGGAACAAAGGACTTTTGATGCTGTCCCAGGCTCAGTAAAGAGAGTTGTAGATTCGTAGAACAGGAGAAGAGCCTTGACTTTCTATTAGATTAGTCCAGCACGCTAGCTGCAATCTTTCTAAAGCAAGAAGGGAAGGGGGAAAGTTTACTTTGAGAAAGAAAGAAAGGCCTTCTCTTCTATTTCAATAAATCCTCGCTCTAGCAGCTCCTGAAGCTGTGTAGACAACTCCTGCATCTCAGACGGAGCTAAACGATACGGTGCCTTGGCTATCGAGGCTGCACCAGGCACTAAATCAATACGGAACTCCAGCTGCCTCTCCGAAGGTACCCCTGGCAAATCCTCAGTAAATACGTCGAGAAACTCTCGCACAATCGGAACACTGCTCAAATCTGGCGTGGCCTCAACCCTCGAATCTGAAACATAAGCCAAGAACCCAGAAAACCCTGTTGAAGAAGCCTCCTAGCCCTCACTGCCGAACATAGAGTTGGCCCATACGAGGCTCTCTCTCCATGAATAACCAGTTCTCCCCCACTTGGGGTTCTAACTCTCACCAACTGATGCTCGCAGTCGATCATGGCCCCATTGGGCCTTAACCAATCCATCCCTATGATCACCTTCAATCCCCGCAAGGGAATCATAACCAAATCGATAGGAAGCCTCTCCCCGAACACATTCACAATGCTCCTCCGAAACACCCTCGCAACACTCACGGTGCGATCATCCGTAATCTCGACCTCAAGTGGAGAATCAAGGTCCCCGGAGCATCCCGAAACTTCTTGCTGAGCGCAAGGGATACGAATGATCGGGTAGCCCCCGAATCAAAGAGAACATGGGCCGACAAACCAGTGACTAGAAAGGTCCCTATACAAAATCATAACAACATAAGCATAACAATAAAATAAACAAGACAAAATAGATCACATACCAGTCACGACGTCTGGCGCTGCTTGGTCCTCCTTCGTAGTCAGCTGAAATGCGCGGCTCTTCACCGCAAGATCCTCTGCCTTGATTGGGCGGCCATCTATAATCCTCATCGTGGCGGGCGCATGCGCCGCCACAACTCCTCCTCCCCTAACCAACCTCAGACATTCGGCCTTCTTATGACCAGTCTAGTTGCAGTGGAAACAAAGCAAACCCTTCTTGGGGCAATCTCGGCTCATGTGACCCGACTGGCCACATGCATAACATCCTAAGCTCGCTGGTCGACAAGCTCCACTGTGCGACTTACCACACTTGGCACAACGGCCACGGCCCTGCTGGGAGGATCGGAGGTCTTAGGCTTCTTGGCCTGACCTACTGCTGCCTGAACCTGCTCTGACTTTCGCAGCGTGCGGAGCTCCAACTCAATCTCCCGTTCACAGGCCTTCTCCACCATCTCATTCAGGGTCTTGCACCCCAAAAAACTCACAAACTCGCGAATATTATCTCTCAGCATGGAATGATACCTAGTCTTCTTCATCTCCTCACCCGCAGCGTACTGCGGAACCAAAAATGCACTCTCTCGAAACTTGGCGGTGATCTCCGCCATAGTCTCGGTAGTCTGCTGTAAATCCTGGAACTCTCTCACCAAACGCTGCACCTCAATGGATGGTGCAAGCTCCCGATCAAACCTCCTCACAAACTCCTCCCAAGTCATCTCAGCCACCCCTTTTGATCCCACCTCACGGATCACCTCCTCCCACCAGTCTCGTTCTCGATCCCTCAACATACAAGATGTGAACCCCACCTTTTCCGCATCGGGGAAAGAACTCGCGCGCTGGGCATTCTCCATGTCTGCCACCCAACGTCGGATAGTGATGGGATCCCGGACCCCGAAGAACTGAGGCGCTCCACACGCCTTGAAATCCATGAACGAGGGAGCTCGGCCCCAATCTAGCCTACAACAATCTCGACTCGGAAGGATCTGAGCCTCTCCTCCATGATCTCCATGATACCCTCCTTGACAGTGCCAAAAATCACTGGGGTAGCGTCAAGGATGCCACGAGTAACATCGGCTGCGATAAGATCGCACAACCTCTCATCTATGGGCTCTGCACCGGAGCCCAAACCTGATGCTGGTCCTGATCCTGAACCTCGCGTGATCATCACCATCCTCAACTAAAAATATCACAAATAACCAAGATAAGGAATTCGAAAGTGATTCCTCCTCACCGGACTTGCTTCGGGTACAGGTCATGTGCTTTCAGTAGTACGAGCCCAATACTACCTTCCACACCTACATGTACCTTCCCCAAGGCCATACCTGATATCCCTAAATTACCCAATCACACATGATAACTCATAAACACAGCACTAACTCTGATCCTAGACTGCTCTAGGATTCTAAACCCTCACCAAACCTGAAATCCAGATTAATCATAACAGGTTCCCCTATGCATGCAAGATATACACAAAGAGAATCACATAGATTGTCAAATAAAGCTTCTACCCTAAACCACAACCAAACAAGGAACATGAATATGGCAGACTCCTTCATTCTAGGACTATGCAATCCTAAACATGTACAACTTTGAAAGCATACACTTAGCAAATAATCCATACAAGCATATTTCCATATATACTATAGCATGACTAAAACATTGCGAATACTTACTTGAGCTCGGCCGATTACGTGCATTGCATTCTCCCCTTTTTCTTACAAAATTGTTTTCAAGAAATTCGACTTTGGTTTCTTTTTGAAAAAGAAATTGTTATCATTCCCTCAGTTTGAGTTCTGACACACCCAGAAGTGTGTCCGAATCTCTCAAACCAAGGCTCTGATACCAACTTGTAACAACCCAATTTTCATAAAAATTTTAAACTTTTATTTTCATAACATCAACCATAGTAAATACAAAAATCCCAATACATATCCATGTTATTTTGAAATTTAGAGTACAAAGAACTAAATGTGAAAACACCGGAGAATGCATGCCTCGTTATCAAGCCGGGCCCTTTCCCTTATCAATAGAGGTACCTGAAACATTCAAATAAACTGTAAGCACAAACTTAGTGAGTTTCCCAATCACACAAATCCTATAATCACATAATTTCATGCTCATACATATACATACAAATTGCCATGGACTCCCTCCATGGTCTTCAATGGAATGCCATGGGTTACCCCCATGGTCTTATATCCTCATGCCATGGGCTCCCCCATGGTCTTGACAAGTGCCATGGTCTCCCCCCCATGGTCTTCACATAAACCCATACATATATCAATTAACATACCATTTCACATTCAAATACACACATATCATATCAATTAATGGGTCGGCCTTAGTGCCTTCGACCCATGAGTGTGGTGAGAAGACTCACCTCAATACTTGCACGGAAGCTGACTAGGTCGGGATTCCAATATCCGCTTTACACAACCCTAAAACATAAACAATTTCCTTAAATGCAACTCAAGATGCCCCAAAACCCATAAAGGTCAAACTTGGTCAAAGACCAAGGTCAATGGTCAAAGTCAACGTCCTGAGTTGACCCAACTCGCCGAGTTGTCTCTTCAACTCGCCGAGTTTCCCTATTGTCTAATCAGATCGCAAAAATCCCAACAACTCGTTGAGTTCACCAATGAACTAGCCGAGTTGTCCATGAATCCACCCTCTTAATGCATTAAGTTGTTTCCAACGGATCCAAGGGCCCGAAACCTCAGATCTCTTCCAAAATGATGTCTAAAAGGGTAAAGTTTCCAGCTTTACTCTCAAGAACCACCCAAAAGGCGTCAAACTCAAACCCTAGGTTCTTTAAAGAGGGTATTGACCCATTAAGCCCTAAAACTCCCAAAACACATATCTGATGTCCCAAGGTTGGCAAAACACGTAAAGTTTCCAACTTTACGTCCATGCATGCTAGAACATACTCTAAGGGTCATTAATGACTTAATAAGGGTCTTATTGCATAAATGGGACATAGGGACCAATAAAGTTTGCAACTTTAAGCCAAGAGAGATCATGAAGGGGTCAGATCTAGCTTATCAACCCCTGGAATCCTCATCTTCTTGGACAACTCAACCAAAACCCCAAAATCATGCTTAAACTTAAAATAAGGAGATCTAGATGAATACATGACAAGGTGACGACTTTATACCTCAAAAATGTTGCCTTTGAAGAAGGGTTTCTGGATCTAAGTTCCTTCCTCCAAGCTAGATGCTTCCCACTTCCAAGCTCCTTTCAAGAATCACCAAAAACAACTCTTTATGCTCACCACACACTAGCTTGCAAGATGAAACACGAATCTAGGGTTTTCTGGACAGGGAGGCTGGTAAGGAGGCCAGCCAAGAGGGTTTAAGTTCTTTATATAGGGTGCAACACCCTAGAATTAGGGTTTCACCTTTAGCCGTCAACTCGTCGAGTTGGGACTCCTTAACTCGTCGAGTTGGGACTCCCTAACTCGTCGAGTTGGATCCTTAAAATCCGTGGCCAAAAAGATTCGTACACGACGAGTTGGAGCTCCCCAACTCGTCGAGTTCTAGCCCAAAACCTTAAAATATTGAGAAATGAATAATACCTGGACCAAGCGTTACACCATTGACAACAATATTAGTCCCATATTAGTGTGCCGATTAACCACACACGCTCCACTAATGACCAATAAGGTGCAATGTGCAATTTCATGGGTTAGCATCAAATTCACATTTTCCTAAAGTAACTAAGAGTGAGATTTTATAAAATAGTTTAGTTGCTTTATATCATTAAACTTTTAATGAAGTTTTGCCCTATTAAACCCGTTCGGCTAACGACCCTCCACCATACAAGAGAGCGGTGAGTAAGAATGGATACCCAATGGCGGTCATTTTACATGCCGCTTCCTTAAACTCATCTTATAGTGTGGCTTAGTGAATGAGGGGTACTAGCGGTTCGAATGACTCGTCTTATACATATAGTAAACATAACTTTTAATCTTACATATAGTATAGGGTGTATTTTAAACATTTTAAAATACTAAGGGTTTAATCTTTTAATAAATTAAACTCTTAATTTAATTAAATTTAAACCACATATGGATTTATTAATTATCATTTAATTAATATTTTAATTAAATTATTAATAAAATCCATAAAGATATATTTTAGGTTTTTCCATTTTAAATTTCAACAATTATACCTTTAATTTTAAATTTCAAACAATCCTAAAAATATTAATTATGGATATGTTAATTATCCTTTAATTAATCAATTAATTAAGTTATTAACTATATCCATAAGGATAAATACAATCAAATAAATCATCATTATCTAATCCATAATTATCTCCTAACATTTAGGTTTTTATTGAATTATCTTATATTACCAAAAATCAAATTTTGGCAGAATAAACAAAAAGATAATTACCAAATATTAACCTAGTAAATCAAGTTAGGCAAGAAAATCCGAGATAAGCATCAGACGCACCAACTCGACAAGTTGGAGGACCAAACTCGACGAGTTCATGCAACTCGACGAGTTCTAAGAACAACTTGACAAGTTCATTGAACAAAATGTCGATTATGTTCCCTTCTCCTTTGAACAAGATCACTATTGCATCTATTCAACAGAAAACTAATCCTAGTCTCTAACACCCCTGATGGGTTTTAGGCATAACAACAATTCATATATGTGCATGCAACCCTAATGCTTTGGCTCTAGGTTTTCTCTAATTAAACATGCAAACTTTAACACAAAAGAAGAAACCTTAGGTTCTATGTATTATAATCGAAATTCACATAATAGGGATCAAAATACATACCTTTATTTTTATGTAGTAATAACAATCCAAAACCTTGCTTGAAAAACCTTTGGTAGCAAGCGCCACAAGTGGCGTGCCTCTAATGGCTCACAAACAAACCTAGCAACCAAGGATTACTATAGAGAGAGAGAGAAGGGAAGAGGAATTTCGTCCAAGAGGCTTCTTGGGAGAGCATAGCCGAAATTCCTTAAGGTGGAGGGTTTATATAGGTGTTAGGAAGGTATTGGATAAGGCAAGTATCTCCAAGATAACCCTAATCCCTTAACTTCCTCCCTAAGGCATCCAAGACACCCTTAGATCCCAAGGAAACCCTAGGAGCATCTAGATTTCGTTCACCCCCTTTAGGGACGTTCTAGAATTGCCCAATGCTCAACTATTAAACATTGTCACCTTTAGTCCCCGCAGTTTCATTTAATTCCTTTAATCCCAAAATTAATTCCAAATTAATTTCTGATTAAATATTAATTAAAAAAAATATGATTTCTAATTAATATATTATTTCCATAATACATTAATAAATCATTTATTTTGATTTCTAATTAATTTATTAACCAAGTAATAAATTAATAAATCATTCTTCTCTCTTTGAAAGTTATCCTATTCAATTGCCAGGTTTGAAGGCAACCCAAAAGGACCGTGCTACTATCAATTCAAGTTTATACCAATTATAGTTATGAGCTTAGACACCTAATCCAACATGAACACTGGAAGGATTTAGAATTTACAAGATAACAAAAGGAATGATTCCAATAAAATAAGGAGGGATAAACATTCTAAGGGTGATTAAGCTATTAAGCACATAAAACACACATAAAAACACCCCCCCCCCCCCTTTAAAAGTCTAAACTAACCTAATTAAGTCAATCTACATTGTAAGTCTGAACACCAACCTTTGTAGTGAGTTCGCTCACAACATGAGTCTGATACCAACTTGTAACACCGTTATTTTTCACCAATTTTTTTTTATTTAAAACACTTTATAACCAGAATATGTTAGCGAGAGGCTTATTTTAATTAATTACAAAACATCATCAATATTACTTTATTATCAAAACAAGTTTCATCAAAATAAAAGTTCTCAAAAACCAACACGAAAGTAAGTTCTCATCACCAAAAAGAAAATATTAAGATTAAAATTTTAATATATTAATAAAAAACACCAATCATCGTCATTTTTGCTTTAACAGTGTCGACGACATGTCGTCGGGTTACTCTTTCTTTCCCACAAAATCATACACTACTAGAAAATCATCCTTTTAATGACACATGAATTACGAAATACAATGGTTTTATGATAGAAAAAAGAATGTGTTGTAAAATAAAATCTTCTTTTGTGAAAACAGAAAGATTTACGACATGCAAATATGTATGTCATAAAGTTATGTCATCTTTTGATAACATTTACACATGCAAAAAAGTATGTCATGTTTTAGTGTCATAAAAAAAATTAAAAAAAATACGGGATGTGCTTTCTTTTATGTCCATCATCTTGAAAAAATAACATCGCCTTTTAGTTAACGATATCCCATGGTGATCTCTTAAAACTCCGTTTTGTTTCCTACTTGCTTCTCTCCAAGTCTACATGCCTCTCTCATGTACCTAGGGTTTTTCATGAAAGCTAGAATCGTTCATGTCCCATTCCATCAAAGACACTGTCTGTTCCAAGTGTGGACTCGTCGTTGAGTCCCATTCCATCGATGAGACGCCCCAATGACTTACCTTCACCAATGAGTCAGGGGATAACGATCCTATTTATGTCGGTGGCCCTAAGAATATCCGTCTCAATGATGGAGGCTTTTCAAAACTTGATTTACAAACCTAATGGCGTGATCAACAAGTTCCTGTAATTGTCTTTGGGATGATGGCAGAACCAAGGGACGAATCCAATTGGTCTCTAATCATGGAGTTTAAAACAATCACAATGATGTACGACAGGTGATATTCTTACTGTAATTTTATCTGTATGAGTCTGCTTAAATTTGTGATTATTTAGGGTTCTATTTAGTCCCAAGGTTGTGAAAAATTTAAGGAACTAGGTAATATTGAAAGCATAATCAGGATCCACCGGTGCTAGGGCAAGAAATTTGGTTTTTATAATCCCTTAACTCTAATAGTTTAAACATTGTATGATATTTATATAAAATGTATTAGGTTTTTTGTATGCAGAGGCAGAGATAGCATATGCCAAGATGGGTCCCACCTAATTTTTAAATTTTATTTCATGTTTAAATAGGGAAAAAATTTATAATATACCTTATAGTATTGGACAAAATAAGAAACAAATAAATAAAAGAAATAATGAAAGGTTTATACTTAAATTTGCATAGAAAATGATTAATTTTTATCAAAACCTTTCTCACATCGTAGATAAAGAGAAAAGAATATAGTTATTTGATATTATAAAAAGAATTGTGAAAGGCTCCAGGGAAACTAAAAAGCAATACAACTCTTCCTAGATTTTTTTTTGCAAAGTAATTATTTTTTTTGCAAAAATCCGACTTTAGGGGTAGGCTGGTTTTTACAAGTTTTAAGGCGTTCGACAGGTGCGGATGAACTTGTGTTTTTGTAAACCGGTCGATTTTTACTCGTTTGACCCGACCCGGCCCGTCAAAAGTATTGTTGAAGTTTTTGTATTTATCGGCTTCACTTAGTTGGGAAACCATTTGCTTTTCTATTCAAGATTCGTCACAACCCATTCAACCCATCGTCACATCAAATTTTATCTTTTTCCTTTCTCTTCCATCTTTCCCAACGCAATATCTTTCTCAACCCACTAAACTAAAAAAAAAATACAAAACAACTAAAGTAAAAGTCTTAAAGCACATGGTGAGAGAGAAAGAGAGAAAACATAAAAATATCCACCACTCCCAAACCTCCCAACCGATTGAGAACAGAGTGGTTTCTTGGAGATACCATGGGTACCTTCCCCTCTTTTTGTTATGACTTCGTTCCCCGTTTATTTGAAGATGGTTTCCACTATATATCCTTATACAGTTATGAACGTATGACTTAAGTGAAAATGGCACATGATTCTAAAAGATAGTAACATTGTATTGTAAGTTTTCATTTTATTAATAAAGTGTAAATTTTGTAACATCTTTATGGTTGTTTTACACGTTTATCAAAAGCAATTGATATCCTGGAAGCATATCAAGGGACTCTCTAGGATGATTTCTTATACAAGGTAAATATTTGCGATAAATAATAATGCTATCTTCATAAAACCTTCATAAAAATGAACCTTACTTATTTTATTTTATTTTTCTACTAGATTAAAACCCGCGTTAAACGCGGGAGCATATAAAAAAACATTGAATTGTAAACTTATATTATATCATAGGAAGCATGACAATTAAAAGTAGTTTACCATAGCTATTTTAAATTCATTAACATACATTACAATAGCTATTTTAATTTCATAACAATTAAAACAATAAATAAAAAAACTAATAAATCATAGAATAATATAAAATATTAAAATAGTTCATTACAATAAAAACAACTATGTTCGAATGCAAATTAAAATATATATAATCAGTAATATCGACCTGGCATAGTCACTGTATCAAAATCAGAACGGATTGAAAAAAGTTGTTGAGAATGATGTGCTGGAACCACATACTCAATCGTATTTCCTCTAAAGAAATATAGCGTATTGTTTCTATAATCCCACCATTCATGTGCACTTTCATTGTAAGTACTATCATCTACTTTAACCCACTGATTGTGAATGAAAATCCAAATAGCCCACGAACTATCTCCACTTATAGAGAGATATCCTAATTTTCCGTAAAACTTGATTAGTCTCGATGCATACGGTTTTAATTCATTAATAGTAGAAGGTGCAAATATGAGTATATGTTCTTCAGAATAAATATCAAATCGCAATATGGTATCATTAGATAATAAGAAGTATACGGCACCGCCACTTGTAACTGCCTCATCAGAGACAGGATAAACAGATGATGGTAACCGGATATTTTGAAACTCCCTCCGTAGATGAAAACAATTCTATGTTGTAGTAATCATAGTCCACTTTTTCCGTAGGCATATCACTACAAATAAAATAACATATAAGTAAATCATAAAGTAAATTAATAACTTAAAATGTACTACATATAAACTCTTACGATGGGTTTGTGTATGACAATCAAATGACCTTGAAATGTAACGGGTTCGAACTGATAACTACCAAAGCAAACTTTGTTGCAGTGTATTCAGAGGTCGGAAACGGTATCCATTTGGCATCTAAAGTCGTTGGTTTGATAACAAATAAAATCTTTGAAACGTATTCATCTGGATCATAGGATTCAAAAAGAAGGAGTCCACACAATGATGATGCTAAAATAGTACAAGTATGTAGTAGCCAATTAATGTCATGATTGTTGCTACCAAAAGACGGAAGAAACTGACGCTCTATATTTCTCCATGGTTTTTTTTGTTGAACGATAATTCCACAAACCACATTATTTCTACGATTGTAGTTATGAAGAACATAGTTGTTGTATGTTAGATTTCCATAATATGTATTTGTACAACGTACAGTAGCAAATGTTTGTAATGATGTTCGTGAAAGAATTTCAATAATTAGTTCAGAAGTCAATAACGATAACTGCAAAAGAAAGAAATAATAAGATAATAATATTAGAAAAACTTAAAATTTAATATTTGATGACATACGATTTTAATTGATAATAAGTATACTGTTTGTAGCATTGAGGGTAAAGAATTTTACCCGATCCATTTTCATTTTTTTTTCCAATACATCAATGATTGTATTGTTAGACGTGATCCTTGAGATAGCATAACCTTCTGTTTTGTTATTCAAATTGTCATGTGTAATTTGAATTTTGAATGCCATCTTTTTTTCCAATAGTATATTTAGAGCAGATGGATAAATTTCATTATTACCAACCTAAAAAAAAAGAATGTTTATAAAAATAGATATATAAAATAATAATTTTGTTTTATGTAAATGAAGTTAATATGTATAACCTTATAGAACTCATGAACCAACTCTTGTGCGTTTTTTCTTATAAGCTTCTTTGCGTCATAATCATATAAAGTAAGTGACGCCGAACCGGTAATATCTTCAACTACAATGGTGATTTTAAAACTGAAAGCATTGATGTAAACATATTTAGTAATATAAATTTATATAATTTAACAGAACAATATAATAATATTTATAAAATAAGTTTCAAAACCTGGGAACAACAGAAATGACTTTGTTTATGCAGCTTGAAGTGTTACAATAAAAAACTTCTTTATCTTGAGACTGATCATGATGGATTAAAATTTGTTTCACAACTTTCTGTTGACATCTAATACAAGTAAAACAGTACCATTCCCCTTCAGCACATACTTGCTTAATCGTACCGACAACAATTAAAGTTTTTTCCTAAAAAATGTTAATGGAAGTTTAAATTTTAGTATAAAATAATAATAATCAAGGAATAAGATATAAATAATACAAAACCAATTTCTCATAATTTATATATTGTAAATGAAAGTGATTTATATATACCTGATGTACTTGTTGGAGATCAGCAATACTATTGAAATCAAAATTATGAAGGAAATCTTCATTTTCGGAGTAGATGATCGATGACGAAGAGTTGCTACAATTAGCAATTGTGGTTTGAGCAATTTATCTGGACAAAAAACAAATATTGTTTGAAATTTTATATATATATATATATATATATATATATATATATATATATATATATATATATATATATATATATATATATAAAACCCGAATCTAAGATTGCAAAGTTACAAAGTGTAATAACACTTTCAAAGACGTCAATTTAAAAAAAATACAATTCAAAGACGTTGACTTAAAATTTAAAAACAAACAACATATATAAATATTTATATTTAATATGATATTAATGAATTAAAATTAAAAACGAAAATAACTTGTTTTTCATACGAATACATTATTAACCCTAGATATTTTAGGAACGTTGTTATTTATCACTTAAAACTTACAACCTGATTCAAAATCAATAATACAGAGAGTATAAAGTGAAGACGATGAAGACAGAGTATTCAAAAGAATAAACGTACCTGATCTTGAAGATCTAATTTTGAAGAGAAAAGAAGACGTGGAGAATAACAGAAAACAGTGAAATTGGCGAAGATGACGGCAACAATAGAGGACGGAGGTTCGGAGAGTAGTATGAACGGGTGCCAGTCAGGGACTCAAAGAGTCAACAACAGGTGCAAGGCTAAGAAGATGGTGAAATCGGATACTTGGGAATGACAACTGAGAGGGATTAGTGAGGTATGTTCTAAAAGATCAAAATAATGAGTTTTTGTCCCTAATTTCGTAGATATTTACAACTGATTCGTGATATATTGTTTCCTGATTTTCATAGTTTTTGTGAGATTTCTTTCCAAATTTTAAAAAAAAAATCGTCCCTAATCTTGTACATTTTTATATTTGTTTATCATCTGTATGCATGATAGCACTAAATATCAGCATCGTATCTTCAATATTATGAAGAATAAATCTCGATTTTGTACTTGAGTATGATCACGATCGCAACATTTTCCCTCAAAATCCCTGAGTAATTTCCAATCAAATCGCTATAAAATCGTTTTCATGTGACAAATTACATAATCCATCAGCAAAAGCTTCAACGCAAGTTTCGATTTTCACCAGGGGCATCATAAGAAGAATTTCTTGACATCTATGTTTGTGTGATAATGCATTTGCATCACTTATTTGGTTATTTTAAAATCCTTTAACAGTAATGATATCATCTTTATTAACCCTTATGAACTAATCCTATCAAAATTTAAAAGAGCTTTGAGTTTAATGTGAAAGAATCACAGGTGGTTGGAAACAATGGGGATTCAAAGGCTGAATCTCAGTCACCTAAAGAAGAATTAGCTGAGGTCAGCAACCAGGTAACCGAGGTCAGCCAAGTAATCTCTGATTCTATTTCTGTTGATACTACTATCTCCAATTCTGAAAAGAATGAACTAAAGGATAATGTAATTGCTGATGATGTGAAATCAGAGGTAGATGTTAAGCCTGAAATGGTCTTAGATGATAGCAAATCAGATACCAATGTATGCTTGTTAGGGAAGAAGAAAGAGATACAGTTGGCGATACATCTGTCAAATATCATGAAAAATGGGAACTCAGACATATGATGTTCGGTGGAAATAAAGTAGGTTGTTATGTATCCATCATTTTTTTGGGGTTGTCTCTTTATAAAGTATGATGTACTTACAGGGGTAGATTGGTCATTTTATCCTAATTCCATAGGAAAGATAGATTTTCATAATTTAAACTGATATTTTGGTTAAAGTTTGATTGATTGAGTTAAATTTGAGTTGTACCATTTGTTAGTCATTTTATCTGTTGCACATGGTTTATTTTCATATGTTTTGAAGCTTATGAATGAATTTGAAAACATGGATCTGATTCGTTAGTGTAAAGGACACTTTAGGGAATGATAATTGCAGCCTTAGAGATGATGAAATTTTAGTTACATATATGTATTCTTTATTTTTTTGTAATAATGTTATGTTTCCATAATGAACCAAAAAATGAAAAGCATTTGTATAAGAACTGTTATTTTTTTTTTGGTTATATGTTATATCTAAGCATGCTAACTGTTTCGATTAATGCCTCCATGTTTCCTTTGCTTTATCTGAAAAGTTAATTTTTTATTAAAAATCTAAGAGTTCAGGAAATCACTTAGATAACATGCAATGCTACTGAAATTGTCTTCAATTTGCTGGATTCTTAGTTGCTACATGGTGTTCTTTTAACTATGGGAATTTGAGTTATGCTACTGGTATTAGCGAAGGGATTGGCAAAAAGATCAATTGGTTACTTTTATCTTTGGTTGATAATGGGTACTGCTCTAATAATGCTGTAAAGTGAAATTTGAATGTTTGGAGATTAATCACAGTCGAATCATTTTTTTAAGGACAAAGGGGCAGTTTGGTCAAAATCTGTTTTGGTTGACTTTCAGACATTTTTTTATTTTCGTATACTTGGAGTTTGAATGACATGGATATGGCTTGGTCCCGCCATTGCATCTGTAATTGGATCGATTTGTTCAGGAAATGGTATAATGAAAATTTGATTGAAGGGTATTTATGTCAACAATGTAAAATTAAGGAAAGTTTTTTTTTTCTGGGAGTTCGTATCTCTTTGATTCGATTTTCATTTGAAGTGGAGGTTTTTTTTTTGTAGATTTCATGGGTTTTTTTTGTGGTCCTATTCTTGAATAGATTATCAATGGTAGAAGAAAAAGAAAAAAAATAAGAAAAAGAATTTTAATTGGAAATGTAGTAAGACCCCTCCTCAAAAACTATATATATATATATATATATATATATATATATATATATATATATATATATATATATATATATATATATTCCTTGGTCCAAAACTACTTAGTTAATCATATTATTAGCACAATATTCTTTCTGCCAGATTATCTTACTTTTTGTTCGACTTTAATTACATTTTCAGGAAAATCTCAACACAAATTGAATTTTAAAATGGCAATGAACTGTTAATACCTACTCCACAATAGCAATCTACTTCTGACTAAGAAGCACATTTCTATTTTTATGTAGGTATTCAAGGTTTGTTTCAGTTATTTAGTGTAAATATCATTCAAATAAAAAAGTTCTCAATTTATCCACCTAGTGGATATATCTACCCTTACCTAGTGAATTTTAAATGTACGTTACCAATAATATGAATTTATTTACTTATAAGAAACAAAGGAAAATAATTGTTTATTCAATAAACAATAAAACTGTCTTTTGCAGGTTTTAGACTTTGGAGTGTTTCATATGTTTATTAAATTAAGACATTTGATTTAAGGGTGTAAAACATATAAAGAAAACACAATCAAGGACCCCGATTATCTAAGATGATATCATAAAAAACGAACATAATAAAATTAAATATGATAAAGTAACATAAAGACACGTCGTTTTATTGATTATATTGATATGTCTAAATAAATAAAAAGAAATGTATGATTATCTATAATCGTTGAAGGACCTCCTTGTACACAACATTTTTTGTTTTATTGGTTTGACGACCTTCCTCATCACATATGAGTACCTTCAAGCCTGTTTTACTTGTCACGCGAGATACAGCTACATATAACTGACCATGAGTAAAGACAGGTCTACGTAAATACAATCCAACAGTTGATAATGACTGCCCTTGACTCTTGTTAATCGTCATGGCAAAACAAACAGCTACGGGAAATTGTCTCCGCTGAAAACGGAAGGGGATTCTTTTATTAGACGGAGTTAACTTCATGCGAGGTATATAAGTAGTCTCATTGAAGAATCTACCAGCTATAATGCGTGCCTCAATGACATGTTTTCCAAGCCTAACTATTTGTAACCTTGTACCATTGCATAGACCTTTGGTTTGGTCAATATTACGAAGCAACATGACCGGAACACCTGTTTTTAATGTGAGTTTATGGTTGGGAATTCCAGATGCCTTAAAAGCATTCAGTACATCCGGAGAGTAAACTGATTCCTCAAAACAATCTGCTGACTCTGTCTCACATAAAGAATCCGAACTCAGATAAGTTTTCCCTTCGTCTTTCATCAATCCTAACATGTAGTCATTGATAGCATCAACTTCTTCATTTGTAGGAACCAAAATAACCTTATCTTGAAAATATGATGGGTCATCAAGATGATTTTCAAAAGAAGGATAAATGGTCGATACAATTGAATGAATATGGTCACCTGTAGAGCGAATGATAACATCTTCTGGAAATTCAACTTCAGCTTCACCATCATTAGGACCACCAATATTACCTTCACCAATTTTAAGAATCCATTCTGCAAATGCTTTTGTCTCATCCAAATCATTAGTTGGACAACCAACCTGAAGCCTCATGTTTACCGTTAAACGTAAAACTGTACATTCACTCCATAATCTTGATGAATGTAACGATGCCTGCACAATATCCGAACGATTACCTCTTTGTATTACTGGAAGAATTTGTCTAAAGTCACCTCCAAATACAATGGTCTTGCCGCCAAACGCTTTATTCCTGTCAGATGAACGGATAATGTCTCTAAGCGTCCTATCAAATGCTTCAAAACAATGACGGTGCATCATCGGAGCTTCATCCCAAATGATAAGTCTCGCTTTGTTAAGTAGTACAGCAAGATCACTGTCTGGCGCGATAGAACAAAATGAATTCTCGGTCAAGTTAATTGGGATAATAAATCTTGAATGCGTTGTCCTACCACCAGGGAGCAATAGTGCTGCAATTCCACTTGAAGCAACGTTGATAACAATTTCACCTTTGGATCTAATAGCAGCAGACAAGGTCTTCCAAACAAATGTTTTTCCGGTTCCTCCGTAACCATAAAGGAAAAAGACACCACCTTGGTTGTTGTTAACCGCATTCATAATGGTGTGATAAACATTTTTTTGCTCGACATTTAATTTGGAATACAAATCTTGATGCTCAACTTCAATAACACCAGGATCATAGTTAAGCTCATCTTGAATTAACATATTGCATGACTCTTGAATGTATCTATGATCAGGAAACGACATATTTGGTATTTGCTTCAAACTCAATCCACAGCTCAATAATGATTTCTCGATGTATGACAAGGTAAGGTTGAAAATTGCATCCTCTTTTAACTTCAAGCCTGAAAATGCAATAGACAACGAAATTAAATATAGTTATAGCTATGTAAATGGCTTATGTTAAGACCTTTATAACGACTATAAATGATGTAATCGCGAGTTGCTTTTTTGTCAGTTTTACATGCATAATGTATAAATGATGGAAAACGAACAATTTTGTGTGAAAATGGCAAAAAAAAATTGTTGATTATGTTTTATGTCAAATTTTTTCAAAAAGGTCATTTTTAAGCAATATACTTCCGTCCAAGGACCATTTGTATATGAACAATAATTGGTTTGTTTTGGAATCAAATTAAAATGTAGGGGAAAACGAAATTTTAGGGCAATTAATACAAATGCAATTCCTGGCCCTTTAAATATGACCTATTGTTAATTAGTTTGTATCCGTTTTATTTAAAGTTGAAATTAATTGATTTTCTTTTCAAGAAGAAATTAATTAGTTTGAATAAAAAAACTATAAATTAGTGTATTTACCTCTGACGCCGATTTCTTGTTCACGAACGTGAATGACATCATCAGAAAGACATTGATATGTTTCTTCAAAAACATGAGCAGGACTTGACAAACTATCTGATGTAATCAACATAACAAAGAGAGACCGGCAGAAAGAAGCTGTGGCCCAATGATGTGTTTCGTTTATTGACGAAATGTACTCTCTATCATCATCTAATAGACCAAGTGCATAGCAAGCATCTTTGTAAGAGTCATGTACAATTCCGTTAATTTTCTTGATATCTTCATAGCATGTAGGACCCTTGATTTTGTTCAGCAAAATCCGTAGGTAATAAATGTCACCGGCCTTGGGAGAAACGTGGTTTAATCGACCGAGTGTCTTGGACTTGGTTTTTCTTTTTGTCCATATCTTATCTGATTTATTCCAAATATATTTAGTTGGGAATTCAACGTATGACAACTTTCGTGCATCTTCATCATGCTTGTTACATTCCATCCAAGCTAAAAATTGAGAAGCAGCGACGGTCGGTTTAGAAACAACCTGATTAAGATGTTGGTTTGGTTTAAAAACAACAGGTTGTTTGTGTTCGAGGTGAAATGACAAACTTTCGACAGGCGGTGTTCGATAATGAATATCATACCCAAAAAGCCTCCAACATGCCTCACATGCGGAAATATAACGACAGTTATAGAACTCACCAATTTCGTCATGGTCGTTATTTTCTATTTGTTGTTTTTTCTTTTTTGTTGGATCAACAATAGATGCTATTATCCTATCCAGTCCTTTGTTAATATACTTAAAAAGATACTTATCGATCCAACTTGGTTACACCACTCTAGATTCATGTGAGCTTGATATTGTTTCATAAGGATCTTATTATATGGAACAACATTCCTGAAAAATCAAGTAAAATGTCATAAACAACATTAAATGATAATTTGAAGTTAACATAGGAAGAACATAAGAAAACATATATAATGAGTAATATGTTTTTATAGATTACATTATCCGTTTAAAAATAAAATATTAGTACCATTTTAATTTAAGTTGTTTATTGATATTTATGTATTTAAACATATAATAATATATTTCATAAAAAGGAAACAAATTTAAAGAATTAAAATTTAGTAAATCATTCAAAAGGATTTGTGTATACCTGTTGTCTAAAGAAACACCTTTTTTAAGGACATTATTTCCATCGTTACGTCTCCGGTAAATAGGATAACCATCTTCATCAATATACGTATGATCGGTATATTCCCTTGGAAATCGTTTTGAACATTTGCCTTTTTTCATACACGGCATAAATGGTTGATCGTTGCCACAAGGTCCGTGTATCATGTTATCACAAACAATCTGATACAAATCGGGTTCACTATCCTTGTCTGGCAATTCAGCACATATAACACGGTCTATGTCTTCAGGATTTGGAATTTTAGAATTTTTTTCCAAAAACAGACATACATGACAATGTGGCAGGCCCCTCTTTTGAAACTCAATCGTATATACAACTGTGTGAGCAAAGAAAGCAACCAGGGTTAAAAGATAAAATTATCAAAAAGTTATAATCTTAATGAGTAAAAAATATATAAGATTGATACCTCCAGCGACTTCACCCAAAGTTTTTTCATCCTTCAACTGACTGATTAATTAATCAAGTTTAATTTTGAAAATTCGTGTCAGAATATCTGGCCTGTCTTCCGGTTTAAGATTCTCGGCTTCAACAAATCTAATGACTTCTGGCCATTTAGGATTACATGTAAGGGTCAAAAAAAGATCTGGATAACCAAACCACTTAACCAGAGTCATCGCATCTAAGTAGTTTTGTTGCATGTAACGGCTGCCGCCAGTAAAAGAAGATGGTATAATAATACGGTTTCCCATCAAAGAAGCATCTTCAATGCCATCTTCAGTTGCCTGGGCCAAGTTGCGATAAGGTGCCACGCGTAATGTTGGCTGGTTAAACCTAATATATCTAAGTCGTTCATTTTCAACCATTGTATACGAATCAACCAAAAACTGTTGGAATAGTTTTCTTGAACGTAATATCAATGATATTTCATCGGTTCTCTGTTGTATACGATAAGCAAAAAACTCACGCATGGTCAACCTTATTCGTCCATCAGATTCTGGATCTTCAACACCACGATGTAGTATATCGACTCGAAATCCATCTTCGGCATAAGGGAATAATAAAGGATATTGAAGTGCAAGATACTGAGGATGCAACTCATTAATACGTTGAAGTTGTCGACTTTGCGTTTCCAATACAATATCCCTTGAATCATACCCATCAATGTCACCTATAATGAGGGCAGCTACCTCATTTGTGGTAGGAAGATTATACTGCCTACCATCATTTTCTCTTGACCCAATCAATTTCAACCTAATACGCTCTGTTGGATTTGAACCAAAGCGATCACGTGCCATTCTAAATTGTTTAACCAGTGGATTAATGAAATCCAATAAGCCCATCAACTCGTGAATAGTCCAGAACTCAAGAGAAAACGGATTTGCCATGGACTCATTAGATGTGGTCTTTTTCTTCTTATTAGACCTACAATAACATAATCAAAAAAATAATGGATATAAATTTTTTGTAGTAATATATATATATATATATATATATATATATATATATATATATATATATATATAACACTAGTGGAGTTATATAATATAGGGTATTAACACACTCGCATGATTTGAATCTGTTTTGAACCTCATGATCTGTATCATATATGTACAACTGGAAAAATCTGGGTGATTCACCCTCTTCGGGAAGTAAGCTGCCTGCAATATGATAATTTTGGCCATGCATTCGATAAACATAAGGACCACCTCTTGAGTTAACGGTCTGATCAATCTTTCCAGCCATAGATGTGAATGCGAACATCATATTGTATCGACGTATATTCTGTATAAAGTTTTGACTTTTTTCCGAAAGACCGCTATATAAATCAATCAACAACTGAGGTGGGTGAATCAGACTGGGTAGTTCAACTTTTCCATTGTAACAACAAATGGAATAACATGTTTTCTTTAAATCCTTATTTCCTCGAATTGCTTCTCCCTGCCACACCTTAGCTTTACATACTGAGCAAACATATACAGCATCTCCAGAATCCAAATAATATATAAATAAATAAACAAATTTACGAAATTATATTTGTGGTATGCTTTAAATGTAATAGGGTAACGACATTTTATTTGTCATGACAAATAATTTGTGGTGTGGATATAATACCTTTGCTTATTCCGATATATTTAGTATGATTGTTACCGGTTACATCATTCTGAGCATTTGAAGTAGAAGGAATACATATTTGTGTCTTCTTTTTTGTAGAAATTGGTCTGCCTCTTTTTTTCTTTTCTTTACAGTTAACGCTGGTACCAACTGAAAAATGTGTGACTGTATGTATGAATAAAATATATAATAACACAACTGAATGATGAAGTTGATCATTATTAATAGATAAACGATCAAGTTGAACAATATGGGTACCTGAAGGTTCAACGACATCTTCATTCAACTCAAAAAATGGAATATCTTGTGTATTAAATCGTTTCCGTTTCGTTGTTGTTGAATGAGTTGTGTTGTGCTGAATTGTATCTTGGTTGTTGGAAAAGTCTGGAGGTAATTCGGTAAACTTTTGAGCAACTCGACAATTAGGGGGTACGAAGAAACTATTTTCTGAAAAATGAAAATTTGTATGATAATATAGCGAAATATATAAATAAAATATATGAATTTAATACACATAAGCAAATAAAAAAAACAAAAAATGCAATACAAAAGAGACATAACATATAACAAAATGTACCTTTGTGAGAATTTCTTTGTATTGTTTGAGATGATGGTGTTTTCAAAGCATTCGATGAAGAGGGTGAATGAACTAAAGAGGAAAAGTATATATAAACATTAAATTAAATAAGATATTAAAGGAAAAATATAGTTAGCCAAATTAGATATTATAGACCTATATGTATTAAAAAAGATAGTTATACAAATTAGATATTATAGACATATATGTATTAAAAATTAAATGTTAAAAGTTTATATATTGGGAAGTTAAAATTGACGTTATATGATTTAAGAAGTGGATGTAAATATAATATAAAAGAAATTAAGAATACTTTACCTTGATTTGTTAGGTGTGAAAGTGGCGATCTTGGGGAAATAAATGTGGATTGAACATTCGGTTGTATGATGTTATGAGACGAGGTAGCCTTAGGTAATTCGGAAAGGTTTCGAGCAACTCGACAATTAGGTGGTATGAAAAAATTATTTTCTGAAATGAAGATTCGTATCATAAACGGAGGAGAAATATTAAAAAAAATATTAATAGTACAACAGATAAGCAAATATAAAAACGAAAGTGTAATATAAAAGATGCATAACATATAAGAATATGTACCTTTGTGGGATATTGTTTGTAATGTTGAATGTGATGATGGTTTTAGAGCATTGGATGAAGATGATGCATTCACTAAGGAACAATGGTATGTATATCAAAATATCATATGAAATATAAAGAGAAATGAGTTATACAAATTGAACATTATAAACATTCAAGCACTTCAAATACAAACAGAATGCTTAAATATGAATCTTACCATTTGTGATGTCAGACAGTGGTGTTGTTGGGGAAGTGTTGTTGGGTGACACATTAGTAACAAACCTTGTAGGTTTTTTCTTTCCCGAAGCATTTGAAATGTCAGTCATTTCAATATGTTTGATAATTTTTACGTTCTTAGTCATATCTCTGTATATATGTATATATATATATATATATATATATATATATATATATATATATATATATATATATAGTGATGATGATGATTTCTAACACTTTAAATAAGGGAACTGGATATTTGAAAGGTTTAAATTTGGTAAAATATTAATATTGCATATAATTAAATAAAGTAATGAAATATTAGTTGGGTTTAACTTAGGTAAAAAATAAAGTCTTCATATAATTATGGAGGGAATAAATGCAGTATAGAAAAATTGATTTTGATTACATATTCCATGATTTTATTCTGTTACCATATGAAAACGATGCATATTTATGAAAATAAAATTTAAATTTGACTTTAACAAATAAAAGTAGGTGAAATATCATATATAATAAAAATATAAATATATCAATATATATATATATATATATATATATATATATATATATATATATATAATTAGGTAAAAAGTAAAGCATGCATATAATTATGGTAGGAATAAATAAAATATAGATGACATGTATTTTGAATACTTAGACTATGATTTTATTCTGTTACCATATGTAAACGATGTATATTTATGCAAATAAAATTTAAATTCCATTTAGACAAATAAAAGTAGGTGAATTAGCATATATAAAAAAAATTCTTAATTTTCGTGTGTGTGTCTGTGTGTGTATATATATATATATATATATATATATATATATATATATATATATATATATATATATATATATATATATATAATAAATTTATAAAATCAAATGATGAATGAAAGAAAATATGCATTAAATCAAAAGAGTTCAATAACTTGAAATTGTCATAACCTCCAATTGTATCATTGTGTACACACCAAATAAAAACTCAATAAAATTTTAAAAACAACCAAAAGATCAATAAACAGAGAATTAAATATGCGACACACAAAAGATTAAAAAGAAAATGTCTATAAACATATCGAAGATGATATGTAAAATTTTGATGGGCGGCTTGATATTAGTCCAACTTTTCCAACTTTGGGATCTTCAAGGTATCCCGTACAGCACAAGTTTTTGAAGAAGACCACTCCAAAGAGTCAGTGTTGGCATCAATCTCAATAGGGCGCTTCCCCGTACTCGATGATGGTGTTACAGCTTCAAGGTCAACAACATCAAGATTGTCATCATGCACAGAATTAGTATTTTCCTGTAGAAAACAGAAAATAATAAATATCGATCAAGAAAAATATAAAACAAAACATACCATATTTGCATAAAGTCATGAAAAATGAAAGAAAAATATATTGAAGAGAGGGCACATGGTTTGACTTTGGAAATATATGAGACAGTTACCAACCTTATTTGACTTGTTAATAGGAGTACCATTATCATTTATATTATCATGTTGATGATTTGGTGACCGTTTTGTCACCTCAGCAAGAACCCTTTCATCATCGGTTAACTTATGCACAGTGTAAGCACGATAGTTGTTCTGCAGATTGAACATGGAAATCTGAACTTTGAAGACAAACTTCTTATTTAGAAGAATTTTGAACTCATCAGGTATCTGTTGTCGCCCTTGATCCTAATTTACATTATAAAATGGTTGGAAAAGTTAAAGAAGAAAAATCATATATGTCAATCATTTAAATAACGGAGATATTTTATGAAACCTTAGCTATTTTGTCCATCAACCATTGGTTTCCACGATGAATAAGATCTTTTACATGACGCTCAAACAATACAAACGAAGAAGAGCCACTTTCATCTTGCACACGAACTACTATCCTAATCCTAAAAATTATAACATAATACTTATATTTAGCTTGACATACACAGTGAAATATATGAAAAATGTAAAATACATGCATAGTCAAAGAGATAATAATTACTTACTTTCCAAATACATCCGAGACAAATCCACAACCATCACAGTGAAAAGGGCCAGCATCAACATCATCATCATTTTTAGTAACCTTTTTAGAACAATCACGGCAATAAAATGAATACCAACCATCATCCATATCAAAACCAATGATAGTAGCGATAATGGTTAAACCAACTTCCTGTTTCATATATAGGAAAAAAAAGGAATCATATTAAAATATTATTTCATATAAATTGTAGATATAAAATCAAAACAATAATAGAATGCGGAAACTGTTATATAAAAATGTTAAGTAAACCTCATTAAAATCAGGAATTTCATCAATGTTTTTTATCTGAAAACGGAGATAGTAATCCTCTGGATTAGCCACAACGGTATCTGAGTTGAGCTGGGATGTACGGCTAGAAGAATCAACATTCGTATCCAAAGCATTAAGACTACATAAACAAAAAAGTGATGTTATTCAACAAAAGAAATGATTTAGTAAGATAAATGTGTTAAAAATGGTAAATAAAATACTTTGATTTGAACTCCAAAATCTGAGGCATGTCATCATTTATATGCAATCTAGACCCAAACAAACAATTACCAACTTGAGGCTGACCTGCAAGAAAAAAGTAAAATAATATTGTCAGTAATTACTTTGAAGTTGAAATGATAATTTGTTGTAAAAAACACTTACCACCCCAAATTTTGAGTTTGGCCAAACGTAGCAGGATAATAACAGGAGCAGTGTCATTATTATGTTGTGAAATGTAAGTATTCAGCTTCATTGCAAAACTGCCCCACAAAGCGACTGCAATTCTCGTACCACTAAATATGCATGGTGGTTATTAATGAAAGATAAATATAAACGGGGGAATGTGTAATAATAATACGAATGTGTACCTTAAATCCTGAGCAACCAGATTCATTAACCTTTTCTCTCTTCCATACTCAACAATGACTCGCATGGGATCAGTTGACACAACTTCACCTAGAAAATCTATGTGAAAAATTTAATAAATTAGTAATAATAATCCAAATGTGTATTACATTAAAAATTGAAGTATAGAAATAAGTTAAACTAACAACATAACATACCAAATGCAACACGAGTGTCAAAGTTCCTGGCTAGCAAATCTGGGAAAGAGATAAAATGATAAGGATCTACTGTATCAACAAAATCATTGGATACACGAACTTTTGTGGTTTTGTAGAAATTGATTTTATGTTTATGAGGGACAAGCATGTATTCGCTTTCATTGCTAGCCATAGCGAAGTTACTGATCTCCCGGACAGCTCCTTCATCGAATAGGGATTCAAATACAGGAATAAGATTTTTTTTTATTGTTGCTTGAATTCTACTTCCCTGTAGGTGACAATGAAAGATAAAAAAAGTGTAAAAAAATATTAAAAAAAAGGAACAATAAGAGATTTCATTACATAGACTAAAGTTTATTTTTAAAAATAATACAGTTGATTATTAAAATTGTTAAAATTGTATGAATAGAAGTAAAAAAGCATAACAAAAATCGAATTTCAATTTTTTTGAATAGAGATAACATAAGAAATTGATAATCTAAAAAACAAATGGTGTAAAAACAGGACCTCCTGGTCAATTAAAATCATGTCCAGGCTTGCGACCATATTAGGATTGTTTATATAGGTCGGCTTCCAAAGCATGACGACTTTAACACGTATGTTCCAAGACTCTTTAGATGCGTTGATTTCAGCAACCTTATCAAAGACGACCTGATCTGCATTGTTAGATGCCATGGAATACTATTATCTGCAATGGAAGGGGATAATTGGTTAGAGAGAATTTTGATTTGTAATGAAAAATCGTAGACAGTATATTTATAGGGAAAAATAAATTTGGTTAATGCTGATATCACATAAAGATTTTGGAATGTAATATCATATCCATACTTAAGATATGTTTTAATTATGGTATGATATCCAAAATAATATCAATATACCATGTCTAATATAAGGAAATTATATAATAAATATACAATATTTTCATAAATATGGTATGATATCGAAAATAATATCAATATAAGATGGTTAATATATTTTTACAAAATATAGGAAAATATAAATTTGGTTAACGCTGATATGACATAAAGATTTTGGAATGTAATATCATTTCCATACTTAAAAGATGTTTTATATATGGTATGATATCCAAAATAATATCGGTATACCATGTCAAATATAAGTAGAAAATAGATAAAATCATACTATCTTCTAAAATATAATAATTACCATATAAAAAACTGTAAATTTGAAAAGCTTGTAGAATAAGGAAAAAATAAATAAAATCATACCATATTTAAGATAATATTTACCATATAAAAAACTGTAAATTTGAAAAGCTTGTAGAATAAGAAAAAAATAAATAAAATCATACCATATTTAAGATAATATTTACCATATAAAAAACTGTAAATTTGAAAAGCTTGTAGAATAAGGAAATTATAGAATAAATATACAATATTTTCATAAATTTCGACAAAATTACTAAAATGCCCCTAATCGATTAAGTGCTTACAGCATCTTAATTTGTCATATTGAATAGAATAAATGAAGCTATAGGAACAATAACAATATAGTGTAATCATATTTAAAAATTATGTATTTATAAATTTAAAAAAATAGATGGTAAAGTGTTGATAGACCATACATAACAGTTATAAATATTGAGACTCTTTGACATGTAAATTTGAAAAGCTTGTAGAATAAGGAAAAATATAATAAATATATAATATTTTAATAAACTTCGACAAAATTACTAAAATGCCCCTGATCGATTAAGTGCTTACAGCATCTTAAATTGTCATATTGAATAGAATAAATGAAGTTATAGCAACAATAACAGTATAGTATAATCATATTTAATACATTACGTATTTATAAATTTAAAAACATGGGTGGTAAAGTGTTGATAGACCATACATAACAGTTATAAATATTGAGACTCTTTGACATGTGTAATCTAATTTATCTTTTAAATATTGAGACTCTTTGCCCGAATATTCACATGTAGCCTCCTGCCCTTCTTTATGGTAACAATTTGATTTCTGAATTGCTCTGTATGGATAAAGTGTATGGATAAAGTGTTGTATACATGAACAATAAACATCTCTTTGAAAACATTTGAGAAAGAGGCATAGTTAATTAATTACATCATACAAGTTGAGGTTGTAACCACATAAGCAACACCAGTCCCAAAGAAGTTAAGAAACTGAAGCCAACCACATAGCAACGCCTGTTTTTCACCTGTTGACCGAATAATACTACTTAAATGTAGAAACTACGTACAAATACGTACATGAAAGATTAGACTGCAGTGATGATGTAAGCAACTGTACTCCATAGTGTTCCTGAATCCAAGGAAATTAATCTATCCAGAGTTATGATTTGTTTGATTGAAAATGGATTTGGAAAAACACAAAAGGGTGTTTGACTTTGGATTAACATGTTCTTATTGTGTTGTTGTGATCATTGGTGGCAGAAACTCCATGGATGAGTTCTTGTTCAACTGTTACTTATATGATATATATCGAAATCAAAATCAACATGGAGTAAAACAGAAACCCAAACACAAAAAGAGGAGAAGAAATTGAAGATCAAACGGAGCAAACCAGTGAGCTTTAAAGAAGATAACCCCAACATGGGAGTTTATGATGCCCATGCCCAGGTGTCGGCTTAACATCATTCTGTTCTTGTACCACTTCTTCATCAGATGCTTTTGCTGATGCATTTCCAAACCTGTAGATTACATGACACATCTTTTCTTTAAAAAAAACATGTGTTTCATATATCGATACATAAAATAAGAACTTGCCTTTCTATAGAATCGACAATTTACTCCAATGAATTACTAAGGGATGCCAACAATATAAGTTTGTTGTTAACACGAATTAAAGACTCCTGAAAGAAGAGATATCTTATCTTATTGTAATCTTCTATAAAACAATAACTTAAATTTTTAAAAGGAATAATAAGACAGATCACATACCTGTTTGATTGGCCTTAGTTTCATGACAAGAGCACTGATTTCCAATTCAAACCCATCAAATTCAGCATCAGCAATATGGTTATCTTCATTGGCATGAGCATGAGCAAGTGAAGTTCGGCTGTCGAATGAAATTGGTCATTTAGCGTAGATATCAACAAAAGGTGGAAATGGAAATAATTTGAAGAAATAGCTGCAGGATTTCTTGAAATTATAATTACAAGTAAATTATGCCAAAAATAGAGATTATGGAGAAAGTGAGAAAAAGCAAAACCTGGATAATAAGACCGAGGCCAAGAAGGAGACTGAAATTCTTCTTGAGAAAATCGACATCTTTCTTTACAACTTGTACAAAATGCCCAAAGCTTCTCCCAAATAGAGAAAAGAACATTCTTCTAGGTTTTCATAAGTCAAAAAGAAAAAAACTCTAATAAGTCTTGTCTCCATTAAATCCATTAAATAAAAAAGATACAATATTTGAATTTTCAATACCTTGAGACAAAATCGAGAAGATACATCTTGATCAAATACTCCCAATGCAATGACAGGAAGCGATGTGAAGAAGACATTGTAAAGAGACAAATACCAATCATTATACGCAGGTTGAGCTGAGAATGATGCATAAGCTTCATACAAGAAAATCGTGGTTCCAAATACGATGTTTTTATAGAAAAAATAGCATATCTGCAAAAATTAAACCAACAAAATCAATCAAATATTCAATATACGACATACCCTTGTGCATCAAATTTGGGGATTTTTTTTTACAGAATTCTTAACATTGAAGAAATTCTTCGGTAAGACCAATGTCCATGGACTAATAGCAATTGTTCCAAAAACCGGAATTGAGCAATTGAGATGTCGCTCGACATAACCGCCTGCATTCCCTCAACTCCACTGATTCCGATTCCGATGTCGGCTTCTTGAATCATTCCGACATCGTTAGCTCCATCGCCGATTGCTAATGTCGTCTTTCCGGTTCCCTCTTTAACAAGTCGTGTAACCAATGCCTTTTGTTTTGGTGATGAACGACAAATGGTCGACGCGGAGAGTTGATGGGGAATCGGGAACGATGGGTGGAAAAGAAACTGATGGTCGAAAATCGTTGATGGTCGACGCGGTGCCCCTCAGGAATTCCTGGGGTTACGCATAGGATCGATTCCATTTCATTATTTAGTAGAACGCATAGGATCGATTCCATGTATAGATGAAATCAATGGGGTTATGCATATCGGCAGAAGGAAGGAGAAGGAAGGGGTTAGGGTTCATATCTATTGAGTTTCAGGGGAGCTGATTGTGTTGATTGTTTAGAGAGAAAACATAAGAATGAAGGAAAGAATCGTAAGAAGGAAGTTTTATTCGGGAGGCGCGTGTATTATGTTGGGTCAGGATGATGTCAGCAAAATGATCCTAAGGTGGAGACTAAAGGAGGGAAATGCAATCAAGGGTTGATGTTTCTTCAATGAAGAATTTAAGGTTTTGTTTTAGTAATATTTAGAGATTGCCCATATATCTTTATTGGAGGAAGGCGGGTTGCTAGAGAAAGCTCTAAAGGAGTTGCGAAAAAATAGTTCAAGATTGTAAGTTTATTTTTATAATTACTTTGTATAATAATGACATGAATATTTGGCTTCATTTGATAGCATATCTTTATTGTTATAAATGAGGTTTCTCTCCTTGTGAAGCTTAATTCTTTGAGAAATGTCAAAAGTTATATAGGGTGCAACTTATAATGAATCGTGACAACTACATGTAGACACCAATATTCTTATTACTTTATAAATTTTGTAAAATTCAAAAATTAATTGATCCTTTTTTTATTTAGATACTACGAAGGATTATAAAAATATCTTGGACTACATTCAAAGACCGGTCAATATTCTTTGATGAAATAGATAAGTTGGATGCGCTCTATAAAATCTCTTGGTGAATAATACACTTAGGTGCTGTTTGTTTTTTCAAAGTAAAAATTCATGAAATCTGCGGACAAACTCTTCAACCCTCTGCAGCAGAAGATGTGTACCAAATAGCTGAAACATGTAATAAGAAGTTTGTTTGTTTTTTAACATCTGCAGACTGTTGCAATAAACTGATTTTACAAACTGAAAATAATTCTCAACACCAAATTTTTAATAATTCTAGTATTAAAACATTGAAAGAATACTAAAAAAGACATGTAAAAAACAAAAATATAATTTAAAAAAAAAATCTAAACAAATGTAAAAAAAATTATCAGTTTTGTTCTAGAAAAAACTAATATTAAAGAATCACACATGTTAAAAAAATGCAACTAAAACTGAAAATATTATTAAAATAAACGGTACATAAAATCAAATTATAAAAAATTGTGGATATTATAAAAAGAAATTGTATCAAATCCATAAATAAAAGTTAAAAAAAAAATTAAGTTTAAAAAAAATTAAGTTATACCATTTTTTTTAAATCACTTGGAAAAAAGGAAAGCTGAAGAGGTTTGCACAGACAAGTCAAGTGTTGTGTTGTGCAGAACATACGCATAAGTTTTATAGTCTGACGTCTTTCAAAAAATAAACTGTTGCGAGATGGCAAATGTTACGCGTGTGTAGCATCGCGCAACAAAAAGTTGTATCAAGAGTTTTTTTTTGTTTAAAAAAAAACAATCTCCTGGTCTTTTGTTGTTAAAATATTAAAATTTTAGAATATATCTATTTTTATGCCAATTAAATTATATAAATCACAACATTTTCTTTTAGAGGATCCCACTAGATTTTTTTGATGTTGGAAAGTTTCGTGATACAACAGATAGTCATGCCTCTCTTAACAAAGGTAGTCATCTCTTTAATATTTATTCAATTTTATGTGAATTTGTATCATCGAATTGCTTGGTGTATCTCTCCATATAAATGGTGAGTGTGTATTTGATATTTTATGTGAGTGAAGGATACATATATAATGGGAAAATGACACTGTAGCACATTAAAGTTTCGTCAATTGTCCAATTTGGTCACTAAAGTGATTTTCTTGCACAATAGACCATTAAACTCGTTATTACCTGTTAATTAAACCATTATTCTCGGATTTAAAAGGTTTCCCGGTAACAATGCTGATATGTCATTAATAATCATTGTCTTTATTTTTTGGTGGCCACATATGTTTGTTAATCCATGTAAGCTTTATCTTTATTTGTTTTGGGAAGCACCTCCCACCATCTCAAACTACATCATAGTACACAAGCATGACTAAAATAGATGAACCCTTCATCTGGACCAATTCATGTGTACAGCAATAAATTCATCTTCCTCTAACCCCTGATTCATTGTAACACCCAAATTTTCAAAACATACTTTCCACCACATAAAAATCACAAAATCATAATAAATCTCTGTATCATCACAAAACATGTCCCAAGATCTCATATAAATAAATCCTCTCTCGTGTGTACGAATCATGCCGGCGCCTTCCCGCGATCCTCACTAGTACCTGAAACACATCACACAACAACTGTAAGCATAAAAGCTTAGTGAGTTCCCCAATATACCACATACAACACATACGCCACTTGAGGCTACAATACGACCCTCCGGTCCAATGTGTCTCAGCGGGACCCTCCAGTCCCGTAGCTCGTTGGACCCTCTGGTCCGGTCATAGCTCGTTGGACCCTTCGGTCCGGTCTGTATCGTTGGACCCTTCGGTCCGGTCTACATCGTTGGACCCTGCGGTCCGGTCTATATCGTTGGACCCTTCGGTCCGGTCTATACAAAACATAGCATACATATAACACAATGCACATAATCTCATACATACACATAGCATACAAGACCCTCTGGTCTACACATAAATACCACTCTAGGTAATGTATAATGAGAAGACTCACCTCGGATGTCTCGGATAATATCCTGCCCGTGTATATACTGATCTAGCCTCTGCCTATACACATAACATAATCATCTCAATCAATCACGACTCTCTAGGCTAGACTAGACTCTCACATGTCCTCTAAGAAGGCTAAAAGGCTATTTTACCCTTCAAACAGTCCACAAGTTCCATTGTTGACCAAACCCAAAAAGTCAACAAAAGTCAACGGTCAACCCTTGACCAGACTCGCCGAGTGCACAAATGTGACTCGGCGAGTTCAGTCGTGAACTCGAGTCCTCTATCCCCCTTCTGACTCACTGAGTCATTCCCCCAATTCGGCAAGTCACTCACTGTGTGATTCACGGGAAACCCTAACCCTACTCGCCGAGTCTGCCCTTGGACTCGGCGAGTTCATGTCATGCACAAACTCAATTGACCTCCTGAGGTCAGATCTGTTCCTTAGAACCATAGATCTGACCTTCCCAAGCCTGATAATCACGTAAAGATTGGATCTTGACACTCATGTGACGCCTAGGAGGCTTTACTTGGTGATTTAGCTCCAAAAACAACAACCTGAGCTCATTGCCTCCATAGCTCAACATAAAGCAAGCTGGAATAAGCTCTTTAGACCACTATGGGTCCAGATCCGAAGTCTCAAAGTGAATAGGGGCCATATTCTCACAGCTCCTTCCAATAAAAGACATAAAAACTCTACATCTATGGATTCCTTCAACAAAACAGATAAAGGGGCGACATAATACCTCAAAGATGAAGTCTTTTGCTCGAAATCCCCAGATGCACAACCTCCTTGGTCCCCTCCAAGCTGGAATCACCTCCTTCTTGTAAGAATCAATCACAAAGATCAAGAAATGGCTCCTTTCCTCTCACAAACGCTCTAGCTCTTTTAGGGTTTCTCTCTGGGGTTTGGTAGCTGCAAGTGACGGCCCTAAGGGCCTTTAAATAGGTCCCAAACCCAAGAAATTAGGGTTTCATTAAACAGCGTGGACTCGCCGAGTCCACGTATGGACTCGCCGAGTCCACGTATGGACTCGCCGAGTCCAGTCATTAATCCAGTCCAACAATGCGCGGCTCTACTCGGCGAGTCTAAGCGCCTACTCGCCGAGTCCCTCTCCAAAACTCAAAAATAATTAGATAAATACAGTACCTAGAAATCTGGATGTTACAATTCTCCCCCACTAGAATCAGACTTCGCCCTCGAAGTCTCTCTCAGCAAATAATTTTGGGTACTGTTCACGCATCTCTAACTCCGGCTCCCAAGTCAGCTCGGACCCCTTCCGATGTTGCCATTGGACCTGAACCAATGACACCTCCTTGTTTCTCAAAACCTTGATCCTCCTATCCCGAATCGTGATCGGCCTCTCAACATAGTTCAGGTTCGCATCCACCTGAATGTCCTCAAGGGGAACCACTGCCGACTCATCGGCGATACACTTCCTCAACTGAGATACGTGGAAGGTATCATGAATCTGACTCAACTCCGCAGGTAGTTCCAAACGATACGCTACTCTGCCCACCCTGGCGATCACCCTGAAAGGACCAATATACCGAGGCCCCAACTTGCCTCTCTTCCTGAATCGGATCACTCCTTTCCAAGGAGATACCTTCAGGAGGACGAAGTCACCAACCTGAAATTCGAGCTCGGACCGTCATCTATCCGCATAACTCTTCTGATGGCTCTGGGCCGTCAGTAACCTCTGCCTGACCTGCTGAATCTGCTCGGTCGTCTGAAGCACAATCTCCGTACTACCCATCACATGTTGCCCGACCTCACCCCAGCAAATGGGAGTCCGACACCTCCTCCCATACAACAGCTCAAAGGGTGGAATACCGATGCTCGAATGATGGCTGTTGCTGTAGGAAAACTCTGCCAAGGGTAAATATGTGTCCCAACTCCCTCCAAGGTCCAATACACATGCCCGAAGCATGTCCTCGAGCGTCTGAATCGTCCGCTCACTCTGCCCGTCTGTCTGTGGGTGGTATGCGGTACTAAAATGCAGCCTCGTACCCAACTCCTCATGAAACTTCTTCCAGAATCTGGAAGTGAAACGCACATCTTGATCTGAGACGATCGAGATCGACACTCCATGCCATGATACCACCTCCCTCACGTACAACTCTGCCAACCTCTCAGCGAAAAAGCTCTCACTGATAGCAAGGAAGTGAGCGCTCTTCGTCAACCTGTCCACAATCACCCAAATTGCATTGACGCCCCTAGCAGTCCTCGACAATTTGGTGATAAAATCCATGGTAATCTGTTCCCATTTCCATTCGGGAACCTCCAACGGCTGCAATTTACCATGCGGTCTCTGGTGCTCGGCCTTAACTCTGCGACAGGTCAAGCACCTCTCTACGAACCATGCAACATCCCTCTTCATACAGGGCCACCAATACTCTCTCTTCAGGTCCAAATACATCTTAGTGGCCCCGGGATGGATCGAGAACCTCGATCTATGCGCCTCCTCCATCAAGATGGTACGCGTTCCACCCACGAACGGTACCCAAATCCGACCCTGAAAGGTCATAAGTCCTCGACCATCGGTAACGAACTCCGATACCTGTCCGATAACCCGCTCTCTCTTCCGGTTCTCCGGCCTAATGGCCTCAGCCTGCGCCCCTCGAATGGTGTCCAACACCGGAGTCATCACTGTCAATCTCATACAAACATCTCGTATCGGGGCACTCTCCGCCCTGCGACTCAGGGCATCAGCTACAACATTAGCTTTGCCCGGGTGGTACAGGATCTCGCAATCATAGTCCTTCACCACATCCAACCATCTCCTCTGACGCATGTTCAGGTTGGGCTGATCCATCAAATACTTCAAGCTCTTATGGTCCGTGTATATGGTACACTGAACCCCGTACATGTAGTGACGCCAGATCTTGAGGGCGAACACTACTGCCCCCAGCTCCAGATCGTGGGTGGGATACCTCACCTCGTGAGGCTTCAACTGTCTCGATGCGTATGCTATCACATGACCTCTCTGCATTAGCACCGCTCCCAGCCCCGATATCGATGCGTCACAATACACCACAAAGTCCTCCATTCCCTCCGGAAGGGCTAACATCGGGGCTTCGCACAGTCTCTGGCGAAGTGTCTCGAAGGAGGCCTGCTGCTCTGGGCCCCATGAAAAAGCAACACCCTTCCGGGTCAATCTGGTGAGTGGCACGGCGATCTTGGAGAAATCCCTGATAAATCTCCTATAATAGCTGGCCAACCCAAGGAAACTCCTGATCTCGGTGGGGGATCTCGGCACCTCCCAACTCATCACTGCCTCAATCTTGGCCGGATCGACCAAAATCCCATTCTGGTTAACGAGGTGCCCTAGGAACCGGACCTCTCGTAACCAGAAATCACACTTGGAGAATTTGGCATAAAGCCTCTCCGATCTCAAAACTCCAAGTAACTCTCTCAAATGCTCCTCATGCTGCTCTCTGGATCTCGAATACACCAATATGTCATTGATGAACACGATCACCGAACGATCCAACATCGGTCTGCATACTCTGTTCATGAGATCCATGAATGCCGCCGGTGCATTGGTGAGCCCGAAAGGCATCATCATGAACTCGTAATGCCCGTAACGAGTCCTGAATGCTGTCTTCTGGATATCCTCATCTCGTACTCTCATCTGATGATATCCAGACCTCAAGTCGATCTTGGAAAACCAAGACGCTCCCTGCAACTGATCGAATAAATCGTCGATCCTCGGTAAGGGGTAACGGTTTTTGACCGTCAGTTTGTTCAGTTCCCGGTAATCAATGCACATCCGGTATGAACCATCCTTTTTCTTGACAAAAAGGATCGGCGCTCCCCACGGCGAGCTACTCGGCCGTATAAACCCCTTCCCCAGCAGCTCCTGAAGCTGTGAGGATAACTCCTGCATCTCTGGTGGCGCAAGGCGATAGGGCGCCTTGGCGATAGGCGCTGCCCCCGGAACCAAGTCAATACGGAACTCTACCTGCCTCTCGGGAGGTACACCCGGCAACTCCTCGGGGAAAACATCCGGGAACTCACGCACTATCGGAAAGTCATCGACCGACCTCGGTCTCTCTGCATCTACTCTCGTATCCACCACATAAGCCACAAACCCACTACAGCCCTGCTGTAGACTCTGCCTCGCTCTAGCGGCCGAACAAAATGCTGAGCCAGAACGGGTACCCTCGCCGTACACCGTAAGTACTCCCCCACTGGGGTCTCGTATCGTCACCAACTGTCGCTCGCAGTCTATCACAGCCCCAAATCGGCTCAACCAATCCATGCCTACTATGACACATACGTCCCCCATAGCAATCGGGACCAGATCTATCGGGAACTCGACACCGAAGATCTCGAGTACACATCCTCGAATCACATCAGTAGCATACACTGCTCGCTTGTCGGCTATAGAAACTCGTAGAGGTCGACTCAACGCCTCTCGTTGAACACTGATGTGTCGACTAAACGCTATCGAAACAAATGACCGACTCGCACCCGAGTCAAACAACACCAAAGCAGGTACAGAACACACAAGAAATGTACCTATGCATACCTCAAAATAAGCATAATATCACAAACTCAATATAAACCGAGGAAAGAATACATACCAGCTACCACATCGGGTGCTGCGCGGACCTCCTCCGCTGTCAACTGGAAGGCTCTCCCGCGAGCCTTCGGCGCCTCGGCCTTCGCCGACCGACTCTCTGTAGCTCGAACAGCAGGCGCAGATCCCTGCGCTGATCTCTGCAGTAGCTGTGGGCACTCGGCCTTCCGATGGCCGGTCTGGTTGCAATGAAAGCAAACCGTGAATCCCTTGGGGCAGTCCCTCGCATAATGCCCCTCCTTCCCACACTTATAACACACCCCAGCTCTGCATGTCCCCTCGTGGCTCTTGCCGCACTTTCCACAAGTGCGGCCCTTCGGACCCCCAGATCTCGAATCAGCGGGCTTTGCCCGCTTGGCTGCCGGCTGAGACTGTGCCGGTCGCCGATCCACCCTCTGAGACTCGGCCTCCTCCCTGGCCTGCGTCTCCAACTCAATCTCCCTCTTCCGGGCATTTGCCTGGAGCTCAGCAAATGTCCGATAAGTCGAGTTCGACACGAACTCCCGTATATCCCTCCTCAAAACACCCAAGTACCGGCTCATACGTGCCTGCTCAGTAGACACCTGCTCAGGGCAGAACATCGCCCTCTCATGAAACTTCCGGGTAACCACAGTAACCGAATCAGTACCCTGTTTGAGGGTCAAGAACTCCTGAGCCAATCGCTCCCTCTCCACCGGAGGAACATACTCATCTCGAAACATCGTGGTGAACCTCTCCCAGGTCACCGCAGTCAGCTCTGCAGTAGTGAAGTCTGCCGTCACAAACTTCCACCAGTCCTTCGCTCCCAAGCGAAGCTGGTTCAGTGCAAACCGAACCCTCAGATGCTCTGGACACGAGCAGGTATAGAAACAACCCTCAACATCGGTAATCCATCTCATAGCAGCAATCGGATCTTGCGTCCCATCAAACTCTGGTGGCTTCGTGTTGCTGAACTCTCTGTACAGCAACGAGTTACCCCCCTGCGGCCTGGTAGCAGCAACGACTGTGGTGGCCGCAGCAACAGCTACATCAGTAAGAGCGGCGTACCGCTCATCAAAAGCCTCCATCATCGTGGTCTTGATAGACCCGAACATCTCTGGAATCTCAGCGCGGATGGCAGCAGCCACCTCATCATGAATCATCTGGCGGAGCTCCTCATCGCTCACAACCCCCTCGCTAGTCCCTGGCCGGTGGCGCGTCCCAACCATGATGTCTCTCTGAAATACAACACAAGATATCAGAGACTCGCTCGAGTATACTCGCACTCGATAACTCAACCCTACTTGCTCCTTAGTACCCAATGGATTCTTACTTAGGGTGCACACTACTCCGGTGTCTTCAGTAGTACGGGCCCTATACTACCGTCCACACCGCATCAGCATTCACTCTAAGTCCTCCTCCTTGGATTCCAGATCACAAGTACACTACATCTCACTGGCATAGGCTACCCTTCGGTAGGCCTCCCAACAGCTCCTCACTGCTACCTATTCGCTCTCAAGCATCATATAGCAGCAAAATCATTCCTAGGCTAAGGCATCACAGATCAGGCCACTCTAGTCCTAATATGATCACCTAGCCTACTCTAGCATGCATAATATCTCATAATATCTCATAACACATAAGGTAAGGGTATTTTGGGAAATCACCGTTCGGGCGCTGGCTTATCGTACACACTGCTTCCTTCTGCCTTTCTCAAAATCTTTTATTCTTTTAGAAAAATTGTTTATTTTATGAAAACTTTCTCATCTCCTCAGTTTGAGTTCGGATTCATCCGAAGATGCACCCGAATCCCTCAAACCAAGGCTCTGATACCAACTTGTAACACCCAAATTTTCAAAACAATTTTTCATTTCAAAACATACTTTCCACCACATAAAAATCAAAAAATCATAATAAATCTCTGTATCATCACAAAACATGTCCCAAGATCTCATATAAATAAATCCTCTCTCGTGTGTACGAATCATGCCGGCGCCTTCCCGCGATCCTCACTAGTACCTGAAACACATCACACAACAACTGTAAGCATAAAAGCTTAGTGAGTTCCCCAATATACCACATACAACACATACGCCACTTGAGGCTACAATACGACCCTCCGGTCCGATGTGTCTCAGCGGGACCCTCCAGTCCCGTAGCTCGTTGGACCCTCTGGTCCGGTCATAGCTCGTTGGACCCTTCGGTCCGGTCTGTATCGTTGGACCCTTCGGTCCGGTCTACATCGTTGGACCCTGCGGTCCGGTCTATATCGTTGGACCCTTCGGTCCGGTCTATACAAAACATAACATACATATAACACAATGCACATAATCTCATACATACACATAGCATACAAGACCCTCTGGTCTACACATAAATACCACTCTAGGTAATGTATAATGAGAAGACTCACCTCGGATGTCTCGGATAATATCCTGCCCGTGTATATACTGATCTAGCCTCTGCCTATACACAACATAATCATCTCAATCAATCACGACTCTCTAGGCTAGACTAGACTCTCACATGTCCTCTAAGAAGGCTAAAATGCTATTTTACCCTTCAAACAGTCCACAAGTTCCATTGTTGACCAAACCCAAAAAGTCAACAAAAGTCAACGGTCAACCCTTGACCAGACTCGCCGAGTGCACAAATGTGACTCGACGAGTTCAGTCGTGAACTCGAGTCCTCTATCCCCCTTCTGACTCACTGAGTCATTCCCCCAATTCGGCAAGTCACTCACTGTGTGATTCACGGGAAACCCTAACCCTACTCGCCGAGTCTGCCCTTGGACTCGGCGAGTTCATGTCATGCACAAACTCAATTGACCTCCTGAGGTCAGATCTGTTCCTTAGAACCATAGATCTGACCTTCCCAAGCCTGATAATCACGTAAAGCTTGGATCTTGACACTCATGTGACGCCTAGGAGGCTTTACTTGGTGATTTAGATCCAAAAACAACAACCTGAGCTCATTGCCTCCATAGCTCAACATAAAGCAAGCTGGAATAAGCTCTTTAGACCACTATGGGTCCAGATCCGAAGTCTCAAAGTGAATAGGGGCCATATTCTCACAGCTCCTTCCAATAAAAGACATAAAAACTCTACATCTATGGATTCCTTCAACAAAACAGATAAAGGGGCGACATAATACCTCAAAGATGAAGTCTTTTGCTCGAAATCCCCAGATGCACAACCTCCTTGGTCCCCTCCAAGCTGGAATCACCTCCTTCTTGTAAGAATCAATCACAAAGATCAAGAAATGGCTCCTTTCCTCTCACAAACGCTCTAGCTCTTTTAGGGTTTCTCTCTGGGGTTTGGTAGCCGCAAGTGACGGCCCTAAGGGCCTTTAAATAGGTCCCAAACCCAAGAAATTAGGGTTTCATTAAACAGCGTGGACTCGCCGAGTCCACGTATGGACTCGCCGAGTCCACGTATGGACTCGCCGAGTCCAGTCATTAATCCAGTCCAACAATGCGCGGCTCTACTCGGCGAGTCTAAGCGCCTACTCACCGAGTCCCTCTCCAAAACTCAAAAATAATTAGATCAATACAGTACCTAGAAATCCGGATGTTACATTCATCTTCGTGTATACCAATTCTCACACCTTCCACCTCCTACCTCCCACCACCATCATTACCATAATCGCCCGTCGCCCACCCTATCTGCACCTCCCACCACCACCACCATTCATCTAACTCCAACGAACACACCAAAATGAACACCAAATCACAAAAAATAATCGGAATAACAAGAACATCAGAATATTTGAATACACAAAAAAAAAACCAAAAATGAACACCATTCATCTTCTTTGAATACTTATACACTTATAATCCTAAAATCAGACACGAAAAGCAAAACCAAAGAACCTAAATAGAACATCCAAATCAGAATAAAAAAACATTGAAGAACAATAGGAAATCAGCGGTTTACACGAGGAAGAACAACAAAAAACCGATCTTGGAGGTCCATGTGACAAGAAAACCTGTTGGCAAAAAGCTTTGGCGGTTCGGTTCACTTGGGTTTAGAATCACCTCTTTCCTCCATGAAGCTGAGCTCGTGAAACAATCGATGAACTCAATCTGCGAAACTTTTACTCACATGAAATTAGTGAATCAGAAAACCAAAACGCTTCACAAACGAGATCTCTGATTTTCTCTCTCTAGAAGATTTCTCTCTCCAAAACGCTTGAAGGAGACAGCTCGAGCAAACGTTGACAGCTAGAGGTTGTAAGGTTGTAAAATGGTAATTCCGGTGGATTTACAAAGCTCGCATATCTTCATCTTCTTCAACAACCAGATCTCTGATTTTCTCTCTCGATAAGCTTTCTCTCTCTAAAAATCAAACTTCACCAGAAATCCTTGGGAGGCGAAATAGGATGAAATGTATCTATACAAGATGGAGGATGGCAATGGTAGTTGATTAAGAACTAAGATGATGGAGTTTTGTTGTCGTTCGTCAAAAAAGAGACGGAGTTGGTGTTCAACAAAGCTGAAAGGCGGGTGATGCTTTCTATGAGAAGGTAAGGGTGTCTAGGGTTAAATTGTTTTCCAGGTGGATTAAATGAATGGCAACCAAACAATAAAAGAAATTAATATTAATGCTACGTCAGCATTGTAACCGGGAAACCTATTAAATTCGAGAATAATGATTTAATTAACAGGTCAATAACGAGTTTAACGGTCTATTACGCAAGAAAATTACTTTAGTGAACAAACCGGACAATTAACGAAACTTTAATATGCTACAGTAGCATTTTCCCCATATAATAACACATCTTAAAAAAACCCTAAAAACTTAAATAAAACCCACCATCACTTCAATCTCTTCAAACTCTTTAATCATTATTTTTTTTTCTTTATTTTAATAAAATTAGAATGCTAGTATATGCATACCCTCACTCATATAAATTGTCAAATCATAAAGGATAAACAAGTACTATTGCACTCACAAAGGACCTAAGCATTTTAGGCAGTACGTATACAATTTTCCTTGTATAATCATCCTCGAAAGGTTTGTGCCTCATTAAAGATTTTCATAAGTACGTATAGAATTTCCCTTGTATAATCATCCTCGAAAGGTTTATGCCTCGTTAAAGTTTTTCATACTTTCTTGAATTATTCTGACATAATACTCACCTTTTTAAGAGTCCAATTTTCTTGGAAAATTGGTGCATGGCTTGGAAGAATCACTTAGGCTAAGAGGTATTGAGGGGGCAAGCCATGCATGGGTTCCTATGTGGCACACTAACCCACTAGAGAACACTACCCCCAAGGCTGGTGAGTTGGTTGTGGAGTGGTATAGGAGACAAACGAAGACGCATAAAATGATTGGTTGAAGCTTCGACATTTTCTTTGATTGTAGTTAGACAAAATAAAAATAAAAATAAAAATACTTTTTTCAAATTAAAAAAATTAAAAGATAAATAAAATAGAGTGGTAACCATTTCCAAATGTTAGTGGTTTGATAGTGAGCTTGTAATGGAACTGACGTGACCGCTAAGTTGGCAACACTTTTTGAATGGGTTAAATGTGACCACTCCCCGTGACCTTAAAAAAAAACTAGTGGTTACCCTGGAAGAAGAAAGAGCCGCCTTCGACGCTTATTTGAACATTATTTTATTTTGATCAGGTTAGTTTCTACTATATATAAATTAGTTTCAACTTTTATAATATTTCCTATTCTTATTCTTAATTGGTGGTAATGTAGTATTATTACAGACGAGCCCAATATTATGTGGCGCTTGTGAAAATTGAGGAAGCTATTGAACATACTCCAAATTACTAATATTATTAACACCGGGGAGTCAATAACCGTTTTTTCATTTACAATCGTCGAATCGCTTCAATTTTTAATCTCGACCGTGTAAACTCTCTATTTACAGTTAATTTAGGGCAGTTTGGCAGCCCTCATCCTTCTCCCAACGTTCACTTTTCCCCATGTTCTTCAACCTCCATTGCAGCGGTTCCTCTCCTGTGTCTAAATCTCTACCTTCGTCATTCTCTATAACTCCTCCCACGTTCCCCTGCACACACGAGTACATCTTTATCTCCCCACAACTCAACCTTCAAACTTCCTCGAACCGCTCCTACTTCCTAATCTCTCGAAACTCTAAGCATATAAATAGAGCTCCTACTACCTAATCTCTCGGAACAGACATATGTGCTCCCATTCAATTCCAGGTATCGATTCCCTCTCAAATTATGCTTTGATTTAGAAGGTTTACTATAGTTACTCTTCAATTCTCTTGCTTCATCTCCCCCATCAAAGTGATTAGCTTCAATTTTGTTTTAATCAAAACAATCTAATGTTTTGTGTTTCTACTCACATCTCGTCCACCATTTGATATCAGGTTAGTTTTTAGGGTTCTATGAGTTAAAATATGTTGGTTCGTAGAAGTACTTCTCCGATTTGTTTAATTTATTACTCCTTACATGGGATTGATTAAATAAACTTATGTTTCTGCTTGTGGTTTTCTGTTGTGTTGTTTGTAGCATAGACTGATGGTTTAGGGCTTAAATGAAGAAACTTGAAGCCACAGAATAGGGTTGATCTTTATCTCTAATAGGTTTTATTGTAAGAACCTTTGTGATTCAAAGATGCTCGTAAGAAGACATAAATTACTGAATCATAACTGTTGATGCTAGCTTGGGTTTAATATGCCCCCTTATTGGTATCGCCCTTCTGCTTCTGAAACTTTCTCTAAAACTATTTTCCATATTCTAAAAATTGTTTGAAGTGTGAGTAAGATGTTATATTCTTGATTAAATTAAGGTTGTTATAGAGAAGATGCACAAACATTTAGAATAACTATAGTAAACCTGAAGCTTCAACTTTTGAATTTAAATTCTCTGTTGGGTGATGGCGACTGATCTGGTTCTCATAATCTATTTTCCCCCTTATTTTGTTTTATCTAATTGATTTGCATTTTTTTTTATTTTAATTTTGGTGATGTTTCGGTAGATTATTAAGAGATGTGTGGTTTTGATTTTACTGATGTTTTGATGTAGGTATGATTTAGAGTCTCATTTTGATGTTTTGATGTATTGATGTAGGTATGATTATCATTTTCATTTTTGAGTTTTATATAAGGGTGATTCTTATAGTCAATAGCATACCGCATAATCACTAGCATACCACATATAAATGCATACCATACATATCAGTAGTGAATCTACAATAAACACTACAACTAACTGAATGGGCCGGCCTTGGTGCCTTAGACCCATTGGTATGGTGAGAAGACTCACCTGACACTGCTGAAGTCCCGCGAATAAAACTCTAACTGCTGGATGACAGATTCCCAAACTGTCAACACCAAACAGTACCCAATTAATAATTGGGTTCCAAGCCCAATGTCAAACTCACACTCCAAAGGCCCAATAGACAAGTAATGGGCCAAAGCCCAACATATGGCCCAATTTTCCAAATTGGGCCCAAACCTCTACATGGACTTACTTTAAGGCCCAACCAATTATTCTAGTCCAAACAATTGGCATTTTGATGGCCCAGTAGCTAATAATCCTCAAGGCCCAATTATGACCCACTTATGGCCCAATTTTCCAAGTTGGACCCAAGCCTTTCCAATGGGCCTTATCCTAAAGCCCAATAATTTCCTTAGTCCATAAATATGATCCCAATTGGCCCACAAAGGCCCACATCAGCTTAGTCCAATAAATGGCACAATAAGAACCCAAAACCCAATTAGGGTTTTTCATATGAAATGACGGTTAGGATTAAGTGTTCTATCTTAACCCATTAAGGACTTAATCCATTAAGGACTTAATCCATTAAGTCCAAACATACAATGAAATCGGGCTTGAGTCATCACTTCACTCCAATGGTCCAAAATGCGGGTCCCGATAAGTCCAGACCAATAATCCCAAAATTACGGTTTTCCAAACCCTATTTAGGGTTTCCAACCCAATCATAGCTCAATAGGCCCAATAGCTAGGTCTTTTGATCAATTAGGTTTTATTAGGCCCATTAGGGTTTCATTGGGCCCATTAGGGTTTCTTTGGGCCCACTTTGTCCAAGCATCCCCAAACGAGTCAAAACGCAAACGAGGCACACTGCCACCCAACACGGCGGTTGGTGGCGGCAGGAAGTGGCAGCCACCACCTCACGGTGGTGGTTATGGATTTTTCTATTATTATTCCGGGCACCATTTACAATTTACAACTCAATCCAAATAAAACACACACACACACATACTAATAAAAACACACACACAGCCACCCTTGTGGTGGCCGGCGGTGGCACGTGGTGGTGGTGGCCTTCTCCGAATTTCGGGCAAACGAACACATACCCACGTGACCTACACTGAAACACACCCAAAGATACACACACGCGCCCGAAACAGTAACACCACTACCAACCTAGCGGGGCACGACGGTGGCAGTGGGCTGAGCTTGTAAACGGCAGCAGCGCTGGCAATCGGCGGCAGTCGTGACGATTGGCAGCAGCTTGTGGGGAAACAGCCGCATGGATGCGACGGCTACATCGAAACCCAACAGCAGCCGGTTCAACTGTCCCTCCCACGACCACACTATCAGTTCTAACTCTCGTCTTTTCCGGCGAAGAGAGTAGTGGCTGTGGCGCGTCGGCAGGAAGAAGGAAGAGAACTCGTCTTCGTCGTCGGCGGTGCAGCAACGGTGGCGACCCTTCGACTTCGACGGCGACAATGGTCTGTCGTGGTTTGCGTCCTCGAGTTTGCCGGTGACCGGAGCAGCAAAGGTTCACGCTATGGCGTGGAGATGGCGACTGCGAATGCATGAAGAAGATGGTGACGACTGGGAATAGTGAAGTAGGGTTAGGGTTTACCGGTGGTATTAGGCTTATATACCCGGATCCTTTAAGATCTATCCCATAATCACATAAATGACCCCTCCTTCCATTATTCTTTCCAAATAAAGTCCGAAATTTACCTTTTTAACCCAGCCTTCCGAAATCCTTTACAAATTAAGTCTAATACTTACAAAATAGCCCCTTAGCCTCCAAAATCTTTTCAAAATAAATACCAAAATTACTTTTTAACCCCCGTATAATCCAATTTATAACATTTGGCTCCCCAAAACCAACACCCCACTAAATAATATGGATTTAGGGCGACTATTCGTTCATCAATTTTATCTATTTATTTATTTAATAAACAGGATGTTACAATGTTAAAATCCTGTCACTACTCAGCCCCCGTGGCCATGGAGGTTCACCTACAATGACTCCAAGACATGAGACATAGTCTCATGTTCGCAACGGGGTATTAGTCGATGCACGAAACCCTCGTTAGGGAAGTTGCTTTCCAAAAACAAAAAACAAAAAAAAAAACTTTCTTTTAGAACATTTTAAAAACATTTCATAAATTTTGTATACCAGTTTAATACATTTTATAACATTTTAAAATACTTTTGTTGAATTACAAGTTTAGAACGTTGTATTAAAAAAATTAAAATTTTTATAAAATTCTAATTAAAAGTATAAAAAAGTTGTAATAATTTTAAAACATTTACATTATATATATATATATATATATATATATATATATATATATTTGTTTTTTTATTTGCAAAGTAATATTTTCTTTTTATTTTTTACATACTATTTACTTTAAAAATATTGCATATGCTTAAAAACAATATATATATATATATATATATATATATATATATATATATATATATATATATATATATAAAAGATGCTATATAAAATCTTTCACAAAAATAAAAATATATTTATTAACTTAAAAGAAAATTTTAGAATTGATAAATGATTAATTAATATTTATGATAGTAAGTTTTTGCGAAAATTAAATTAGTAGAAAATTGATTTATCAAATCAAAAGGCTATAAATAGGATAAATAATAAATCATTATGGATGCTTAAAAATAACACTTAGAAAAATAATACAAACAAATATGAAAAATACAATCTCTATTAAAAGTGGCGAAATTGACTTATGAGGGTAATTAACTTTCCGTTTTGTTTACATTTAGACAATTTTTTTTTAATACATTTGACCATTTAACTTATTTAATGTGTTTACATGTTATTATTGTCAAATGAGATAGCCGGTAACAATGTTAATATGTAAACATATTTAATAAGTTAAATGCTCAAATGTGCATTAAAAAGTTATCTAAATATGAACAAAAACCAAAAAATTATTACTCTCATAAGTCATTTTCCCAAAATCTAATTACATAATCAATTTTTTTTCGACACAATGTATGAATATTAGATTGCATATTGTCCAAAAAAATGGCAAGAAATGTACAAATTAAATATTATGATGCGTATAAGATGTTAATTTGATCATTATACATTTATTGATACTACCAAAGTACCAATCACTATTTTATCTTTATAAAACATGGAAATTTTCAAAGTTAACTGTCAAACCAGAAATATATCAAAATCACTGATTTGACTTTCCTTTTTTGTTATTCAATGGTTTAAGTTTTTAGGAGAAACCTAATCTCTGTTCCTGTTATTTACATATTAATTCAATTTTATGATGATAAGATAATCCTCAAAGGTATAATTCCACTCTTTTGAGTTAACATACAAATGTGATGATTTTTTTTTTTGTTTTCAGTTTCTTTATATAATGGAGGCATAAGGGCACAATTTTCGAATCTTAAATATAATCAAAATGTACAAACGGTTATATGTTCGCGTTCTCCTCCCTAATTCATTCGTTTTGATATACCATATGTACAAAACAAATTAAAGATAAATGAGAAATTATATGTTAAAACGAGGTGTTTGGGAGAAATTAACAAGTGGGTTAATAGTGTTTTTTGTTTTATCCTACATGGGTTGAAGGGAAAAGAAAATGACTTATAACTATAAAGGTTTCTTAGTTTTGTAAACTTAGGCACAAAGACTCTTTTACTTTTGATTAAGAAAAACTCTTCTCAATAGAAAAAAAAGGAGCCAAAGCAATGGTAACAAATTTTATTGTCACTTAAGATAACCGATGATAATGGTAACACTTGAATATATTTAACAAATTTGATTACCAAATCTATACAAAAGGAAAAAAAACAAACGTAAAAGTAATTATTCTAATAAGTTAATTTCCCCACTATTTATGGCTCACTTTTATCTAATTATTTTTCCACCCAAAAGCTATTGAATCCTTCAAAAATCTTTAAGCTCGAGATATTAGAAAAGGTATACCCAGTCAACTTTTTTCCTAATGGCAAACATTTGAATCAGATAAATATAAGGTACACCCCATGCCATTGTTTCATCTTTTTTGTTCATGGGGTTTTTCGTTTACATGTCGATTTTCCAAAGAACATACAACAATGTATAGCCTCGTGCGATTGCAAATTAATAATATAGTGGCACTGAAGAAATAGTAATATTTTGCATGTTTCAAGCAAAAAGAAGTTGTAGAAATATTCGATAGAGGCAAAACTCTGGTCACACTTACCAAAGCTCGGCAAAAATTCTTCTACAGCTACACATGTAACTTCATATAGCCATTGATATCCATGTTACAATCAATACAAATAAATCAAATAACTCAGTGAGGCAATACATCAAACAGCTTATCCGCATAACAGAGCCCATCTTCCATTATCTTTCTCATAAATCCTATGTATTAATAGATTCTGGCATATTCTGGCCAGTATCATATTGACATGCCAGGATTTGCATTCAACAGTACCATCTTGTGGGACCCAAAAAGATGGCAAAACACACCTCACCTTCATTTCGTCAATTGGACACCATCAAAGAAGGATTCAAAGTATGGGTCTTATATTATCTTCTTACATCAAGATTCATTTGAAAGTTTGTATAGAAAACTTAAAATTGTTTGTTACAAGAGACTAAATTTATAAAACAATCGGTAGAAGATGAGAGCCAAATGGAAGGTAACCGATTTGGATGATTTAAAATCTTGAATTACCCCAATCTTCATCCCACTCTGCAGATGTCTCTGGAACTCCAGGTTTCCAGCCTTCATCTACATGGCCTTAAATCATACATTTCGTTGAGTTACTTTACATTTAAGTAGTCAAAGATCAACAATAAAAACCGTTTCCCGTTTGCTTTTTTTTTTCAAAAGTATAGAATGGCTTGTAACAAAAAGAGAAAGAAAGAAAATGAGAAACCATGCACTTGAATTTTAAGTTTCTATAAAAGATGTGAGATGATGTTTTTTTGCAATGGTAAACGGTTTTTATTACAAGCCATGTACATGTTTTTTGCAATGAGCTTTTCAATATAATTTATGATTAATGTTCTTATAGGAGGTTAAAGAGAACTCTTTTGAAGGTTCAATACCACGTTCATTTCCTAGACTAGTCTCTTTGCAGGAATTGTAAGCCTTTATTCTCCAAATAATATATAATTCTACATTACAAGTTGGTATTTTGATCTTTTAATTTGCATACACTAAAAATCTAAAATCAAACTGCTCTGGTTCTATAATGTTACAGGAGGATACACAGTTACTTTTACATTAAACAACTGAAGACTAAATAAATATAAAACGCCTTATGAGGCTTACAAAGATGAAGAAAAACTGACCACTAGTAGATAACTTCTACCACTAAAGTAACTACACTTAAAGTAACTACACTTAGGAAAGATAAAAGCGATAGACATTTAATAGAAAAAGGATATAAACATAAATTGACCAAGCCAATCCTGCACAGGGCACGTGTACATGAGTATGCTTTAGGTGTTGTACTTTAACATTCACATCGTATTTTCAATGCAGCTTCCTTCATTTCTAACAGCGCATCTTCGAAACATTTTGCTAATTTTTCTGGGTAAGGAATGATGTCTTTAGCAACAAGAATTTGCATGTCTGCCTTTCCTGCATAACTCACCATATGCATAGTAATTGCCTGGATATATAAAAAAATAAATAAATCACCATCATTAAATTGAATATTTATACCATATATTCATTATTAAAATACTAACAATTTAGAAATTATTACATGTGGTAAGCTTGAAGACGTGGTTCTGATGTAGGTAACCGGGACGCCTGCAATCATAAACTCTTCTCTAGGGCCAATCACATTTGAAATTGTGAAGCTAGTGTTACAAGCTATCCTGTAATTAATCGAACTTACAAACTGAAAACTAAAATTATTAGCGTGAACATAATGCAAGATTAAGTTATTAAGTTATTTGATAATTTTATTTCACCTTTGGTCCCAAGCATTTCATAATAAAGCAACCGATTTTGTATGATAGAAAAGCTTCTAAAGAGAACTTCTTCCTGTCTATCATCATCTTGGCTCTCTTCAAATATTGCAAAGGATCAGACCCATTTGTATGGTAATAAATTGGTAAGAGCATCAGAGCAAATTTGTTTCCCCACCTTGATTTTGAACCACTTTTCATTAATTCAGTGAATTCCTATCAAATTGTCATAATATTCATAATTTATTATTTTAAACACGAACTAGGTTTTGTTTATGTTCATTCGTTTAAGTTAACCGAACAAACGAACTAACACAAACAGATAAATGAATAAATTTTTTTGTTTAAGTTAGTTTGTTTAAGAAATTACATTGCATGTGTTCATTAATGTGATAAACGAACATAAACAATTATCAACTAACGAACATGTAAACATAACTGAACAAAAATATTCAAATAAAAACCGTAAAACTTGACCGCTGATATGTCTGATTGTATTTAACAGTGCCACTTTGATATTTTTACAAAATCTAGAAGTTGTAAAACGTGGCACTTTGATAATTTTACAAAATCTAGAAGTTGTAAAACCTAAACTATTCTTAGAAGCTTAACTTTCACTATCACCAATTTTATAATATATATATATATATATATATATATATATATATATATATATATATATATATATAAAATGTAATATAGCAATATAAAATAAACAAAAAAACGTAATGAATGAACGAGAACATTGGTTGTGGTTATTTGTTTGACTTAATGAAAGAAACTAAGAATTGGACCTTTAATTTGATTTTTTTCTTACATGTATACCATTCCATAACCCAACTATAATAGTATAGAGACTTTCATCTTAGTGTAACATAACATTTGTTTTCAATGTGATGAAAGTGAATTGAGAATAAATATTAGGAAGTATATAACCTGGAGTCCTTGTGATGGCCTCAGATTAACCATGGCGGCACCGGTGATTCGAAGTCCTTCTTTAATAGCTACAAGAGATGGAAATTTTATTATGGAATATTCATATAAATTATAAAATAGAAAGGCTATAATGGAATGTTTATTTACGTTTTGGTGAGTGATCATCCAAATATCTTGATAGCCCCGATGATATTACACCAAAAAGGACGTCGTTGATCGTCTGCAATAAGGAACACAGAATTTGTACAAAAGTTAATCAAATTTATAAAAGAAAATCATGATAACGAGTTTTTGGAAAGTAAAAAAAAAAAAAAAAAAAAAAACAAAAAAAAAAACAAAACCAAAACCAAAACAAAGTTACAAATTTTTGTGTTGACAATTTTGGAGAAGTATTTTTTGATTAATTTATGTGTTTTTTCATCGTGATATGAAATATTGGTCTATATAATGTCCTAACATTATGTTACTATATATAGACATTGCATTATTGCTATTCGTCCTCACATGGGTTACCGTTTGAACTTTTTTACAAATTATATTAAGGGTTGGTTCGTAATAACAGTGGTTCGTTAGTCGTCCAATATTGTACGTTGTAACTATTGCTAATTAACCATGTTCAATAAATATGTAAATTATTTTTTAAGGTAATAAATAAGTATATATTACTACAAAGTTATAATAATAATAATAATAATAATAATAATAATAGAAGGGTAGTTAAAATATACTATTTTTTCTCTTAGATTTTTGTGTTTATGTATTTCAGACCCATCCGAAAGGGTAGACAATAGAGGCTATCGTTCAAGACTCATCTTTTAAATGAGCCAAAAAATTTTATAAGCTTTATTGATATATTAGACAATATCGATCTTGAAGATATTATTAATAATTTTGTATCTCAAAAAGCTAGAATAAGTATTTTTCTTTAAATATATGAATTTTTGTAATCGAAAATATTATATTTAGAAGCTAGTATGAATAATTTTATTTCAATTATTGAGTTATTATAAAAAAGTTAATGAAATTTATATATTTTAAGAGTTTTTTTCGTCTGTCGTTTTGAACCCAAAATATGTTTAGAACGGCCATGATGTATTTATTTATATTTAATCTCTAAATAATATCTAAAATATGTGTGTTATATAGTATTTATAAATTAAAAATAAAAATACAATTAATAAAAAGTAATAGGAATATTAATAATAAAAAATAATCATTACTTAATTATTACAAGTATTATGGTGTCTATTTAGTAAAATATTTTGTTTATTTAGCCAACCTCATAAAAAAATAATATATATTAAAATAAAGAGATGATGTTTCTTTTTGACGTTTTATTTCCTTACATTTTTTTAACGTTTTGTTCAAATGATTTTTTCTATTTTTTACTTTTTGTTTGAATATATTTTTATAATACTTTTTTTTACGTTTTGTTTGTCTATACTTAATACAAGATTATGTTATGTCCTTTTATAATCTGGTTTTTTTAAAACTCAAACTTATTCCAACGAAATGAATAATTATTAAAATCTTTAAAAAATCGGATAAAGACTTTCGAAAAAATAGTTTTTCATCGGATAAATATCTTGATTTTTTAAAAGTGGTTCTCGTGTGTGCACATGTATAACTCAAAAACCAATAAAATGTCAAAAAAAAAACACCATTAAGTAACGTATTTGAACAAAAAGTCAATATAAAATAAATATAATATTTAAAAATATAAAGATAAGCAAAACGTTAAAAAACAACATTGTATTTGAAAAAAAGCGTAAAAAACAAATACTAATAATAAGACTATATATATATATATATATATATATATATATATATATATATATTAAATTTTAGATTCTTTCTGAAATCTGAAATATCAATCTGAAATATATTTTTAATAGAAAAAATATTTTGATTTGACATAAAATAGTATGAAATTCCAAAAAAAAAGGTTATTTTTTTAGTAAATAACTTTAAATTATTATTTTTTTTAAATTGTACATTAAAATAGTTAGTTTTATATGACAAAATTGCAAAATTGGTTCCTATGGTATACATTTTTTTGGATTTTAGTCCAAACCATGACTTTTTTGGATTGGTGGTCATTTTGAGCTAGTTTCGTTGCGTTTTGGTCCTCTGAATAGTGAAATGAGTGTAATACACTTGGGTATTTTTTTTTCATTTCTTTTTTAAATCTAACACTAATTTATTCAATTTAATAATTAAAAAAATAAAAAGGGTCTCTCTCTTTCTCTCTCTGTCTCATAAAAAACCCATATTTATTAACCCTAGATCTGATTTCCCTTTCCTTTCTCCATCTCCACTGAGTTCTGCTTATTCGTCGATTCTCCAGCTTCGACGAGTCTGAGTCGCCGATAATCGATGAATTCAACAAACTATAATTCACATCATCTTCTGGAAACAGATGGTCCTCCTCTGATTTCTCATTCTCTTTTCTCCATCTGATTTCTCCTTCTCTTTTCTCCATCTCTACTATCCACTGAGTTCTGCTCCTCCTCATCATCCACCATCGTCATTGCCACACGGTCCTACTTTTGGAAACACAAATTTGTATTGGAAAGAAAATGACATGGGGAATTTGTTTTGGGTGTTCTTTTATTCATCTGTGACTGATTTGCAGGACGAATAATATGGGTATGTAAGAGAAGAAGGAGGTCGATGGAAGAAGTTCAAAAGCCACCTTCATCCGCATCTCTTCTTCCCATCGTCGGAAACCACCTCTTCCCCAATCTCCCTTCACTGCAGGGCTGCTACAACACCACCACGGTATATCATCGACACTATCCTCCTTTCTCCTTCTCGATTTCTCTTTTTCTCTATCATCATCCAATATCTCGGTTTGAATTCTGGTTTGGTTTATATGTTTGATTTGTGGATTTGATTTATGGGTTTGAATGGGTTTTGATCTATAGGTTTGTGTTTTTGATTTCATGTGGTAGAGTTTGTTGAAGTCTTGTCTAGCGGATGAAGGAGAGAGAGTTTCAGATCTGGTGAACTGATGAAGGTGAAAACTGAATGAAAATAGTGAAGATGAATTTTTTTCTTGAACATAAGCCCCATTTGGATTGTATATTTGATCTAATATGAAGATTTTCTTGGGAAGATCAATTGATGGAGAGAGAGGGTGGGCCTCATATTTTTAATTAATAAAACATTAAATTAAATAGAAAAAAAAGAAAAATATATCAGAAAGGCATTACAGTCATTTCACTATTCAGAGAGACCAAAAAGCTTAAAATGACAATCAATCCAAAAAAATCGTGGTTTGAACTAAAACCCAAAAAAATACATACCACAGCAACCATTTTTACAATTTTTTCTTTTTATAAATATCCATTTGTTTAATATTATGTCTACCATTAAACTAAGCAACCTCACACCCATAAGCACACATAAGTTTGAGAATGTAGTTGCTTAAGGGTGAATGGAGTCGACATAGCAGGGTAGGGTAGATGGCCGACAGTATTCGTGGGCACGAATCTGAACAACAGAGGACATCTCTTATTGAAGGTTATTACGGGTTAACTAAGCCGTGAAATAATCTCTCTCTCTCTCTTATTTAAAAAAATCATATACTCATATAAATAATCCTTTATAATATTTCAAAACCACACATCTTCTTTCATCCCATTCCAATTCTTTTAATTTTCACAATAATTCAATTTAAATTCAATTTCATTTGAAATGGATGTTATTCCTAGCCAGTCGAAAGATGTATATAATGGTTTATACAGGAAGAAGTGGAGTCCGCATCAAATTGCTTCTAAATAGAAAGACATGTGGGAAAAAGTTAAAAAGTTTAATGTTATTTCACCTACAAGATGAATGTCCGGGAGTTCGTAGTTTCCGATAAATGCCCGGGAGTTCGTAGTATAACATGAAAAATTTTCGATACGAGGCGATGTGAAATATTTTTTAAAATCACTCTAGATTTAAAAAAAAAACAATAATTGTTGTTGGATTTAATTTGTTGTTTTGTCTTTTAATTTACCGTGTGTTTTCTTTTCATTTTATTGTTCTTTTTGGATTTAATTTACATTTTATTGTAGTATTATTTTTAATTAAATGCTACTTTTATTTTTATTTTAATACTTTTTTTTAGTTTTAAATTAGTAAAACTTTAATCTAAAATATAAAAAGTAAAATAAAATGTGAGTGGTTGGGAAGGATAGAAATATGAGTTTGTATGTGTTATTAGATGTGAGGTGGACAAAAGAAAAGGGAGAAAATGTGACAACAAAGTGAGTTGGAAGGTGTTGGAACAGTGGATATCCTCCACCCTAATATGTATATAGAAGGTTTTCGATATGTAACTATAAGTTTGAGATTAACTACTTTAATGAAATATGAAACTTACTGTGCTTACGAAGGCGTTCTTAACCATTTTCATATCATCAAGGCTAAACCTCGCGGTGGCCAGTTTCCTCGGCCACAGCTCCACTCCTGCTCCGCCTCTCACCACCGTCTTCTTGTCCCGAACCCACATAGACCTCAAAAAAAACTCAAACGTATAAATCAACGTAAACCATATCATTTTCAGCAACTTCCAGAATCTTTTTCCGGCACTCTCTCTCCGGTCGCTTCTAGAAGATGGAGGTAGTTCGATCGTCGGCATCTTATCGGCGTCGCTGACTTTTCTACACATAGTCAACATCAAAGACAGGAGAGACACTCCGTCACCGAGCGAGTGATGGAGACGCAGCACGACGCACTTGTGCGCCGGCAAGATATGTACCTCCCACAGAGGCTTATCGGTGCTGAGCGGACATGAGACTGTTAGGTCGGCGATGTAGTCGTTGACTGCCGCCTCGTCGTCATCGTTGCTGCCGTCAACGGCGTCAGGGAGAAAGATGATATGCCGGTCGATGTCGAGTTCGACTTTTTTCCAGCGTTCACGGCCATGATTATCTTTGACCAAAAGGCTGGTGAATCTTGGGTGGTTTATAATGAGAGAATCAGAGATGACAGATCGTACAAGTTGTATTCCGACAGGACGATCTAGTCCGAGAACACAGTTGATGATCTGATCCATTGCCGGCTGCACCAACACGCGGCCAGCGGGTGTTAGTGGTTCGTCTACATGAATATTCATTCTTAGGGACAGATTCAGGCGTTGGGTCGTGTTGGTGGTTTAGACACAGGGATTTTTCTTGCGTCAATTTACACCTTATAAATAATAGCTTGTGTAGCTAGGTTGTCTACGTAATAAGATATTTTTAGTTATGTGTATTTTACACTCCCTCGAATATTGACTTTTTTTTTTTTTTTTGCCAAAAATAGACATGCATGATCTTCCTTACGTATCTCAAGAGTGATAAAAAACTGAGGAAGTATACACATGAGTTGTACCAAAGTCTAGAGAACAATTACCAACACACTCATTTTTGTCAAACTAAACAAACAACCAATCATGATATGCCAGATATTTCCATTCCCAACCAGAAAGAAGCTCCACCATATCTATGGTGGCGGTGGTGGTGCTGGTTCAAGGCCTACGCGGTGGTGGTCCTAATTTTTGAATGTTTAATAAAATGAAAAAAAAAAACAGTTTATTTTGTTTAACAGAATTAATGGACTATTTCTAAGTAACTTGATTTTTTCTATGATTTATTTGTAAATCATTTTTTTTTAAATGGAATAAAATTTTGTAACGTAACACACTGTTTATGTAAAATTTTAATTAAACTTTAGGTTTTATTTTAAAGCCAACTAGAAAATAAACAAGGTAGCCGAAGTGATGATTCACCTTGCTTTAATAAGAAACAAACAAACAAATAAATAATACCCGTAGATTTCATAATTTATAAACAAAAATATTTTGTTTAAAAGGGAAAAAAATGCTATAATTTCCATAAGATACAAAAAAAAAAAAAAAAAAAAAAAAATCATTGTCTCATAAGTCTTAAGGGTGTTGGGAATGCTTATTTAAAAGAATCTATGTTTTAGCTTATTTGATATGAAAACAAAATTTTATAAAAATAATGTTTAGATTAATTTATTTAATGCCAAAACGCCAAAACTTAATAAGACGATAAATTGTTTGTGTTTGACGAATTCCATTTATATGTATAATGATGAAGTATGACTTATCTAAAGTTTTTGTAATAGTGACAATAAATAAATAAAGGAGAATTTCGTATAAAATATCATATTTGTCCAACCTAATTTCTAAATATCATATTTATCATTCGTAAGTTTTTAAAATATCATATTTGCCCTATTCTATTTTTTAAATAGTTTTTTATATTTTAAAATCGTTATTAGGTTTAAAATATTTTTAATTATAAAAATAAATAAAATGACCATATTAGCCCTATTATAATTAAATTGACCATTCTCCCTTCGAATTCAACTGAAAGTCCACATTTCTAATTCTTCTACATCTCCGACTGCCATTCAATTTCTTAAACGGGGTATACCGATTCATCTTAATTTTTCATCATTTTCCACACAAAAATTGCTCAAGATTATTTCATTGATTTAGTAGTATTGATTGAAATTTAGTTGAAAAAAGAGTGATTATTGTTGTTCTTCATTTTCTGTGAGCAAAAAAACAACAATACGTAGGTCAAAATCTTTTATTAGTATTTTATAATGTTTTAAAATCCTAAAACTGGAACAAATATTTTTTTTTAATGGATGAAGGAGTCCTGTAAGTATCTCACACATTTAGAGGAAATTTTTTATAGTTTTAAACTAATTAATTTTCTTGAATGGGATGAATCGCAGGTGTATGTAGCATTTGACCCACATCGCAGAAACATCATATGTGAAGCTTTTGGATGCTTTTACTTCAAATATAAAAGCTTTACTACATAATATATGTGTATTTTTATATTTCAAATTCTATAACATAATAAAAGGTTGGCTTTTTAATTCTAAAAATTGCACAGTCAAAATTTCCCTTTACTATGGAAGAGCTAGGCAATATTATTGAATGTTGCAAAGCAAAGGATTGCATTTGAAGTATTTCTTCTTTATCTTGTCGCATGTATAACTTATTGTATTTGACAAGTTTGTTTTTTATCCTTTCATAGATTTGTGAACATCTAGTAGACGATGATGAACTGCATAATAGTGAAGGGTAATATGGTCAAACTGTTTATTGATAAGTTATAATGATTTTAGAATATAAAAAAGATTCTGAAATGTTTTAAAAATAAATAAAAAATAGATTTGGGTAAATACGATATTTTAAAATTTAAGAAGGGTAAATATGATATTTAGATTTTAGGTTGGGCAAATACGATATTTTGAAGCTTAATAAGGGTATATAGGAAATTCTCCCTAAATAAAAAAGGAATTAATTTATACAAAACTAAGTCAATAAATTATTTTATTATTCTTTTATTCAAACACTTAAAATAGTCTATTATTGGTGTTAAACCGTCACAAGTCAATACATACTTCACCTAAGAAATCTCAAACACCCCTTTAATTGTATCAAATAAACTAATATAAGACCAATGACTATATGTAACATCTTAAAAATCAAAGTAAATTTAAACTTTTCAAAACAACTCATTCACTAAAAAAGTGTTTACAAAACCATTATTTCCAAAAGCATTATTTAAAATCAGAGTCTCCCAAGACCAACGACATAAAAATCAGGATGTGTACGGTCACACCTTCGTCTTGCCATGGTCCTCTGAAATACCTGAAACATTAAACTGAAACTGTAAGCACGAAGCTTAGTGAGTTCCCCCAAAGTACCACCATACAATACACATAACAACAACAACATCATGCATATAGATCCTTCAGCCTAACTGGACCGCCTCGTAGGCCTATAAACTATCTGAACCGCTAACAGAACCTTCATCATGACTGGACCGCCTCACCGGCCTTCAGCCTATTTGGACTGTTCTCCAGGTCTTCGACCTGACTTGTCCCCCTCACGGGCCTTGAGTCTATGTGGGCCGCCCTGGGTCTCTTGGCCTTCAGTCTCCACTGGTCCGCCTCAACCCAAACACACATAACATGTCGACATATACATAATAGATAAACATATAACCAGTCAACAAATAGGAAGCAGATCTAACATATCTCTAATCATAACAACATCCTATATACCAGGATACCGATCTAACAGATCACTACATCATAGCAAAATCCTATATACCATGATACAGATCTAACAGACCACTACAACATACTACCATATCACAGGATATCCAATCCAATGGGTTGGCTTTGGTGCCTTCGACCCATAAGTATAGTGAGGAAAACTCACTTTACAGTCTGAACAACAGCTGATGAGGTCCCGACTCTGAGTATCAGCTCTAACTGCCACCTGTCCAACAAAATAACCAATACTCAACCACAATCCAAAATACCCAGAATACCCTTAAGTCAAACTTGGTCAAAGTCCATAAGTCAACTGAGTTAACCCAACCGAGTGGACCCAGTGAGTGTACGCGGGGCGCACTCGCGTTAACTGGAAACAAGGTGGCTGACTGAGTACGCTCAGCGTACACGTAGGTACGCATAGCGTACCCACAATATTTTCTCTTTTCATATTAAGAGCTTAATACTTCGACTTAATACGTCCAATTGCAGATCCATGGCCAAAATATCAAAAAGAGTCATAAAGTTTCCAACTTTATGACCTTGCATGTCCAATAAGTGACCAAATCTCAACATCTTAATGCATTAAGACCCTCAATAACATGCATGGAGCAAAATTAACCATCCAACCCACATTTTTATGACTTAAGACCCTTCCTAAGGTCTGAAAGGACAGCTCATTGAGTTAAGAACATGCTATGTTCATGAATCACCACATATGGGACAAAAAGAACCAAAAATCAAACCCAACACAAGATCTAAATGAAACTTCACCAAGTCTAGAACTTTATACCTCCAACTGATGTCAAAAGATGGTGAGATTCTGGATCTAAAGAGCTTCACTCGTCTAAGATGGTCTTCACTCCTTTCCTTCTTCTTCAAAGGCACAAAACATACACACTCAAGCTTAGAAATGCTTGACAAGATGGATTAGGGTTGAAAAAATATTCTAAGACGATGGAGGGTGATGAAGTGGGAGGAAATGAGGCCATAATAGGGTTTAAATACGAGCCAAAACCTAAAAATTAGGGTTTGCATGCTTCACACGTACACCTTGCGTATAAGATATACACTCAGCGTACTAGGGCGCGCCCTAGTACGCTCATCGTACACACGTACGCACCACGTACTCCCCCAAGCCCAAAATTACGAAAATGCCACTAGGGCCCTTTTTGCACTCTTTTTTTTACTTAGGGACCAAAATGAATTATAATTCAATTATAGGGACAAAATTAAAAGTACCTCATCATCGAGATGTTATAGTATAACGCCGACGCACTGCGTGGTAAGTGTCACATGGCATATCAGTGGTGAGGTAACACCACACCGTGTGGTGTTTTTTGTGCGGTAACCACCCCCAAGAGAGATGAACACATTGTGCCTCTTTCTCTTTTCTCTTCCACCTTCAACGTGTAATTTTGTTATAATTTATTTAACACTTTATAAATACTAACCTTTTAACCTTCAATTTTACACAAACTTCTATCACCATTCAATCCTTCAATTATTTTTACATAAAAATGGATTCCAACAATTCTCTCATCAACTTCACCCCAAGATACAATCGAAAAAAATAGCGTGCTACTAGATCAACAATACCTAGTAGAAACGTTTTTGCTTTAAATTTGCCTATGCCACCTTATCGACCGCAAATAGTAACCCTTATTTATTCACCCTATTTTCATTTTCAAAATATGAAAAAATTTTATCATATGCCAACCCTTACCCCAAACATATTCAACAATTTCTCGGATCTTCCCAAATATGTTCCGGAAATCCAACCCCTGTCCGATCCGGAAGTCGAGTTCGTTTCGGAAACCCAATTGTCAGCTAAAGACTGTTGGATTAGGTGTCTAAGCACATAACTATAATTGGTATGTACTTGACCCGAGAGTAGCATTGTTCATTTCGGGTTGCCTTCACTAAAGTAATTTGACAGGATGGATATTTGAGAAAGAGGTTATTTGTGATTTATTAATATATTATAAAAATAATATATTAACTGAGAAATCATATTATTTAATTAGTATTGATCAAGAATTAATTTAGAATTAATTCAGTGATCAAAAGAGACTAATTAAATTTGCAGGGTCTGATTATGTAAATCAGTGATATTTATAGCTTGGGCCAATGATCCATGTTGATTAGGAATGGACTAAATCTTTGTGAGAGTCCATGAAGAGTTAGTCCATAAGGCTAATAAGTTATTGGATTAAAAGCCCAAGTGAATTAGGGTTTACAAGTTGAAACCCTAGGAATTCCAAACTATAAAATAAGCCCCTAGCTTGTTAAAATCGGCCCTAAGACTCCTAAGGTGTATGCCTAGCCGATTTTGAGATTCATAACCTTTCTCTTATATTCATCCATTTGCTATTGGTGTTTGTGACTTGTTTGAGGCATCACACTTGGGGTGCTAAGCTCTTGAAAGGCCAAAACTTTAGTAGCTACAACAAAGAGGTAATCTTCTAACTGGTTTTATGATTCATGTATCAAATTTTGTATGCTAGTTAGGCTTCATGCTTTGGAAAATAATATTGCATGTATAACTAGAGAAAACTTAGATCCAAAGCATTAGGGTTGTATGTGCACCATAGGGATGTTAGAGTACATAATACCCAACAGTGGTATCAGAGACATGGGTGTTTTTTGTTATATAGATGCATTGGTTAATTGTTCAAAGTTGAAAAAAATTGGAAAAATGTTGTCTGACTGCTGCACTCGACGAGTCCCATCAGTGGACTCGACGATTTGGATCATATGGAGATGAACTCGACGAGTCCATAGCCTGACTCGACGAGTTGGGCAGTCTGTTGGTAGATTTTTCGAGTTTTTGGCTAGTTTTTGGATTACGATCATTACCACAAACTGTTTTTGACTTATAAAAAATCGTTTTTATGATAAGGTAATGATTATCCTCATCTAATTAAAAGATAATTGTCAAAATTTCAAGATTATTGTTAGTTTATATGATAAGCTAATTTATTTGTAATTTTTGATTTGAATTGTCTTGCTATATGAACTTGATTAGGTCAAATTGGTAAAAGATAAAATTATGATTATTTTATTAGTTTAAAATTTGATCTAAATGTTTTTGAAGAGTTACAAAATTTGTCATCAAGTTTTGGAACTCAAAAGTTTTTTAAGGAGTTACGAAAAAAAAATATTAGTTAAATTGATCTAAATGTTTTTGAAGAGTTTCATAACTTGTTCTCAAGTTATGGAACTTGAAAAGTCTCATTCATGAAACAAATTAACTCCTTAAGTTATGGAATTCAAGAGTCTTGAAAGGTTACAAAACTTGTCATCAAGTTTAAGAATCTAAAAGGTTTTGAAGAGTTTCAAAACTTGCCCTCAAGTTTTGGAATTTTTTAAATTTCATTAAAAGTTTTAATTGTGAAATATTAAAATTCTAAACCTTTTGGCTTCATAACTTAAATTTAGACTTAAAAGTTTAATTATGGTTTTGTTGATAATTAATTAAAAGAGTATTAAAAAATCCATAATTATATGGTTTGAGTTTAGTTAAATTAAAGGTCTAGTTTAATTAATAGATTAAACCACCTAGTATTTTAAATGTATAAAATACATCATTATACTATATAACATTAAAAGTCTAATGTATTATATATGTATAAGTTAAAAGTCAGTCTTACCGTTAGTAGGCCTCATTCACAAAGTTGGTCTATAAGGGGTGTTTAAGGAAGTAGCCTGTAAAATGACCGCCATTGGGTATCCATTCTTACCCACTACACTCTTGACTAGTGGAGGGTCGTTAGCCGAACGGGTTTACTGGGACATTTAAATCCTCATTAAAAGTATAATGAAATATAAAGTAACTAAATTTTTATAAATTCCCAATCTTAGTTACTTAGGAAAAATGTGAATTTGATGCTAACCCATGAAATTGCACATTGCACCTTATTGGTCAGTTAGTGGAGCGTGTGTGGTTAACCAACACACTAATTTAGACTAATGAAGGATGACAATGGGTAGCTCGTGAATTATCATTGATCAATGGAGCGTGTGTGGTTAACCGGCATATTGATTAGGTGATTAATGACATCGAGAGTACCAAGCTAATTTGCATGGTTATTCACACCTTGTTTGTGATCCTCGGTATCCCAGTCACAAACTTGAAAGGCATAATCAAGATTAAACATGCCATTGAAAAGTTCAATGAATCTCAAAAGAATCTAGGAATTTCAATTCATTTAAAACCTAATATTCATTTTCATTTTTCATGGTGGAAATTGGTAAATCGTCATTTACCTACCTTCAAATATTTTGCAATTGGATTACGGCATCCCTCTTCCGAATTGCAGAATATTGTGTTGGGTCCTAGCCTTAATATTTCATTTGGGTGTTATATTAAGGACTTAAATCAATTAACTTGAATTTCTCCCTTGTAGATGTCTAATTCTGACAACTATGGTCTTCCCGATTTTTTTTTGAAAAATGGCTTCCCTCATGAAGATGATGTTCCACGCTTCAATCATGAAAATGGAAATCATATTTCACTTCCTCCACCTCCTCCAATAATTCTCCCTGACCCACATTTTCGTCGACTTGAAAAGTTCAAGGTCACTCAAACCCTATTGGCAAGCAAACACAAGGATGGAAAGTCTGTATGTGCTCACGTCTTGGAGATGAAGTTGCATATTGACAGGCTGAGAATGTTGGGTGTCAAAGTCTCGAGGAAGTTGGTTGTTGACTTGGTTCTTCAATCACTTCCTAATTCATATAGTGAGTTCATTAAAGACTTCTATATGACAGACCACGACATGACCCTTATCGATCTTACTTATTTGCTTATTGCTGCCGAATCAACAATGATTTGCGCACTGGTAATGCAAATTTGATTGGAAGATCTACTTCCCAAACTTCCATGGACATTAACAATGACGACATTGGAAGTCCAGAAAAGCTTTCTCTTCCCAATGGAAAGGGATTGGCCAAGGTCAAACCGTTTGACCAAATGGTAAAGAGAAAGGCTAAGTTTATGATTGTCCCGTGTACCATTCCGAGAGAGTCTGTTTTCTTCTATTTCCAAGAGAAGGGGCATTGGTTGCGAAGCTTCCCTGACTACCTGAGAGATCTAAGAGATGGTAAAATCAAATTGTATGGTTCTACTTCAGGTAAGTTCACTATCTAACTCTATTAAGTTCCTACTTATAGATTCTTAATACATGATGTGATAAGATTGCATTTTGATGTTTTGTAGGATCAAAGAAGAGAAAGGAAGCTTGAAAGAAGAGTAAGTTGATTCTGATCGCGAAGAGATGGATTTCGATCGCATGGTTCGATGATTAGATTTTTGAGTTGCTGCTTAGGAGTTATGATAGATTTCTTAGGAATAGATAGCAACATAGTTTTCATTTGTATTTGCATTGTAAGGACAAGTTTTTCCGCACTTTTTATAAATAAAGAAAATTTTGATTTTGTCTTATTTTATATTTCCTTGAAATGGCATTTGTGAAAATTGGTGTTCATATATTTAATAGCAATATTGAAAATGACTGATTCTTAGTTATGTCAATTGTGGTAGTGTCGTAATTTTCTAAGTAAGGAAAGATTCTCATCGCTCAAGTTTCAATTGGACAGAAACTTGGAATCATATGATTTGAATCATGTGATGTATGAAAATCTTGGTACTTGGGAAATTGAGACTAATTCCTTGTTTGCGTGTATATGTAAGTCAAGTGAAAGATGAAAGGATCTAGTACACAATGATGTGCACTTGTCAGATCCACCATGAAGAATGATAAAGACTATTCGTCATGATTTACTAAAGGTTTAGTAAATATGGTTATAATTACAAGACTAAGCTTAATTCTAATACCTTGCAAAGTTTCAAAGTATAGCAGAACGAATAAAAAGAATCAATTAGGCAGAAAGATAAAAGTTTCTCGAATCTAAAAGGAAATGAGAGTACTTTAGTATCATGTTTTATGATCATCCTTATGATTATGGAACCATGTCTCAATTGATCCTCTAAGGATACCTTAGTGTATTTATATGACTAAGGAGAGGTATCGGGAATTGTTAAAATGGTTAAAATCAAAAGGACGAGTCATACTTCGTTCCAATATCAAGTCTTAGAGTCATACTCCAAGATTGTACATTGAGTGACACATCTTAAGTAGGTTTATAATGCCTCGTGAAATGTGGAGTAGAAATGTTTCTTATTCTTGCACATTTGAAATTGGTAGTTGTGATGTTTTGGATAAAACAAAGATCAACTAAGACCAATTATATGAAGTGTTGTCTTGATAGGATCTCACACTAACTCTTGAATATTTGTTTGTCAAGGAATGTTTCTTGACAAGAGAATATTATATGTCAAGAGGACAGTGGGAGTCTTAATAGTCCTAAATAGTTTCAAGAACTAATCAAGAATAAATCTATTGTTTATCACTAGCACACGAGTTAAGGTTTGCAACCTATCGTGTTGACATATTCTTGTTTCTGTGCCCATTCCAGTTAAAGTTGACTATGCATGTGAGTTCTGTGAGTTCTCAATTGTTTGCATAAGGAAAAGCACTTTGATCAGTGAAAGTTTATTGATCAGTAGGGGTGATCTGCTCAACAACTTGGAAGACATGGTAGGCCCTTGTGCTGCCAAGTGGCAAGAAATTAAGATTGAACAAGTTCAGTCCATATGAGTTTGAATTTGTCATAGACCTTGTCTTATGATAATGGTTGGAAATGACAAATTCACATGGATAGGAACACATACACCATTAAATCTAAGTGGTAAGGTTTCTCTCCAATTTATGAAAATGATTGTGAGGAAACACTTTCACTAAGTAGATTTTGAGAAGATAGCAGTTGTGTTAATTGCGTTCTCAAATTCGATTATGATTACGGCATCCCTCTTCATAGTTCGAATTGTGAGAAATGGAAAATAGTTTGGACATTCAGAACTTATTGTTCTAAGTTCTGAAATAGTTTAAGCACACATATGAGCTTTCTAATAAAAAGTGTATGAGCTTAGGTAAAGGCTTATCGAAGCATCTCGTATCAGAAATCTGACCTTTGGTAAGAAAGTCAATAAGTATTGATTTCTAGAAGCCCAGCTGAAGTCTGGATATACGTCAAAGCTAGTGGGAGCATAAATGTTATGCTAGTAACAAAATAATTGTTATGATAGTGGGAGCATAATTATTACATTAAGTATTGCGAGTTAGCAATGCTAATTATAGAAAACAAAAGTTTGCAAAGTTGTACAGTTTGAAAATTTGTTTTGCTATAATTAAGGGAGAGGAACTCATACTTCATTTCAAATATAAAAGCTTAGATTGAGATTTTAATAGAATTTAGTCATGAACATATATGAATGTTATGATGAAATGATTCAACATAAGGAAATTCTATATATGGAAATGTTATAGCGAGAGACTGGTAAAGTATCATGTATTTATGCAAGACATTATGAATCGTGTCCCATATGCTTCGGATATAGGATTGATTGGATATGCTATAATATTCACGTGTTATAATTTTCAAAATGCCTAGGGCATTAAGAAGGAAAATGGAACAGAACCGTATATAACCAAAGTTTTTAAACAACTGTTAAGGACAATCCAAGGTTCGCCAAAGATTGGTTGCTTATGTACAGTTGGAAGTATAGTAATGGATGGACCATATTGACATGATTATGAATAGATATGATTGTCACATGGCAAATATGGAAATGTTTCCATAACAGGAGTTGGATATTAAGAATCTATATGTAAGTTAGAAACTTTCATGCAAGAAAGATGTTCAAAGGAATGTACTTTGAATATGAGACTTCGTATCTGTGGAATTGTCTTGTAACAATCTCTAGTGGAGTAAATTGTAATATCATTGTCCAAGTATTTGTGACTTTGGTGCATTGACATTACAAAAGGATCATTGCATGATAGTTTAGAATCTAACATATTCTAATAGTGACAAGAATTTGGTATTCTTACACTTATGATAAAAATTTGGATTGTGAAATGAGCATCATTGGAAATATGTTCAAATGATCTATATCACAAAGTAAGGACCATAGATAAACATAGTGTGCATGCTTGGAGCATGGGATAACTATTGTTTTAATTCAAGTATTAAGTTGATTAATCGAAACATTATACAATGAATAATGTGTAATCAATATGGTGATTAAATAAAAGGTGTTTTATTTATATTCAAAAATTTTGAGACCATATTGAATTCGATTATTCTTGTGTTTCACTTTGCATGTTTTGACTTCCCGAATAATAAGATTATTCAAACTATCCACAGTCGATCATACTTTGGAAGTAGGTATTGAGGTAAGACTGTCATGAATGCGACTGTAGATTGTCTAAGTGTTTAGACATGACGCAAGTTTGTTGCAGTGTTCATGAGTACTCCTGTAATAAGATTTGAGTATTGGATTAAACCCACGCTCATCTGAATCACTTCATGGATTTCATCACGAGTGATTGTGAGACGATAATATCTTATATTCTTGAAACGGAGACATATAGTTGCAGTTTACAAGTCGATTGCACATTGATGATGTGTAAACGCACCAGTAACTTGGTGTTATAAAATGCATTATTGTGTGTGATTTAATGAGTAAATAGAGAAAACATATGAGTCGAATTTTATCCGTTCCATTTACCCTAAGAGAGATAAAAGCGATATATGTGGGCCCCTCGATGATTTAGTGATGACAACCTAAGCGCTTGGCCAAGCCTGGACTGATTTGATTTGTTCAATTAGTCAGTCGTCATAAATCGGAAATCGGGAAACAACACATGGACAGAGAGAATGATTAGAATCCATGTCTCATGTCCATACGATATCTAGAATGGAGGAATATATGATCCCTTATCTAATGGACGCGTCATTGATTTGTTTAGAGTTCGACAATGGCTTTTTGAGAGCTATGATTACTAGTCGGTTCTTCAAGTCGTACTTGCAGTTATAGTTATTAGACTTATTCAAGTGCTAGTCTGTTCTTCAAGTCGTAATTGCCAGTCGGTTCTAAGCCCATAACTATAATTGGTATGTACTTGACCCGAGAGTAGCATGGTCCATTTCGGGTTGCCTTCACCAAAGCAATTTGACAGGATGGATATTTGAGAAAGAAGTTATTTGTGATTTATTAATATATTATAAGAATAATATATTAATTGAGAAATCGTATTATTTAATTAGTATTGATCAAGATTAATTTGGAATTAATTCAGTGATCAAAAGAGACTAATTAAATTTGTAGGGACTGATTATGTAAATCAGTGATATTTATAGTTTGGGCCAATGATCCATGTGATTAGGAATGGACTAAATCTTTGTGAGAGTCCATGAAGAGTTAGTCCATAAGGCTAATAAGTTATTGGATTAAAAGCCCAAGTGAATTAGGGTTTACAAGTTGAAACCCTAGGAATTCCAAACTATAAAATAAGCCCCTAGCTTGTTAAAATCGGCCCTAAGACTTCTAAGGTGTATGCCTAGCCGATTATGAGCTTCATAACCTTTCTCTTATATTCATCCATTTGCTCTTGGTGTTTGTGACTTGTTTGAGGCATCACACTTGGGGTGCTAAGCTCTTGAAAGGCCAAAACTTTACAAGCTACAACAAAGAGGTAATATTCTAACTGGTTTTACAAAGTTCAATGGGTTGTATAACAATCTAAAAACTCAACACAAGAGCGAACAAACTGATGAAAACGTTTTTGAGGCGACAATAGATATCCATCGTTTGGAAAAATAATGCAAAGCCATTCAAATATGTCAAGTTTTGGAAAGTTGTAACCAATAGTCTGAAATGGCGAGAGATAGATAAGATAATCGTTGAAGTCGATGCATCAAAAAGAACAAAAATATATGAGACAAATTACACAACTTCCTCGTATTCTCATTTTGGTTTAGACTTAAACAACGATGACGAGCTTGAACTAGAAGAAAAATTTTGTTCGATATGTAGAGATAAAGTGAAAAAGAAACCGTCTTCAATTAATGCATCGGGATTCAGCCAAACTGAGTAAATGTAAAATCAAAGAAAAAGCTTGTAGGGGAGTAAGAAGATACCATTTTCAAGACGTAAGGAAGTAAAGCGAGGGTGCTGGAAAAATAATTTGACTTTGAGTTACATATTAAAAATAAGAGTGGGGGAATAGATCTCCTACTCTGACTATTTGTATGTAATGCAATACTAAAATTCTTCAAAAAGTGGTCACAACTTAAACAACATTAAATATTATATTATTTATGTAACGTGCCAAAAAACATATATTTTTTTAAAAAGACAATTCTAATTAAAACCAATAATGTAACATCTATAATTTTCAGGTATTCGCTTTTAATCCTTGGGTTGTGTTTTGTTTTCAAGAATAGTCCCCAATGGCATTTTCGTTATTTCCGAATGCAGCTTAGTACGTTGGGCGTACTCGGTTCTGTGCTAGTATGCTAAGCACACGCTGGTATGTAGGGCATACCCAACTAGGGTATAAACCGTATTTTTTAGGGTTTGTACCATATTTAAGCACCTTTATAGCCTCATGCACCCTTTTATCTTCAGTACCCCTTCCTCATTTTGAAACCATAAGAGTGTGAGTGCTTTGTGAAGCTTGAAGATCCCATTTTGGTCTCATTGTGGAGCCTAGGTGTAGAAGGAAGAACCTTGAGGTGGTGGTGTTTCACTCAAGTCTTTGGATCCATCATTTCCTCTTCATTATGCATCTTGTGGAGGTACAAAGCTTCAATCTTGGTGCATGTTTCTTATGGATCTAGTTGTAGCTCAAAGTTATCACATTTTTGTCCCAAACTTGGTCTTTGTGAGTAGGTGAGACCCCAAGACGTTTTGAGTTGTCCTTTTAAAGGTTTTAGGGTGTTTTAAGTCATAACAATGGGTTCTTGGTCATTATATGCAATAACTAGTTTGTCTTAATGGGTAAAGAAGTTAGGGTTTTTGGAGCTAAGGTCTTAATAGCCATGCTAGACCATAAAGTTGGAAACTTTATGGTTAAGGACATATTTTTGAGATTAGATCTGGACTTTGGACGTAAGTGCTTAAGGATTAAGCACTAAATAGCTTAAGAGGAGAGCAGTCGCGTACGTTGGGTGTACCACAGGGTACGCTGTGCGTACGTGGTCAGCTCCTCGACTCTGGTCAACCATGGTACACCCCGCGTACTCATTGAGTCAACTCGGTTGACTCAGATGACTTTGAACTGGATTTTTGCTAGGGTTTGACCTAGGGATATTTTAGGTATTTTGCCCTATATACTGAGATTGTGTCCTTGAATTTATTAAGGTGATTGGTAGAGTTGATATCGGAGCGGCGTGCTATTCAGTTTCCTTATCTGTTTGTGAGGTGAGTTTTCTCACTATATCCATGGGTCCAAGGCACCAAAGCCGGACCATTACTTGTTATGTGGAATGCTAGTTGTCTCCGTGATGCTTGCATGAAAGACCAGGATATGGCCCCTGGCAATTATATGAAAGACCAGGATCTGGCCCCTAGCACTTGAATGTAAGACCGGGATTTGGCCCTTGTCATTCCAAGGAAAGACCATGGGGGTAGCCCATGGCACTTGTATGTTTTGTGTGTGTGGTATTTTGAGGAATTCACTAAGTTTTGTGCTTATAGTTTATGTTATGGTTTCAGGTACTTCCGTTTCTAAAGGGAAGGGCCCGACGTGATGGCACAACATCCTCCCCTCATGATTTCCGCATTTGAAATAATTATACTCTAATGTTTTCACCTATATTTTGGGTTATTACACATAAGTCATCCAATTCATTGCTCCCAAAATCATAATCATAAAATCAAGTATCAAATATCATATTTCAAACAAAAATCCATGAATGTTGTGTACAATCACATATTTGCTTTCCCCCTATTCTCATAAGTACGTGAAACATTTAAATCCACAACTATAAGCCAAAGCTTAATGAGTTCCCGAAAATACCCCACACAACAATACACATACAATGCATGCAAACATGAGCCTTCAGTCTAACTGGACAGCCTCGCAAGGCCTACAATACACTTCGACCGCTCTCTTGAGCCTACAACTTATAGATACACCACTCTCTTGAGCCTACAACATGGGGCTAGACCACTTTCCTTTAGCCTACAGTATCAACTAGACCGCCCAGGTATCTTGGCCTATAGCACAGATCAGGACCGCCTTAACCTAACCACAATATGTCGACATATGCAAACAAACAATAATAACCAACAAATACATGTAATCATAATGATCTACCAATCTAACAGATCGCCACCGTATATCAACACCCTACATACAAAGGATACACACTACAAACAATCAAACAATCAACAAAGCTCGAACGAAACAAAGACTGGTGCTACGAGCCACTTATACAACAATCAGAGGCATATCCTCAATCTATAGCCTAAAACCCCTCTTGGTGAAAAGTTAGTGGTCAAAGTCCACCCTAGCCGACCACCACATTGAAACATCCCAAAAATACGGTCCAAAAATTTCATTTTTAATTATTAATAAAACCATAGTTATCAAATCATTACATAAAATCATAAGTCATTGTATCTCAAAACATCCTAAACATCTGTCAAATATATTAGAGTAAAAACATCCCAGGCTATAATCATGGTGTGTGCACTGCAGTCATCCCGAGCTCTTCCACTTGCTACTGGAAGTACCGGAAATAAAAAACTAAAAACTGTAAGCACGAAGCTTAGTGAGTCTCTCCAAACTACCACATACCATACACATAATCACATAATAACATATCATGGGCCTTGCCCGCTACATCAGGCCCCGCCCGGCATCAGACAAGTTCGGCATCAGGCCTCACCCGGCATCAGACCGAGATCCGGCATCGGGCCCCGCCCGGTATCGAGAAAAGATCGATATACTTATAACATATCAACAAATACACATAAATAATCACATAACATAAACATATAAACATTCCTCGGGCCCCGCCCGACATCGGACCGAAATCCGGAAGTATACAAACATTCCTCGGGCATTGCCCGACATCGGATCGTAATCCGGAAACATACAAAACATACACATGAAAGAATCATGAAGACATCAAGCATACAAACGTTCCTTGGGCACTTCCCACCATTGGATCAGAATCCGGAAGCATATAAATCTACATCGGGTGCTGCCCGACATAGGACCTTAGTCCAGAATATACTAACATACATAAACGGGCCGACATTGGTGCCTTCGACCCGTTCCTACAGGAGGAAACTCACCTCGCAAAGCTGAATGCAGAATCTCACGATAAGGAATCTCTAACGGCTGCTCCAACGACTCCCCGACTATCATTATCACAATAACACTTTGTCAAAATCCAATTATCCTTCTTTAGGGTAAAATGACCATTTTACTCCCTGGTCTAATTTGGACCATAACCTAGGCCCAATTCCATCTCACCTTTCCAAGCCCAATAATGGCCCACTAATGGCCTAATTTTCTAAATTGGTCCCAACTCCTCAAATGGGCCTTCCCTTAAGCCTAAACATGTCCTTAACCCAATAACTAACTCCTGATGGCACACTAAGGCCCAATAGCTAAAAATTCCAAAGATTAGCCCAAACCGAGGCCCAAACGATGAAGAATCTGAATCCAGTGAGTACGTGGGGCGTACTCCTCTGTACGCTAAGCGTACGGGCTGCATGGCTTGTACGCTACGTGTACGGGCTTGTAGGCCCATCGTACTAACATCTTAAGCCATAAACTTCAAAAGGGCTTAATCCCTTAAGACCTTAAGCTCCAAACACAGATTTGAGCCCACTAAAGTGTCTTAACCCATAAAGTCGATTACTTGGTGGCTTGCAACCCACCAAATGGACCCAAACTTGAAATATGACAACTAACTTCCATGGAAAGGACTAGAACTCATGCATGGTCACAAAAAGACCTTCAAGACTGAAACTTTTCTGTTCTTGGGACTCATATAGCACTAAGAGTGGCAACCCTAAGCCTAGAAACGGATTTGAACCATAAAAATCCATTCGTGGGACCTAAATAGGTCCAAAACACCATTAACATAGATCTAAGCATACATGAGGCAAGTTGAGAGTTTTTTACCTCAAATTAGTGCTAAATGGTGATGCTATCTCAGATCCTTGAGCTCAAGCTACTCAAGTTCTTCTTCTCCCTCCAAGCTTCAAAACACCACAATGAGCTTCACCAGGACAAAATCACACAAAGATGTGGAAAGGTAGGCGTTCTAGGGTTTCTGAGGTTGAGAGGCTGGTAAGGAGGCCAGGGTTTGGGAGATAATGTTGTATTTATATGGCTTAAACCCTAAAAATTAGGGTTTTGAGTCTGCTCGCGTACGCGACGCGTACTCCTTGGTATGCTGTGCGTACGCGCATGAACCCCCCACATCCAATGCTGCACTACGCCCGCGTACGCCAAGCTTACGCGCAACGTACATCTTCGGGTAGCCCAATAAACAAATGGCCCACTCGCTAAAGCCAAACTCAACAATCCAATATTAAACTCATAGTCCCACAATTAATTATAAGGAAATTAAATAATCACCATTACCTCAAGTCACGGGTGTTACACTTCTCCCCCACTTGAATCAAACTTCGTCCTCGAAGTCCGCTGCCCTTAATAACTCCGAATTATGCTCCCTCATCTCCTCCTCGGGCTCCCAAGTCCACTCTGACCCCTTGCGGTGCAGCCACTGCACCTTTACCAACTCTACCCTCTTGTTCCTCAGCTCCTTCGTTTTCCTGTCGAGAATGGCTACTGGTCTCTCGATGTAGTTCAGACTGTCATCAACATGAATATCCTCTAAAGGAACAACTGCGGAGTCATCCACTAAGCACTTCCGTAGCTGGGAGACATGAAATGTGTTGTGGATCTGGCTGAGCTCTGTTGGAAGATCCAAATGATAGGCAACCCGGCCCACCCGAGCCAAAACCCTGAACGGACCGATGTACTTGGGGCCCAACTTTCCCCGCTTCCTGAACCGGATGACACATTTCCAAGGTGACACCTTCAGGAGAACCATGTCGCCCACCTGAAACTCTAAGTCTGAACGACGCTTGTCGGCATAGCTTTTCTGCCGACTCTAAGCAGTCTGAAGCCTGCTCCGGACCTGCTGAATCTTCTCAGTGGTCTTAAGCACCACGTCGGTACTCCTGATGACTCTCTGACCGACCTCGCCCCAACAGATTGGGGTCCTACACTTCCTCCCATAGAGCATCTCTAAGGGAGGTCGATCTATGCTAGCGTGGTAGTTGTTGTTATACGAAAATTTCGCTAACGGAAGATACGTATCCCAGCTCCCTCCAAAATCTTATACACACGTACGCATCATGTCCTCTAGAGTCTGAACCGTCCTCTCACTTTGCCCATCTGTCTGAGGGTGAAAAGCGGTACTGAAGTGAAGACGAGTACCCATCTCGTCATGAAACTGTTGGATAAGGTGTCTAAGTCCATAACTATTTGTGGTATGTACTTTACGCGACCCGACATGGTCCATTTGGGTTGCATGGCACCATGCAATTGGATAAACTAAAATGAGAGAAATAACACTTATGGTTTATTAATATATTATAAGTTCTAATATATTAATAATATTATTTAATTAGTTTGATCAAGAATTAATTTAGAATTAATTAAGTGATCAAAAGATAACTAATTAAATATATGGGTAGATTATGTAAATCTTCCATATCTTATATAGTGGGCTAAGAGGCTCCATGGATTATCAAGTTGGGTTCCACCCATAGGATGCTCCATGGATGCCCCATGGGAGTTACAAACCCATGGGTCATGGAAATGAAGAGTCATGACACATTAGGGTTTACATGGTGTAACCCTAGAGGTGTCAACACTATATAAGAAACCCATTCTCCACCAAAATCGGCTACACATTAAGAAACAAGAGGGCTAGAGCCGATTTTGCAAGTGTAAGATTCTCTCAAAGTTTACTCCTTTGCATTTGGTGTTGTGTGAAGCATTTGAGGCATCACACTTGGGGTGCTAGGCTCACAAGGTTTCAAGGATCATAATCAACAACAAGGTAAGTTATTCTATCTTTCATTCAAGTTAAAAATGTTCCTCATGTATGCTAGATAGGAATATAACCTTGGAATTCAACTTTGCATGATTATTAGACAAACATAGATCCAAGGTTATTAGGGTTGCATGTACACTTAGGAAGTGTTAGAATGCTCAAAACCCATCAGTGGTATCAGAGTCTAGGTTCGTTTGTTGTTTTTTTTTGTGCAAACAGGTTGAAAAAAAATTGTTTTTCTGTTTTCTGCTCGTATGAAAGTTTGCACATTTGTTGCTGGAAATGGACTAGAAACATTACCCTAAAATGTTTTGATGTTTTAAAGCTTGTTTTAGATGGTGTAATGTTTATGCTAATCCATTTACAATGGCAATGATTAAAATTACAAGTTTTTTTTAAGTGTAATTTTTGATTCTTGAAAGTGTTCATATTCATGTTCTTGAACTTATGAAGATTAGATGATCATAGGAATTGTTTGTAACCTTCATGGTAGTTTAATTCATGATCATAATGTGTTTTAATGGAGTCCATAACTTGTCCTCAAGTTATGGAAAACCAAAAGTCTCACTTTTATTAAAGCCATTAAAAGAACACAAGAGTTATAAAAATGAAGAGTCTTCATTTTTATTACTCAATTAATTCATAAGTTATAAGAAATGAAAAGTTTTGGAAGTTTACAAAACTTGCCCTCAAGTTTTGGAACATGTAAAGTCTTGATTAAAACTTTAGTTCCAACCCTTAGAATTTTAAAAGTTAAAATTCAACCCTTATACTTTATAATATTATAAGTTACTAATATATATATATATATATATATATATATATATATATATATATATATATATATATATATATATATATGTATAACGTCAAGTCGTCTTACCGCTAGTACGCCTCATTCACGAAGCCGGTCTATAAGGGAGGGGGGGTATAAGGTTGTTGCCTATAAAATGGCAACTTAATGGGTGTCCACTCTCACCCACCGCTTCCTTGATCGGTGGAGGGTCGTTAGCCGAACGGGTAAGACAAGGACTTATAAATTCTCATTAAAAGTATGATGAATATTATAAAGTAACTAAATGCTTTTATTAAATTCCCAATCTTAGTTACTTTAGGAAAATGTGAATAAGGTGCTAATCCATGAAATTACACTTTACACTTTGTTTAAGTCGTTGGTGGAGCGTGTGTGGTTAACCGGCACACTAACTTGGACTTAACAAGTTAGGTAAAGGGTGACTTAAAGTTTATTATAGGTCGGTGGAGCTCGTGTGGTTAACCGGCACATCGATTGAGTAATAAACATTGAGTGTACCAAGTGATTTGCATGGTTACTTCACACCTCGTTTTGTGATCCTCGGTATCCCAGTCACAAAACTTGGAGGGCACACTCGAGATTGAAACATGCCTTTGAAAAGTTCATTGAATCTCAAAAGAATCTAGGAATTTCTAAGAACCAATTAAAAACCTAATATCTATATTTCGTTTTTCATGGTGGAAATTGGTGAATCGTCATTCACCTACCTTTCAAATATGTTATAGCTTGGATTACGGCATACCTCTTCTAAGTTATAATATATTGTGATTGGATTGTAGCCTTAATATTACATTTGGGTGTTTTATTAAGGACTCTCTTAATATCTAAACTAATCTTGTTCTCTTCTTTCAGATGTCTTCAAACAATGCTGCTTCTGGCTCTAATCCTAATGGCTCCTTTACCCTTATGAACTTGTGTGGGAAAGTCACTTTTGATGGATCCAACTTCAATGAATGGATCAGAAACATCAGGATGATTACCCGCTACGAGGACAAAGAATATGTCCTTGACAAGGAGCTTAAGGAGATTGATGAGACCACTGCAACTCCCCAGGAGATCGCTGACTTCCGGGCACATGAAAGGGATGCTACAAAAGTGGCATGCATCATGTTGGCCACCATAACAGTGGAACTCCAAAAGTCCTATGAGGACTTCTACCCTTTTGAAATGCACCAAGATCTGATGGAAAGATACCATCAAAGTGCACGACAAGAGAGGTATGAAATCATATGCTCTATCATAACAACCATGATGAAGGACGGGGAATCCGTCACGAGCCACATGCAGAAAATGTAAAGGTATGTGGATCGGTTGCTGAAGCTTAATGTGAACTTCCCTGAGGAGCTTGCAATAGATATCATTTTGCACTCCTTACCATCGTGCTATGATCAATTCTGCATGACATATCACATGAATAAGGAAGAGGTCACACTCAGCAAACTTCAGGGACTCCTTAAGACCGCAGAAACAGGTCTTAAGGGTAAGTCAGTTGTTAACACTCCTACTCCAAACTCCGCCCCGGTTTTGGCAATCTGGAAAGGTAGAGGGAAGAAGAGGAAGAGCTCTTCGAAGGGTACCAAGGCTAGGACCCTTGATGGCTCTTCTTCAAGTGGAACCAAGAAAGGTTTTGTCACTCCTTCTTCTGACCCTAAAGAGGCTGAATGCTTCTATTTCCATGAAAAGTCACATTGGAAGCGGAACTGCCCAAAGTACCAGCAAGATGTGAAGGATGGGAAAGTTAAACCCAACCATGCAGGTATTTACACTATCTTATCTAATAACTCACCCCATTCTAACTCTTGGGTCCTTGATACCGGTTGTGGTATTCATATCTGTTCTAATTTGCAGGGACTAAGAAGAAGTGAGAATGTGGAGCATGAAAGAATAAACTTAATCATGGGGAATAGGAAAGCTTTACCTGTCACCAAGATTGGAGTTTATACTTTATCGCTAAGTAGTGGGTTTAGTTTAGATTTGAATAAATGTTGTTATTTGCCAGAAATGGCAAGAAATATTATTTCCTTTCATGCATTGTATAAACAAGGTTTCACCTTTTCATTTGATAATGAAGTTGGTTCGATTAATGTTTTCTTTAATAATGTTCTTTATTTTAAAGCATTACCTTGTGATGGTGTGTATGAAACTGTATCTGTGGTTGATAACTTAGGAAATAATGTATTGTGTATTGATTCTGTTAATGATAATAACTTGGATAAAGCATCATTATGGCATTGTCGTCTTGGACATATAAGCAAGAAACGCATAGGCCAACTCCAAAAGGATGGAGTATTGGAGTCATTTGACCTAAAGTCAGATGATAGTTGCGAATCATGCTTACTTGGAAAAATGACAAAGTCACCCTTCACAGGCTCTTGTGAGAGGGGTGAAGGTTTGTTGGATCTTATACACACGGATGTGTGTGGGCCCTTCAAACATGCCACAAGGGATGCTAATCGTTATTATTTGACTTTTACTGATGATTACAGTAGATATGAATATGTCTACTTAATCAAGCATAAGTCAGAGACTTTTGAGAGGTTTAAAGATTTTAAACAGGAAGTCGAGAATCAATTGGGCAGGAACATTAAGATGCTTCGATCCGATTGAGGTGGTGAGTATCTTAGTTCAGAGTTCCTCGACTATCTTAGGGAATGTGGGATTGTCTCACAATTGACACCTCCCAGGACACCGCAGTTGAATGGTGTAGCTGAGAGGCGTAATCGAACCTTGTTGGATATGGTTCGTTCCATGATGAGTCGAGCTTCGCTACCAATCTCATATTGGGGGTATGCCTTAGAGACTGCCGCCCATATCTTTAATCTAGTTCCCACAAAGAAAGTTGCCAAAACTCCTCATGAGATGTGGACTAGTAAAGTACCCAAACTAGACCACATTAAGATTTGGGGTTGCGAGGCTTTCGTGAGACGCGAGACTCATGATAAGCTCAAACCTCGAAGTGAGAGGTGTATTTTCATCGGCTACCCATAGAAATCCTTTGGTTACCTCTTCTACAGACCTAGTGAGAATGTGGTCTTTGTAGCTAGGAGGGCTTTCTTTCGAGAGAGAGAGTTCATAAGCCAAGGAGACAGTGGGAGGCAAGTTGACCTTGAATAAATTCAAGAGGCAAGTGGTGAAGGAACTTCAAACCCTAGCACTCAACTTGAGGAGGAAACTTCTGTTGAGCCAATTGACAAGTCTGTACCTCTGAGGCGTTCCACAAGGGTTAGGTATGCACCTGAGCATTACTATGGATTCCATATTACTGCGGAAGGTGATACACTTATCAGTGATGAGACACTGATAGGTCTGGATGAACCTAACAGTTACGCGGAAGTCATGGCAGGCCCTGAGTCAGCCAAGTGGAAAGAGGCAATGGATAGCGAGATACAGTCCATGTATGACAATCAAGTTTGGAACTTGGTTGAGAATGTACCAGGTCGTAAGACTGTACGGTGCAAATGGATCTTCAAGAAGAAGACCGACATGGATGGTAATGTACACACTTATAAGGCACAACTGGTTGTAAAGGGTTTCTCACAAACTCCGAGAGTTGATTATGGTGAGACCTTTTCTCCAGTGGCCAAGATTAAGTCTATTAGGGTTCTGTTAGCCATAGCTGCATTTCATGACTATGAAATATGGCAAATGGATGTCAAAACCGCTTTCCTTAATGGAAAGTTGGCTGAGGATGTTTACATGAGTCAGCCAGAGGGTTTTGTGAATACAGAGTACCCTAATAAAGTGTGTAAGCTTGAGAAATCCATTTATGGGTTAAAGCAAGCACCTCGCAGATGGAATCTTTGCTTTGATGAGAAAGTCAAAGAATTTGGCTTTTCTAGGAGTGAAGATGAATCTTGTGTATATGTCAAGGCTAGTGGGAGTATAGTTAGTTTTTTGGTATTGTATGTGGATGACATACTACTCATAGGAAATGACATCCCAACTCTGCAGGAAGTTAAGTCCTGGCTTGGGAAGTGTTTCTCTATGAAGGACCTAGGAGAAGCTGCCTATATTCTAGGGATAAGGATCTTGAGAGACCGGAGTAAAAGACTAATTGGACTTAGTCAGAGTACCTACTTGGATAAGGTGCTGAAGAGATTCGGCATGCAGGACTCCAAGAAAGGAGAGTTACCCATCCAGAGTAACGCCAGATTGAGTAAGACACAAAGCCCTAGTACTGAGGCTGAGATAGCAGAAATGAGTCGAATACCTTATGCTTCGGCTGTAGGATCGATCATGTATGCTATGACGTGTACTCGACCTGATGTAGCCTTTGCTTTGAGCATGGTTAGCAGGTATCAGGGGAAATCTGGCAAGGCACACTGGACTGCGGTAAAGAATATCCTCAAGTACCTACGGAGGACTAAGGACTGGGTCCTTACCCTCGGTGGGAGTGAAGACTTGAGAGTTGTAGGGTATAGTGATGCTAGCTTTCAGACTGATAGGGATAATTTCCGCTCTCAGTCAGGCTGGGTCTTTACCTTAAATGGAGGAGCAATTTCTTGGAAGAGTTCCAAGCAAGAGACAGTGGCTGATTCAACTTGCGAATCAGAGTATATAGCAGCTAGCGAGGCAGCAAAGGAGGCGATATGGCTGAAGAACTTCATTGGAGACCTTGGAGTTGTACCAGCTATTAAAGAGCCAATGGAGATTTTCTGTGATAGTGAAAGTGCAGTTGCCTTAGCCAAGGAACCAAGGGATCACGGGAGATCCAGACACATCGACAGAAAATACCATTTCATCAGACATCGAAAAGAAGAAGGACTCCTCGTGGCAAAGAGGGTATCATCGGATGAGAATCCAGCAGATCCCCTCACGAAAGGACTGACTCGGGTTAAGCATCTCCAGCATGCTCGGAGCATAGGGCTGAAGGATGATATTAGATTTAGTAGTTAGATAACCTTGAAATTTGTAAAGTGTAATTGACATTAGATGATGAATAAAAGGTGTTTTATTTATGAGTAAAGTGTTGCTATCTCTTGTCGATCGTTTACTATATTTCTTTTGCATGTTTTGACTTCCAGAATAATTATGTTTGGTATATCATATTATTCGAACCTCCACAGTCGGTCATATGTCGGAAGTAGGTATGAATCAAGACTGTCATGATTGGTTGCAGAGGTCTAAGTTGTTGGACATGGCTACAACACTCATGAGTGCTCATAAGTTCTGAGCATTGGACTCAACCCACGCTCACTGGAATCACTTCATGGAATTTATCTCGAGTGATCGTGAGACGGTAATATCATATAAGTCTTCAAACCTAGATATATGATTTGTTACTTATGAGTTGGTTATGCATTGATTGTACGAAAACGCATTGGTAACTCGATGTTATAAAACGTGCTCTTGTGTATAATTCAATGAGTAGTAGAACAAACATATGAGTCGAAGTTTATCTGTTCCTTCTTGGATTAGAAGCTGATATCTGGGCCCCTCGATGATTTTGTTTTGACCTATGTACCGGGCCCGGTCAGAACTAAGTTGATGTGTTCAACTAAGTTCTTTGTCAAACAAATCGGAAATCGGGAAACAAACTGCTGGACAATAAGTAAGACATTGTTCCATGTATTTGTCCGGCTGATATCTAGAACAGAGGATTATATGATCACTTATCTTAAATGGCGTATCATCATCTTCTCAGTTCCGAGAGACCTTGAAAGAGCTACGATTGCCGATCGGTTCCTGAAGTATTGCAGTTATAGTTATTAGACTTATCCAAGTGGGAGACTGTTGGATAAGGTGTCTAAGTCCATAACTATTTCTGATATGTACTTGACCCGACCCGGCATGGTCTATTTGGGTTGCATGGCACCATGCAATTGGATAAACTAAAATGAGAGAAATAACACTTATGGTTTATTAATATATTATAAGTTCTAATATATTAATAATATTATTTAATTAGTTTGATCAAGAATTAATTAAGTGATCAAAAGATAACTAATTAAATATATGGGTAGATTATGTAAATCTTCCATATCTTATATAGTGGGCTAAGAGGCTCCATGGATTATCAAGTTGGGTTCCACCCATAGGATGCTCCATGGGAGTTACAAACCCATGGGTCATGGAAATGAAGAGTCATGACACATTAGGGTTTACATGGTGTAACCCTAGAGGTGTCAACACTATATAAGAAACCCATTCTCCACCAAAATCGGCTACACATTAAGAAACAAGAGGGCTAGAGCCGATTTTGCAAGTGTAAGATTCTCTCAAAGTTTACTCCTTTGTATTTGGTGTTGTGTGAAGCATTTGAGGCATCACACTTGGGGTGCTAGGTTCACAAGGTTTCAAGGATCATAATCAACAACAAGGTAAGTTATTCTATCTTTCATTCAAGTTAAAAATGTTCCCCATGTATGCTAGATAGGAATATTACCTTGGAATTCAACTTTGCATGATTATTAGACAAACATAGATCCAAGGTTATTAGGGTTGCATGTACACTTAGGAAGTGTTAGAATGCTCAAAACCCTTCAGAAACCGCTTCCAGAATCTGGAAGTGAAACGAACATCTCGGTCTGACACAACCGAAACCGACACTCCATGACATGCCACTACCTCGCGTACGTAGATCTCGGCTATATAATCTCCTGGATCGGGATGAAATAAGCGCTCTTGGTCAACCGATCCACGATGACCCATATCGAATCCACTCTACGTGCGATCCTGGGAAGTTTTATGATGAAATCCATAGTGATGTCTTCCCATTTCCACACGGAAATATCCAACGGCTGCATCTTGCCGTGAGGTCGCTGGTGTTCGACCTTGACTTTCTTGCAAGTCAAGCACCGCTCCACTTACCATGCTATGTCCCGCTTCATGCAGGGCCACCAATAATCAGGGTGAAGATCCCAATACATCTTCGTCGCCCCGAGGTGGATGGAGAATCTCGACTTGTGAGCCTCATCCATCAGAACCTGGCGTACCCCGCCCTAGTAAGGAACCCAAACCCTCTGATGCAGGGTCAAGAACCCACGACTGTCATAATCAAATGAGGCCACCAGGCTGTAACGCCCGTAGATCCAGGCTAGTCAATCTGGAGATAATAGGGGTCGAAAACGACTTTTCGACAAAATATTATTTAGAATAAATAATCTTAACCAAGTTGTAGAATATGTCTCAAGGGTTCCGTACATATAAAGAACGCCGAAATCCGAGTTATAACGAAGAAGTTATGACCCGTCGAAGTTTCGCGATGGAACCGGCACGACACCGGGAAACGTAAATAGTGAATTTACGATAGAGCAACTTTTTGCCTTAGAGACCTAAACTAAAGTCGTAGAATACGTTAAACCGAGAGCGTCCATAAAAAGAACGCCCAAATCTGACTTCGTATGAGGAAGTTATGATTTTTCGAAGTTTCGGTTTAGCAGTGTACAGCCCGAAGTTCGAATATTAGACCGAGCGGTTTTTAGCCGACACAACCTAAACGAGAATTGAAGATCTCATTAATAATAGCGTAATGATAAAAAGACAGACGAAAACGGACATCGGATGAAGAAGTTATGAATTTTTAACGGACCAATCATGTCCCGGCCTGTTAAAAATATAACTTTTAAAATAAAGTCAAAATTAGCCGACGGAGTCTAAACGAAAGTTGTAGAGTACGTTCCCGCCTACGCGTGGATATAAAGAACGTCGAAAGCGGAGCTCGTATGTGAAAGATACAAAATTTTAAAGTTTAGACTCGAATTTGCGAAGCCTGTTGCTCGATTGATAACGTGGCAAGATCCTAGCCGTTGCTTGCTGATCACGCCTCGCTGCGGATGAAGGACACGTCGTCCCTTCGCTACGCCCCGCGTCCGAAATTGGGTACGCCCGACGTACTTGATCTTGTGTGGTCCGAGAGATGACCACGTAGCCCCACCGAAGCCTCGCCACCTGTACCCTATCCGAAGTTACGCCCCGCGTAACTTGATGAACGCGCAGCGTAGGTCCGAAGTCCAGCGCTTATAAATAGGCTGCGAACCTTTCCGAGTTTTTCACACCAATTCTCTTTCTCTCTCTAATTTCTTTCTCTCTCTAGGGTTTTTAACCCCCCTAAAGCCTAAGTGAAAACCCTAGCACCCGAAGGAAGCCCCGAGGCTCCCGGAGTCCCGAGAAAAAGGGTCTTTCAGTTTGGAAACGCTGCTCTGAGCAAAGCCCGGTTTTCTTTAAAATCCGCTGTAAGTGAGCTACGCCTATGAAAATTTTAATATAGCTTTTAAATAATTATAGTAATGTTATTAGATCCTTAAAATAATTATTCGGGCTATTATTATGAGTTATATAGAGTGTTGTTTAACGCTTATATAATAATAATAATAGCTAGACTATTAATTAGTCGCGGTTAACGTTAGACTAAACCCTAGTGGTATTGATACTAGGTTTTGTCAAGGGAAAATTGTTTTGAGATAACGAAGTGCTGTCCGAGTTCTGAGTCACCACCTTAACAAATGAGTGCATAGTTACTTTCATCTTACACATAGATACAAAGTATTTTATATAAATTACGTGCTATGTGTGCATATTATCTGAATACTTGTTGTCTATGCTGGATGAACGATTTTATACAAGTTTTAAATGATTTAAACTGTATATGTATTTTATATCTACAAAATGTGTTGGGTAAAACATGGGTAGATGAAATAGTTGCTGTGTGACAAGAACAAAATGATGAGAGGTGATATAGACCACGAGATAAGGGTGAGAGGTGAACCATGAGAGAAGCCTTATACCCGAGTGTTGGCCCCGTCATCTAGCAGAGTATGGATGACAACCACGGACTATTCTAGACAGTCCAGTGGAACACTAACAGGCTCGCAACCTGTAGGTGTATTTGAACTGTGTATTCACCAGCTGTACTCTAAAAACCCATTGATACGTATTGTGAGTGGATTCTCGGAAACAATACTGTCGATAAACGAGATAACCATGGCGACTATGAGACTTAGTGCCTAAACCCTGGCGACTATGCGACGTAGTGCCTGTTGTATAAACCCTGGCGACTATGAGACTTAGTGCCTAAACCCTGGCGACTATGAGACTTAGTGCCCGTCGAGTAAACCCTGGCAACGATGGATTTCGTGCCGATTCCTTAGGATGATCCTTAGGAATGAATGAACGAGGAATAGCTAATTCTTAGGGTAGATCCTTAAGAGTAAAGAAGATAATGGGGATGGGTAATTGGGTTGATTGTTTGTTGTTTAAACATAATAATTATATTATTGTGGGTTGAAAACCCTATGTACTCACCAGGTTTCCCAACCTGAACCACTCAAGCTTATATGTATCACAGGTGTCGATACGAAGCTACTTTACACTGAGAGATTTAAAAGTGATGTAGATCACTAGTGTAATTAATGTAAGTTCTGTTTATGCTTATGTTTCTGTATTGACAATGACATCCCAATGTTTTGAAAATGAATAAAAAATACATTTCCTCGGAAATGCTTTGATAACCTATTTATCATGTTTTCTGGGAACAAATTCCGCAACATTTTTGTTAAAAGAAGTACTCTGATTTTTATAAAGCATAAACAAAATCGGTCTTTTCTGGCCGTGAAAATGGGGATGTCACAGTTGGTATCAGAGCATTAGTTTAAGCGAACTAGGAATATGGATTTATTTCTAGACTTAAACTTAGAATGCTAAGCAATGATTGTGAGGAGTGTGTCTAATAAAATTTAGGTAATACACCTGAATAGACCCAACCACTAGCTTATTTAGGAAAATACCTAACATGCTTTTATGTGCTAAATGATTTATGATATGCATTATATGATCGGATCTATGGTCTGTTGCCAACCGGATCTGGAAACTTTATGTTTTCAGGTTTCTAAACGTTTAATTACGGTATTAGAACCGACATATAACTTTTCGGAGTGATAGGGAGATTTACACGTTGATCGTAAATAAAATCTTTCCTATCTTAATTCTCGTCATTACACATCAAACGTCTGAATTGGTGTATAGATTGAAATGGCAAGAACCCACAGTGGAGTCGGGGACGCGAATGGAAACAAGAATCAACCACCAGTGATTGAGCAAATACCCGTTGTAGTAGCCGCTCCTGAGCCAATCACGATGGTCGGGGTACAAGCGATGATCCAGATGATGTTGGATCGTCAAATGGAGGAAACAAGGCGGTTACTGCTACAAGAGAGGGATGAACCTACGATGCCCGTTGAAGAGCCTGAATTGAATGATGGGCAGTCTGAGGAAGGAAACTACAGCAGGACCATTGGTCAAGCTGATCCGCCGATAAATAGAATGAACAGCCAAGATGATGGAGTCAAGAGGAATGGATGCAAGTACAAAGATTTTCTAACTTGCAAGCCATCGACTTTCACTGGGAAGGAAGATCCGATCGGAGTTATGGATTGGATCTCGGAGATGGAATTAGCCTTCATGACATGTGGTTGCAAAGGCAAGCTACAAACCACGTTTGCAGTGCGTCAGTTCCGAGGAGGCGAGGTTCGTTGGTGGAGCACCCTGGGGAAGACTCTGAGCCCCAATGAGCCCCTGCAACTGACATGGGCAAAGTTTTTGGTGCAATTCAAATGCAAGTACTGCTCAGCCCAAAACCTGCTCGAGCTAGAGAACCAGTTCCTGACCCTGAAGAAGGGAAGCATGTCGATTGATGAGTACACCAACAACTTCACAGAAAAGATGGAGTTTGCCTTGCGTCTTGTGCCGGATGAATTAACGAAAATCGACAAGTATGACAAGGGACTCCCATGGGAGTATGCGGTGCCGGTACGTCAGGCACATACTCTGGAGGCAGCTATCTGGGCTGCTAAGTTTGTAGAAGAGATGATTAAGAGTAGAGCCGCCAACAAGGTCGAAGTCGGCGAGAAAAGGAAGCACGAGGGATCTTCAAAGACCAACAAAGGAAGCAAAATCTCAAAATTTGGAGGAGAAGGTGAAGCTAAGTGGTGCGAGAAGTGTAAGAAGAAACACTTTGGAAAGTGTAGTGAGGAGATGACTTGCTACAAATGTGGAAAGACAGGGCATTACGCTAACAACTGCACGTCCAACAAGAAAGTGTGCTACGGATGTAACAAAGAAGGGCATATTTCTAGAGATTGCCCAAAGAAAAACGAGGCAACAAGGCCAAACACGCCACCAAGGCCAAGGACATTTCACTTGATCCTTGACGAAGCAGAAAACCATGCGAGGAATCAAGGATGAGGAATTCATACCCGAGGATCAATTTAAGAAATAACCAAGGGGTTAGAATCATATGATGTAGCCTATTAAAGGCATAGTCTAGGGTGAACTTGAACACCTATGTAATAGTTTCAAGAAATAATAAAGCCTTCGTTTTGTTATCTGGTGTGTTAAACTGTTAAGTGATTTTCTTGTATAGTGACTTGGGGACTGCGAGACAATACTTGGGACGAGTATGAGTAGGTGTGAAAGGCAGTAGATGCATATACTACCGGAAGCACATGACTCACGCTTGGATCAGGGAAAGTCACAAGGTTACCAAGAAGCTAGTAATTGATTCCGTTTTATTCAAGCATGTCGTTACCATCGATTCGGTAATGACTAAGAAGATTGTTGTTATTCCGACCCTGGTGGTCATATCGAATTGAGTCCGACTACGGTGAGTATGATACGTGGTTCAGAGAACCAAGTACGATGTAGCATCTGACTTAAGCTAGAAGCTTGAAGTGAAAGACAATCAAATCGATCAGTAGAGGTATCGTGATAGTTTCTTGTAGCTAGGAATGCTACCTTTTAATATGTGATTATATCCCATTAGAAAATGAAGGAAGGTATAGTCTGTTCTAGAATTTGACTCTAAGAGACCTGAGTCTAAGCGTTGCAACATATGATGATAGGTCATTAGAATATGACACATCGTTCCATTGTAATAATAAAGGAACTTATCTTAAGTTTGTATCCAGTGAGGATCGAGATTGTGACTTGAAGGTCATAATTTGAAGTCTAACGTGAGATAGGGAGCAAGTGCAAGATTGAGCACCACCTGCAGTCAACGAGTCCAAGAGTTAGATACTCGTTCGAAGAGACATCAAAGTTACGGTTATTACTTAGGATGAAGAGATAACGTATGGAGTCATCATGTGAGCCCCGTTTCGTTGATGATTCCGGGACGTAATCATCCTAAGGGGGAGATAATTGTAACACCCGTAGATCCGGGCTAGTCAATCGAGAGATAATAGGGGTCGAAAACGACTTTTCGACAAAAGATTATTTAGAATAAATAATCTGAACCAAGTTGAAGAATATGTCTCAAGGGTTCCGTACATATAAAGAACGCCGAAATCCGAGTTATAACGAAGAAGTTATGACCCGTCGAAGTTTCGCGACGGAACCGGCACGTCACCGGGAAGCGTAAATAGTGAATTTTTGATAGAGCGACTTTTAGCCTTAGCGACCTACATGAAATTCGTAGAATACGTTAAACCAAGAGCGTCCATAAAAAGAACGCCCAAATCTGACTTCGTATGAGGAAGTTATGATTTTTCGAAGTTTCGGTTTAGCAGTGTACAACCCGAAGTTCGAATATTAGACCGAGCCGTTTTTAGCCGACACAACCTAAACGAGAATTGAAGATCTCGTTAATAATAGCGTAATGATAAAAAGACACACGAAAACGGACATCGGATGAAGAAGTTATGAATTTTTAACGGACCAATCCTGTCCCGGCCTGTTAAAAATATAACTTTTAAAATAAAGTCAAAATTAGCCGACGGAGTCTAAACGAAAGTTGTAGAATACGTTCCCGCCTACGCGTGGATATAAAGAACGTCGAAAGCGGAGCTCGTATGTGAAAGATACAAATTTTTAAAGTTTAGACTCGAATTTGCGAAGCCTGTTGCTCGATTGATAATGTGGCAAGATCCTAGCCGTTGCTTGCTGATCACGCCTCGCTGCGGATGAAGGACACGTCGTCCCTTCGCTACGCCCCGCGTCCGAAATTGGGTATGCCCGACGTACTTGATCTTGTGCGGTCCGAGAGATGACCACATAGCCCCACCGAAGCCTCGCCACCTGTACCCTATCCGAAGTTACGCCCCGCGTAACTTGATGAACGCGCAGCGTAGGTCCGAAGTCCAGCGCCTATAAATAGGCTGCGAACCTTTCCGAGTTTTTCACACCAATTCTCTTTCTCTCTCTAATTTCTTTCTCTCTCTAGGGTTTTTAACCCCCCTAAAGCCTAAGTGAAAACCCTAGCACTCGAAGGAAGCCCCGAGGCTCTCGGAGTCCCGAGAAAAAGGGTCTTTCAGTTTGGAAACGCTGCTCTGAGCAAAGCCCGGTTTTCTTTAAAATCCGCTGTAAGTGAGCTACGCCTATGAAAATTTTAATATAGCTTTTAAATAATTATAGTAAAGTTATTAGGTCCTTAAAATAATTATTTGGGCTATTATTATGAGTTATATAGAGTGTTGTTTAACGCTTATATAATAATAATAATAGCTAGACTATTAATTAGTCGCGGTTAACGTTAGACTAAACCCTAGTGGTATTGATACTAGGTTTTGTCAAGGGAAAATTGTTTTGAGATAACGAAGTGCTGTCCGAGTTCTGAGTCACCACCTTAACAAGTGAGTGCATAGTTACTTTCATCTTACACATAGATACAAAGTATTTTATATAAATTACGTGCTATGTGTGCATATTATCTGAATACTTGTTGTCTATGCTGGATGAACGATTTTATACAAGTTTTAAATGATTTAAACTGTATATGTATTTTATATCTACAAAATGTGTTGGGTAAAACATGGGTAGATGAAATAGTTGCTGTGTGACAAGAACAAAATGATGGGAGGTGATATATACCACGAGATAAGGGTGAGAGGTGAACCATGAGAGAAGCCTTATACCCGAGTGTTGGCCTCGTCATCTAGCAGAGTATGGATGACAACCACGGACTATTCTAGACAGTCTAGTGGAACATTAACAGGCTCGCAACCTGTAGGTGTATTGAACTGTGTATTCACCAGCTGTACTCTAAAAACCCATTGACACGTATTGCGATTGGATTCTCGGTAACGATACTGTCGATAAACGAGATAACCATGGTGACTATGAGACTTAGTGCCTAAACCCTGACGACTATGCGACATTGTGCCTGTTGTATAAACCCTGGCGACTATGAGACTTAGTGCCTAAACCCTGGCGACTATGAGACTTAGTGCCCGTCGAGTAAACCCTGGCAACGATGGATTTCGTGCCGATTCCTTAGAATGATCCTTAGGAATGAATGAACGAGGAATAGCTAATTCTTAGGGTAGATCCTTAAGAGTAAAGAAGATAATGGGGATGGGTAATTGGGTTGATTGTTTGTTGTTTAAACATAATAATTATATTATTGTGGGTTGAAAACCCTATGTACTCACCAGGTTTCCCAACCTGACCCACTCAAGCTTATTTGTATCACAGGTGTCGATACGAAGCTACTTTACACTGAGAGATTTAAAAGAGATGTAGATCACTAGTGTAATTAATGTAAGTTCTGTTTATGCTTATGTTTCTGTATTGGCAATGACATCCTAATGTTTTGAAAATGAATAAAAAATACATTTCCTCGGAAATGCTTTGATAACCTATTTATCATGTTTTCTGGGAACAAATTCCGCAACATTTTTGTTAAAAGAAGTACTCTGATTTTTATAAAGCATAAACAAAATCGGTCTTTTCTGGCCGTGAAAATGGGGATGTCACACTGGCCTACGATCCTCTCACACTTCCGGCGCTCTTCCTTCATACCCTCGACCTGCGTCTCCCAAATCTGTTCCAGCAACGGAGTAATCACTGTCATCCTCAGACACATGTCTCGAATCGGAGCCGCCACTGCATTGTGACTAAGAGCATCGGCCACCACATTGGCCTTCCCCGGGTGATAAAGGATCTCACAGTCATGATCCTTCACCACATCTAACCACCGACGTTGTCTCATGTTCAGATTTGGCTGGTCCATCAGATACCTCAAGCTCTTGTGGTCCGTGTAAATGGTACAACGAACCCCATAGAGGTAATGTCGCCAAATATTTAGGGCGAAAACCTCAACCCCCAACTCCAAATAGTGTGTCGGCTAATTCGCCTCATGAGGCTTCAACTGCCATGAAGCGTAAGCTATCACATGACCCCGCTGCTTCAGCACTGCACCCATAGCCATGATCGAAGCGTCACAATAAACCACGAAATCGTCGACGCCCTCCGACAAAGTCAGAATCGGTGCCTCGAACAACCGCTGTCTGAGAGTCTCGAAGGCTGCCTGCTGCTTAGGGCCCCATCGGAATGTCATCGACTTCTTGGTCATTCGGGTCAAGGGAACAACAATCTTGGAGAAATCTTGGATGAATCTCCGATAGTAACCCGCCAGACCAAGAAAGCTCCAAATCTCAGATGGAGACCTAGGAACCTCCCACTGCATTACGGCCTCTATTTTGGACGGATCGACCAGAATACCCTTCTGGTTGACAAGGTGCCCCATAAACTGCACCTCATTCAACCAGAACTCACACTTGGAGAACTTTATGAAAAGTTTCTCCCACCTCAGTGTCTCCAACACCTCCCTCAGATACTCCTCATGCTGCTCCTGAGTCTTGGAATAAACCAAGATATCATCAATGAAGACTATCACAGAACGGTATAGCATCGGTCTGCACACATGGTTCATGAGGTCCATGTGTTGGATAAGGTGTCTAAGTCCATAACTATTTCTGGTATGTACTTGACCCGACCCGACATGGTCCATTTGGGTTGCATGGCATCATGCATTTGGATAGACTAAATGAGAGAAATAACACTTGTGGTTTATTATTATATTATAAGTTCTAATATATTAATAGTATTATTTAATTAGTATTGATCAAGAATTAATCTAGGATTAATTAAGTGATCAAAAGATGACTAATTAAATATATGGGTTGATCATGTAAATCATCCATAACTTGTATAGTGGGCTAAAAGGCTCCATGGATAATCAAGTTGGGTTAAACCCATTGAATGCTCCATTGAGGCTCCATGGGAGTTACAAACCCATGGGTCATGGAAATGAAGAGTCATGCCACATTATGGTTTACATGGTGTAACCCTAGATGTGACACACTATATAAGCAACATGTTCTCCACCAAAATCGGCGACACTAAGAAACAAGAGGGCTAGAGCCGATTTTGCAAGTGTAAGATTCTTTCAAAGTTTACTCCTTTGCATTTGGTGTTGTGTGAAGCATTTGAGGCATCACACTTGGGGTGCTAGGCTCACAAGGTTTCAAGGATCATAATCAACAACAAGGTAAGTTATTCTATCATTCATTCAAGTTAAAAATGTTCCTCATGTATGCTAGATAGGAATATAACCTTGGAATTCAACTTTGCATGATTATTAGACAAACATAGATCCAAGGTTATTAGGGTTGCATGTACACTTAGGAAGTGTTAGAATGCTCAAAACCCATAAGTGGTGTCAGAGCCTAGGTTTGTTTGTTGTTTTTTTTTTGTGTGCAAACAGCTTGAAAAAAAAATCGTTTTTCTGTTTTCTGCTCGTATGAAAGTTTGCACATTTGTTGCTGGAAATGGACTAGAAACATTACCCTAAATTGTTTTGATGTTTTAAAGCTTGTTTTAGATGGTGTAATGTTTATGCTAATCCATTTACAATGGCAATTATTAAAATTACAAGTTTTTTTTAAGTGTAATTTTTTATTCTTGAAAGTGTTCATATTCATGTTCTTAAACTTATGAAGATTAGATGATCATAGGAATTGTTTGTAACCTTCATGGTAGTTTAATTCATGATCATAATGTGTTTTAATGGAGTCCATAACTTGTCCTCAAGTTATGGAAAACCAAAAGTCTCACTTTTATTAAAGCCATTAAAAGAACACAAGAGTTATAAAAATGAAGAGTCTTCATTTTTATTACTCAATTAATTCATAAGTTATAAGAAATGAAAAGTTTTGGAAGTTTACAAAACTTGCCCACAAGTTTTGGAACATGTAAAGTCTTTATTAAAACTTTAGTTCCAACCCTTAGAATTTTAAAAGTTAAAATTCAACCCTTGTACTTTATAATATTATAAGTTACTAATATATATATATATGTATAACGTCAAGTCGTCTTACCGCTAGTACGCCTCATTCACGAAGCCGGTCTATAAGGGGGGTATACGGTTGTTGCCTATAAAATGGCAACTTAATGGGTGTCCACTCTCACCCACCGCTTCCTTGATCGGTGGAGGGTCGTTAGCCGAACGGGTAAGACAAGGACTTATAAATTCTCATTAAAAGTATGATGAATATTATAAAGTAACTAAATGCTTTTATTAAATTCCCAATCTTAGTTACTTTAGGAAAATGTGAATAAGGTGCTAATCCATGAAATTACACTTTACACTTTGTTCAAGTCGTTAGTGGAGCTCGTGTGGTTAACCGACACACTAACTTGGACTTAACAAGGTAGGTAAAGGGTGACTTAAAGTTTATTATAGGTCGGTGGAGCTCGTGTGGTTAACCGGCACATCGATTGAGTAATAAACATTGAGTGTACCAAGTGATTTGCATGGTTACTTCACACCTCGTTTTGTGATCCTCGGTATCCCAGTCACAAAACTTGGAGGGCACACTCGAGATTGAAACATGCCTTTGAAAAGTTCATTGAATCTCAAAAGAATCTAGGAATTTCTAAGAACCAATTAAAAACCTAATATCTATATTTTGTTTTTCATGGTGGAAATTGGTGAATCGTCATTCACCTACCTTTCAAATATGTTATAGCTTGGATTACGACATACCTCTTCTAAGTTATAATATATCGTGATTGGATTCTAGCCTTAATATTACATTTGGGTGTTTTATTAAGGACTCTCTTAACATCTAAACTAATCTTGTTCTCTTCTTTCAGATGTCTTCAAACAATGCTGTTTCTGGCTCTAATCCTAATGGCTCCTTTACCCTTATGAACTTATGTGGGAAAGTCACTTTTGATGGATCCAACTTCAATGAATGGTTCAGAAACATCAGGATGATTACCCGCTACGAGGACAAAGAATATGTCCTTGACAAGGAGCTTAAGGAGATTGATGAGACCACTGCAACTCCCCAGGAGATCGCTGACTTCCGGGCACATGAAAGGGATGCTACAAAAGTGGCATGCATCATGTTGGCCACCATGACAGTGGAACTCCAAAAGTCCTATGAGGACTTCTACCCTTTTGAAATGCACCAAGATCTGATGGAAAGATACCATCAAAGTGCACGACAAGAGAGGTATGAAATCATATGCTCTATCATAACAACCATGATGAAGGACGGGGAATCCGTCACGAGCCACATGCAGAAAATGTAAAGGTATGTGGATCGGTTGCTGAAGCTTAATGTGAACTTCCCTGAGGAGCTTGCAATAGATATCATTTTGCACTCCTTACCATCGTGCTATGATCAATTCTGCATGACATATCACATGAATAAGGAAGAGGTCACACTCAGCAAACTTCAGGGACTCCTCAAGACCGCAGAAACAGGTCTTAAGGGTAAGTCAGTTGTTAACACTCCTACTCCAAACTCCGCCCCGGTTTTGGCAATCTGGAAAGGTAGAGGGAAGAAGAGGAAGAGCTCTTCGAAGGGTACCAAGGCTAGGACCCTTGATGGCTCTTCTTCAAGTGGAACCAAGAAAGGTTTTGTCACTCCTTCTTCTGACCCTAAAGAGGCTGAATGCTTCTATTGCCATGAAAAGTCACATTGGAAGCGGAACTGCCCAAAGTACCAGCAAGATGTGAAGGATGGGAAAGTTAAACCCAACCATGCAGGTATTTACACTATCTTATCTAATAACTCACCCCATTCTAATTCTTGGGTCCTTGATACCGGTTGTGGTATTCATATCTATTCTGATTTGCAGGGACTAAGAAGAAGTGAGAATGTGGAGCATGGAAGAATAAACTTAATCATGGGGAATAGGAAAGCTTTACCTGTCACCAAGATTGGAGTTTATACTTTATCGCTAAGTAGTGGGTTTAGTTTAGATTTGAATAAATGTTGTTATTCGCCAGAAATGGCAACAAATATTATTTCCTTTCATGCATTGTATAAACAAGGTTTCACCTTTTCATTTGATAATGAAGTTGGTTCGATTAATGTTTTCTTTAATAATGTTCTTTATTTTAAAGCATTACCTTGTGATGGTGTGTATGAAACTGTATCTGTGGTTGATAACTTAGGAAATAATGTATTGTGTATTGATTCTGTTAATGATAATAACTTGGATAAAGCATCATTATGGCATTGTCGTCTTGGACATATAAGCAAGAAACGCATAGGCCAACTCCAAAAGGATGGAGTATTGGAGTCATTTGACCTAAAGTCAGATGATAGTTGCGAATCATGCTTACTTGGAAAAATGACAAAGTCACCCTTCACAGGTTCTTGTGAGAGGGGTGAAGGTTTGTTGGATCTTATACACACGGATGTGTGTGGGCCCTTCAAACATGCCATAAGGGATGCTAATCATTATTATTTGACTTTTACTGATGATTACAGTAGATATGGATATGTCTACTTAATCAAGCATAAGTCAGAGACTTTTGAGAGGTTTAAAGAGTTTAAACAGGAAGTCGAGAATCAATTGGGCAGGAACAGTAAGATGCTTCGATCCGATCGAGGTGGTGAGTATCTTAGTTCAGAGTTCCTCGACTATCTTAGGGAATGTGGGATTGTCTCACAATTGACACCTCCCAGGACACCGCAGTTGAATGGTGTAGCTGAGAGGCGTAATCGAACCTTGTTGGATATGGTTCGTTCCATGATGAGTCGAGCTTCGCTACCAATCTCATTTTGGGGGTATGCCTTAGAGACTGCCGCCCATATCCTTAATCTAGTTCCCACAAAGAAAGTTGCCAAAACTCCTCATGAGATGTGGACTGGTAAAGTACCCAAACTAGACCACATTAAGATTTGGGGTTGCGAGGCTTTCGTGAGACGCGAGACTCATGATAAGCTCGAACCTCGAAGTGAGAGGTGTATTTTCATCGGCTACCCACAGAAATCCTTTGGTTTTCTCTTCTACAGACCTAGTGAGAATGTAGTCTTTGTAGCTAGGAGAGCTTTCTTTCGAGAGAGAGAGTTCATAAGCCAAGGAGACAGTGGGAGGCAAGTTGACCTTGAAGAAATTCAAGAGTCAAGTGGTGAAGGAACTTCAAACCCTAGCACTCAACTTGAGGAGGAAACTCCTGTTGAGCCAATTGACAAGTCTGTACCTCTGAGGCGTTCCACGAGGGTTAGGAATGCACCTGAGCATTACTATGGATTCCATATTACTGCGGAAGGTGATACACTTATCAGTGATGAGACACTGATAGGTCTGGATGAACCTAACAGTTACGCGGAAGCCATGGCAGGCCCTGAGTCAGCCAAGTGGAAAGAGGCAATGGACAACGAGATACAGTCCATGTATGACAATCAAGTTTGGAACTTGGTTGAGAATGTACCAGGTCGTAAGACTATAGGGTGCAAATGGATCTTCAAGAAGAAGACCGACATGGATGGTAATGTACACACTTATAAGGCACGACTGGTTGCAAAGGGTTTCTCACAAACTCCAGGAGTTGATTATGATGAGAGCTTTTCTCCAGTGGCCAAGATTAAGTCTATTAGGGTTCTGTTAGCCATAGCTGCATTTCATGACTATGAAATATGGCAAATGGATGTCAAAACCGCTTTCCTTAATGGAAAGTTGGCTGAGGATGTTTACATGAATCAGCCAGAGGGTTTTGTCAATACAGAGTACCCTAATAAAGTGTGTAAGCTTGAGAAATCCATTTATGGGTTAAAGCAAGCACCTCGCAGATGGAATCTTTGCTTTGATGAGAAAGTCAAAGAATTTGGCTTTTCTAGGAGTGAAGATGAATCTTGTGTATATGTCAAGGCTAGTGGGAGTATAGTTAGTTTTTTGGTATTGTATGTGGATGACATACTACTCATAGGAAATGACATCCCAACTCTGCAGGAAGTTAAGTCCTGGCTTGGGAAGTGTTTCTCTATGAAGGACCTAGGAGAAGCTGCCTATATTCTAGGGATAAGGATCTTGAGAGACCGGAGTAAAAGACTAATTGGACTTAGTCAGAGTACCTACTTGGATAAGGTGCTGAAGAGATTCGGCATGCAGGACTCCAAGAAAGGAGAGTTACCCATCCAGAGTAACGCCAGATTGAGTAAGACACAAAGCCCTAGTACTGAGGCTGAGATAGCAGAAATGAGTCGAATACCTTATGCTTCGGCTGTAGGATCGATCATGTATGCTATGACGTGTACTCGACCTGATGTAGCCTTTGCTTTGAGCATGGTTAGCAGGTATCAGGGGAAATCTAGCAAGGCACACTGGACTGCGGTAAAGAATATCCTCAAGTACCTACGGAGGACTAAGGACTGGGTCCTTACCCTCGGTGGGAGTGAAGACTTGAGAGTTGTAGGGTATAGTGATGCTAGCTTTCAGACTGATAGGGATAATTTTCGCTCTCAGTCAGGCTGGGTCTTTACCTTAAATGGAGGAGCGATTTCTTGGAAGAGTTCCAAGCAAGAGACAGTGGCTGATTCAACTTGCGAATCAGAGTATATAGCAGCTAGCGAGGCAGCAAAGGAGGCGATATGGCTGAAGAACTTCATTGGAGACCTTGGAGTTGTACCAGCTATTAAAGAGCCAATGGAGATTTTCTGTGATAGTGAAAGTGCAGTTGCCTTAGCCAAGGAACCAAGGGATCACGGGAGATCCAGACACATCGACAGAAAATACCATTTCATCAGACATCGAAAAGAAGAAGGACTCCTCGTGGCAAAGAGGGTATCATCGGATGAGAATCCAGCAGATCCCCTCACGAAAGGACTGACTCGGGTTAAGCATCTCCAGCATGCTCGGAGCATAGGGCTGAAGGATGATATTAGATTTAGTAGTTAGATAACCTTGAAATTTGTAAAGTGTAATTGACATTAGATGATGAATAAAAGGTGTTTTATTTATGAGTAAAGTGTTGCTATCTCTTGTCGATCGTTTACTATATTTCTTTTGCATGTTTTGACTTCCAGAATAATTATGTTTGGTATATCATATTATTCGAACCTCCACAGTCGGTCATATGTCGGAAGTAGGTATGAATCAAGACTGTCATGATTGGTTGCAGAGGTCTAAGTTGTTGGACATGGCTACAACACTCATGAGTGCTCATAAGTTCTGAGCATTGGACTCAACCCACGCTCACTGGAATCACTTCATGGAATTTATCTCGAGTGATCGTGAGACGGTAATATCATATAAGTCTTCAAACCTAGAGATATGATTTGTTACTTATGAGTTGGTTATGCATTGATTGTTCGTTAACGCATTGGTAACTCGATGTTATAAAACGTGATTTTGTGTATAATTCAATGAGTGGTAGAACAAACATATGAGTCGAAGTTTATCTGTTCCTTCTTGGATTAGAAGCTGATATCTGGGCCCCTCGATGATTTTGTTTTGACCTATGTACCGGGCCCGGTCAGAACTAAGTTGATGTGTTCAATTGAGTTCTATGTCAAACAAATCGGAAATCGGGAAACAAACTGCTGGACACAAAGTAAGACACTGTTCCATGTGTTTGTCCGGCTGATATCTAGAACAGAGGATTATATGATCACTTATCTGAAATGGCGTATCATCATCTTCTCAGTTCCGAGAAACCTTGAAAAGAGCTACGATTGTTGATCGGTTCCTGAAGTCATACTTGCAGTTATAGTTATTAGACTTATCCAAGTGGGAGACTGTTGCATGGCATCATGCATTTGGATAGACTATTTCTGGTATGTACTTGACCCGACCCGACATGGTCCATTTGGGTTGCATGGCATCATGCATTTGGATAGACTAAATGAGAGAAATAACACTTGTGGTTTATTAATATATTATAAGTTCTAATATATTAATAGTATTATTTAATTAGTATTGATCAAGAATTAATCTAGGATTAATTAAGTGATCAAAAGATGACTAATTAAATATATGGGTTGATCATGTAAATCATCCATAACTTGTATAGTGGGCTAAAAGGCTCCATGGATAATCAAGTTGGGTTAAACCCATTGAATGCTCCATGGAGGCTCCATGGGAGTTACAAACCCATGGGTCATGGAAATGAAGAGTCATGCCACATTAGGGTTTACATGGTGTAACCCTAGATGTGACACACTATATAAGCAACATGTTCTCCACCAAAATCGGCGACACTAAGAAACAAGAGGGCTAGAGCCGATTTTGCAAGTGTAAGATTCTCTCAAAGTTTACTCCTTTGCATTTGGTGTTGTGTGAAGCATTTGCGGCATCACACTTGGGGTGCTAGGCTCACAAGGTTTCAAGGATCATAATCAATAACAAGGTAAGTTATTCTATCTTTCATTCAAGTTAAAAATGTTCCTCATGTATGCTAGATAGGAATATAACCTTGGAATTCAACTTTGCATGATTATTAGACAAACATAGATCCAAGGTTATTAGGGTTGCATGTACACTTAAGAAGTGTTAGAATGCTCAAAACCCATCACCATGAACGCGGAAAGAGCATTGGTGAGCCCAAACGACATCACCACGAACTCATAGTGACCATAGCAAGTCCGAAAGGTTGTCTTTGGCACGTCGTCGTCCCTGACTCGCATATGGTGATAACCCAATCGTAGATCAATATTGGAGAACCAAGATGCACCCTGAAGCTGGTCAAATAAATCATCAATCCTCGGGAAGGGATAACGGTTCTTCACTGTTACCTTATTTAGCTTTCGGTAATATGTACACATCTGATGTGACCCGTCCTTCTTCTTCACAAACAGAATCGGGGCTCCCCATGGCGAACTACTCGGCCTGATAAATCCCTTGTCTAACAGCTCCTGCAGTTATGTAGAAAACTCCTGCATCTCGGTAGGAGCCGACCGATATGGTTCCTTGGCTATCGACACCGCACCAGGAACTAGGTCAATCCTGAACTCTACCTGTCTCTCCGGAGGTATCCCAGGCAAATCCTCTGGAAACACGTCTGGGTACTCCCGTACGATCGGTACATCATGCACTGTCGCCTTACCCTTATCTCGGGTATCCATAATATAGGTGACATAACCTGTGAAACCCTGCTGAAGATAACACCTAGCCCTCGTTGCTGAACACAAAGTCGGCCCATGCTACGGCCTCTCGCCCTGAATCACCAACCCTCCCCCACTTGGGGTCCTAACTCGTACCAGCTGCCGCTCACAGTCAATTACTGCCCCATTGGGGCTCAACCAGTCCATACCCACAATAACCTTATTCCCGCGCAGGGGAATGGGGACTAAATCCACAGAAAACTGCTCATCAAATAATTACAGTGTACATCCCCGATGAATCCTCGCAACCCGAACGGTCCTATCATCCGCTATCTCTATTTCAAGTGGACATTCCAACTCCCCTGGAGCTCGTACAAATCACTTGCTGAGGGCGAGCGACACAAAAGATCAGGTGGCCCCCGAATCAATTAATACTAGAGCAGATATACCGTTCACAAGGAACGATCCTATAATGAAACACATAAACATAAGCAATAATCAACATAAATAAAGAGATAAGGAGAAGATACATACTCGTCACAACATCGGGAGCTTCACGTGCCTCCTATGCTATCAACTGGAAGGCCCTGCTCTTCTCCACTGGCGCCTCCGACCGGCCCTGGCAGCCATCGGTAATCTTCAATGTAGCAGGAGCAGGTGTCGCCACCTATCCTGCTGCAAACTCGGGCACTAGGACCGCTTGTGTCCCCTCTGATTGCACTGGAAGCAAATCAGATCTGATACTATGGTGGTGGTGGTGGTAGTAGTACAGTCCCTGCTGACATGACCAGTTCGGCCGCACTTGAAGCAGCCCGAACTATCTGCCCTGCACGTTCCCTCGTGCAACTTGCCACACTTGCCACAACGGCTGCGGCCCTGCTGGCTCCTTGATCAGTAATCTGATACCTTGGGCTTCTTGCCGACACTCCCTGACTGAACCCCCTCTGGTTTCCTTCTCTTCTTCTCCATCTCCAAATCCATCTCCATTTCCCGAGCCCTTGCAATCATATCCTCCAACGTCTTGCAGCTGGATCGACTCACAAACTGGCGGATATCACTCCGTAGCATCTCATGATATCGATCCTTTTTCATCTCCTCGTCCGCCACGTACTACGGAACAATAAGGGCCCTCTACCTGAACGTGGCGGTGATCTCGATCACCATCTCAGTAGTCTGCTGGAGATCCTGGAACTCCCTAGCAAGCTGTTGCACCTCTGCCTCGGGCTCCCACATCCACTGTGAGCCCTTCTGATGCTTCCACTGAACCTTAACCAAGGGTACTTGTAACGCCCGTAGATCCGGGCTAGTCAATTTAGAGACGACAAGCATCAAAAATGACTTTTTGATGGAAGATTATTTAGAAGGATTAATCTTAACTAGGTTATAGTATATGTTACAAGGATTCCGTACATATAAAGAACGCCGAAATCCGAGTTATAACGAAGAAGTTATGACCTGTCGAAGTTTCGTGACAGAACCGGCACGACACAGCGCGACGTAAATAGTGAATTTATGTTAGAGCGATATTTGACCTTAGCGATCTAAATGAAAGTCGTAGAATATGTTAAACCGAGAGCGTGCATAAAAAGAACGTCTAAATCTGACTTCGTATGAGGAAGTTATGATTTTTCGAAGTTTCAGCATTAGAAGTATGCAGCCCGAAACTCGAGATTGAGGTCGAGTGATATTTAGCCAAAACTTTCTAAATGAGAATTGAAGATCTCATCAATAGTAGTCCAACGATAAAAAGCAGACGAAAACGGAGTTCAGATGAAGGAGTTATGAATTTCGAACAAAGTTTTCCTGTCCCGGCCTACTAAAAATAATATATTAAAATTAAATTCCAAATTAGCCAACGGAGTCTAAACGAGAGTTGTAGAGCATAATCTCACCTTCGCGTCGATATAAAGAACGTTGAAAACGGAGTTCGTATGCGAAAGTTATGAATTTCTGAAGTTCGGGCGCGAAACCCCAAAACTGTAAGGGTTCACGACGTGAAAACAGTGTTCACGACGTGAACTGACTTCTGACGCCTTCTGGAGCCTCCAGAGCAAGTGGACGAGTGACGAACGCAGTGACCTACTGTGCTCACGACGTGAACACTTAAAACTCACGACGTGAGTGCAAAAATTTCACCCTATAAATAGAAATCAAGGGTCAACCGATTTTGGTTGCTCCGTCTCTTCTCTCTCACTCCCGATACTCTCTCTAAGCCCTATTTTAACCCCCCGAAGCTCCGATATCATCCCGAGACCCGAAGCGAGTCCCGAAGCCCCGAAGATCCCGAGGAGAAAGGAGTTTCCGAGCCGAAGCTCTACCTGCGAGAAGCCAGGTATTTGAAGATATTCTAGTTTCACCGAAGAGCTACTACTCTTAGAGCCGTAGTGCTGTCCGATCATCTTCTGATCAAGTGAGTGTATAGTCCCTTTCATAAACACGATCTTAGTACAAGTATTGGTTGAATGTATTATATCTATGTTATGAGTGAGTGTATAGTTACTTTCTTCTAACATATAAGTATTAAGTATTTGCTACGAAATACGTGTTATGTGTTTATATATTGTTGTTTATTTGAGATAAGCATGGAATGGATGTTTTATATAGGTTTTAAATGAGTTAAACTGTATATGTATGTTATATCTACAAATATGGTGGGTAGAAGATGGGTAGACGAATTAGTTGGTGTGTGATGACGGATGAGTTTGAGGATGAGACGAGAGACGAACCTTGGTAGCTATGGATTTAGTACCGTATAGACAAACGTTGGTAGCTATGGACTTAGTACCTACACTGGTAGCTATGGATTTAGTACTGTAAAGATAAACCTCGGTAGCTATGGATTTAGTACTGTATAGATGAACCTTGGTAGCTATGGATTTAGTACCGTATAGACGAACGCTGGTAGCTATGGATTTAGTACTGATAGATAGACGATGATAGTTATGGATTTAGTACTGTTAGATAGACGATGATAGCTATGGACTTAGTACCTGTTAGATAAACGTTGGTAGCTATGGACTTAGTACCTACACTGGTAGCTATAGATTTAGTACCCGATGAATGAGCCATAGCAGCTATGGAATTAGTGCTTTACGAAAGAACCTTGGCAGCTATTGTCTTAGTGCCAAATAAAGAATCCTGGCAGCTATTGTCTTAGTGCCTAATAAAGAATCATGGCAGCTATTATCTTAGTGCCTAATACGGAGTGAACGAATAGATGACTCTTAGGGTAGACCCTTAAGAGTAAGGAAGATAATGGGGATAGGTAATTGGAATGATCGTTTGATGATTGAATATATATATATATATATATATATATATATATATATATATATATATATATATATATATATATATATATATATATATATATATATATATATATATATATATATAAGATATAATATTGTGGGTTGAAAACCGTATATGCTCACCAGGCTCCCAAGCCTGAACCACTCAGTTTTCTTTGTATTACAGGTTGTGGCACAAGAGCATAAGTTGGCTGATGTAACGAGAGATAAGGATTATAGGCACGTAGTTATAATTAACTGTGTAAGGTCTATGTTGTTCTGTTTATGCTTTTGGTCTGTATTGAACATGACATCCCGAGATTTTGTTATATAATGAAAATACATTTCTTTAAAGAAATGATTTGATAAATTCTTATCATGTTTTGTTTTGGGAACAAATTCTGCAACTGTTTTCTGTAAAAGATTACTCTGATTTTAAAAACAAAGCATAAACAAATCGGTCTTTTCTGGCCGTGAAATTGGGGATGTCACAGTACTACCTTCTTGTATGAGGTCTTTGTCTTGCTATCAATAATCTTCTCTGTTTTCTCCATGTAATCCAGGCGTTCTTCGACCTGGATGTCATTTAGCAGGACCACAATTGCATCATCCACTAAGCACTTCCAAGGTTGTGAGACGTAGAAGGTGATATGAATCCGACGGATCTCCTTTGGAAAATCCAACCAGTATTCCACCTTGACCGCCCTGGCCACGACTCGAATTGGTCTGATGAATCTGGGGCCCAACTTTCCTGGATTCCTGATGCATATAACACCCTTCCAGGATAATACCTTCAGTAATACCATATCCCTAATCGGAAACTCCAACTCTGATCACCGCATGTCAGCATAACTCTGTTGTATGCTCTGCATCGTCTATAATCTCTGACTAATCTACTGGATAAGCTCCGTATTCTGGAGCACTACTTCAGTGCTCCCTGTGACCGTATGGCCGACCTATCCCCTACAAACCGGGTTCCGACACCTCCTCCTATAAAGAAGCTCATAAGGAGGTGCACCAATGCTAGAATGATAGTTGTTATTGTACGAAAACTCAGCCAAAGGGAGGTAGGAGTCCCAGATCTTGCCAAAATTGATAACGCATACCCTCAACATATCCTCGGGCATCTGAATAGTCGGTTGGGCTACACATCTATCTGCGGATGGTATGCAGTACTAAAATGCAACCGAGTATCCAAGTCATCATGGAACCTCTTCCAAAACCTGGAAGTGAATCGAACATCTTAATAAGCTACATTTAAAATAGGCACATTGTGGCGAGCAACGATCTCTCGCAAGTAGATATCGGCCAATTTATCGGTCGAAGAACACTCTCGAATAGCAAGGAAATAGGCACTCTTAGTCAGGCGGTTGACAATCACCCAAATAGCACCAAATACCTTAGACGTCCTTGGCAGTTTCATGATGAAATCCATGGTGATCTGCTCCTGTTTCCAAATGGGAATCTCTAGAGGTAGTAACTTTTTGTGCGGTCTTTGATGCTCGTCCTTAACCATCCGACAGGTCAAGCATCTCTCAACAAACCAAGTTATTTCTCTCTTCATGCAAGGCCACCGGTAACTAAGCCTAATGTATCAATACATTTTTATGGCTCCAGAGTGAATCGAGAACTTCGACTTGTGCACCTGCTCCAAAAATGTTTGGCGAACCCGAACAAAAACTGGAACCTAAACCCGACTACAATGATTCAATAATCCTCGACTCTTCATGACAAAAGTAGAAATCTAACCCATGGTATTTTCCTTCTTCCTCTTCTCCTATTTGATTCCCTCAAACTGTGCCTCCCTAATCAGATACAGAGGTGGTGAAATGACGGTCATTCTCAAACATATGTATCGAATAGGAGTATTAGCTGCCTTCCGGCTCAGGCATCGGCGACCATATTGGCCTTCCCTGGGTGGTACAAGATCTCACATTCATAATCCTTCACCACATCAAGCCACTTATGCTGCATCATATTCAGATTCGGCTAGTCTATAATAGGGATGAGCATGGGATGGAACCGGTACCGACCGGTACCGTTCCCGAATACCAAATTTGATCGAAAGTCAATCACGAGTACCGTACCACATAAATTACCAAGAATGGTACTGGTTTTTAGTACTAGTACCGGTACCGACAATACAGAATCCCAAATTTCATGATTTTAGAGTACCGAGTACCGTCCCATATTTTTAAATTCAGTATGGTTCGGTACCGGTACCAGTTTCGGTTCTGATACGGTACTGGTACGAGATCAGAATTTGGTACAAACTGTTCATCCCTAGTCCATAAGATATCTCAAACTCTTGTGATTTGTATATAGTACAACGGAGCCCATAAAGGCAGTGTCACCAAATATTAAGGGCAAACACCACTGCCCGCAACTCCAAATCGTGCGTAGGATACTTAGCCTCGTGAGGTTTCAACTTTCTAGAAGCATAAGTAATCACTCTACCTCGCTGCATGAGCACCGCCCCCAATCCGATGATTGATTCGTTATAATACACCACAAAAACATCAACACCCACAAGGGTCAATATCGGGGCCTCACATAGTTTTTGCCTCAGAACCTCAAATGTCGCCTACTTCCTAGGCCCCCAATGAAAATGAACACTCTTCTTCGTCAAGCGAGTAAGTTGAACAACAATCTTATATAAATCTGAAATAAAGCTCTTGTAGTAACCTAACAACCCAAGAAAGCTCTGTATCTCATATGAAGAATTTAAGACCTCCCACCGCATCACCACCTCGATCTTGGCCGGATCGACCAAAATCTCATTCTGATTGATGAGATGTCCTAAGATTTGAACCTCTCGCAACCAAAACTCACACTTGGAGATCTTGGCATACAGTCTCTCCTTCCTCAACACTCGAAGTATCTCCTACAAGTTCTCCTAATGTTGCTCCATGGTATTGGAGTAGACCAGAATATTATCAATAAACACAATAACCGACCGATCAAGCATCGACATGAACACCTGATTCATCATATTCATGAATGTTGTAGGTGCATTGGTGAGACCAAATGATATCACCACAAACTCATGATGGCCATATCGAGTTCGGAAGGCCGTCTTCTCAATATCCTCCTCTTTAACTGTAACACCAAGTTCCAGGTATAATTACTTTTGTGGTTGTGGGAATTTAAGACTTAAAATGCAAGATTTTTTGGCGGCCATGACATGGTGATAAAAGCACCATGACGTGGCGGCACGAGGCGAAATGTGCAATCCTCTTAAGTGCCATGATGTGGCAGCCACCTACATGCAAAACCCTAATTTTTTGGGCCTTAAGACCTATTTAAGGGTTGTGATGGCTAGGGTTTGCACACCGTTAACCTTCATCACATCCCTTTCACCTCCAACGAACCCTAGCCCCATTGTTGAGTTTTTTAAGCTTTTGTGGTGATTTTGGTGCCTTGAAGGAGAGGAAGGTGTCCATTGATTGTAGATCCAACAAGCAAGCTCATACTCTATATTCTAGCTCATATTTGTAGCATTGTGAGTCTTCAAGTTCTAATATTTATGTGTTATGCTTCTAGATCTAGAATTTTATGCTTTGTTCTTCATGTTTGGATTAGTTGGTGTGGTTGGATTCCATAAAGTTGGCAACTTTATAGATCCTTGAGGTTCCCTTGTGGTTATATGTTCCAGATCTGAAGTATGATTGAGTTTTGATTCCTTGCATGAGATTTTGACTTTATTTTCATCATTATTGACCTAGATACAGTTCAAGTCATGCATTGGACATGAATTTCTATAAATCATTGATTTTTATGACTCATTGGTTGTTAGAAAGCCTTCTGGAATGTATGTATATATAACTTGAAAGATTAAGAGCTTAATGCATTAGGCTAGTCAGGAAAATTCCCACGACATGACGTTAGGTGGTCTTGACGACTATTTTGTCGTAGGGTGACCAAGACGTGGAAAATGCTTGGCCACGACGTGGTGACGACTTATGGACTTTTGACTGTTGACATTTGAATTTTTGACCAAGATGACTTTTCGTCAACTTGAGGTTTTTTCGGCTATGGATTGAGGATTAGTCCCTGATTGTTGTATATGTGACTTGTAGTACTAGTTCTTGGATTGTGTGAGATTTGTTGTTTATATACTAGACTACACGGTGAGTTTTCTCACTATACTTTGTACTGCAATATGTATCCTTGTATGTAGGATACTGATATACTGTAGTGATCTGTTAGATTGGTAGATCTGTATGATTACCTATTTTTGCTGGTTATTGATTATTTGTTTGCATATGTCGACATATATTGGTTGGGTTGAGGCGATCCTGCTTTGTGCTGTAGGCCAAGATACCCGGGTGGTCCAGGTGTACAGAACACCTTGTGAGGCAGTTCAATCAGATTGTAGGCCCAAGGGAGCAGCCCAACTGTACTATAGGTCTTGTGAGGCGGTCCAATTAGATTGTAGGCTCGGTAGAGTGGTACAGTCATGCTATAGGCCTTACGATGCGGTCTAGGCAGATTGAAGGCTCATGTGTTCATGCATTGTATGTGTATTGTTGTGTGAGGTATTTTGAGGGAACTGAAAGATCTAGTATGCCCAAGAGTCATTATAGAATGATATTGCTAATAATATATGATCCTATAGGGTCACACCGTATAGCAAGTTACCGTCAATTGATTATTTATTAGTATAATTTGATTAGTAACAAATATATCAACACTTGTATTTAATTGGAAAATTATTATTTCATGGAAATAATATTTTACTAATTGGGAATTTATTATTTGTGGAAATAATATTTATTGGAGAAATAACAACTTATGAAATATATCATAAAGTATGATTATTTATAAGTTATATTTATATCTTAATAAACTAGTTCAATTTATATAAAAGATAGCTTTATATAAAATAAGCTAGTTACAATTTATGTAAAAGATAGTTTTGTATAAAATAAGATATTTATATATGACTAGGTATATATATATATATATATATATATATATATATATATATATATATGTTGGGAATTCTTTATAAAAATACTTGATTTTTATAAAGATAACATGTATGTGTATAAAAACTAGCCATGAGACAACTTCTGTCTTCTTTTGGACATGTCTTTTTCGAAAATTGTAAGGAGACCAAGCATGGTCTTCTTTTTCCATGCTTGGGACAAAGTTGTCCCTCTTTTACTTTATGGTCTCCCTTTGCTTTTTGGCGTATATATAAGGGAGGGCATGGAAGGTTAGATGAAATGCTTGAAAGTCTTCATTCTTCTTCTTCTTGGCTAGCAAAACCGTGAGCATGGTGCTCATATAGGGCTGCCAAATTTCGAGATTTAAGCCTTGTTATTTTCCTCCATTCTCTTGCATTTTTTATGCTAGAAAAAGTCCCTTTGTTGCTTCACCTTTGAACATATATTTGGTATATATATTTCAAAGGCTTATGAACAACAAATTACAAGTGAATACTAGCATGTTTTGATGGTTCTACTCTTGCTTGGTGGATACTTATAGAGAACTCTTGCTTTAGAGTTTCATGCCACACTTCATCAACTTCCAACCTCCAATGAGGGTCAAAGTCTTCAAAGGTTGTTATGTTTTTTCCTTCTATGGTTGAATTAATGTTTCTAACTCTTAGAAAATGATCCTTGGTGGGTAAAATAGTTTTAGTTTTATTCAACATTTTTAAAACTTCCGTTGTCAATTTTACTGGTTGTGAAACCGGATTTTTGAATAAAAACTCAACAGGAACTCACTAAGCTTTGGCTTACAGTTGTGGATTTAAATGTTTCAAGTGCGTCAGAGGATCAGGACTTTATGGATTTTATATAAATGTCTTTTAAAAATGAAAAAAAATGTACTATAATTTGGGACGTTACAAGTTGGTAGCAGAGCCCTGGTTTGAGGGATTTGGATGAACACTCGCTTGATTTCAGACTCAAACTATGGATATGCAACAAGATTTTTCGTAAATTATTTATACAATCACTGAAAGAGAGGATGTGATATGTACAATCAGCCAGAGCTCAAGGGAAAGTTATTCCCCAATGTAGCCCCACATGTTATATGTATACTAGTGATATATTAAAGTGTTAGAACTTCATGCTAGTTCATAGGCTAGGGATCTTCAGGAATTGCATGATAAAATTTTCTGATTTATGATGGGTGATGGCCTAGGGGATTTCTTGTTATGTTATATGAAACTGACATTACTGTTGTAGTTGCTAAGCGTATGCATCATGGTTGTACATAAGTAGGATTTTATAGCCTGAGAATGCTTGATTTAGACTTATTTCCTATTCCTTGTTTGGTTGTGGGCTTAGGGTAGAATCAATTATTCGACTATCTATTGAATCTGGCGTTATGTATGATTAGTTTAGGATTGATCTGATACTGGGTGCGGCCTCGATTGCTAAGGCATCATATCGCCTCACATCACCAGATAAGATTTAGAGAGGAGGATGTAGAGAAGACAACTTTATGAATTCGATACGGTCACTATGAGTTCGTGGTAATGCCTTTGGACTCACCAATGCACCTTCAACATTCATGGATTTGATGAATCGGGTATATATACCGATGCTCGATCGGTCAGTTATTGTGTCCATTGATGACATTATGGTCTACTCCAAGACCAGGGAGCAGCATGAGGAGCACCTATGAGAGTTACTTGGAGTGTTGAGGAAGGAGATGCCGTATGCCAAGTTCTCCAAGTGCGAGTTTTGGCTGCGAGAGGTCCAATTCTTGGGGCACCTCGTCAATTAAAACATAAATTTGGTCGATTCGGCCAAGATTGAGGCGGTTATGCAGTGGGAGGTTCTGAAGTCTCCATCTAAGATCCGAAGTTTTCTTGGGTTGGAAGGTTACTATCGGAGGTTTATCCAAGATTTCTCCTAGATTGTTGATCCTCTTACTCGCTTGACAAAGACGTATGTGGATTTTCACTGGGGGCCTGAGCAGCAGGTTGCATTCGAGACTTTGAGGCAGAGATTTTGTGAGGCCTCAATATTGACCCTTCCAGAGGTTGTTGAGGATTTTGTGGTATATTGTGATTCCTCAATCACTGTAACAACGTAAATTTTCAAAACCAATTTTTCATTTTTAAATCATATTTTCAATCATCAAAACAATATCAAACAACTGTGTCCAATGTTATCATAACAACCAAATCCCAGAATCTCAAAACATAATATCTATGAGTGTGTACGGATCATGTCGGCGCCTTCCCGTGATCCTCGCTAGTACCTGAAACACATAACACAGCAACTGTAAGCATAAATGCTTAGTGAGTTCCCCAAATACCATATACAACACATACGCCTTTCCAGGTCATAACTCTGTAGGATCTTCCGATCCAAGTGTCTCAGGGTACTTCCGTCCCGAATCCCGGTAGACCTTCCGGTCCTACCCGTATCGACCTTCCGGTCCGTAACCTCCTGACCTTCCGGTCCATGTCATACATAACATACATAACACATACATATCACATAACAACATATAGCACATACATCTCATAGCATACAAGACCTTCCGGTCACACATAGGTACCACTCTAGGTACAGTATAGTGAGAAGACTCACCTCGACTATCTCGGATAATCTCGAACACATATACTGATCTAGCCTCCGCCTAAACACATAAACAATTATCTCGAATCAATAACGGCTTTACAGGCTAGACTAGTCTCTTCCATATCCTCTAAGAAGGCTAAAAGACCATTTTACCCTTCAATGGTCTACAAGTCCAATTGTTGACCAAACCCTAAAAGTAAACAAAAGTCAACGGTCAAACTTTGACCAGACTCGCCGAGTGCACTCGTGTGACTCGGCGAGTCCATGCATGTCCTCTTCGCCCCTGGTCCTCACTCGACTCGCTGAGTCAACCCTACACTCAACGGGTCATCACCGGTCGCGAATCGCGGGGCAACCTGACTCGACTCGTCGAGTACCTTATGGGCTCGGTGAGTTCCTCCCATGACAACACTCATCTGACCTCTTAAGGTCAGATCTGCTTCTCTAATCTATAGATCTGACTTCCCCATGACCAATAAACACGTAAAGGTCGAATCTTGCTACACATACAATGCTCCCAAGGCTTATTTCGGTGAAATCCCTTCTAACATGGCAACCTATGTCCATTTCCTCCATAGAACCACAAAAAGCAGCATGGTTCAGGCTCTCTGGACCTCAAAAGGTCCAGATCTAGAGTTTAGCACTCAATGGGACACTATACACAACTAAACAAGCCATAAAAAGGTATAGAAAACCCTAAATTCAATGCTCTTAAGCAAAACAGAAGGATAGGATCAAATAGCTACCTCAAACTTGAAGATCCAAGCCGAAAACCCACTGAAATGCAATCCTCTTGACCTCCCCTTGCTGGAAACACTTTCTCCTTTGCAAAATCACCCCAAAAATGATCAAAAGGCTCAAACTCTCTCACAACTCGCTCACAATCGCTAGGGTATCTCTCTCTGGACTGGTAGCCGCAAATGGAGGCCATAAAGGCCTTTAAATAGGGCTCAGGCCCTGAGATTTAGGGTTTCACTTTACAGCGCGGACTCGCCGAGTCCACGCATCGACTCGTCGAGTCCCTCATTAATCCAGACAAGAATTCACGATCCTACTCGGCGAGTGTGAGCGCCTACTCGCCGAGTCCCTCCTTAAAACTCAAAATAAATACTTAAAATAAGATACCTGGGAATCCGGGTGTTACAATCACAAGTTTGGGGGCGGTGCTCATACAGCGAGGTAGAGTTATTGCATATGCTTCCAGGTAGCTGAAGCCTCACGAGGCTAGGTATCCGACGCATGACTTGGAGTTGGGGGTAGTAGTGTCTGCCCTCAATATATGGCGATACTATTATTATGGGGTTCATAATACCATCCATACGGATCACAAGAAACTGAGATATCTTATAGACCAGCCGAATCTAAATATGAGGCAATGTAGATGGATTTATGTAGTCAATGATTATGATTATGAGATTCTTTATCATCCGGGGAAGGCCATTGTGGTCGATGATGCCTTGAGCCACGACACGGCTAATACTCCTATCTGATGCTTGTGTTTGAGGATGAACAACATTTCACTGCTTCTAGATTTGACCAAGGAGGCTCATGCCGAAGGAATCAAGAGGGAGAGTTGGAAGAAGGAGAATATCAAGGGTTAGATTGATAGATTCATCACCAATAGTCGGGGATTGTTGACCCAATGTGGATGAGTTTGGGTTCCAGTTTCTAGTAGAGTTCGTCAAACATTTCTAAAGGAGCCGTAAAATTCTAGGTTCTTAATGTTGCGATTTGAGGATATCTACATTCCTATGTGATCATGCAACCCTAATTGCTTTGGATCTAAGTTTTTCACTAATTGAACATGCAAATTAAATACCAAAGCAATAACCCTAATACTAGCATACAATTTTCGAAATCTATATGAAAACTAGGGTTAGTAGATTACCTTGCTTGCTATCTGGAAATAAAAAACAATTCTTTGGGTAATATTGACTTTTGAAAGCTTAGTGCCTCAAGTGTTGCACCTCTAATGGAGTTACAAACACCAATAGCAAAGGATGAAGGAGAGAGGATGTATAACGGTTTTGAAAATCGGCTAGGGTTTCCAAGAAGGTATTAGTGGCCGAAGATCACATACTAGGGATCCTTTAAATAGTTGAGGCTGCTAGGGTTTCTAGGTGGTAACCCTAATTTCCTTGCTTAGGCCTTAAGCATTCCATGGACCTCCACATTAGAAGCCTTGGACGAAATTCTATAGGGCCTCCTATAGATTTCGTCCACTCCCTTCTAAAGGAGTCCATCAGCCCAGCATTGCAACTATCAATGATTTGCAATACCAGTCTCTGTTTATTTAATCAGTTCATTTAATCCCGAAATTAATATCAAAGTAATTTCTGATTAAATACTAATTAAATAATATGATTTCCAATTAATATATTATTCTTATAATATATCAATAAATCATTAATTAACCTCTTTCTCCAAAAGTCATCATGTCAAGTTGCTATGGTGAAGGCAGCCCAAAAGGACCATGTTACTATCAAATCAAGTACATACCAATTATAGTTATAGGCTTAGACACCTAATCCAACAGTCTCCCACTTGGATAAGTCTAATAACTATAATTGCAAGTATGACTTCAGAATCTGATTAGCAATCGTATCTTTGAAAATCCGTTGTTGAACTCTGATCTAATCAATGACGCGTCCTTTAGATAAGGGATCAAATATTCCTCCGTTCTACAAGATATCATATGGACATGAGACATGGATTATAATCAATCTCTATCCAAGAGTTGTTTCCTGATTTCCAATTTATGACGACTGACTAATTGAACAAATCATATCAGTCCAGGCTTGGCCAAGCGCTTCAGATGTCATCACTAAATCATCGAGGGGCCCACAGATATCGCTTTTATCCCATTAAGGGTAAAAGGAATGGATAAACTTCGACTTATATGCTTGTACTATTTACTCATCAAATTACACACAACAATACGTTTTATAACATCAAGTTACTGATGCGTTTACGTATTATCAACGCACAACTGACTCGTAAACAACAAGTCATATGTCTCCGTTTCAAGAATATAAGATATTATCATCTCAGAATTACTCGTGATAAAATCCATGAAGTAATTCTCTGAGCGTGGGTTTAATCCAATACTCAAATCCTATTTCAGGAGTACTCATGAACGTTGTAGTAAACATTTGCAATGTCTAAAAACTCAGATAATCTACAAGCCAATTCATGACAGTCTTACTTCATTACTTACTTCCAAAGTATGATCGACAGTGGATAGCTTGAATAATCCAATTATCCGGGAAGTAAAACATGCGAAGTGAAACACAAGAATAACCTAATTAACTATGGTCTCAAAACATTAGAATATAAATAAAATCACTTTTATTTAATCACCATATTAATTAGACTGTATTCATTGTATAATGTTTCGACTAATCAACTTAATACTTGAATTAAAACATTAGTCATGCCATGCACAAAACACGCACACTATATTTATCTATGGTCCTTTCTTTGTGAAACAGATCAATTGACCACATTTCCAATGATGCTCATTTCACAATTCCAAATCCTTATCACAAGTGTAAGAATACCAAATTCTTCCCACTACTATAATCTGTTAGAGTCTAAACTTACATGCAATGACCTTTTTTTAATGTCAAGGCACCAAAGTAACAGAAACTTTGCCAATGATATTAGAAAGCATTCCATTAGAGATTTGTTACCAAAACAATTCCATGGAAATGACTTCTTACATTCAAAGAGCATTCCTTGAACATCCTTCTTGCATTAAAGTTACTAATCCTACACACAGATCTCAATATCTAACTCCTACTATGGAAACATTTCCATATTCCCATATGACTATCAATTCTGAACAAGAGTTACCTCTACTCAGAATATGTCAATATGGTCCTTTCAAAATTATGCTATACTTCCAACTGTCCACAAGCAACCAATCTTTGGTAAACCTTAGATTGTCCTTGACAGTTGTTTAACAACTTTACTCATGTCAGGTTCTAGTCCTTTTTCCTTCTTAATGCATCAGGCATTTGGAAAAATTAGAACACATGAATATAATAGCACATGCAATCGATCCTATACCCGAAACATATAGGATTCGATTCATGATGTCTTACATGAAGACATGATACTTGATCGGTCTCTTGCTATAATATTTCTATATATCAAATTTCCTATGTTGAATCATTTCAACATGATATTCATATATGTTCATGACTAAGTTCCATTAAAATTTCAATCTAAGCTTTTAGATTCGAAATGAAGTATAACTATCTGCTCCCTTACTATAGCGAAAAAATTTCCAAACTCTGCAACTTAGAAAATTTGTAACCTTTTTCTCCTATAAATAGCATTTCTATCTTGCAACACTCATCATAATGATTATGCTCCCACTAGCATAACAATTACGTTCTTATTAGCATAACAGTTATGCTCCCACTAGCTTTGACATGTACCCAAAAATCAACTGGACTTCTACAAATCAATACCTATTGACTTTCTTACCGAAATTTAGATTTCTGATACGCGGTGCTTTGATAAGTCTTTATCTAGACTTCTCAAGCTCATACACCTTTCATTAGATAGCTTATGTGTGTGTCTAAACCTTTCTGAACTTATAGCAATAAGTCTTGAATGTTCAAACTATTTGTCATTTCTCACAATTCGAACTATGAAAAGGGATGTCATAATCATATGCGAATTTGAGAATGCATTTATGACAACTGCTAACCATAATGATATTAATCAATCCTTTAAAATCTACAAGTGAAATCGTTTCCTTACAGTCATTTTCATGAAGTAGACAGAAACCTCTTGCCACTTAGATTTTATGGTGTATGTGTTCCTATCCATGTGAATTTATCATTTCCAACCACTATCACAAGACAAGGTTTATGACAAATTCAAAACTTACATGGACTAAACTTGCTTAGTCTTAATTTCTTGCCATCCGGTAGCACAAGGTCTACCAGTGCTTCCTAGTTGTTGATCAGCTCACCTAAACTGAACAATGTACTTTCATTGATCAAATTGCTTTGCCTTATGTAGTCTAATGAGAACTCATAGAACTCACATGCATAGTTAAATTAACTGGAATGGGCACATAAATAAGAATATGTCAACACGATAGGTTATCAACCTCAGGTCGTGTGCTAGTGATAACTAAAAGTTTTATCATTGATTAGTTCCTGAAACTATTCAAGACCATTAAGACTCCCACTGACCTCTTGACATATAAGATTCTCTGTCAAAGAACATTCCTTGACAAACAAATATTCAAGAGTTAGTGTGGGTTCTTATCAAGAAACACTTCATGTAATTAGTTAGTCTTTGTTTTAACCAAAACATCACAACTACCAATTTCAAATGTGCTAGAGCAAGAAAACATTTCCGCTCCATATTTCATGAGGTGTTATAAACCTACTTGGAACATATTACTCAAAGTACAACTTGGAGTAACTAGAGTATGACTCTAAAACTTGATTTTGGAACGAAGTATGACTCATCCTTTTGGTTTGATCATTTCAACAATTCTTGATTCCTCTTCTTAGTCATACAAATGCACTAATGTGTCCTTAGAAGGATCAATTGTGACATGGTTCCAAAATCATTAGGATGATTATAAAACATTATACTAAAGTATTCTCCTTTCCTTTCAGATTGGAGAAACTTTTATCTTTCTACCCAACTGGTTCTTCTTATTCGTTCTGCTATACTTTGAAACTTTTCAAAATATCAGAATTACACTTAATCTTGTAAGCATAACCATATTTACTGAACCAACAGTAAATCATGACAAATAGAATTTATCGTCCTTTGTGGTGGATCTTACCACTTCACATCAATGTGTACTAGATCCTTTAGTCCTTCACTTGACTCACATATACATGTGAACAAGGAATTAGCCTTAATTTATCAAGGATCAAGATTCTCATACATCACACAATTCAAATCGTACGACTCCAAGTTTTTGTCCAATTGAAAGTTGGGTGATGAGAATCCTTCTTCACTTGGTAAATTATGACACTACCACAAGCGATATAAATAAGAATCAAATCCATATTGCAACTAATAGAAATATAAACACCAATTTTCATAAATGCCATTGTAAGTAATGATAAAGCAAATAAGATGAACCACAAAATTTACTATATTGATAATGTGCGGAAAAATTGTTCTTACAACACAAGAAAAACTATGTTTCTAAATATTCCTAAGCAATCTATCATAACTCCTAAGTAGCAGCTCCAAATTCTGATCATCGAACCATGTGATCGAAATCCATTTCTTCATATTAGAATCAACCTACTCTTCTTTTAAGCTTCCTTCCTTTTCTTCGATCCTACAAAACATCAAAATGTGATTAACACATCATGTAATAAGAATCTATAAATAGGAACTTAATAGAGATAGATAGTGGATATACATGAAGCAGAGTCATACAATTTGACTTTACCATCTCTTAGATCTCTCAGGTAGTCAGGGCAGCTTCGCTTCCAATGTCCCTTCAATTGGCAGTAGAAACATATGGATTCTTTAGCATCGACACATGGGACTATCTCAGAACTGGCCTTTCTCTTGTTGTCAAACTTTTTGACTTTGGTCGGTTTCTCTCCCTTAGGAGGGGAAACCATTTCTAGATTATCACCGTTGCCATCACCAATGTCCATGGAAATTTGGGAAACAGATCCTCCAAACAAATTTGCTTGACCAACGCGCCAAAGGATTGCTGCTTCAGCAACAGTTAGCAAATATGTCAGATCGATAAGGGTCACGTCGTGGTCTGTCAAATAGTAGTCCTTAACAAACTGACTATATAATTCGGAAAGTGACTGAAGAACCAAGTCAACAGCCAGCTTCCTTGGGAAAACGACACCCAATATTCCCAGTCTGTCAATGTGCGACTTCATCTTCAGGACGTGTCACACACAGAACTTCCATCTCGATGCTTGCATGCCAATAGGGCTTGAGTGACCTTGAACTTTTCAAGTCGCCGAAAATGTGGGTCAGGGAGAATTAATGGAGGAGGTGGAGGAAGAGAAGTATGATTTCCAGTTCCACCAATGCACGAAGAAGGGAACAATCTCTCACCTTAATCGACACGTGGAAAATCATCTTCATAAGGAAAGCTTTTTCCAAAGGAACGAGGGAGACCATATTTGTCAGAACCAGACATCTACAGAAAAGGGAGAAAATTCAACTGAGTTGATTCAATCCTTAATATAACACCGAAATGAAATATTAAGGCTAGGACCCAACACAATAATTCACAATTCAGAAAATGGATGCCGTAATCCAAATTGTAAGTTGTTTGAAGGAAGGTACATGACGATTTACCAATTCCACCACGAAAACGAAATTTTAACGAATTATGTTTTAGATGAAATTCCTAGATCTTTTGAGATTCATTGAACTTTTCAATGGCATGTTTAATCTCGATTATGCCCTTCAAATTTGTGACTGGGATACCAAGGATCACAAATAAGGTGTGAATAACTATGCAAGTTATCTTGGTACTCTCGATGTCATATATCACCCAATGAATGTGCCAGTTAACCACACACGGTCCATTGATCAACAATAATTTACGAGAAACCCATTGCCAACAATATTAGTCCCATATTAGTGTGCCGATTAACCACACACGCTCCACTAATGACCAATAAGGTGCAATGTGCAATTTCATGGGTTAGCATCAAATTCACATTTTCCTAAAGTAACTAAGATAGGGAATTTAATAAAAGCGTTTGGTTACTTTATAATTCATTATACTTTTAATGAGAGTTTAATGTCCTATCCTACCCGTTCGGCTAACGACCCTCCACTAGTCAAGGGTGTGCTGGGTAAGAGTGGATACCCAATGGCGGTCATTTTACAGGCCGCTTCCTTAAACACCCCTTATACACCAGCTTCGTGAATGAGGCGTACTAACGGTAATACTGACTTTTCTTATACATATATAATATTAGACTTTCAATTTTATAATAGTATAAGGGTGTATTTTAAACTTTTAAAATACTAAGTGGTTTAATCTTTTAATAAATTAAACTTTTAATTTAATTAAATTTAAATCTACATATGGATTTATTAATTGTCTTTTAATTAAACACTTAATTGATTTATTAATAAAATCCATGAGGGTGTATTTTTTTATACTATTCAAAAAATACTAGGGTTTTAGAATTTGATATTTCAAAATTAAACTTTTAATTAAATTTTAAATTCCAAAACTAAAGGGTGTAATTTGAAACTTTCAAAATTACTAGATCAAATTTCAAATGATTAAATTAATCATATAATTTTGTTATTATCTTAAAATTTGACCAAATCCATCTTATTTGATAAGGAAATCAGATTACCATTCAGAAAATTCAATTTATGGTGATAAAAACGAATTATGGTAATTATCCAAATCAAAATCTGATTTGAAAATCGAAAAATTAGGCAACAGACGAATCAACTCGTTGAGTTGGACACTGAACTCGTCGAGTTCATGCTTCAGACAGCAGAATTCAATTTTCTTGTTCTTTGGACAATTCACTATTGCATCAATTAAATTGAAAAATATCCTAGGCTCTGATACCATTGTTGAGATTTGAGCATATCTACATTCCTATGTGATCATGAAACCCTAATTGCTTTGGATCTAAGTTTTTCACTAATTGAACATGCAAATTGAATACCAAAGCAATATCCCTAATACTAGCATACAATTTTGAAATCTATATGAAAACTATGGTTAGTAGATTACTGTAACACCGTTAAAATTACAACCCGAAAATTTCATTTTTAAATTTAACAATCATAAACAAACCATTTCATTTCTCCCAAAACCATGAAAACATAAAAATAGTTTAGTTGTGAAATTCGTGATACATATAAAATCATCATCAGAGTCATAATCCAAAAATCACTACTGCGGAAAATCCATGGTGTGTTGCGATACGATCAGGTCGACCCTTTCCCCTTCGAGCTAGCAGTACCTGAAACAAAAACTGAAAACCGTAAGCACAAAGCTTAGTGAGTTCCCCCATCATACCACAATAACATACCGCCAAGCATATCAGGGTGCTGGCCTACCCCTTCGGTCTCTTTCAACTGGTAACCGCCTAGCATATCAGGGTGCTGGCCTACCCCTTCAGTCTCTTTCAACCGGTAACCACCTAGCATATCGGGGTGTTGGACTACCCCTTTGGTCTCTTGCAACCGGTTACGGTGACTATCTTACCCCTACTACTACCACATCATAGCATACATAATCATACTGCCAGTCATATCTGGGTGGCTGACCTACCCCTACGGTCTTATTGATCGGATACAAGGTCTATCTCACCCCTACCACTATCACATAATATCATAGTATATTAGCACATAAATCATAACAAATAATTATCACAAAGACAATTACCTAACTACAAACTCCTACTAGTGGGCCGGCCTTGGTGCCTTAGACCCACTGCTACCGGGAAGGTAACTCACCTCGCAAGGCTGAATGCAAAATCTCACGGCAAGAATCTCTAACAGTTGCTCCGACGACTCCCCGAGCTATCAGTACCACAATAACACTTAGTCAAAAACTAATAGACATTCTTATGGTAAAATGACTATTTTACCCCTGATCTAATTTGGCCAATGCCTAAGACCCAGCACCATAACATGAAAGGACCAAATCTAAATGGTCTTCCCAAGCCCACTAGTAGCCCACCAATGGCCCAATTTTCTAAATTTGGCCCAAATCCTCAATTGGGCCCTAACTTAAGCCAAACATACACTTGGCCCAAAATAATTAATTTATGATGGCCCATTATGGCCCAATAACATAAATCTCAGTTCTAGGCCTAGAGTCCAAACTCCACAATGGGTCATACGACCCAACAATCCAGGCCCAAAAACCCTTATTCGTCACTATGTATGTGTACGCACGACATACCTGGCATGTACGCCCAATGTATGCTGGCCTTGACCAGAAGCGGGAATTTGACCCAGTACGCGCAGCGTACCAGGGTGTACGCCCATCGTACTGGCCAGCTTGTTAAAGACTCCTTTTGTGACTTAATCCATTAAGTCCTAACTTCCAAAACACATATCAAGGTCCTTTATGACGTCTTAATCCATAAAGTTACAAACTTTATGTCTTTGCATGCATAGATGGGGGTTAAAACATGATTTAAGTCCTTAAACAAACTTTGTGACCATCAAACACTTGCATGGTTGTGGCTTAACCATCAAGGTCCGATTTTTATGACTCTAAATGCTTCCAAGAGCTCAAAAGGATCGCTCTTATGGTCTGGAACTACCAAGACACAAGAAACCTCAACAATGGAGTTCCAAAGTGACATAAAACACCCCAAAACCAAATCTAAGCATGCATTAGCCAAGTAGAAAGCTTTATACCTCCAATTGGTCAGAAATGATGCCAAACGTCTGGATCTACAAGCCCTTTCCAAGCTCTTGCTCCTTCTTCAAACTCCCTCTTCTTCAAAATCACCAAAGTTACACCAAAAACTCAAACTAAGCTCCAAAATACAAACAACAGGATTAGGGTTTGAGTTGGGCACTGAGAGGGCAAGGGAGGCTGTGAGGGCAAGGGCTTTGAGGATTATAAGTTGTTTAAATAGGGTCCAAACCCTACAATTTAGGGTTTTCATCTGGCCACCCTACGCCCAGCGTACACTTAAGTACGCCCAACGTACGCTTAAGTACGCCCAACGTACGCATGGAAGTCCCCCGATCCGCGCCTCATATGTGTACGCCGTGCGTACGCCCTGTACGCCCAGCGTACGCTTTTCCCCAAAAATCCCAATACTTAATAATTAAATTTGAATAAAAGCAATACAATACCTGATAAATCTCGGGCGTTACAATTACATTGCTTGCTATCTGTACTAACAATAATACCTTGGTTGATCTTGACTTCTGAAAGCTTAGTGCCTCAAGTGTTGCACCTCTAATGGAGTCACAAACACCAATAGCAAAGGATGAAGGAGAGAGGAGGTATAACACTTGTGAAAATCGGGTAGGGTTTCCAAGAAGGTATTAGTGGCCAAAAATCACATATTAGGGATCCTTTAAATAGTTGAGGTTGTTGGGGTTTCCAGGTGGAAACCCTAATTTCCTTGCTTAGGCCTTAAGCAGTCCATGGACCTCCACATTAGAAGCCTTGGACGAAATTCTATAGGGCCTCTTATAGATTTCGTCCACTCCCTTCTAAAGGAGTCCATCAGCCCAACATTGCAACTATCAATGATTTGCAATACCAGTTCCTGTTTATTTAATCAGTTCCTTTAATCCTAAAATTAATATCAAATTAATTTCCGATTAAATACTAATTAAATAATATGATTTCCAATTAATATATTATTCTTATAATATATCAATAAATCATTAATTAACCTCTTTCTCCAAAAGTCATCCTGTCAAGTTGCTATGGTGAAGGCAACCCAAAAGGACCATGCTACTATCAAATCAAGTACATACCAATTATAGTTATGGGCTTAGACACCTAATCCAACACTTGATTCACCATGGAACCACAAAAATGTATAGAAACTTTGAGACTTAGTTGTTGGTGGCCTTGCATGAAGAGAGAGAGAGAGAGAGAGAGAGAGAGAGAGAGAGAGAGAGAGAGAACTTGGTTTGTTAAGAGATGCTTGACCTGTCGGAAGTTCAAGGCCGAGCACTAGAGACTGCACATCAAGTTACTGCCATTGGAGATTCCCATGTGGAAATGGGAACATATCACCATGGATTTCGTCACAAAGCTGCTGAAGACAGCCAACAGATTTGATGCTATTTGGGTGATTGTTGACCGCCTGACAAAGTGTGCTCATTTCCTTGCTATTCAGGAGAGTTCTTGTGACATCCCCATTTTTAAGGCCATTTTAAAACTTTTTAGTTATACTTATTTAAAACCGAGTTTTTTATAAATACAGAATTTGGTCCCGTAAAAGTATATCCGAAGAAATGTTTTTCATTTATTTATAAAAAGTTTGGGATGTCATAACTGATGCAAAACATAAGCATAAACAGACCATACAATATCTTAGACTATCAGTCTACATCTCCTTGAATCTCTCATCATTCATGTACCTTTGTACCGCTACATGTTGTAATGCTCGCAGATTCGGACTAGTTAATTTAGAGATAATAAGCATTAAAATGACTTTTTGATACAAGATTATTTAGGATAAATAATCTTAACCAAAATTATAGTATATGTCAAAAGGATTTCATACATATAAAGAACGCTGAAATCCGACTTATAACGAAGAAGTTATGACCCGTCAAAGTTTCACGATTAAACCGGCACGGCTCCGTGTATCGTAAAAAGTAAATTCTTGAAGAAATACATTTTAGCCTTAGCGATCTAAACAAGAGTCATAGTAGACGTTAAACCGAGAGCGTGCATATAGAGAGAACGTCCAAATCTGACTTCTTTAGAGGAAGTTATGATTTTTCTAAGATTCAGCATATCAGTATACAGCTCGGAAATCAAATTTTAGATCAATCGATTTTTAGCCAACACAATCTAAACGAGAATTGAAGATCTCGTCAATAGGAACTCAACGATATAAATACAGTCGAAAACGGACGTCGGATGAGAAAGTTATGAATTTTTAACGAACTTTAACTATCTAATTCTGTTAAAATAAAATTTTAAAAATAAAGTCAAAATTAGGCGACGGAGTCTAAACGAAAATTGTAGATCACGTCGATACCTACGTGTGGATAGAAAGAACATAAAAAACGGAGCTCGTATGCGAAAGCTACGGATTTGAGAAGATAATTAATCTTCAGATTAACCTCGGAGTGATACGTGGCATGATCTAGGCCGCACCTTCTTCCCCACGACTTGCCACCAGATTGCGACACGTGGCACATTACACGCATCGTAATTTTTTAGTACGCCCAGCATAACCCATAAAAAACCATTACGCCCAACGTAATTCTTGAGTACGCCCCGCATACTTGGGCGTTGGCAGCCTATAAATAGAGCTCGAAAATCACTCTTTTCCTCACATCTTTCTATCCAAATCTCTCTCAAACACCCCCAAAGCCTCTATTCCTTCCCCTAGAACCTCCTAGGTGTTAGAAGCAAAGCCCTGGAGCACCGGAAAGCCCCGAGAAGTAGAGATTTCGGCTCAGAAGTTCTGCCCGCACAAAGCCCAGTTTCTCGCTAAACCCCCTGTAAGTGAGTTATGCTTACCGTACTTTAAGTATAACTTATGTTTAAGTTCATTATAGTTATTATGAACCTATAAACAGGATTTGTCAGTGATTCAAATTCGTTATACTGATAGGTCTACTTACGAGAGAGCTGTCTAGAATGGTCACGTTGGCTTGGTTGTTGGATTTCAGATAAGCTATATGCCGAAATGGTCCTGCCTCCCAACTGTCCTGCATGGCTAATCCTTACTTGATAGATCTTGAAGTAGACTTTGAGTTAATGATGAATCTAGACTAATAATTAGTCGCAATAAATCTTTGACTAAAACTTAGCGATAATAATACTAGGTTACGTCAAAGGAAAAGACAATTGCTAGAAGCGAAGCGCTGCCCAAATTTCGAATCGTCACTTTAACAAGTGAGTGCATAGTTACTTTCCTATTACACATAGATATGAAGTATTTAATATTAATATATGCTATATGTGCTTTTTATCTATATTCCTGATATCTATGCTAGATGAATGATTTATATATGTTTTACATGATTTAAACTGTATATGTATTTTTATACCTATAAATGTGACATCCCAAAATTTAGGGGTAAAACTTATGACAACCAATCTCATTGTAATTCGACTCATTGAGTTTCAGTGCATCTTTTATAAAATAAATAGGTTCATTTCAAGATATCCGATGAAAACTTACTTCCAAATATGTAACTAACGAACGAATCAAACATCTCAAACTGCAACCCTAATTAGGGCATCTAAAAACTGAAAATTCGAAATGAGCAGCTTTGAGAGAAGGAATCATTCTAGACTCATAGTACGTAATCCCATGTTTCCGAAAATATAAAGAACGTCCAGAACGGAGTTCGTATGCAAAAGATACGATAGTTTTACCTATTCTAAGTAAGCTATTTCATGCCGTTAGGGTACTTACGCATTGCCGACGAGATTTCTGAAAGTGTTTTTGGACTCAGGCCATAGTCTATTATTTAATTTCATACTTGAAATATTTTTTGTAAAAATATTTACAAAAGTCGCGAAAATGGACACCGTGAGCCGATTAGACGCAAAACTTCGAACGCGATTTCCCGGAGTTCCGTAACTCCAAAAATTAATCCGTTTGGATTTTTGGAATCCTTGAATTAAATCCAATCCATCGGTGTATTCGAAAAATATTCTCGACATACGGATCCCGACGTACCCGCCTATGTGTACTTTTGAGACATTAATAAAGAATGCAACCCTTGGATAGGACCCACAAGATTTGGGAAGGAAAAATTTCCAGCTCATTTCCCCGAGATTATCCCACGTGACTTCCCCACCCCCCCCCCCCCCCCCATTCCTCTTTTCCTTTTGCTTGCACTCCATCCCAAAGTACATGAATAGTACTTGATTTGACTTAGAGAGCATGGCCAAGGTGTTTACTCCTACTATAAATAGAGATCACCTCCTCACTGTTTTAGCTCTTTCTTTTTCCTCTCTTAAATCTCTCTCACTTCTTCCTCCCCCAGAACTCTCTTTCTTCTTTCTCTCTCCAAAAATCCCAAGTCTTGAAAATCTCTCTCAGATCTCTTACAAATCTCTCTCAAGTCTTGTAAATCTCTCCCAAATCTCTCTCAGTAACCAACCCACAAAATGATTCCACTATCCTAAATCACTCCACATCAATCTTAGAACATCTTCCTTAAACACCCATATCATCCCAACCCTTCATTTTGTTTAAACCCACTCAAAACAGGAGAAGAAAACTGAAAACAGCAAGCCAATTTCAGAGTTTTTGCCATTTTGGACATAGCAGCCTCGAATATTCTTTCCTGCTTCGGACCCTACTGAGCTTCGGAGCCTGGTCATCTCGGACTCAATAGCCTCGGATCTTCTCTCCTGTATCGGACCCTTCTGAGATTCGGAACCTACTCGCCTCGGAAGTCTGCTGACCTCGGATCCTCTCCACACTTCGGAGCTTCACTTCAGATTTTGGCCATTTCGGACCTTTTCTCATTTTCGGAGCTTTTGACTTCGGAATTTCCATCAGGTTTGGATTTTTCTCATCTCGGGCCTTCTAATCTCAAAATTTATACCCATCTCGGAACTTTTACTGTTTCATACTTTTCTAGTCTCGGAGTTTCAACAAACCTCGACATTTTTTCACCTCGGAACTTCAGCACCTTGGAATTTTTGCCACTTTGGGTGCCTCCCACCATCATAAGAGATTTCTATAGTCTCTTCAATCATCAAGACTAAGCTAATCTCGGAAGTTCAAATTCGCAAAAACACATCCCGATTCTCACATCCAACCCTCGAAAACAATTCGTTAACCGCATATCGAGGTGAGAGTTACGGCCCCTCTTTTATATTTACTCATTTTGGGGGAGAATACATGTGCTAAATAGTATTTATACTAAAAAATACATAAGTCTCATATGATATGCATGCTACAAGTTTAAAGTATTTCAAAGTTTCAAAGACTACTACCCTTGAATACTTTTATGCATAAGACTTTACATACATATACAAGTTCGTTATGTTGAAATACATTTTTCTATAAAAGCGAGTAATTTATACTTTTATAAATACGTTAACCATACTCGACTTTTATGAACATTATACTATGAAATTCATTATATGAATAGGTTTATGCATTAGGCTTTACATACATATACAAGTTCGTTACGTTGAAATACATATATCTATAAAAGCGAGTAATTTATACTTTTATAAATATGTCAACCATACTCGACTTTTACGTACATTACACTACGAAATTCATTCTGCCTGGTACTTAATTTTAATTAAGTTAGGGCTGAGATTTATTCACAAACTTTTCGTTAATGATTTTTGAGTGAGACGATACTTATTCATTAGCTGAGTCTAACCACTTAGCCTGCCCCACACTACTCTAATCATTAATCTTCGGAGCGAGGTACATATGTATAGATCTATATGGGGCCGATAACCCCACCTCTGGTTGCTAGCTACAACCTTCGACTGATCAATCGTAGCAGGTGATATGTGTCTACGATCGTTACTACAATGTCCAATGAAGAGTTGTAGGGAGGGGTACTTTTCGTCAATATCTCGATTATAGAACTCACTAAAAACATTAACACACATATCCCTCTCTCTCTATCTCTCTCTCTCTCTCTCTCTCTTACTACAACCATAGGTTTGGTTGCCTTCAAGTATATTTTTAAGTATGAAAATTACTTATACAAAGCATACATTTTGACTATCAAGAAGTCATTACAAGCACATTTTTAAGTATGGAAATTACTTATACAAAACATACATTTTGACTATCAAGAAGTCATTAAAAGTACATTTTTAAGTATGGAAATTACTTATACAAAACATTCATTTTGACTTTTAAGAAATTATTACAAGTACATTTTAAAGTATGGATTTACTTATACAATGGGTACGTTTTGACTTTCAAGGGATTATTACAAGTATATTTTAAAGTATGGATTTACTTATACAATGGGTACATTTTGACTTTCAAGGATATTCAATGGTTTACTATAAACATGGTTTGAGTGTAGATTTACTTATGGAACATAACGTTTTGGCTTTCAAACAGTCATTACCAACACAATTTTTAAGATCTGGATTTTAAGATGCATTATGACTTTTAAAGTTTCATTGCAAATGCTATTTTAACTATTGTTATACATACAAATAAAATACTTTTGGAATTATTAAAAGTATTATTACTGCGGCAAGCAGAAAACCTGTGACTCTCACCAACCTCGTGTTGACTTTCAAAATACATGTATTCTCAGGAAATCAGTAATCAAGCACATTCGGACATCAGATACTCAGGAACCTCATGCAATTTAGTTTACTACTTTTATTATGTCTGCGTACCTGTTTAAGGCAAATACTATATTATCTAGTAAGAACCTTGTATTCAAATTTTATGATAGAATATAAATGTTGTTTTGTTTATTGTTGTACTTGTGCTATATACTCAGTTTATCTATGATCCATGAACTTAGTCGCACAACCCGACATGTTCCGCCTCGGCCGGGGGTGTGACAATAAATATATTGGGTAATGATGGGTAGATGAAGATGATATGGATGAAAGATTGTATAGATGATGAGAGGTGAAAGATGATGAGAAGCCTTGACTTTAAAGCTGATCCATTCATCTAACAGAGTATAAATGACAACCACAGACGATTCTAGACAGTCTAGTGGAACACTAGCAGGATCGCAGCCTGTAGGTGTTTTTGAACTAAGTGTTCACCAGATGTACTCTAAAAACCCTAGCAGTATGCCTTATAAATGAACATTGGAAGCTATGGACTTAGTGCCTGTTAGATAAACACTGGAAGCGATGGACTTCGTGCCTATTCTTTAGGAAAATCCTTAGGAATAAATAAATGAAGAATAAATGATTCTTAGGGTAGATCCTTAATAATAAAGAAGATAACGGGGATAGGAAATTGGGTTGATTGTTTGATGGTTAAACATAATAATTATATTATTGTGAGTTGAAAACCCTATGTACTCACCAGGTTTCCAAACCTGACCCACTCAGTTTGTTGTATCACAGGTAGCGATATGAAAGATACATTCTGCTGAGAGATTCGAGGAGTATTATGCCATTAGTTTAATTATTGTAAGGCTTGTAATATTTCGTTAGGCTTATGTTTCTGTGTTGAAGATGACCTCCCAATGTTTTAATATAAATAAAATACATTTCTTCGAAAATGCTTTGATAATATCATTATCATGTTTTCTGGGAACAAATTCCACAATATTATTCTTTAAAAGGATACTCTGATTTTTAAATAAGCATAAACAAATTGGTCTTTTCTGGACGTGACATTGGGGATGTCGTATTTAGTATCAAAGCATTACTTTAAGCGAACTTGGAGTAAGGATTTATTTCTAGACTTAAACTTAGAATGCTAAGCGATGATTGTGAGATGAGTGTCTGTTATATTTATGAAATATGCCTGGATAGACACGAGCACTAGCTTATTTTAGGAAAGATGCCTAAATTGCTTTTATGTGCTAAATGATTTATGTTATAAGATGCCTTATATGCTTTATGATGTTATCGTTTGATCGGATCCATGCTCTATTTCCAACCGGATCTGGAAATTTTATGTGTTCAACTCTCTAAATGTTTAATTACGGTATTAGAACTGACATGTAACTTTTCAGAGTAATAAGGAGATTTATACATCTATCTTAAATAAAGCTTTCCTATCTAAATTCTCTTCACTGTACTCTAAATGTCTACTTTGGTGTATAGATCAACATGGTGAGAACTCGAAGCGGATTGGGAAATGGTAATCAGCAGCCTGAGCCACGAGTAATGGAGCGTGCACTAGAGGTAGCAGCTGCACCCGAGCCAATCATGATGGCTGGAGTCCAAGAAATGATTCGGGCTATGAGGATGAACAAAGGGATAAGATGAGACAAATGTTGTTAAATAGGGATGAACCTACTATACCCATTATACAACCTAAACTGAACATTGAACAATCAGAAGAAGGAAATTATAGTAGAACCGTTAGTCATGAAAAACCACAAGTGGTTAGGATAAATAACCATGATGAGGGAATTGAAAGGAACAGATGCAAGTATAAAGAGTTTATGACTTGCAAACCATCAACTTTTACTGGGAAAGAAGATCCAATCGGAGTTTTGGACTAGATCTCTAAGATGGAGCTAGCTTTCATAACATGTGGTTGCAAGGGCAAGCTACAAACCACTTATGTTCTGCGTCAGTTTAGGGGTGGAACTGTTCGTTGGTGGAGCACTTTAGGAAAGATCATAAGCCCCAATGAGCCACTACAACTGGCATGGGATGAATTCTTGGTACACTTTAAACACAAGTTCTGCTCAGCCCAAAACATGCTAGAGCTGGAGAACTAGTTTCTGACGTTGAAAAAGGGCAACATGTCCATTGGTGAGTATACCAATACCTTCACCTAAAAGATGGAGTTTTCTTTGCGCATCGTCCCCGAAGAGATAACAAAAATTGATAAGTATACAAAGGGACTACCATGGGGGTACACTGTGCCAGTACACCAGACACCTACTCTTGAGGTGGCCATCTGAGCTGCTAAGTCTGTTGAAGAATTGATCAAAGGCAGAACCGCCAATAAAGTTAAAGTTGGCGAGAAGAGGAAGTTTGAGGGGTCTTCAAGACCCGACAAGAAAGATAGGTTCCAGAAATCTGACCCCAACAACAAGAGGTATGGGGATAGCAATGGAGCCAAGTGGTCTGAGATGTTCAAGAAGAAGCATTATGGGATATGTGACGGAGAAGTGACTTGTTATAAGTGTGGGAGTATTGGTCACTATTCCAAGGATTGTACGCTTAATGATAAGGTATGCTACAGATGCGGAGACAAGGGGCATATGTCAAAAGATTGGCCGAAGAAAAATGAAGCAGCAAGACCGAATGCGCCACAGAAGCCAAAGGCAAGAGCATTCCAGCTGATCCTTAATGAAGCAGGTGACAATGCAAGGGATCAGGAGTAAGGATCGATATATCCAAAGAGTTAGATATAAAGTAGCCATATAGATGGTATCATGTGGTGTAGCCTAATATAAGAGGCCTAGTGTAGGGTGAACTTGAATATCTATGTAATCGTTTCAAGAAATAATATAAACCTTGGTTATTTTATCTGATGTGTTAAATGACTATGTGAAATTCTTGTATGGTGACTTGGAGAACTGAGAGTCAATACTTGGGACGAGTATGAGTAGGTGTGAAAGGTAGTAGAGGCCTATACTACCGAAAGCACAGGACTCGCACTTGGATCAGGGAAAGTCACACGGTTAACAAGGCACTAGTAATTGATTATGTTTTGTTCATGTCTGCCGTTACCATCGTTTCGGTAATGACTAAGAAGATGATTGTTATTCCGACCCTAGGGGTCATATCAAATCGAGTCCGGATAAGATGAGTATGTTACAAGTTTCAAAGAACCAAGTTCGATGTATCATCTGACTTAAACAAGAATATTGAGGTAGAAGATAATCGAAGAGATCAATAGAAGTATCGCGGTAGCCGTTAAAGTAATAAGCTTGTAGCTAGAAGTGCTACATGCTAGAATGTGATTATATCACATTAGAACATGAAGGAAGGTACCTTCCATTCTGAAATTTGACTCTAAAAGACTTGAGTCTAAGCATTGCATCATATGATGAGAGGACATTAGAACATGACCCATCGGTCTGTTACGGTAATCGAAGTAAAGACCTGATCGTAAGTTAAGTTTGTTTAAGAAAGAGTAAGAGTCTCCAATAAGGATCGAGTTTGTAAGTCGAAGGTCACGATTGAAAGTCCAACATAGTACGAAGAGCCGATGCAAGATTGAGCACCGCCAACAGTCAAGAATTCCAAGAGTTAGATAGTCATTTGAAAGGACAAAAGAGTTACGGTTATTACCTAGGATAAAAAGATAACATATGGAGTCATTATACAAGCCCTATTTTGTTGATGATTCTGGGACGTAATCATCCTAAGGGGGAGATAATTGTAAAGCCCGCAGACTCGGGCTAGTCAATTTAGAGATAATAAGCGTTAAAAATGACTTTTTGATAAAAGATTATTTAGGATAAATAATCTTAACCAAAGTTATAATATATGTCACAAGGATTCCGTACATATAAAGAACACTGAAATCCAACTTATAACGAAGAAGTTACGACCCGTCAAAGTTTCGCGATTAAACCGGCATGGCTCCGCGTATTGTAAAAAGTAAATTTTTGACGAAACACTTTTATCCTTAGCGATCTAAATGAGAGTCGTAGTAGACGTTAAACCGAGAGCGTGCATATAGAGAACGTCCAAATCTGACTTTGTTAGAGGAATGTATGATTTTTCTAAGATTCAGCGTAGCAGTATACAACTCGGAAATCGAATTTTAGAACGATCGATTTTTAGTCGACACAATCTAAACGAGAATTGAAGATCTCGTCAATAGGAGCTCAACAATATAAAGACTGTCAAAAACGGACGTCAGATGACAAAGTTATGATTTTTAACGGACTTTAATTGTCTAAGCCTGATAAAATATAACTTTAAAAATAAATTCAAAATTAGACGACAAATTCTACATGAAAGTTGTAGATCACGTCAATACCTACGTGTGGATGTAAAGAACATAAAAAACGGAGCTCGTATGTGAAACTTATAGATTTTAAAAGATAATTAATTTTCAGATTAACCTCGGAGTGACACGTGGCAAGATCTAGGCCGCACCTTCTTCCCCATGGCTTGCCACCAGATTGCGACACATGGAACATTATGTCCATCATAATTTTTGAGTACGCCCAGCGTAACCCATAAAAACCCATTACGCTAAGCGTAATTCTTGACTACGCCCTACGTACTTGGGCGATGGCAGGCTATAAAAAGAGCTCGAAATCACTCTTTTCCTCACATCTTTCTATCCAACTCTTTCCCAAAAAACCCCCAAAGCCTTTATGCCTTCCCCTAGCACCTCCTAGGTGTTAGAAGCAAAGCCTCGGAGCGCCGGAAAGCCCCAAGAATTAGATCTTTCAGCTCAGAACTTCTGCCCGCGTAAAGCCTGATTTCTCGCTAAATCCCCTATAAGTGAGTTATGCTTACCGTACTTTAAGTATAACTTATTTAAGTTCATTATCATTATTAAGAACCTATAAACAAGATTTTTCAGTGATTCAAGTTCGTTATACTAATTGATCTACTTACGGGAGAGGTGTCTAGATAGGTCACGTTGGTTTGGTTGTTGGATTTCAGAAAAGCTATATGCCGAAATGGTCCTGACTCCCAACCGTCCCACATGGCTGATCCTTACTTGATAGATCTTGAAGTAGACTTTGAGTTAATGATGAATCTAGACTAATAATTATTCGCAATAAATATTTGACTAAAACTTAGCGATAATAATACTAGGTTACGTCAAAGGAAAAGACAATTGCTGGAAGCGAAGCGCTGTCCAAATTTTGAATCGTCACTTTAACAAGTGAGTGTATAGTTACTTTCATCTTACACATAGACATGAAGTATTTAATATTAATACATGCTATATGTTCTTATTATCTATGTTCCTTATATCTATGCTAGATAAACGATTTATACATGTTTTACGTGATTTAAACTATATATGTATTTTTAAACCTATAAATATATCGGGTAACGATGGGTAGATGAAAGATGATATGATTGAAAGATTGTATAGATGATAAGAGGTGAAAGATGATGAGAAGCCTTGACTTTAAAGCCGATCCAGTCATCTAGCAGAGTATAGATGACAACCACAGACGATTCTAGACAGTCCAGTGGAACGCTAGCAGGCTCGCAACCTGTAGGTGTTTTTGAACTACGTGCTCACCAGATGTACTCTAAAAACCCTAGAAGCTATGCCTTATAAATGAACATTGGAAGCTATGGACTTAATGCCTGTTAGATAAACCTTGGAAGCAATGGACATCGTGCCTATTCCTTAGGAAAATCCTTAGGAATAAATAAATGAAGAATAAATGATTCTTGGGGTAGATCCTTAATAATAAAGAAGATAATGGGGATGGGAAATTGGATTGATTGTTTGATGGTTAAACATAATAATTATATTATTGTGAGTTGAAAACCCTATGTACTCACCAGGTTTCCCAACCTGACCCACTCAGTTTATTGTATCACAAGTAGTGATATGAAAGATACATTCTGCTGAGAGATTCGAGGAGTATTATGCCATTAGTTTAATTACTGTAAGGCTTGTAATATTTCGTTATGCTTATGTTTCTGTATTAAAGATGACCTCCCAATGGTTTAATATAAATAAAATACATTTCTTTGGAAATGCTTTGATAATATCTCTATCAAGTTTTCTAGGAACAAATTCCACAATATTAAAGGATACTCTAATTTTTAAATAAGCATAAACAAATCGGTCTTTTTTTGCCGTGAAATTAGAGATGTCACACATGTGATACAAATAAGCTGAGTGAGTGAGGTTGGGAAACCCGGTGAGTATATAGGGTTTTCAATCCACAATATTATAATCATTAATTATACATTTTTCAGCAAACAAATAGCCCAGTTACCCATTCATGTTATCCTCCTACCTAATCTTTAAATAATGATCTCGAGGGATCTTTCCTAACAGATCTTTATCAGTAGAAGTTGTCATCTATCCTTCCTTAAACTCCCGGTTTTACCACTAGTAAGAATTTTGTTTTGATTACTTAGCCAAAAAAGTAATTTATCAAAATTTCACTTTCTACGATACACATAGTTGTGCCGGTTTAACAACGAAACTTCGAAGTAGCATAACTTCTTCATAAGAAGTCGGATTTCAAATTTCTTTATATGTATGGAATCCTTTTCACATATACTATAACTTTTTCAAAGGATATTTATCCTAAATAACCTTCTATTAAAAACATCTATCTATCATCATGATGAATAATTATCCTTTTATTCTTTAATCATCTAGCCCTATCTTGTGGGCGTTACACTTATCTCCCCTTAGGATGATTACGTCTCGGAATCATCAGCAAAACAGGGCTTGTATATTGAATCGGCATGTTACCTTTCTATCCTAGGTAATACTCGTAACTCGTATGTTTTTTCAAATGAGTTTCTAACTCGTTGGACTTCTTGAGTGTAGGTGGTGCTCAATCTTGCAGCTGCTCTTCATTCTAAATTCGTTCTTCATCGGAGACTCCTGCTCCCACTAGAATCAATTTGACCTAAGAGAAGGTCTTTACTTCGACTACCATAACAGGCTGAATGATCATGCTCTTGTTGGGTTATGAGCATTCTAACACTCCTAAGTGTACATGCAACCCTAAATACCTTGGATCTATGTTTTCTCTATTATACATACAATTATGAACATCCAAGGTATTATCCTAATCTAGCATACAAAATAATAAATATAACAAGATATAATACATACCTCTTTGATGTAGAATGTCTTCATGAAGCTTGAGTGCCTAGTGCCCCAAGTGTGACACCTCAAATGGTTCACACAACACCAAATACACTTGGAATAACTTGAGAGAAACTTGAACACTCCTTAAAATCGTCTAGCCCTCACACTCACACATTAGTGCACGATTTCTTGAGCCATGGGATTCTTTTATATGGTGGCTATTAGGGTTACACCATGTAACTCATAACTTTACCCATTCCTTATGCTCCATGGATTTTAACCTCCATGGAGTATCCATGGGTCACCCCATGGACTTAGTCCAACATAAGGAATCTTGGATCACAAGCCCACATATATAAGAATGAATGATTTACACAATCAACCCATATATTTAATTAGTCTCCTTTTGATCACTTAATTAATTCCAAATTAATTCTTGATCAATACTAATTAAATAACCTTATTAATATATTAGAAATTATAATATATTAACCAACCTTAAGTGTTATTTCTCTCATTATAGTCTATCCAAATGCATGATGCCATGCAACCCAAATGGACCATGTCGGATCGGGTCAAGTCTTACCAATTATAGTTATGGACTTAGACATTAATCCAACAGTCTCCCACTTGGATAAGTCTAAAACTATTATTGCGTATGACTTCAGGAACCGATCAGCAGTCGTAGCTCTCAAAAGCTTCTGTCGAACTCTGACCTTGTCGATAAACTCTGACCTTTGTCAATGACTTGTCCATTAGATAAGGGATCATATATTCCTCCATTCTAGATATCATATGGACTGAGACATGGATTATCAATCATTCTCTCTGTCCATTTGTTGTTTCCCGATTTCCGATTCATGATGACTGACTGATTGAACAAATCAAATCAGTCCTGGCTTGGCCAAGCACTCACATGTATCATCTTTAAATCATCGAGGGGCCCACATATATCGCTTTTATCTCGAAGGTAAAAGGAATGGATAAACTTCGACTCATATGGCTTGTTCTACTACTTGTTGAATCATACACTAAGGCACGTTTTATAACATCGAGTTACCAATGCGTTTTCGTGCAATCAATGTATAACCAACTCATAGTAACAACTCATATCTCTAGGTTTGAAGAATATAAGATATTATCGTCTCATGATCACTCGTGATAAAATCCATGAAGTGATTCAAATGAGCGCGGGTTGAATCCAATACTCAGAACTTATGAGCACTCATGAGTGTTGTAGCACTACTTTTGTCCACCAACTTGGACCTCTACAAACCAACCCATGACAGTCTTGATTCATATCTACTTCCAACATATGACCGACTGTGGATGGTTTGAATAACTTAATCATTCAGGAAGAGCGACTTAGTTATTCTGGAAGTCAAAACATGCAAAGTGAAACACAAGAATAAATGAATCAAATATGGTATCAAACCCTATGAATATAAATAAACACTTTTATTTATCACCATAATGATTACTCATTATTCATTGTTTCGGTTTTATCAACTTTATACTTGAATTTAAAACAATAGTTGTCCCATGCTCCAAGCATGTACACTATGTTTTCTAAACACTAGTCATGCCATACACCAAGTATGCATACTATGTTTGTCTATGATCTTTACTTTGTAAAATAGATCAATTGAACATCACTCCAATGATCCTCTTTTCACAGTCCCAAATCCTTACTGCAAATGCAAGAATTCCAAATTCATGCCATTTACTGAAATGTGTTAGATTCTAAACTTATATGCATTGATCCTCTTAATGATTATGCACGAAGTCAGAAAGACTTGACAACAATCATTACAGAGCATTCCAAAGGAGATCAGCTCCTTGGAAACATCCTTCTTTCATTAAGTTTCCTAATCTTACACAGATTGAATAATTTCTAACTTTGAAACATTTCCATATTCCATTTTGACTATCAGTTCTGAACAAGAGTTGCCTCCTTACAGATTATGTCAATATGGTCCTTCCAGAATTAACATTATACTTCCAACTGTCCTTGAGCAACCAATCTTTGGTAAACCTTAGATTGTCCTCGACAATTGCTTAATCATTTTAGTCATATCCAATTCTAGACCTTTTCCCTTCATAATGCCCCAGGCATTTGGAAAATTTTAGAAAGGATGAATATAGAACATGTAATCGATCCTATATCCGAAGCATATGGGACACGATTCATGATGTCTCACATAAAGACTAAACCAGTCTTTTGCTATAATATTTCCATTTCAATTTGCCAAGTTCTCAAAATTCAGATTATGAAAAGGGATGTCGTAATCATAATCGAATTTTAGAACGCAAATAATGGACCCATATATAGAATTTCCTTATGTTGAGCCATTCCAACATGAAATTCATATATATATCCTTGATTAAATACGATTAAAATCTCAATCTAAGCTTTTAAAATTGAAATGAAGTATAATTTCCTCTCCCTTAATTATAGCAAAACAACTTTTTCAACCCCTGCAACCTCACGAATTGAAACTTTTGTTTTCTATAATTAACATTGCTAACTTGCAACCTTTGTCATAATTATCATGCTCCCACTAACATGATGATTATTAGCATAACACTTATGCTCCCACTAGATTTGACATGTACTCAGAAATCAGCTGACTTTCTTACCAAAGTTCAGATTTCTGATACTAGATTGTTTTTGATAAAACTTTATCAAAATCATACACCTCTCTTAGATAGCTCACATGTGTGTCTAAACAATTTTAGAACTATGAAAAGGGATGCCGTAATCATAGTCTCAATTGTTTAGACCTTTGCCACTTCTCACAAGTCCATGTTAGTGTGCCGGTAAACCACACACGCTCCACTAACGACTTTGAGAATGCAAATATCACAATTGCTATCTAGCTAAAATCTACTTAGTGAAAGTGTTTCCTCACCATCATTTTCATGAATCGGAGAGAAACCTTATGACACTTAGATTTAATAGTGTATGTGTTCTTATCCATGTGAATTTGTCAAAACCATAATCACAAGACAAGGTTAGTGACCAATCCAAACTCATATTGATTAAACTTGTGCAATCTTAAATTCTTGCCATTTGGCAGCTCAGGTGCCTGCCATTGCTTCCAAGTAGTTGTGCAACCAATTGAGAACTCTCAGAACTCCTATGCAAAGCCAACTTGAATAGGCACAAAAATTTCAACACGATAGGTTATAAACCTCAAGTCGTGTGCTAGTGAAGGACTTTAGGTTTTATTCTTGATTAAGTCTTGAAACTTTCAAGAGCTTTAAGACTCCCTTGTCAAATATTCAAGAGATAGTGCGGATTCTTTATCAAGACTAACACTTTACACAATTGGCCTAAGTTGGTCTCTGTTTTATCCAAAACATCACAACTTACCAATTTCAAATGTACAAGAGTAGATAACCTTTTACTCTTACATTTGACTAGTGTTAACAAACCCACTTTAAGATATGTCACTCAAGTTACAATCTTGGAGTATGACTCTAAGAATTGTTTTGGAACGAAGTATGACTCATCTTTTTGATTTAACCATTTCAACAATTCATGACTCCTCTTCTTAGTCATAAGAATGCACTAAGATGACTTTAGAGGACCAATTGTGATATGGTATCTTAATCATTAAGATGATCATAAACATGATACTAAAGTACTCTCCCATCTTCTCAGATTTGAGAAACTTTTATCTTTCTGCCATACTTTGATTCTTCTTATTCGTTCTGTCTCACATTGAAACTTCTCCAATGCTACAGACTTATACTTAAACTTATAAGTATAACCATATTTACTGAACTTAAGTAAATCATGACGAATAGTCTTCTTGATCTTTTGTGGTGGACTTGACCAGTGCACAAGAATGTGTACTCGATCCCTTAGTCCTTTCCTTATTCACATAAGGAATTAGTCTTAATTTTTCAAGCTGAAAGTTCTCATTCATCATACTATACAACTTGCATGATTCCAAGTTTCGGTCCAATTGAACCTTGGGTGATGAGAATCTTTCCTTATTTGGTAATATTAGACACTACCACAACCGAAAGAATCAAATCCATTTTTCCAATATTGTTATCAAAGGAATCTTATAAGCAACAACTTTTCACAAATGCCATTGTAAGGATACTTAAAATAAATAAAATCAAAACCTTTTTCTTTTATTTTAAAACTTTGCGGAAAAACTTATCCTTACAATCCATATGAAAACCTTGTTGTTATCTATTCCTAAGCAATATAAATATCATAACTCTTAAGTAATAGCCCAAAATTCTGATCACCGAACCATGCGATTGAAATCCATCTTCGCGATCAGAATCAGCATGTACTTAATAGAATTAGACAATGGACTTTACCTGAAGTAGAGCCAAACTTATTGACTTTAACATCCTTAGGTAAATTTGGCAGCTTCGTAACCAATGCCCCTTCCTTTGGCAATAGTTACCTATGGACCCTTGATAATGGGACTATCTCAGACTTCGCCTCTCTCTTTACCATTGGGTCAACCGAGTTTACTATGGCCGATCCCTTTCCATTGGGAAGAGAGAGCTTTACTGGATATCCAATGTCATCATTGTCAATGTCCATAGCGTTTTAGGAAGTTGATCTTAGCAAATAGATAAGATCATTAAGGGTCTTGTCTTAGTCTGTTTCATAGGATTCCCAAAAGAACTCACTATGTGACTTAGAAAGTAGTTGAGCCACCAACTTTCTCAAGACTTTGACACCCAACTCTCCCGGCTTGTCAATATGTGACTACATCTCCAAGATGTGATCACACCTAGACCTTGCCTTGCCAATAGGGCTTGAGTGACCTTAAACTTTTTAGGAACTTGTGGGTTAGGGAGAATAATTGGAGGAGGTGAAAGAAGTATGATATCCATGGGACATCATCTTCATTTAGGAAAGCTTGTTTCAAGAGATTTGGGAAGATCATAAATGTCTAGACCAGACATCTTTTTGGGAGATATTCAAGATAGTTGATTTAAAGTCCTTAATATGACACCCAATATGAAATATTAAGGCTAGGACCCAACAAACTATTTTATAACTTAGAAGAGGGATGCCGTAATCCAATCTATAAAATATTTGAAGGTAGGTGAATGACGATTCACCAATTTCCACCATGAAAAACAAAATAATTTATTAGGTTTTAATTGGATTTGAAAGTCCTAGATCTTTGAGATTCATTGAACTGTTCAAAGGCATGTTTCAATCTCGAGTGTGCCCTTCAGGTTTTGTGACTGGGATGTCGAGGATCACAAAACAAGGTGTGAATAACCATGCAAATATACTTGGTACCCTTAATATTTACCCCTTAATCAGTGTGCCGGTTAACCACACACGCTCCACCGATACTATGATAAATATTAAGTTACCCTTTGCCTACCTTGTTAAGTCCAGGTTAGTGTGCCGGTTAACCACACACGCTCCACTAACAACTTAAGCAAAGTGCAAAGTGTAATTTCATGGGTTAGCACCAAATTCACCTTTTCCTAAGTAACTAAGATTGGGTATTAATAAGAGTTTAGTTACTTAGTATTTATCATTAATACTTTTAATGAAAGGAGAATTATAGTCCTTGTCCTACCCGTTCGGCTAACGACCCTCCACCAGTCAAGGAAGCAGTGGGTGAGAGTGGACACCCATTAAACTGCCATTTTATAGGCAGTAACCTTATACCCCCCTTATAGTCCGGCTTCGTGAATGAGGCCTACTAACGGTAAGACTGACTTTACTCTTATACATATATATAAATATTATTAACTTATAATATTATAAAGTATAAGGGTTGAATTTTAACTTTTAAAATTCTAAGGGCTAACTTGGAATTAAAGTATTCATAAGTGAAAACTTTTCAAATTCCAAAACTTGAGGGCAAGTTTTGAAACTATTCAAAACTAATTAATTCCATAACTTACGAGTTTAAAGTAGTTTTAATTAAAAAGAAAAAAAAACCCTTCAAGTTCCATATCTTGAGGACAAGTTATGGAAGACTTTAAACTAATTAATAAAAAAATAACTTTTTTTTTATTGTAACTTATGGAACTAATTAAGGTTACACTTTTTTTTTAATTTAATGAAGAGACTCTTGAACCTCCATAACTTGAGGACAAGTTATGGAGTCATAAAACCATTTAATTAGAACTAGACTCTTCATTTTGTAACCTTTGCCAACTTTTATGAGTTTTATGATTCTTAAATGTGACTTTTCATATAACTTGAGGACAAGTTACAAAAACACACTTTGGAATCAACTCTTAGATTAAAATGGATTGAAAACAACTATTTCACACAACTTTTCTATTAATCTAAGAACCTCATAAGAACAAGATAATTCAAATCATCAATCTTCAAGAAATTAGCATGAACATACAAACTATTACAAATCTTGAAATTATAACAATTATCTTAGAAATTGGATTAGCATGAACATTACCACATCAAAAACAAGTTTATAAGTCCAAAAACATCTTAGGGTAATGTTCCTAGTCCAATTCCAGCCAAAACAATCGAATATATGCATCCAACTCGATTTTTCAGCTACTTTTGCAAGTATAACAAGAAAACAAGCATAGGCTCTGATACCACTGTTGGGTTATGAGCATTCTAACACTCCTAAGTTTACATGCAACCCTAAATACATTGGATCTATGTTTTCTCTATTATACATACAATTATGAACATTCAAGGTATTATCCTAATCTAGCATACAAAATAATAAATATAACAAGATAGAATACATACCTCTTTGATGTAGAATGTCTTCATGAAGCTTGAGTGCCTAGTGCCCCAAGTGTGACACCTCAAATGGTTCACACAACACCAAATACACTTGGAATAACTTGAGAGAAACTTGAACACTCCTTAAAATCGTCTAGCCCTCACACTCACACATTAGTGCACGATTTCTTGAGCCATGGGATTCTTTTATATGGTGGCTATTAGGGTTACACCATGTAACTCATAACTTTACCCATTCCTTATGCTCCATGGATTTTAACCTCCATGGAGTATCCATGGGTCACCCCATGGACTTAGTCCAACATAAGGAATCTTGGATCACAAGCCCACATATATAAGAATGAATGATTTACACAATCAACCCATATATTTAATTAGTCTCCTTTTGATCACTTAATTAATTCCAAATTAATTCTTGATCAATACTAATTAAATAACCTTATTAATATATTAGAAATTATAATATATTAACCAACCTTAAGTGTTATTTCTCTCATTATAGTCTATCCAAATGCATGATGCCATGCAACCCAAATGGACCATGCCGGATCGGGTCAAGTCTTACCAATTATAGTTATGGACTTAGACATTAATCCAACAGCTCTAATGTTCTTCCATCGCATGATGCAATGGCTATACTCATGTCTCTTTGGTTCAAACTCTAGCATGGACGATACCTTCCTTCATGTTCTAATGTAATAAAATCACTTTCTAGCTTGTAGCACTTCTAGCTACAGGCTTCTTAATTTTAACAGCGATCGCGATACTTCTATTGATTGCTTCGATTATCTTTTCCTTCAATCTAAAGTCGGATGCTACATCGAACTTACTGCTTAGGTTAGTCGGACTCGATTCGATATGACTACTAAGGTCGGAATTAATATTCATCTTCATAGTCATTACCGAAACAAAGGTAATGATGGAAATGAATAAAATAGCTCAATTACTAGTTTCAGGGGTAACCTTATGACTTTCCCTGATCCAAGTGCGAGTCCTACACTTTCGGTAGTATAGGCCTCTACTGCCTTTCACACCTACTCACACTCTTTCCAATAATCGCCTCACAGTTCTCCAAGTCACCATATAAGAAAGTCATATAGCAATTTAACACATCAGATAGTGTAACATAATTAGGGATCATATTACTTCGTTAAAATGGTTACATGGTTATTCATCATACACTATGCCTTTTTTCTCAGGCTACATCACATAATACTATCTATATGACTACTTTATATCTTAAACTTCGGGTAGGTAGTTTCTTATTCTCGATATTTTGCATCGTTATCTACTTTATCAAGGATCATCTGGAATGCTTTTGCCTTTGGCCTTGGCGACACATTCAACCTTGTTGCTTTAGTTTTTTTGGGTAATTCCTTGAAATATGCCCCTTATCTCCACATTCGTAACATACCCTATCATCGAATGTACAATATTGAGAATAATGACCAGCCCTTCCACACTTGTAGCATGTCACTTCTCTGTTGCATCTTCCAAAGTGCTTCTTTTTTCACTTTTCACACCACGTGGCTTCACCACTACCCCCATACTTCTTGTCTTTTGGGTCAGACTTTGAGAATATTCCTTTTTTTTAGACCTTGAAGATTCCTCATGCTTTCTTTTCTCTCTTGCCTCATATTTTTACATAACCCTTATCCCTAATTCGGGCTACATTCCTAGCCGCCTAGATGGCCGCTTTTAGAGTTGTTTCTATCTTCACCATTGGACCAAAATCCACCTGTAATCCACTAGCAAACTTATTGACCTTGGAAAGTTCGGTAGGAACTAAGTGAGGAACCAGCTTCATCTTTTTAGTAAAGGCTGCAGCATACTTCTGACACTCAGCCTTCCTTTCTCCAGGTTCTAGAATTCATTGTTGATCTTCATAAGGTCTTTCTCATAGAAGTATTGCATTTTTAACTCCTTAAGGAAGTTTTTCCAAGAAATCTTCCTTTCTTCTCCTTTCGGCATGGAGTCAACTAACAATTTCCACCAGCTCAACACTCCATTTTTTAGTTGTCTGATCGCTAAGACGTCCTCTGTCGGTTTCTACAGTCGCAACTCTCAAATACTATCTCCATATCGGAGATCCAGTACATAACCTACACTAGTGTTGGGCTCCCAGATAGTCTTGGCGGTTTGGTAGCCATGCAATCTTTTATACTTACATCCATATTTCACAATCCTATCATCAGGATTGTTACTTCTGACTAATTGGGGGTCAGCCTGACTAACAGTCCTACTGTAATATCCATCGTCTGATTGTTCTTGTAAAATCCCGATGATGAGGTCCTTGGTCCAAACACCAGGCGTTTGGCATAGAACACTAGGCGTTCAAACGCCAGGCGTTCTATGATGGACACCATGCATTTGCACGCAGATACCAAACCCTAATTTTAGGGTTTGCACCCTATTTAAAGAACATTATGGCCTCAAAACCCTTCACCACTCCAGCCTCCATCCTCATTTTGAAAACCCTAAGTGTGTATGAGATTTTGAAGCCTTGGTTCATCTTTTTGGTATCATTTAGTGTTCTTGATAAGAGGAGGAAGATCTTTGGAGTATTGTGGTTGCTCTCTAGCTTGTGGATCTGGGCTCTTGACATCTTGGAGCATCATTTTCAGGTATAAAGTTCAGATCTTGATGTCTCATTTGTTAGATCTTGATTTAGGGATAGTTTATGTTCTTTTTGGTCCCAAAGACTAGATTTTTGTGAGTTTGGAATGCTCCAGAGGTTTGGACTGTACTTTCAAACATAATAGTGAGTCTAGAATCATAAAAATGCAATCTTGGGTCTTCATAATCTTCCATGCAAGAGTTTGGGAGCCTTATAGTTGATTTTAAGTTAGGATCTTGGTGTTGGGCTCAGTGTAGTCATGCATGGCCATAAAGTTTGCAACTTTATGGCTTTAGATGTTCCATTATGATTAGATCTGAAGTTTAGACATGAGATCTTAAGCCATTAAGACATTGGGTTGCAAGTTAGTAACCAGTGAGAAAATGCCAAGCGTTTGTATGGGAACGCCCAGCGTTCGGACGCCAGGCGTTAAGGCTAGAATGCCAGGCGTTCTCAGTAGAATCCCAATGGATCGATTTTGGGCCTTGGGCCATTAGGGGTTTTGGGCTCAGTTTAATTGGGCTTGTATATTAAGGGCAAAATGGTCTTTCGCCCTCATCATGATGAGGGATGGACTTGAACCAAGTTTGACTTAAGGGTATTTTGGGTATTTTGGATGGTGTTTGAGAATGGGTCATTTGGATGGATAGGTGACCTGTACTGAGGTGTACTCAACCAGCCTTGGCCTTGACTTTTGTTAACTTTGTTGACTTTTTTACCAAGTTTGACTTTAGGTCAAACTCGAGGGTTTGGATTGGTGATTAATATTTTATATGGTTATGATGTTAGTGGATCTGTGGGAGCACACAGTGGAGCGGGGAGCGGATCGTGGTGTTCTCGGGTTTCTTCATTTCAGGTGAGTTTCGCCTCCTTGTACCGTGGGTCGAAGGCACCAATGCCGACCCACTAGTTTTGGTTATTGATTAGTAAAGGGATGTATTACGGGCTATATATGGTCACGTAGGATAGACTGGGGAATCTTGATCTAGGCTCTCTTACCTGTTCCTCGTTTGGTTGTGGTTCTAGAGTAGGATCACCTGTCTGGGTGTCTATCTCACCTCTGATGATATATGGTCATGCATTTCTTAGAGCATTGCTATTTCATATGTTGTTTTTCTGTAGTTTTCTGTTAGATCTGTATCCTGGTATATATGATGTAGATGCGTTGTAGTGATCTGTTAGATATATATATCCTGGTATCGACTATGTTACTGTGTTGTAGTGATATGTTAGATCGGTATCCTGGTATATAGGATGTAGTTGTGTTGTAGTGATCTGTTAGATATATATTCTGGCATCGAGTATGTTACTGTGTTGAAGTGATCTGTTAGATTGGTATCTTGGTATATAGGATGTGGCTATTAAGTGCCCTAGGGACAGTCTATAGTCACGTACGATAGCCTGAGAACTCTTGATCTAAGCTTTCTTGGCTATTCCTCGTTTGGTTATGGCTCCAGAGTAGGATCATCTGTTCGGGTGGCTATCTCACCCCTGGTTACTTATGGTTACACGTTTCATGGAGGTTAGCTGGTAGCAGGACTGTATGCGGTGAGAGGACTAGTAGGCGGTTAGCTGTATGATTGTTGTTGTCTGTATTATGTGCCTACTTGTTCCTTATTTGTTTATATGTCAACATATGGTAGTGGTGGGTTGAGGCGGTCCTGATTTGTGTTGTAGGCCAAGATACTCGGTAAGGACCTGCTATAAGCTGAAGGCATGGAGGCTCTGGAAGAGTTGTTGGGTTGAGGCGGTAGGCCAACAAACCCTAGATATTACAGCCCAATGGATGAGTAGACCAGATGCATGCTTGTATGTTTATCGCATGGGGTACTTTTGGGGAAACTCACTAAGCTTTATGCTTATCCAGTTGTTTATGGTTTCAGGTATCAACGGTGATTCCGGGAAGGCGAAGGTGGGACTTTACACACTCATCAACAACATTGAGGATTCTGCGTCTTCTATGATACTCTGATTTTAATAAATGTAAATTGAAAATAAATGGTTTTCTTAATAACGTATTTATAATATGGGGGAGTTTTACCATAATAAAAACGAAAAATTTTGGTTGTGAAAATGGGACGTTATAGTTCTTCTTCCAACTCACATTTCATGACGGGTGGAGTGGGTTCATCCTTATTGTCACGTAACATTTGTCTCATCTCCTCCATTTGTTCGCCCAAAATAGATTGAATCATTGCTTGGATGCCTTCCATCATGATAAGTTTAACTACTGGTACTATTCTAGGTGCACGCTCGATCATACAAGGCTCATGATGTAGCTTCCTTTACCGTTTCCTATTCCACTTCGAGTTCTCACCATATCGATTTATACACCAAGGAAGACGTTCAGTGTACCGAGACATGAATATTAAGATAGGGAAGGTTTAGACGCGTAATCCTACTTATCACTCCAAAAACCTATATGCCAATTCTAATAATGTAATTAAACGCTTAGAAACCTGAACACATAAAATTTCCTATTTCTAGGTCGGCAATAGACACTTCTTCAAATCAAGTAGCAACAATTTAAGCAACCTAAAGCATGCTATAATTCATTTAGCACATAACAACAATTTAGGCATCTTATCCTCAAGTAAGCTAGTTCTTGTGTCAATTCAGGTATACTACCTAAATTATAATAGACACACATCTCACGATCATCATTTAGCATTCTAAGTTCAATTCCAGAAATCCTCTAAATTCCTAGTTCGCTTAAACTAATGTTATGATACCGATTGTGACATCCCCATTTTTGCGGTCATTTTAAAATTTTGTATTTATGCTTTTTTTAAATCAGAGTTTATTTATAAATGCGAAATTCGTTCCGCTAAAAGTATTTCCAAAAAATGTTTTTCATTGATTTATAAAAGCTTGGGATGTCATAACTGATACAAAACGTAAGCACAAATAGACTTTACACTATCTTAGACTATCAGTCTACATCTCCTTGAATTTCCCATCATTCATGTACCTTTGTACCACTACATGTGATACAAAGAAGTTGAGTGGGTCAGGTTAGGAAACCTGGTGAGTACATAGGGTTTTCAACCCACAATATTATAATAATTAATTATACACTTTTCAGCAAACAAATAACCCACTTACCCATTCCCGCTATCCTCACTTTTTAATCTTTACATAATGATCTCGAGCGATCTTTCCCAAAGGATCTTTATCACCAGCAGTTGTCATAGATCCTTCCTTAAACATCTAAGTACTACATTATAATAGTACTTTGGGCATAACACAACAGTACGATAGTACATTGGTCATAGAACAACATGTCACAACTCATTATTTCGCACAACATTTTACTAACTATATATTCTTAGGTGACTAGACACAGTAGTACAATAGTACTTTAGTTATAGTACAACGAGTCATATCTCGTTATTTCACACGGTCCTTACCGCAACCTCTCATTCATTGTTTTACTCATCCCATTACTAACCTATCACAACCTCTCATCAGTTATTTCACATAAACCTTCACTACCCAATCATATTTTAAATATAATGATTTATATATCCTTTAATCAAGTAATAGTTATATCATGTTATACAGATATATTAAACACAGCTAAACATCACATATAGCATTTAAGCATATAGAATACTTGTATTTATGTGTAAGCAAAAAGTAACTATTCACTCGTTAAAGTGGATGACTAAAAAGTCAAGCAGCGCTTCGCTTCGTTACTTGGCTTTTCCTTTTGACGTGACCTAGGTTCATATTACTAAGTCTTAGTCTTATATTCCTAGCGACTAAAGATAGTCTAGATTCCTCACTTATCTGAATGTCTACATCAAGATCTATCAAGTAAGGAACAACCAGGTAGGATCATATCATAGGTAGGGTCTGTTTGGTATACAAAGTATACTATTTGGAAATCCCACTTTAAACACTTCATTAAATCCAGTCTAGACATCACTCCCGTAAGTAGATCAATTAGTATAATAAATTTGGGATCACTAATAAATCTTAGTTATAGGTTCATAATAACAACTAGGACTATAATTATAAGTTAGATTTAAAGCAGAGTAAGTGTAGCTCAACTTACAAAGTATTTTGATGAAAACCAGGAATTATGCACGGATATTTTTGACCGACGAGCTTCTAATCACTGGCTATTTGACACCATGGGGCCTCGCTACAGTAGTCGGAAACAAGAAAGTAAAAGGGATTAAGGGTGGAAAGTGTTTCAGAGAGAATGTGGAAGAAAGGTTTGAAGAAATGAGGAGAATTCGCAACATTTTATAGGCAAATTCGGGATGCGCGCCACGCACCTGGTCGGCAGACCCGAGCACCTCCAGAATTGCCTCCCTGACTGCCCAAGTCACCTGAGTAGTGATCAACTCTCAGATCTTGTCATCACTCAATCATGGCCTCTCCGGGCCTTTAACACCCGAACCGAAACCTCTCGTAACCACCATACTGAAAATAAACGGGAACATGTCAGAAAATCTCATTATACCATGACACACCACTACTCACCTACTCACTCCCTGGAACCCGTGACTTCCTCGACATGCATACGGTTCATGTGCTTCCAGTAGTACCAGCCCATACTACCTTCCACAACCACCTGTATTTGTGTCAAGAGTTCGCCATAAAATTCCTGGGACATTAGGCCCAAATAATTAAGGTACGCATAGACCCTACACACACTCTCTCTCTCTCTCACTCATAAGAGTAACTACTAACTCCTCACTTCTTCTGAAACTCTATCAACCATGATCCCATACCATGAAACCTTCACTAACAATGTGGTCACCTCGTATATGCTAACTATACATAACATCAGATTCGATAAACAGTCGAATAGTTGATTCTACCCTAATCCCACAACCAAAGATTGAACATGAAGTAAGGCTAAATAAATCATTCTAAGGCTATAAAATCCTATTTATGTATAATTATGATGCATACACTTAACAACTACAACAATATTGCCAGTTTCATATAACATAAACAAGCCATCCCCTAGGCTACCATGCATCACAAATCAGGCAATTCCTGAAGATCCCTAGCCCATGAACTAGCATGCAGTTCTAGCACTTAACATATCACTAATATACATATAAAAAGTGTGGGTATCTTGGGGGATAACCTTTGCTCGAGCTCTGGCTGACTGTACACATCACATCCTTCCTTTTTATTTTATTTATTTTTTCTTTAAAAAAACATTGTGAAAACTCTTTTGCATATCAAGAGTTTGAGTCTTGAATCACACAAGTGTTCATCCAGATCCCTTAAACTAGGGCTCTGATACCAACTTAGAAAAAACATTAGAATATTAATCCATCGAAGGATTAATATATCGGGATATAATTTTCTCCAGTAATTAGATGGTTCCATCGATCTATTATTTCCTTCCGAAAGTCAACCTTGAAAGGTATCAGCAATAGATTTTATGATTTCTTGCATTATTAGGAAAAACATTAGAATATTAATTTTCTAAAATCTTGATTTAACTTGTACAATAACTTTTGGCATTCTAATTGTTCTTTATGTTTAATAATTTATACTATTCAATTTTATAGCTTAACCAATGGTTACATGAAGTGGAGAAATAAATAAAATCAAATTGTCTATTCTAAATTCCATAATTACTTACACGATTTAAGGGATCTGGTGTTTAATTAGTGATTAGTTATTGACAAGATTAGGGGAATTGTCTCTTTTAAAACCTAAGATTTAGGAGAGTTGATTTATGCATTTTTTAATTGTACAATATGCTTTAAAATTTATACCTCTTAATTTTCAAGAATTGGCTAATATGCTTAATATAATAGTATAGATATAGATATAGATAACCAATGGTTACATGAAGTGGAAAAATAAATAAAATCAGATTTTCTTTTCTAAATTCCATAATTACTTCCACAATTTAAGAGATTCGCGTTTTAATTAGTGATTAGTTATGGGAAAGATTAGGGGAGTGGACTCTTTTAAAATCTAAGATTTAGGAGAGTCGATTTATGCATTTTCTAGTTGTACAATAAGCTTCAAAATTTATACCTCTTAATTTTCAAGAATTGGCTAATATGCTTAATATAAGAGTATATATATATATATATATATATATATATATATATATATATATATATAATGGAAGGATTAATGGATGTTCTTATAAATACCGTGTTACAATATATGTTTTAAACCCCTCTCTTCATGTATGTTTCTTATATTACCATATTTTCTTATTTTAAATAAAACAGTGATTTATTCATGATTGATTTTTTATGTTTTATTAGTTAGGATTAACACACTCTGTATAAAAATTTATTTAAAGTTATAAGTGATTGTTACTTTTATTATATATTAAATGTTATTTTAGCAGTGGATTCCATGAGTTATAACCTAGTCTATATAAATATTATAATAGAGGCCAAAATCTTTGATTATCATGCATTTTAAATTTCAATGACTTTTCAATTTCCTTTCAATAATGATTGTAATCAAAAGATTTTTATAATTGTACTAATTAATACTTTAATAAGAAAATATTTTATATTTCAACTAATTAACTATCATAACTCAAGAGTTTTTGTAACTTATGGTATATTAATTGGTTGATTTAGAGTATATATAGTTTATGGATGTAGATTAGATTGTTAAGATTTTAAAATTAAGATTGGCGAAAAATGAGTTAAGAAGACAAAAATTTCTACTTCATGAGATAGAACTTGAGCAATAATATGATTGTCTGACATGAATTTTCGTCAAACAAATTATTATCATGTATTTCTTTCTATTTTCTCTATTTATGTTAAACTTCTTTTGTTTTTTACATAGTGTTTTCTATTATTAGAGTTTATGCTTTTGTTTGTCATTTTAATATTTTTTCTTAATTCTCTAATTTCTAATTTAAACTTATTATTTGTTGTTGTTTCTATTATTAAAGTTTATTCTTTTGTTTGTCATTTTAATATTGTTTCTAAATTTTCTAATTCTCCTTGACACTTATATTTTGTTGTTATGTTATAATTTATCAACAAAACTAACATCCAAAGTAATCAAAATTTTTGGTAAGAAGTGATGGATGACATTAATAACATATAAATATTAATTAAATATTAGTAAGAAGGAATTTGATGAAATGATTAGTATAAAAAACTATTAACTATAAATTAATAATAATGATATAAATATTTCTAATACAATATATGTATCAATAATAAAATTATATTATTGTAATCGATGCAATATATTTGTCATAATTTTAATCAACATAGTTTTATTTGTGCGCAACACGCGAGTTTCCTCCTAGTATCTTACAAAACAAATATTTTTCCTTGAACCTCATGCATTTGAAACTCCCAAGACTTATCAACTTATATAATTTAATTTATGTTTAATTAAAATGTTCTTATTTGTAACTCCTAAAACTCTTCAAATCATGTTATTTAATTGATGGGTTAAATTGAATATTTATCCTATATAAGAACATTGTAGCTTAAATATTGCATGTATGTCAACACAAAATGAATCCTTGACATCTTGGGGGTGATATAGGTGTGTCTTGGGTTTAATAAGACTGTGTCATCTAGAGTCACTACACCAACAACAATCTTGTTAGCCGATCCTTCAAATCCCAATGTTATCATCCTTTTCATGTATGAAAAACACCGATTATCACAATTATGATTTGAACTAACAGACTTATCTGTCAATTTTAAAGAATGGGAAAGAACCTAAAACAAAAAAATGGGGTTTTCTTAAGTAAACTGAGTGATATTTGATAGGTACAAACATATGTTACTACTTGGGGAATTTTATCAAACAGTTGTTGTTCATCAAAAAAGATAATCATTGTCTCAACATCAATCCTGGGCTATTTGTTTTTTAACCTCTTTTAACCACTTTTTATTACGCCGCGCAGCACCCGTGAAGCACTTACCATCTCGCAGTTGTTTGTTTTTTAAAAAGGCTTCAGACTAAAGAAGCTCTACGCGTGTTCTATACCATACAACATTGGATTTTCCTCTTCAAACCATTTCTAAACCTAAAACCTAAAAAAAAAAAAAGAATGATGCATACTAAAAAAAACGTCGCTCCCTCTTTCTTCCTTCCTAATCGAACTGTCCTCTTCCATCGTCGCAACCTTGATCGTCAAAACTGAGTTCTTCTTTCGTCGGCGTCTTCGTTGTGAAATCAACAGTTACAGTTTTTTTTTCTGAAACTGATTGCTCTTCCTTACCTATTCATAATCAAAACTACAAAAACCGACAAGACATTTTCCAATCTTTTTCTTGTTATTATCTAAGATGTCATTGCTCTCATTCTAGTAATTATTCCATGTTCTCTTTTCTTTTTGTTCGTTGAGTTTACTTTTTGTTGGGTGTTTCTTGTTACTGCTCTCACTCAAGTAATTTTCATCATTTTTTGCAAGAAAACCCCCTTATTTGTTTTTGTAATCAACCCACATACTAAAAATATTCCAAAAAAAAACAAACAAAGTGTTCCGTTGTGGCTTGAATATACTCAATAAAGTATACAATTAAACTTTAAATACTTGTAATGTATAAGAAATATCAAGCTATACTTGGATATAGGTAATGGTATTTATTTTCTTTTTTATGAATTTATTTTCATCTACGAGTCTATCTATTTATATAAACAACTTGCTCAAATCATTTCAATTTATTATGCAACCAGGTTAACATGAGACTAAATGCTAATGATTACGCGTGTCATCTCAAATTATTAAAATAAAATGCATCAATTTTGGTTCTGTTTTATTGACAATGGGTGAAGTAAAAAGTCTTGTTTTTAGAATGAAGATATTTGTAGAATTAGTTCACGACTGATCAACACATGCTTTTGGAATTCAGGTTGAAAGATTGTTGCTGTTAGTTGAGTTATGTGGGTTGATGTTTAATTAGTTTTAAACTTGGTTATTGTTGTTTTTAATTGTTTATGAAGTTTTTTTGAAGTAGAAAGTATGTTACTATTGTAACATCTCGTTATTCTCTGTTCGTAAAGTCAACTTTAGTCAAACAAAGGTCAACTAAAGTCCTTTTTATTATTTGGATTTTATTAAGGTTATGATAATAACCTTTATTTGCTAAAATCCTTAAACTATCTATAGTTGAATTTAGAAGGAAAGGGTTTGAAAACCGAGAAACTTCGCATACTATTCATTGCTTCGGACCGCAAACACTTTGGGCCGCAAAGAGTTTACGGCCGTACACTCTTCGGACCGTAAACTCCTCGCATGCCGTAAACGAGGCTTCGGCCGTAAACGCTTTGCCGACTTCGGACCGCAAACTCCTCGGCCGTAAACCCTCACATACATATATAGGTTTTCTTCATTTTTCTCCATTTCTCACACTTTCAACCCAAGAAACTCGATTTTTCTCTCAACTATCAACTAGATTTACACCTTGAGCTTCAAATAAGTAAGTGTTTCTTCCATTCATTTGTTGATACCTTGCTTAATCTAGTGAAACCCATAGATTTCATCCATGAAATCATCTCTTTTGACTAGATCTTCAAGAACACCAAGAACAACAAGAACACATACTAGTTCTTTAGACCGTGAACACCTCATTCAAACTTCACATAAGTATACATTCGAATACTAGCTATTCTATAGAAGCTCATAACATACACCTTTGAAATCAACCATTTTCCCAAGAACATAAGAGTTTACGGCCATGAGCATCTCCCTTGGCCGTAAACTCAAGATCTTCTTAGGCCGTGAACATCATTGGCCGTAAACTCTATGGCCGTGAACACATTGTGTGGCCGTAAACCCCTTTAGAACAATCACATGTGATTGTAACACTTAAATTCAAGTGTTTCCTAGTCCCTAAAGTGATTTCCTATCATAATTAGTTGTTATATACACTAATTATATCCATATATGTATCATTATATGCTTAATAGGATCTGTTGTGTTCAAGACTTCACTTGACACTTAGCATCCTACACCGATCTTACATTTGAATAACTTACAACAGGTGAGTTCATACCCCCGTATTTTCATAGTTTTTACTGTTTTAGGGGGGGGGGGAATACAAGTCTAACACAAAGTTTTTGTGTTATAAACAAGTGATTTTCAAATATCTTATCAAAATGGATTTCAGTTATCATCAAATCAAATGGTTTTAAATGATTGTTTCAAAATGACATCAAGTCACCAAAATGGATTTCAAAATATCAAACTTCTTTTAAATGTTTTTATAAACTTATATTTTTCCCCAAAAATCATACTAGTATACATATATTTATATAAATAAGATTTAAAAGATTTAGGACTGATAACCCACTTTGGTTCCTTTTCCTTGTTTGGATGTGGGATTACAAGTATCAGTTATTTGTCCGAGTGTCATTTAAATTTTACTTATATATATATATATATATATATATATATATATATATATATATATATATATATATATATATATATATATATATATATATTTGTATATGTATACAAGTATAAAAGTTTGTTCAATTAGTTTTAATTACCCTTTGTAACAAGTTGAGCAAGGGGTTGCATTCATACTAATTATCAATATAGAAAGTACTTATAAATTATAATAGGTATAATTTATGATTCACAGAACATTAATTCACGATTCAAGTATACTAGAATACATTGTTTTACAAGAACAAATGTTTGATTCAAAACTAGTCAAGACTATACATTCTTTCAGATACATGTTAAGAATACTAATTCAAGAACATACTATCAGTCATTTATTTCAGAATGATTGGATTTTTCATAACTATTATATATGTAACGTTTATATGCTTTTATGAGTCAAGTAGTACAGGTTGTTAATTTATTTAAACAATATAGTAAAGTCCTGACATTATAACCAGAATCTCCAGCCGGGGATCGAAACAATGTGTGTATAGATCTATATTGGGATTGACAACCCCGCACTCGGACTGCTAGCTACAGTCAAGCATACACGCCTGTGAGTGACAAATTGTAATCAACATGTTTTCAGCGCACTCATAGCGTTGGGTCAGGCCATCTAGTCAGTATGGTTATAATAACTCATTAAAAGATATTAACAATACGTTAGTGTATAATTAACTAAACTTATGTACTTTTTTTCAAAGTAGTAGTTTACAAGATACAGTTTACAGTAATACATTACAGTTTACAATAACAGTTGGTGAAACCAGATATACTCTCAGATACAAGTTTACAAAAGGATTTCAGATACAGAACATTGGTTTACAGTTAGAACAGTTTTATGCAACTAAAACTACTTTTCATATACAACAGAAAATATAGGATTTTCTAGAAACAATTTACATATTCATGAAATAGAAAACATTCTTTCAAAACATAAATGCTTATGCACTCACTCAACTTTATGTTGATACTCTCTTTTCAAATTACTTGTATTCTCAGGGAACCAGTAGACATGTACACCCCGAGCTTTTGAGAAGATGGAGCTATTAATGTCTTATCTTCTTCTTTTGTACAACTATTTAGTTTCAGAATAAAATGTTGAAACACATGTAAATATTTATACATTTTAAATACAATGGTTGTTTGTACTCTGATTACTATAATGCATGTGTTGTGATACTACAAATGAAGTCCTCCACCCCCGGACGTTTCCGCCGTCTGGTTTGGGGGTGTGACAGATTGGTATCAGAGCATTGTTTATAGTGAACTTAGTATATCAATCCATAAAGGATATACAAACTATAAATACATTTGGAGCTAAGAGCTCTGACTACAAGTATACTTTCTAAAAATTTAAGTATATATACAAGAAGTATACTCACACTCATACCTACGAGTACTGTATCACAATCATAAGAACTTAAAAGTATTTGGATGTTGAACATTACAGTCAAACCTGGACAGTTATGTAATAATATCTGGGATTAATATAGCCTGATCAACTATATTGATTTGAGATATGACCAACATGTGTTTGGGAGTGATAGTGGTGTTGTGACATGTCTAAAACTTACCAGTCATATATATTCAGAAGAACTCTAGACCAGAACATAAAGGTTAAAATACTATAGGAGTATTTTAGGCACTACATACTAATAACAAACATGTGAAAACAATAGAGAAATTAAGGGTTACACTATAAATATTAAGGGTATATTACAATTATATATAATTAACGTTATATAGACTTAGAATATGTGATCTAGCTTCATTTCCTGTTCTTTGTTTGGTTGTGGATTTAGAGCCAGGTCATTTAATCGAAGGTCGGTTATACTTAAGTTATATATAATTAGTATACACTTTATAGTTATAGTAATAGCTAGACCAAGTCATAAATAATACATTATTTGATAATTGTAGATCTTTCTCGTGGAAACTTGTATCCTTAACCTATCGTTACTAACTATATTCTATATCTCTTATCCCTATTCTCGTTTAGATAACAATGGCTGGATTTCACTTACCCGGAGACCCTTACTTCCCCGATCAAGGACAAGATGCAGAACCAGAAGAAAATCATGAAATTCCCTTAGATGATGATTTTGCAGAAAATTTTCCTGAAGACAATGATTCCAAATCAGAAGCCTATAATCCACCACCAGTAGCCCAAAATCCTAACCCTCATCCGGCTTTTCAAGGCCCGACGCCTCTGTGGGTAGAAAGCTTGGAAACATGGAGTCAAGAGCAGGGTCAACCCATGCCATACAACGGAGATAGAAGCTTCTACAACCTGAGCGAAGGAGGCTCAGCAGACAGAGTCCTGCCAATTCTAGTCCGTAGGGTTGCCCGAAATGAAATTCAGGGTAGGACAGCCATCAACCGAATCATGGAAGTTGATGCCAATGCAGGAGTTAATACAGTCCGCATTCGTCGTCTTGAATATGCTCGTGACAGAGCAATGAGATACAATGAAGCCTTACTTCAAGAGTTAGCTGTAACTCGAGCTGAAGTCATAGAGCTTCGAGCACGTCTGACAGTATATGAAAGACATCTGCTTGCTATGGAGCATCAACTGGCTGAGTTGAGGTTTCGTCCAAGAGATACCCGTCGCCAGTAGAAGATGCTCTACTCGTTTCCTATTTACTCTTTTGGTTATAGTTAAGTCTACGGATAGGTTCTAGCGTTATTTTTCATGTTTTTCAGTAAGACCACGAAAATTTTATTTTCAGTAGGTCTATATGATGTCGATGTTTTCCCAGAATTTGGTGTGTTGTAGACCTATTTAAGGTCAAGTTTTCCAGACTTTATGTAATCAATATGCCAATTCAATCGACATGCATTTCATAGTCTTTGAAAAATAACCATTCAATTTCATATCATTTTATTACTAGTTATACTTGTCGTAGACTTCTATTTCCAATTCATTACAAGATTCATGTTGAACTATATGTTTTAGTTCAGAGATATCAAAATTCATATTCACTCTTGATATCTTACCACCCTTGTATCTTTTGATTTTCATAGAAAAAGATGCATCCTCGTACAAATCCAAGACGTAACAATGTTAATGAAGCACTGGTGCCACCTCCGCCACCACCTCCTCAGTTCGACCCCGCTATGTTCCAAGCGGCGGTCACGGCGGCTATAGCGGCTGCCATGTCTTATATTAATACTCCTGGTGCTAGTGGGTCGGGAGCTGGTGCACATCCTTCTAACCATGGCGAAAGTCATGGGCATTCGCGAGAGTACACTTATAAAGACTTTTCCAATGCCAAACCCAAGACCTTTAATGGAACCAGAGGAGTTATGGCATTAAGGCGGTGGATAGAAAAGACATAAGCAATTTTCGAAATCTGCTCCTGTCCTGAAAGTAGCAAGGTCAAATTCGCTGCTTGTACCTTTTCAGAAAGAGCTTTAACGTGGTGGAATGGCCATGTTAAGTCACTTACTCTGGTAGTGGCTAATTCGATAAGTTGGGAGAACTTCAAGGCCATGCTTATGCGGGAATACTGTCCGCAAGGAGAAGTTCAGAAACTCGAACAGGAACTTTGGGGTCTCACAATGGTTGGTTCTGATATATCAACCTATACTAGTAGATTCTGTGATCTGGCAATTCTTTGCCCGAATATGGTTGCTCTGGAGAGCAAGAAGATTGAGAGATATATTTGGGGACTGTCGCCCCAAATTTAGTCAAGTGTTTTAGCTTCGAGGTCTGTTACTTTTGACAGTGCCAAAGAACTGGCACAATCTCTTATCGACCATGGAGTCCGTCAAAACTCAGTGGTTGGTGTGCCAGAACAACCAAAGGGAAACCACAACAACAACAATGACAACAACAACAACAACAACAACAACAAGAAGGGTCGGAACAAGAGGAAGGGCAAGTTTTCACAGGATTCCTCAAAGAAACAACAGCTAGTTACAGTTAATGCTGCTACTGTACCTGCTGTTGTTCCTGTTAACCCAGTACCAGCTAAGCCTTATGTTGGTAATCTCCCCAAGTGCAACAAGTGCAATTTTCACCATAATGGAAATTGCAGGGAAATGCAGTGTCGAAACTGCAACAGAAAAGGGCATACTGCCCGATTCTGTAGAGCACCACCCCAACCACTTAACTAAGTACATGCTGGTGGAGTAGGACAAGCATGCTACAATTGTGGTGAAGTGGGACATTTCAAGAAAGACTGTCCTAAAGCTGGAAATGCCGGTGGAGTTGGGAGAATTTTAGCCTTAGGTCACGAAGAAGCGGTAGCAAACCCTGCCGTAGTCACGGGTACGTTCCTTCTCCACAACACTTATGCATGCATTCTATTTTATTGTGGTGCTGAGAAGAGCTTTGTGAGCCATAATTTCAAACACTTGCTAAATCAAAACTCCCAACCATTAAAAGAAACATGCACAGTCGAAATGGCTAACGGGAAATCCGAATCTACCAACGATATATACATAGGATGTACTCTTACCTTAAATAACTTTTCATTTCCAATAGACCTTATGTCGGTCTCTATCAAAAGTTTCGATGTCATAATAGGTATGGATTGGTTGTGTCCTAACCATGCTGATATCCTATGTTATGAAAGAGCCATTCGTCTAAACTTGCCAACCAACGAAACTCTTGTTATTTACGGCGACAAACCCGGAACGAACCTCCAGATCATTTCTTGCATCAAAGCACAGAAGTACCTTCGTAAAGAGTACTATGCTTTCTTAGCTCACGTGGTAGACAAAAAGCAGGAAGTGAAAGACATAATGAGCATTCCTGAAGTTTGTAACTTTCCCGACATTTTTCCCGATGATCTTCCGGGAGTGCCTCCCAAACGACAAGTCGAATTCCGAATCGACTTAATCCATGGGGCTACCGCTGTAGCCAAATCTCCCTATTGTCTTGCACCTTCTGAAATGCAGGAATTATCCATTCAGCTTAACGAACTCCTTAGCAAAGGTTTCATAAGACCAAGCTTCTCACCCTGGGGAGCACCGGTTTTGTTCGTGAAGAAGAAGGATGGATCATTCCCTATGTGCATAGACTACCGCGAGCTGAATAAACTTACCATTAAGAATCGATACCCTCTGCCTCGCATTGACGATCTGTTCGACCAAATTCAAGGTGCGAGTTACTTCTCAAAAATAGACTTAAGATCCGGGTATCACCAGTTACAGATTTTGGAGAATAACATTCCCAAAACCGCGTTCAGAACTCGTTATGGTCATTATGAGTTCGTAGTGATGCCATTCGGATTGACGAATGCACCTGCTGTGTTCATGGATCTAATGAACAGAGTGTGTCGTCCATTTCTGGACAAATTCGTCATAGTCTTCATTGATGACATCCTTATCTACTCAAGAAGTAAAGAAGAACATGGCCAACATCTTCGCCAAGTTTTGCAAACTCTTAGAACAGAGAAACTCTATGCGAAGTTTTCAAAGTGTGAATTTTGGATCAGGAAGGTTGAATTCCTAGGTCACGTGGTCAATTCAGAAGGAATACACATCGACCCTTCCAAAATTAAGGCAATTGAAAACTGGTCAGCACCCAAAACACCTACAGAAATTCGTCAATTCTTAGGTCTTGCTGGCTATTATCGCAGATTCATCCAGAATTTCTCTCAAATAGCTAAACCTCTTACCACCCTGACACAAAAGGGTGTAACTTTTAGCTGGAGAGAAAAACAAGAAACAACGTTCCAAACGCTGAAACGAGCCTTGTGTAGTGCACCAATCATGTCTCTCCCTGAAGAGACAGAGGATTTTGTAGTGTACTGTGATGCTTCTAATCAAGGGCATGGATGTGTTCTTATGCAGAGAGGAAAGTTTATATCCTATGCCTCAAGACAGCTAAAGACACATGAAGTCAACTATACATCACATGACCTTGAACTAGGAGCAGTGATATTTGCTCTGAAGATCTGGAGACATTATTTATATGGCACAAAATGCACAGTATTCACGGACCATAAAAGTCTCCAGCATATCTTCAATCAGAAAGAGTTGAACATGAGAGAAAGACGATGGGTGGAGCTACTGAACGACTACGATTGTGAGATTCTTTATCACCCTGGTAAAGCTAACGTAGTAGCTGACGCCCTTAGTAGAAAAGAATACTCGGGACGCCGAGTAAAGTCGTTGACCATGACAATCCATTCACATCTGTCCACACAGATCAGAGAGGCTCAAATTGAGGCCTTAAAACCTGAAAACGTGGCAGGTGAAGCCTTGAGAGGAATGGATAAAAACTTCAAAGTCAGGGGTGATGGAGTCTATTGTTTAATGAATCGAATCTGGACACCAAAGTGCGGTGGTTACAGAGACGTAGTCATGAATGAAGCACACAAAACCCGATACTCCATTCATCTAGGTTCAGACAAGATGTACCTGGACCTCAAGAAACTATACTGGTGGCCTAACATGAAGGCCGAAATTGCTACCTTTGTGGGCAAGTGCCTTACTTGTGCCAAAGTCAAGGTAGAATATCAGAAACCTTCAGGTTTATTGCAACAACCTGAAATCCCTGAATGGAAGTGGGAGCGGATTACAATGGATTTCATAACCAAGTTACCCAAGACATCGGGTGGTTATGATACTATTTGGGTAATCGTCGATAAATTAACCAAATCCGCACACTTCTTACCAATCAAATAGACATACAAGATGGAGAAGCTAACAAGAACCTACCTCAAAGAAATCGTTAGACTGCATGGTGTGCCAATATCTATTATTTCTAACCGAGATAGTAGATTCACTTCTCTTTTCTGGCAGTCTTTACAAAAATCTTTGGGAACTAGGCTGGACATGAGTACAACCAACCATCCACAAACTGACGGACAAAGTGAGAGGACGATTCAAACTTTAGAAGATATGTTGCGAGCTTTCATGATAGACTTTGGTAAGGCATGGGATTCTCATTTACCCCTTGTCGAATTCTCTTACAACAATAGTTATCACACTAGCATAAAGGCTGCTCCTTTCGAAGCTCTCTATGGCCGCAAGTGCAGATCACCTATGTGCTGGGCTGAGGTGGGTGACACACAGCTAGCTAGAAGTCAAGTTCCTGACAGTGAAATCATTCGTGAAACCACAGAGAAAATCGTACAAATCCGGGAGCGGCTTAAAGCTTCCAGAGATAGACAGAAAAGCTATGCTGACAAAAGAAAAAACCTTTGGAGTTCCAGGTTGGTGACCGCGTCATACTGAAGGTCTCACCCTAGAAGGGCATGATACGCTTTGGAAAGCGTGACAAGTTGAATCCAAGGTATATAGGACCATTCGAGATTCTTGCTAGAATCGGTCCCGTAGCTTACAAACTCTGACTACCTCCAGAACTAAGTAACATACATCCTGCTTTCCATGTCTCAAACATGAAAAACTGTCTGTCCGACGAGACTCTTGTTATCCCACTCGACGAAATCGAGATTGACGAGAGCCTCAACTTCGTGGAAGAACCAGTAGAAATCATGGACCGAGAGGTCAAGCAAACAAAGCAAAGCCGTATTCCTATAGTGAAGGTTCGTTGGAATGCCAAGCGGGGACCTGAATTCACTTGGGAGCGCGAGGATCAAATGAAACTGAAATACTTCGAGCCGCAAAGAGTTTACGGCCGTACACTCTTCATTGCTGTACTATTCATTGCCTCGGACCGAGAAACTTCGCATACTATTCATTGCCTCGGACCGCAAGCACTTCGGGCCGCAAAGAGTTTACGACCGTACACTCTTCGGACCGTAAAGGAGGCTTCGGCAGTAAACGCTTTGCCGACTTCGGACCGCAAACTCCTCGGCCGTAAACCCTCGCATACATATATAGGTTTTCTTCATTTTTCTCCATTTCTCACACTTTCAACCCAAGAAACTCGATTTTTCTCTCAACTATCATCAAGATTTACACCTTGAACTTCAAATAAGTAAGTGTTTCTTCCAGTCATTTGTTGATACCTTGCTTAATCTAGTGAAACCCTATGATTTCATCCATGAAATCATCTCTTTTGACTAGATCTTCAAGAACACCAAGAACAACAAGAACACATACTAGTTTTTTAGACCGTGAACACCTCATTCAAACTTCAAAACATAAGTATACATCCGAATACTAGCTATTCTATAGAAGCTCATAACATACACCTTTAAAATCAACCATTTTCCCAAGAACATAAGAGTTTACGGCCATGAGCATCTCCCTTGGCCGTAAACTCAAGATCTTCTTAGGCCGTGAACATCATTGGCCGTAAACTCTATGGCCGTGAACACATTGTGTGGCCGTAAACCCCTTTAGAACAATCACATGTGATTGTAACACTTAAATTCAAGTGTTTCCTAGTCCCTAAAGTGATTTCCTATCATAATTAGTTGTTATATACACTAATTATATCCATATATGTATCATTATATGCTTAATAGGATCCGTTGTGTTCAAGACTTCACTTGACACTTAGCATCCTACACCGATCTTACATTTGAATAACTTACAACAGGTGAGTTCATACCCCCGTATTTTCATAATTTTTACTTTTTTAGGGGGGGGGGGGGAATACAAGTCTAACACAAAGTTTTTGTGTTATAAACAAGTGATTTTCAAATATATTATCAAAATGGATTTTATTTATCATCAAATCAAATGGTTTTAAATGATTGTTTCAAAATGACATCAAGGCACCAAAATGGATTTCAAAATATCAAACTTCTTTTAAATGTTTTTATGAACTTATATTTTTCCCCAAAAATCATACTAGTATACATATATTTATATAAATAAGATTTAAAAGATTTAGGACTGATAACCCACTTTGGTTCCTTTTCCTTGTTTGGATGTGGGATTACAAGTATCAGTTATTTGTCCGAGTGTCATTTAAATTTTACTTATATATATATATATATATATATATATATATATATATATATATATATATATATATATATATATTTGTATATGTATACAAGTATAAAAGTTTGTTCAATTAGTTTCAATTACCCTTTGTAACAAGTTGAGCAAGGGGTTGCATTCATACTAATTATCAATATAGAAAGTACTTATAAATTATAATAGGTATAATTTATGATTCACAGAACATTAATTCACGATTCAAGTATACTAGAATACATTGTTTTACAAGAACAAAGGTTTGATTCAAAACTAGTCAAGACTATACATTCTTTCAGATACATGTTAAGAATACTAATTCAAGAATATACTATCAATCATTTATTTCAGAATGATTGGATTTTTCATAACTATTATTCATGTAACGTTTATATCCTTTTATGAGTCAAGTAGTACAGGTTGTTTAATTTATTTAAACAATATAGTAAAGTCCTGACATTATAACCAGAATCTCCAGCCGGGGATCGAAACAATGTGTGTATAGATCTATATTGGGATTGACCACCCCGCACTCGTACTGCTAGCTACAGTCAGGCATACACATCTGTGAGTGACAAATTGTTATCAACATGTTTTCAGCGCACTCATAGCATTGGGTCAGGCCATCTAGTCAGTATGGTTATAATAACTCATTAAAAGATATTAACAATACGTTAGTGTATAATTAACTAAACTTATGTACTTTTTTTCAAAGTACTAGTTTACAAGATATAGTTACAGTAATACATTACAGTTTATAATAACAGTTGGTGAAACCAGATATACTCTCAGATACAGGTTTACAAAAGGATTACAAATACAGAACATTGGTTTATAGTTAGAACAGTTTTATGCAACTAAAACTACTTTTCATATACAACAGAAAATATAGGATTTTCTGGAAACAATTTACATATTCGTGAAATAGAAAACATTCTTTCAAAACATAAATACTTATGCACTCACTCAACTTTATGTTGATACTTTCTTTTCAAATTACTTGTATTCTCAGGGAACCAGTAGACAGGTACACCCCGAGCTTTTGAGAAGATGGAGCTATTTATGTCTTGTCTTCTTCTTTTATACAACTATTTAGTTTCAGAATAAAATGTTGAAACACATGTAAATATTTATACATTTTAAATACAATGGTTGTTTGTACTCTAATTACCATAATGCATGTGTTGTGATACTACAAATGAAGTCCTCCACCCCCGGACGTTTCCGCCGTCTGGTTTGGGAGTGTGACAGCACACCCCAAACCAGACGGCGGAAACGTCCGGGGTGTGACAACTATTAATTGTTATAACTTTTTTTTCAATTTGAAAGTACGATGCTATTAATTATTACTAGTTTTTTAATTCAAGTTGAAAGTATGTTGCTATTAATCTAATGGTATTGTTTGATGTTCAATTAGGTGTAAACTGTTGGGTTTTGAGCATTCTAACACTTCCTAAGTGTACATGCAACCCTATTAAACCTTGGATCTATGTTTGTCTAAGATACATGCAAAATATTATTTTCCAAGGTTTATAACCTATCTAGCATGGCATGGGGTACTTTTAACCATAAAAGAACTAGATGAATTACATACCTTTTGTTGATTGTTGATTCCTTGGAGTTTGAGAGCCAAGCACCAATAATGTGAATGCCTCAAATGGAAATCACAAATCACCACAAACTTGGAAAATATATGAGAGAGTATGCTAACTCTTGACTTTGGCCACCACACTTACACACATATTAGTGTCTTTTTCATGCAACATAAGCTTGTTTATATAGTGTACATGGTTAGGGTAAAACCCTAATAACCCATGTCTTTTCCTCTTCCAAGGATCCATGGGTAAAAGCTCCATGGATCATCCATGGACTTCCATATAGGCTTAGCCCATTCCCAAATGAGTGTTAGCCCACACCATATAAATATAATAGCCCATGATTTAATTAGCCTTCCATTTAATCACTAAATTAATTCATAATTAATTCAATATTAAAACTAATTAAGTAACATGACTTTATATTAATATATTATAACTTATAATATATTAATAAATCGTAAGTATACAACTCTCATAAAATTATCCATAACTAGTTTGGGTGAAGTGCAACCCAAATGGACCATGCCGGGTCGGGTCAAGTATATACCAAATAAGTTATGGACTTAGACATCTTATCCAACAGACTCCCACTTGGATAAGTCTAATAACTGTATTTGCCTATATTACTTCAGGAACCAACCGGCAATCGTAGCTCTCGAAAACTCTTGTGAACTATGAAGCGCCATTTTAGATAAGTGATCATATAATCCTCTGCTCTCATGATATCAGCCGGACAAATACATGGAACAATGTCTTACTTATTGTCTAGCAGTTGTTTCTCGATTTCCGATTTGTTTGACAAAGAACTTAACTGAACACATCAATTTAGTTCTGACCGGGCCCGGTACATGGGTCAACACAAAATCATCGAGGGGCCCAGATATCGCTTCTATTTCTAGAAGGAACAGATAAACTTCGACTCATATGCTTGTTCTACTACTTATTGAATTGTACACAAAGGCACGTTTTATAACATCAAGTTACTGATGCGTTTACGTGCAATCAATGCACAACCAACTCATAGGTAACAACTCATATCTCTAGGTTTGAAGACTTATATGATATTACCGTCTCACGATCACTCGAGATAAATTCCATGAAGTGATACAAGTGAGCGTGGGTTTATTCCAATACTCATAACTTATGAGCACTCATGAACGTTGTAGCAATCATTGCTATGTCTAAACACCTTTAGCCATCTACAAACCCAATTCATGACAGTCTTGATTCATACCTACTTCCGACATATGACCGACTGTGGAGAGTTTGAATAAATTTATTATTCTGGAAGTCAAAACATGCAAAGCTGAAACAATAGTAAACAATTGACAATGATAGCAACACCTTACTCATGAATAAATCACAACTTTTATTCATCATCAAACGTCGATTACATTTTACAAGTTTCAGAAAAATTATCTAATATGTAAAACTAATATCGTCCCTCAGCCCGATGCGCCTCGCATGCTGCAAATGCTTAACCCTCGTCAGTCCCTTCGTAAGGGGATCCGCAGGGTTCTCATCTGACGATACCCTCTTTGCCACGAGGAGTCCCTCTTCTATCTTGTGTCTTATGAAGTGATATTTTCTGTCAATGTGTCGGGATCTGCCATGATCTCTTGGTTCCTTGGCTAAGGCAACCGCACTATTGCTGTCACAGAAAATCTCCATAGGCTCCTTAATAGTTGGTACAACTCCAAGGTCTCCGATGAAGTTCCTCAGCCATATCGCCTCCTTTGCCGCTTCACTCACTGCTATGTACTCTGATTCACAAGTCGAATCAGCTACAGTCTCCTGTTTGGAACTCTTCCAAGTGATTGCCCCTCCATTTAAGGTAAAGACCCAGCCCGACTGAGAGCGGAAGTTATCCCTATCAGTCTGAAAGCTAGCATCACTATACCCTACTACTCTCAAGTCATCACTCCCACCAAGGGTAAGGATCCAATCCTTAGTCCTCCGCAGGTACTTGAGAATATTCTTTACCGCAGTCCAATGAGCCTTTCCAGGGTTCCCCTGATATCTGCTGACCATGCTCAAAGCGAAGGCCACATCAGGACGGGTACAAGTCATAGCATACATGATCGAACCAACAGCGGAAGCATAAGGTAATCGACTCATCTCAGCTTTCTCATCTTCTGTACTCGGGCTCTGAGCCTTGCTCAGTTTGGCATTGCTTTGGATCGGTAATTCTCCTTTCTTGGAATTCTGCATGTTGAACCTTTTCAACACCTTATCCAAGTAGATACTCTGACTAAGTCCAATTAGTCTTTTACTCCTTTCTCTTAATATCCTTATCCCTAGGATATAGGTAGCTTCTCCAAGGTCCTTCATAGCAAAGCACTTCCCAAGCCAGGACTTAACCTCCTGCAAGGTTGGGATGTCATTTCCTATGAGTAGTATGTCATCCACATACAGTACCAAAAAACTAACTATACTCCCACTAGCTCTGACATACACGCATGACTCATCTTCACTTCTTGAGAAACCAAACTCTTTGAGCTTCTCATCGAAACAAAGATTCCAACTTCGAGATGCTTGTTTCAATCCATAAATGGATTTCTCAAGCTTGCACACTCTATTGGGGTACTCTGCACTGACAAAACCTTCTGGCTGATTCATGTAAACATCCTCAGCCAACTTTCCGTTAATGAAAGTGGTTTTGACATCCATTTGCCATATTTCATAATCATGAAATGCAGCAATGGCTAGCATAACCCTAATAGACTTAATCTTTGCTACTGGTGAAAAAGTTTCATCATAATCAATTCCCTGAGTCTGAGTAAACCCCTTCGCAACCAGTCGAGCCTTATAAGTGTGCACCTTCCCATCCATGTCGGTCTTTTTCTTGAAGATCCATTTGCACCCGACTGTCTTACGGCCTGGTACATTGTCAACCAAGTTCCAAACTTGATTGTCATACATGGACTGTATCTCGCTGTCCATAGCCTCCTTCCATTTAGCAGACTCTGGGCCTGCCATGGCTTCCTTAATACTGTTAGGTTCATCCAGATTTACCAGTGTACTGTCACTGATAAATGTATCACCTTCCGTAGTAATATGAAATCCATAATAAAACTCAGGTGTGTTCCTAACCCTTATGGAACGCCTCGGAAGTACAGACTCGTCAGCTGGATCAACAGGAATTTCCTCCTCAAGTTGATTGCTAGTGTTTGAGGTTCCTTCACCAATTGAGTCTTGAATTTCTTCAAGGTCAATTTGCCTCCCACTGTCTCCTTGGCTTATAAATTCTCTCTCTCGAAAGACTCCTCTCCTAGCCACAAAGACCACATTCTCACTGGGTCTGTAGAAGAGGTAACCAAAGGATATTTGTGGGTAGCCGATGAAAATACACCTTTCACTTCGAGGTTCGAGCTTGTCATGAGTTTCGCGCCTCACGAAAGCCTCGCAACCCCAAATCTTGATATGGTCTAGATTGGGAACTTTCCCAGTCCACATTTCATGAGGTGTTTTGGCAACCTTCTTTGTAGGGACTAGATTAAGGATGTGGGCGGCAGTCTCTAAGGCATACCCCCAAAAAGAGATTGGTAGCGAAGCTCGACTCATCATAGAGCGAACCATGTCCAACAAAGTTTGATTGCGCCTCTCAGCTACACCATTCAGTTGTGGTGTCCTGGGAGGTGTCAATTGTGAGACAATCCCATACTCCTTAAGATAGTCGAGGAACTCAGTACTAAGATACTCACCACCTCGATCGGATCGAAGCATCTTAATGTTCCTGCCCAATTGATTTTCTACTTCTTGTTTAAACTCTTTAAACCTTTCAAAAGTTTCTGACTTATGTTTGATTAAGTAGACATAACCATATCTACTAAAATCATCAATAAAAGTCACATAATAGCGATTAGCATCCCTTGTGGCGGTTTTGAATGGTCCACATACATCACTATGTATAAGGTCCAACAAACCCTCACCCCTTGCACAAGTAGGGTGATTTTGTCATTTTCCCAAGTAGACAAGACTCACAACTATCATCCGACTTGAGGTCGAACGACTCCAAAACTCCATCCTTTTGGAGCTGGCCTATGCGTTTCTTGCTTACATGTCCAAGACGACAATGCCACAAAGATGCTTTATCCAAGCTAGTAGAAGAATCAATACACAATACATTATTCCCTAAATTATCTACAACCGATACAGCTTCATACACACCATTACAAGGTAATGCTTTAAAATAAAGAATATTATTAAATAAAGCATTAATACTACCAACTTCATTATCAAAAGAAAAGGTAAAACCTTGTTTGTACAAAGCATGAAAGGAAATAATATTCCTCGCCATTTCAAACGAGTACACACATTTATTCAAATCTAACTTTAACCCACTATCTAGCAACAAAGTATAAACTCCAATCTTGGTAACAGGTGCAACCTTCTTGTTCCCCATGATTAAGTTTATCTTTCTGTGCTCCACATCCTCACTTCTTCTTAGGCCCTGCAAGTCACAACAGATGTGAATACCACAGCCAGTATCAAGAACCCAAGAATTAGAATATGGTGAGTTATTAGACAATATAGTGTAAATACCTACATGGGATGGTTTCACTTTCCCATCCTTGACATCCTGCAAGTACTTTGGGCAATTTCGCTTCCAGTGCCCCTTATTTTGACAGTAGAAGCATTCAACATCCTTAGGGATGGCAGAAGGAGTGATAGAACCACCTTTGGTTCCAGATGAGGAGCCTTCAAGGGACTTTCCCTTGGTACCCTTCGAAGGGTGCTTCCTCTTTTTCCCTTTGCCTTGCCCGATAGCCAAAACAGGGGTAGTAGTAGGAGTAGGAGTAGCAACCGACTTACTCTTAAGACCACTTTCGGCAGTCTTCAGAAGTCCTTGAAGCTTACTGAGTGTGACTTCCTCCTTGTTCATGTGGTATGTCATACGAAATTGATCATAAAACGATGGCAAGGAGTGCAAAATGATATCAATTGCCAACTCCTCAGGGAAGTTCACATTCAGTTTCATTAGACGGTCCACATACCTTTGCATTTTCTGCATGTGGCTCGTGATTGGTTCGCCATCCTTCATACGGGTAGTGATCATGGAGGAGATTATTTCATACCGCTCTTGACGAGCACTCTGATGGTACCTTTCCATCAGATCCTGATGCATCTCAAAAGGGTAATAGTCCTCATAGGACTTTTGGAGTTCAGCTGTCATGGTGGCCATCATGATGCATGCCACCTTGGTGGCATCTCTTTCATGTGCCTGATACTCAGCGACCTCCTCAGGAGTAGCAGTGGACTCATCAAGCTCCTTTAGCTCCTTATCGAGGACATATTCCTTGTCCTCGTAACGAGTAACCATCCTGATGTTCCGGATCCAATCCATGAAGTTGGAACCATCAAAGATGACCCTCCCACAAAGGTTCATGAGGGAAAAGGAGCCAGTAGGGTTAGAGCCCGAAGCTTTGTTGTTGGAATACATCTGAAAAGAAGAAAACAAGTTTAGATTAGATATATCGAATCCTTAATAATACACCCAAATGTAATATTAAGGCTAGGATCCAACACAATATATTATAACTTAGAAGAGGGATGCCGTAATCTAAGCTATAATATATTTGAAGGTAGGTGAATGACGATTCACCAATTTCCACCATGAAAAACGAAATGAATTATTAGGTTTAATTGGTTTTGAAATTCCTAGATTCCTTTGAGATTCATTGAACTTTTCAATGGCATGTTTCAATCTCGATTGTGCCCTTCAAGTTTTGTGACTGGGATGCCGAGGATCACAAAACAAGGTGTGAATAACCATGCAAATTCACTTGGTACCCTTAATATTATCACCTAATCAATGTGCCGTTTAACCACACACGCTCCACCGATCTATGATAAACATTAAGTCACCCTTCGTGATCCTTACTAGTCCAAGTTAGTGTGCCGGTTAACCACACACGCTCTACCAACGACTTGGTAAGGTACAAAGTGTGAATTTCATGGGTTAGCACCATATTCACATTTTCCTAAAGTAACTAAGATTGGGAATTTATAAAAGGTTTAGTTACTTTATAATATTCATCATACTTTTAATGAGAATTTATAAGTCCTTGTCCTACCCGTTCGGCTAACTACCCTCCACCAGTCAAGCAAGCGGTGGGTGAGAGTGGACACCCATTAAGTTGCCATTTTAAAGGCAACAACCTTATACCCACCTTATAGACTGGCTTCGTGAATGAGGCATACTAGCGGTAAGACGACTTTGATCTTATACATATATATAATAATTAACCATTAATGTTATAAATAGTATAAGGGTTGAATTTTAACTTTTAAAACTTTAAGGGTTTGGAATTAAAGTATATTAAAGTGTGTGTAACTTTACAAATTCCAAAACTTGAGGACAAGTTTTGAAACTATTCAAAACTTTTCATTTCATAACTTATAAATTAAAGGTTCATAAAAATGAAGACTCTTCATTTCCATGTAACTTATGTGTTTTAAGTGTGTGTTTAAAAGAGGTGGCCTTTGGATATCCATAACTTGAGGACAAATTATGGACTCCATTAAAACACATAAATGATCAAGAATTAATCCTAAACAATTCAGCAAATAATTCCTATCATCTTCTAAATTCATAAGAACATGAACATGATCATCAAAGTTTCAAGAATTATATGAACACATACAAAGCATGAAATTTTGATATAAGCTATTGTAAATGGATTAGAACAACCATTACACCAACTAAAACAAGTTTTAAAACACCAAAACAGTTTAGGGTAATGTTTCTAGTCCATTTCCAGCAGCAAAAGTCGAAAATCTGCATTCTGAGGCTCCTACTCGCCGAGTAGGATGAGTTTACACATGAACTCGGCGAGTCCCTCCATGGACTCGGCGAGTTCATCAGTTAGACAGCAAAAAAAACGACTTTTAATAACTATTTTGCATCAAGTATCAAACAAACAAGCCTAGGCTTTGATACCACTGTTGGGTTTTGAGCATTCTAACACTTCCTAAGTGTACATGCAACCCTATTAAACCTTGGATCTATGTTTGTCTAAGATACATGCAAAATATTATTTTCCAAGGTTTATAACCTATCTAGCATGGCATGGGGTACTTTTAACCATAAAAGAACTAGATGAATTACATACCTTTTGTTGATTGTTGATTCCTTGGAGTTTGAGAGCCAAACACCAATAATGTGAATGCCTCAAATGGAAATCACAAATCACCACAAACTTGGAAAATATATGAGAGAGTATGCTAACTCTTGATTTTGGCCACCACACTTACACACACATTAGTGTCTTTTTCATGCAACATAAGCTTGTTTATATAGTGTACATGGTTAGGGTGAAACCCTAATAACCCATGTCTTTTCCTCTTCCAAGGATCCATGGGTAAAAGCTCCATGGATCATCCATGGACTTCCATATAGGCTTAGCCCATTCCCAAATGAGTGTTAGCCCACACCATATAAATATAATAGCCCATGATTTAATTAGCCTTCCATTTAATCACTAAATTAATTCATAATTAATTCAAGATTAAAACTAATTAAGTAACATGACTTTATATTAATATATTATAACTTATAATATATTAATAAATCGTAAGTATACAACTCTCATAAAATTATCCATAACTAGTTTGGGTGAAGTGCAACCCAAATGGACCATGCCGGGTCGGGTCAAGTATATACCAAATAAGTTATGGACTTAGACATCTTATCCAACAGACTCCCACTTGGATAAGTCTAATAACTGTATTTGCCTATATTACTTCAGGAACCAACCGGCAATCGTAGCTCTCGAAAACTCTTGTGAACTATGAAGCGCCATTTTAGATAAGTGATCATATAATCCTCTGCTCTCATGATATCAGCCGGACAAATACATGGAGCAATGTCTTACTTATTGTCTAGCAGTTGTTTCTCGATTTCCGATTTGTTTGACAAAGAACTTAACTAAACACATCAATTTAGTTCTGACCGGGCCCGGTACATGGGTCAACACAAAATCATCGAGGGGCCCAGATATCGCTTCTATTTCTAGAAGGAACATATAAACTTCGACTCATATGCTTGGTATCAATTTGGTATCGATCCTACAAAATTGAACATGAATTTTTAGTTTTCAAGTTGAAATGTCTAGTTTCGAAATAACAATTTTCCCGTTGATGATGATGAAGACTAGGTTCCAACACATGGTACTATAACGGACCGTGAATATATGACTCAGTTATGGGATTGAATTGTTGAGCAATTGATGCAAAATATATAATGAATTATTTTAAATGAAATTTTATTGTAAGACTAATTTGGTTGTATGAATTTTATTTCAATGTTGTAAGACTAGAATTATTAAAATTTCAGTGTAGAAAAACTATTTTAAGTTTGTAAAATCAGTTTATTTAAATTTCAGTTTATTCCAGTAGTCTGCATACATTAAAAAACAAACAAACTTCTTTTTACAGGATGCAGCCGTTTGGTCTACCTCTTCTGCTATAGAGGGTTGCAGATGTGGTCCGCGGAGTTTAGAAATTTTCGCTTCGAAAAAACAAACAACACCTTCATCTTTCCCACCAGCCAAGGTTAACCAAAAGCATAAGAAGCAAATAATTTATCAACATTAAAGAGGGGTGACAGAAAATGTGAAAATTATAGTTTCAATAGCAAATATATGCTATGTAGTGATAACAATGAAATATATAGGGATATGCATAAAAAATATCAAATTGGGTGCATGTAAAGCTTTAGATATTAACCAAGCTTCAAATTTGGGTATGTATGTGTAAAAGTATACTTGAGATCATTTTTTAAGTTATGTGTTATGGGTCTTTTTATAATCATAAGATGATGAAGTGGGACTGATGATTACTTCTCATGAGCTTTTGGTAAATCAGCCTTTAAACTATTTATCAGTTAGAGCAATTAACTTTGTTAACATGTACGTATCTTTATGATGTCTTTCTCTTTTATATTAAGACACTTTATTTTTCTGTCTAAGAGAACTATTCAACATGTATTTTATGCTATTACTTACATACTATGTTAATTTCTACCATTTATTTTTTTTTGTAAATAATATTGATGGAATTTTTTATAATTGATTTTGATAAAAGGAGTTTATAATTATTATTCCAAATTATTAGTGACAATGATGAATTAGAACAAATGATTTTAAATATGATATACTTTTATTGTTAAAACCAATGATTATTTATATGTTATAAAATATAATTTTTATGTTCTCGCAAAACTTATATGGATAATAAATGCCAAAATACTTCAACCACATTCATTTGAAACATAAAACTCTTCGCTTATCCCCTAATTAATACATATCAAATGAATTTTAAATCTATAACATATTATATGTTATAATAGAGGCAAACTTCAACTATATTCATTTGAAACTTACAAATCTTCACTTATCCCTAATTAATACATATTAAGGTGATGGATGACATGAATAATATGATTAATAATAAAATGAAAACTCAAATAAAAAAAATGTTTGTTATGCATTGATGGAGGACATGAATAATATGATTAACAATAAACATTAAAAAAGGACTTGATGATATGGTAAAGATCTACCATGAGTAATATTTATGACATGTCCTTAATGGAAATTGTTGTATTAGGTGTCTAAGCTCATAACTATAATTGGTATATACTTGAATTGATAGTAGCATAATCCTTTTGGGTTGTCTTCATTCTAGCAACTTGACAGGATGACTATTGGAGAGAGAGGTTGAATTTATTATTTGGAATAATAAATTGGTGTATAAAATGATTTATTAATATGTTATGTGAATAATATATTAATTAGAAATAATATTATTAGTTAGTATTTAATCAGAAATTAATTTGGAATTAATTTTGGGATTAAAGGAACTAATTAAAAGTACAGGGGCTGTTTTGAAATTTATTGATAGTTGTGAAACTGGGCTACCGAACTCCTTAGAAAGGAGTGGATGAAAACTATAGGGAAGTCCTATAATTTTTCTTCCAAGGCTTCATGATAAGGAGTCCATGGGCTGCTTAGGCCTAAGTAGGTAATTAGGGTTTCCTCCAGCAAACCCTAGCAGCCTCGGCTATATAAGGAGCCTAACCCCTTGGATTTTCGGCCACTTGCTGCTAACCCTAGTATAGCCGATTTCTAAGAGCAATCTCCTCCTCTTTCATCTCATCCTTTTGCATAGAGTGTTTGTAAGCCATTAGAGGTGTCACATTTGAGGCACTTGCTCTCAAGAGTTCAAGATCTACAAGGATTCATTGTTATTACTACATAACAATTGAGGTATGTATCTAAACCCTATCTCTAGGTTAATATCGATTATTATAGATGCATATTAGGGTTTCTCTTTTGTATTCAAGTTTGCATGTTCAACTAGTGAAAACCTAGATCCAAAGCATTAGGGTTGCATGATCACATAGGATTTGTAGTTATGCTCAAAACCCATCAGTGGTATCAGAGCCTAGGATGTTTTTTAGTTGAATACGATGCAATTGTGAATTGTTCAAAGGAGAAGGGAATATAATGTCATTTTGTTCGTCGTAACTCGACGAGTTCATCTTGGAACTCGACGAGTTGGCGCCAACTCGACGAATGCATTGCCCAGACTCGACAAGTTGCACTGTCAGATCCCAGTTTTTCGGTTTTGACAAGTCTTTCATGTATTCATTAGGATAATTACCTTAAATTCGTTTTAATGGTTTAAAATTGGAAAATTTAGTCAGTAATCTTATATCCTTATCATGAATTCATGATTAGGTTAAATTTTTTTGATAAAGACAAAATTAATTTGTTAATTTAATTATTAAAAATTTAACCTTGTATTTTTTAAAAGTTTTTAAAAAAAATACACCCTTTGGTTTTATAATTTAAAATTTAATTAAATAGTTTAATTTTGAAATCTTAAATTTTAGAACCCTAATATTTTAAAAGTTTAAAATACACCCTTATATATATTGTAAAATTAAAAGTTAATATTTATATATATAAGAAAAGGTCAGACGTACCGTTAGTAGGCCTCATTCACAGTTTAAGGAAGCGGCCTATAAAATGACCGTCATTGGGTATCCACTTTTACCCACCGTTCTCTTGACTAGTGGAAGGTCGTTAGCCGAACGGGTTTGATAGGACACTTAATTCTCATTAATAAGTATAATGGAATAAATAAAGTAACTAAATGTTTTATAAAATTCCCAATCTTAGTTACTTTAGGAAAATGTGAATTTGACGCTAATCCATGAAATTACACATTGCACTTTATAAAAGTCGTTAGTGGAGCGTGTGTGGTTAACCGGTACACTAATATGGACTAATAAATGGTGGCAATGGGTAGCTCGTAAATTATCATTGATCAATGGAGCATGTGTGGTTAACCGGAACATTGATTAGGTGATAAATGACATCGAGAGTACCAAGCTAATTTGCATGGTTATTCACACCTTGTTTGTGATCCTCGGTATCCCAGTCACAAATGGAAAGAGAATAATCGAGATTAAATATGCCATTGAATAGTTCAATGAATCTCCAAAGACCTAGGAATTTCATTTAAAACCTAATTCATTTTAAATTTTGTTTTCATGGTGGAATTGGTAAATCGTCATTTACCTACCTTGAAATAATTTACAATTGGATTACATCATCCCTTTTCTGAATTGTGAATTATTGTGTTAGGTCCTAACCTTAATATTTCATTTGAGTGTTATATTAAGGATTTCCCTATCTAATCAAAACTTTTTCTTCTTCTTTTCAGATGTCAACTTCAAACAACGCTTCTGGCTCTAACAACAACAACAACTCCTCAAACACCTTCTCGCTCTTGAGCATTTGTGCCAAGGTCACATTCGATGGCTCCAACTTTAATGATTGGATGCACAACTTTAGGATGGCCTTGTGATTCGAAGACAAGGAATATGTCCTCGAAAAAGAGCTGAGCGAGACAGATGAGTCTAAAGTTACTCCTAAAGAAATAGCTGAGTATAGGGCCTACTACAAAGATGCTACCAAAGTGTCATGCATTATGGTGGCCACTATGACCCTGAGCTACAACGGTTTTATGAGGACTATTGGCCTTATGAGATGTGCCTGGACTTGATGGAGAAATACCATCAAAGATCACATCAAGAAAGGAATGAGATAGTTAAGTCACTCATAACCACCAAGATGAAGGATGGAGAGTCCTACACGACCCACCTGCAACGCATGCAGTGCTATGTGGATTGTTTACTGAAACTTAACGTGCATTTCGATGAGGAATTGGCTATCGATATAGTCTTGCACTCATTTCCTAGTTGTTATGATATGTTCAAAATGACTTATCATTTAAACAAAGAGGAAGTCACGTTGAGTCAGCTTCAAGGCTTGCTGAGAACCAGTAACATCCCGTTTATTAAATAAATAAGTAGATAAAGATTTATAAATGAATAGAAGCCCTAGAGTCAATAATATTTAGAGGAGTGTTGGTTTTGGGCAGCCAGTTGTTACAATTTTCGGAGTTGGGGGTTAAAAGTGTAAGTTTCGGAGTGGTTTGTAAATATTTATGAAGGCAGGGACTACTTGGTAAATTATTGAGACTTAATTTGAATAGATTTTTGGGAAGCAAGGACTAAATGGTAAATTCGGGATTCAATTTGTAAAGAATTCTGAGAGCAGGGGTTAATTGGTAAGTTTTGGACTTAGTTTGATGAAGATCTGGTAGGGAGGGGCTAGACGTGTCAAAAACGAATGGAAGTTTGGGAAGGAACGGAATCATCGGTATCTTATCCCCCCCTCGTGCGAGTCATGAGCCATCGGGAATGCACGGTAAGTCACCCGCAACCTATCCTTCCCCTTTCTCTCTCGTTCTTTTGTGGGTGTGAAGCCGGATTCGTCACTGCCGCCTAAGAGGTGGCTGAATGTGCCACTGTTTGCGTTTTTCCGGTGACGCCTGACGCCAAGTGGTGGCTGATCGTGCATATGTTCGAATGTAGTAGTTGTTTTCGGTATTTTTGGTGTGGATTGTGTGTATTTGTGGCCGAGAACCCACTGCCACCACCGTGAGGTGGTGGTTGCCACCCATTGTTGTTTTTCTGCCACCCTTGGCCGCCACCAGCCACCGTGGGAGGTGGATGTGTGTGTGTATTTTATGTGTGAGGTTGCTTATGCTTTTTTTGGACAGGAACCACTACCACCACCATTGGAAATGGGGCTGCCGCCGCCGATCACCACCGCCCAATGTGGCAGTGGGTGGTGCCCAACCTAGTGGAACCCTAATGGACCTAAACACTTAATCTTGGACTGGGCTGGTTCGTTGTTGGGCTAGAAACCCTAATTAGGGTTTAGAAAACCTTAATTTTTGGGTTTGTTGGTTTGGACTTATTGGGACCCGCGTTTGGACCAGTGGACTGAAGTATAACACATGCCGATTCCATTGTATGATGGCTAGTGGAATAATGGACTTAATGGGTTAAGTGAGAACACTTAACCCTAATCGTCATTTCATATGAAAACCCTAACTTTGCTTGGGCCTTGAGTTGGGCCTTTCTATTGGGCTTTGATGATTGGGCTATTGATGGGCCATCCAAGAACAATCATGTGGACTAGAATATGTAGATGGGCTTTAGGGTAAGGCCCAAATGAGGGTTTGGGCCCAATTTGGAAAATTGGGCCATAGTTGGGCCATTAGTGGACCTTTGTTGACCCATTTGGTATTGGGCCTTGGTGGGCCCGATGAGCTTGGGTTATTTATAGGCCGGGTTGGTGGACTATATTTAGACCTAATATACGAAGGGATGGTCTTAGATCCTAATGAGGTTAATTGTGGGTTTGGCTCAGTGTTAGAGGCCGGAGTACAGCAGCAACATTTATAGGTTCTGTCCGCCATCTGAGGTGAGTCTTCTCATTGTACTTACCTGTGTGGTAATTTATGTGTCATCGGAGGGTCTTATTCATGTTATTGACCGGAGGGTCTTATTTACACTATTGACCGGAGGGTCTCAGTACATTGTAGACTGGAGGGTCTTAGTACATTATTGACCGGAGGCTCATATTTGTTTATAATGTGATATGTGTTATCGTGCATACTGTCTTTGTGACTTATGCTGTTATAGTAATCTGTGTATATGTTGATCTTATGTTCTTATACTGACGTATGTGATATCATGCATTCTTTTTTGTGATTTATGTTGTGTATTATCATGTGCATTGTTGGCATAGGACTAGAGGGTCCACCCGAGTTGTGGAACCGGAGGGTTCCACTGAGACACATCGATCGGAGGGTATTATTCGATATATAGCCATGAGAGGCTAATGAGATGTGTGTGGTATTTGGGGACTCACTAAGCTTTGTGCTTAGTGTGTTATGTATTATGTGTTTCAGGTACTTCGCAGGATCACGGGAAGGCGTCAGCTTGATTGTACACACGAGATGGAGTTATGTTTCTGAGGATCCTGGATTTTATTCAAATAACTACGAACATGTGTTTTTGATAATTTGACATTTTGGTTGTTATGTGGTATGTGTTGATGAGATTTATATGATTTTAAAATGAAAAATTTTCTTGAAACTTTACGGTGTTATAGAACCGCTGAAAGTGGATTAAAGGGAAAGGGTGTTGACTCCACTCCTGCTGCTACTACTACTCCCGTTTTAGCCATTGGGCAAGGAAAGGGGAAGAAAAGGAAAGCTCCCTCAAAACAAAACTGGAAGGGAAAGTCTCAATCCGGGTCGTCAAGCAATGGCCCTAAAGGTAAATTTGGTTCTGAAGCTCCCCCTGCCCCTGATCCTAAGGAGGCTACTTGCTTTTACGCATGTCAAGGGGCATTGGAAGAGAAGATGCCCCCAATTTCTTGCAAGACATAAAGGAGGGCAAGGTTAAGACAACCTCGACAGGTATTTACACTATTCTATCTAAAAACTCATCACATTCGAATTCTTCGGTCCTTGATACAGGGTGTGGTTTTCATATTTCTTCAATTTTGACTTGCATGGGCTAAGAAGAAGTGAGGATGTGGAGCATGGGAAGATGAACCTGATTATGGGCAATCCGGATCATCGCCTGTTACTAAGATTGGTTTATATAGACAAGAAATATTATTTCATTTCATGGTTTATATAGACAAGGTTTTAGATATTCTTTTGATAATGAGAATGGTTCTATTTATGCTTATTATAATGTTGTATTTTATTTTGAAGCATTACCTTGTGATGGTGTATATGAAACTGTGATGGTTATAGACAATTTAGGAAATAGTGTATTGCAAATTGACTCGTCTAATGGTTTAGACAAAGCATGCTTGTGGCATTGTCGTCTTGGACATGTCAACAAGAAACGCATTGCCCAACTCCAAAAGGATGGAGTGTTGGAGTCATTTGACCTAAGTCCAGATGGTACATGCGAGTCTTGTTTGCTTGGAAAGATGACTAAATCACCTTTCACTGGTACTTGTGAAAGTGGTGAAGGATTGTTAGATCTCATACACACATATGTGTGTGGGCCATTCAGATCCACCACAAGGGATGCAAATCGATTCTGTGTGACTTTTTACTGATGATTATAGAAAATATGGCTATATCTACTTAATCAAGCATAAGTCGGAAACCATTGAAAAGTTCAAAGAGTTCAAACAAGAAGTAGAGAATCAATTGGGCAGGAAGATAAAGATGCTTAGATCCGATATAGGCGGTGAGTATCTTAGTATCGAGTCCCAGGACTACCTCAAGGAATGTGGAATTGTTTCATAATTGACACCTCCTAGGACACCACAACTTAATGGTGTGGCTGAGAGGCATAATCGAACCTTGTTGGACATGGTTCGTTCCATGATGAGTCGAGCTTCACTTCCAATCTCATTATGGGGGTATGCCTTAGAGACTTCCGCCCATATTCTTAATCTGGTCCCAACAAAGAAGGTTGCCAAAACACCTCACGAGATATGGACAGGGAAGGTTCCCTCGTTGGCACATATCAAGGTTTGGAGTTGTGAAGCTTTCATTAGACGAGAGACTCACGACAAGCTTGAACCTCGAAGTGAGTGATGTATTTTAATCGGCTACCCATAAAAGTCCTTTGGATACTTGTTTTACAGACCTAGTGAGAACGTGGTCTTCGTAGCACGAAGGGGAGTCTTTCACGAGAGAGAACTCGTATGCAAAGATGACAGTGGGAGTACAATTGATCTTGAAGAAATTCAAGAGTCAAGCGATGAAGGAACCTCTAACATTAGCACTCAACCTGAGGAAGAAATTCCTGTTGAACCTATTAACGAGTCATTACCTCTTAGACGTTCCACTCGAGTTAGAATGACACCTGAGTTTTATGGTTTCCATATTACTACAAATGGTGATACGTTTATCAGTGATAGTACACTGGTAAATTTGATGAGCCTTCTAACTACAAAGAAGCCATGGCGGGCCCTAATTCTGCCAAGTGGAAAGAGGCAATGGACAGCGAGATCAAGTCCATGTATGACAACCAAGTTTGGAATTTGGTTGATAATGTGCCAGGTCGTAAGACAGTTGGGTGCAAATGGATCTTCAAGAAGAAGACCGACATGGATGGAAAGGTACACACTTTCAAAGCTCGACTGGTTGCGAAGGGCTTTACTCAAACCCCAGGGGTTGACTACGATGAGACCTTCTCACCAGTGGCTAAGATTAAATCTATTAGGGTTATGTTAGCCATAGTTGCATTTCATGATTATGAAATTTGGCAGATGGATGTCAAAACCGCTTTCCTTAATGGAAAGTTGGCTGAGGATGTTTACATGAGTCAGCCAGAGAGTTTTGTGGATGCTAAGTACCCCAATAAAGTGTGTAAGCTTGAGAAATCAATCTATGGATTGAAACAAGCTTCTCACAGATGGAATCTTTGCTTCGATGAGAAAGTCAAAGAGTTTGGTTTCTCTAGGAGTGAAGACGAGTCATGTGTATATGCCAAAGCTAGTGGGAGTATAATCAACTTTCTAGTATTGTATTTTGATGACATACTACTCATAGGAAATGACGTTCCAACCTTGCAAGAAGTTAAGGCGTGGCTTGGAAAGTGATTCGCTCTGAAGGATCTGGGAGAGGCTGCGTATATTCTGGGACTAAGGATTTTGAGAAATAGAAGTAGAAGACTAATTGGACTTAGTCAAAGCACATATTTGGATAAATTGCTAAAATGTTTTAGCATGGAGAATTCCAAGAAAGTTGAGTTACCTATCCAGAGCAATACCAAACTAAGTAAGACTCAGAGTCCGAGTACAAATGTCGAGATAGCGGAAATAAGTCGAGTTCCATACGCTTCCGACATTGGATCGATCATGTATGTTATGACATGTACTCGACCTGATGTGGCCTTTGCTTTGAGCATGGTTAGTCAATATCAGGGAAATCCTGGTAAAGCTTATTGGATAGCAGTTAAGAACATTCTTAAGTATCTGCGAAGGACGAAGGACTGGGTCCTTATGCTTGGTGGCAGTGATGACTTAAGAGTTACTGGGTATAGTGATGTCCGTTTTCAAACAGACAGAGACAACTTCCATTATCAATCTGGTTGGGTTGTTACACTCAATGGAGGAGCTGTGACTTGGAAAAGTTCCAAGCAGGAGACAATGGCTGATTCAACCTGTGAATCAGAGTACATTGCAGCGAGCGAAGCGTCAAAGGAGGCTATATGGGTGAAGAACTTCATTGGAGACCTTGGAGTAGTGTCAGCCATAAAGGAGCATATGGAGATGTTTTATGATAATGAAGGAGCGGTTTCCTCAACCAAGGAACCGAGAGATCATGGTAGATCAAAACATATCGACATAAAATATCATTTTATAAGACGCTGAGTAGAAGAAGGACTCATCATCGTTAAGAGGGTATCATCAGAAGAGAATCCTACAGATCCCCTCACAAAGGGTCTGAGTAGGATCAAGCACGTTCAGCATGCGAGGAGCATTGGTCTGAAGGATGATATTAGTTTTCGTGATTAGATAGATACTTAGACACTTGTAACAATATAAATGTAATTGACATTTGATGATTAAGTAATGGATATTTATTTATAAGTATTGTTTACTATCTTTTGTCGATTGTTTATCATTGTGTTTCACCTTTGCATGTTTTACTTCCCGAATAATTAGATTATTCAAATTATCCACAGTCGATCATACTTTGGAAGTAAGTAGTGAATTAAGGTTGTCGTGAATTGGGTTGTAGATTGTCTAAGTGTTTAGACATGGAAATGGTTTGCTGCAACATTCATGAGTACTTTTGAAATAGGGATTTAAGTATTGGATTAAACCTACGCTCAGTGAATTACTTCATGGAATTTATCACGAGTAATTCTGAGACGTTAATATCGTATAATCTTTAAACCAAGATATATGAGTTGTTGTTTACGAGTTGGTTGTGCATTGATAATGTGTAAACGCATACGTAACTTGATGTTATAAAACATATTGTTGTGTACCATTTGATGAGTAAATAGTACAAGCATATAAGTCAAAGTTTATCTGTTCCTTTTTGCCCTAAGGGGGAAAAAGCGATATCTTGGGCCCCTCGATGATTTGGTGTTGACTTATGTGCTGGGCCCGGTCAGGACTGAATTGATCTGTTCAATTAAGTTCTCTGTCATTACAAATCAGAAATCGGGAAACAAACTGTTGGAAAATGAGAATGATTCTATTTTATGTCGTTTGTCCATATAATATCTTGTAGAACAGAGGATTATATGATCCCTTATCTTAGGACACATAACTAACTGGGTCAGAGTTCGATAGTGGCTTTTGAGAGCTACAATGTGTTGGTCAATTTTTGAAATTGTACTTGCAATTATAGTTATTAGACTTATCCAAGTGGGATACTGTTGGATTAGGTGTCTAAGCCCATAACTATAATTGGTATATACTTAAATTGATAGTAGCACAATCCTTTTGGGTTGCCTTCATTCTAGCAACTTGACAGGATGACTATTGGAGAGAGATGTTGAATTTATTATTTGGAATAATAAATTGGTGTATAAAATGATTTGTTAATATGTTATGTGAATACTATATTAATTCGAAATCATATTATTACTTAGCATTTAATCAGAAATTAATTTGGAATTAATTTTGGGATTAAAGGAACTGATTAAAAGTACAGGGGCTGTTTTGCAATTTATTGATAGTTGTGAAACTGGGCTATGAAAGGAGTGGACGAAAATTAGAGGGAGGCCCTATAAGTTTTCGTCCAAGGCTTCATGATAAGGAGTCCATTGGTTGCTTAGGCCTTAAGCAGGTAATTAGGGTTTCCTCCAGCAAACCGTAGCAGTCTCAGCTATATATGGAACCTAACCCCTTGGATTTTCGGTCACTTGCTGCTAACCCTAGTATAGCCGATTTCTAAGAGCAATCTCTTTCTCACTCATCTCATCCTCTTGTATAGAGTGTTTGTAATCCATTAGAGGTGTCACATTTGAGGCACTTGCTCTCAAGAGTTCAAGATCTACAAGGATTAATTGTTATTACTACATAACAATTGAGGTATGTATCTATACCCTATGTTTAGGTTAATTTCGATTATTATAGATGCATATTAGGGTTTCTCTTTTGTATTCAAGTTTGCATGTTCAACTAGTGAAAACCTAGATCCAAAGCATTAGGGTTGCATGATCACATAAGATTTGTAGTTATGCTCAAAACCCATCAGAAATTCATTAAAAATTAAGGTGAGTAATTTTTATGACATGCCCTCGTGTAAAGTCATGAAAAATTAAGGTTCAAACGATCTTATTCTAAATATAAATATAAGAACATCATAATTATTATATCATATTAATAGATAATTTTAATCAAAATTCTTATTTAATGTAATAATTTTTCTGAAGTTTTTTCTAATAATCATACATGCATTTATCGTACATGTTTGATATGTGTTATAAAATCTCCTCATTTGATTATGTTTTAAAAATATTTTTAAAATTATTTGATGTGTCATTTTAATTGACTTAACATAATAAATATATAAATGAAAGAATATTGTGTGGTTAGTAAATACTAACATAATAAATTATCCACTCGTGCATGCTATTGTATTGGTGGTGGAATACTAAGGTTGGTTACTACATACTAGGTGTGAATACATTGGTAGAGGGGGGGGGGGTGGTGGTGGTTAAGAGAGAGAGGAATCACGAGAGAGACAAAATTTAGATGATTGTGGCCAAACCGCATTCGAAACCGTAGGGTGTGGGCGGTGTTCCCCACATATAATGTGGTTGTGTTACTGTACTCGCACTCTCAAGCCTAATAAGTTATAAAAAAAACTATCATTGGAGATGCTGTGTCACCCTTATCACACTTCTTTCTCTATCACATATGTGACAACTCACATTTTTACCACAAAAGTGTGGCTCTTTACTACATACTAGGTGTGAATACCTTGGTAGAGGGGGGGGGGGGGGGGGGGGGTTAAGAGAGAGAGGAATCACGAGAGAGACAAAATTTAGATGCTTGTGGCCAAACCGCATTCGAAACCGTAGGGTGTGGGCGGTGTTCCCCACATATAATGTGGTTGTGTTACTGCACTCGCACTCTCAAGCCTAATAAGTTATAAAAAAAACTATCATTCGAGATGCTCTAAGTTACGAAAATGATATTTGTAATTTAACTTAATTTTTTGTAAAACAAATTCATGATCGATTTATCTCTAAATTATCAAAATAATTGTTTTTAATTATATTAAGCATCTAAATTTACCTAATAAAATTCCTATTTTTTACACCCTCTAATACTTATGAAGTCATTTTCCATAACAATATATTTGAAACAAGTAGTATTTGTATTATTATTATGTTTTATTTTCTCTTACATTTTAGATATTAATTGATTTCATCTAAATGTGTTTCCGTAGGTATTAACTAGGTATTAACGTTGTCTAAATAATTTCTCTTTAAATTAATTAACCATAACAATAGTAAAAAAATAATACCAAATCAAATAAGTGATTTTTTAATTAATAGATAATAACAATACTTAAAAGTAACACTAAATTAATAACTATATTTAATTTTATTTGCATAAGCCGCTAAGTAGAAAACATTGCAAAATATAATTATAATATATCTTATTTACAAATATTGAAAGAAGTATACATCAACTTAGTATACAAAATATTCTTTAATAACTAATGTCAATGACTAATCATTTCAACAACATATTTATCAAATTATAAATAAATAATTTTAACGTGACACAACACATGAAATTTTGCCTAGTTATCTCATATAACTTTTTTAAATTTAAAAAATATCATATTTATTAATTTTGGGTGGTATATATATATATATATATATATATATATATATATATATATATATATATATATATATATATATATATATATATAAAGCCTTATTGATTTGTATAATTTGTCTAGCTTGCTTATACATAGCAATTTCTTTGTCGATTGTCGGATGTTTTTCATTCGTTTTCTAGAAAACATTCAATGAGTCGTTTAAGAACAAAAGAAGTTGTTACATGAGATCACGAGTTGCATAACAAAAAAGAATACATTAATGGTCAATAAAATAGTCACGAGCAACTTAATTTGACTTTCACCCTCAAAGTTAAAAAGGGTTATGTAATAGTTTGAAATTTTCGTAAGCAGTCAAAAGCAATTTAATGAGGTTGATAATTTTTTTTTAGACTTATATGAAATTAATAAGGATAAGTGTTGATAAAATATATGCGATTGTATATATGAAAGTAAAAGTTGTGAGTGAGGGTAGATATCAGGTGTTGTGCGAGACTGCGGGTGTAATCAATAAGGATAAGTATTGATAGAATATATGCGATTGTATATATGAAATAAAAGTTGTCATTGAGGGGAGGGTGTAAACGAATCGAGTCGAGCCGAATATTACCAAGCTTGAATCTCGACTCGCCTAAAATACTCGAGTTCGAAGTTCGGCTTGAACTCGCCTTGAGCTTAAAATTTAAGCTCGTGAGTATCGAGCTCAACTAGACTAAAATTTATATATATATATATATATATATATATATATATATATATATATATATATATATAATAATAATAATAATAATAATAATAATAATAAACATTTCATATACTTTTATATTGTCCAAACTAGCAAAAAAATCACAATAAACCATCTATGTCATTGCATGTGACATCCCTAAATTTCACGGTCAGAAAAGACCAATTTTTTTATTTATGCTTTATAAAATTCAGAGTACTTTTTTTACTAAAAATCTTGCGGAATTTGTTCCCGGAAAACATGATAAATACTTTATCCAAGCATCTTCGAAGAGATGTATTTTATTCGTTTTAAAACATTTGGGATGTCCTGGTCAATACCGACACATAAGCATAAACCGAACTTACATTCATCTACACTAATGATATACATCTCTTTAATCTCTCAGTGTAATGTGTCTTCGTATCGATACCTGTGATACAAAAATATCGAGTGGGTCAGGTTTGGAAAACCTGGTGAGTACATAGGGATTTCAATCCCACAATGTTATAACATATATATAATTTAAAATTCACACAATATAAAATTTTCTCTCTCTCTCTCTCTCTCTCTCTCTCTCTCTATATATATATATATATATATATATATATATATATATAACCAACTCTTACCCCACCCCGTCAATCCTCTCAACGAGACTAAAAACACTAACCTCTCGAACTGATCCATACTCCCAGATCTAAAACTAACCTCTCGACCTGATCCATACTCCCGGATCTAAAACTAAACTCTCGACCTGATCCATACTCCCGGATCTAATAACAAATAACTATGTCCTGTCCATACTCCCGGACTAAGGGCAACTAACTATGTCTTAATCCATACTCCCGGATTAATGACAGATTATATATCCTGTCCATACTCCCGGACTAAGGACAACTGACTATGTCTTAATCCATACTCCCGGATTAATGACAACTGACTAAGTCTTAATCCATACTCCCGGATTAATGACAACCGACTAAGTCTTAATCCATACTCCCGGATTAATGACAACTGACTAAGTCTTAATCTATACTACCGGATTAATGACAATTAACTAAGTCCAATCCATACTCTCGGACTAGGGACGAATAACTATGTCTAATCCATACTCCCGGATCAATGACATATTTTAAAGTTCTATCCTCCGTATATATCTCACTCGTACTCATAAGGAGATACTACCCCATAACCATTATAACAAACCTTAGGTTTACTCTTTAACCTAAGTTATCATAAACAATCAGGTATGTTCTTTAACACTTAACTCAGACATCATCAAATAACTCACACAAATCATATATTTAATACATTCAACAATACTTGTATTAAAATCATGTTCATGAAAGGGACTATGCACTCACTTGATAAGACGCTGATCGGGCATCACTACGGCTCTCCGAGTAGAAATTCTCCAGTGAAACCGGGATGCTTTCTTGAAAATCGGGCCTCTCGCGGGCAGAGTTTCGGCTCGGAAACTTTACTTCTCGGGATCCTCAGGGCTTCGGGACTTGCTTCGGGTCTCGGGAATGATATCGGGGCTTCGGGGTATAAGTTGCACGCAAAACGAGGCAATAACAAGTGAGAGAGAAGAAATGAGCAACAAAACTCGGCAGCCCTTGAGTTCTATTTATAGGGGCTGATCCCTGCGATTACGCTGGGCGTAACTTCAGAGTATGTTGGGCGTACTCCCTCTACAACCAGTACGATGGGCGTACTTTGGTTACGCTGGGCGTACTCTTCGGATAAGCTTTGGTATGCGTGCCTCGAACTTGAAAAATTCATAACTTTCGCATACGAGCGCCGTTTTCGACGTTCTTTATATCCACGCATAGGTGAGACTATGCTCTATAACTTTCATTTAGACTCCGTCGGCTAGTTTTGACTTTATTTTTATTATATTATTTTTAGTAGGCCGGGACTGGAAAACTCTGTTATAAAATCATAACTTCTTCATCTGACGTCCGTTTTCGTCTGTCTTTTTACCGTTGGACTACTAACGACGAGATCTTCGATTCTCTTTTAGATTGTTTCGGCCAAATATCACTCGATATCAATTTCGAGATTTGGGCTATATACCGCTAAGTCGAAACTTAGAAAAATCATAACTTGCTTATACGAAGTCAGATTTAGTCGTTCTTTTCATGCACGCTCTCGGTTTAACGAACTCTACGACTTTCGTTTAGACCACTAAGGCTAAATATCGCTCTATCGTAAATTCACTATTTACGTCGCGCTGTGTCGTGTCGGTTTTGTCGCGAAACTTCGACAGGTCATAACTTCTTCGTTATAACTCGGATTTCGGCGTTCTTTATATGTACGGAATCCTTGTAACATATATACTACAACTTAGTTAAGATTACTCTTTCTAAATAATATTCCATCAAAAAGTCATTTTTGACGCTTAACGTCTCTAAATTGACTAGCCCGGATCTACGGGCGTTACATTGCAATTTACATACATCCAAAAAAACCAAAAATAAACATTATTCAATGCAATATAACAAGATCCATTCAACATTCAACAAAATTTTCAACAGTAGCAAAAAAACAAATTATAGACACAAAAAACACAAGTTGTAACATCCTATTTCGAATTGTTCCCAATTTGAATTGGTGATCAGAGGGTTGGGTGTTATCAGGCTTCGGAACCTCGAGGGTTTGAGTTTGGACCCAACTGGAGTTAGATAATGTGTCTTAGTTGCTCGGGTATGCAGTTTGAGTTTTTGGACCAAAGGGTATTTCGGTAATTTATTAGCTCGGACTTTATGGAAAGTAGGTTTTAGTTCGGGATGTTGTAGGGCAGGCAAGAATTGATAGCAGTGTTGGGTGTCTTGATACCTTTCAACATATATATGGATGGTCGGGATCGGGGTTGTATCGAGTGAGTTATGGTCTTCGGAAGAATTAGGGTTTTTGGAAAAAGCCCTAGTACGCGGGGCGTACCAAGGTGGTACGCAGGGCGTACCGAAGAGAAAGGAATTACGCGAGGCGTAGCTAGGAACACGTAGCATATAAACAAGGACTGGATCGGGGTGCGCGACCTCGAACGCGGGGCGTACGAGAAGGTACGCTGCGCGTACAAGGGTTAGACAGAAAACCCTAAAATTCGAACTTGACGCCTATTTAAACATCCTTAAGTCATTGGGACAAACCCTAATCCGTCTCTAGAGCCTCATTTCATCCCTTTACCTCAGTTTTCCTTTGAGAGTGTGATTTTGGAGCATAGAAGGGTGTTGGTGGCCATTTTGGAGCTTATTTAAGAAGAAGAAATTTCTAAGCAAGTTTGGACTGGCATTGGGCTTCAAGAATCTGCATCTAGTTCACCTTGAAGAGCTTCCGAAGGTATAAATTCTTGATCTTGCCATCTTATTCATTAGATCTAGTTAGGGTTTTCCCTATTGTCCCTTATGAGTTCATAAGTCACCTCTTGGGAGTTGAGCAACTCCATAGTTTAGGAAGAGTAGATATGAGGTCCTTTAGCTTGTTCTTACCATAAAAATACAAGCTTGTTGGTTGTTTTGACCTCATGCATGAGTTAAGACCTATGGAAAGGTCTTAATGGGTTGTTGGGAGCATATGGAGCATGCAAAGGCATAAAGTTGCCAACTTTATGCCTTAGGACTCATCAAACGACCTAGATCTGAGTTTGGGACGTAAAGTCTTCAAGTATTAAGCACTTAATGGATTTTGTGCAGAAGTTGTTCGTACGTTGGGCGTACTATGAAGTACGCTACGCGTACAACTGTCACAACTAGCATTTTAGCTAGGAAATTCTATTCCTGTGTAACCATTCAACTACTGTAAAACATGCACTCTAAGTAAATCTCACTCAATGCTCATTTGGATTCATCAATTATGTTCAACAAAGAGTCTAAAAACCATAAGATTCCCGGTTTGAGTCCATATTGGACTAGAAATTCCTTATTGGGCCTAATGGACCACTAAGCACCCAATTCAACTTTATTGGACTTAGAAGCCCTAATTGGATCCTAATTGGACCCAATTCATAAATCTAAAACATTTTGGACCATTTGGGTCTAGAATGATTCATTCTAACCCTAATGGGCCTTATTGGGCCATAACTAATCCAATTAACCTTAGTGAGCCATAAGCCCAATTCTTTTTATTCTATTTGGGCCGTGAATGCTTCCAAGAGCCCAATGGGCCGAAAATTTTTATGTTTAGGACCCAAACATCCTAACTAAAGTTAATGGGCCCAAACTACCCCACCCTTTCTTCTTGGCCTAAAATCTCGGCCCATGTATAAAACAAAAAAAAAAGAAGTGAAATGGGGGGAAGGGTTGACTTTGGAGGTGCCACCTCCATAATACACACCATGTATCAAGGCATGGTTTCTCATGTTCCCATGCTAGTCACCTCACCACTCTCTCTCCCCTTTCTTCTTCTACTCTCGGCCGAGAGCCACAACACACACACACACACACTCAAAAATCCTCTCCAAACATCTCTAAAATCATCCTCTTCTTTCATCAAAGATCACAAGGTTTTGTTTGTGCTTCAAGAGTAATCTTCAAGGTTTCAACTTCTTGGTAAGTGTTTATTATATATAAACACATATTATCCATCTTAATGCTAAAAATCTTTTCTTACATAACCTTCTTTCATGTTCTAACTCATTAGAAGTCCCTAAGTTCGAAAACTACTCAAGGGAGTTGCTAGGGCCGAAAATCACTTCATCTCTTTCCATTCTTCTTCAAAAACCAAAACATCAAGCTAAGGAGAGCTTCATACCCCCTTGTTTTCGGTTTTCATATGATTTTTGGGGGAGAATGCAAGTAAAATGTGTAGATCTATGTGTTATATGCATGTTTTGTGTGAATTCTTGGCCTATTTGGTAATAATGTGTTAGATCTTAGTAAATCTTGAAATTTTAAGTATTATTTAGCAAGGATCTATGAACTATGACATCATATACATCACATTATCAAGCCAAAAGTGATTACATGTGTAAGACACAAAAGATTTCAACAAAAACCTTGTTAGAGGTCAAAATTGTCAAGAAAACAAAAGATAAGGGCAAAAAGTGACATTTATGTTTTTATAAGGGCCAAACAGATCCTACATGTATAAAAAGGTGTTTTTATGTTAAACATACTTTAAAAAGGGCCAAAAATGCAAATTTAAGCTTAATGGGCCAAAACTTTTGGGCCTCACGGTTTTGGGCCCAATTTTCAAAAAAAATGGAGTTTTGGGGTTAAAAATGTTATCTGGCTAAAGTTTGAGTCATAAATGTAAATAAACCAAATTTAGGGGTGAAAATAACATTTATTTTCAAATTGGACCAAAAATGTAAAATTTTCCTAAATTGGGCCGAAAGTGTAAATTTTTACAAACAATGGCTAAAAATGCACTGTTCTGCAAAACAGGGTTCTAAATGTAAAAATATAACTTTTTGGGCTAAAACCGTAAATTTTTAGACATTTGGGACAAATTGCAATTTTTTATAAATTATGGACTAAAGTGTCATTTTTACAAAACTTTGGGCCTTAATTAAAAATTGGAGGATTATTGGCCAAAAACGTTGTTTTTACAAAAAGAGGATTTTTATCATCAATCTATTAAACCCCGAGCTAAAACGAACAACGGAATAATACAAACGAACGAAATACGTCGATAACTATTTATTGGGCCTAATATACACGTTAATTGGCCATTGGACCCTAAGGGCCCAATTAAGTATATATTGAGCCCAATGTTTTCCATGATGTGTTTATTGGGTCTTGCGACCCACTTACATGTTAATTTGGGCCTAAGTCATGGATTACATGTTATTGGGCTTTTGTGGCCCATTTACATGCCTATTGGGCCTAAATTACCCTCTTATATGTTATTGGGCCTTTGTGGTCTAATTACATGCTAATAGGGCTTGGAATGGAAATTTCACATGTTAGTAGGCCGTAACTATACCTTTGCGAAATCATTAAACGTCGTATACTTATATATGTACCTTTTGAATACAAAAACATACCACATATACGTAAACATTAAACATAGTACAAAAAGGGGTTGAGAATCTAGTGAGACATATCGGTTGGCACCTCTGAGTGTACAATCGTAGCCTGTAGTTATAATCAGAGTTTCCTGGTAGGAAAGCGGGAGTTGTGTATAGATCTATACGGGGTGACCCCCCACGCCTTAGCTGTTCGCTACAACTAGACTAGGCCAGTCTAGGGCGACAAAATCCTTAGCAAGACCGGCATTTGGAAAAATACCAAGACGGGCGACCTAGTCATTATCATGCATGGTTATAACGGCTCATATAGGGATTCAATACCAAAAGTTTAACCTTTTGAAGATAAACTCTTTAATTGTGTCAATGCGAAACGACTTATCTAATGATACAAGAATCTAGACGTTGTTATAAAACAGAAAATATCGGATTTTCTGGGGAAATTATTCATATACACTTATCATTTATTCAAATTACAATGAATCTAAACTACACTCATACAAGTTTTAAATATGAAATTCACACATGCATTTATACTTGATTTCCACATCATTTTCAAACATTTTACAGAAAATATCGGATTTTCTGGGTTTTTATGAAAGATACAAAGACTTTTACTCAAACATACTTATGAACTCACCAACATTATATATGTTGACCGTTTTTAAAATAACTTGTATTCTCAGGTAATCGTTAAGCTGGAAGATTTGCAAGTGTGTATGGTTTCGTTTTATATAACAGCACTTATCGTATTTTTAACAATTTGAACTTATGTATTTTAACAATGTACTTGATGTGAACAATGATGGTTGTAATATGTAATGTTGGTGATGAATGTGTTATGTTTCATATATATTCATTGTGATGATTATTCAATTGTTAGTCACACGAGCCCCCGGACGTTTCCGCCGTCTCGTTCGGGGGTGTGACAACAACCCTTTTTCCCAGTACACTGAGCGTACAGAAGAGGTACGCTCGGCGTACGCTCTCAGGAGGACTTGGGCCTTAGTGGACTTCGGAACTTTGGGCCCTAATGGTTTTGGGCCTGGATTTGCTGATAGTTGGGCCTGAATGTATCTTTGGGCCAATATTGGAAAAGTTGGGCCTATTGGGCCTTGTGGCCCAATATAGAAGTGTACTTCGCATTTGTGAGCCTCGGTTTGGGCCAATTCTTGGACTAGGTTGTTGTGGGCCTTCGTGGGCCAACTGGAAACAAGATTATGGACTAGAGAAACATTATTGGGCCTTAGGTTGAGGCCCATGTGAAGGGATCCGGCCCAATTGGAAATTAGGCCATATATTGGGCCTTGTAGGAGTGTTTATCTTTAGTGGGCCCAATGGGCTTGGTCCTTGGGCCTTCGGAGAATTATTATTGGACCATTAGAATGTTAAGTGTGTTGGAGTGAAAAAATGATTGGGCCTCATGGCAAGACCCATGTAGAGGTTTGGGCCCAATTTGGAAAACTAGTTGATGTAGTGTAATGTGACATGTTAGTTGGTTATATGCTAGGATGTATGCTAGTTGTATATGTGGTATACTTGTATGAAAGACCATGGGGAGCCCATGGCACTTGGATGTCAGACCATGTGGAGAGCCCGTGGCTTTCCTATTAAAGACCATAGGGGAGCCCATGACACTTGGATGTAAGACAATATGGGGAGCCCATGGCTTTCCTATTAAAGACCATGGGGGAGCCCATGGCACTTAGGTGTAAGACCATGCGGGGAGCCCATGACATCCTGGAGCAAGACCCTGGGAGGAGCCCACGGCATCCCTATATGTTTATATGCATGGCTTATGTGATTGGTATGACTTATGTGGTTTATGTAGCTGATATAGCTAATATGGTTTATGTGATTATGTGGATTGTGTGGGGTATGCTCTGGGGAACTCACTAAGCTTCGTGCTTACAGTTTTGTTTATTGTTTCAGGTATCATCGGTTTGGAAAGAAAGGGGTACGGGTTGATCGCAGTGCACACGCCCATGTTTTCCGCAATGAATGATTTTGGGATGAACTCTGATAAATGTTTTAATTAGCGATGTTTTGGAATGTTTGCAACCAAAACAGTCTCTTGTACCTGTTAAAATAACAACAATTAACAAAAAAAAAATACAACACATATAACCATAAAAAAAAAAGCAAATTAACCTCACACATCAACAGAAAAACAGCAGCAACACCAAAAAAACAACAACACCATAAAAATAGTAACAACAACAAAAAACAACACCATAAAAATAGCAACAACAAAAAAAAACAGCAACAGCAAAAAAACAACAACTTAACCTAGAGAGAGCAAAAATTAACAACAAATTTATAGTTCTAAACATTGTAAATATAGTTACTTCTCATGTATCTGTCATGGAATGAGAAGATTAATCTTCATTTGTTTCTTCTCTTTCTGAAATGCATAAACATAAGAACAATAAGTATCTTTAAATTAGAAAATATACATAAAAAGTAGGGTGAGAAACAAATGAATAATGCCTTATTCTTTCTTTTCAAACCATAGAGGTTTCGACACCAATCTCCTCCACAAACTAAGACTTCGACCGTTTCTGGAGCCAATGATGCTCTATATGTGTCAATAACTCTATTACCCACACTAAAAGTAGCTTCCGACGCAACAGTAATGATATGAATAACAAGTATATCTCGAGCCATGCCTGACAATATACATACTTTAACGAATTTGATCACCACCATTGTAAAGCATCAAATGGTGTTGGATCGATATCACAAATGTAACAACCCTCTTCAAGATAATTATCTAAATCTGATTTTTGTGGTTGTATATTTTCGGTTGTTCTTACAAATTGAGCAAACTCATACCACCCGGAAAATGAAGGTTGAATGTTCACATTGTTTCCACTTAAACCAACAAAATTTTCATTATTTCCTTCACCACCAATAGAGTAGTAATCATCCACATATTCTCCATACAACTCATATAAAGCTTTTTTTCACTTCGTCTATATTTTCACGAGCTTCATGTTTGGGATACGTCCTAGGAAAGCAAAACTCAATAACCCTCGCCAATCGACATCATTAAGTTGCACTCTCCCCAATACTTATCAAATTTATGTTTCATGCACCCAACCATGTCATGAACAAACTTATCTTCGTTAGGATCTTGAAATTTCTTATCCAACAAAACTTTGATTCTATAAACTCCATTAAGAAATAAGTTTGAAGTGGGATACTTACTACCAGAGATAATGTTCGTTGTAGAGTAAAAAACTTTTGAAATCTCACATACCTTTTCCACCTTTAACCAATCTTCATTATTGGGACAACTAAGATAGCATGGATCACTTTCTTTGTACATTGGAAACACCACTTTAAATTTGATTGCAGCGAACAACATCTCATATGTTAAATTCCATCTTGTCCGGCATTCAAGAATAAGCTTTCTATGTGGCAATTGTAACTGTTGTACAATCTCATAAAACAACTGAAGTCTTCCTTCAGTTTGATTGATAAACGTGACAGTGTCATGTATATCCTCAATAGTATAACTAATTCTAGAAAGTCCATCTTGAACCATAAGATTCAATATATGTGCACAATAGCGTACATGAAACATATTTCCTCCATAAGGCAACTTCTTAACCCATGAAAAAGTTTCACTTAAGATCCTAATAGCCGAGTCATTATTTGATGCATTATCTACCAAAATAGTGAACACCTTATTCTCAATGCACCAATCCTTCAAACACTTGTAAATATTATCAGCAATCTCAAGCCCATGATGAGGAGGAGGTATGTGAATAAAGCTAAGAACACGCTTCTGTAAATGTCAATTAGAATAGACAAAATGGCCTATGAGAACCATGTGCTCGATCTTTTGATTAGTAGACTTCCACATATCTATTGTTACACTAGTCTTTGAAATGGATTTCAATAAATCCTTCAGCTTCTTCTTTTCTATCTCAAAAACTTTTACACAATATTTTTTTATGGAGACACGTGAGACAAATTCCCACTCAAGCATTCCATGCTTTTGCATCATGTTAAATCCCTCCTCCTCAACAATTGTGAAAGGATGTTCATGCATAAGTATCCAATGTGCAATTGACTCTCTCATTTTCATCATATCAAACTTTCCATCGGTAAGGGCGACAGTGACATGTTGTGAATTACTTCTTGAGTCAACTACTTGCAAATTTATCTTTTGTTGTTGTTTGTCATAAAGTCTCTTTGGGATACATTTGAGCAAGTGTCGTCCCAAATGACTAGTACTTGAGCTTACTAATATGGAGAATTTACTTTTATAATGTTTACACTCTGCTTTCTTAGTCCCATTAGGATGTCAATTACTTTAAAATAATCCCATACTAGAGAAGTTTTGCCCTTTTCTTCCTTTCAAAATGAGAACTTTCTTCTTGTGCATTTCTGTTGTACTATTGCCATTGGTGCATCCGTCATTTATAGAAATATTTTGCCCTAAAGATGGAGTTGATGAAACTTCAGGAGTTGTATATGGTTCCATCTGCAATATGTAGTAAACCTGTATTATAGTAGCAAAATATATCAATGATATAAAGAAACAATAGTTATTAACTTATTATACTACTTTAAATTTGTATTATAGTACCTATTTTGAATTAAAACCAACAAAAAACAGTTGATTGGTTGATCCTTGGTGGCTGATACAATGTTCAAACGAAAAAGAAACTGTTACGTGTAATATACTAAACACATTACACAATAATCTATTATACAACAAGGATTCCAACATTTGAATAAGAAAGAAAAAAGATATCGGTATTGATTTCATAACTCTCACAGTGAGTGAAGATGGGATGAAAAAGGATAAAAAGAAATCGGTATCTGTTATACAATAAGGATTCCAACATTCTAGTAAGAAAGTACAAAGACATCGGTACTGATTTGCCAAGACTAAGCTAAGAAAGAAAAATACGTAAAAAAAATTGAGAGGTATTAGGAGCCACGGACTGGCGATGGAGCACGACGACGATGGAAGGTACTAGCAGCGACCGACTGACAGTGGCAGCTACTGGAAGGGACAATGGTCAGAGGTAGTCATATTGTGTACTGCGTATTTCGTCCATCGTGGCTCGTGGAGTCGTGGGTACTGATTGGGAGGACTTAGTGTTAGGACACGTTCTAAAAACTGAATTGCCGCCTAAAAGGGTTAAAAGCCTTAAAATGTTTTTTAGTAATTACAAAATATTTAAAAATATATATAAATCCCTAAGCCCGAAAGGGTAAAAATGTAATTTACTAGTACTCAATTAAGCTCGCGAGCTTTACGTGCCGAGTATTTTACAACTCAAGCTTAACTCGATTAGATTCTCGGGTAGCTCGAATTCAAGCTCAACTCGATTAAATCGAGTCGATTTCGAATATTTAACGAGTCGGTCTGATGTTTCTTACGAGTTGGCTCGTCTCGTCTACACCCCTAAGTGAGGGTGACTAAAGGTAGACGGTATCAGAAGCGAGTTGCGGGTAGACTGCAGTATTGTCAATATCGTTAGGGTGATGGATCTGAGCTTGGAGATATCATCAGAAGAACCTTCATGCGGGATGTGGAACCCGCCTCCAACAACTACATTTGCAATTTTTTTTATAATTCCTTTTATACGATTATAAATATTTTTTTCTATCATTTCAAAACCACACATCTTCTTCTTTTCAATTGCATTCCATTTTCCTCTTTAAATTTCATTCTCATTTCGATTCAATTTTTTGAAAATGGATGTTATTCCTAGGCTAGTTGTATGCGTAGAATGATTCGAAGTTGAAAAAGTGGTGTTGGCGAGAGTACACGAACACTTTCAAAAATAGGCATGTTACTCAACATAGATCGTTATATTTTTTACGATTAGTTTTGGATTATTTTAAGTGACAACATGGGGTTTCAAATCGTACACCACATCAAGTTGTTTCCAAATAGAAAGATATGCAGCGAAAAGTAAAAGAGTTTAATGTTACTTTCACCCCACTAGATGAATACCCAGGAGGCCAGAGTTTCCGACGTATACGTTTTAAAAGCAACAAAAAATGAGTATCGCAAACACCATAACATGAAAAAAAATTCATTACAAGGCGGCGTTGAATATATTAAAAAACTATTTCTTTAGAATTTAAGTATTTTTTTGTTTGTAGTTTGTTGTTTGTAGTACTTTTAGTATTTATTTTCATTTTAATTGTCGTTTTAGGATTTAATTTATGTTTTATGGTATTATGGTTTTTTAATTATGATATTTTTTAATATTATTTTATTATTTTTTTGCTTTAAATTAGTAAAAGTTTATTTTAAAGAATAACAAAAATTTAAATAAGTGTTATGTCTATTTTATTTTACATTTTCTAATTTAACTAAATTAAAAATAGTGATGTGTAACACTCATTTTTTGAATTGATAAACTATCAGACTTAAGGGCTTTGCATCGAGGATTTTGGGAATAAACCCTATGTTGTGACGCGGGCCACATCATTAAGTAGAGACGCGGTTAAGGATTGGCCGCGACATGGTGACGGCCGAACTAAAAACCCTAACCTCGGGCCTTACACCATGTATAATGACTCTAACTGCTAGGGTTTCCCCTAATGCTCAACCTCCATCCCCAGAAACCTTCCATCTCGAAAACTCTAGCCTCTATTGCCTTGTTTCCTTGAAGTGAGGAGTTTTTGAGAGTTCTTGAAGAAGAAGAAAGCTCCTTAATATTTGGTGAAGTGTTAGGTTCCATTTTATGCATCTTTTATATTAGTTTTTATTAGTATTTTATATCATATTCTATGCTTTTACATATGCATTAATGTAAATAATGGTCAACTCATCTTTTATATTAGTTTTTATTAGTAGCTACTCATATTTTTATGTCGTTTTCAGGTATTTCGAAAGTAGTAGTATTCTGGAGGCTTTTGGAAACAGCTTTGATGCATTATAGGAGCTTAATGGAGCTGGAAATTGATGATTGATGCTCATGAATGATCCAAAGTTTCCTTAATCGAAGAAAGAAGTCCACACGCTGTGAATTATGAAAAACACGATCGTGCAAAGGCTTCAAAGAACTTTTATGGACGAATCTATGCATTTTGGAGCTTTTGGGCAAAACTATTAAAGATGCACACAAAAACCGTATTGAACCATAAGATCCGATCCGATCCGGAAACCGGATTTGGTTAAAACCGATTTTGACCGAACTGGTTCGGATTAAACCGGTGACCGGATTGAAACCGGTTTGAAGTTTCGGACGCAAAATCGGATCGACCCCGGATCGTAAACAGGATTCGACGAAAACTGGATCCAAAACCGGTTTGAAACCGAATTTCATTTTCGAAAAAAATTAATTTTTTTTCTAACCGTTAGTAAGCTCCAAAAAACGGTTAGTTTGACTATTTCTTGACTTTTATGACCTTTTAAACACATATAAATAGATGGAATTTGCTAGATTTCAATGTTACACAAAATTCTACTACTTTTAGACTTCTAGTTTCATAATACTCCCCAAAAATGAGCTCGAGAAATTCTACCGCGGGTCAAGATTCGGATGCAACGGTGGTGAAAATCATACCAACCACTCGGAATAAAGAAGTGTGGGAACATTATGATTTGTGTTTGTTGTCGAACAAGAAGGAAAAAGTGAGATGCAACAAGTGCGGGATGTTTTTGGGAATGGCAATAGTACGTTGAGAAGTCATTCAACAAAAACTTGTCTGGTTGTAAAAGGTCAAGTCGATCCGGATCAACCAAATATTACTCCCGACGGGGCGATCTTTATTTACAACAATGATGACATTCGTTAATGCTTTTTCAAGTTCGTGATTCAAGAGGGCTTGCCTTTCAACCACTTCGACAACCCACGATTAACAAGGATTTTGCGGGAAAAAATGCAACCACAATACCGGCAAGTAAGTCGCACTTCTCTTAGACGTGATGCTATAAAGTATTAGGATATAACCAAAAAAGATATTCAATTGGGATTTTTAAATATAAAAACAGGCGTTTCTTTAACTTGTGATGTTTGGTCCTCCATCAGAAGTTTTCCCAAAAGCTATCTTGTCATCACGACACATTGGATAGACCCCTCTACTTGGGTATTGAACAAACGAGTTATTGCTTTTGAACTTTTTGCGCATCCTCACACGGGGCACAGTTATTTGCAATTTTAGTAAGCATTATAAAGACTTATAATTTAAGCGACAAAATCTTCTCTATTTCGTTTAACAATGTAAGTAACAATACCGCCGCCGCAAAAAGATTAATTGCAAAATATAGACCTATTTTGGATGGCTCGTTTTTTAATACTCGATGTGTTTGTCACATTATTAATCTAGCGGTACAAGATGGTTTAAAAATGATAGATTCGACGATTGAAAATTCAAAAATGTGTTAACTAGAGTTTTTGGAAAAAAATAAAGCTACAATGGAAAAATATCAAAAGTTTGCCATTTCCATTAACGTAACTCCATATAGTCCTCATTGGGATGTTGACACTAGATGGAGTTCGACGTGCATGATGTTTGAAAGTTTGACACATTAAAGAATCGCTTTGCAATTATTTTAGGACACAATTTTAAAAGAAAAAAACCCGGTTTCGGATTTTGATTGGGATTTGATGGAAGAGTTTGTGGAAATGTTAAAAGTTTTTAAACAATCAACCACTTTTTTATCAGGCGTGTATTATCCTACAAGTCTGTTGTTACTAAATGAATATGGTTGATGTCTGCACAACTGGAGCATTTCCGCACAACTGGAGCATTTTGAACAAAGAAGTGAAATATTTGTTTTGGTTACGAGACTAATGAGAGAAAAATTAGTCAAATATTTCAAAGAAATGTTGTAGTTCGTATTGACCGAGTATATGAAATAAAATCAGAGTATGAATCAAACAAGAACACATAATCTTAAATAAAATCTGTTTGGCTCAATATTACTTCTGAAAGATACAAGAGAAAGTTTTAGAGTAAGAACAGTGAAGGTGTTAGAAATATGGATTTAATGGACTTGGAAATCTGAGAATCGTGATTATCACTATCAAATCGAAGTATTTGGGTGGTACTCCCAAATCCCCAATTGGATAAGACTCAGAAATTTCAGAGAGAAAAGAAAGAGAATGAAAGTGTATAATTTCGTGAGTACCAGAAAAAGAGACCAAAACTAACTTTTAGATCCTTGTCTAAAAACTGTCACAAAACCACCAAAACGGTCTTAAAACAGGTATTTTGGAAGGAGATCAAAATGGGTCAATTCTCTGTCCCTTGGACCCCGCTAGGGGCTGCCGCCCCATGGACCCCGCTCCCAGGGGCGCTGCCCCCGGACCCCCGTTCGTTCAGGGGCTTCGCCCCTAAATGACACTGTACTTTGATACTTGATCAAATTTAAACAAGTGTGTACTCCACACCTTCCTTACTTGTTTAATATTTATCAAGATCACTTTTGGTCAACAAAGTAATCCCATTACACTTAAATAACATTGATGATAACAAATCACCAACAAACCTCCCCCATTTAAGTGTAATCTTGATTAACTTAAAATGAAACATAACACCAACAAACTGATGCATAAATGAAATGTCGTGACGATTGAATTTCACATTAGTATATTATACACTCAAAATATTCGAATATCAGGGTGTCACTAAGGATTGAACCCTTTCTATCCATAGTGAATACATGAAGATAATACACACAACAGTTTACATTCTCATAAGTTCTAACTTGACACTATATTTTACTAGCTTGTGTCCCATCTTTCAATAAGCATATCAAAGTCAAGTCCCAACTTCTTGAAGCAGCTAAACTTCATGCTTATATAGGTAGTTCTTTTGTTCTTGCACCTGCAAATGCAATTTTTCAAAGAACTATTAAGAAACAAAATTTCAACCTCCTTAACTTGCAGTACTGAACACATACCTTGGGATGATGATTGTAATGTGTTTCAATCTTCAAATATCAAGCTTTCCACATTGAATTCAGCATCTAATATTACATTAGATGGGAATTGGGTATCTCAATATAAAATATTTTAAGTGGACTTTAAACCCATCCCTACAACTGCCTTGTGCACAAGATCTCTTGCTAACCCTTTGGTTAGATGATCGGCTAAATTCAAATGAGTTCTTACAAACTCCACAGATATCACACCAGTCATGATGAGCTCACGAATCATGCTATGTCTAACACCTAAATGCCTTAGCCAAGGTTGCATCACTATCACATCTGATAGAAATGGTAGATATCGGTTTGGGCCACAATGGAATTTCATAAATCAAATTCCTTAGCCACTCAACTTCTTTACCAGCTGCAGACAAAGCAACAAACTCAGACTCCATGGTTGAGTTAGTAATACAAGTCTGTTTCTTAGATGCCCAAGAAATGACACCTCCTCCAAGAAGAAACACCCAACCACTTGTAGAGGAGTGATCATCTAAGTTGATAATCTAGTTGGCATCTGAATAACCTTCCAAAACAGAAGGATAACCACTATAAGTTAAACCATAATTTATGGTCCCTTTCAAATACTTGAATACTCTACTTATAGCTTGCCAATGATGTGAACTAGGATTACTAGTATATCTACTAAGCCTTCCCACAGCATATGCTATATCAGACCTAGTACTAATCATGGCATACATTAGACAACCAATAGCCCTTGAGTATTCAAGTTGAGACACTGGAGATCCTTTATTAGGTAGAAGCTTAAGACTAGGATCTATAGGAGTGATAACAGGAGAACAATTCTCAATGTTAAACTTCTTCAATATCTTCTCAATGTAATGAGATTGAGAAATTGAAATCCCATTGTTTCCTTTTCTAATTCTTATACCAAGAATTACTTCAGCCTCCCCCATGTCTTTCATGTCAAAACTAGATGATAAGAATTTCTTGGTTTTATCAACTTCACCTTGATCAGTACCAAAGATTAACATATCATCAACATATAAACAAATTATAACTCCTTTACCAGAAGAATCAAATTTGCTATATACACATTTGTCAGCCTGGTTTAATGCAAAACCACTAGACAATATCACATCATCAAACTTTTGATGCCATTGTTTTGGTGCTTGTTTCAAACCATATAATGATTTCTTCAACTTACACACCTTATGTTCATTACCAGGCATCACAAACCCTTCAGGTTGTTTCATGTAAATTTCCTCATCTAAGTCACCATTCAAGAATGCAGTTTTCACATCCATTTGGTGAATCACAAGATTATGTATAGCTGCAAGAGCTAACAATAATCTAATTGTGGAAATTCTAGCAACGGGAGCATAAGTATCAAAGAAGTCAATGCCTTCCTTTTGCCTAAAGCCTTGGATAACCAATCTGTCTTTATACTTATCAATTGTGCCATCCACCTTCATTTTCCTTTTGAGGATCCACTTACAACCCAATGCCTTGCAACCAGGAGGTAAATCCGACAATAACCAAGTATTGTTATGCATGATAGAATCAATCTCATCCTGAATTGCTTCTTTCCAGAAATGAACATCCCTGGAAGCCATAGCTTCACTAAAAGTCTTTGGATCCTCCTCAATATTAAAACAATATTGATGTTGACATACAGTATCATTCCTTGTTCCTTCAACTAGATAAAGTTGAAAATCAGATCCAAAAGACTTGGCTTTTCTTACTCTTGTGCTTTTCCTAGGTTCAGGTACAGAACTTGCACCACCAGAAACATCTTCAGCTTGAGTAATACTCTTGCTGGAAGATTGATGAATCATGTCCCTTGGTCTAGGTATAGATGTAAATCTTTCTTCATCAAAGATAACATCTCTTGACTCTATCACTGTGTTTACAGACACAGATTCATTAGATTCTAAAACATAGAATCTATATGCTTTGGAATGCTCAGCATATCCAATAAAGATATAATCTACACCTCTCTCACCCAATGTTTTCCTTTTGGGTTCAGTGAGCCTTACTACTGCTCTACAGCCCCAAACTTTGAGATAACTCAAATTTGGTACCTTTTTACACCAAAGTTCATAAGGAGTATTCTTACTCCTTTTATTTGGAGTTATGTTCAAGATGTAACATGCAGTTAACATTGCCTCACCCCAAAACCCTTCACTTAATCCAGAATATGAAAACATGGAATTAACCATTTCTTTCAAAGTCCTATTCTTCCTTTCAGCTACACCATTTTGTTGTGGTGTATATGGAGCTGTGGTTTGATGTATTATTCCAGTTGATTCAAAATAAACTGGATCATAATACTCACCACCTCTATCAGTATGCAATACTTTTATTAATTCATTTTTATGAAGCTCAACTTGTTGTTTATAAATTTTAAATTTATCAAGTGCTTCATCCTTAGAATGTAGCAAATAGATATAACAATATCTAGATGCATCATCAATAAAAGTAACAACATACTTCTTGTTTCCAAGGGAAGGTGTTGCATGGAAATCACATAAATCACTATGTATAAAATCCAACACCTTGCTTTCCCTAACAACATCTTTGAAAGGTTGTCTAGTGATTTTAGTTAGCATGCATGTTTTACATTTTCCATTATTTTTCATATCAAAAGCTGGAATTAAACTCATTTAGACATGTCTTTTTATCTCTTGTAATGAATGTGTCCTAGTCTAGCATGCCATAATTCAGATTTATTAAAATTATTGCTAGTACTAGTAGAAGTCATGCAAACAGAATTATCAATAAAAGGATAATTAATATTAAGTCTAATCATTCCATTGCATACATATCCAAATCCCATAAAAGAACCATGTCTTGACAAGATATACTTGTCACTTTCTAATACTTGTTTGTAACCACAATTATTTAAAACAATTTCAGACACAAGATTCTTTCAAATCCCCGGTACATATAAAACATTGTTTAGACATAAACACTATCTAGAAGTAAAATAAAGTAAAACAGATCCTAAACCCTTGATTGGTTCAGTTGGAACATTTCCCATTTTCACCATAGATCCATCTTCAATTGGTTGAAAATCCTTGAACCAATATAGATCTTTGCAAACATGACTTGTTGCTCCCGAATCAACCCACCATGCAACATTATCATCCTGCACATAAAATGCTTCAGAAATCACAGAAATATAATTCTGAATATATATAGAATTCTGCAGGAAAATAGAAATCTGACCTTGTTGCTTTTCTGGATCCTTGGATCCACTTGGTCCAGCACCATCCTTGTTCACTTTGCGAAGATGACAATCTTTCTTGAAGTGACCCGGTTTGTTACAATTCCAACAAACCAACTTAGCCTTCTTGTTAGAAGACTTGCCATCCTTTCCTTTAAACTTCCTTTTTCCATTAGACTTCTAGGGATTCTTTGAACTTTCTCCTTTCACCATGTTCACAGAAGAGGAACCAACTTGGTTCTTGCCTTTAGGATTGTTGTCAAATTCTTGAGTCCTTATGGACTCTTCAATCCTTAAATGGCTTCCAAGTTGAGTCAAAGTCAATTCCTCTTTGTTATGTTTCAGATTGTGTTGAAAATCCTTCCAGGAAGGGGGCAGTTTGTCAATGATCACAGCCACAGAAATGGCTTCATCCATTTTCAAATTGTGTTGAGCAAACTGTCCCAAAATCCTTAACATTTTATGGAATTGTTCCATAACAGGCCTGGAGTCAATCATCTTGTAACCCATAAAGTTACTAACAAGAAACTTCTTACTAGAAGCATCTTCAGCCATGTACTTGGATTCAAGAGAATCCCACTGTGCTTTTGCAGATTCGAAATTTTGATAGATATCAAAAAGAGAGTCAGACATACCATTGAGAATATGACCACGACATATGTAATCATCATTTTCCCACTTTGATCTTCTTCTTGTTGCCTCCAAAGGTTTATCTTCAACAGATTCTGGTAAGACTGACATGGGTGTACTCTGAACATACACCACTTTCAGAGTGGTAAGGAGAAACTTCATCTTCTTCTGCTATCTACGAAAATCTTGCCCTTCAAACTTGTTCAGTTTTTCAAACTTACTTGTCATTTCCTTCACAGAATCGCCACTTGCCATGATCACAGAATACTTTGATTTTTGTTAGAAATGTGGATTTAATGGCACTTGGAAATCTGAGAATCATGATTATCACTATCAAATCGAAGTATTTGGGTGGTACTCCCAAATCCCCAATTGGATAAGACTCAGAAAATTCAGATAGAAAAGAAAGAGAATGAAAGTGTATAATTTCGTGAGTACCAGAAAAAGAGACCAAAACTAACTTTTAGATCCTTGTCTAAAAATTGTCATATGACAGTTTAAAACTGTCACAAAATGGGTCAATTCTCTGCCCCTTGGACCTCGCCAGGGGCTGCAGCCCCTTGGACCCCGCTCCCAGGGGCGCTGCCGCCGGACCCCCATTCGTTTAGGGGCTTCGCCCCTAAATGACATTGTACTTTGATACTTGATCAAATTTAAACAAGTGTGTACTCCACACCTTCCTTACTTGTTTAATATTTATTAAGATCACTTTTGGTCAACAAAGTAATCCCATTACACTTAAATAACATTGATGATAACAAATCACCAACAGAAGGCTCAAAAGTTACTCTAACTCTAGCACCTATCCCTATGTATAGGAATGACAGAAGTATACAAAAACTACATAAGGGCTAAAACAGTTAAGCTTTGACATACAAATGTGCCCTTATGAAATACATACAACGAAAGCTGAAATACAGACTTTGACACTAAGACAGACTCATGACACTTCGACACCTCACAACACCATTCGACCTCAACATTCTCTTCCTTTGTGAGCAGTGTCGAGTACTAGGTCATTAGCATCTGTGTTGCCTGATGAAGAACTCTTCTAACCTCTATGTACCAGATAATTGTTCTTCGTACATCAACTTTATCCCCTTCAGTATTTCTTTTGCAATTATTTATACGGACAAGCAGATTCGTATATTGCGAATTCGTGTATCTTTCAACATCTTCAACTCTGAACAAAAACTTTGTAATCTTGTTATTTTTGTTCTTTCCAACGAATACAACTCCCAACGGTTTGACACATATTTCTCCATCTTCAAATTCTTTCAAGCTTCCTACACCTTTCAACAAAGATTGTGGTATAGTAATTTGTTTTCCCATCGCCAATGCCAACTCCACATCCGTTAAGGCAAGACAATCATAATAATTGTCAATAAAAAAGCTTGATATGTGCAAACCCGAGCAAGAAATCTTCTTTGCTTGTCACCTGAAGTTTCGAAGCATCAACCTCACTTAGGATTTTTGCCACATAGATGAGATCAATAAGATTCATCAACGGAAAATCATCTATAGAGAAATCACAGGCCACATTATTGGCACGAACTACGTGAAAACGAAAGTTCTGAAAGAATCCTTCGAATAACTGATCCTTGGTTATACCCAACACCTTGACAATCTTTACTAATGACCAAATCTCTTCTTCTTTCTTTCCAAGTACAACATGAAACTGTAGGGTTCAAAGTACTCAATGGATTATGACAATGAGCCCCCTTGATGAAGTGTAGGTTAAAGCCTAAGACTTGTCTTATTCCCTATATATTGTCTTGTATTATTCATAATTAGGGTTAAGAGTGAGGCAAAATGTTGCCGCCAAACATAATGAGGTTTCTTAGGTAGAGTAGATTCTTTAATATATTCTTATAGTGTAATTTATTCTTCATGTTCTTGAATAAATCGATTGATCATTCGACATATCTTCATAATTGTGTTCGTTCTTATTTTCCGCATTTTATTCATCAAATCGTTCTTAGGGTTTGGACTCAACAAGTGGTATCAGAGTGGGTCTTTGAAGATCTATTGATTTTTGAAGTATCGGTTCTTGATTTGATGATTTTCAGCACAAGTTATTAAAGATTTTTGGTGTTTTCGTGTTTTTGAATCAAAATTTTGTTCAAGTCCCTGTTCATGAAGATCTATGATTTTCTTCTATTGTTCATCTCCGAACGCTCGGAGTCCTTCGGAGTTCTGGGGTCGGATGATTGGAACCGATAATTACATCCGAATCTGTCATATTCTACATTCGCAATTGTTCGTTCGGAGTTCTAGGCTCGGACGTTGCAATCGATTCGGAGTTCTGTGATTAAATATTGCAATCGGGACTTCTAGACTGTGTTCGGAACTACAATTGGTTCGGAACTAACATTAAAATTGTTTAATCAATGAAACCGAAACTGGGAATCGGAACGAAACATCAATCGGAGTCATTATTCAGAATCAGAATTGGAGTTAATCGGGATTCAGATTTATTGAACATGCAATCGGACTTTCAAAGCTTCAAGATCGGATTCGGATTTTGCTGTTCGTTGGAACAGTCATTCGATATTTGAACTTGTTGAAATCGGAAGTTAAGAACAGAAATCTCAATCCGAATCTGTTACAAACGAAATTGTAGTCGGAATTTGTACTCACAATCGAATCTTGATGGGGTGATCGGCATTTCATGGGTACCTGATTTCGAACTATCGCTATCGGAATTTGGTATTAACGATTTTGACTTTCAGAAGTCAAAGATGCGTCGCTCTTCTGATTCAACGAGGAAGATGATAAAATTTTCAGTTCCAGTCCCCAGCGTTTATGCATATTGACAGATTTATACCCATATCTCAATATTTCACAATATCTTGGGTTTTTGCCACTTTTAACCCTTCTTACCAAAATATTTTCATTTCTAATCCTTTTCTTTGGTCTTATTCTTTTTAAACCCTTCTAAATAAATTGCTTCTTATTCTATTCTTTTTGTCTAAATTTAAAAATCGAAAAATACAAAATTAATTTTTGTTATTTTTTTCGGTTTTAATTTTTGAGAATTGGGTATATTCTAAAAGAATTTATTTCATTAAATCTGACAGGTTTTGAAGATCTATTTTGGCAAACTCGCTCCTTATGACAGAACAGGTTATACGACTTACTCTATGAGATAGCAAAGATTGTTGGTGATTCTTCTTAACTTTCCGGATTCTCTCTATGGTATTTGTTGAAGATTCAAGGGGGAGTGATGATTATTCAAGGGGGAGTTTGCATTTGGAAGATGTTATTTGTTTCTCTCGCTTTGAAGACCCCATGCACTGATGAGTCTCACAATTTAGGGGGAGAAATGCCAAGAAGATCGAAAATCATGATCTTCATCAGTTTCAACATCTAGGGGGAGATAAATCTGGTTCTTTATTGTTCATCTGATTATCTCAAGCCCACATTCATTTTGTCATTGATTTATCATTTGTGTTCTGTCTTCATGTGCGAGCTTCACCGATTCATGGTTATCGATTTTCTTCATCATAAATTAATTTTTGGGTAATCGATTCTTCTTATGAATCATGTTTCTCATGATGTCGATCCTTAATCTGATTTCTTCTTTAGTTTATTGGTTTTTGTTCTTCAATCGATTTTTTGTTAAAATCCTTTAGCGATTCGTGGAACTGAGTTGTCGATTTCATCATACTATGAATCGATGATATAAGCAATCAATATCCATCGATTTTCTATCTCATAGTGAGTTATGTTTTTAAACTTAGATCGATAATTATTTTCTGATGAATTGATGAAGAACATTTTCTATTTTGGCTGAAAATAATTTTGATCTGAAATCGATTCAAAGGGAATGAAATTAGTGTTTGTCAAGTATGATGAAGGGTTTCGCAATCGTGATTGGAACTCAGTCAGAGTGGTTGTGTATTTGTTTGCAATTGCTGGTCAAACTGAAAGTCAAAATTGGAATTGTGAACTTTTTGGTGCGAACGGACTCACCTGCGAACTTAATCGGAATCGTGATTTGGATTTGCAATTGAAATAGATGTTTAAGGTTTTGGTATTGTTATGTCAGGTGACTTGGAATCGGTATATCGCTCGGAATCGAAAGAATTGGATCGTGTTCGGAATTACGTTCCATTTGAAACTGGATGCTCGGAACCGATTGTTCAGAGTTTGGAATGCTTGGATTCGGGGATTGACATTAATTCGCATTTGGTACTAAAATTTGTTGACTCGGAGCGAACCACGAATGGATTCAGAATCGGAATGTGATGCTTGACATTTGGAACTCTGGGCTCGGAATAGATGATTGTTTGCAATTATTTGGATTCGGAACCAATGATTTGCTTTTCAGTCGATGAATCGTAGTTCACGATTACAAGTCGTTTTGCTATGTTCGCGTTTGACTGATCATTTGGGTAAAATGACTTAAGTTTACAGTGTTGGTCCCTGTTATATTCGCAACTTGGCAGTTTTGATCCAAATTCCAAATTTGTCACAAATCAAAGGGATAATGATGCTAAATTATGGTTTAGTCCCCTGACTTTCAGCAAGTGATAGTTTCTGCCAAATATTCAGAATTGTTTGCAAATCTTAAGGCTGATGAACATACTTGGGTTTTTAATGTGCATATTTTTTCGTGAACAGAAAATTATGGATTCCAACAAGTCTTGGCGGTTCGGAAAGTCATTTTTCGCAATAACATTAAATTTTTTCGACTATTTCAGATTTTAAACTTCATTGTTTATAACATGTTTTCGTGGGGGAACATATTTTTTTTTTATCCATTCAAGATCATTCTCATGACCATTTGAAGGTTTTATAATCACGTTTTTTATTATAAATAGGGGAGAATCTGATATGGCCATTCGAAATTGGATTGTGACTTTTCAAATTTTAAGATTTTCGATGAAGCTTGTGGTAGTAATATGAAGGTAGCTTTTACAGAAGAAGTTCTTCATCGAGCTCATCTAAAGCTTTTACAGAGAAGTAGCTTTTACAGAAGAAGTTCTTCATCGAGCCCGTCTAAAGCCTTGATATATCTCCGACTTCTAGTATTTTCTCAATCAAGTGGCGTTACGAATCTTAAATTTGGGTTGTTACATGATATTTTTTAGTGGCTTATATCATTAGCTTATTTGAAGATCATTGTGACTTGGAGGGGAGTTCTTCAAAGACAAGAAGTGGTGTTGTTTCTTAATTCTGAAATGGGTTTTTATGGCGGGTTTGGCTTTCTTGAAGATCTTTGGGATTACATTAGAAAATGAAATTTTAAAACATTACTTCAGTGCTTGGGTCATATATCCTAGAACCCGTTTTTAAAAACTATTGAAGAATCAAGATTTGTGGATCGCTTTTGATATTCCTCGTCAAGAGATCCTTTCTTATTTGCTAGTTGCTTGTTTTGGAAGTTGAAGCCTTGTCATCCATTCTATACTTTGAGGGGGAGAATGTAGGGTTCAAAGTACTCCATGGATTATGAAAATGGGCTCCCTTAATGAAGTGTAGGTTAAAGGCCCAAGACTTGTCTTATTTCCTATATATTGTCTTGTATTATTCATAATTAGGGTTAAGAGTGAGGCAAAATGTAGCCGCTAAACATAATGAGGTTTGTTAGGCAGAGTAGATTCTTTAGTCTATTCTTATAGTGTAATTTATTCCTCATGTTCTTGAATAAATCGATTGATCCTTCGACATATCTTCATAATTGTGTTCGTTCTTATTTTCCGCATTTTATTCATCAAATCGTTAACAGGGTTTGGACTCAACAATCCTTGAAGGCGCAAAATGTTTCCCTGATTATGAAATGGGTATGGCGGATGCGAACTGAAAAAAAAAATCCTTATGGTGTAAGACAATCACAGGACTACATAATCTAGCGAGAAAACCGGGTGGAATTATATCAAAGAGTACATTACCAGGATTGTGGCAAAACATATCCAAGATTTGTGAGCATACAACTAGAATTGGAATTTCATTCGATGACATTTTTCAGATTCATACCAAATCTGGAAATGGTACACTATTATGGAAGGACAAATGGATTGATGGTATTCCGTTGCAGGAGCGATTCCCAACGCTCTACTCACTTGAATCGCATAAATCATGTTTTGTTATTGAAAGAAAATCTGGAGTGGACTTTCAGTGGAACTAGAAATCAACTCCCACCTCCTTGGTTGCTGTTTACGAGTTATCTATGCTTGAGTTAACTATGATAAATTATAATTTTTTTGCAGGGTCAAGATGAATTCAGATGTGTCATCAGTAAAGACGGAAAATTCACAGTGGAAGCAATAAGGAAAATAGTGGATTCAAAACTATATGTAACAGGAGGCGGCATATTAACCTAGGACAAGATTGCTCCATTTAAAGTCTCGTATTTTATTTGGAGGGCGATGGCTGGAAGGATCCTAGTGGCTGATGAGTTGTTAAAAAGAAGGATCCAAATTCCCTCAAACATATGTCATCTATGCGACAATGAATTGGAAATGGTTGATCACGTGCTAATCAGATGTCCTTTTGCAGTAACGCTAGAATGGATGTTAAAATGGTGCAATATCCATTTAAGGCAATTCAAAAGTGTTGGGGAACTTATCAGTTTTGCTGCATGCCGGGGAAATTATCCCAAGAAACGTAAGATGATAATTACTATTTTCTATGGTTTCCTTTGGCAAATCTGAAAGGCAAGAAATGAAAAAGTGCATACGGAATTTTACAATCTTCTACTAAGGTGGCAGACGATGTAATATCACTTGTGTGCTCATGTCATAAGTATAAGTATAGGGGAAAACACAACACTTGTTGTTGGGCGGAGTGGGTGTGCTGTCCATTTCGGTGCGGTTATACGTGATCGTGTACTTTGTAATCTTGTACCATTCTGGCTGCGTCTAGTTCCTTGCTTAACGTTGGTCCATTTTTAATATATTTATTTGTCATTTCCAAAAAAATTGATTTTTCCACGGAACATTTTATTTATCCACAAAAAAATTTGTGTACAAAATTTTTTATCCTTCCATTCAATTAGTAATTATTGAACAAAATTTTTTATCCTTCCATTCAATTAGTAATTATTGAAGAAAGATATACCCTTCCATCTCTGTTGAGCTTCCAAGACGTTTTTACCCTTCCATTCAATTAGTAATTATTGAAGAAAGAGATACCTAGACTTCCATCTCCGTTGAACTTCCAAGCTTCTAGACTTAATTTATTTTTCTTTTTCGTACACTGGTTTGCCTCCCTCGATGTACATGTGGCTTGTTTCTCAGCTGGCTAAAGGATGAAGTCCACATCTTCGGTTGTCTCTAATTCCTTGTATTTTCTCAATCCTTTATATTAATTTTTTTTTTGTATTTTGAGTTGTTTTACCCTGTATTCTTCGATCTCTCATGTTCAAAATGATTATCAGAATAACTCCAGTCGAGATCAATGGAGCAACAACAACGACAACAATGGAGGAGAGAGGAGTCACTTAATTTTGGTCTTTTCGATTCAACGACAACAACAATGGCAACCCGGTAAGCTTTGGGAAGAATGAGGATTCTAAGGTTAGGCATGCTGTAATTGTTTTTGGGATTCATCGTTGTAAAGAAATTCCTGAACATCCCTGTAAATATGATGCAAATAGGGTTTGTAAATGTTGACTGTGAAGAAGAAGATGATGATGATAATGTATAAGTGGATTTACAGTTCTTGAAGAAACCTGCAATCGCTAAAAGAATTCGGGATTCCGCTGTTGAGATTGAAGTAATAGAGATCGAAAATTTGTTGAATTTCAAGGGACCTATGTTGACTAGCGAAGATGGATTCAAGATCTCTAGTTCTTTTGTCTTTCTCTCTCTTCAATAATTTTTAATTAAATGGAGAGGTATGAATGTTCAATACACAATTTTTTCAGAATAAAAACCCACCGGTGGAAAAATCAAAATCAGGATTTATGGCTTCTAACTCTATGATATGTTTCTATTTCCGAATGTATGGCTTCCTGTTTGAGCTTCCTAAAATTCTCCAATTATTTTCTAACATTCCTATTTGATATTCCTAAAATTTGAGTTTTTTTTTTTTTTTTTTGTCTATAATAGTGTGATTTAGAAAACTATTTCGGTACTTTCGAAAAAATTTACAATATTAATGTTCTTCTCAATTTTCCTTACTTTTCAGTTTTTTTTTTAATGTTTTTTATTTTAAATATCCGATTTTTCTCTATTTTTATTTTATTTTACATTTTTATTGTTTTTTTAATTATTTTTTTAAATAATAGTTTTTATTTCAGTTTTTTTTACTGTTTTTTTTAAACAAAAGTTTTTATTTATCTTTTTATTTCTGTTTTTTATTTTAAATATCTGTCTTTTATACAAACTTTTTAACATCAAAATTTAGCCATCATAAATTAAACATACAATATTTTTTAAGATGTAAAAACTCCAACATTACACATACAATAAAAAACAATCAACATTGTTTGTTACAAAAAAAATACCACAATTTAAAAAAAAAACCCAATATTGTTTGTTACAAAAAGAATAACTTGCATCTTGAATGTAAGTATAACTTGCATCTTAGAGTCCAAATAGTTGGGCGTGAGTCGATGACCTCAAATTGTCTATGTGTCCTAATGCAATGGATCTTGATTGCTCTAAGAGCATTGGGTATGGGTCATAACATACCCATTCATAATCGTTGCCACATCATCTTCTTCTCCTCATGACTTTAAGAGGGGTGGTATTCTCAGCCATAACGACGTTGAGGTGAAGCCAAAACAGAAGAAAAGCATAGGGAAGAAAGAAAGAGAACCAATCACAATTCATGTTGCATCTCGTCCCCGTTACAACGTATTACACCACAACGCCCCTTAACGAGATTGGGGGGGGGGGGGGGGATGTTTTCATGTTACGACGGCGTTGTAAGGCCTCCACGTCGGAAATAACGCCGTGTTCATCTGCCCATACCGATCGCTCTAAGAAGTTCCTCTTTATCCTTGAAAGAATCTTTTCCCAACTCTCGCGTAAAATCATTCTTACTCGTTGATTGCGACACAATCCAATTGTCATCAATATTCAAATTTGTTCCTTTCATATTAGTGAATGTTGAAGGTACTTGAGCATTGTTGTCAAAAGATGCTTCTTCATCATCTTCATCTCTAATTTTGTCTTCCAATATTTCATTTAACTCAACTTCATTGTCTATATTAATCACATTAGTCACAACAGTAGCTTGAGAAATTATAGAAAAATCATCATTGTCAATAATGTTTATTATAGAATTCATTTACAAAACAGACACACACAAGCAAAAACTGACATAACAAGAAATAAGCCCTTTAGGGACGACAGTTTTAGCGACGCCTCCTCCCTTTAGCGGCGACACTCGAATACGTCGTCGCGAAGGACTTTATCGTCACTAATGCTGTCGTCGCTAAAGGGGTCCACCGGCGATCCTCTTGTGCCACACGCCATTTAATCGTGACCGTAGGCTGTTATAGTGATCCATCGGTTAGGGTTTCAATAATAGCGGCGACATGTCGCCGCTATTGTTATCAATCCGCGTGACTTTAATCGTGACCCTTCAATTGTTTTTAGATCGGGCGGCTACTAGGCACCAAAGAATGGCGCGTGTTTTTCCCTCCAACTTGTCGCCGCAATTGCTAAGGCGTCGCCGCTAAAGGTGTCGCCGCTAAATCTAATAATAATTTCACCAGTATCGACCCACAACGCGAATTGAGCAGCGAAGATCAACTCATATCTGCTACGTAGGCCAAGCAAGTATTTTACATCCAAGAACCTTCTCGAAGTGACGAAAATGACAACCAACGGTGGGTTGTTGAAAATGTTAATTCATAGAAGAATTTGGGATCTACCGATGAACGATGTCGACCATGATCCCATTGAAAATGTCGACAATGATTCAACTGATGTTGTTCTTAGTAATGCTTCTTCTAATTTCACTCTCTCAATCGACTTTAGCCAGTACTTTCAAAATTCTCAATCAGTTGAAGATGATATTGAAGTTGACCCACCAACGAGTATCATCAATAATGTGTCTGATTGCGAGACTGATTATGATGAGGAAGATTCTGATTATGATAGTGATGTGTCAGCAGACACTGAAGTGTCTGAGGGCGAGAATGATTAAAAAAATCTTTACATTTGACTAGTAAAATAAGGTTTGTATTTGTTGTAATCATATCATATTATATGTATATATATTCATATTGTGTTATAATTTTTCAGGATGTCATTTTTTTGGATTGCATTGCTCCATCTCATGGCTGCTGTGATGGGCCATGGAGGCGACGGTAGTGACGAGCCACCACATCCGTTCGGTGGAGGTTTTGGTGATCACCAGAACGATGGTAATTAAGATTTATTCTAATTCATTGTATTTCATATTGTATGTATATAAAAAATTATTTTGACTAATATTTTTTTATGCAGTGGTGCCTCCGAGACGAAGAGGCATGGCGGTAAATAAAAAAATGCACAAACTATTTAAAGCTAACGGTGAACGGCCTCTGAAGATAGTATTCGACATAAATACTAACATGCCGATTGGGGAGGTGTATGAATGTTTCATTCGAAAGGTTAGGAGTTATATGTGGCGGGACATCGGTTTTGATAAGGACACATGGACTGATGTTTCTGAAGCCGAAAGGGTTGGCATGTTCCAATATCTTTCGGTAAATTATTTATAAAGTTATATATTTAATATTGTTTAATTTGATTTATTTTTAACTTCTCTATTTCTTTTTTGTAGACATGGTTTGATTTTGGAGCGATTACAAATCATCCCATGGCTCTAACTTATTGGGCGTCACTGAACAATCGGATATGTGCGCGGTATAAAGGCCGCAAAAATATTGCAAAAAACCGTTTGATTGATTTTGCAGGGGATGTGGAGGCAGCAAGGGCTCAAGCCCCTACGGGTATGGATCGGCAGTGTTGGAATGCTACTATTGACCATTTCTTAACAGAAAAACATCAAAAACGATCCGCTGGAAACAAAGAATACCGGAAGAAGCAAGTAGTGAAGAATCGTGGAGGGACGTGCAAGTATGGTAGTGCTTGTTTCAAGAAAGCAAGTTACAATAATGCTTATTCAGTTATAACATATTTTTTTAGTGTTTATTCAAATATAACATTTTTGTAACGTTAAACAGAATTTGAATAAAAAAGGGGAATTTGTTGATCCTTTGGTTGAAGAGCAATATGTAAGTTATTATTACTTAAAATTCTCGTAGTAGATTGTTGGTTTTTTTTGTGTTAGTTTTAACGTATATTAACAATCTTTGTGAAATACAGAATGCCTTAGTTGCTGAGGTTGCTCTACATACTCATCACGTAGCCGACTCTAGTGGTGATCCAGACACGATTGATTGGATCGCAATATTTGAGAAGGTGTTGGGTACACGAAGGGGGCATGTGAGAGGCATTAGGCCTAAACCTTCTTTAGCTGCGGGTACAAGTGCTCCATCCCAATGGCAGTTACAGTCATAAGCACCGCAACCAACACATGTACTTGTGACTTAAATTGTTAACGACTTAATTGTAACACCCCATTATTTTCTTCTTGTAAGTCAATCAATTCAATCACAGTCAGACTCGTTTCTTCTATCTTTTAGCATTATTTAGGGTCTGTTTGAGCGTTCTAAGCCTAGTATATTCAATTTTTGAGTTTAAAGATGAGATAACTTAGGTTCTTCATGTTGCACTCTAGCCAAACACTCCACCAAGAGGAGTGTACGGCCGCACACATGGGTGTACGGCCGTACACTCAAGGTGGCCGTGAACCCAAACGTATATATATACTTTTCCTTCATTCTTTCTCATTTTCTCACACTTTCACCTCAAGAACCTCCATTCTCTCTCAACCACAAATCAAGAACACTTCATCTAATCTTCAAAAGTGTAAGTATTCTTTCCATTGAATTATTGATACATGGCTTTATCTAGTGAAGATCCATGTTTTCATCCATGAAATTTTCTCTTTTGGTTAGATCGTCAAATCTTCCTCACTTTCACCAAGAACACCTACTTGTTCTTGAGCCTTGAACTCCTTAAAAGCCTTCAAAAGTGTGAGTATCTCTTCTATCTGCTTGTTAAGCTTGATAAACACTTGATTACTAGCCTTGATTCATCATCTAATGCATGAACACCAAGGGTGTACGACCGTACACACTTCATATGGCCGTAAACCCTTGTTTAGTGCATGTATAGGCCTCAAACTCACTTCATGTCCCAACATAAGATCATAAACACTTAATGGATGCTAGTTAGGGCCATAAACACCCCTATTTGCATGATTTTTCCATGAGTGTACGACCGTACACTCCATGACCTTACACCCATGGGTCGTATACCACAATGGCCGAACACACCTTGGCCGTACACTCCCTTGTGTGGCCATAAACCCCTTTTAGTCAATCACATATGATTGTAACACTTAGTTCAAGTGTTTCCTAGTCCCTAAGGTGGTTCCCTATCATAATTAGTTGGTATATACACTAATTATACACACATACACACACACACACACACACATATATATATATATATATGCCAATTAGGATCCAATTGTGCTCGGGACTTCGTTTGGCATACGAAATATCCGATATCATATCTTCAATCAAATCTCCAACATAAGGTGAGTTCATACCCCCATATTTTCAAGCTTTTTAAAATGTTTTAGGGGGGGAATACAAGTAAAACACAAGATTGCTTGTGTTTAAAAACATAACTTGTTTATTATGTTTTCTTGTCGTTTAATTGTATTTGAACTTGAAACTTGTTAAAACAAGGAAATCAACTTATAAACTATTATAGGTATAGTTTATGGATCATAGGAACTATTTTACAAAAATCCAGGTTAAAACATGGAAATGAACTTATAAACTATAATAAGTATAGTTTATGAAACAAAAGTAAATCTTTCACGAAATTACTTGTTAATTATAAAAAGGTTTTACATTTTATGTAAATAATTAATACAGGATTGTGAACCACTCGATGTACCACTCAGGGTACCCGTTCGAATCTTAATTATAACCAGAGTCTTCATAAGGGAGAGCGCGAGTTGGTGTATAGATCTATATGGGACTAACTTTGTATTAGTATGGTTATAATGAATATTTACAATAGTATTAACTAATTATTTACATAAAGATATACTTTTCTCAAACTTTCCCAAGGGATACTAACTATATGATTTCTCAGTATATACAATAGGGTTAGATAAAATTGAAGTCCGATGGACAGTGGAATGTGTGACTTCCGCCTCATTTCCTGTTCCTTGTTTGGTTGTGGGCTTAGGGCAGATTCACCGATTCAACTGTCTATTCGATCTCGGTATTATACAACTCGTGTGTACTAAGTGATCATAGGAGGGTAGTATCGTCACGTCGAACTTTCAGGGTAATTACATGTTCAGATGGGATTACTGATAAACAAAACTGGGTATCATTAAGCTAAGTATGGTAATTATACTCGTGCTTCTCGGTCTTGGAGCGTTTAAGACTACAAATCGATTTATAGAGAATATAGGATTTTCTATGGTTTACATCGTTATTTTGGAAGATAAACAGTTTTCGATAGAACTTTCCGAAATCAATGTTTCACAATAGAGTTAGTGAAACTAAAAAACTTATTTACAAAAGGTTTAATACTTCTTATTAAACTAATATTACATAAAGGACCTTTATGGTTAATTCTATAATTCCTTAGTTTATACATTCAAATTATATATAAATAATATCCGATAGACAGTGGAATGTGTGACTTCCGCCTCATTTCTTGTTCCTTGTTTGGTTGTGGACTTAGGGCAGATCCACACATTCAACTGTCTGTTCGATATTAGGTTATATATAGTTAGTATAAACTAATAAATTATAGAAGGAACTATTGTGGTTACCATTTACCGGAGATTCATAATTGTTAATTATGTAATTACTTGATGAATAGATTATGATTATATATAATAAAGATCCGGTAGACAGTGGAATGTGTGACTTCCGCCTCATTTCATGTTCCTTGTTTGGTTGTGGGCTTAGGGCAGATTCACCCATTCAACTATCTAATCGATCTGTATTATATATAATTAGTATTCACTGAATGATTACAAAAGGATTAACTACAGTCATATTATTTATTAAGAAAATATAGGATTTTCTTAAGGGAACGTTTTGAAATTAAAGGATCATTAAACTTAACGTACTTAGTAAATACATCAGGGTTAGATACATGAAGATCCGACAGATACTGGGATGTGTGGTTTCCGCCTCATTTCCTGTTCCTTGTTTGGTTGTGGGCTTAGGGCAGAACCACACAATCGACTATCTGTTCGATCTAAATGTATATGACTTGTATTCGCTAAGTACTTGTAGAAGGGAAAATCACGAGTTGTTTTACTTATCATTCATATACAACAGAAAATATAGGATTTTCTGGAAGAACTGGCGAACTTTTCAAAAGAATAAAGGATATACTTTCTATAACAAAAATACTTATGAACTCACCAACTTTAATGTTGACACTTTTTCAAACCACTTGTATTCTCAGATTCGTAAGTAGACAGGTACTCTCTCCCAGGAGTTGCGAAGACGGAGCTTTACGTCTTATCTTTTGTTATACTTTTTATGTATTTCAAGAAATGTTTTAAACATAATGTAAATATTATATTATCAATACAATGGTTGTTGTTACTTTGATTACTATAATGCATGTGTTGTGATACTTGACATGACGTCCTCCACCCCCGAACGTTTCCGCCGTTCCGGTTTGGGGGTGTGACAGATTAATTCATTTGGTGCTTTGATGGTTTGATAGTTTGTTGAATTGTTAATGACTTAATGTGCTTGTGACTTAATTGTAGGATGTTGATGTGAATGTTTTTCTTTAAAACCCGACATTTGTGACGGCCATTGGAGACATTATCCGCTCTTTTAAAAACAAAGTCAACAACGAGGAAAACAATGATGGGGAAGACGAAGACGAAGACAAAGAAACATAATATTTCTTGTTTTATGTTATGGATGATGTTATTTTGGATTTATTAGATAGTTTATGGATTATATATTAGATGTTTATGTAGGATTTATTAGATATGTAATATGGTATGTTTGATGTTTTATGTAATGTGGTATGTATTTATTTATGTATTTTTATCAAATCTGCATTTTATGATATAAACTATAATATCATAAAAAATATGTTTTTTCTCAAAAAAAAAAAAAAAAAAAACATTAGCAGCGACACCTTTAGGGACGACGTAGACTAATTGCGACGACACATAACTCCGGCAAGCTTTGCCGGAAAAACTCTGTCGGGTGGTCGGAATATCAACAGAGACGACGGAAATAGCGACGCTACAGGAGTATTAGAGACGACATGTATTAGAGACGAGGGTATTTGCGACGACAAACGAGTATTAGCTACGAGGTAATTACGACGACACTTTAGAGACGACAAGTCATCTTTAGCGACGACATATGGAATCAATTGCGACAAAATTTGTCGCCGCTAAAGGCTAGGTTTTTTGTTGTGTGATCATACCAATCTGTGACAACAAGAAAAAAGAAACATAATGACATGTTTGCAATCAATTCCATCTACAAAAGCATAAAAAACAAGCTGTGAGATCAATTCCATCAACAACTCGGTGGGAAGGAATCAGAAAAGAAAAAAAACTGAAAAAAAAAAACAAACAAAAAAACAAAACAAAAAGAGGCTTTAAATAGAGAATAATAAATAAAAACGGAAAAAACTGGTTTGGAGATGAATCAGAAAAGAACAGAAAAGAAGTTGAAACAAGAACAATCATGTCTATAAATGAAAAAAACGAGCAGGTGGCATGCGATGGCTCGAGAAGAATCAGAAAAGAATAGCTGAAACAAGTTGAAACAAGAAGAATCAGCATACCTTTATCCGGGTTTGGAGATGAATCGATGACAAGTAGAGGAGGCCGCAGGTGTCCGACGATGGGTGGAGGAAGACGCTGGTGGCCGGCGATGGGCAGACGCAAGTGGAGGAGAAACAAAATGAGCCCTAATTCTCGTTTTCGTTTTTTTTTTCGGTTCAATGTTTCGTTCCAGGGGTAGGGACAAACGTATTTTTCTAAAAAAAGAATAATTTAGTTTTAAACTCTACTATAGTTGTATCTAACTATTGTACTATAGTTGTGGTGGCACTGGATTTCAGTGGAGCAGTGTGTAGCGCTAACCGGAATTGCACAATATTTCTTTTATTTCCCATTTTTAGTTTAGCCCTACCAAAGACACACATACCGTAACAATGTGCTTTCATTCCACTTATATTTATAGTACACAATGTACTTTTGGATTTTTTTTGTTAATAAGGTATTGTACTTCAAAAACTCTACTATAGTTGTATCTAACTATTTGAAACGACTGAGAACTTCGATTTTCACATCTTGGAATCAAAAATTCATAATTAGAACACAAAGTAACCCCCTTAATCTGTTGTATGACTTAGTTGAACAAATTTTACATCTAAACAAATTCTACCAACTTCTGACCAGTTGGTATGGAAAAAAAGTCCAAAAATTACATCTTATGTGCAGTGAACATCTATATACTAATGACAATGAAAATCATACATAATCGTTGCTTTCTTGCATAATATATCGATATAATTCGGTACAGAATATAATCAAGCACTTTTTAGGAAAAATCAACTGATCCATAAGAGTCACCCTACCCAAACATCTGGTAGCTGCTTCCTCCATCACGCCACTCAAGACTGTGCTCCACTCCTCAGTTTCTATGCGAAACAAACTTTAGAGACTCCTTAAAGCCTATTGGTGTTTGAGGCTCAGAACAACCCCCGACATATTGACCTCCAATATCATGGTCATCTGATTTGACACCCTGCCCCTGAATGGATGAATACTTTTAGGGTAATACTGAAAAAAATAAATTTATCATATTATTATTCTAATCCATTCATTACAAACTAATATTGCAGTTAAAAACAATTTGTATAATATGTAACTGGTCATGAATTCAAACGAAATTGTTCTAAAAAAAAAGAAAATACAACATCATGAACTCCTTGCTATTACAACCTACTCCTAAAAAGATGCATCCAATCTCATCTGATTTCATGATTTTCTGGTTCATGCTGCCCTATATTCTATGCAATGCTCCTTGCATTTTGTGTTGTTTTTGTGTTAAATAAAACTACACATCCAATGAAGAGAATAGCAAGATACTTTACTTTAGAAGGGGATGGGGTGGGGGGTAAAAGTGTAATTTTAGTATCATATCAACAACAGTTCCTATTGTTGTAAGCTAGAGAACCCTTATAGGCTATTTATCAATAATCACTCCTGTAATAGTTCCCATATGTAACTTTTTCATATACATTACAATAGAATGAAATTCAATTATATTCCTTTTCCTTTGTATTTGGAGTGTAAATAATGAGAGATCACTTAATTATATTATTTGTTCAATTTGTACCCTTTTTTCACCAAAGATTCAACTCCTAGTTTTATTATCATATAAAGTTGGGGTTTAGGAAGGATATAATAGTCATTCACACAAATGAGTGAGAATTGGAATTGAATTTAATGACTTAATAGAAAGAAATAAAATTCCTTCATTGGTGAGATTTTTTGAATGTTGTTGATCATTGGAAATCAAATACTATAAGCAAAATCATAAAATGATTATATGCAAAACATTTAAATAAAATATAACTACTCCTACAACATTCTCAGTCCCAAATTAGTAGATGCAAAGTAAAGTTGGCTAAATTACAAAGTTTGTGCTTACTTGGTTTACTGTTTAAAAGTGATAAATCCAACATTGTTGAAGGCGGTTAGCCAGATGTATACCAGTGATGTTGTAGGCCAGTCGGTTTTCCGAATTTTGTTTAGAATTTTGACTCTCTTTCACCCTCTACTTCCTTTCAAGCTACCCTAACACCCCCCGAAGCCTAGGGAACTACCCCAACACCCGAAGCAAGTCCCGGCGAACCGAAGACCCTAAGAAAATAATATTTTTAGTCGAAACTCTGCCCACACAAAGCCCGGTTTTCAACTAAAATCCCTGGTTTCGTCAAAGAAAGTCATTTTTAGAAACGAAGTGCTGCCCAAATTATCATTTTATCATTCGGTTATTTCACGGTGAGTTCAATATAGGGAAAATTGTATGTTATGTGTTATATGTGCAATGTGCTTTCCCGTGTTACTATGATAATGGAGCTATACCTTTGACCATGAAGTGAACGACTAAGCATCACTTTGGTATTGGTATGAAGCCTTTGGCCATGTAGAGCATGTCTCGTATCACTTTGGTATTGGCTTTGTGCCTTTGGCCATGTAGAGAATGACTCGTATCACTTTGGTATTGGCAGAATGCTAGGTAGGGCTAAAAGCATGTATATTCTAGCAAAATGATAAATCAGAAATCGTTTATTTTCTATGCCACTTGGGCTGAAGTCTTATTGATGTATATCATGTTGAAATTGTTGTATTTCATTGATTGTAAATCTTTGAATCAGATTATTGGTTGATATGGAAAGTCATGATGCATATAAAGAACTAAAAATGTTTATTTTTAACTCTCGACTTGTGAGTGTTATCAAGGACTTATTGTCTTTTCATTCTTGATATGGCAGAAAATGCCACCTCGTAGAAACCCTAGACGCGGCGGCGCCGCAGGAGCTCCACCACCTCGCTTCCTTTTATAGTGGTCCGAGGGCTCGCATTACGCTGGGCGTACTTCGGTACGCTGGGCATACTGGCTTCTGATGCTTTACGCTGAGCGTAACTCCTCGGTACGCTGGGCGTAGAGTGAGACGTGGTTTCTGATCGGAACCCGGGCCTCGGACGTGGCACAGTTAGGACACGCGTCCATCATGCGAAGGAGCTGGGTGGCTAATACGTGTCTTCGCAGTACGTTGGACGTACGTACGAAGTACGCTGGACGTACTTCTCCGGTCCAGCGTCGTAGTTTGTGCCATAAACTTCAAATTTTCATATCTTTAGCATACGAGCTTTGTTTTTGACGTTATTTATATCTACGCGTATGTGAGATTATACTCTACAACTTTCGTTTAGATTCCGCCGGCTAATTTTGACTTCATTTTTAATATTATATTTTTAACGGGCCGGGACAGGAAAAGTCTGTTAAAAATTCATAACTTCTTCATCCGACGTCCGTTTTTGTCTGTCTTTTTACCGTTGTACTACTATTGACGAGACCTTCTGTGACAACCCGAAATTTCTATCTTGTAAGTCAATTCAATCAATCAAAAGTCAGACTTGTTTCTGTTACCTTTTAGCCTTGTTAAGGGTCATTTTATGAGTTCTAAGCCTTGTACACTTAAGGATTGGATGTTAAAAAGTGTTAGCTTTAGATCAGCGGAATGCATTCGAACCAGAAACATCATCAAAGGGTGTTCACGGCCGCAAACTAGGTTCACGGCCGTGAACCGTTGTTTGGCCGTGAACCCCCTCTATATACATATATTTCCTTCATTTATCCCTTATTTCTCATCCTCTTGGCCGTGATCTACAAGAATCCTCTCAAGTATCATCCACACAAAGGCTTATTTTCTCCTAAAAAAACGTAAGCATTCATCCCCTATTCTTGGTTATACTTGAAATCCCTTTGATTTCATCATTGATTCATCACTTTTTATCACCATCTTCAAGATCTTCAAGAACACGGCCGTGAACCCTTCATACATTCAAGCTAGGGCCGTGAACCCTTCTTAGGATCTTGGGCCGTGAACCATTCCAAGGCCATGAATACTCATAGTTTGGCCGTGATCACCATTCAACCTCCTAATTTCGATTCTAACACTTCTTTGTATGTGTTTCCTAGATCCTAAGGTTGTTACCTTTACACTTTAGTTGTTATAAACACTAATTGTATGCCTATATATGTTAATATATGTTAAATAGGATCCATTTGTGCTCGGGAGTTCACTTGGCATACTTAACATCCTTTATCGAACTTTCATCCAATTCACTCACATCAGGTGAGTTCATACCCCTACAAATACACTTTTAAATGCTTTTAGGGGGGAATACAAGTAGAACACAATGAAATTGTGTTAACCATTTACATGTGAAAACAACATCCCAAAAGGATTTCTTATACTCAAAAACTTGTTCAAACTCTTTTAAATTATTTTAGACTTCTTTTATATCAAATCATATTCGTCTATCTATTTACGTATAAGTATGCTTTAACAGACTTAGGACTATTGCTAGATACCTTGACTCCTGTTCCTTGTTTGGTTGTGGGCTTGGGGTACGATCACTAGTCTGAATGTCGGTTAAATCATAGTTATACTTATTAAATACATATATGAATATTAAACCCATTTTTAAGGTGCATACTTAACCTAGTTGCTTATGGTTAGTAATTGAGTCTTTTCTACAAATCAGTAACAGTCAAACAATCATACTAGTAAACTATAATAGGTATAGTTTAGAGGATTACTACTTACTATTTCTAGATCAGTGAAACTTACATGAGTCAGTTCATACATACCATAACTAGAACAGGAAGGAACATACTGATGGGTTTTTGAGCATTCTAACACTTCCTAAGTGTACATGCAACCCTAATAACCTTGAATCTATGTTTTCTCTATATACATGCAAATTTCTTTTCAAGGTTATTTCCTAACTAGCATGGCATGGGGATTACATAGAACATAAAACTAGTAAAAATACATACCTTGTTGTTGCTTGGATTCCTTCAAGACTTTGTGAGCCTAGCACCCCAAATGTTGTGCCTCAAATGCTTCACACAACACCACAAGACTTGGAATAACTTGAGAGAATACTTCTAGCACTCAAAATCGGTTATGCCCTCTCTAGTAACACTAGGTCACGATTTTGCTAGCCATAGGGTTCCTTTTATAGTGTTGTCACAATTAGGGTTTACACATGAATGCCCTTAATTGTCATGACTCTTGATTTCTCATGACCCATGGGTTTGTAACTCCCATGGACTATCTATGGAGCTCCATATGGTTATAACCAAACCCATAAACCATGGATCATTAATCCACCATAAAAGAATTGATGATTGTCATAATCAACCCTATATATTTAATTAGTCTCACTTTGATCACCAAATTAATACTAGATTAATACTTGATCAATACTAATTAAATAATACTATTATTAATATATTAGAACTTATAATATATTAATAATCATAAGTGCCTTATTCTCTCATCTAGTCTATCCAAGTATCGCAATGCCATGCAACCCAAATGGACCATGCCGGGTCGGGTCAAGTACATACCAAATAAAGTTATGGACTTAGACACTATATCCAACACATACATACTATAACTAGAACAGGAAGGAACATACATACTATAACTAGAACAGAAAGGAACATACATACTATAACAGGAACAGGAAAGAACATATATTCTATAACAAGAACAAGATAACAATAATGTGAGCCACTATTTTATAGCATAGCAATATACTTGTTGTGTCACGTTTTCTAACCAGAGTCTCCTGGAGGGAGATCGTGAGTTTGTGTATAGATCTATACAAGATTGACCATCCTACACCTTGCTTCTAGCTACAGTGGGACCTGCAGGTCTACGGGTGACAAATGTCATACCATTTCGACATCTTTTGATCGTCGTGTTTTATACTAGTCAATCAAGCATGGTTATAACCTCATCACATTTGACCTTAATTTAACTTATTGGTTTTAAGGTAGTTAGTACTCCAGTAGTTATTTTATACAATACCACTGTACATCTTCATTTTTCCCATTACATTCATATAGTGATATTCTCACATCGAGTAATGCAAACTATTTTCTAGTAAAGATAGTCATAAACTTGGGAAAACATACATTTTTACGAGAAAACAAACATACAAAACAGTCGGGTCTTGGTAGAAGACTACTTTCCATTTTAGTAGAAAATATAGGATTTTCTAGGAAGTATACAAACTTTTACATCAAAACACTTACAAACATTTTCATAAAACAGATGCAAACTCTTGACACTAAAATACTTATGAACTCACCAGCTTAAATGCTGATCTACTATTTCAAAATAACTTGTATTCTCAGGTCACCAGTAGACAGGTACACTGAACCAGGTTTTGAGAAGATGGAGAATGTTCAAGACTCGTCTTTTATTTTGATATTATTTTTTTGGTGTCTTGCAACTATTCACAGAACACACATGTATAAACTATATTATTAATGCAATGGATGATGTTGTTGCTTGTTTTACTATTATGCATTGTTATAATACTGTACACGACGTCCTCCACCCCCGAACGTTTCTGCCGTTCTGGTTTGGGGGTGTAACACCTTCGATTCTCGTTTAAGTTGTATCGGCTAAAAATCACTCGATCTTTATTTCGAGTTTCGGGCTGTGTACTGCTATGCCGATTCTTAGAAAAATCATAACTTCCTCATACGAAGTCAAATTTGGACGTTCTTTTTATGAAAATTCTCGGTTTAACGAATACCACGACTTTCATTTAGATCACTAAAGCTAAAAAGTAGTTTATCGTAAACTCACTTTTTACGTCATATGGCGTCGTGTCGGTTCTGTCGCGAAACTTCAATAAGTCATAACTTATTCGTCATAACTCGGATTTCGATGAGGTTTTTGCCTAAGTGTTTCTAACGAGATAATCTACAACTTTCAATGACATTATTTTTACTTATTTCTAACTTTATATTTTCGTTAATTTCAATAGTTGACTTTTGATCGAAATCTCATAAGACTTCCAATACTTTCCGAATGATTCTAAACATAGTTTTACTTCAAATCTCATAAAACTATCTTGTTAGAACTCAATGCTCAAAACCATATAATATTCAATAATATTTATTTTTAAATTAACAAAACACGATAACTGAACGTGTATGTTACATAAAATCGCAGAACATGCCAGTTCTATTGCTTTAGACCTGAAGCAAAGAACAAAAATCAAATGGGAGGTAGAGGGAGACGAAAACACGCGTTTTTTTCATGGGTATGTGAATAACAGAAACCGAAAAAATCACATCCATGGGATTATAGCAAACGGAGCATGGACTACTGATCCATCTGAGATAAATCAGAAGGGCGCTAAATTCTTCGAAAAGAAATATAGAGAAAGTTGGCAATACAGACCTTTGTTTTGCAGCGCAGGTTTTCGTAAGCTTTCTGAAACGGATTCTCATTCTTAGAAGGTGGATTTTCTATTGATGAAGTAAAAAATGCAGTGTGGTTGTGTGGTGGCGACAAGTCTCCGGGGCCTGATGGTTTCACTTTCAAATTCCTCAAAAAATACAGGGACTTGCTAAAAGGCGACATCATGGGGTTGATCAAATACTTTGAAATGGGAGGTAAAATCACCAGAGGCTGTAATTCTTCTTTTATATCCTTAGCTGTCAAGACTAAAGATCCACTTCACTTTGGTGATTTTAGACCGATAAGCCTGATTCGTTCCATATACAAGATCATTGCAAAATTGTTGGCACTTCGACTAAAGAAGGTCATTGGTTGTGTTATTGATGAGGTTGAATCCGCATACGTTGAGGGGAGAAATATACTCGAGGTCCCTTTGGTGGTTAATGAGCTTTGCTCTTGGGAAAAATCAAAAGGAAGGAAGATGCTTCTTTTTAAGGCGGACTTTAACAAAGCTTTTAACTCTGTGAATTGGGTATATCGAGCACCTGTGATTATTAATGGAAGCCCAACCAATGAATTCTCTATGACGAAAGGAGTGAGACAAGGCGACCCGCTTTCCCCTTTCTTATTCATCATTGCGATGGAAGGGTTGAATATGGCGATGAACACTGCGGTTGATAAAGGAGTTTTTGACGGAATAAAATTCCCAAACTCTAACATTTGTTTGTCCCATTTATTTTATGCAGACGACGCTTTATTCATTGGAGAATGGTCGAGACGCAACATTGCCAACTTAGCGAGAATCTTGAGATGCTTTTATGTTTCGTCTGGGTTGAAAGTTAATTTTAGTAAGTCTAAAGTGTTTGGTGTGGGTGTATCTCCTAGCGAAGTATTGAATTGGTCTGCTCCTCTTGGTTGTGAACCATCATCTCTCCCATTTACTTACCTGGGTATCCCTGTGGGTGAAAACATGAATCTGAAGAACGCTTGGAGACCAATTATCGAAAAGTTTCATTTCAAACTCTCGTTGTGGAAAGAAAAAACACTTAGCTTCGGAGGTAGATTAACCCTAGCAAAAGCATTACTTGGCAATCTCCCGACCTTTTTTATGTCCATCTTTGCTGTTCCAAATGGTATCATTGAGACCCTTGAGAAAATTAGAAGGAGATTCATTTTGAGCAGCAACCTGGATAAGAAAAGGATTAGTTGGGTTGCATGGGAAACACTTATTTCCCCAAAAAGGGTGGGTGTCACTAGGCTTGGATCTATTAAGAGTCTGAACATTTCTCTATTAGCTAAATGGATGTGGCGGTTGAAAAACAAACACATTGCACTTTGGTCGAAAGTCATTTGATGCATTCACGTCTTAGATGGAAGACATCGGTCTATTTTTGCCACCAGATCTAGATCGGGTGTTTGGAAAAATATAGTCAAAATCAGGCCTGCGTTAAAAAATCTCAACATTGATCCCAAAGAAATTGTGTATTGGAAACCAAATGAAGGTTGCTGGGTTTCTGACTTTGTGTTTGATAACCATTTCTCGGTGAGAGTGTTACGCGAACAGATTGAAATGGTGAGTCACATTGTTTGTGATGGTCCGTTCGAATGGTGTAGAGTGATACCGACTAAGATCTTATGCTTTATCTGGAGAGCGAAGCTTGGCAGAATTCCATCATCAATTTCGTTAAAGTTAAGGGGAGTTCCAGTTCCATTGACGATATGTGGGTCATGTAACTTGGATGAAGAGACGAGCGATCACATCCTTCTCTTATGTCCATTGGTGAAAGCTGTCATGAACTCGATTTTATCTTAGTGTGAAATTTCATATGATGGTTTCGATTCGGTCAACGATATGTTACTCTTCATATCTCGGTGGTCTAAGTGCAAAAAGAAAAGAAGCATGTTGAACGTGATCTTATGTGGAGGACTATGGTGTATATGGAATGACAGGAATCAAAGGGTTTTTAAAAACATTCCCTTTGTACCGGCGAATACCGTGGAGAAGATAAAATCAATAACTTTCATATGGTGTAAACATAGAGGTTCATTTAAAAACATGGATCAGAGAGTTTGGAATCTTGGTCCGTTTCTTTGTTTGTAATTTTCTTGTTTTCTTTTCCATTTTTGTATTGTACTTCCCCTTGCATCGCCTTGATGTGAGGTGTTTTTTATTTATACATATATTTGCCCGTTCCAAAAAAAATAAACAAAGAAAATTTAAAAATCCAATAATTGACATATATACTGTCAATATCATGTAAATCACACAAATAGACCGAAACCGGGGAAAACTAAAAACGGAGGCCTAAAAAGTAGATTTTGGGGATCGAATGAGGGGCAAATTCACAAATTCATCCGTACCGTATCTACCGACATAGTAAAGAGAAAGCACGTGTCGCGATGCCTAAGTGGTGGCAAATTCACAAACTCACGGTGGTTGTGGATGTTAGGAAATACTAGAGAGGAATACCTTTACAAAAATGCTATTTAATATTACAAACCTAACGAATAAAAATTTCATAACTAAAAGGGTTACATAAATGTCCGATATACGTTCACGCTGACAGTTATAATCCATTTGTTTAGACTCTGAACCAAAATAATTCTGAACCCCATAATATTTATTCATGTATATGTAAGCACAAAGATGCCTTTATGTTTATAAATTATAATAACAAAAAGGTTTATAAAAAATAAGCAGAACCATGTCATGAGTTTCAATTCAAAGTTACAATCATTTGGATCAAGAACCTAAACACGTTTAATTAGGTGGATATATCGAGGAGAGTTGATTCCACAAATAAGCTCTCATTGTATTAGGTGTTAGACACTTCCGTTAGCTAGAGAACGAACTGATGCTCCAGAGCCTTGACTCTTGCTGTGTTTCAGTCTCCATCTAGTCCTTCCTTTCATGATATTACCACCGCCACCACCAATTTGAAGCAAATGGTGGCAATCAACAAAGTGAACATTAGCTATTATGCCCTTGTCGTTCCCCAATATGGAAGTGAGGGATTGTAGTACATTGTCCTTGGTACACTCTCGAAAATATTCTAGAGTCAGGCTATGTATCTCATAGTTCTCCACAATAGGCTTTGGAACACTCTACAATAACAATTAAGTGTCATAATCCATTGTCATTCATCCTTAAAATAACAAAAAAGGTTAATTACCTCAATAACCAGCCCAATATATTTCACATGGTTCACATGTTGGTTAATATCCAAATCGCTCCATCTTGGCTAATATTTGCGTATAAAAAGAATCAAGAAAGTCATGTAAATAACAAATAGCATATATAAATAATATTTGAAAGTAGTCAAAATCAACCCACCATTAAACCTTTGCAAATATGTTCATAAATGTTCTCCGCTTCTTCTGACCATGTTCTAGTGTCTTCTTTGACCGTAGGCAGTGTATCCACAAAGCATTGCTCTAATTTAGCTCGAACCATATTTGGGAATTTGGATAACTTTCGTGTATTTTTATTTAACATCACCCAAATACTACAAGATAGTATAATAATTAAATCGTCATGTTTACAAAATTAATATAGCAAAATCAAGTTTTAAGTAATCACTTTACAAAAGATCAACTTATACCTTGAAGCTCTTACTAATATCTCGCCTGTTTTGCAATCACAAAACGTCAAATTACAACACACACCATTTTTCCCATGTGCAGATTTCCAAGTATCAATTTGAACAATGTCGCCCCTATAAAGGATTTGAGCATACGAAGTACATCAAGCTCCGACTAATAAGCTTAACAGGACACATCCCTAATGGTTTAAAGGCTAGTAAGTTTCGAATACAAACCATAAAAAAGTTAGAAAGTATGACAACCAATCATTTAAAGTCCAATCATCATCATTTTTCTTATTTGTTTTTTGAGTAACTTTTATTTTAAAACATATCAAAGTTACTAGTTCTTTATTCTTTTACAATTAGAAATCATTATCGATATATTTTCATGAATTTTTTTTATCTTACTAATATCACTTATTTTATTCATATATTTTGTGTGTTATCTTAGTGTTTTGATGCAATTAAAGATAAAATGTACTTATAATGCTTAGAATTGCTATTTTGCAAATTTATAGAGTTTCTTTGACAAAAGAAGCAAAACTAAAAACTAGATTGGAATCAAAGAAACAAAATATGGGTTGATGAAGCAGATATATGTGACGAGTTCTTTCCTATTAAATGTCGCGTCAAGATGTAGAGTTTGAAACCCTAAAGGACATTTGCTCTACGTGACATGTTTTGATGAGCTAAAATTTGGATTTTAATTTTCATTAGTTTGAATTGAGTTATTTGGATGTTAATTAGTCTGGATTGTTTTATCGTATCATTGATTAATTTTTGTTTTGAAAATCATAGTGTCCTTTGAGTGTTGGAGAGTATTATGCTTCTATTGTGTTGTTTTGGGTGTTTTCTAATCCTATTTATCATGAATCTGAATGTTAGTGTTCCTTTGATGCGATGGAAATTTTTATAGCTTAAATTATGTTAATATATCCATCATATAAGAACATATTGAACAACATGCCTATATTGTTGTCATTGGAGCTTTTGATGAATTATTGATCTCCATGTGTGTCATTGATTGCTTGGAACTTAATGGTAAATAATGATTAAATCCTAGACCCTAATATCATCTTAATCTATGGTGTGTTAAGTTTTATATCATGTTTTGGTTTCAATTTGGTTGAATTCCATAAGTCAAAAGTTATGAAAGTGCTAATGTTGAGATTATATCTCCAATGTTGTTTTTATTGAGTTTTTAGAGTTTCTATCATCTAATCTCAAATTTATGGTTGGAAATGTTCATGTTAAGGGTTATTTTAAATTTTTCTTAATCATCATTAAGTCCCATTGGTTTCACCTTTGAAGCATTAGAACCTCATTCAAAGTGCAATGCCTAAAAGAGAAAATATGGACTTTTGGGTTATTAGTAGGATGCCTACGAGTTGTGTGTATGTATAGGCATAAAAACACATGGGCTCTGTGTCCATTTGATCCCGTTTGACCCATATTATTAATCCATTTGAATCTTGGTCTTTCAATTTTGGACTTGCTTTTGGTTACCTCTATTAGTTACCTAGTGATGAGTAATGAGAGTTTTGGGGTTATTGCGACGTAAGAAAGTTTATTAATCATATAATATGTGTTTGTGTGTGTCTCTCTCTCTCTCTATGTGTGTGTGTGTGTATATATATATATATATATACACACACACACACACTAATAATTAACATGTTCGAGCGAGGATTAAGTTGCTCATAAAATTTGGAATTAAAAGTAATGAGTTATTGCTACATTGAGGTGAGTACTCTTACCTTGGAATACTTGTCCCCATTCTAAGAGTATTTTGACTTGTGTTTCCCTTTTTTTACAATACTATATGTATATATATTTCTTAGATACTATATGTACAAAATGCTTATTCCTTTGTTTGATGTTATAGTTTGTGATTTGAGGACGTCCTTTATTGAACTAAGGACATGTTTTCATGAATCACTATTTATTGAAGGTGGATTGCTTTGACTATCAGTTATGTTTTTGTATTCCATTGTAACTTGGATTGTGGATTTATATACCTTGGATTTTGATTGTGAGTTCATATACTCTTATTTGATTATGACTTTGACTTTGGATTATGTTTGGAGTATGACTTTGGAATATATTTTAAAGTTAAATATGATTACATGCATTCATGCAATAGGTTGGGTTAAGACTTGAGAGGTCCATATCTTAGATAGATTGGATAGGAAACAAAGAGAACCAAGAATGACTGAGAATGATGAGAAAATTGAGAATGTTTACATAATTAGAAAGATTAAGAAAAGATAAAAGAGTTAGAGAAATAATCAGAATAGATAAAAAGTTAGATAATATTAGAATGATTCAAAATGAGATCATGTGATTTGTTGATAATCACAATGTACTTTGACTAATGCTAAGTGCCTCCTCCAAGTTGGAGTTTTGGTGTTTTATTTACTTTAATGAGGTACGGGTTTTTTCATTTGTATTTTGATTGTTCATTTATATACAATCCATCTAATACCTAACACTTAGGATTTATACTCACTAGGCTCTCCATAGCATAATCCACTACATTGATATATTTTTCATGGTTGAATTTATTGATTAAAATTGATAACGTTTATAAGTTGTGCATACTTTAGAAGACTCTTGGTTTCGTAAAGATTATCATTGACTTAAATCTTTACTTTTGATTCGATTGTTACAATCTCACATTTCGTCAAGGGAACAAACATCAAACGAAATACTTTGATTCGGCGCGATCATATGCATTGCTCATCCATGGAGCAAAATAAGGACTCAAGGATACGATTACACGTTATGCACGTAAACATAAAATAATTTAGCGAGGTGTTTTTTCTTCTACCTTTTATATATATATATATATATATATATATATATATATATATATATATATATATATATATAGGGGCGGTTCATTTGAGTTAAAAAAAATAGGGATCTTGAGATTCAACCTCAACCACATATTTCTCATTTGCCACTCTAACGCTTCAGCGTACCGACAACAGTGATGTATGCCTAATCATAAATGATTGTATGGCAGAAATGTATAATCATATATGATTTTACATGTTTATACGTATATGTCTAATTATAAATGATTATACATATATGTTTATTCACAGATTGAGTAATCATATATGATTATAACGGTTAGTAGAAGAAAAGGTGGTGGTGGCAAATGTGGCAATGGTATAAGTGACGGATGTGGCAGTGGTGGGGTCAGTTGGTGATAGAGGTGGTGGTAGTGGCGGTGGTGGTTGTGGTGGTGGGGAATGTGACGAAGGTGAAAGGAACGGGCGGCGCTACATCGTCATTTATGATTATAACCTACCCGTCAGGCCGGTATGCAGGAGGGTTAGAGCAGCAGATGTGGATTATGTAGCTGGGGTTGAATCTCAAGATCTTTATTTTACGCAACCTCTCTCTCTCTCTCTCTCTCTCTCTATATATATATATATATATATATATATATATATATATATATATATATATATATATATATATATATATATAGGGTTAAGTGAGGAATCAAAATTTTAGTGAGGACAATATTAATTATTGTAGAAATCGTTCGAGATAATATAACATTTTGGTAATTATTCACTGATATTATTCACTTAAATTATTGTTAATATTATTACAATTAGTAACATAGTTAATTAATTTTTTTTATCGTTTTAACATAATAATTGAAAGTATTTATATATATTTTACATATTTTATATGATTTGTAATAATAATATTATTTTCACTATTTCAATTGTTATATATTCCATACATATACCTTGTAATTTTTCTAACTTTAAAATAAAATTTATATTATTAGTAACACAATTTAATTTAATTTTTATTTGTAATTTTTTATATTTTTTTATATATGTTTATTACAATAACTTAATTTGTAATTTTCCATATATCAATTTTCATTTACTTAGGTTAGTGTGTTTGTTTTTGTAAATCAATTTTATATTTCATTATATAATATAATCATTTTTTTTCATTAAATGACATTACATAATATCTCATATCTTATGTATCTTAAAAACGCACATATTTGAATCAATTATTATAAAGCTACATAACAATCACATAACTTTGTTACGTAATAACTTGGTGAAAATAATTTATTAATAATTATGATTTTTAACTATCAAAATTCATTTAATTTTATAACCATGGGTTTCATGTTATAACCTAATGACATATATAGATGAAGATGAGGATGGTACCAAGTTGGATAACGGTCCACTACCATGTGTGTCTTTGCCACCACCCAAGTTAGGTTGTTCTTGGACATCTCTTCTGACCCAAAGCCATCATGCATCAGTCCAATTGTCTTCATATGATTAACGCTTGTTTCCTGTGAATCCAGCTTGAGATTGTGAATAATAGCATGTACACACCTCAAAAAAAGATTGAAAATTTAAAAAAATAAAATAAAAAAAATAAAATAAAATAAAATAAAATAAAAACTTTATAAGAATTAAATTACAAATTGAGAATATGTACCAGCAAATGATTCATTACTGTTTCTACGGAAGCAGTTTGATCTGGCCCTACTTCATAATATCTAATACAAACTTTTTCTTGGAATATAAAGCCATCTTGAATCATTTTTCTTAAACCAAGATCTGAAACCATGTTTGGACCCTCTTTCTCCTGGTCGAGAATGTTTGAATCCAAAGCACCAAGTTTTTTAGCATCTACCTTTGTAGGAGCTTTATATTGCAAACCCCAATTAGAAACATGTTTCGTGTTAATCATGGTGTGCGCAAGTAAGTTCCCTGTGTGTGATCCGAGCTTGCCTGATGGCATGCCATGGAATGGAGAAGAGTTCATAAAGGCAGTGGCAAGCATATTCATAGCTAATGGATTCTTATGGCCGGATTGCAATGTGCAATTTTGTTTTAGTTCTTTTGCAATTTATAAAAATCATTTGAAGTGAATTTTTCATTCAATTCTCTAGCTACTTAGCAAGCCCAATAGAGCACAATCACATACGCACATTTATTGTCCGGTTGTCCCAGTTGTGCCTCCCTCCGGCTCGACTTATGCTAAAAGTGAATCATTAGTATTCCTTGGTTTTCGTTGACCTTTTAGCCCCTACAATTGAGTTGGACATGACAACCATATACTAATCATTAATCAACCTATTGAAATCCCAATCTCTTAAAAATTAAAATTGAAGGGCCTTTGTCCTTTTCTCGAAATTACCAATGTACCCAACCCTTTTAATTTCTATTCACCATAATTTCACATAGTAGGAAACTTGTGTAATACATGAATCGAAATAATCTAAATTAAATTCAGATGCGATCCAACTAAATTACAAATCAGTTGTATTGGTTTTTACAACTCGGTTTTCAAAAGGCAAAGCATTATATATATATATATATATATATATATATATATATATATATATATATATATATATATATATATATATATATAGGTTTGATGAATATGTGGCTGTCATATATCTATTGTTAGGTATAAAACCATCAAAACTACATTACAATCAAATATTAATCGTTTTTAAAAAAAATTAAAAATAAGTTTTTACAAAAATTAAAAATGAATCTAGATCGATGGTGCATTAAAATAATCACAATCACTTGAACAATTAATGTATACGAATCATACATATACATATGAAATTGTGTTCGACAACAAACCTTGAAATCCAGTGTCATTGTTTGTATATTACAATAAATGAAAAGTAATTAATCCATATGAATACAATATGATTACAAATAAAAAAATTAAATATAAAAAATAATTAATGTTTTGTGAGTCCCTCAACGAAGATAAATTAAATGTTTATGCTTTGATCATTACAAAGCCTGGTTGGAGTGAATATTATTTGTATTACCAATTCCTCGAGTTTTAATTCATGAGAGAAAATGAAGATATTAGCGGACATGGAAACTCATACAACTAAACACCTAATATTAAGGATAAGTAATTTGTGTGATTTTTTCTCAAAACTACGTTGTTTTGAATGGTTTCATATGCAATGTTATATGCATGACATCCACATATTCACTTTTGAATATATATATATATATATATATATATATATATATATATATATATATATATATATATATATATATATATATATATATAGGCTTGATGAATATGTGGGTGTCATATACCTATTGTTAGGTATAAAACCATCAAAACTACATTACAATCAAATATTAATCGTTTTTAAAAAAAGAAAAAACATCATAAATGGTCCCTGTGGTTTCCCAAAATCTAAAGTTTAGTCTGTGTGGTTTAAAAACGTCATAGATGGTCCTTGAGCTTTCAAAACTTTTGACGATTGGTCCTTATTGCTAACTCCGTTAAGTTTGTCCGTTAACTAAAGGGCATTTTCGTCTTTTCACGATCACAGGGACCATTTATGAAGTTTTTTCTCTTATTTAAAAATAAATAAAATAATAAAATAATAAACAAAGGGTCTCTCTCTCTCTCTCATTAACTTCTCAGATCTACAACTCAATCCCAATTAATGTCATCAGATGTTTAGAACCACAAGAACCACAAGCATTGTTAACCCCTTTCCTCTCTTACATCGTCTGCTTGTTTGTTGTCCCTCATTCCATCTGGTCAATCACAACTAACCCTTTTCCTATCTTAGACAGATCATAGCTTTCAAGGATCCTCGTCTTTCCTTTAATCGAGTTGCATATGTGTAAATTAAAGTCATAATGTTCATTCGGTACCTGATTTGGAGAAGACGTCTTCGTTTGGGTCTGCTTCTTCATCTCTTCGGTTGGCTATCTTACCGTCATAGCTTTGATTTCCATGGAAAAGAGTTACAAACAAATGATCAACCCTATTTGCTAAATCCCTTCACCAGATGCATCGATGTGTACCTCTACTCTCAATTGAAGAAGACGATGGCACTAACCGGTACTCAGACCAGAAGATGATCGTGTTCCAAAGGATTTAACCTCTGAGGTTTTCTGAAATCGGTAAGAGAACCGAAGACACCATCGATTCATCTTTGATTTGTAGTTGATTGCAACAGGGCAATGTTTTGGTTCTGTCATTTCACCGAACACTTTATGTGCATAGCTCATCTGATAATTTATTATGAATGAATGCACGACGATTCAACCATAACTTAGTATATGAAATCCAACAGATAACACGGGAAGTGTAGGGATGAAGGTTTGAAGTTGAAGAGATTAACAAACAAACTTTTGTTAATTAGAGAAATGAATAAATGTTTCTATTTTGTTGATAATTGGGTTAGAGAGAGATCGAGTGGTTTTTAGAGAGAGAGAGAGAGATCGAGTTAGGCATCTTGGAGGTACGGTGGTTTGTTGGTTGTCTCACAAAAAAAATGTAGAGATATGGGTGGTGACGGTGAAATTAGGCGGAGGAGATCGAGTGGTTTTTAGAGAGAGAGAGAGAGAGAGAGAGAGATGGGACCCCCTTTTTGCATATTATTTAATTTTATTATTTAATTTTTTTTAAATAAAAGAAAACATCATAAATGGTCCCTGTGATCGTGAAAAGACGAAAATGCACTTTAGTTAACGGAGAAACTTAACGAAGTTAGCAATAAGGGCCAATCGTCAAAAGTTTTGAAAGCACAGGGACCATCTATGACGTTTTTAAACCACGGGGACTAAGCTTCAGATTTTGGGAAACCACAGGGACCATTTATGATGTTTTTTCTTAAGAAAATTAAAACTAAGTTTTTACAAAAATTAAAAATGAATCTAGATCGATGATGCATTAAAATAATCACAATCACTTGAACAATTAATGTATACGAATCATACATATACATATGAAATTGTGTTCGATCACAAACCTTGAAATCCAGTGTCATTGTTTGTATATTACAATAAATGAAAAGTAATTAATCCATATGAATACAATATGATTACAAATAAAAAAATTATATATATATATATATATATATATATATATATATATAATTTTTTTATTTGTAATCATATTGTATTCATATGGATTAATTATATGGTGAGGTTCAATAGAGAACCATAATTAACCATAATTAACCAAGGAACCATAATTAACCATAATAAACATATGGATTATATATAATTTTTTTATTTGTATATATATATATATATATATGGTGAGGTTCAATAGAGAACCATAATTAACCAAGGAAGTAATGAACCAATCTTTTTTTTAACTTTTAGAACTTATTTTTTATAAAAAAAAAACTAAAAATATAGAAATTCATAACTTTTTATCCTTTTTCCAATGAAATCAAATTCGGAAAAAAAAAGTTGCAAAATCCTAAGAATGGGTCTAAGCAATGAAAGAAGAACTTAATGCTTTAGAAGCAAATCATACTTGGAAAGTTACCCCATTACCATTTGACAGAAAACCTCTTAGATCAAAATGGGTATACAAGATCAAAAGGAAATCAGATGGAACAATCGCAAGATATAAGACAAGATTGGTTGCCAAAGGTTTTAATCAACAGGTGGGAGTTGACTTTCTTGACACTTATTCACCAGTAGCAAAGTTAGTTATTGTCAAAGTTCTGTTAACTCTAGCTGCACAATATGATTGCCTCTTATACAAATCGATGTTAATAACGCATTTTTAAATGGAGACTTAGATGAAGTGTTGGATTAAGGTGTCTAACCCAATAACTAAATTGGTATATTCTTGAATTAGAAGCAAAGTTCTTTTTGGGTTGCCCTCAAAACTAGTATTTGGATAGAATGATTTTTGGAGGAAAATATTGAATTGCGATTTTATTATATGATTAATAAATTGGAATAAATAGTTTATTAATATATTATATGATCAATATATTAATAATAAATAATAATAATTAATTTGGAATTAATCAGAAATTAATTGGAATTAATTTTAGGATTAATTGAATTAATTAAAAGTATAGGGACTGTTTGGTTATTTATTGAAAGTGGAAGCAAAAAACTTCTAGAACCCCATGGGATGGGGTGAACAAAATTTGGCTAGGAATAATGTAGAAATTTCGTTCATAAGGCTTAGGATAAGGAGATAAGGTAGCTTGATTATTATATTAATTAATCTGGTCCTTATCCCCAAAACCCTAGCTTTCGTCCACTCCTTCTTGCCTTCATAGAGCTGAAACTTTTCTCAAGCCTCCTCTCTCCTCAAGTCTTCTTGCTACTAGGGTTTTAGGTACAAGCCATTAGAGGCATCCATTCCTTTAGTGCTAGCTTTCCAAGATTTTAAAGAAGGATTCAACTTTCATCATTTGCAATAATAATCCAAAGGTGTGTAACCCTAATCCAATATGAATTTCGATTTTATAGCCTCTCTTTTAGGGTTTCTTGATATTCATAGTTAGATGTTATCAATAGAGAAAACATAGATCCTTTCTAGGTTGCATGTGAACTTAATGGTTTAAGTGTTTTTTCTGCTACATGTAAAATTTTTATAACCTAGAAAACCCATCAGTGGTATCAAAACCTTAGTTTTCTATTTGATCGTGCGCTAAAATGAATTGATCAAAAATTAGGGTTTATGGAAATTAAACCCTAAAGGCTAAAATTTCGACTTGGCTAAGGTTTTATGGAACCCTAGCCACCACCTCCTTATTTTTGATAAATTTTATGCTTATCCCTAGGGTTTCTAGTTTACTTAATTTTTATTTTAATATGATTCAAAATTTGAATAATTAAAATCTGATAAACCCTACCCTTTTTTGAAAATTAGAAGGATAAGGGATTAGGATTAAATTTGAATTATTTAAATTAATTGTTTAATTGGTAAATAGTTATTTAATCCATGAAATTAAATTATTTATATAATTGTTTAATTGGTAAATAATATGATTTAAAATTATTTAATTAATTGTTTAATTAAGATAAAAGATTAAATCATTATTTAGTTTAAAATTAATTATTATTAATTGTTTAATTCGAAAGATTAATTTTAAACCCTAGTATTTTGAAAAGTTTAAAATACACCTTATACGATATATATGATTAAAAGTTTAATATATTATATGTATAAGACAAGTCAGTCAAAATTGCTAGTACGCCTCATTCACGAAGTCATACTATAAGGGGGTATAAGGAAGCGGCCTATAAATGGCCGTTGAATGGGTGTCCACTCTCACCCACCACTCCCTTGTATGGTGGAGGGTCGTTAGCCGAACGGATTTGATAGGACGTAACCTCTTAAAAGTATGATGCTATTAAAGTACTAGAACCTTTTGAATAAATCCCAACTCTAGTTACGTTAGGACAAAAATGTCAAGTGCATGCTAGTCCATGAAAATGCACATCACTCTTTATATGTCGTTAGTAGAGCATGCGTGGTTAACCGACACACTAATTTGGGACTATAAAGTTGAACGATGAACAAATAAAAAATTATCATTGTTAATGGAGCGCGTGTGGTTTACCGGCACATTAATTTGAGATGATAAAGGACATCGGGGTTGTCAAACGGGTTTGTATGATTATTCACATCTTATTTGTGATCCTCGGCATCCCAATCACAAATTTGAAGATCATAATCTGAGATTAAACATGCCATTGATAAGATTCAATGAATCTCAAACAATCTAGGAGTTTCATGCTAGATTGAAATTGGTAAATTTGTATTACCTACCTTGATAAATTAGCAATTAGATTATGACATCCCTCTTCTTTATTGTGAATTATATTTGGATCCTACCCTTGAATATTTATTTGGGTAAAATATTAAAGATTTATATCACTAACTAACAATTATGGCTCTTTATATAGATGTATGGAAACGGTGAACTCGCTATTACTCAAGTCAGCTCCTCCAACTCAAACTTCTCTCAACTCTCGATTTTGTCGAAAAAGAAGCTCACCGGTCCCAACTACATGGATTGGATGAGGAACTTGAAGATGACTCTTCATTATGAGGGCAAGGAATATGTCCTCGAAAATCCTCTTGTCAAAATCGATGAATCCTGAGGAGATTGCCTCCTTTAACAAACATTCTGATGATGCCATAAAGGTCGCTTGCATCATGGTGGCCACTAAGGGACCTGAACTGGCCAAGTTCTATCAGGACTACTGGCCATACGATATGGCTCTTGACCTTGCTAGAAAGTTCCAAAAAAAGGTGATACAAGAGCGGTTCGAAGTTGTCAAGGCCTTCATGGCGTGCAAACTCAAGGAAGGAGAACCTATTTGCCCTCACGTACAAAAGGTGCAAAGGTATGTGGAGCAATTCCATAAGCTCAATGTGTCATTTGATGATGAGTTGGCCATTGATATGGTCCTTGACACATTACCTCCTAGTTATGATCAGTTCATTCTAACATATCATTTGAACAATACGGAGACGACATTGACTGAGCTCCATAACTTGTTGCAAACTGCTGAATCGGGGATGAAGAAAAATCATGCCTCTACTACAACAAATACTCCTGTCCTGGCCATTAGATCTGGAAAAGGGAAAAAAGAAAAAGACTCCTTCCCAATCTGGAAGGAAAGGGCAGGCCTATGCTGGAGGGTCTAGCAGTGGGTTAAAGTCGAAGCCTAACTTTGATGTCGTCGCGGTCAGTGATTCAAAGGAGGCCACTTGCTTCTATTGTGGTGAAAAGGGACATTAGAGAAGAAGTTGCCCTAAGTACCTGCAGGACTTGAAAGATGGCAAGATCAAGACGTCCTCTTCAGGTATTTAAACTATTCAAGTTAATAACACACAACTTTCTCATTCTTGGGTCCTTAACACGGGATGTGGTTTCCACATTTGTTCTGATTTGCAGGGACTAAGTGAAAGTGAGGAGGTGGAGCATGGGAAGCTAAATCTAATCATGGGGAATAGACGATCTTCACCTGTTACCAAGATTGGAATATATGGGCTTATGTTTAGTAGTGGTGTTAGGGTAAATTTGATTAATTGTTGTTATTCGTCAGATATGACGCAAAACATTATTTCATTATCAAGCACTATTCAGACAAGGTTTTAGATATTCATTTGATAATGAAGTTGGTTCTACTTCTGCTTATCATAATGGTGTTTTTATGTTTGAAGCTTTACCTTGTAATGGTTTGTATGAAATTGGGAATTGTGTTGATAACCTAGGAAATAGTGTGCTTCATATTGATTTGTCTAATGGTGTGGACAAAGCATGTTTGTGGCATTGTCTTCTTGGGCATATAAACAAGAAACGCATCGCCCAACTCCAAAAGGATGGAGTGTTGGAATCATTTGATATTAGCACAGATGATGAATACGAAACTTGTCTCTTGGGCAAGATAACAAAGTAACCTTTCACTAGAACATGTGAAAGAGGTGAGGGATTGTTGGACCTAATCCATATGGATGTGTGTGGCCCATTTAGATCCGCCACAAGAGATGCTAATCAATAATATGTGATATTTACAGATGATTATAGCAGATATGGTGTCACACCCCGAAACCGATGACGGAAACGTTCCGGGGCGGAGGACGTCATGTGTAGTATCACAACAGTTGTATCATAGTAAGCGAAGTAAACACAACCATTACATTATAATAAGAATATTTACATTGTTGAAAACATGGTTTATACATAACAGTATATAACAAAAGTAAAAGACGTGACTTCAGAATGTTTCGCCTTCTCCAAAAGTTGGCAGGAGTACCTGTCTATTGATGCCCTGAGAATACACGCAGTTTTAAAATATCAACATAAAGCTGGTGAGTTCATAAGCGTTTAGTTCAGGTGAAAGAAATGCTTCTTTGATTCTTTGAAAAGTGTTTCCCAAGAAAATCCTATATTTTCTTATGAAAGAAGTTTGATTATCCATATGTTAAACAACCTGTTTACGAAAGGTTTAGTTATCCCAGGAAAATCCTATATTTTCCTTAAAAGTTGATAGTTGGTTATCGATTCTGAAATGAGGTGTACAAGTATCTACCATACTTGTATCGTTAGATGTAGTTTCCTTGAAAAACTCCGTTTACTCTCAGTGAGATGTATTACCCTTATTACATAAATAAAACTAATAAATAAGTAGTGAACTAGATCCTAAGGGCATTACTAATGCCCTCTAGTAATCAAATTGGTTATTACTTTGAGGTTAGTTCACTTGTTTCATTATTACAAAAGTAAATCTCTGTTATCTAGGTTGCGAATTTTATAACCATACAATAAACTATATATGGCACGTAACGGGTCCAATATCCTTTTTATGACTTTGTCACCCCAGGCATGGCTGCCTAACTGTAGCTAGCAGTTTAGGTGCGGGATAGTCAGTCCCGTATAGATCTATACACAATAGTCACGCTCTCCCTACAAGAGATTCTGGTTATAAGGGCTAGTCCTACACTCACGAATCCAGTGGAGTGTTACCAAGGACGTGTCTCCAATCCTAAAATAACAAACTTACAAGTAATACTACCGAAAATCCTGTTTATGTTTTGTATAAATCTTTTATAAAATATCACATTCTATGATAAGGTTTACAAGTTCCTTGCTTTAGTTTTTGAAAACTGTTTCTATGAGTTGATTTCTTAATCGATTGGTAAAACGGTTTTCTGAGTTAAAAGCATGCTGAACATATAATCATTCTATGCAAAATGAGATAACTTGAGCACAAGTTTCCTTGTACTTTTGCTTGTATTCCCCCCTGAAAATATGAAAAACTCGGAAAAAGCGTAGGGGTATGAACTCACCTGAAGTGAGTGATGCGAAAGTAAGATCGGAAAAAGGATGCTAAGTGTCAAGTGAAGTCTTGAGCACACGTACGGATCCTATTTAGCATATAATCACATATATATGTATACAATTAGTGTTTACTCAACTAATCAGGTAAAGAATAACACTTTAAGGACTAAGAAATCCTTAATAGAAGTGTTACAATCACTTAGGATTGCATAAGGGGGTTGTAAAGCCACTTAAGGGAAGTTTTCGGTCCAAGTGGTTTTCGGTCCATGAAGGGTTTTCGGTCCATGAAGGGTTTTCGGTCCATGAAGGGTTTTCGGTCCATGAAGGGTTTTCGGTCCACGAAGGTGACCGAAAACTCATGATGTTTGGTGCATGTGGTGATTTTCAAGGGCTTTCAAACATGCATAGGGGTTCTAAGTTTTATCCAAAGCCTTAAGTGAGTTTTAAGGTCTTAAAGGCACCTTTCTTTAGGGTTTTCGGTCAAAGGAGATGCACTATACCGAAAACTCCTTTTGTTCTTGGAAAATGACGATTTCAAGGCCTTAAACAAGAGTTTCAACTAGATAATAAGTGCAGGAAAGTAATACATACGATTTAGAGGCTAAAAGAGTTGATTTTTGGACCAAAACACTAGTGTGTGTTCTTGGTGTTCTTGGAGATTAAACCCAAAAGATGAAGTTAATGGGTGAAATCGAAGGGGGATGCTAGTTAGGAAGATCTATCAACGATTCAAGGTGAAAGAAACACTTACATTTTTCGAGAACTTGAAGATCAAAGTGAAGAACTTGATGATACTTGAGAGAGAATTTTCGAGTTCTAGACTTGTAAAAGGGAAAGAATGATCAAAATGATCATGAAATATATATGTAGGATGGGGTTTTCGGTCACCTTGACCGAAAACTCTAAGGTCTTGACCGAAAACTCCTTTTTGAGGAGGTTTTCGGTTTGCTTCATGTCTAGAACTTCAACAAATTCATCCTAACCCTGATTCTTTTGATGCATTAAGTTTAGAATATTCCGTTAGTCCAAAAATAATACTGACGTGAACAGAAATAAATCCGAATTGATTTATTTAAATGCAAAGTCTTTCCCAAACTATCAAATTTGACGGAATTAAATAAAAACCCGAACTTGATTAACGGAAATTAAGTAAAGATAACGGAAAAAGCTCCGGGTTGTAGGAAACGTTTCAGCATGGAGAATTCAAAATACAGAGTACATAGTTGGATAAAATACAGAAGTGTTTCAGTATGGAGAATTCAAAGAAAGGGGAATTTCCCATTCATAGTACTATCAAGTTGAGTAAGACTCATAGTCCAAGTATTGATGAAGAGATAACTGACATGAGTTGAGTCCCATATGCTTCGGCTATAGGATCGATCATGTATGCAATGACATGTACTCTCCCTGATGTGTCTTATGCTTTGAGCATGGTTAGTCGATTTCAGGGAAATCCTGGCAGAGCCCATTTGATCGCGGTGAAGAATATTCTTAAGTATCTACGAAGAACAAAAAACATGTTCCTAGTTTTTGGCGGCAATGATATGTTAAGAGTAAGTGGTTACAGTGACGCTAGCTTAAACAGATCGGGACAACTTTTGTTTATAGTCTAGCTGGGTATTCTTACTGAATGGAGGAGTGGTTACTTGGAAAAGTTCCAAGCAAGACATAGTGGCTGATTCCACGTGTGAATCTGAGTACATTGCAGCGAGTGAAGCATCGAAGGAAGCGGCTTGGCTGAAGAAATTTATCGGAGATCTCAGAGTCGTTCCAACTATTCAGGAACCTATGGAATTGTTCTGTGATAATGAAGGTGCGGTTTCTTTGACAAAAGAACCAAAGGATCATGGTAGATCCAAGCATATCGACAGAAAGTACCATTACATTTGACATCGGTAGACCAAGGACACCTTCTGGTGAAGAGAGTATCATCAGAAGATAATGTTGCAGATCCTTTCACAAAGGTTCTGAGCAGATTCAAACACTACCAACATGCTAGGAGCATAGGCCTAAGAGACGATATTAGTTTTAGTAGTTAGGTCATATGTTTGAAACTTGTAACAAAATAAATGTAATTGATTTGGTGAATGACTAATAGAGAATTATTTATGAGTATCATACTGCCTTATTCAATTATTTATTTTTGTGTTTCTTTTTGCATGTTTATACTTCCTGAGTAATTTGAATTATTCAAACTTCCACAGTCATTCATACTTCTGGAAGTAAGTAGTGAATTAAGGTTGTCATTAATTGATTGTAGATTGTCGATTGAGGTTAATAAATTGCAATTTGAATTGCTACAATATTCATGAGTACTTTGAAAATAGGGATTTTAAGTATTGGATAAACCCACGCTTAGAGATTATTTTATGGATCTTGTCACAGGTAATTCTAAGATGGTAATATATACTATTCTTAAATAGAGATATATAGTTCATTATTTACATATTAGTTATGGATTGGTTTACTCAAACGCATCTCGTAAGTGGAAGTTATAAAGGGTAATTCCATGTGTGATTTGATGTGTGAATTGTATGACTATGTAGTCAATGTAATTTGTTCCTTTTGCCCTAACAGGTAAAGTGATATCATTGGGCCCCTCGGTGATTTGATGTTGACTATATAGTACTGGGCCCATCTAGGACTAATTGATGGTTTCAATTTGAAGTCCAATTTAGTCTTTACAAATCGGGAAACAGAATTTTGGAAAATGAGATTGATTCTAATCCATGTCTCATGTCCATACTATATCTTGAAGAACGAAGGAATAGTTGATCACTTATCTTAGGGCCAATAGCTTATTTGAATCAGTGTTCAGCAGTGGCTTTGGAAAACACTATTTGTTGTTTATTTCAAGGTCTGTACTTGCAATTGTAGTTATAGACTTATCAAAGTGGGAGACTGTTGGATTAAGGTGTCTAAGCCAATAAATAAATTGGTATATTCTTGAATTAGAAGCAAAGTCATTTTTGGGTTGCCATCAAAACTAGTATTTGGAAAGAATGACTTTTGCAGGAAAAGGCTGAATTGCTAATTTATTATATGATTAATAAATTAGAATAAATAGTTTATTCATATATCATATGATTAATTTATTAATAAGAAATAATAATAATTAATTTGGAATAAATTATAATTAATTTTGGGATTAATTGAATTAATTAAAAGTACATTGACTATTTGGTTATTTATTGAAAGTTAAAGCAGAAAACTTCTAGAACCCCATGGGATGGGGTGAATGAAATATGGCTAGGAATAACCTAGAAAATTCGTTCATAAGGCTTAGGATAAGGAGATAAGGCAGATTGATTATCATATTAATTAATTTGGGCCTTATCCCTAAAACTGTAGCTTTAGCCTCAAGTTTCCTTCAACTATATAAACCCCTCTCTGACTCTCATTATTTGGTCAACCCCTTCTTGATTTCATAGAGCCGAAACTTTGCTCAAGCCTCCTCTCTCCTAAAGTCTTCCTGCTAGTAGGGTTTTAGGTACAAGCCATTAGAGACATCCATTCCTTTAGTGCTAGTTTTCCAAGATTTTGAAGAAGGATTCAACTTTGATCATTTGCAATAACAACCAAAAGGTATGTAACCCTACTCCAATATAAATTTTGATTTCATAGCCTCTCTCCTAGGGTTTCTGAATATTTATAGTTAGATGTTATCAATAGAGAAAACATAGATCCTTTCTAGGTTGCATGTGAACTTAAGGGTTTAAGTGTTTTTTCCACCACATGTAAAATTTTTCTAACCTAGAAAACCCATCATGAAGAAGTGTAACATCCAAAAATTTCAATAAATTTTAACTTTTCAAAAACAACCCATTTCTTCCATAAAGTGTTTACAAAAACAATGTTTCAAAAGTATTATTCAAAATCAGAGTATCCCAAGACCCAATGTCATAAAAACAGGAAGATGTGCTCGATCACGCCTTCGCTTTCCCACGATCCTATGAAGTACCTGAAACAATAAACTGAACCCGTAAGCACGAAATCTAGTGAGTTTCCCCCAAAGTACCACCACACAACATCACAACAATAACATGCATAAGTGAGCCTTCAGCATGACTAGACCGCCTATTAGGCCTACAAACTATTTGGGCCGCTCTCAGAGCCTTCAGCATGACTGGATCGCCACACCGGGTCTACAGCCTATCTGGACCGCTCTTCGTGCCTTCGGCATGACTGGACCGCCTCGCAGGCGTTCAGTCGATATGGACCGCCATGGGTGTCTTGGCCTTTAACACAAACTAGGACCGCCTCAACCCAACCGACCATAACACATCGACATATATCATAATAATCAATCATTAACAGCAGATACATGTAGTCATACAGATCTAACATATCACTACAACACAACAACATCCTATCTACCAGGATACAGATCTAACAGATCACTACAGCATAGCAACATCCTATATACTAGGATACATATCTAATAGATCACTACAACATAGAAACATCCTATATACCAGGATACACATCTAACAGATCACTACGGCATAACAACATATGATAAACCATGATATCAATTCAATGGGCCGGACTTGGTGCCTTCGACCCATAAGTATAGTGAGGAAAAATCACCTCCCAAGCAAATTACACCCTTTGTTTGCAAATAAAACATAATATAATGGTAAAAAGGGGTATCGATCCTCGGGGAAATGGTTGTATTCAATCACCAGTGCAATCCAATAGAACTAGTGTAAATAAACTAACTAACTACAATTAAACTAAAAGGAGGGCGGGGTGTTATGATTGCTTGAAAACTAAAAGACTTGAATAACTAAAAACTTGCAATTAAGAAAGAAAGTGAGATGCTCAAATATTGGAGAGAATTGGTAAACCAAGGCAATTCAACACAATGAACATTTGTGTGTTTATCATTAGGATTTAACATGAAGCTTATCATTCACCCCAAATTGGTTATAGCAATCATGAAGCATGATATGCCAAGATTTCTCATAGGTAGTATGGAGGTTGGGGAAGCCCACAACTCACCTTCTTAATCAAAATCAAGGATCCAATTGAAGCAATTGAATCCAAGAAGTTGATTAGCCTTAAGAATGAAGAAATCCCCAATTCCTAGAGGATGTTAATGCTTACACATCCATAAAGGAGTTATGATTCATAAGTTAGAGATGATTTCCACCATCATAAAGCCCTTGTTCTAAGTAAATTCAATGATTCAATGCTAAACCAAAGAAATAAACCAACAATTGCTTATTAAAGTACCAAGCTCATGATCAAAGCACTAAACAAGCATAGGAAATATGAACTAGAATCATAGACATAAGAGATAAATAAGCATATATCCTTCAAAAACCCACAAACATTCAGAGGTTTTAGCCAAGGTCTACCAAAATAGAGAGTTTAGCCACTCATGGCAATAGAACAACAATCACAAAAGTCTAATTGCATAAAGAAACTACCAATAACTTGGAAAGATGAAAAGAAATGAGTCTTGAGCTTCAAAATCGCCTTCTCCTGGTCTCCAATGGTGTAAAATCGAAGTTCTTGCTGAAAGATCCAACCCCCCAAGTAAATGGTAAGCCAAATGACCAAAATGCCCAAAACTGGGCAGTTGCGCGGGTACCCGCGTACGTGAGAATCCACCCGCGCAAATATTGCTGGAATGCTATTGGCTCATTTTTCCTCCACTAACCATCCCACTACCCAAGATTCCCTTGGTCCCCTCCATATCCCACATGATTCAAATTAACCAATCATCTTTTAGCTTTAAATATGGATGCTCCAAGCCCAAAATAACAATCCATGACCCATCTTCAAAAGCCCACTTCATCCAAATCTTCAACTTTTTAAGCCCAAATCTCATTTGATGGATCCGTAAAGCCCAATAATGCATCGAGAAGCCCACTAAGCCCAACTCCAGTCAAACCGCAACTGTAATGAGCTCCAAAACCCTACAAAATATCTCATGCAAAATAGAAAGTACCCGACACGATCCATGATAAAGAAAATAAAGAATATACAATGCAATACTAATAAAAAGAGCTAAAAATACTAAAATAAACTAATAAAAATAAGGAAATAAAATAAGTTATCAAATCACCCCAAGCTTAAACCTAACTCGTCCTCAAGTTAGAACAAGACTAAAATGAGCTCGGGATGAGCTAAACTAAAAAGGGAAAAAAGAAAGATAACATAGAACTTGGTCAACATCAATCAACGTGGTCAGAATCAGTCTTTCATGGACCCTACGCATCTTCAAAATGTTCCCCGCTTTAGAACCATAAACCACATTCTCAACCACTTGATGGGCGAATAGATCACGACTGGATGTAGTCGCGGTGTGCAAGACAAAGGAAACAAAGGATGCGCCCAATGGGAGCACTTTAAATCACCAATGTAGACCATAGTGCATGAAGGAAAGACGCCTCTTCACACACTATGATTCCTATATTTGTCAGGCTAAAGTGTATAGTACGGAATAGGGTTTTGCAGCGTGGCCTCCGGGCAAACATCCGGTTTCAGAGGCTTCTCCCTTGTACTGTCCTTTACAGTTTACCGTCTCATCGTCAAAGACTTTTCTCACCAAAAATCAAAAATAAAATAAAATAATAAAAATTCTACTTAACCTAAATCTAAACCTAACAGCTTAATTCTTCAATATTGAACTTTTGTTATTTGGTCTTTAGCTTGTTGTTTGATCTTCAGTCTTCTTAAATCTTCGAATTTTTTTTTTGAACTAAAGCCTTGAACTTGGATTCTTATTCTTCTTTTTGTGTTGCTCTTTTTCTTCATTTTTCTTCTTTGTTTTTGTTGCTTTTCTTTAATCTTCTTCATTGTTTCTTTTTGTCTTAACTTTCTCCATTTCCTTCATTTTTTTGTGTTTTTCTTCTTGGAAGGTCTAAGGAATTTCACCATGTAACATAACACTCCAATAGTAACGATGGAGAAATAGATAGAGGCTAACATGAAAACCTAATGATCATTGACAATGTGCCAAGATCTACTAAAAAGGGTGGAGAATGACTCAAAAATGGGTGTTATCAAAAAAACTTGGTCCCAAAAGATGTGAATTGGGGGACCCACTTCAAAGTTCATCAAGCACCTCAATGCAAGGTGTGATAAACAAAATCTATCTAACTATCTACTCTAGACCCCTAGAAAAATGATAACCTATCTTAAAAAGACGGTGAGAATCTAACTAAATAAGGCTCGGACGAGACTCAGGAGTACTAAGGGGTACTCCCCCCAAAACCAAGATGCGAGTCTTCAATATCTTCAATGTCTTCAAAATACCCTACCGGGCTAATCTTTGCTCGCACACATCGGTTTGACCAACCACATCCCTCCGCACCTAGACCCAATCAAGCTACCTGCATCTGACCCCCACACAAGCGGTCTCAAAGTGGTCTGTGAGGCTCAAAACGTGTCCCATTTATCGAATACAAGGAATTCCATATCAAGACCCGGGACCAATCTATGATTTAATACTTATGAATCGGCGCTATGGTACCTGTAGGGATGAGAAGACAAGAGATAACAAAAATTCATGAACTTAAACTAGAATTCATCTAAAAAGTATGAAAATTAGAAAAGAAAGAAAGAAAATATGCAATATTTTTGGATTTTTATGCAATTTTTATGAATGACCTAAATGACTTACTCTAAATGCAACAATATACAACCTAAATGCAATCAAAAATAAAATATAAGGAATACCTCACCCCAAGCTTAAAATTAAGCATTGTCCTCAATGCTTAGGATGAGAGTAAGGAAGGATCGTACCGGGATCAAGGTGGAGGAGGCCGGCGAGGACGGTACGGAAGCAACACATGGGTCGTACAATGATGTGTGGGTGGAGTTCTTGGCCACCTAAATACACATGGATTAAAGCTTGGCCGCGCAAAGGAAGCATATGAAATGGCTTGAAATTTTCTTATGAAGTGGCATATTTGCGCGGGTAGTGTTGGGTCCCGCAACGTTTACGTGGGTTCCCGTGCAAGTTGCAGATTTTGACATTTTTTTGCAATTTTTCGCTCCACAAGCTCCGGTTTTCTTTCATACTTTACTAAGATTATTGCTAAACCTCAAGATTCTTATTTTTGACCAACTTCAAGCCTAGAAACATCAAAACTTCAAGCGGAGATTATTTATTTACAATGCATTTATTTAACGTCTTTGCCATGACATAGCCCCGCTTCCGTCAACCTTCGTAAATCAGAGTTTCCAATGTTACGTTGTCGAATTCTCCCGTGTCAAAGCCTTCATAAAATGGTTTCAAACAGTGCCCATTCACTTTGAATATTTGATTTGTTTCCAAACTCTTAATTTCAACCGCACCGTGATTAAACAGTTTTATAACAATAAAAGGTCCGTGCCATCGAGATCACAATTTTCCCGGGAATATCTTTAAGCGTGAATGATAAAGAAGAACTTCTTGACCCGGAATAAAGTGTTTTTGGGTTATGTGCTTGTCATTAAATGCTTTTTTCTTCTCTTTGCATCTTTTGAACCTTTTAATTATCTTCTTCTTGACCACTTCCATCAATGGAGGACTCAATCTTCTTAGAGCCTATGTCTTAGGCTTGCAATCATCTTCCATAAGAATCTTGTGTGTGCATACATTAGGGCTTATACTGTTTATTGGCTCAATCACATCAACCCGGTACAATGGAGAAACGTTGCTGGGGTACCTCATTGCTTCAAAGATGTTGAAGTGAATGGTCTCTCCATCAAAATCCATAGTAATTTTCCCTTTATGGACATCAATGATCGTGTGAGCGGTATTCATGAAAGGTCTTCCAAGGAGGATCATAGATGATTTGGAAGGAGTCTTCTCTTCAAGATCAATGACATAAAAATCCGTGGGAAAAACAAGGTGATTAACTTGTACTAACACATCCTCCAACACTCCTCTTGGAGACATACTTGACTTGTCCGCTAATTGAATGATTACTCCGGTTTCTTCCAAAGGTCCAACATTGAGAGATTGAAAAACCGAGTATGGAATCACATTGATTGAGGCTCCAAGATCTAACATGGCACTTTCGACATGCAAATCACCAATGGTACAAGGAATAACAAATATTCCTGGATCCTTGCATTTGGGAGGTAACTTCTTTTGGATAACCGCAGACACATTTGCATTGAATTGAATCTTCTCATTCGCCTTAAATTTCCTCTTATTGGTGCACAAATCCTTAAGAAATTTGGCATAGCGCGGAATTTGCTTTATGGCATCCAATAGTGGAATGTTGATTTGGACCTTGCGGAAAGTCTCAAGAAACTCTTTCTCTTCCTCTTGTTTCTTTGAGGGAGCCAACTGGGAGGGAAAATATGGTGGTATGACCAATGGCTTGATGGGTTTGTTGGAAGATTCAGGTTGGTCAATGTTTGGCACAATCGGGTCCTTTGGAGTAGCTACACTTTTCGGAGGTTCAACAATAATAACTTCATCTTCTTCTTCTCTTGAAACTCTTTTAGGGTTTCTTTCTCCAAGTGTTTTCCCACTTCTTAAGTTTATTGCACTCACATTGGGGTTCTTCTCGGTTTGAGAAGGAAGTTTACCTCTTTGTACCATCTTGTTGAGAGCGGTGGCCAAATCTCCAATTTGTGCTTGAATGTTGGAGAAAGTGTTCTTGGTCTCTTGTTGAAATTGGGTTTGGCTTTGAGCAAGGGAGGTGACGAGTTCTTGAAGGCTCATTTGATGGTTACCACTTGATTGGCCTTGTTGTGGAGGTTGTTGATAATTGGAAGGGTTATAAGAAGTTTGTGGATATGGAGGTTTTTGGGAAGGATATTGTGGATGTTGGGGTCTCATCATAACATGTGGTGGGTTTTGCTTTGGTGGGTATGGCTTGGTGGGGTTATTCCTCCAATTTGGGTTGTAGTTATTTTGAAATCCCATGGGTCTTGGTTGACCTTGATATCCTCCCATTGCATTCACATCCTCCGGTTCACTTCCAAGAGTGGGACACATATCCGTATAATGGCCCGTCATGGCACAAATACCACACACCATCAATTGTTGACCACTTCCCACCACCATTTGACTTAGCACATTAGTCAAATCCAAGAGCTTTGATTCCAAGTGTTGGGTGTTGCTAACTTCACCAACCACTTGTGGGGAATTTCTCTTCATTTCATTTCTAGTCCCAAAGTTCCTTTGATTTTGAGAAATGGTTCCAAAAAGTGATCTTATCTCTTGAGGTGTCTTGTTGAATATGTCACCACCACTTGAAGCATCAATCATCCTTCAATCTTTTTCATTCATACCCTCATAAAATTGTTGAAGAAGTAGTTGTTCGGGTATGTTGTGTTGAGGACAACTTGTACACAAGTTGTTGAATCGCTTCAAAAAATCATGAAAAGTCTCATTCTCCCCTTGACGAATCCCCAAAATGTCACTTCTTTAACTTGATATCCGGAAGGTGGGATAGAACTTTCTATTGAAGGCTTTGAGTAACTCTTCCCATGTGTGAATAGATCCCGGTGGTAAGTTGAATAACCACTCTCTAGCTTTATCTACCAAGGTGAGCGGGAAGGCGGTTAGCTTGAAATCATCCAATGTCACATGTTCGGGCAACATGCTAACACATATCATATGAAAGGACTTCAAATGCTTTTGAGGATCTTCTCTATCCAACCCATGGAACTTGGTAAGTTGATGTATGAAACTTGACTTCAATTCAATTCCTCGGTGGTTTGCGGGATAAATAATGTCAAGGGGTGTGTGAGTAACATCTGTCTCCATCATTTGTCTAAGTGTCAACTCTTGAGGGGGGGTTGGGTGGATTGGGGTTATTGGGATATTGTTTCATGTAATTGGTGTTGGATTAATGTCTAAGTCCATAACTATAATTGGTAAGACTTGACCCGACCCGACATGGTCCATTTGGGTTGCATGGCATCATGCATTTGGATAGACTATAATGAGAGAAATAACACTTAAGGTTGGTTAATATATTATAAGTTCTAATATATTAATAAGGTTATTTAACTAGTATTGATCAAGAATTAATTTGGAATTAATTAAGTGATCAAAAGGAGACTAATTAAATATATGGGTTGATTGTGTAAATCATTCATTCTTATATATGTGGGCTTGTGATCCAAGATTCCTTATGTTGGACTAAGTCCATGGGGTGACCCATGGATACTCCATGGAGGTTAAAATCCATGGAGCATAAGGAATGGGTAAAGTTATGAGTTACATGGTGTAACCCTAATAGTCACTATATAAAAGAATCCCATGGCTCAAGAAATCGTACACTAATGTGTGAGTGTGAGGGCTAGACGATTTCAAGGAGTGTTCAAGTTTCTCTCAAGTTATTCCAAGTGTATTTGGTGTTGTGTGAACCATTTGAGGTGTCACACTTGGGGCACTAGGCACTCAAGCTTCATGAAGACATTCTACATCAAAGAGGTATGTATTCTATCTTGTTATATTTATTATTTTGTATGCTAGATTAGGATAATACCTTGGATGTTCATAATTGTATGCATAATAGAGAAAACATAGATCCAAGGTATTTAGGGTTGCATGTACACTTAGGAGTGTTAGAATGCTCATAACCCAACAGTGGTGTCAGAGCCTAGGCTTGTTTTCTTGTTATACTTGCAAAAGTAGCTGAAAAATCGAGTTGGATGCATATATTCGATTGTTTTGGCTGGAATTGGACTAGGAACATTACCCTAAGATGTTTTTGGACTTATAAACTTGTTTTTGATGTGGTAATGTTCATGCTAATCCAATTTCTAAGATAATTGTCATAATTTCAAGATTTGTATTAGTTTGTATGTTCATGCTAATTTCTTGAAGATTGATGATTTGAATTATCTTGTTCTTATGAGGTTCTTAGATTAATAGAAAAGTTGTGTGAAATAGTTGTTTTCAATCCATTTTAATCTAAGAGTTGATTCCAAAGTGTGTTTTTGTAACTTGTCCTCAAGTTATATGAAAAGTCACATTTAAGAATCATAAAACTCATAAAAGTTGGCAAAGGTTACAAAATGAAGAGTATAGTTCTAATTAAATGGTTTTATGACTCCATAACTTGTCCTTAAGTTATGGAGGTTCAAGAGTCTCTTCATTAAATTAAAAAAAAAAAGTGTAACCTTAATTAGTTCCATAAGTTACAATAAAAAAAAGTTATTTTTTTTTATTAATTAGTTTAAAGTCTTCCATAACTTGTCCTCAAGTTATGGAACTTGAAGAGTTTTTTTTTTAATTAAAACTACTTTAAACTCATAAGTTATGGAATTAATTAGTTTTGAATAGTTTCAAAACTTGCCCTCAAGTTTTGGAATTTGAAAAGTTTTCACTTATGAATACTTTAATTCCAAGTTAGCCCTTAGATTTTTAAAAGTTAAAATTCAACCCTTATACTTTATAATATTATAAGTTAATAATATTTATATATATGTATAAGAGTAAAGTCAGTCTTACCGTTAGTAGGCCTCATTCACGAAGCCGGTCTATAAGGGGGGTATAAGGTTACTACCTATAAAATGGCAGTTTAATGGGTGTCTCTCACCCACCGCTTCCTTGACTGGTGGAGGGTCGTTAGCCGAACGGGTAGGACAAGGACTATAATTCTCCTTTCATTAAAAGTATTAATGATAAATACTAAGTAACTAAACTCTTATTAATACCCAATCTTAGTTACTTAGGAAAATGTGAATTTGGTGCTAACCCATGAAATTACACTTTGCACTTTGCTTAAGTCGTTAGTGGAGCGTGTGTGGTTAACCGGCACACTAATCTGGACTTAACAAGGTAGGCAAAGGGTAACTTAATATTTATCATAGTATCGGTGGAGCGTGTGTGGTTAACCGACACACTGATTAAGGGGTAAATATTAAGGGTACCAAGTATATTTGCATGGTTATTCACACCTTGTTTTGTGATCCTCGGCATCCCAGTCACAAAACCTGAAGGGCACACTCGAGATTGAAACATGCCTTTGAACAGTTCAATGAATCTCAAAGATCTAGGACTTTCAAATCCAATTAAAACCTAATAAATTATTTCGTTTTTCATGGTGGAAATTGGTGAATTGTCATTCACCTACCTTCAAATATTTTATAGCTTGGATTACGGCATCCCTCTTCTAAGTTATAAAATAGTTTGTTGGGTCCTAGCCTTAATATTTCATATTGGGTGTCATATTAAGGACTTTAAATCAACTATCTTGAATATCTCCCAAAAAGATGTCTGGTCTAGACATTTATGATCTTCCCAAATCTCTTGAAACAAGCTTTCCTAAATGAAGATGATGTCCCATGGATATCATACTTCTTTCACCTCCTCCAATTATTCTCCCTAACCCACAAGTTCCTAAAAAGTTTAAGGTCACTCAAGCCCTATTGGCAAGGCAAGGTCTAGGTGTGATCACATCTTGGAGATGTAGTCACATATTGACAAGCCGGGAGAGTTGGGTGTCAAAGTCTTGAGAAAGTTGGTGGCTCAACTACTTTCTAAGTCACATAGTGAATTCTTTTGGGAATCCTATGAAACAGACTAAGACAAGACCCTTAATGATCTTATCTATTTGCTAAGATCAACTTCCTAAAACGCTATGGACATTGACAATGATGACATTGGATATCCAGTAAAGCTCTCTCTTCCCAATGGAAAGGGATCGGCCATAGTCAACTCGGTTGACCCAATGGTAAAGAGAGAGGCGAAGTCTGAGATAGTCTCATTATCAAGGGTCCATAGGTAACTATTGCCAAAGGAAGGGGCATTGGTTACGAAGCTGCCAAATTTACCTAAGGATGTTAAAGTCAATAAGTTTGGCTTTACTTCAGGTAAAGTCCATTGTCTAACTCTATTAAGTACATGCTGATTCTGATCGCGAAGATGGATTTCAATCGCATGGTTCGGTGATCAGAATTTTGGGCTATTACTTAAGAGTTATGATATTTATATTGCTTAGGAATAGATAACAACAAGGTTTTCATATGGATTGTAAGGATAAGTTTTTCCGCAAAGTTTTAAAATAAAAGAAAAAGGTTTTGATTTTATTTATTTTAAGTATCCTTACAATGGCATTTGTGAAAAGTTGTTGCTTATAAGATTCCATTGATCGCAATATTGGAAAAATGGATTTGATTCTTTTGGTTGTGGTAGTGTCTAATATTACCAAATAAGGAAAGATTCTCATCACCCAAGGTTCAATTGGACCGAAACTTGGAATCATGCAAGTTGTATAGTATGATGAATGAGAACTTTCAGCTTAGAAAATTAAGACTAATTCCTTATGTGAATAAGGAAAGGACTAAGGGATCGAGTACACATTCTTGTGCACTGGTCAAGTCCACCACAAAAGATCAAGAAGACTATTCGTCATGATTTACTTAAGTTCAGTAAATATGGTTATACTTATAAGTTTATGTATAAGTCTGTAGCATTGGAGAAGTTTCAATGTGAGACAGAACGAATAAGAAGAATCAAAGTATGGCAAAACGATAAAAGTTTCTCAAATCTGAAAAGATGGGAGAGTACTTTAGTATCATGTTTATGATCATCTTAATGATTAAGATACCATATCACAATTGGTCCTCTAAAGTCATCTTAGTGCATTCTTATGACTAAGAAGAGGAGTCATGAATTGTTGAAATGGTTAAATCAAAAAGATGAGTCATACTTCGTTCCAAAACAATTCTTAGAGTCATACTCCAAGATTGTAACTTGAGTGACATATCTTAGAGAGGGTTTGTTAACACTAGTCAAATGTAAGAGTAAAAGCTTATCTACTCTTGTACATTTGAAATTGGTAAGTTGTGATGTTTTGGATAAAACAGAGACCAACTTAGGCCAATTGTGTAAAGTGTTAGTCTTGATAAAGAATCCGCACTATCTCTTGAATATTTGACAAGGGAGTCTTATATGTCAAGAGGACAGTGGGAGTCTTAAAGCTCTTGAAAGTTTCAAGACTTAATCAAGAATAAAACCTAAAGTCCTTCACTAGCACACGACTTGAGGTTTATAACCTATCGTGTTGAAATTTTTGTGCCTATTCAAGTTGGCTTTGCATAGGAGTTCTGAGAGTTCTCAATTGGTTGCACAACTACTTGGAAGCAATGGCAGGCACCTGAGCTGCCAAATGGCAAGAATTTAAGATTGCACAAGTTTAATCAATATGAGTTTGGATTTGTCACTAACCTTGTCTTGTGATTATGGTTTTGACAAATTCACATGGATAAGAACACATACACTATTAAATCTAAGTGTCATAAGGTTTCTCTCCGATTCATGAAAATGATGGTGAGGAAACACTTTCACTAAGTAGATTTTAGCTAGATAGCAATTGTGATATTTGCATTCTCAAAGTCGTTAGTGGAGCTTGTGTGGTTTACCGGCACACTAACTTGGACTTGTGAGAAGTGGCAAAGGTCTAAACAATTGACACTATGATTACGGCATCCCTTTTCATAGTTCTAAAATTGTTTAGACACACATGTCAGCTATCTAAGAGAGGTGTATGATTTTGATAAGGTTTTATCAAAACAATCTAGTATCAGAAATCTGAACTTTGGTAAGAAAGTCAGCTGATTTCTGAGTACATGTCAAAGCTAGTGGGAGCATAAGTGTTATGCTAATAATCATCATGTTAGTGGGAGCATGATAATTATGACAAAGGTTGCAAGTTAGCAATGTTAATTATAGAAAACAAAAGTTTCAATTCGTGAGGTTGCAGGGGTTGAAAAAGTTGTTTTGCTATAATTAAGGGAGAGGAAATTATACTTCATTTCAATTCTAAAAGATTAGATTGAGATTTTAATCGTATTTAATCAAGGATATATATATGAATTTCATGTTGGAATGGATTAACATAAGGAAATTCTATATATGGGTCCATTATTTGCGTTCTAAAATTCGATTATGATTACGACATCCCTTTTCATAATCTGAATTTTGAGAACTTGGTAAATTGAAATGGAAATATTATAGCAAAAGACTGGTTTAGTCTTTATGTGAGACATCATGAATCGTGTCCCATATGCTTCGGATATATGATCGATTACATGTGCTATATTCATCCTTTCTAAAATTTTCCAAATGCCTGGGGCATTATGAAGGGAAAAGGTCTAGAATTGGATATGACTAAAATGATTAAGCAATTGTCGAGGACAATCTAAGGTTTACCAAAGATTGGTTGCTCAAGGACAGTTGGAAGTATAATGTTAATTCTGGAAGGACCATATTGACATAATCTGTAAGGAGGCAACTCTTGTTCAGAAGTGATAGTCAAAATGGAATATTGAAATGTTTCAAAGTTAGAAATTATTCAGTCTGTGTAAGATTAGGAAACTTAATGAAAGAAGGATGTTTCCAAGGAGCTGATCTCCTTTGGAATGCTCTGTAATGATTGTTGTCAAGTCTTTCTGACTTCGTGCATAATCATTAAGAGGATCAATGCATATAAGTTCAGAATCTAACAAATTTCAGTAAATGGCATGAATTTGAAATTCTTCCATTTGCAGTAAGGATTTGGGACTGTGAAAAGAGGATCATTGGAGTGATGTTCAATTGATCTATTTTACAAAGTAAAGATCATAGACAAACATAGTATGAATACTTGGTGTATGGCATGACTAGTGTTTAGAAAACATAGTGTACATGCTTGGAGCATGGGACAACTATTGTTTTAAATTCAAGTATAAAGTTGATAAAACCGAAACAATGAATAATGAGTAATCAGTATGGTGATAAATAAAAGTGTTTATTTATATTCATAGGGTTTGATACCATATTTGATTCATTTATTCTTGTGTTTCACTTTGCATGTTTTGACTTCCAGAATAACTAAGTCGCTCTTCCTGAATGATTAAGTTATTCAAACCATCCACAGTCGGTCATATGTTGGAAGTAGATATGAATCAAGATTGTCATGGGTTGGTTTGTAGAGGTCCAAGTTGGTGGACAAAGTGGTGCTACAAAACTCATGAGTGCTCATAAGTTCTGAGTATTGGATTCAACCCGCGCTCATTTGAATCACTTCATGGATTTTATCATGAGTGATCATGAGACGATAATATCTTATATTCTTCAAACCTAGAGATATGAGTTGTTACTATGAGTTGGTTATACATTGATTGCACGAAAATGCATTGGTAACTCGATGTTATAAAACGTGCCTTTGTGTATGATTCAACAAGTAGTAGAACAAGCCATATGAGTCGAAGTTTATCCATTCCTTTTACCTTCGGGATAAAAGCGATATCTGTGGGCCCCTCGATGATTTAAAGATGATACATGTGAGTGCTTGGCCAAGCCAGGACTGATTTGATTTGTTCAATCAGTCAGTCATCATGAATCGGAAATCGGGAAACAACAAATGGACAGAGAGAATGATTGATAATCCATGTCTCAGTCCATATGATATCTAGAATGGAGGAATATATGATCCCTTATCTAATGGACAAGTCATTGACAAAGGTCAGAGTTCATCGACAAGGTCAGAGTTCGACAGAAGCTTTTGAGAGCTACGATTGCTGATCGGTTCCTGAAGTCATACGCAATAATAGTTTTAGACTTATCCAAGTGGGAGACTGTTGGATTAATGTCTAAGTCCATAACTATAATTGGTAAGACTTGACCCGACCCGGCATGGTCCATTTGGGTTGCATGGCATCATGCATTTGGATAGACTATAATGAGAGAAATAACACTTAAGGTTGGTTAATATATTATAAGTTCTAATATATTAATAAAGTTATTTAATTAGTATTGATCAAGAATTAATTTGGAATTAATTAAGTGATCAAAAGGAGACTAATTAAATATATGGGTTGATTGTGTAAATCATTCATTCTTATATATGTGGGCTTGTGATCCAAGATTCCTTATGTTGGACTAAGTCCATGGGGTGACCCATGGATACTCCATGGAGATTAAAATCCATGGAGCATAAGGAATGGGTAAAGTTATGAGTTACATGGTGTAACCCTAATAGCCACCATATAAAAGAATCCCATGGCTCAAGAAATCGTACACTAATGTGTGAGTGTGAGGGCTAGACGATTTCAAGGAGTGTTCAAGTTTCTCAAAAGTTATTCCAAGTGTATTTGGTGTTGTGTGAACCATTTGAGGTGTCACACTTGGGGCACTAGGCACTCAAGCTTCATGAAGACATTCTACATCAAAGAGGTATGTATTCTATCTTGTTATATTTATTATTTTGTATGCTAGATTAGGATAATACCTTGGATGTTCATAATTGTATGTATAATAGAGAAAACATAGATCCAAGGTATTTAGGGTTGCATGTACACTTAGGAGTGTTAGAATGCTCATAACCCAACAATTGGGAGGTTGTTGTTGGTAAGGTGGGTATGGGTATGGTTGGTGATTATACATTTGTGGTGGATAAGGTTGGTAGTTAGGGTATTGGTTGTAGGGAGGTTGTTGTTGGGGGTACATTGGGTTTTGGTACATTGGAGGTTGTTGGTAATTGGGTTGATTTGGGTAATGTACTTGTTGAACTTGAAAAGCATTGGTTTGAGGTTGGTTGTTTTGGTGGAATTGTTGGTTTTGTGGTTGTGGTGGTTGATCATTGGGTTGGTTTTGAGGAGGGGCTTGATTCCAAGGTGGCATATCAATGAGAGGTTCTTGTTGTTGTTGTCTTGGTTGTCGGGGTGGGGTATTGGCATCTTGATTGTTTGGGTTTAGGTTGGGATTGTGAGGTGGAGTGTGATCCGTGGTTATGTAGTTTTCAAACGGAATGTCTTCAAAGGAATGACCAATAATTGGAGAACTCGGCTCGGTGCCGGTATCACTTGAAGTGTGAACTTGATCTTCTATATTGATTAGTGGAGAAGAGGAAGAAGCTTGAACGAGTTGTTGTTTCTTTGCTTGTTTGGCTAACTTTTTCAACCTTTTTGCTTCTTTTTCAATTTCCGGATTGTAGAGTAGTTCACCGGTTCTTGTAGACCTAGGCATAAACAATCAAATAACAATAACCAAATTCCCCGGCAACGGCGCCAAAACTTGGTGGGATGTCAAGTCCACCAAGAAAATTACACCCTTTGTTTGCAAATAAAACGTAATATAATGGTAAAAAGGGATATCGCTCCTCGGGAAAATGGTTGTATTCAATCACCAGTGCAATCCAATAGAACTAGTGTAAATAAACTAACTAACTACAATTAAACTAAAGGGGGGGGGGTGTTATGATTGCTTGAAAACTAAAAGACTTGAATAACTAAAAACTTGCAATTAAGCAAGAAAGTGAGATGCTCAAATATTGGAGAGAATTGGTAAACCAAGGCAATTCAACACAATGAACATTTGTGTGTTTATCATTAGGATTTAACATGAAGCTTATCATTCACCCCAAATTGGTTATAGCAATCATGAAGCATGATATGCCAAGATTTCTCATAGGTAGTATGGAGGTTGGGGAAGCCCACAACTCACCTTCTTAATCAAAATCAAGGATCCAATTGAAGCAATTGAATCCAAGAAGTTGATTAGCCTTAAGAATGAAGAAATCCCCAATTCCTAGAGGATGTCAATGCTTACACATCCATAAAGGAGTTATGATTCATAAGCTAGAGGTGATTTCTACCATCATAAAGCCCTTGTTCTAAGTAAATTCAATGATTCAATGCTAAACCAAAGAAATAAACCAACAATTTCTTATTAAAGTACCAAGCTCATGATCAAAGCACTAAACAAGCATAGGAAATATGAACTAGAATCATAGACATAAGATAAATGATAAATAAGCATAAATCCTTCAAAAACCCACAAAAATTCAGAGGTTTTAGCCAAGGTATACCAAAATAGAGAGTTTAGCCACTCATGGCAATAGAACAACAATCACAAATGTCTAATTGCATAAAGAAACTACCAATAACTTGGAAAGATGAAAAGAAATGAGTCTTGAGCTTCAAAATCGCCTTCTCCTGGTCTCCGATGGTGTAAAATCGAAGTTCTTGCTGAAAGATCCAACCCCCCAAGTAAATGGTAAGCCAAATGACCAAAATGCCCAAAACTGGGCAGTTGCGCGGGTACCCGCGCACGTGAGAATCCACCCGCGCAAATATTGCTGGAATGCTATTGGCTCATTTTTCCTCCACTAACCATCCCACTACCCAAGATTCCCTTGGTCCCCTCCATATCCCACATGATTCAAATTAACCAATCATCTTTTAGCTTCAAATATGAATGCTCCAAGCCCAAAATAACAATCCATGACCCATCTTCAAAAGCCCACTTCATCCAAATCTTCAACTTTTTAAGCCCAAATCTCATTTGATGGATCCGTAAAGCCCAATAATGCATCGAGAAGCCCACTAAGCCCAACTCCAGTCAAACCGCAACCGCAATGAGCTCCAAAACCCTACAAAATATCTCATGCAAAATAGAAAGTACCCGAAACGATCCATGATAAAGAAAATAAAGAATATACAATGCAATACTAATAAAAAGAGCTAAAAATACTAAAATAAACTAATAAAAATAAGGAAATAAAATAAGTTATCATATGCGGCTCAACCCAAAACCGTCGTAACTTCAAACGGGCATAACTTCTTCGTTCTAACTTCGTTTTCGACGTTCTTTATATCCACGGAAAGGCGTTGAAGAGCTCTAAAACATTACCTAAATATCTTGGACTAATAACTTCTTGAACAAAAATCCATATTGCATGCAAGGACCCGGCCTATGACTTTTCCCTTTCTATCATTCGGCCCAGAACACAATTCAAGGGTAAAATATCTTAACTACCATTACCTTCTTCCACAAAGACTAAACTTTGCCTCCTTAAGGCCCAAAACCTTACACAATCGACTTCCAGTCCATGGCTCAGAAATGTCAGGAAACAGGATGTTACAAGAAGTCTACATGCAGCTACCTCAAGGCTATGGTCATCATTCTGATAAATTTAATAGTGAAAATTTGGTGTGTAAACTACAAAATTCGTTATATGGATTGATATAGGCATCTCGCCATTGATATGCCAAATTTTCATCATTCTTATTCTCTCAAGGATTTACTCAATCTAAATCTGACTATTCACTTTTCTATAAAGGTGAAGGGAAAACGTATGTTGCTTTACTTTTATACATGGATGACATTGTGTTGAAAGGTGCCTCAATCACTGAAATCAATACAATAAAAGAAAATTGAAGTAAGGAATTCAAACTTAAGGATCTTGGCAAATTGCAACATTTTCTTGGTTTAGAAATTGCAAGATCTTTCGAGGGCATATTCATATCACACCGATAATATGTGTTACAACTATTGGAAGACACTGGTCTTTTAGTGGCAAAACCTGTTCAATATCCGATGGATTCGGCTTGTAAAACTTCAAACTTTGAAGGTGTACCTTTAGTTGATCCAACTCGTTATCGACGACTCATTGTTCATTTGATGTATATAACCATTACACGACCTGACATCACATATGATGTCAATCGTTTGATCCAGTTTGTCACAAATCCACGAATCCCTGATTTACAAGCTGCCAATCATCTTTTGAAGTTATTAAAGCTCAATCCAGGTCAAGGATTGTTCTTATCTTCAAAATCATCTTTAAATATTCGAGCTTTTTCTGATTCTGAGTGGGCTGGATGAAGAGATACACGACGATATGTTACAGGGTTCTGTGTCTTCATTGGGGATTCCATGGTTTCTTCGAATAAAAAAAGCAAACCATTGTCTCCTGATCATCTATCTATGTAGAATATAGATCTATTGTTGTGGCTACCACTGAAATCATATGGTTACATCATTTGTTATCCAATTTTGGTGTTTATCAATAAGAACCCACTTTGGTCTTTTGCGATAATCAATCTACAATCCAACTTGCTTCGAATCCTACATTTCACGAAAGGATGAAACATATAGAATTTGATTGCCATTTTATCCGTGATAAGATATTGGATAAAACCATCAAACTTATGCCCATTTGTTCTTTGCATCATTTGGCCGATATTTTTACCAAGCCATTGCCTAGACACAAAATGATTTCGATTACTGTCAAGATGGCTTTGAACAATATTTTTCAAAGTCCACCTTGAGGGGGGATATTGACTAATTGTTTTCGTTATGGAAGTTAATGTTTTATTAGAGAGTAGTTAGTTTTTCTAATCATGGTTAAGTAAGTTAACTAGAGCTGTTAGTATTCAGTTAGGCTTATGTTAGCTTCTAATGCGTAGCTTAGTCTTTGTATATATTAACTAGTTTTATAGATGAATGAAGCAACGAAGACTTCATCTTTCATTTCTTTCTCTTTTTACTTTGATAATATGGTGGGTTGCAGGTCAAACCGGGAGGGAAAAAACATGTTGCGTCGACGACTTTGGAGGAGCTGGAGGGCTTTGTTACTGGCGCTGATGGTGGAGGCAGTGGCCGGAGAAGAGGGAAAGTGAGAGTAGGGCAAAATCCGTAGATGATGTTTTTTTTTAGTTCAGAGTTCAGATTTGTCGAGGAACACCCTTTAACATTCGTATATTTATAAAATTGCCCCAACTATTTAAAAAAAAAGAAACAAATTTCACTAACAGATTTTCCGACGGAATGAAAATTGCTGATTTCCTTTGGTAAAGCGTCGGTAAATTTTAATGGATTACCAACAAACATGTATAGTGTTGCTAAACCTTCGCAAAATTCGTCATTAAAATCCATATAATTAAGTTTTCTTAATTTGTCGGTATTCCGTCTCTGTTTCCGACGGATTTTTCCGTCGCTAAAATTTTGTCGGTAATACCCTATTTTCTAGTAGTGTCAATTTACTCGGTGCGAAGGTAACTAATAATGGTTACATTGGTGATAAAAGCGAAAAATCAATTCAATGCCTTATATAACATTATATATGCACGTACTTAAGGATTTTATTGGATCGGTTATGATCATGATGAAACCTTAAAAGTGTTCTATTTTGATATTAAAAAGCGAAAAATCAATTCAATGCCTTATATAACATTATATATGCACTTCGTTAATGATTTTATTGGATCGGTTATGATCATGATGAAACCTTAAAAGTGTTCTATTTTGATATTAGTACAAAGAATTGTTGAAAATGAAGACCATCTTGGGAAACATGGCAAACCAACGTTATGCATTCCATGACGAGCTCAAGGGAAGAAAATACCGTGAGGCTAGCTTAGACTACTTTACTAATAATCTCGGATGTTCATACTACCTTTATTGAAATATTTAAATGTATGCAATTATATTCAATAGGAGATTTTTATGAGTAAAAATACTTAAAATAAAAAATTAAATAACAAAGTTGTTCATTACGTTTTTTTATGAATTTTGAAAGAATGAACTTTAATAATAACGTTGTTAAGATATCATACTTTATTTTATAACTTAGACGGATGTTCACGCGTACTTAGGAAATAGAGATTTTGACTTCAACCATCTTGGATGACTTTCTTCCACGACGAACAAAATTCTCCAGCTCTTACGTATTATCACCCTTCTTCATTAGGTTAGAATAGATTGAATTGCGAAGTCTCGCAACGGTAAACGATTTGGAAGCCTAATTATATTTTATCTTCCTAATCTACCGTCGTTTATGAGAAAAACATATGTTTTTTCTTAACTAATCCACATTTAATCTCAACAATACCACCAGTTCTTTTTTTAATCAGATCAGTGGATGTAATTGATTGCACAACTACTAGTCAATTCTCTAGTTCCCTACATTTTGTGAAGGAACTTGAATGTATCCTAGACATAGCATTTTGTCATTTGATAAGCTAAAGTGATTTTTTTTTTTTTTTTTTTAATACGGAATTCCACCTTAAGGTTGAAGTTTGTGTAATGTGAATATATAAACACTCCCTTTTTGGAGTGTTTATCCCTAAATGATCACCACTAGCCAACCTTGGTGATTGCTTAAACAATGTTGGTGATTAGTTGATTTACCTCCCATTCTAGATCTAAGGCATACTAGACTTAACATTTGCAATTAATAAGTAATAACAGATGTTATCGTTACAGTGTATGGAATTCATCCTATTTGTATGATCACTAAATAGCTTCATGATCATACCGCGTAACCCATATAAACAAACTAAGGACAACAACAAATCACCAATTTATATGGAAAAATAGAGGAAAACTTCGAGATAGTTCATATAAAACTTCACATATATGTTGAATCAGAACATTGCCCCTCCCCAAATAACTTCACACAAAACCAAACCAAAGAAAAAGAAGTTTAAAATGACAAATGAATAATTCCAAACTCAAAATGGCTTTTGTGATTATTATCTTTTATATTTTATCAATTTGTTCCTCTTTACTTGGTTTCTTATTTTTAATCGTGGCCACCGCAGCTTCTTTCATTTCAAGCAATGCATCTTCCAAGCATTTGGCTAATACTTCAGGGTCAGGTACAAGATCTTTTGCCACTAGAAGCTGCATGTAAGCCGTTCCTGCGTAGCTCACCATGTGCATTGTAATCCCCTGTCAACATAATATTAATGAAGAAAATGGGTCAAACTTTCAGGCTTATAAATACATGTAGTGTAGGTAACTGGGGTCTATCGTGTAGGACAAAGCATACATTTTTTATAAAAGAATTTCTTTTTTACTAGAATATCGGGTGGGGTCCATTTGTAAATGGGGTTCATACATGATACACCCCACTTTTTACATAGTAAAACCGCCATGGAAGCACATATCTATAAGGTAAAGTTGAAGAAGTATACATGTGGTAAACTTGTTGAAGTCGTTTTCATGTAGTCCACTGGATGGTCGGCAAACATAACTTTCTCTTTTGGACCAACCATGTTCGAAATTGTGAACGTCGTGTTACATAGAATTTTGTAATTCAGTAGACTTGCATACTGAAAAAATGAAGTACAAACACAAATATGTTATAAGAAAAATGTTGAGCAAAATAGTTTGGCATAGGTACATGTCTTAAAGCAAATATATTACTACATATTCTATATAAAAGAATATTTGGATTTATATCTATCATATTACCTGATCCAAAAGTGAAAAAGTGCCTGTCTTTTATATATAAGTAAAATTTAAGATAAAAATTTATGTAATATTAATACAAAATCTGAAAAGAAATCACCTTTGCACCCATGATGGACATGATCAAGTACCCAAATTTGTAGGAAAAGAAACTCTCTAAAGAAGACTTTTTCTGGTCAATCATGGTTTTTGCCCTCCTCAAATACTCCAATGGATCCGATCTACTACTATAGTAGTATGCGGGTAACAACAACATTCCGAATTTGTTCCCCCATCCCATCGATTTATCTTGCATCATTTTAATCAGATCCTATAGAAAAATACTTTTCAATATAAAATTAAAATGCTATACTCATGTTAATTTTAAGTAATGTACATATATCCATATGGCCATATTATATTTCATTCATGATGGATCTAACAAGTAAATTAAAGTTTAAAAATAGTAGCTGAAATGAAATAATCCAAAAAACAAAGTTAAGAGGATTAACCTGATGTCCTGCTTGAGGTCGTAAATTGACCATGGCTAATCCGGTCATTCTCAAACCTTCATGTAAAGCTATAATATATATGGTTTAAATTATGATCATCTTTACATCTTCTTTAAAGTATGATAAACATATGCAAGTCAAAGATACTTACATTTTGGTGATCGTGTGTCCAGGTATTTTGATAGCCCAAATGATATTACCCCGAACAAAACGTCGTTTATTGTCTGCGTGATTGTATTATGTGTATAAAAACATTATAAAAATTATTAACAAGTTTAGAATTGATATGCTAAAGATATGTTTTAGACTATGTTTATCATAAAAAAGATTACATAATATGTTCTAATGGTTGGAAAAAACACCACAAATAGTCCTTATGACTTATGAGTGTTTTTTTTGCACAAATACTCATTGTGGTTTAAAAAACATGCACAGTTTGGTCCTTACCAAATATTGAACTATAATATTTTTTAGTAGTTGTCTAAAAAATTTAATTCACAACCAAACAGTTTTTTTAAGTTCTTTATAGATTTAACTAATATAATAATAATCAAGTTACCAAAAACCTCCGGCCTAACGGTATCAAGAGTTGACACCTTGACGGATAAGTGTCCATCAGCTAAAAGTTGAGGGTTTTAGTCCCGTCTTTAACATAAGTCGTAGACTTAGGAGTAGCACAGTGTATAAACCTTTCTAAAAAAATAATAATCAAGTTATATATATATATACACACATAGAAACAGGATCGGGTGATGACTCTTTTTAAAATGAGTACTCGTCAGGATACCATAAAAAATTAAAAAAAATTCTAAAAAAATACAAATCATAAAATCGAGCATAGTACTATATCGGAGAGAAAAAAATTTGGAATTTTTTTTGTATCATTAAAATTGAAGCATGGATCATTTTCATGATCCAAAAAACAAAATTTCCAATTTTTTTTCTCCCGGATATAGTACTATGCTCGATTTTATGATTTGTATTTTTTTAGATTTTTTTTTCAATTTTTTTAAGATGTCCTCACGGGTTTTCATTTTAAAAAGAGTCACCACCGGAATCAGAATCTATATATATATATATATATATATATATATATATATATATATATATATATATATAATGTTTTGTCTTTTGAAAACGGAGTTGTAAAAACCAATACAACCTATTTGTAATTTAGTTGGATCACATCTGAATTTAATTTAGACTATTTCAATTCATGTATTAAAAAACCAAAATTAATTTAAATTCAATAAATGGATCAAAAAATGTCTTGCTTTTTGAAACTGATCCAATTGATTTGTAATTTAGTTGGATCGAATCTGAATAGTGTAGACTATATAAATTCATATATTATAAAATCAAAATCAACTTAAATTTAATTGGTTGGATTTGATCGAACCGGTTCGTCTAAACTTTTTGGGTTGTCGCGGCAGATAACTGTGTGGATGCCTATTTGGGGATGGGTTAGGTAGACTTTTAATAAATAAATAACAACTAAAAAATTACAAGAAATGTATAAAATAAAAGCATCAAAAAAGATAAAACAAAATCTTTTTGTTTATTTTTCTAATAAAGTTAGCCCTAACGAGAAATTGAAACTATAAAGGTTGTTTGTATCAAAAATAGTATAATGAGGACCTTTCATTGTACTTTTTGAAAATGACTATTTATCTAATTTTGTCTTTGTTATATTTATCGTTTTGTATTTCTAAAATTACACAAATATATGAAGAGCAAAATTTTTGAATATTAATAGGAAAACCAAAAATCGATTAAACATGTTATACATTTGAAAAGTGCCAAACTTTTGTCAAACTTAAACTACTGCCTTGCCTTCTTATGTATAAAAAAAGTTTTATATAATTTAACAACATTTTTTTTATATATTAGTAGTTAAGTATTTTAAATACTATTTAATGAGATACAATTTAAACTTTTCTCAGACTTCGACTATTTACCTTATTATCTCATAAACATATAAAGTTGTAACTATTATTTCCTTATAAATAATTAACTTTCTAAAAGATAAGATATGTAATGTACTTTTATGAGATCATTTTAACATATTTTGGTAAAGTATCAAATTATATATATATATATATATATATATATATATATATATATATATATATATTGATATATATATATATATATATATATATATATATATATATATCAATTCTAACATCCAAATCTTTTTTTTGTTAAATCACCTCTCTTGTTATATATTATAGTTTGAAAATTATTTATAGCAATATAATTATAAATTATAAGTTATATTTTTATCAAATATTACTATATATACAGTTTTAGAAATCTTAACAATATTCTATTTAGAATACAATACAAAATAATATAATTATATATAATACCTTTTTTTATAGAATATTACTACATTCATATATTCAAAATATCAACAATATTTTAATCGAGATATTCAACTTATAAACATTTTTCTTAATTGGATCCTAAAATTCACAAAAACAATTGCGTTTATTTTTCCTTTTTTTTAAAAAAATCATATTGATTGTTTTATAGGCTTATAATGTATGTTTTATGGGTGTTTGGAATTGCTTCTTTAAAATAACTTATGTTTATTTGTAAAAATGTTTATTAATTATTCAATGTTAAATTGGAAGTTAAAAAAAAGGTTAGAATTAATTTATCGGGCTTCAAAATGAAATAAGTGTTTGTAAAATCTTCTTATCCGAACATTAAAAATGTTTTATTACCAGTGGCATAGCGAAAATGCGAAAGAAGTCAATAAACACTTCAAATAAACAATATCAAACAACACAAAATCCTTTCAAATAAAAGTATATATATATATATATATATATATATATATATATATATATATATATAAACAAAGAAAAAACACACTAAAAACTTCATGTAGCCAACTTACTGTTTTAGGTATGGATTTCTTGACGAGTTTCATATCGTCAATCAAAAATTTTGCAGTCACCAATTTCCTTGGCCATAGCTCTACCCCAGCTCCGCCACTGATCACTGTTGTCTCATCTCGAACCCACAAAACTCTTGCTATGAAATCAAAAACAAACACCAACGTGAGCCATATCACCTTCAACAACCTCCACAATATCCATCCAATGGCTTCTTCCCCGCTATGTTTGTTTCTTGGGTCAACAACATAATTCATATTGGGCATTGTCTCCGGATCATCTGCTTTCCGACACATTGCCATAAAAAACGATAACATGGAGATCCCATCTCCGAGCGCGTGATGAGCACGAACCACAGCGCATTTATGAGAAGTCAATAGATGGAGTTCCCATAAAGGCTTGTCAGTGGCAAGTGGGGTTGACACAGCAAGATCAGCCATGTAGAGATTTGCTGCGTCCTCGTCGTCAGTGGCTTCTTCAACGGGGTCATGACGGACTACGACGTGACGATCTAAGTCGATCTCTGTTTTTCTCCAGTACTCTCGACCATTTTTGTCGACGATCAAGACACTAGATAACCTTGGGTGTTTCACTAACATTGAATCTGCTATAACGGATTTTATGGCCTCTATTCGAAGTGGTTGTTTAGTTCCTAAGCAGCATAGGACGACTATGTTCGTTTCCGGCTGGATAAACAACCGTCCGGCCGGCGTCAATGGCTCGTCTGTCTCCATGGTCATTTTTGTAGCTTGCCTTTCTTTATTGCTTCAACTTTGTATCTTTGTTTCCATAGTCATTTTTGTAGCTTGTCTTTCTTTATTGCTTTCAACTTTGTATCCTTTTATAAAGGTTTTAAATGTGAATGAGCATATTAGTTACAACCACCCACCTTCTTGTTTGAATTAGTTGTCAGTTAATACCTTCAAGTTCAGAATATTTCATCTTTTTGATACCTGATCATCATTTATAGTTATCCACTTAACTATTAATATTTCAAAGAAAAATAGAACATACGTACCCACCTTCTTGTTTGAATTAATTGTCAGTTAATACTTTCAAGTTCAGAATATTTCATCTTTTTGATACCTGATCATCATTTATAGTTATCCACTTAACTATTAATATTTCAAAGAAAAACAGAACATACGTACGATCAATCATCAATGCACACACCAACTTTGTATCTTTTAAAGTATAGACTAAATTATATTTTTAGTATAGTTGATTGTGTAATTTATTTTGAAAACTTAACTTTGTCATTTATTAACAACCTAAGTGTTTTGTAAAATAACCGTTTATATATTGACCGAAACTATAAAGCTTTTTTGTATAATAAATATTATATTGAGGACCTTTCATTGTACTTTTTGAAAATGACAATTTATCTAATTTTGTCTTTATTATATTTATCGTTTGTATTTCTAAAATTACATAAGCATTTTAAGAGCAAATATTTCGAATATTAATATGAAAACCAAAAATCGATTCAACATGTTATACATTGGAAAAGTGACAAACTTTTGACAACCTTAAACAACTGCCTTGCCTTCTTATGTATCAAAAAAAAAAGTTTTACTGATATAATTTAAAAATATTTTTATTAAGTGTTAATAGTTATATAAGTTTTTTCAAATACTATTTAATGAGATACACTTTAAAATTTTCATACACTTCAACTATTTACCTTATAGTTTGTAATGCTCACTATATCATAAATAGATAAATTAGTAACTATTATTTTCTTATAAATATTTAAGATAAGATATATAATGTACTTTTATGAGATTATTTTAACATTTTTGGTAAAGTATCTATATATATATATATATATATATATATATATATATATATATATATATATATATATATATATAAAAGTTAAATAGAGAACCATAATTATTGGTTCTCCAAGGAACCACCTAATTTTTTCAAGTTCTAGAGCTTATTCTTTATCGAAAAAAAAAACTAAAAATATCTAAATTCATAAGTTAACATTGTGAATATTAAATATATTTTTTCGGATTCACCATGTGAATTTAGATTCACATTATCGAATTTGATATTATTGGAAAAATGATAAAAAATTATGAATTTCTGTATTTTTAGTTTTTTTTTTGATAAAAAATAAGTTCTAAAAGTTGAAAAAAAGATTGGTTCCTTGGTTAATTATGGTTCTCTATTGAACCTCACTATATATATATATATATATATATATATATATATATATATATATATATATATATATATATATATATATATATATATATATATATATATATATATATATAAGTTCAAATTGCACTTGATCGATTTTTGACCAAAACAATTTGACGCACACCATGGGACCGTGATGTTCACAATCGTTTGAGAATCATGTCTACCCAACAGACCTTATCCTCTTCCTCAATTCCTCCTATTTCCTCTGAATACCTTCCTCCATCCCCATGTGGAACTCTCAAGAAAACTTCTGAGGCACCGAAGAAAAACACCTCTTCGGTTGCTACCCAAGAATTTCAGGATCCTCCTGTACTGATTTCCAAAAACGAGCTCTTCGCTATGATGAAGTGATTGGAACGACAAGTCACTCAGCAGGAGGAGGACAACAAGACGGTACTCAAGGAAATGGAGAGAATGAGGGAGAGATCCACAAACCCCAAAAAGCAGCACCTTCGATCTTGCAGACCAAGATCCTGAACTTTAACAATACAAGATCCTCAGGAAACCGCCACGAGATAGGATCCTCAACACCGGCCTCTGCTCCTGAGACTTCAGAAATATGAAGGATCCTGAATATGATTCAGGGATCCTGCCCTTAACAACAAGTGATCAACAAGAATCTAAGGAGTGCTACACGACCACAATGAAACCTTCAACGGTACCACGATAAGCATAGCAATTAAAGAAGGGGCATGTGGTGTGCTAGAAACAAGAGAACAGGATGTGAAGGAAGTGCCCCTGAACCTCGAGGATCCTGAAGTCAAAGTCCTCATAGGATCTTCATTACCAGAGCATATCGAGCAAGAACTAATAATGTTCCTAAAAGATAGAAGCAAAACGTTCGCTTGGAAGCATGAGGACATGACAAGTATATACACAAATTTTATAATTCATAAACTAGCATTGATCCTTCTTTTAGACCAATACCCCAAAAAAGAAGGAAGTTTGCACTAGAAAGAAATCAGATCATCCAAGAAGAAGTAGAAAAACTTCTTAAAACATGGATGATCAAGGAAGTGAAGTTCCCAAGGTAGCTAGCCAACGTGGTCGTAGTGCAAAAGAAGAATGGCAAATGGAGAGTATGTGTGGATTATACGAATCTTAACAAGGCTTTCCCTAAGGATCCTTTACCCTTGCCACACATAGATTCCATGATAGCTGCCACAGCTGGCCATGAACTGCTAACGTTCATGGATGCATCAGCAGGGTTCCAACAAATTCAAATGGAACCTTCTGACCAGAAGGATGCTGCATTCATAACCCTACCATGTATATATTACTATACTGTTATGCCATTTGGTCTTAAAAATGCAGGTGCAATATACCAAAGGCTAGTTACCTAATGTTCAAGGATAAATTAGGCGACATCACATGGTGGTCAAATCAAAGAAAGTTGAAGATCACCTCAAGGATCTTGAAGATGCCTTCAACATACTAGACAAATACAACATGAAGCTGAATCCTTCCAAATGCCATTTTAGAATAAGATCAGGCAAGTTCCTTGGATACATGGTGACTAAAAGAGGAATATAAGCAAGTCCAGAGCAAATAAAAGCCATCATCGATTTAAGATCCCCATCCTCGACAAAGGTTATACAGAGAGTAACAGGAAGAGTAACAGCTCTAAATAAGTTCATCTCAAGATCCCCAGAGAGGTGTAAACCTTTCTATGACATCTTGAAGAAGAACAAAAGATTTGAGTGGACTAAAGAGCACGAAGATGCTTTTCAGGAACATAAAAATTATTTAAGTTGTGCACCCTTGCTGGTGAAACCACTAGATGGGAAACTACTTCTCCTTTGCCTTTCATAATATTTCTAATGTCGTAAGTGTTGTTTTAGCCAAGGATCTCAATGGGGACCAACATCCCATATACTATGTAAGTAAAGTCTCCTGGATCCTGAGACAAGGTATTCCCATCATGAAAAAATATTACTTGCATTAGTAACTGCTTCCAAAAATTTAAAACACTATTTTGAAACACATACTATACATATGAGAACTAATTACCCCATCAAGAATGTTATGTGAAAACCAGAGATGTCAGATAGGATGGAAAAGTGGTTCGTGAAGCTAAGCACATATGACATCAAATATGAACCAATATCAACAATAAAGTCACAAGCACTAGCAGACTTTGTGGCTGATTTTAGTGATGATCTACAACCTGAAGCAGAGTTGGAAAACAAGGAACTCCAAAAAGAAGAAAACATGGGAAGATGGACGCTCTTCACTTATGGATCCTCAAACTTTAGAGGAACAGGCCTAGGGATCATATTAACATCGCCACAGGGGGACATCATGCCCCAGGCAGTCAGTTGTGAATTCGATGCAACCAACAGCGAAGCTGAATACGAAGCATTGATCATGGGATTACAACTAGCCAATGATCTTCAAATCAAGGATCTTTAGGTATTCGTTGACTCCTTTTTATTAACTAATCATTTTAATGGATCCTATGCAGTAAAAGGTGAAAGTCTAGCACTATACCTCCAAATCCTCAAAAATTCGGCCTCCAAATTCGAAGCTTTCAGCCTAAGCCAAGTTTCTAGAGAAAAAAATATTGAGCAAGATGAACTAGCTAACCTAGGATCTTACCTTAGGATCCCGCCATAAGTTAGGATCCCTATAACCCATATATTGATCCCGATTATAGAAGACCCCTCCAAAAAACCAGATGATCCCAATCACCATGAACAAATAACCAACATGGAATTAATCGATGATCGTGACCTGATAGCTTATTTTATTTCCTTATTTTTATTAGTTTATTTTAAATTTTAGCTCTTTTTATTAGTATTGCATTGTATATTCTTTATTTTCTTTATCATGGATCGTGTCGGGGGCTTTTTATTTTGCATGAGGAATTTTGCAGGGTTTTGGAGCTCATTGCGGTTGTGGTTTGACTGGAGTTGGGCTTAGTGGGCTTTCGATGCATTTTTGGGCTTGGCGGATCCACCAAAGAAGATTTGGGCTTAAAAAGCTAAATGCTTGGATGAAGTGGGCTTGTGAAGATGGATCATGGATTGTTATTTTGGGCTTGGAGCATCCATATTTAAAGCTAAAAGATGATTGGTTAATTTGAATCATGTGGGATATGGAGGGGACCAAGGGAATCTTTGGTAGTGGGATGGTTAGTGGAGGAAAAATGAGCCAATAGCATTCCAGCAACACTTGCGCGGGTGCAATTTCCGTCGCGCAGGTACCCGCGCAACTACCTAGTTTTGGGCATTTTGGTCATTTGGCTTGCCATTACCTTGGGGGATTGGATCTATCAGCTATCACTTCGATTTTACACCATTGGAGACCAGAAGAAGGTGATTTTGGGAGCTTGAGGCTCATTTCTTTTCATCTTTCCAAGTTATTGGTAGTTTCTTTATGCAATTAGACTTTTGTGATTGTTATTCTATTGCCATGAGTGGCTAAACTCTCTATTTTGGTTAACTTTGGCTAACAATGTTTGTGGGTTTTTGAAGGATTCATGTTTATTTATCATTTTATCTTATGTTTATGGTTCTAGTTCATATTTCTTATGCTTGTTTAATACTTCGATCATGAGCTTGGTACTTGAATGAGCAATTGTTGGTTTATTTCTTTGGTTTAGCATTGAATCATTGAATTTACTTAGAACAAGAGCTTTATGATGGTAGAAATTATCTCTAGCTTATGAATCATAGCTCCTTTATGGATGTGTAAGCATTGACATCCTCTAGGAATTGGGGATTCCTTCATTCTTAAGGCTAATCAACTTCTTGGGTTCAATTGCTTCAATTGGATCTTTGATTTTGATTAAGAAGGTGTGTTGTGGGCTTCCCCAACCTCCATACTACCAATGAGGAATCTTGGCATATCATGCTTCATGATTGCTATAACCAATTTGGGATGAATGATAAGCTTCATGTTGAATCCTAATGATAAACACATAAATGTTCATTGTGTTGAATTGCCTTGGTTAACCAATTCTCTCCAATATTTGAGCATCTCATCATCTTGCTTAATTGAAAGCTTTTTAGTTATTCAAGTCTTTTAGTTTTCAAGCAATCACAACACCCCCCTTTTAGTTTAATTGTAGTTAGTTAGTTTATTTACACTAGTTCTATTGGATTGCATTGGTGATTGAATACAACCTTTTCCCCGAGGATTGATACCCATTTTTACCATTATATTACGTTTTATTTGCAAACAAAGGGTGTAATTTGCTTAGTGGACTTGACATCCCACTTCCTTAGGATCCTATTTGTAACAACGTAAATTTCCAAAACAATTTTTCATTTTTAAAACATACTTTTATTCATAAGGTACTATCAAAACATAATGTATCCAATGTTATCATAACAAAACATATCCCAGAATCTCAAGACATAAACTTCATGAGTGTGTACGGATCATGCCGGCGCCTTCCCGCGATCCTCGCTAGTACCTGAAACACATAACACAACAACTGTAAGCATAAATGCTTAGTGAGTTCCCCAAAATACCACATACAACACATACGCCTTTCCAGGCCATAACTCTGTAGGATCTTCCGATCCATGTGTCTCAGGGGACTTCCGTCCCGAATCCTGGTAGATCTTCCGGTCCTACCCGTATCGACCTTCCGGTCTGTAACCTCTTGACCTTCCGGTCCATATCATCTTGACCTTCCGGTCCTTATCATACATAACATACATAACACATACATATCACATAACAACATACAACTCATACATCTCAGAGCATATAAGACCTTCCGGTCACACATAGGTACCCTTCCAGGTACAGTATAGTGAGAAGACTCACCTCGATGAAGTCGGATAAACTCTCGTGCTCAACGTCCCGACCTAGCCTCCTCCTATTATTCAATTAACATCCCCGATCAATATGCTCTTATAGTATCATCTCTAAAGATTGGGTAGAAGGCCATTCTACCCCTCTCTGAACTCTCTGGAATCAGTCTTGACCAGAACCCTAAAGTCAACGAAAGTCAACGGTCAAACTTTGACCCGACTCGTCGAGTGCACATGGGTGACTCGGCGAGTCCATGCGGGTCCTCTGAATCCTTCTAGCCTCTCTTGGCTCGTCGAGTCATCCTTCCACTCGACGGGTTTCTCCTATCACGAATCGCGGGGCCACCCCGACTCGACTCGTCGAGTCCACTTATGGACTCGGCGAGTTGCTTCCATGTTCTTACTCAAATGACCTTCTAAGGTTAGATCTGCTTCCCTAACTATCAGATCTACCCTTTAAGTGCTCAAATGTCACGTAAAGGTGCAACCTTTACGTGCATGCAACCTACATCAAGTCACAAATGGAGAAATAACTCTAAAAATGGCAACATAGTCTCCAATCTGTCATTTGCTTGCATAAAGCTGAGGGATAGTGACTCTATGGACCTCTCATGGTCCAGATCTGATGCTATTAACACAAAGGAGACCTCCTACTTACTAGATCTTACATATAATGGGGGTAAACACCCTAAAATCATGAAATCCATCATATCAACATGAAATAGAAAGGATTATACCTCCAGAGATGAAATCTCAAGATGATTAGCCCAGATCCAAGCCCCCTTCACGCTCTAGATTGGTGTTTCCTTCTTCCTTCTAGCAAAACTACACCAAAAGTGATGTATTAACCTCTTCTTGCTCTCAAACTCTCCTACTGCTCTCTCTAGGGTTTCTCTGGGATGAAGTGGCCGCAAATGGAGGCCATAAAGGCCTTTAAATAGGGCACAGACCCCGAGAATTAGGGTTTCCGATTACAGCGCAGACTCGTCGAGTCCACCCTTTCCGACTCGTCGAGTCCGTTCATTAATCCAGTCAGCACACACGCTCCTACTCGACGAGTCTACGCCTCAACTCGTCGAGTCCCTCCCTTTTTCTCAAAAGAATAAATGATCAAACATAATACCTGGAAATCCGGATGTTACAATTCTCCCCCACTAGAATCAGACTTCGCCCTCGAAGTCTTGCTCTGCAAACAACTCTGGATGCTGCTCCCGCATCTGCATCTCCGGCTCCCAAGTCAGCTCGGACCCTCTCCGATGGTGCCACTGGACTTGCACCAGGGACACCTCCTTGTTCCTCAGAACCTTGATCTTCCGATCCCGGATCGCGATTGGCCTCTCAACATAATTCAGGCTCGCATCCACCTGAATATCCTCCAGCGGCACTACTGCCGACTCGTCGGCTATACACTTCCTCAACTGAGACACGTGGAAGGTATCATGAATCTGGATCAACTCCGCAGGTAGCTCCAACCGATATGCTACCTTTCCCACCCTCGCGGTCACCCTGAACGGCCCGATATACCGGGGCCCCAGCTTGCCCCTCTTCCTGAATCGAATCACTCCTTTCCAAGGAGACACTTTCAGGAGCACGAAGTCTCCCACCTGGAACTCAAGCTCGGATCGTCGCCTATCCGCATAAGTCTTCTGGCGACTCTGAGCCGTCGACAACCTCTGTCTAACCTGTTGTATCTGCTCGGTCATCTGAAGCACTATCTCAGTGCTGCCCATCACGCGCTGCCCTACCTCTCCCCAGCAAATGGGAGTCCGACATCTCCTCCCGTACAGCAACTCGAAGGGAGGCATACCAATACTCGAATGGTGGCTGTTGTTATAAGAAAACTCAGCCAACGGCAGATACGTGTCCCAACTTCCCCCGAAGTCCAACACACATGCTCGGAGCATGTCCTCGAGCGTCTGAATCGTCCGCTCACTCTGTCCGTCCGTCTGGGGGTGGTATGCGGTACTGAAATGCATCCTCGTACCTAACTCCTCATGGAACTTCTTCCAGAACCTGGAAGTGAAACGTACATCTCGATCTGACACAATCGAGATCGATACTCCATGACGCGATACCACCTCTCTCACGTACAGCTCAGCCAACCTCTCAGCGGATGAGCTCTCACTGATAGCAAGGAAGTGAGCGTTCTTCGTCAACCGGTCAACGATCACCCAAATTGCATCGACACCCCTCGCGGTCCTTGGCAAGTTGGTGATAAAATCCATGGAAATCTGTTCCCACTTCCACTGGGGAACCTCAAGTGGCTGCAACTTGCCATGCGGACGCTGGTGCTCGGCCTTAACCCTGCGACAGGTTAAGCACCTCTCAACAAACCATGCAACATACCTCTTCATACAGGGCCACCAATAGTCTTTCTTCAAATCCAAATACATCTTAGTGGCTCCGGGATGGATCGAAAACCTCGATCTATGCACCTCCTCCATCAGAATGGTACGTGCCCCGCCTGCATACGACACCCAAATCCGACCTTGAAAGGTCATTAGCCCTCGGCTATCGGTAACGAACTCAGACACCTGCCCGATCACCCGCTCCCTCTTGCGGTTCTCCGGTATCACGACCTCTGGTTGGGCCTCCCGAATGGTGTCCAACACCGGAGTCATCACTGTCAGTCGCATACAAATGTCTCGAATCGGGGCACTCTCCGCCCTACGGCTCAGGGCATCAGCTACAACATTAGCTTTGCCCGGGTGGTACAGGATCTCACAATCGTAATCCTTTACCACGTCCAACCATCTCCTCTGGCGCATATTCAGGTTGGGCTGATCCATCAAATACTTCAAGCTCTTGTGGTCCGTGTATCTGGTACACTAAACCCCATACAAATAGTGACGCTAGATCTTGAGGGCGAACACCACTGCCCCCAATTCCAGATCGTGGGTGGGATATCTCGTCTCATGAGGCTTCAGCTGCCTCGATGCATACGCTATCACATGCCCCCTCTGCATAAGTACTGCACCCAACCCCGATATCGATGCATCACAATACACCACAAAATCCTCCATCCCTTCCGGGAGGGCTAACACCGGGGCTTCGCATAATCTCTAGCGAAGCGTCTCAAACGAGGTCTGCAGCTCTGGACCCCATGAAAAAGCAACACCCTTCCGGGTCAACCTGGTGAGAGGCACGGCGATCTTAGAGAAATCTCTGATAAATCTCCGATAGTAGCCGGCCAATCCCAGAAAACTCCTGATCTCGGTGGGTGATCTCGGCACCTCCCACCTCATAACCGCCTCAATCTTGGCCGGATCGACCAAAATCCCATCCTGGTTGACGAGATGCCCCAAGAACTGGACCTCCCGTAACCAGAACTCGCACTTGGAGAATTTGGCATAAAGCCTCTCCGTCCTCAATACCCCGAGGATCTCTCTCAGATGCTCCTCGTGCTGCTTTCTAGATCTCGAATACACTAAAATATCATCAATGAACACGATCACCGAACGATCCAACATCGGTCTGCACACCCTGTTCATGAGATCCATGAACGCTGCCGGTGCATTGGTGAGCCCGAAAGGCATCACCACGAACTCGTAATGCCCATAACGAGTCCTGAACGCTGTCTTCTGGATATCCTCATCGCGCACTCTCATCTGATGATATCCAGACCTCAGATCAATCTTGGAGAACCAAGACGCTCCCTGCAACTGATCGAACAAATCGTCGATCCTCGGTAATGGGTAACGGTTCTTGACCGTCATCTTGTTTAACTCCTGGTAATCAATGCACATCCGGTGTGAACCATCCTTTTTCTTGACAAAAAGGATCGGTGCTCCCCAAGGGGAACTACTTGGTCTAATAAACCCCTTCCCCAGCAACTCCTGAAGTTGCGAGGATAACTCCTGAATCTCTGGCGGCGCAAGGCGATAAGGCGCCTTGGCGATAGGCGCTGCCCCCGGAACCAAATCGATGCGGAACTCTACCTGCCTCTCGGGAGGCACACCCGGCAACTCCTCGGGAAAAACATTCGGGAACTCACGCACTATCAGAACGTCATCCATCGAACTTGGCCTCCAAACGGCCTCTCGTGTGTCCATCACATAGGCTACAAACCCGCTGCAGCCCTGTTGTAAACTCTGTCTCGCTCTGGCAGCCGAACAAAACGCTGACCCACATCGGGTACCCTCGCCGTACACCGTAAGTACTCCCCCACTAGGGTCTCGTATCGTCACCAACTGTCGCTCGCAGTCTATAACAGCCCCAAATCGGCTCAACCAATCCATGCCCACTATGACACATACGTCCCCCATTGCAATCGGGACTAGATCTATCAGGAACTCAACACCGAAGATCTCGAGTACACATCCTCGAACTACTTCCGTAGCATACACTGCTCGCTCGTCAGCTATAGAAACTCGCAGAGGTCGACTCAACGCCTCTCGTCGGATACTGATGTGTTGACTAAACGCTAAGGAAACAAATGACCGACTTGCACTCGAGTCAAATAACACCAAAGCAGGTACGGAATTCCCAAGAAAAGTACCTACGCATATCATAATATAAGCACAACACCTCATACTCAGTATAAATAAATGAAAGAATACATACCAGCCACGACATCAGGCGTTGCGCGGACCTCCTCCGCTGTCAACTGGAAGGCTCTCCCGCGACCCTTCGGTGCATCGACCTTCACCGACCGAACCTCAGTAGCTCGCACGGCGGCAGGGGCAGATCCCTGCGGTGCTCCCTGCGCTGTCCCCCGCAACTGCGGACACTCGGCCTTCTGATGGCCTGTCTGGTTGCAATGAAAGCAAACCATGAACCCCTTGCGGCAATCCTTGGCGATATGCCCCTCCTTGCCACATTTGTAGAAAGCACCCGATTGACACACCCCGTCATGTCCCTTGCTGCACTTTACGCAAGTGCGAACCTTCTGGCCTCCAGATCTAGAATCGGCGGGCTTTGCCCGCTTGGCTGCCGGCTGAGACTGTGCCGGCCGCTGATCCGTCCCCTGAGACTCGGCCTCCTCCCTGGCCCGAGTCTCCAACTCAATCTCCCTCTTCCGGGCATTTTCCTGGAGCTCAGCAAATGTCTGGTAAGTCGAGTTCGACACGAACTCCCGAATATCCCTCCTCAAAACGCCCAAATACCGGCTCATGCGTGCCTGCTCAGTAGACACCTGCTCAGGGCAGAACATCGCCCTCTCATGAAACTTCCTGGTAACCACAGTAACCGAATCAGTACCCTGCTTGAGGGTCAAGAACTCCTGAACCAACCGTTCCCTCTCCACTGGGGGAACATACTCGTCTCTGAACATGGTGGTGAACCTCTCCCAGGTCACCGCTGAAATCTCTGCAAGAGTGATGCTCGTCGTCATGAACTTCCACCAGTCCTTCGCTCCCAAGCGAAGCTGGTTCAACGCGAACCGTACCCTCAGATGCTCCGGACATGAACACGTGTAGAAGCATCCCTCGATATCAGAAATCCATCTCATCGCAGCAATCGGATCTTGCGTCCCATCAAACTCTGGTGGCTTCGTGTTGCTGAACTCCCGGAACAACAACGAGTCACCTCCCTGAGGCCTGGCAGCAGCCACAGCTGCAGTAGCTGCAGCAGCCGCAGCCTCAGTCACCGCTGCGTACCGCTCATCAAAATTCTCAATCAATGTGGTCTTGATAGACCCAAACATCTCCAGAATCTCGGCTCGAATCACCGCCGCCACCTCATCGTGGATCATCTGACGAAGCTCCTCGTCACTCACGCCGCTCGGCTCAGGTCTGTGACGTGTCCCAACCATGATGTCTCTGAAATACAACATAATAATATTAGAGACTCGCTCGAGCATACTTGCACTCGATAACTCAACCCTACTTGTTCCTTAGTACCCAAAGGATTCTTACTTAGAGTGCGCACTGCTCCGGTGTCTTCAGTAGTACGGGCCCTATACTACCGTCCACACCGCATCAGTATTCACCCTAAGTCTTCCTCCTTGGATCCCAGATCACAAGCACCCTACATCTCGCTGGCATCGGCTACCCTTCGGTAGACCTCTCATAAGCTCCTCACTGCTATCTACTCACTCTCAAGCATCACATAGCAGCAGAAATCTCCCTAGGCTAATGCATCACAAATCAGGCCACTCTAGTCCTAATATGAATACCTAGCCTACTCTAGCATGCATATCATAACTTATCTCATAGCACATAATATAAGGGTATTTTGGGAAATCACCGTTCGGGCGCTGGCTGATCGTACACACTGCTCCTTTCTACTTTTCTCAAAATCTTTTACTCTGTTAGAAAAATTGTTCCTTTTTATGAAAAACTTTCCGAAATCCTCAGTTTGAGTTCAGATACGCCCGAAGGTGCATCCGAATCCCTCAAACCAAGGCTCTGATACCAACTTGTAACAACGTAAATTTCCAAAACAATTTTTCATTTTTAAAACATACTTTTATTCATAAGGTACTATCAAAACATAATGTATCCAATGTTATCATAACAAAACATATCCCAGAATCTCAAGACATAAACTTCATGAGTGTGTACGGATCATGTCGGTGCCTTCCCGCGATCCTCGCTAGTACCTGAAACACATAACACAACAACTGTAAGCATAAATGCTTAGTGAGTTCCCCAAAATACCACATGCTGCACATACGCCTTTCCAGGCCATAACTCTGTAGGATCTTCCGATCCATGTGTCTCAGGGGACTTCCATCCCGAATCCCGGTAGCCCTTCCGGTCCTACCCGTATCGACCTTCCGGTCCGTAACCTCTTGACCTTCCGGTCCATATCATCTTGACCTTCCGGTCCTTATCATACATAACATACATAACACATACATATCACATAACAACATACAACTCATACATCTCATAGCATATAAGACCTTCCGGTCACACATAGGTACCCTTCCAGGTACAGTATAGTGAGAAGACTCACCTCGATGAAGTCGGATAAACTCTCGTGCTCAACGTCCCGACCTAGCCTCCTCCTATTATTCAATTAACATCCCCGATCAATATTCTCTCATAGTCTCATCTCTAAAGATTGGGTAGAAGGCCATTCTACCCCTCTCTAAACTCTCTTGAATCAGTCTTGACCAGAACCCTAAAGTCAACAAAAGTCAACGGTCAAACTTTGACCCGACTCGTCGAGTGCACATGGGCGACTCGGCGAGTCCATGCGGGTCCTCTGAATCCTTCTAGCCTCTCTTGGCTCGTCGAGTCATCCTTCCACTCGACGGGTTTCTCCTGTCACGAATCGCGGGGCCACCCCGACTCGACTCGTCGAGTCCACTTATGGACTCGATGAGTTGCTTCCATGTTCTTACTCAAATGACCTTCTAAGGTCAGATCTGCTTCCCTAACTATCAGATCTACCCTTCAAGTGCTCAAATGTCACGTAAAGGTGCAACCTTTACGTGCATGCAACCCACATCAAGTCACAAATGGAGAAATAACTCTAAAAATGGCAACCTAGTCTCCAATCTGTCATTTGCTTGCATAAAGCTGAGGGATAGTGACTCTATGGACCTCTCATGGTCCAGATCTGATGCTATTAACACAAAGGAGACCTCCTACTCACTAGATCTTACATATAATGGGGGTAAAAACCCTAAAATCATGAAATCCATCATATCAACATGAAATAGAAAGGATTATACCTCCAGAGATGAAATCTCAAGATGATTAGCCCAGATCCAAGCCCCCTTCACGCTCTAGATTGGTGTTTCCTTCTTCCTTCTAGCAAAACTACAATAAAAGTGATGTATTAACCTCTTCTTGCTCTCAAACTCTCCTACTGCTCTCTCTAGGGTTTCTCTGGGATGAAGTGGCCGCAAATGGAGGCCATAAAGGCCTTTAAATAGGGCACAGACCCCGAGAATAGGCTTTCCGATTACAGCGCGGACTCGTCGAGTCCACCCTTTCCGACTCGTCGAGTCCGTTCATTAATCCAGTCAGCACACACGCTCCTACTCGACGAGTCTACGCCTTAACTCGTCGAGTCCATCCCTTTTTCTCAAAAGAATAAATGATCAAACATAATACCTGGAAATCCAGATGTTACACTACTCGTCAGGATCCTCCACAGTACTCCAAATTTTGGATCCAGCCCATTGCGGAATATCTCCAAAATGGCACGATCCCAAGAGAAAAGAAAACTGACAGATCATTCAAGATGAGGGTCTCACGATTTATGATGATCCAATGAAGACTATACATGAAAGCCATGGCAGGCCCATACCTTAGATGCTTAGAAGATCACAAAGCTGTAGAGGTCCTAAAAGATATACACGAAGGAGATTATGGCAACCACACTGGGGCAGATCCTTATGCTCCAAAGCGTTAAGGACGGGATATTACTGGCCAATAATGAAAAAGGATGCTTTCTTGCATACCCAAAGATGTGATGCTTGTCAAAGACATATCAACATCCTTCATCAACCAGCAGAACCATTGCATTACATCGTTTCCCCTTGGCCATTCATGAAATGAGGAATGGATATAGTTGGCAAGCTACGAAATGCTCCTTGTGGAAAGGTGTTTATGTTGGTAATGACAGACTACATCTCGAAGTGGATAGAGCCTGAAGCCTTTGTTCAAGTACAAGACAAGGAAGTAGTCTATTTTATAAAACGTAATATCCTGACGAGGTTTGGGCTCCCTGCTGAGATCATATGCGATAATGTATCCCAATTCATAAGAAAAAGGACTAGAGACTTTTACACGAGCGGGGGGATTAAAATGGTAATGTCCAATCTTGTTCATCCCCAAGCTAATGGTCAAGTTGCATCCAACAATAAGATTATATTCAACAATTTAAAGAAGAGGTTAGATGAGAAGAAAGGAAGATGGGCAGAGGAACTTCCTTTCATCTTATGGGCATATTAGCCCACTTCAAAAATGGACACTGGACAAACTCCATACTCCTTGGTGTTTGGAATGGAAGTCGTGATCCCTACTGAAGTAGTAATCCCAACAACAAGATATTAATTGCATGATCAAGAGAACAACGATAGGAACCTAGACCAGGATCTTGACACTATTGATGAACTCAGGGATCTTGCAAAGATCCGCATTGTTGCTCATCAACAAAGGATCACTAAAGCATATAACAAGAACATCAAAGTCAGGAGGTTCCAGGTAGGTGACTTGGTACTTAGAAAAACGTTCCAAAATACCAGGGATCCAAATGTAGGGATATTGGCACCTAATTGGGATGTACCATATCTCATTGATTCAATAGCAGGAAAGGGAGCATATTTGTTAGCTACCCTTGAGGATAACATCTTGCCAAGATCCTGGAATGTCATCCATCTAAAAGCATACTTCATGTAAGTTGTATTGATCATTTTCAAACAAACTCAAGGTACACTCTCTATACCCTCTACTTTTATCTAATTCTTTTATTCTTCTTAAAACCATTACTAACTTAAGCATCGGAGCGACGTTATCCAAGCTAACTCCCAACCCAATCTAACGTTTTCTATGCGCAGTAACTCAAGGATCCTGACACACAAGGATCCTAACACTCAAGGATCCTGACACACAAGGATCCTAATATTTAATGATCCCAACGTAGTAAGATCCTAACGTTCAAGGATCCTAGCACTTAGGGATCCCAATAGATACATAATTATGTGATCTTGATGATTGCAATATGAAAGTATCCAAGTAAATATGAAAAGAGACTAATCATCTCTCCTACTATTAAGGGTACTTAATCCCCTCTAAGGCTTAAAGAGCTAATTACCTCTTTCATACGAGTTAAGGTTTCTACACCTCGCTTGGACGCATGAAATCTTATAATGGGATGTGAATAAGGGGATCATTTCACGCTTCAGCGACTTGGAAACCCTCTTATTTCTGAACATATGTTAAGAAACGTTTAAACATAAGGTTTATAACACTAACATGTTATCTTGAGTTGGGATCTTCCCCAGTAATTTCCTAAGGTTTATAACACTAACGTGTTATCTTGAGTTGGGATTTTCCCCATTAATTTTCTCAAGTTTATAACACTAACATGTTATCTTGAGTTTGGATTTAGCCCAGTAATTTGCTAAAATTTATAACACTGACGTGTTATATTGAGTTGGTATTCTCCATAATGGTTTGATAAAATCCATATACATTGTAATGAATCATGAAAAGTGAGCCTCTAGCAATCACAAGTAATCATGTTCCGATGTCAGCTGAGTCTGAGATGAGTTGAAGTTCCGAGATGAAGGGCAATTCCGATAATAGCAGTCTGTTCTAGCATTCAATGTATTTTGTCTTATTGTTGATGTAACAGTTCATGGGACTTTTCTTTATGTATATTTTGGATAACAGTTTGTCAAACATTGAGTATTATCCAGTCCTATGAATGTTTCTTAGTTTGTACCATGTTCCTACTTTACTATTTAAGGAGTGAATGTTTTCACCATTAATGTTCAAGTGAACAATTCAAGTTTTACACAAAGAATATCAAATATTCTCTTCACGTCATTTTCACTTTTCCTTCAAGTCAAATTTCTTTCACAACATTCTTCCTGTTCCTTAAATATCTTTGCATTGATTATACTCTAAATTTTCTTAATTTAGTATCTTGAATACTTTGTTGAATATCTTCTTCAAGTCTTAACTGGTATTACCATATTCGACTGGAACATTCATTAAGAGCAGACGTTGATCTTAAATATTAACTCAAGGTTTGAGTTTTCAAACCTTGTCCTTGCGTATTGATTATTTGTTCTCATAGTTGGTATCAGAGCTTGAGTAGTTTTCCTTTGAATCCATAAGAACATATTATAGTTGATTTGAAATTACCTTGGTATTTCAGTCATTTTTGTGTTCAGGATAAAAGTTCTTCTATATACCACTTCTGATCTAATATCTTAACTTCAATGGCTGCTCCTAATTCTTAACAAATTTATTCAATGCAAATAGCAAATAGCGCGGGTTGTCCTTCTCGTGCCCCACTACTAGTTGTTGAAGAGTATGATCACTGGAAAGTCAGAATGGAAAGATTATTACTTGGTAAGGAAAAAGGTGAAGAAATATGGAGATCCGTGAAAGAAGGTCCACATGGTCTGGTCAGACAAACCATAAGAGATGCTGTTGCAACTCTCTTGGGCTAAGATGAACATCGTCAGGCATCTCTCACTGCTACCAACATAGAGAAACTGTATGCAGATCAAGTTGCATTTTCCGAGATGGTGTGTGGTGTTCCTCCTTCTCTCTTTGAGCACATTAAGTTGTGCAAATCTGCTAAAGAGATTTTGGACACTCTCCAACACCTGTTCGAGGGATTAGAAAACATGAAGGATAAGCATCTAACCTCGGTTGTCAACGAGTTCGATACCCTCACCACAACTCCCGGTGAATCAGCTGACTCGGCTGCCAACAGATACCGAATCGTCGTCAACAACTTTACAACTCATGGGATTGTCTGAACTCCGCTAGAATACAATATTAAGTTCATCAATAGTCTTGGTAAAGTATGGGGAAACGTGAAATCGTGTCTTCAGAGTAATGGATCTCTGAAGAAGTTGAAGCTTTACCAACTGTTTGATAAGCTTCAAGGACATGAATCAAATGTTGCTCAAACATTGAGAGAACTCTCAGGAGGTCCTCTAGCTCTTGTTAGTTCCTTTGATCCCCAAGTCTCGAACCCCTCTGTTTCGAACCCTTTCAAAGCTATTATCCCTTATATTTCATCTGTTTAACCCTCTCCATCAACTTTACTTTTTCTTGCTAATTCCAACTATCAGTTTGATGGAGACCTCGATCCTGAAGCGATGGACTCCGAACTTCGCTTTCAACAAGAGTTATCCTTACTATCCATGAAATACAAGCGACCATGGAACCCCACTCACAAACCATACCAAAACCGTTTCCAAGCTCATCATCAAAGTAACCCCCAACCATTTCCCAAACCCTCAGAAAATCCACCTACCTACAAGACAAACATCTTGACACCATGTCACTCCTCGGAATCCCGTGAGATTCCGAAGTCAGACAAGCCAAAAGGTTGTTTGTCACAAGTGTGGTCACATAAATCACTTTTCCAAAGATTGTATGGCTGAAACACATAGAAAACCAAATATCAAGGACTCTGCTTACTATGCCCGCCGAGCCTAAGAAATGGCTGCAAGTGAAAAAGCATTTGGCATTACTGTGTCAAGAGATGTGGAAGGATATTGGTCATCTGGAGATGAAGATGATGTGAGTTCTAGAAGAAACATGTGTCTTATGGCTAGATAGACAATCGAATGCGATGAAGGCTACTAGTCATCTGGATCAGAAGGAGATGATGAAGATGCTGAGCCAAATTTCTGCTACATGGAAACCAATGATCCACCATGTCGAAGCATCGTTCAACAGGTAAAATCTATGAATACTGATAATAATTTTGATTTATCTCTTTATGAACCATATCTAACCCAGATCCAGTCAGATATAAACATCATCTATAAAGCCTATGAGTCTTCCATAGAAGCGAGTGAGAAGATGGAAAATGAACTGAGTCATATTAAGTTACGTTTCGAGGATATGAAACATAAAATAGAGTCGTTAGAGTGTGAAATTGGAATGTCACAAGATGATTGTATCATTCTTAAAGACAAATGTGAAAGCACTTATTCTGAAAGGAATGTTTTAATTTCTGATAACAAACGTCTAAATGCCAAAATTGATGCTTTACATCATGCCATAGATATTCTTGAAGCCACGAAACGAATGACTCATAATTTTTGTCATCCTTGGTCCAAAGCACCTGGTCTCGGAAGCGAGTTTCAGAAACTAATTGCTCGTCCCTTGAAGAAGTTACAAGATCTAACTTTTATGGGAGACGTTCTGAACCACACATATTCGGATACCCCTGTCTCACCATTATCACCCCTTCCTGAGACCTCGGACCGATATTCATCTCTAATTCCTGAGTTTCAACCCATAGTTGTCAAGTGTCCTGATGCCACACCTCTTCTGCCTCTGATACCCCTGGACCTGAATCAGACCTCAGAATCCTTCCCTAGCATCAGCCATATTGTACTTCAAGTTTTGAACCACAGTCCTCCTAACAACTGTGTTGTTGAGGAAATAAGTCTGGAGACAACTGGACCTGACTCGGATAAATCAGATTTTGTCTGGGAATCGTTTGATAGTGACGTAGAGGAATAAATCTCAGTAGATTATTCATCTGACTCTTGTGTTTCTAATTCTCAAGTGATTTTAAAAATCAATCTTAGTGCCAATCAAGCCTACGTTTAACAACCCATCTACAGGCCAATCTTCCAAGTCATCATCTGACTCCAGGAAGAAACCATCTTTAAATTGAAAATATATTGTCGATCCCAAGGTAGAAGCCAAAAATGCTCTCAAAAAGGAAATTAGATCAAGACATGATTCCAGATTCATTGAAAATTATCAGAAGAAAGTATCTCAGACTATGAGCCCATCCACTAGGAACCACAACATATTTTTGCCTGTTAAGATTCTTAAGAGGCCTTCTAATCCTTCTAGTTTGGTAGCTCAAAACAAGGATGTCAGTCACATTCCTAAAAAGACTGTTGTTAATGCTCATCCCACCAATACTAACTCTTCTTGGACAGTTTCCACTGTGTTCATTGCTAAATCTGATGGTACAATTTCCAAACCACAACAACTTTCAAAATCAAATACGCCATCAAAAGTAGCAAACAATGAACGAGTTGATAAAAACACTGTCACTATTTTTTTTTTCAAAAGATTCAAACCAAAAATTTGAGTGGAAAACTAAAAATGACAAAAAGGAAACTGCAACTCAAAATAACACTATGATTCCTATAACTTCAAAAACTGTTGGTCCAAGAAAAGTTATTTCCAAACAACCTGTTGTTCAATATGATTTCTCGATCAATGAGAAGACCATGGTTTTCTGCTTCTTTCCAAAAGCAACTTGGAATAAACATTTCGAGACATCTGTTGCTCCAATGTCACAACATAAGTCCAAAGCCCATGCCCATGTCCCAAAATCTAATTTTTGATCCTAAAAACTCCAAAATTCACTAATTTTTGCAGGCACTATGTGTAACATCCCGTTATTTTTTGTTTGTAAAGTCAACTCTAGTCAACCAAAGTCAAACAAAGGTCAACTAAAGTCCTTTTTATTGTTTGGGTTTTTAATTAAGGTTATGAAATACCTTTAATTGCTAAAATCCTTATAATATCCATAGTTGAAATTGGAAGGAAAATGTTTGAAAAACCGAGAAACTTTGCATACTATTCCTTGCCTCGTACCGTAAACGCTTCAGACCGTAAACTCCTCGCAGGCCGTAAACGAGGCTTCGACCATAAACGCATCGCCGACTTCGGACCGCAAACTCCTCGGCCGTAAACCCTCGCATATATATATATATATATATATATATATATATATATATATATATATATATATATATAGATTTTCTTCATTTTTCCTTCATTTCTCATATCCTCCAGTCAAGAAATCTCAAATTCTCTCAAGTATCATCAATAACACCTCTAATTCTCACCAAATAAGTAAGTGTTTCTTCCATTCATTTGTTGATACCTTGCTTAATTTAGTGAAACCCTATGATTTCATCCATGAAATCATCTCTTTTGGCTAGATCTTCAAGAAGACCAAGAACACCAAGAACACATACTAGTTCTTTAGACCGTGAACACCTCATTCAAGCTTCAAAATGTAAGTATACATCAGAATACTAGTTATTCTATAGAAACTCATAACATACACCCTTGAAATCAACCATTTTCCAAGGACATAAGAGTTTACGGCCATGAGCATCTCCCTTGGCCATAAACTCAAGATCTTCTTAGGCCGTAAACATCATTGGCCGTAAACTCCATGGCCGTGAACACCTTGTGTGGCCGTAAACACCTTTAGAACAATCACATGTGATTGTAAGACTTAAATTCAAGTGTTTCCTAGTCCCTAAAGTGGTTTCCTATCATAATTAGTTGTTATATACACTAATTATATCCATTTATGTATCATTATATGTTTAATAGGATCCGTTGTGTTCAAGACTTCACTTGACACTTAGCATCCTACACCGATTATACATTTGAATAACTTACATCAGGTGAGTTCATACCCCCACATTTTCATAGTTTTTACTGTTTTAAGGGGGGGGGGGGGGAGGGGGGAATACAAGTCTAACACAAAGTTTTTGTGTTATAAACAAGTGATTTCAAATATCTTATCAAAATGGATTTCAGTTATCATCAAATCAAATGGTTTTCAATGATTGTTTCAAAACGACATCAAGTCACCAAAATGAATTTTAAAATATCAAACTTCTTTTAAATGTTTTTTCTATAAACTTATATTTTTCCCCAAAAATCATACTAGTATACATATATTTATATAAATAAGATTTAAAAGATTTAGGACTAATAACCCACTTTGATCCCTTTTCCTTGTTTGGATGTGGGATTACAAGTATCAGTTGTTTGTCCGAGTGTCATTTAAATTTTACTTATATATTTGTATATGTATACAAGTATAAAAGTTTGTTCATTTAGTTTCAATTACCCTTTGTAACATGTTGAGCAAAGGGTTACATTCATGAATACTCTTTATCAAATCAGAAAGTACATATAAATTATAATAGGTATAATTTATGATTTACATAACATTAATTCACGATTCAAGTATACTAGAGTACATTGTTTTACAAAAACAAAGGTTTAATGCAAAACTATTTAAGCGTATACATTCTTTCAGATACATGTTAAGAGTACTAATTCAAGAACATACTATTAATCGTTTATTTCAGAATGATTGAGTTTTTCATACCTATTATACATGTAACGTTTATATGCTTTTATGAGTCAAGTAGTACAGGTTATTTAATTCATTTAAACAATATAGTAAAGTCCTGACATTATAACCAGAATCTCCAACCGAAGATCGAAATAATGTGTGTATAGATCTATATTGGGATTGACAACCCCGCACTCAGACTGCTAGCTACAGTGAGGCATACACGCCTGTGAGTGACAAATTATTATCAACATGTTTTCAGTGCACTCATAGCGTTGGGTCAGGCCATCTAGTCAGTATGGTTATAATAACTCATTAAAAGATATTAACAATACGTTAGTGTATAATTAACTAAACTTATGTACTATTTCAAATATTAGTTTACAAAAGGATTATAAATACAGAACATTGATTTACAAATAGAATAGTTTTATGCAACTAAAACTAATTTTTACATACAGTAGAAAATATAGGATTTTTCTGGAAACAGTTTACATATTCAAGAAACAGAAGACATTCTTTCAGAACATAAATATTTATGCACTCACTCAATTTATGTTGATACTCTCTTTTCAAATTACTTGTATTCTCAGGGAACCAGTAGACAGGTACACCCCGAGCTTTTGAGAAGATGGAGCTATTTATGTCTTGTCTTCTTCTTTTGTATAACTATTTAGTTTAAGTATACAATGTTGAAACACATGTAAATATTTATACTTTTTAAATACAATGGTTGTTTGTAATTTGATTACTATAATGCATGTGTTGTGATACTACAAATGAAGTCCTCCACCCTCGGACGTTTCCGCCGTCTGGTTTGGGGGTGTCACAGATTGGTATCAGAGCATAAGAACTTAAACCTACAAGTACAATATCACAATTATTTTTAAAAATTTAATTATTTTTACAAGAAGTATACTAACACTTATACCTACAAGTACAATATCACAATCATAAGAACTTAAAATTATTTGGATGTTGGACATTACAGTCAAACCTGGGCAGTTATGTAATCATATCTGGGATTAATATAGCCTGATCAACTATATTGATTTGAGATATGACCAACATGTGTTTGGGAGTGATAGTGGTGTTACGACCTGTCTAAAACTTACCATACATATTCAAAAGAACACTAGAACAGAACGTAAAGATTAAAATACTATAGGGGTATTTTAGGCACTATATACTAATAACAAACATGTGAAAACAATAGAACACTTAAGGGTAGAACTATAAATATTAAGGGTATATCACAGTTATATATAATTAAAGCTATATAGACTTAGAAAATATGATCTAGCATCATTTCCTGTTCCTTGTTTGGTTGTGGATTTAAAGCCGGGTCATTTAATCAAAGGTCGAATATACCCAAGTTATATATAATTAGTATACACTTTATAGTTATAGTAATACCTAGAACAGGTCACACATAATACATTACTTGTTAACTATAGGTCTCTTTTGTAGAAACTTGTATCCCTAATCAATCGTTACTAACTATATTCTATATCTTTTATCCCTATTCTCGTTTAGATAACAATGGCTAGATTTCACTTACCCGGAGACCCATACTTCCCCAACCAAAATAACGGAGGATGGCTCGATGATGAGCCAGAAGAGAATCATCCAATCCCTTTGGATGATGATTTTGCAGAAAACTTTCCTGAAGACAATGATTCCGAATTAGAAGCCTATAATCCACCACCAGTTGCCCAAAATCCTAACCCTCGTCCAGTTTTCCAAGGTCCGACGCCTCTATGGGTAGAAAGCTTGGAAACATGGAGTCAAGAGCAGGGTCAACCCATGCCATATAACGGAGACAGGAGCTTCTACAACCTGAGCGAGGGAGGCTCAGCGGATAGAATCCTGCCTATTCTGGTCCGCAGAGTTGCTCGTAATGAGATTCAGGGTCGGACAGCCCTCAACCAAATCGCGGAAGTTGACGCCAATGCAGGAGTTAATATTGTCCGCATTCGTCGGCTGGAAGATGCTCGTGAGAGAGCTAAAAGAGACAATGAGTCTCTACTGCAAGGGTTAGCTGAAACTCGAGCTAAAGTTATAGAGCTACGAGCGCGTCTGACAGTATATGAAATACATCTGCTTGCTATGGAGCGTCAACTGGCTGAGTTGAGGTTTCATTCAAGAGATACCCATCGCCAGTAGAAGATGCTCTACTCGTTTCCTATTTACTCTTTTGGTTATAGTTAAGTCTATGGATAGGTTATAGCATTATTTTTCATGTTTTTTAGTAAAACCACGGAAAATTTATTTTTTTGATAGGTCTATATGATGTCGATGTTTTCCTAGAATTTGGTATATTGTAGACCTGTTTAAGGTCAAGTTTTCCAGGCTTTATATGATCAGTATGCCAAATCAATTGATATGCATTTTCCTAGTCTTTGAAAATAACCATTCAATTTCATATCATTCTGTTACAAACTGTACTTGTCGTAGACTTCTATTTCCAATTCATTACAAGAGTCGTGTTGAACTATATGTTTTAGTTCAAAGATATCAAAATTCATATTCACTCTTGATATCTTACCATGTTTGTATCTTTTGACTTTTATAGAAAAAAATGCCTCCTCATAAAAATCCAAGACGTAACATTGTTAATGAAGCGCCGGTGCCACCTCCGCCACCACCTCCTTAGTTCGACCCCGCTATGTTCCAAGCAGCGGTCACGACGGCTGTAGCTGCTGCCATGTCTCACATTAATACTCCTGGTGCTAGTGGGTCAGGAGCTGGTGCAAATCCTTCTAACCATGGCGAGAGTCATGGGCACTCACGAGAGTGCACTTATAAAGATTTTTCCAATGCCAAACCCAAGACCTTTAATGGAATCGGAGGAGTTATGGCATTAAGACAGTGGATAGAAAAGACAGAAGCAATTTTCGAAATCTGCTCCTGTCCTGAAAGCAGCAAGCTTAAATTCGCTGCTTGTACCTTTTCAGAAAGAGCTTTAACATGGTGGAATGGCCATGTTAAATCACTTGCTCTAGTAGTGGCTAATTCAATAAGCTGGGAAAACTTCAAAGCCATGCTTATGCGAGAATACTGTCCGCGAGGAGAAGTTCAGAAACTTGAGGAAGAACTCTGGGGTTTCACAATGGTTGATTCTGATATATCAACCTATACTAGTAGATTCTGCGATTTGGTAATTCTTTGCCCGGATATGGTTGCTCTGGAGAGCAAGAAGATTGAGAGATATATTTGGGGACTATCGCCCCAAATTCAGTCAAGTGTTTTAGCTTTGAGGCCTATTACTTTTGACAGTGCCAAAGAGTTGGCACAATCTCTTATCGACCACGGAGCCCGTCAACACTCAGTGGTTGCTGTACCAGAAAAACCGAAGGGAAACAACAACAACAACAATGACAACAACAACAGCAAGAAGAAGGGTCGGAACAAGAGGAAGGGCAAGTTTACTGTCACACCCCCAAATTGGAACGGCGGAAACGGTCGGGGTGGTTGACGTCATGCGTAGTATCACAACAGTTGTATCATAGCAAGCATAGTAAACACAACCAAGCATTGAATACATATATGAAAAAGGTTTACATTGTCTTAATACATAGTTTTGTTCATATCAAAAGTAAAGTGGAAAGACATGACTCTAACGCTCCGACTTCTCCAAATTCCTAGAAGTACCTGTCTACTAATTCCCTGAGAATACAAGCTGTTTTGAAAGAATATCAGCATAAAGTTGGGGAGTTCATAAGCATTTAGTTTTGGTGGAAAATGTTCTTTGGTTCTTTTGAAAAGTGTTCCTAAAGAAAATCCTATATTTTCTTATGAAAAGTGTGTTTGAAAACCCGTTCCTTCCATGACTTCCCGGTTCGTACTAAATACGCACAATCCAAGGAGTCAAGGAACGAATATGAATATCTATTAGTAGAAAATAAACCATCAGTTTTAGAAATGCCGGTGTTATCCTCGGAAAATCCCATATTTTCCCTAAAAACAAGTTATCTGTCCTAGAGGTAGAGATGCAAGTTTTAGAAATCCCTGATTACTATCAGTATATATGAAAATAGTTTTATTACTCAAAATAAAACAAATGTAGAGTAGAGTCCGTAAACCAAAGTTAGTTTATACTTATTTGCGAGTCGTATAACCATGCTTGATATGACCTAGAAACCTTTATAACGTTCTTCAGGCGTTAAACTAAATGACATTTGTCCACCACATGCATGCCTGCCTAACTGTAGCTAGCAGTTCTGGTGTGGGATTGTCGGTCCCGAATAGACCTATTCACAAATCTCACGCTCTCCCTCCAGGAGACTCTGGTTATACTGAGATAGGATTTAGCCCTGTACACCTAAGGGTATAGTATTGAAGTAGAGCCTCACAATTCTGTATAATCTAATTTACAATCTAGAAACAATATAAAACAATATTTATCCTTGAATAATTGTACTTTACACTCCTGAGAAAATATATAACATAAACGAAATCTGCCATAGTTTATATATATTCATCCATGAAATCTGATTTGGTAAAAACTTCCTAGAGGGTTATCCCAAACTATACCCATTATAGTTTAATAGAATTGTTATGGAAAATGCTTTGTAAAAACCTTTCTGAAAGCTATGAAGTTAGAATTCCAAAATAAAAGTTTCCCTTATGCTCAACATATTACAAAAAGGGATAAAATATCCGAATATGTTATTAAACGTGGAAATCGTTGGACTGTATTAATAAGTTAAAACCTAATAAAATACTTTGAGTTTGGCTTGTATTCCCCCTGAAAACATTAAAAACACGGAAAAATGTAGGGGTACGAACTCACCTCGGGTGGTGGTTTGAATGAAGGATCGATACGGAATGCTGAATGTTCAAGTGAAGCCTTGAACACGTTTGATCCTAATTAACATGCAATGATGCATAAAGGAGTCAAATGAGGGTATATCACTACTAGATATGACGAGGAACCACTCTAGGGACTTGGCACTACTTGCACTAAGTGTTAGAACCTTGTAGGATTGCATGAGGGGAGTGTATGGCCACCTTGAGTGTGTGTGCGGCCATGGGTGTGCGGCCCAAGGGGTGTGCGGCCATACACTCATGTTATAAAGTGTCTTTGAGGTGTTTCAAGGTCCATACTTGCATCCATGAAGTGTTCTAAGTCTATACTCAATTGTAGTGCAAGTTAAGGGTCCTAGAAGTGGGTTTGCGGCCCTAGGATGAGTGTGTGGTCGCACACGGGAGTGTGCTGCCGCACACAAGGAGTGTGCTACCGCACAAGGGTGTGTGCGGCCGTACACAGGTGTGTGCGGTCGTATACCCTACATGATGATGTCCAAAATGCCAATTCTAAGGTATAGCAAAGCTAGGGTCATGTCCAACTCGAATAGGGAAGTCAAACTCTCACTTTGGAGGGTCTTTTAGGAGTTTGAGGCCATCTTATATGGGTGTGCGGCCACACTCCTTCAAAGAGATGAAGAACGTGACGCGACTCAATGATTCAAGGCTTAGATTAAGTGGTTCTTCAAGCACAACAAGCTAAGGGATGGATTACTCACGTTTTTGAAGCCTTGGGAGGGTTTGTGGTTGAAGAAGCTTGAGAGAAATGGTGTTGTGTGCTGCCAAGGTGTTAAAGGAATGAAAGGAAAGGGGTCTACCCTTTATATAGGGGTGTGTGTGTGGCCATGAGGGGTGTGTACAGCCGTACACCCATGTGTGCGGCCGCACACTCCTCCAAAAGGGGTGTATGGCCTGATTTCGTTACTATACGACTTGCTGAATCATTCCTAATCTCTACCTTGGTTGTACTCAAGCTTAGAACGCTTAAATGAACCCTTAATCAGTGCTAGGAGTTAACAGAAACGAGTTTAACTTAGATGAACTGACTAGATGTACTAGGTAGAAGTTTCGGGTTGTCACATTTACACAGGATTCCTCAAAGAAACAACAACTAATTACAGTTAATGCTGCTACTGTACCCGCTGCTGTTCCTGTTAACCCAGTACCAACTAAGCCTTATGCTGGTAATCTCCCTTAGTGCAACAAGTGCAATTTTCATCATAATGGAAATTACAGAGAAATGTAGTGTCGTAACTGCAACAGAAAAGGGCATACTGCCCGATTCTGTAGAGCACCACCTCAACCACTTAACCAAGTGCCTGCTGCTGGAGTAGGTCAAGCGTGCTATAATTGTGGTGAAGTGGGACATTTCAAGAAAGATTGTCCTAAAGCTGGAAATGCTGGTGGAGTCGGGAGAATATTAGCCCTAGGTCACAAAGAAGCAGTGGCAAACCCAGCTGTAGTCACGGGTACGTTCCTTCTCAACAACACTTATGCATGCATTCTATTTGATTTTGGTGATGAGAAGAGCTTTGTGAGCCATAATTTCAAACACTTGCTAAATCAAAACTCCCAACCATCGAAAGAAACATTCACAGTCGAAATGGCTAACGGAAAATCCGAATCTACCAATGATATATACATAGGATGTACTCTTACTTTGAATAACTTTTCGTTCCCAATAGACCTTCTTCCGGTCTCTATCAAAAGTTTCGACGTCATAATAGGTATGGATTGGTTGTGTCCTAACCATGCTGACATCCTATGTTATGAAAGAGCCATTCGTCTGAACTTGCCAACTAACGAAACTCTTGTTATTTACGGCGACAAACCCGGAACGAACCTCCAGATCATTTCTTGTATCAAGGCACAGAAGTACCTTTGTAAAGAGTACTGTGCTTTCTTAGCTCACGTGGTAGACAAAAAGCAAGAAGTGAAAGACATATCGAACATTCCTGAGGTCTGCAATTTTTCCGACGTTTTTCCTGATGATCTTCCAGGAGTGCCATCTGAACGACAAGTCGAATTCCGAATCGACTTAATTCCAGGGGCTACCCCTGTAGCCAAATCCCACTTATCGTCTTGTACCTTCTGAAATGCAGGAATTATCCACCCAACTTAATGAACTCCTTAGCAAAGGTTTCATAAGACCAAGCTTCTCACCCTGGGGAGCACCGGTCTTGTTTGTGAAGAAAAAGGATGGATCATTTCGTATGTGCATAGACTACCGCTAGCTAAATAAACTTACCATTAAGAATCGATACCCTCTGCCTCGCATAGACGATCTGTTCGATCAACTTCAAGGTGCGAGCTACTTCTCCAAAATAGACTTAAGATTCGGGTATCACCAATTACGGATTTTGGAGGATGACATTCCCAAAACCATGTTTAGAACTCGTTATGGTCATTATGAGTTCGTAGTGATGCCATTCGGATTGACGAATGTACCTGCTGTGTTCATGGATCTAATGAACAGAGTGTGTCGTCCATTCCTGGACAAATTCATCATAGTCTTCATTGACGACATCCTTATCCACTCAAAAAGTGAAGCGGAACATGGTCAACATCTTCTTCAAATATTGCAAACTCTTAGAACAAAGAAACTCTATGCGAAGTTTTCAAATTGTGAATTTTGGATCAGGAAGGTTGAATTCCTAGGTCACGTGGTCAGTTCGGAAGGAATACACGTCGACCCTTCCAAAATTAAGGCAATTGAAAACTGGCCAACACCCAAAACACCTACAGAAATCCGTCAATTCTTAGGTCTTGCTGGCTATTATCGCAGGTTCATCCATAATTTCTCTCGAATAGCTAAACCTCTTACCACCCTGACGCAAAAGGGTGTAACTTTTAACTGGGGAGAAAAACAAGAAATAGCGTTCCAAACGCTGAAACGAGCCTTGTGTAGTGCACCAATCCTGTCTCTCCCTGAAGGGACAGAGGATTTAGTAGTGTACTGTGATGCTTCTAATCAAGGGCTTGGATGTGTTCTTATACAAAGAGGAAAGGTGATATCCTATGCCTCAAGACAGCTAAAGACACATGAAGTCAACTATACAACACATGACCTTGAACTAGGAGCAGTAGTATTTGCTCTAAAGATCTGGAGACATTACTTATATGGCACGAAATGCACAGTATTTACGGACCATAAAAGTCTCCAGCATATCTTTAATCATAAAGAGCTGAACATGAGACAACGACGATGGGTGGAGCTACTGAATGACTACGATTGTGAGATTCTTTATCACCCTGGTAAAGCTAACGTAGTAGCCGACGCTCTTAGTAGAAAAGAATACTCGAGATGCCGAGTAATGTCATTGACCATGACAATCCATTCACATCTGTCCACACGAATCAGAGAGGCTCAACTTGAAGCCTTAAAACCTGAAAACGTGGTAGGTGAAGCCTTGAGAGGAATGGATAAAAATTTCAAAGTCAGGGGGTGATGGAGTCTATTGTTTCATGAACCGGATCTGGACACCAAAGTTCAGTGGTTACAAATACGTAGTCATGAATGAAGCACACAAAACCCGATACTCCATTCATCCAGGTTCAGACAAAATGTACCTGGGCCTCAAGAAACTATACTGGTGGCCAAACATGAAGGCCGGAATTGCTACCTTTGTGGGCAAGTGTCTTACTTGTGCCAAAGTCAAGGTAGAATACCAGAAACCTTCAGGTTTATTGCAACAACCTGAAATCGCTGAATGGAAGTGGGAGCGGATTACAATGGATTTCATAACCAAGTTACCCAAGACAACATGTGGTTATGATACTATTTGGGTAATTGTCGATAGATTAACCAAATCCGCACACTTCTTGCCAATCAAAGAGACCGACAAGATGGAGAAGCTAACAAGAACTTACCTCACAGAAATCGTTAGACTGCATGGTGTGCCAATATCTATTATTTCTGATCGAGATAGTAGATTCACTTCTCGTTTCTGGCAGTCTTTACAAAAATCTTTGGGAACTAGGCTGGACATGAGTACAGCCTACCATCCACAAACTGACGGACAAAGTGAGAGGACGATTCAAACTTTAGAAGATATGTTGCGAGCTTGCGTGATAGACTTTGGTAAGGCATGGGATACTCATTTACCCCTTGTTGAATTCTCTTACAACAATAGTTATCACACTAGTATAAAGGCTGCTCCTTTCGAAGCTCTCTATGGCCACAAGTGCAAATCACCTCTGTGCTGGACTGAAGTGGGTGATACGCAGCTAGCTAGAAGTCAAGTTCCTAACGTTACTCTCACTGGTCCGGAAATCATTCGCGAAACCATAGAGAAAATCGTACAAATCCGGGAGCGACTTAAAGCTTCCAGAGATAGACAGAAAAGCTACGCCGACAAAAGAAGAAAACCTTTGGAGTTCCAGGTTGGTGACCGCGTCATGTTGAAAGTCTCACCCTGGAAAGGCATGATACGGTTTGGAAAGCGTGACAAGTTGAATCCAAGGTATATAGGACCGTTCGCGATTCTTGCTAGGATCGGTCCCGTAGCTTACAAACTCCGACTACCTCAAGAATTAAGTAACATACATTTTGTTTTCCACGTCTCAAACTTGAAAAAGTGTCTGTCCGACGAGACTCTTGTTATTCCACTCGAAGAAATCGAGATTGACGAGAGCCTCAACTTCGTGGAAGAACCAGTAGAAATCATGGACCGAGAGATCAAACAAACGAAACAAAGCCGTATTCCTATAGTGAAGGCTCACTGGAATGCCAAACGTGAACCTGAATTCACTTGGGAACGCGAGGATCAAATGAAATTGAAATATCCTCGTCTTTTCGCTTAGTTGTTTGTAATTACTTAATTGCTTAAACTCTAATTTCGGGACGAAATTCTCTCTAACGGGGGGGGGGGGGGGATAATGTAACATCCAGGTATTTTCTGTTTGTAAAGTCAACTCTAGTCAACCAAAGTCAAACAAAGGTCAACTAAAGTCCTTTTTATTGTTTGGGTTTTTAATTAAGGTTATGAAATACCTTTAATTTCTAAAATCCTTATAATATCCATAGTTGAAATTGGAAGGAAAATGTTTGAAAAACCGAGAAACTTCGCATACTATTCCTTGCCTCAGACCGTAAACACATCGAACCGTAAACTCCTCGCAGGTCGTAAATGAGGCTTCGGCCATAAATGCATCGCCGACTTCGGACCGCAAACTCCTCGGTCGTAAATATATATATATATATATATATATATATATATATATATATATATATATATATATATATATATATATATATATATATAGATTTTCTTCATTTTTCCTTCATTTCTCGTATCCTCCAGTCAAGAACTCTCAAATTCTCTCAAGTATCATCAAGAACACCTCTTATTCTCACCAAATAAGTAAGTGTTTCTTCCATTCATTTGTTGATACCTTGCTTAATCTAGTGAAACCCTATGATTTCATCCATGAAATCATCTCTTTTGGCTAGATCTTCAAGAACACCAAGAACACCTAGAACACATACTAGTTCTTTAGACCGTAAACACCTCATTCAAGCTTCAAAACGTAAGTATACATCCGAATACTAGTTATTCTATAGAAACTCATAACATACACCCTTGAAATCAACCATTTTCCAAGGACATAAGAGTTTACGGCCATGAGCATCTCCCTTGGTCGTAAACTCAAGATCTTCTTAGGCCGTAAACATCATTGGCCGTAAACTCCATGGCCGTGAACACCTTGTGTGGCCGTAAACACCTTTAGAACAATCACATGTGATTGTAAGACTTAAATTCAAGTGTTTCCTAGTCCCTAAAGTGGTTTCCTATCATAATTAGTTGTTATATACACTAATTATATCCATTTATGTATCATTATATGTTTAATAGGATCCGTTGTGTTCAAGACTTCACTTGACACTTAGCATCCTACACCGATTATACATTTGAATAACTTACATCAGGTGAGTTCATACCCCCACATTTTCATAGTTTTTACTGTTTTAAGGGGGGGGGGGGGGGTGGGGGGAATACAAGTCTAACACAAAGTTTTTGTGTTATAAACAAGTGATTTCAAATATCTTATCAAAATGGATTTCAGTTATCATCAAATCAAATGGTTTTCAATGATTGTTTCAAAACGACATCAAGTCACCAAAATGAATTTTAAAATATCAAACTTCTTTTAAATGTTTTTTTTATAAACTTATATTTTTCCCCAAAAATCATACTAGTATACATATATTTATATAAATAGGATTTAAAAGATTTAGGACTAATAACCCACTTTGATCCCTTTTCCTTGTTTTGATGTGGGATTACAAGTATCAGTTATTTGTCCGAGTGTCATTGAAATTTTACTTATATATTTGTATATGTATACAAGTATAAAAGTTTGTTCATTTAGTTTCAATTACCCTTTGTAACATGTTGAGCAAAGGGTTACATTCATGAATACTCTTTATCAAATCAGAAAGTACATATAAATTATAATAGGTATAATTTATGATTTACATAACATTAATTCATGATTCAAGTATACTAGAGTACATTGTTTTACAAAAACAAAGGTTTAATACAAAACTATTTAAGCGTATACATTCTTTCAGATACATGTTAAGAGTACTAATTCAAGAACATATTATTAATCGTTTATTTCAGAATGATTGGGTTTTTCATACCTATTATACATGTAATATTTATATGCTTTTATGAGTCAAGTAGTACAGGTTGTTTAATTCTTTTAAACAATATAGTAAAGTCCTGACATTATAACCAGAATCTCCAGTCGGGGATCGAAATAATGTGTGTATAGATCTATATTGGGATTGACAACCCCGCACTCGGACTGCTAGCTACAGTCAGGCATACACGCCTGTGAGTGACAAATTATTATCAACATGTTTTTAGCGCACTCATAGTGTTGGGTCAGGCCATGTTGGGTCAGGCCATCTATTCAGTATGGTTATAATAAATCATTAAAAGATATTAACAATACGTTAGTGTATAATTAACTAAACTTATGTACTATTTCAAAGTATTAGTTTACAAAATACAGTTTACAATAACAGTTGGTGAATTCAGATATACTCTCAGATACTCGTTTACAAAAGGATTATAAGTACAGAACATTGATTTACAAATAGAATAGTTTTATGCAACTAAAACTACTTTTTACATACAACATAAAATATAGGATTTTCTGGAAACAGTTTACATATTCAAGAAACAGAAGACATTCTTTTAAAACATAAATATTTATGCACGCACTCAACTTTATGTTGATTCTCTCTTTTCAAATTACTTGTATTCTCAGGGAACCAGTAGACGGGTACACCCCGAGCTTTTGAGAAGATGGAGCTATTTATGTCTTGTCTTCTTCTTTTGTACAACTATTTAGTTTCTGTATACAATGTTGAAACACATGTAAATATTTATACTTTTTAAATACAATGGTTGTTTGTACTTTGATTACTATAATGCATGTGTTGTGATACTACAAATGAAGTCCTCCACCCCCGGACGTTTCCGCCGTCTGGTTTGAGGGTGTAACACAATGTGCTTCGGAAAAAGATACAATATGATATATTGATAGCGCTTGTTCCATGCACATGGCGGGGCTGAAAAGTTTTCTGCATGATCTTAAACTCTCACCAAATGTTGGCTATGTGACGTATGGAAATAACTCCAACTCTCAGATCAAAGGTTATGGCATCCTCACCAATGGCAATTTCTCTATCTCAAATGTGGCATACATAGCTGACCTGAAGCAAAATTTGATAAGTATGGATCAACTCACTGACTCCAACTGATGAGTTGAGTTTTGTAAAATGCACAGCTACGTCATGACAGAAGACCGGAAGGAATGTCTCATCAAATCGAATCGCAACAAGAATATGTATCCTCTTTACATCAACGTGATCATTGGAAAACCTCAACTTTGTCTACTCTCAAAAGTTGTTCCTGACGCCAGTTGGTTATGGCATCGGAGGCTTGCTCACTTAAACTTCTGCTATATGAATGATCTTGTTTCCGGTGAACTGGTCAGAGGTCTGTCACTCCTCAAGTTTGAAAATGATCATTTGTGTGATGCGTGTGAATGTGGGAAGCAATCCAAGAAAGGTCATCCTGTTATTATCGAAAAATCAATTTCGGAACCATTAGAACACCTTCATATTGATCTTTGTGTACCTTCTACTGTAGAAATTCTGCATCACAAAAAGTACATTCTTGTGATTGTGGATGATTTTACAAGGTTCACTTAGGTCTTCTTCCTCAGGCTAAAATCTGAGAGCCATGGAACTCATTAACTTTATCAAAGGAATTGAAGTTCTCGTCAAACTACCTGTAAGACGAATCCAAAGTGATAATGGATTGGAATTCACCAATTTCACCATTTGAAAAATTCCTCTCCGACAAAGGCATTGACCACAATTTCTCAGCTCCCTACACTCCTCAACAAAACGGTGTGGTTGAAAGAAGAAACATAACTCTCATTGAAGCTGCTCGATCGATGCTCAACTTTGCAAATCTTTCACTTTATCTTTGGGCTGAAGTTGTGTCCACTTCCTGCTTCACTCAAGATCGAAGCATCATTAATCGACGCCTCAACATGACACCATATGAATCCATGAATGGTCGTAAGCCGAGTATCTCCTTTCTACTTGTCTTTGGCTGTCGGTGCTTTATCAAAAACAATCGTGATCAGCTCACGAAGTTTCAGCCTACAGCCGATGTAGCAATCTTCCTAGGATACTTATAAAAATCTAAAGCATATTGAGTTTTGAATCGTCGAACTCGTGTTCTTAAAGAAAGTTTTCATGTCACCTTCGATGACAACTATGTTCGGAATTCTGGCCCAACCCATGTTACTACTCATATCATGGAGTATGATGCTCCATCGCCAGGATGTCAGAATTCCCAAATTATTCATGAAGTTAACTTTGAAACCCTGTTCGGACCATCCGAAACAGCTCTTGATTCGTAATCTTGATCAAGACCATCCTTAACTGCAACTCAATTTTCCCAAAATGTTGCTGTTCCGACCCCCACTTTTCCTCCATTTGATTCCGAACCGATTCAACCTTCTCAGGTTAAGGGGGAGAATGGTCTTCCCTCTCTTGAATCAAATATTGAAGGATTCCAAGATGCAACCGATCAATTTGCTGAATTCGATCCTATTCCGAACAACAACGACGACGATGCTAACTTCTTTGATTTTCCGAACAAAGATGATGTTGATATCTCTGGTTCAGAAGTTCAGGGGGAGCATCATCCTCAAATTCAAATTGTTCAGGGGGAGCAACATAACCCCATTTTTTATATCAGATCATCTGTTGCACAAGAACTTCCTAGATTACATATCTGGACAAAAGATCATCATCCCAACCAAGTTATAGGAAATATCAACGCTGGTGTACAAACTCGCTCTGCTACTAACATCCAAAATGAGTGTCATTTTTCGGCATTTACCTCAATGATTGAACCAAAATCCATCAAGGAAGAATTAAAACATGATGGATGGATTACAGCCATGCAAGAAGAGTTAGCAGAATTCGACAAGAAACGAAGTGTGGACTCTCATCCCTCCTCCTCAGGATCACCCTATTGTTGGTACAAGATGGGTCTCCCGAAACAAGCTAGACGATGCTGGAGTAATCATTCGAAACAAAGCAAGATTGGTGGCCAAATGATTTAATCAGATTGAAGGACTTGATTATGACGAAACCTTTGCTCCTGTTGCCCGTCTTGAAGCCATTAGAATTTGCAGCTCATAAAGGCTTCAAAGTTTACCAAATGGACGTTAAAAGTTCTTTTCTTAATGGCGAACTGGATACTGAAGTGTATCTCCAACAGCCTCCTGGTTTTGTCAATCCTTCTTTTCCGAACTATTGCTACAAACTCCAAAAAGTTGTTTATGGCCTCAAGCAAGCTCCTCGCGCCTAGTACGAGAGTCTCACGGACTTTATCAAGCATTCCGGTTTTCAAGTAGGGATTCTCGATCCTACCCTTTTCTGAAGATCAAATGGAAAACGTCTCTTGCTAGTCCAAATCTATGTTGACGATATCATTTTTGGATCTACGGATTCATCAGTGGTTGCTAATTTTGCCAAATTAACGGTTAGTCGATTCCAAATGATCATGAATCGTGAACTAAGTTTCTTCCTCGGTTTTCAAGTTAAGCAAACCAAACATAAGAATCTTTATTCACCAAGAAAAATACATTTTCAAGCTTCTCAAGAAATATTCAATGGACACTTGTGCCTATGCAAAGGATCCTATGGGTTTAGGACACAAGATCTTCTCAGACCCATCAAGTGTTGTTGTTGATGAAAAGAAGTATAGAGGAATGATTGGATCGTGTCACACCCCCAGCCATCGGCGGAAACACCGGGTAGTGTAACGTTATTCTTCGTATCACAGTTATATAACATACATTGAACAGTACTAAAGAAAATACATACCTTTATTGATAACTGAAAGTTACATAACTGTTTTTATAGGACCTATTACATAATATCCGACTATGGCATACATCTTAATGAACAGAAAGGTAATAGTAAGACTTCTTCTGTTCGAATACATACCAGCTTTTCAAGTTCCTGAAAACACATGCATTTTAAAATATGTCAACATAAAGTTGGTGAGTCCACAGGTTTTGACTCCATAAAATAATACATTTTCCACGTTCAAAAGTATAGTTTTGAAAGTATCATTTTGACTCTCCAATATTTAGTATGTATATTAGGCATAATAGTTTACTTATCAATTAAGTGTTATACCTAAACATTCTTTAATCCTAAGGTATAAGTAGGGGGAAACTTATACTTAACATTAATACTTGTATACGACGAAGTATAATATTTCTAACAATTTGCTACCATGAGCCTGTAACCGCTGCTATGACATAATACCTCTGATAGAACACACTCATGATTTATCATGAGAAACAAACACACTCATGATTTACCATGAGAAACATCATCGTACGCTTCATCGACGCGGGAACAATAACAAATAAAAGGATAGTTCATCACTCGCTTTTGGTTGACTGTAGCTAACAGTCACAAGTGGGGTGGTCAACCCGTATACTAATTATACACAACTTCCTCGCTCACACGGGATTAAAGGTTACAGTTCAGAGGATTTCTGCTAAGATCCCCAATCTTAGTTGATGAATACAATTACTCATGTAGACTTCGACGACTTCCTATAGCTTTAACAACAAAAGCATTTTCATGTCTAAAACCCTAAGTCACTAGACTATGCTTTTAAACATTACTCCTAACTTTATAATATTTAGGCAGTATAACAGCTATATCTTGAAGTAAAACCAGGTTTTATCTTGACCTAAAACCAATAATAACAACATATAATGTTCCTAGTTTTATCTTGACATAAAACTATCAATAACAATACTAAGTTTTATCTTAACATAAAACTAACAATAACAACATATAACATATCCAGTTTTATCTTGACATAAAACCAATAATAGCAACATACTTTATAACTTAACATATAGAACTTCCGAATATAACTTCGGAATTATATCGCACACAACATATATATAGAATTCTAAGCATAACTCAAGATCTACATTAGTAAAATAACATGCCGACAGGTTGATAATAGTTGTATATATTCAAAATATTATATTTAGAACAACTATACCTGGCTAATATAACTATATATTATCATATAAACATAATAATAATGTATGTATAATATTTAGCATGCGTTTTCCCCCGAAATATTAGAAAGTGGGGCCGTGAAACTCACCCTAGTAGCGTGATTTTATGTTATCTAAGCAAAAACGGTCAGCGTACGAGGTCGTCAGGGCTCGGGATGCAAGAGGGCCTCAACAAAGGAGAGAAAGGGAAGAAGTTTAGGTGTAAGAATGGCTGAAGTCGGACCTGCTATTTATAGTAAGGATTTTAGAACCTCACGTCGTGAGTTTTATAAGGCTCACGTCGTGAGTCCTGCATGTTCATCCCGTAGACTTGCCATTTGCGTCCCTAGCTTCGGAAGGTGGCCATGTGACTCCTCACGTCGTGAAAAACTCTTTGTTCACGTCGTGAGTTTGGATCTTATCCCCTCGCAGCCTCGTCACACCTTCTAGATCCGAAATGTAGCGGTTTGAGTCCTTACGTCGTGAGTTTTTTTTATGCTCACGTCGTGAGTTCAGTCAAATTAGGGTTTCTGACAGCGACATCTTCGGAAGGCCATAACTTTTGCATACGAACTCCGTTTTTGACGTTCTTTATATCCACACGTAGGTATTTACGAGTACTACAACTCTCTTTTAGACTTAAATAGCTAATTCTAAGTCTATTTTAAATTCCTCTTATTATAGAGATTTATAGTGTTCGGTTTATCATAACTTCTTCATGCGAAGTCAGATTCAAACATTCTCTATATTTTTGGAATCGTATGGACGTATACTTTGAGTTGTATCATAAAGAAGGTTCATATTTGTATTATAATTTATCATGAACTACATAACACTCTTACCACATTACTAGGTTAACATAATCACATTACATGATTGGCATAATCACATATGATTGTCTATTGACCTATTTTGACTAATGTTACATTCTCCCCCCGTTAGAATAATTTCGTCCCGAAATTTATCTTATGGATGGGGTTTTATCAAACAGTTGGGGGTATTTTTCTTTCATCTGATCTTCACGTTCCCAAGTAAATTCAGGTCCTCGCAAAGAGTTCCATCGAACTTTCACTATGGGAATACGACTTTGCTTTAATCGTTTGACTTCTCGATCCATAATCTCAATAGGTTCTTCTACAAAGTTGAGTTTCGTATTGACTTGTATCTCTTCGAGAGGTATAACAAGAGTGTCATCGGAAAGACATCTTTTGAGATTTGATACGTGAAAAACATCGTGCACACTACTTAGCTCTTGAGGCAACTTGAGTTGGTATGCGACATAACCAATTCTTGCTAGAATTTCAAAAGGTCCTATATATCGTAGGTTTAGTTTGCCTCGTTTCCAGAATCAAATTACACCTTTCCAAGGAGAGACTTTCAACATTACTTTATCTCCAACTTGGAATTCTAAAGGCTTACGTCTTACGTCAACATAGCTCTTTTGACGATCACGTGCAACCTTTAATCGATCCTTAATTTGCACGATCTTTTCAGTTGTCTCGTGGATTATTTCTGGTCCAGTACGTAAGGTATCGCCTGTACGTTTTCTGGCCATCTGCGTATCTCCAACTTCTGCCCAACACACTGGGGAACGACATTTGCGTCCATAAAGAGCCTCAAACGGTGCAGCCTTGATGCTAGTGTGATGACTATTGTTGTAGGAAAACTCAATTAACGGTAAATGAGTATCCCACGCATTTCCAAAGTCTATTACATAGGCTCGGAGCATATCTTCTAAAGTCTGAATGGTTCTCTCACTCTGACCATCAGTCTGTGGATGGTAAGCTGTACTCATGTCTAGACGTGTTCCTAAGGATTTTTGTAGAGATTGCCAAAATCGTGAAGTGAATCTACTATCTCGGTCAGAAATAATAGAATTTGGAACTCCATGCAATCTGACAATTTCCTTAAGATAAACTCTAGTCAGTTTCTCCATCTTGTTGTTCTCCTTAATTGGTAAGAAATGGGCGGACTTAGTCAACCTATCGACTATCACCCAAATAGTGTCGGACTCACTAGGAGTTTTAGGTAACTTAGTGATGAAGTCCATTGATATATGCTCCCATTTCCATTCAGGTATTTCTGGTTGTTGAAGTAAACCTGAAGGCTTTTGATGTTCTGCCTTTACTTTAGAACAAGTCAAACATTTGCTCACATAAGTAGCAATTTATGCCTTCATGTTTGGCCACCAATAATGTACTTTTAAATCTAAGTACATTTTGTCAGAACCTGGATGCACGGAATATCTGGACTTGTGGGCTTCTTCTAAGACCAAGTCCCTGACTCCACCGAACCTAGGCGTCCAAACTCGGTTCATAAAGTATTGTATTCCGTCATCTTTTCGTATAAGTTGCTTTTCCATTCCTCGCAAAGCTTCGTTCTTGATGTTTTCTTCTTTTAGAGCCTCAAGCTGAGCTTCTCTAATTTGTGCGGTAAAGTTAGAATGGATAGTTATAGTTAATGCTCGTACCCGTCGGGGTTTAATATATTCTTTCCGGCTCAAGGCATCTGCTACCACGTTTGCCTTTCCGGGATGATAACGAATCTCACATTCGTAATCATTCAACAATTCAACCCATCTTCTTTGTCTCATATTAAGATCTTTTTGGTCGAAGATGTGTTGGAGACTCTTGTGGTCGGTAAAAATAGTACACTTAGTACCGTATAAGTAATGTCTCCAAATTTTTAGTGCAAAAATTACAGCTCCCAATTCAAGATCATGGGTAGTGTAATTATTCTCATGCATCTTAAGTTGTCGCGATGCATAGGCGATAACTTTTCCTCTTTGCATCAACACACATCCTAATCCTTGATTTGATGCGTCGCAGTATACAACGAAATCTTCTGTTCCATCTGGAAGGGATAGGATTGGTGCACTACACAACATTTGCTTCAGTTTCTAAAAAGCAGCTTCTTGTTTGTCTTCCCAGTTGAACTTCGTATTCTTCTGGGTTAGTGTTGTAAGTGGCTTGGCTAATTTGGAGAAATTCTCTATGAATCTACGGTAATAGCCAGCAAGTCCTAGGAATTGACGCACCTCTGTTGGCGTCTTTGGTGCTTCCCAATTCCTGATTGCTTCAACTTTGGATGGGTCAACATGAATTCCTTCGTTGCTAACTACATGACCTAAAAATTGTACTTCTCTAATCCAAAACTCACATTTGGAGAATTTAGCGTACAACTTTTCTTTTCTTAGTAGTTCCAAGATTATTTGCAGGTGTTGACCATGTTCTTCCTTGGTTCGTGAATATATCAATATATCATCGATAAATACGATCACAAATTTATCCAAGTATGGTTTGCAAACACGATTAATGAGATCCATAAACACTGTTGGGGCATTGGTTAATCCAAAAGACATAACTAAGAACTCATAATGACCATAACGAGTTCTAAATGTTGTTTTTGGAATGTCGTCTTCTTGTACTCTGAGTTGATGGTGTCCTGATCTAAGATCTATCTTTGAGTAGTAGCTGGATCCTTGCAGTTGATCGAATAGATCATCAATTCTTGGAAGCGGATAACGATTCTTGATCGTTAGCTTGTTCAGCTCCCGATAATCAATACACATTCGAAAGGATCCGTCCTTCTTCTTGACAAACAAGATTGGTGCTCCCCAAGGTGAAAAACTTGGTCGGATAAAGCCTTTGTCAAGAAGTTCTTGTAGTTGGCTAGACAATTCTTGCATTTCAGACGGAGCCAACCGATAAGGAGATTTCGCTACTGGTGTTGCTCCTGGAATTAAGTCGATTTGAAACTCGACTTGTCGGACGAGAGGTATTCCAGGTAGATCTTCAGGAAACACGTCAGGGAAATCACATACTTGGGGTATGCCCTTGATTTATTTTGTCTTTCTCTTCCTATCTACAATGTGGGCTAAGAATGCGCTACATTTCTTATGTAGATATTTCTGGGTCTTAGTACAAGAGATGACTTTGAGGTTCTTCCCAGATTTATCACCATAGATAATCAGGGCTTCGCTGTTTGGTAAGGGTAGTCGTATGGCTTTCTCATGACATAAAATTTCGGCGCGGTGTGAAGATAACCAATCCATGCCAATTATGACATCAAAACTACCGATAGGCATTGGCATGAGGTTGACGTGAAAAAGGTAGTTATTAAGAGTTAACAGTCAGTTTTCTAGGATTTCATGTGTTTTCTCAGTTTGACCGTTAGCGATTTCTGCTTCATAGATTTCTTTTAATCTACTAGACTTATGACTTAACAATTTTCTAAATGTCAGAGTTATAAAACTTCGATCTGCTCCAGAGTCGAAGAGTATAGAAGCATATAAATTATCTATAAAAACATACCAGATACGACCGAAGGGTCCTGGATAGCCTCTCTGCTTCCAATCACAAACGCCCTACGACGTCCTATGCCTCCTTGACTCCTTAGCTTTGGACATTCTTTCTTGATATGTCCAACCTCCCCACACTCGTAGCATTTTCTTCCTTCACCACGGCCTGTCCCATTGTTGGTTTGTTGATCGACTGTTGCAGGTGTTGTGCTCCTGCAGTAACTAGCAGTATGCCCCTTTTTTCTTGCACTTCATGCAGACAAAACAGTCACCTGGATGATGACGGTTGTACTGATTGCACCATGAAGATTTTGGTTGTGTAGGTACTGCTGTTGTGGCTGCATAATTGGTTGCCACTTCTTGTCTTTTCTCAGATGATTGTTTGGGATTCTTCCTATTAAACTTGCGCTTGTTTGTTCTAGATTTGGGAGACTCGGCCTTTGATACCACTTCTGTTCCTTGGATCTCTGTGAGGGTTAGCTGATGAGCTATCCTTTTGGTGCTGTCATAAGTCGTAGGCTTTGATGCGATCACCATGCCTTTGATTTGCGATGCTAAACCCCAGATATATTCATCAATCTTTTTATATTCAGGGGTTACAAGTGCTGGACACATTACCGCAAGATCATTAAATCTAGCGGTATAAGCTTTTATCTTTGAACCCTTCATGGTTAGGATCCACAGTTCTTGTTCCAGTTTATGTATCTCCTCCCTAGGACAATACTCCTATACTAGCATCATTTTTAGCTCCTCCCATTTCATGGAATTTGCAGTATCAATTCCCATGGTATTCACATGGTTGTTCCACCATGTGAGTGCTGCATCAGCGAAAGTGCATGCTGCAAATCGTACTTTACAATCATCTGGACAGAAGCTTATTTGAAAGACGGACTCTGTCTTTTCTATCCACCTCGTCAAATTAACTACCCCTCCATTTCCATGAAAGCTTTTTGGCCTGCAATTCATAAAATCTTTGTAGGTACACGTTCTAGCGGTCCCTACATGGCCTTTATTTCTAACTCCATCTCTTGTGACATTAGATAGAGCCGTAGCAATTCTTTGAGCTATGATTTCTTCCAGTTGTGCTGTACCTATTGGGGGGTTTGGTTCTGGTGGTTGTTGTGGTGCTGATGGTTGGTTAAGGTTTAGTCGATTACTCCTTCTAGGCATTTTGTTTTAGTTCCTAAAATAATAAGAATTTTATGAGATTATTTAATACACGAGTACTAAATACTTCAATTATTCTTCAAAGTGTAAAACATAATGGACAACACAATGATTACTGTAATATATGCTTCATATTATTACCAGTGGTTACATCAGTTTATTTAGGCTTATAAGAGAAACGTTTCTATAAACATTACAAAATTTGCAAGGTTTTCTACATCCTTGCTATAAACTTTCCCTCTTTTCGCCTTAACCAGTCTGATTTCTCTATTTACTCAACCACTAGTTTTATCTTATCTACCAGAAACCTAAATGATAACCTAGCACGTCAGTGACATTAACCACTTGCTCCTCAAGTGCTTGAGTTCTCTGCTCAAGACTTCCTGTGCGTTCTTCATTTCTTGAGGTTTGATTGTAGAGCTCCAACTCTGCAATCCTTGCATCGTGAGTAATCATGTCGTTATAGGCGAAATTTATACGATGATGGACATCCATCACCGATTCCTGATCTCGCGTCCTTTGTCCTTCTAGCCTTCGTACTCTTTCAGAGAGATGATTAGCCCTTCCTTCTACAATTTCCATCTTATCTTCAATTTTCACACTTTTCTCAAACAATTGAGATAAAGTGTTAGCTTCAGAAGAATATGGGAGATGTGGTCGAGATGATTGACCAGTCTCATACATCTTAGCAGCTCTTTCTTTATCCACCCACCTATCAACGGTTTGTGCGATCCGTGCAGGTTCATCTTGAACTCTATGACTTCCTGAAGATGTCGCCTTCTGCCTCTTCTTAATCCTTTGCCATATCGGTATAGATTTACGTGCTGTGCGTTTCATTTTTACTCCTCCTGGAACTTTACGGTAAAGAGTGTTCAGTGGTGGTAAAAATGATGCCACCGACTCTGTCTCCTCCATGGATTCACTTGCTTCCATTGGTTCACTCTCTTCCCATTCGTTGGAGGGTAAAGGTGCTCCATCGTCAGAAGGTATTGGATGAAAGGTGGTTGGATTTATAGGGTAGTAAGGATCGCCTACCATCATAGGGAATGAAACTTCCTCTTCTTAATCCGTATCCTCGATGATTATCCATTCTCGTGAATGTGCCATGTCGAATTCCTATACGTTTTGGATCACCAAGAGTTTTAGTCTATCAAATATTACTCCCAAATTAAATAGTTCATATGATCTGATCATAATAAAATGTAGTTGCGCACCTACACCTAATTGTGATAGGATATACGCACATATAAACTTTAGTTGGAATATTTGATCTAAATCCTTGAGATCAAAAACATTCCAGGTATTAAGGTGTATTCTCATCGCGGGTCTGAGTCTTTATATATGACTCTATATTCTTATTTATTGTATTCATGCTTTAACTATTGTTTGTTACTTCAGGTCTATCTGATAAGGCTCCGGCCAGTTAGGACAGTCGAAAGGGCAGGATCATTTTAGCATATAGCCGTTCTGAAATCCAGCAACCCAAATCGACATGTCTATCCTTGTCACCACTCTCGTAAGTAGTCCTTCAGTAGAATAATTAATAATACTTTTTATTTATAGGCTAAGGGATATACCTAAACCTAATAGAGTAAGTCCTAAACTATAGACGTGCTTTCCTAAGAAAGTACTAGTTCACTATAGTTAATAGCTCTGATACCAATTTCTGTCACACCCCCAGCCATCAGCGGAAACACCGGGTAGTGTAACGTTATTCTTCGTATGACAGTTATATAACATACATTGAACAGTACTAAAGAAAATACATACCTTTATTGATAACTGAAAGTTACATAACTGTTTTTCTAGGACCTATTACATAATATCCGACTATGGCATACATCTTAATGAAAAGAAAGGTAATAGTAAGACTTCTTCTGTTCGAATACATACCAGCTTTTCAAGTTCCTGAAGACACATGCATTTTAAAATACGTCAACATAAAGTTGGTGAGTCCACAGGTTTTGACTCCATAAAATAATACATTTTCCACGTTCAAAAGTATAGTTTTGAAAGTATCATTTTGACTCTCCAACATTTAGTATGTATATTAGGTATAATAGTTTACTTATCAATTAAGTGTTATACCTAAACATTCCTTAATCCTAACGTATAAGTAGGGGGAAACTTATACTTAACATTAATACTTGTATACGACGAAGTATAATATTTCTAACAATTTGCTACCATGAGCCTGTAACCGCTGCTATGACATAATACCTCTGATAGAACACACTCATGATTTATCATGAGAAACAAACACACTCATGATTTACCATGAGAAACATCACCGTACGCTTCATCGACGCGGGAACAATAACAAATAAAAGGATAGTTCATCACTCGCTTTTGGTTGACTGTAGCTAACAGTCACAAGTGGGGTGGTCAACCCGTATACTAATTATACACGACTTCCTCGCTCACACGGGATTAACGGTTACAGTTCAGATGATTTCTGCTAAGATCCCCAATCTTATTTGATGAATACAATTACTCGTGTAGACTTCGACGACTTCCTATAGCTTTAACAACAAAATCATTTTCATGTCTAAAACCCTAAGTCACTAGACTATGCTTTTAAACATTACTCCTAACTTTATAACATTTAGGCAGTATAACAGCTATATCTTGAAGTAAAACCAGGTTTTATCTTGACCTAAAACCAATAATAACAACATATAATGTTCCTAGTTTTATCTTGACATAAAACTATCAATAACAATACTAAGTTTTATCTTAACATAAAACTAACAATAACAACATATAACATATCCAGTTTTATCTTGACATAAAACCAATAATAGCAACATACTTTATAACTTAACATATAGAACTTCCGAATATAACTTCGGAATTATATCGCACACAACATATATATAGAATTCTAAGCATAACTCAAGATCTACATTAGTAAAATAACATGCCGACAGGTTGATAATAGTTGTATATATTCAAAATATTATATTTAGAACAACTATACCTGGCTAATATAACTATATATTATCATATAAACATAATAATAATGTATGTATAATATTTAGCATGCGTTTTCCCCCGAAATATTAGAAAGTGGGGCCGTGAAACTCACCCTAGTAGCGTGATTTTATGTTATCTAAGCAAAAACGGTCAGCGTACGAGGTCGTCAGGGCTCGGGATGCAAGAGGGCCTCAACAAAGGAGAGAAAGGGAAGAAGTTTAGGTGTAAGAATGGCTGAAGTCGGACCTGCTATTTATAGTAAGGATTTTAGAACCTCACGTCGTGAGTTTTATAAGGCTCACGTCGTGAGTCCTGCATGTTCATCCCGTAGACTTGCCATTTGCGTCCCTAGCTTCAGAAGGTGGCCATGTGACTCCTCACGTGGTGAAAAACTCCTTGTTCACGTCGTGAGTTTAGATCTTATCCCCTCGCAGCCTCGTCATACCTTCTAGATCCGAAATGTGGCGGTTTGAGTCCTCACGTCGTGAGTTTTTTTATGCTCATGTCGTGAGTTCAGTCAAATTAGGGTTTCTGACAGCGACATCTTCGGAAGGCCATAACTTTTGCATACGAACTCTGTTTTTGACGTTCTTTATATCCACGCGTAGGTATTTATGAGTACTACAACTCTCTTTTAGACTTAAATAGCTAATTCTAAGTCTATTTTAAATTCCTTTTATTATAGAGATTTATAGTGTTCGGTTTATCATAACTTCTTCATGCGAAGTTAGATTCAAACATTCTCTATATTTTTGGAATCGTATGGACGTATACTTTGAGTTGTATCATAAAGAAGGTTCATATTTGTATTATAATTTATCATGAACTACATAACACTCTTACCACATTACTAGATTAACATAATCACATTACATGATTGGCATAATCACATGTGATTGTCTATTGACCTATTTTGACTAGTGTTACAGATCGCTACTCTACCTAACAACAAGTCGTCCGGACATCATGGTCTCAACATGTTTGTGTGCCAGATTTTAGGTCAATCCAAAGACGTCTCATCTTTTGGCAGTTAAGCAAATATTCCAATACCTCAAAGGTACAAAGAGTCTCGAAATCTGGTATCCAAAAAATGAGAGTTTCCTCTTACAAGCTTACTCCGATTCAAACTATGGTGGTCTTCAATTGGACAGAAAAAGCACTTATGGTGGCTATCAATTTTTGGGTGGAAGATTGGTTAGCTGGTCATCTAAGAAACATAATTGCATTGCTCTTTCAACAGCCGAAGCAGAATACATTGTTGCTGCTAGTTGCACTTCTCAAGTTCTTTGGTAGAAAATACAACTTTTGGACTATGGTTATCGATTTCAACAGATTCCTATTTATTGTGACTCACAAAGTGCCATTGCGATTTCTCACAATCTAATTCAGCACTCCATGACGAAGTACATTGATATTCGGTATCATTTCATTAAAGATCATGTTTTAAAAGGAAACATTGAACTTATTTTTGCTCCATCTGACGATGAAATTGCTGATGTCTTTACTAAGGCATTAGACGAAACCAAATTTAATGGTTTTCTGAACAAAATGGGTATGATGTTACCTGATCCTCAATTCTTCCAAGAGGCTTGTACTCTCTGATGGAAACATTGGAAAGTAAATTAATTCCGAAGTCAAAATATTTTTCATCTCAGAATATATAGGATCATTTTACGTGTCTTTTTGTCTAACATCATCTTCTAGTTTAAATTGTACAACTCACTCAATCTTTTGGAATTCATATGAACAATATAGTTACATTAGTATTTTGATTTTGATCTCACCTCGGAATCTATCTCAAAAGGATGTTATGAAGTTCACCTCGGAATTCAAGTCCAAAATGGTAATGAGCCTTCATCTCTAACCTCTGTCCGAGCTCTAACTCTTCTCGTCTCGGAATCTCAAAATCTGTTTAAAATATGTCCTCTAAGATCTGCTTACATTTTACCTCTGATATTCAGTCTCAGTCTGAGTCTGTGCAATCTCGAACTCTATATCATATACAAGTGTTTTCATTTTCACATTAGAAGTATCTTATGACAATCTATCTCAGAACTTCCCTATTCCGAGATCCAACGTTTCAAAAGAAGTTCAAAAGGTTTTTCATTAAATTTTTTTCCGAAACATTTTTCTTTTATGACTTAAACGGTTATTTTTTTATGATTATCTTTTAACACTAAATTATCGTGCTTTTTGCACACGTCTCGATAAAGTGCACATCCTTTCATTTGAAATGACGGTTTTCCATTTCGCATGTTCGCAATCGCACCTTTCGTCATTGAAGGTCAAACGCATGCCAATTTTGGCAACACATTTAATGCAATCCATTTGCAAATCGGGTATCATCATTACACCTTTTTCTCAACCCGACCCAATTTTCCAAACTATAAAAGGATTTCAAAATCCACCAGTTTCTTTTTTACGCTCTCATCCTCTTCTCCAAAATTCTCTTTGCAAACTTGTTCTTCAAGATCTAAACCTGCAACAATCGCGTCCTCCCAAAATGCTCCTGAAATCGCAAAAACTGTTCCAAAGAAGAAATCTTCCAAAGGGTCCGCTTCGTCTTCTTCAACAAAGCCTTTCCTACGTGAAACCACAAAACTCTTCTCCCTTGATCCTATGGACTATGACGAATCCATCAGGGTTATGATATTGTTCATCTCTCGTCATCCTATCTCCATTCCACTCACAAAAACCCCAAATCCCCAAATTCCTCTCAGGATCCTTCATACTGCCTTTGAAAGGATCAAGATCGAATACGCTGTGCTCGAATCCAAGATCACAGGTGATCGTGTTGTGCCTGTGTTAAAGAAAACTTTTCTCAAAGCTATTGGGATACCAGAAAACCCCAAGGGTTTTATCGTGCAAGAACCAACGTCTGAAGAGTTTTAGACGTTCCTCAACGACATTGGGTATTCATAAGAGTTCAAGGCCAAGAGATTCAAGAAATCTGTAGTCCCTAGCCTTTGGACGGTCCTTATGCATCTCATTTTTCGAGGTCTTTCTAGCAAGCATGGCGGCACTGATATGATGAGAAAGGATTGGCTCCATGTTGTGTACTCTGGGAGATCCAACCATGTGGATCTGACCGAGGTCTTGTGGCAAGACTTTTGTAAATTTGCAATAAAGAGGAAGCCTCGAGAAATCTCACGTCCGAGGTTCTGGGCTCTGACAATTCAACAATTGTACCGAGAAAGACAAGAGCCTATTACAATCGCCATAAAACCAAAAGAGGTATTCTTATCCTTTAAAGCTATAAAGAGTTATAGACTTCCAAACCAAGCATCTTTCGGACCCACACGTAGACTACCACAACATATGTTGGCTACTTTACCATCCGAGTCCCCTTATTTGACATATCACTTAGAGAACTCGACTGTGTACAACCTTGCACAGTCCATCCCAGTCTCTATTTAGCCCACCTCAGACGTGGTCAAACCAGTCTCAACTGGTGGAAAGAAGAAGAAGGTAGCGAAACGAAAGGCTTTTCCTATCAAGCCAAAAACCAAAAAGAGAGCCAAAGTCAATGTTTCCTCTCAAAAGGAATCTATCAAGGACATTTAGACTGACTCTAGTCATCCGATTACCCCCCCCCCCCAGGCCAATCTTCCAAAGTACCCTTCGGAGCTTCAATAGCACATGCACACACATAGGGAGTTTCCTCATAATCCACCCTCACATTCCCAACAAGGTGATGCCGGTGTTGAAAACGGTACCTTGCATCCCCCTGGAACACACTCACAAGTCATCTCGTATATCCCTCCTATTTCTACACAAGCACGAACTGAGACCCCTGTCTCTGATCCTAAGCTTTCTGAAGTTGGGGTTGTCCCTCCGACTTTAGGAGCCACAACCGGTATGATACCTGGCTCAGGTAAAGGTCGACCAGATACTAATCACCCGAATTGGTTAGACTTTGTTAACAGGGATTACACAAGACATCCGGAGCTTACTCGTTCCCAAGCCGAAGAAACTCTCATCTCTATGAGAAATCGAGCAATTTAGAGCAATCTTCCATTTGTTGCTCCCTCCAACGAAGTCATAGACCAAGAGTTTGCATCACGAGAGACTCACCATGATACCATCATCTCAGACGATCCTCCGAATTCTCCTCACCATGGTGCCTTCCATCCTGATCCTGATGAAGAACACTCGATTGAATTCATGTTCGATGATGATAGTACATCCGTTGCTGCTCCTCCAGTCTTCTCTTCATTTCACTCTCTACAAAAACGATCATCATCGAGACCTATATATGATTTCGGACTTTCGTCATCCTCTTCGGAGCCTGTTACTGAAGAAATTCACATCGATGACCAAGTTCACAACACACTAGGAGGTGAAACCAAATCAAACCCACCAAAGGAAACAACAGAAAACAATCCTACTCCTTCAGAACCTCCTATCAACAAAGAAGGTGACAAAGCTAAGTCTGAGAGTTCCACCTTGGACACTGGATCATCAGCCGAAAACTATGCTGATCCATTTGCCCTGTTGGAACTCCGAGACAACATTTCTACTACAATTTCAAAGGTGGAGTCCCTAGACAAATCATTTGCAAAGCTCGATTCCAAGATCGAGGCCAAAGTATCTAGCCTCGACACCAAGCTTGATGCTATCCTCCAATCCTTGTCCGAAGTAAAGAAAGTTGGGCCCTCGGATGATGAAAGGGCAGAGCAACTAGATCAGCTTATTTCTTTGAGGTTCAAGCATACCTTAGAAGATGTGGAACAAAAGTAGAACTCCAACCTTGATCACCATATCGACATCACCTCTACCATGCTGAAAATCCATGAAGACATGATCAGTGCCACAAATAAGCTGATCAAGTAAACCCATGTCGGGCATGAGAAGCAGATTCAGAGGTTGGAGAAGGAAATTAAAAAGAAGGACAAAAGGAATCTCATCATGCAGCAGGTCCTCATCAAACTCTTCCGAGTCCGTTGGAACATAGATGACATCCCGAACAACAAGTTCGATGAGATGTTGTCCATCCTTGCCCCCCTGTTCAGTCACTTGAAAGCTCAAGCACCTACCGCTGAAGCCTATGATGCCCTTACCAAGCAGAAGAACAAAAGCTTCCAAAAGGTGTTCGATAGGCTCTCGGAAGTCAAAGAATCAGTCAGACTTGCCTAGGAAGTTGGGCCATCCGATGCAAGAGGGGGTGAAGGAAGCAAAATGGGTTATACCATTCCTTGGAAGCCTGCCTCAGAGTTTAGTCTCCGAGATGAATTTGATGATGATGAACTTCAAATTTTGTCCACAGGTATCCCTTCTAACAATGATGATAATGAAGAATTCGAATACATCACAAATGCAGTGGCTGGAATTCAAGCTCCAAGAAAATTTCCGACTAAGGTTCTTTCAGAGGAAGAGAAAAGGATATGGTCTGATGTTACCTGGACATCTTCCTTGGCAGAAATTCTTCAGCGAAGCCGCGAAATGGCTTAAGAAAAAACCAAGCTCACAATTGATGCATTCCGAGCTACCCAGTTTATGCCGCCTCCTATCCCCTCTCCAAGAATAGTTCTAATCAATGAAGGTTCTCCTCTTCGGAAGCCTGACAACATCCCGAAAGAGCCTCTGATTCCTCCTCCACCAGAGTTCACAATTGATGAAAACATTCAAAAAGTCATTGATGACTTGAACAAACAACAAGACAAAGAGAAGAAGCCCGTCTCGGAACCCAACAGCCCTGATCGGACATACAAGTAGTTCGAAGGATGGTCGCAACCCCAAATAGATCAAGCCCTTGAAGAGACATTCAGATCCAAGCTCTTAAAGACAATCTGAATCCAATGTTGGGCTTATCCCCACTTTTTCGTGAAGGGATAGTTCATGATTTGGATATTGTGCCATTCATGTATTATGATCTACCAACGCAAGATGCAGACCAACTCGATCTTCCAATTTCTCCCTATGGAAGATATTACATCAAGTTTGCTCCACTCCACCCAGATGATGATCCTCAAACGATTGTCAGGACAGAAAGAGAAAGATTGAAGACATTTTACTCCATGAACGCACGCCCTCAAAAGGAAGTGTGGTCTCGGAAGAGAATTACAAAGATCTCTGGGTTCGGAAAAAAAGTCTTGAGCAAATTCGACTTTAATTGCTTGCTGCACAGGTACTACATCTTTCGGAACAAATCTAAGAAAATCACCATCACAGACACAAACTTCCCCTCCATCAATCCAAATGACATTTTGACGATTGTTGCTCACTTCTGAACTCGCCAAAACGATAAAAATGAGCATCGTTGCTTATAGTGCTGCAATGAACTATCTAAAGGACTACGTTGCTGAGTTCTGCCGATATGACTTCGAGCTTGCACATCTGTTCGAAACAGAAAAGTTCTTGGCCAAGATCGACTACAAGCTGCTTGAAGCAGAAATTCTGCCAGAAGGGACAATTGATGAACTAGCGTTGGGTTACGTCTACATGCAAAATAAGACCAACAAGAAGGATTTCTTCCGATTCCTAGACAAACATCTAGTCCTCACCAGGATTCTTCAAAAGTTCATCACCAATGCAGCCAAGTCAGATGCTTCGGAGCATGTGAAGAGAAAATTCGTCAATCAACTCCAATGGTACCTGGAAGTCCGAAACTGCTCTACAGAGCTTATGTGTTTATCAATGAAGAAGCCAACTAAGCTGACATGATTGCTAATTTCACTTAGGGGTAGATTGTTGAATCATGAAAAGTGAACCTCTAGCAATCACAAGTAATCATGTTCTGATGTCAGATGAGTCCGAGATGAGTTGAAGTTTCGAGATGAAGATCATTCCGAGATGAAGGGCAATTCCGATATTAGCAGTCTGTTCTAGCATTCAATGTATTTTGTCTTATTGTTGATGTAACAGTTCATAGGACTTTTCTTTATGTATCTTTTGGATAACAATTTGTCAAACACTGAGTCTTATCCAGTCCTAGGAATGTTTCTTAGTTTGTATCATGTTCCTCCTTCACTATTTAAGGAGTGAATGTTTTAACCATTAATGTACAAGTGAACAATTCAAGTTTTACACTAAGAATAGCAAATATTCTCTTCACGTCATTTTCACTTTTCCTTCAAGTCAAAGTTCTTTCACAACATTCTTCCTGTTCCTTAAATATCTGTGCATTGATTATACTCTAAGTTTTCTTAATTTATTATCTTGAATACTTTGTTGAATATCTTTGTTGGGTCAAAATATTGGTTTATACTTTGCTTTTCTAGTTGATTGTATTTTTCTGTAATATTTTATGAGTTTACGGTCAGGTGGGTGTTTACGGCCGTAAACAGGTTTACGGCCATAAACCCTATTTACGGCCAATGTTTCTCATGTATATATAGGGGTGAGGGGTGTGAGGAACGAAAAGAAGGAATACAGAGAGAGAGAGAGAGAGAGAGAGAGAGAGAGAGAGAGAGAAAGGAGCTTATGTGTGTGTGCGAATCTCATGTAAAGGAGCATCATTCCAATCTATTCAATACATTGAAGATTCAAGTTATTCTTCTCTTCTTCTCTTCTATTTTGATCTGACATCATTCAATTGATTGGGATTCCGCACCATCAATTGGATCTGATTGATACACAAGCATATTTGGGGACTTACAATTGGTATCAGAGCTTGGATTGTATCAGTCAATTTGTCAGATCTGGAGCTTATTTGATCTTATTTTGGAAGGATTTCTGCGTTTTTGGATAGATCTTGGCAAAATAAGGGGGGGTTTGTTCTTCGTGTTTTTGATAAAAACGAGTTTTTGATCGAGTTTTGGAGCAAAAAGGGGTGAAAAACGCTGTTTTTCACGTAATCTGCGAAGAGTTTACGGCCTTTGAAGGGTTTACGGTCGGCGGCGGCGGCGGCGGCGGCGTTTACGGCTAGGGTTTCCTGGAGTTTACGGTCGCCAGAGTTTACGGCCGGTGTTTGCCGTCCTCGGAGTTTGCAGTCCAGCTGCGTTTACGGTTCGCACCTCGCCTCGTTCAGCAACCTCGGTCTCGCGCCTCGCACCTCGTCCTCGCATGCTGAAGCTTCGTCCTCGCATCAGCTTCGTATTAAAAACTAAGGAAATCGCATTGGAGGTGTCGGGGATCGAACCCGGGTCTATTGCTTCCTCAACAACACGCCTTACCAGTTGAACTACCAAGACACTTGTTCCATTCCCTCCGGATTTAATTCAAAAACACTCCCATTCGCACCCAGTTTCGCAAATTTTGCACTTTTAGCCCAAAATTCAATTTCCTTTTAATTTTAAATTCCATTTTCAACCCAAAATTTTAGTTTTTAATTTTTGACTTTTAATTTTGACTTTTTTACTTAAAATTTTGACTTTCACTTTAAACTTTGACTTTCTCGTTTAACCTTCAAATTTTCAAATTTAGCTTTTCGGTTTGACTTTTAAGTTTGACTCTTTAAATTTGACTTTTAAGGTTGACTTTTGAGTTTTTAGTCAAAGAATTACAAAAAAAAAAAACAAAAAAAAACAAAAAATGAGTTCCGAATCCATTCCGGTAAATGAAGTTTCATGTACTCCAGCTTGTGAAACTACGATTAAATTTCTTCGGGAACAAATTGATTTATTAAAAAGAGAAGTTGAGGACCTGAGATATGAAGGATATCAACTCAGCAAAGGATAAAAACCCCTGAAGGCTGAATTAGAAGCAAAAACCAAAGATTTTAGGAAGCTTCAGGAAGATTATAGCAATAAATGTGAAAATTATAACTATATCATGAGACAACTTGCTGAGTTAAATACTGAGCTTGACACATTAAAAAACAAATTTGAAACTGCAAATTTTGATTTCAGAAAATTTGATGTGTCAATCGAAGTAGTTGCGAACATGATAGATCATTGTCTGCAATTTAAAGATAACCAGCAAAAGGGTTTAGGATACGATAAAGTTCCTCCTCCTTTCAATCACACATATCAGTATCACCCTTTGACTAAAGAGGAGATTGCCAACGACCCATTCATGGTTTATGGCAAACCAGCTGGTTTTGTTTCAGGAGGCATTATTAATGTTGAAAATACTAATGTTTCTACTTCCCATGCAGATCAATCCTTAAATCAATCAAAGCATGAAGCTGAAGGATATGTTTCTGAAAATAAAAATGTTTTTGAACCTGCTGTTTCTGTTTCAAATGATAACTCTTTTGTTTCTGATGTTAAAATCAATGATACATCTTGTGATGCTTCTGCTCCGGATCATGTTGAGTTAAATTTTTTTGACATATTTGATGATTTGTTTGAAAATACTGATGTTCCTGTTTCTAGAAAATCTACTTCATGTGCAGGTAAAGTAGCAGAGGATGAGAACAAGGAGAACACCATTGAACAAACCAACATCTCCTTGAACTCTGAATCTGTTGCTTCGAACTCAGCTGCTTCTAATCAACCTGTTGTTGAGAAATACAGGCCACCAGTTCCAGTGAAACAGAGTGCCTGTTGTAATTGTGCTTGTGGGAACAATAAGAGACAAGGCAAGGATACGCCACCAGGGGCAGGAAGAAACAATTTCCCAGTGAAGAAAAAGACTTGTTTTCACTGTGGAACACCTGGTCACATTGCCCGAAACTGTCCAAATCGCGCATACGTTCCCTACTACGCACAAGGATGGCAAAACGCGCCAAGAGGGAGATACTTCAAAAGAAACCCCTCAAGGTCACGTTCAGACCATGGTGACTGGAACGCACAGAAGGCCAAGAATCAAATCCACAAGGCCAAGAATCCAACTCCCAAGAACAAGAACGAAATGACAGCCAAGAAGTCCAATCCAAGAGATGCTCCCGTGAAGCCAAGGTCAAAGTCATCTCGGCGATCGACTTCGAGTTCAAAAGCAAGTACTGAGCCACCCATCAGATCGAAAAAGAAATGGGTTAAACCCAACTACAAATGGGTTCCAAAGGCTCACTCTCCCAAATCTTCTAACGATTCTAATATTTCTTCATCTTCTGTTTGTGATAAATAGGATATGTCATGGGAGAGAGTACCGTGCAAGGATGAAAAAGGTAAACCCAGTTTCAAAATGGACTGGGTTCCAAAGACCAACTAATCCCGCTCTGTGTCGGAGCAGATATGGAGGTATATCATCAGACTTCGGTTTGTTGGTAGTGGCTGCTTCTGGCACATGATAGGAGGCATCTCTCAACTGTACAACATTCAGAACTTTGTTTGAGAGTATGTGGCCTTTGCGGGAAAGGAGGAAAGGAAGAGATCACAAATGGGGTTAGTGCTTAATGACATGAAGAATTTTTGGATCTGTTCTGAGATTATGCGTACTGTTCTCAGACCTTCCGGATGCAAATTCAATCGGTGAATTACGGTTTGAGTTTTCTTCTCTATACTCCTGAGTTTATCTTAATCTGATTCGTTTTAAAGACAATCTTTTATAGTTTTTCTTTAGTAGGTGTCTGTTGGGAAGTGATATAAAGATAAAGTGATAACGGGCAGTCTAAAACATGTGTAAGGGACTGAATCTGAATTGTCTAGACTCTATGTTCAATGTGCTGGTAGGCACGAAGGATTTGACAGTGTGGATTTAGATAGGATTGTTTGGACTGACCATACGACGCTCGGGTAGATTGAGCAGTGAGATAAACACGGGAACCTACAGGATACACTAAATTAATACGCATCTAGAACAGTGGTTCGAGTTTTCCTTGATGTACGGACTTATGTCCTTAATTCAAGTTCTGATAGGGCGACTGGGGGGTTCTGATAAAGTAGGTATGTAGAAATTATTTTCTTGCTTTCTATCTGTCAGTCATATGTTGCCTCCTCTGCGTGATCGGAAGATCCGACCTGGACTGCAACATATGCAACTCTATTTCTACGCACCTTCTTATCTATGAAACTATTTCTATCTGTTAGCCATATGTTGTCCCCTCTACGTGATCGGAAGATCCGACCTGGGACACATCATATGCAACATTCTACCTCTCAATCCCTATATCCATGTTAGCCATATGTTGTCCCCTCTGCATGATTGAAATATATCCGACCTGGGACACAACATATGCACCTATTTCTAAATCTAACTTCCTCCTTAATAATTGTTTACTCACCTAAAGTAAGGAGTCCTTAGGAAGTTCTTGATAACCAGGGTATATCAGGAAGCGGGGAACACGTTCTAGTGCAACTAAAATTGAACCATTTAGAGGTTGTCTGTAGATCTCGCTGCTCAATTTAGGTGGACAACAATATCTTTGGTCGTCGTCAGCTGAATGGTCCTTAAGGAATATTATCTAGGAACATAGGATCACATTTTCTTGTCACTTATAGTATGTCCTAAGTTTGTCAATATTCTTCGTGTTTAAGTGGACCACAATACCAGCAATTGACTATATCTATTCATGAAGGTGAAGGTTCTGATAAACAAAGTTAAGACTGTCTCACAACTTTGATCCCAAATATTTTTGTTTTTGTTAAATTTGTTCATAGTTTTTCTCTATGCACAAATTTAGGGGGAGAATTAAAAAAAATTCAAAAAAAAAAAAACAAACAAACAAAAATCAAAAAAATTCAAAATCAAAAAAATAGTGTTATATTCTGTTTTATTTCTTGTTCAAGAAAAATCAAAAATCCAAAAATATTTTTGTTTCTGTTTTATTTTTTTCAGAAAATATGAAAAACCCAAAAATATTGTGTGCTAAATTTTCTTTTAGTTTTGTTTTGTCTTGAAAAGTGAATTCAGGTGAAGATGAAACTCATGGAGTTTGTGTCGAAGATTTCTGAGCCAAGGCTTCATCCGTGATCATCGAAGAATTCTCATTCGAAGGAGCAAGAAATGAATATTATTCTTTTGAAATTCAATCTTTCAACCCCAGAAGCAAGGTGAAGCTGAAATTGAAGATTATTTGACGGATTGCATTGAAGCCTCCTCAATCAGTCTGCTGCTATCTTAAACCTGCTGAAGTGATCTAGAAGATTTGTTCTCTCTGATGTTCTCTCTGAAGATTCTCAAGCTGAAAGCGCTATCTTTCAAGAATCAGTACAAGAAGCATCCTCACCCAATGTGCGTTCAAAGTCAAATCTTGAAGAAATGCCCAACTGCTCAAGATGAAGTCAATTATTGAAGATTCATCATGTCCATCTTGAAGCTATGAAGAATTTGAAGATTAATGCTGAAGCCAAGCTCCTAATGAAGATTAACAAGAAAAGCCAGCTACTTTTTAGGGGGAGCTTGTTGGGTCAATTAAGAAAAGAAAGCTATAAACCAAGGGGGAGATTGTTGGGTCAAAATATTGGTTTATACTTTGCTTTTCTAGTTGATTGTATTTTTCTGTAATGTTTTATGAGTTTACGGTCAGGTTTACGGCCAGGTGGGTGTTTACGGCCGTAAACAGGTTTACGGCCATAAACCCTATTTACGGCCAATGTTTCTCATGTATATATAGGGGTGAGGGGTGTGAGGAACGAAAAGAAGGAATACAGAGAGAGAGAGAAAGGAGCTTATGTGTGTGTGTGCGAATCTCATGTAAAGGAGCATCATTCCAATCTATTCAATACATTGAAGATTCAAGTTATTCTTCTCTTCTTCTCTTCTATTTTGATCTGACATCATCCAATTGATTGGGATTCCGCACCATCAATTGGATCTGATTGATACACAAGCATATTTGGGGACTTACAATCTTCTTCAAGTCTTAACTGGTATTACCAGATTCGATTGGAACATTCATTAAGACCAAACGTTGATCTTAAAGATTAACTCAAGGTTTGATTTTTCAAATATTGTTCTTGCGCATTGATTATTTGTTCTCACACATTGTTTTCATAAGATGGGATTTTTCCCATGAAATGTCTAAGGCTTGTAGCATTATCATGTTACAAACAGGGATCCTTCCCGGTTGTATTTTAATTTGGGATTATTCCCAGCTAATTCCTAAAGATGGATCCCTTCCCCCCATTTTCCACGTAAAAGCTCAACAAGGATCTTTCATGATGAACTCCTGAAGTGATGATCCTTCCATACGCGAACTCCCAGATTGTGTTAAAGGAATCACAACTTTAAATTTCTCCTAACTCAAAATATTATGTACCCTAAAGAGCACCATGTACTATTTATCATTTAAAATCATTTTTTTCTATGTAATGTTTGAAGGTTTGTTATCTTAAAAGATCTTAAGTATTTTAAGATGTGACATCCCCAAAATCACGGCCACAAAAGACCGATTTAATTTATGCTTTTTAAAATAATTTCAGAGTAATCCTTTGATTAAAAGGGTTGCGGAATTTGTTCCCAAAACAAAATATGATAAAATAAAATTTATCAAAGCATTTCTTAAAGAAATGTATTTTCATATATAACAAAACTCGGGATGTCATGTTCCGATACAGACCAAAAGCATAAACGACACATTATAAGCCTTACAACAGTTATATACAACTACTGGCCTATAAACAAAATATCTTGATGATTCATCCAACTTATGCTCTCGCGCCACTACCTGTAATACAAATAAAACTGAGTGGGTCAAGCTTGGGAGCCTGGTGAGCATATAGGGTTTTTAACCCACAATAAATAATTATATTTAATTTCACCAACCAACAACAACCCAATTACCCATTCTCGTTATCCTCACTTTACGTCCCAAAAACAACAACTATCACAAGGGACCTAGTCTAAGGATTTTCATCGGGATGGACATTACTGCAAAAGGGGTTTCCTCGACCATAGATGTCCTAAAGGCAACCATGAGGGGGATAGAGTACACCGGTGAGCACATCGTTCACAACACCTACAGGTTATGAACCTGCCAGCGTTCCACTGGACAGTCTAGAAAGAGTCTGTGGTCGTCATCCATACTCCGCTAGATGACTAGATCAACAACAACATCGAGGCCTCTCATCATTTTTATTTCATCACACATCACTATCTACCCATGTTCTACCCAACATATTTGTAGATAAAATATACTTGTTTATATACAGCTTAAAAACATGTATAACATATTTATTCAATACTCATACCACATAACAAATAGTATATAATCACATAGCACGTATTTCATAGAGTATTCATATATGTGTATTATAGAAGGCAACTACACACTTACTCATATCATATATCTAATACATTCATCAATACTTGAAATAAATTCGTGTATATGAAATAGACTATGCACTCACTTGATAAGAAGATTATCGGACAACACTAAGGCTCTTCGAGTAGTATTCTTCAGTGAAACCGGGATATCTTCACACACCGGGCTTCTCGCGGGCAGAGCTTCGGCTCAAAACTCTTTTCTTCTTGGGATCTTCGGTGCTTCGGGACTCGCTTCGGGTCTAGGGATGATACTGGGGCTTCGGGGGTATAACTTGCACGTAAATCGAGGTAATATGGAGTGAGAGGAAAGAAAATGGCAACCCTAAAAGGCTGGCCTCGCTTTCTATTTATAAGAGGCTGAAAATCTATGCTCACGTCGTGAGCCACTAATGCTCACGTCGTGAGCTCGATGTCATGGCGTTCGTCATCAGGCCACTTGCCCTGGAAGATGTCTATCACCTGCTCACGTCGTGAGCTCTGACACAGGGGTTGAAGTTCGTGCCCCGAACTTCAGAAATTCATATCTTTCGCATACGAGCTTCGTTTTCGACGTTCTTTATATCCACGCGTAGGTGAGATTATGCTCTACAACTCTCGTTTAGACTCGGTCGGCTAATTTTGACTTTAACCTTTATTGTATTTTTTTTAGTACGCCGGGACAGGAAAACTCTGTTACAAATTCATAACTTCTTCATCTGACGTCCGTTTTCGTCTGTCTTTTTACCGTTGGACTACTATCGACGAGATCTTCGATTCTCGTTTAGATTGTTTCGGCTAGAAACCACTCGATCTCATATTCGAACTTTAGGCTTCATACTGCTAAGTCGAAACTTCGAAAAATCATAACTTCCTCATACGAAGTCAGATTTAGACGCTCTTCTTATACACGCTCTCAGTTTAACTTATTCTACGACTTTCGTTTAGATCACTAAGGCTAAATATCGCTCTATCATAAATTCACTATTTACGTCACTTAGTGTCGTACCGGTTCTGTCGCGAAATTTCGAGAGGTCATAACTTCTTCGTTATAACTCGGATTTCGGCATTCTTTATATATTCGGAAACCTTGCCACGACCACTACAATTTCCTTCATAGATATCTGGCTTATCTAATATTTTACTTTATCGCTTATCTTTATCCTTAATTCATTTAAATCACACAATTAAGCAATAAACACATAATACTCAAATAATACATTCTTACTATTTCAAAACGAGTTACAAAGATTAACCTAGACTGTTACACCATCACTAATGCCTAGCCTAGAAACACGGGCGTTACAATTCTCTCCTCCTTAGGATGATTCCGTCCCCGGAATCACACATCAACAAACAAATGCGGATAACGACTCATCGTGTCACTCTCCGTTTCCCAGGTGAGATTTAGCCCATTCGTATGTTTCCAACGGACAAGCACTAATTCGACCATCTTGCATCGCAACTTCTTAGTCTTACGGTCAAGAATTGCCTCTGGTTCTTCAATTAACCTCTTATTTTCATCAATTCTTAATTCCGAAAGTGGAATCATGTCGGGAACTTCTCCCGTGAACTTCCTCAGATAACACACATGGAAAGTGTTATGAATTCCATTCAGTTCTTCGGGTAATTCGAGCTTGTAAGCTTGGTTCCCAATCCTCTGAAGAACTTTAAATGGTCCAATAAATCTTGGACTTAATTTTCCCCTTTTTCCAAACCGTATAAGTCCCTTCCACGGTGAGACTTTAAGCAAAACCGAATCTCCAACTTCAAAAGTCATCGGTCTTCGCTTGTTGTCAGCATAGCTCTTTTGACGATCCTGAGCTGCTAATATTCTCTCCCTAATTATTTTCAACTTTTCAGCAGCTTGATGGACTATCTCAGGTCCCATAAACTGCTTTTCCCCAGCCTCAAGCCAACAAGACGGCGTACGACACTTCTGTCCGTACAAAGCTTGATAAGGTGCCATCTTTATGCTCGAGTGGAAACTAATATTGTAGAAAAATTCTACCAAAGGTAAATGTTCATCCCAGTTACCTTGGAATTCCAGGGTACATGCTCTCAGCATATCTTCAAGCGTTTGTATCGTTGGTTCGCTCTGCCCATCAGTCTGTGGATGGTAAGCTGTACTCAAACACAACTTGGTACCCAATTCCTCTTGTAGACTCTTCCAAAATCGCGAGGTGAAACGGCTGTCACGATCTGATACAATCGTTAACGGAACACCGTGAAGCCTCACAATTTCCTTCACGTAAGAATTCGCAAGCTTATCCATAGACCATTTCTCATTGGCTGCTATGAAGTGCGTACTCTTAGTGAAGCGATCAACGACCACCCAAATCATGTCGTGACCATTCTTTGTTCTGGGCCGTTTAGTGACAAAATGCATGGCAATGTCTTCCCACTTACCCATCGGTACAGGTAAAGGTTCTAAACTCCCATATGGTTTCTGATGTTGTGCCTTAACTCTCGCACATGTCACACACTCGGCCACATACTTTGCAATATCGAGCTTCATCGTCGGCCACCAGTAATAGGGTTTTAGGTCCCTATACATTTTAGTGCTACCGGGATGTATCGAGTACATGGTTTTGTGAGCTTCTTCCATCAGAAGATCTCTTACTCCTCCTGACTTAGGCACCCAAATTCGATCTTGGAATACCTTCAGTCCGTGACTGTTTGTACCGAACACTAAAGTTTTGCCCAAATTTTCTCCCTTTCGGTCATTCTTCTCAGAAGCTTCTTCTTGAGCTTTATTTATACTCTCCACAATTGTCGAGACAACTTTTATTTTCAACGCTCTTGGCCTTTTTCTTTCAAGATTGACTTTCCGAGTGAGAGCATCAGCAACAACATTGGCTTTACCGGGGTGGTAAAGTATCTCACAGTCGTAGTCCTTAAGTAACTCTAGCCAGCGTCTTTGCGTCATATTCAATTCTTTCTGACTAAAGAGATATTGGAGACTCTTATGATCAGTGAAAAGTTTGCACCTCGTGCCATAGAGGTAATGTCTCCATATCTTTAGAGCAAATACTACCGCTGCCAACTCCAAATCATGAGTGGGGTAGTTCTTTTCATGCTCTTTCAGCTGTCGAGACGCATATGCTATCACCTTTTCTCTTTGGGTCAAAACACAACCCAATCCAACACCATACGCATCGCTATAGACAGCGTAGTCTTCAACTCCATCGGGTAGAGAAAGAATCGATGCTTCACATAGCTTCTTCTTTAGCAACTAAAATGCTTCTTTGTGCTTATCACTCCAAGCATAAGTAGCTCCTTTGTGAGTCAAAGCTGTTAATGGAGTAGCGATCGAAGAAAAGCCTTGGATAAACCTTCGGTAATATCCAGCTAATCCCAAAAAGCTTCGGATCTCCGTGGGACTTTTTGGTTGTTCCCACTTCATCACAGCTTCAATCTTTCCTGGATCAACTATTATCCCTTCTTGGTTGACCACGTGACCCAAGAATTGGACTTCTCGAATCCAAAAATCACATTTGGAGAACTTAGCATACAACTTCTCCTTCTTTAAGACTTCTAACACTTCTCGCAAGTGTCTGTCATGCTCCTCTTGGCTTTTCGAATAAATCAGAATGTCATCTATGAACACTATCACAGATTTATCAAGGAACGGATTACAAACCCTATTCATTAAATCCATGAATGCTGCTGGAGCATTGGTTAGTCCAAACGACATAACCAAGAACTCGTAGTGTCCATATTGTGTTCTGAATGCAGTCTTCTCGATATCCTGCTCTCTCACCTCTAGCTGATGATATCCTGACCTAAGATCGATCTTCGAGAAATAGCTTGAACCTTGTAGCTGATCGAACATGTCATCAATCCTTGGCAATGGATATCTATTCTTTATCGTTGCCTTATTCAGCTCTCTGTAATCAATGCACATCCTCATACTCTCGTCCTTTTTCTTTACGAATAACACCGGAGCTCCCCAGGGTGATGAACTAGGTCTAATGAAACCTTTGTCCAATAACTCCTGAAGTTGCATCATCAGCTCCTTCATCTCCGTTGGTGCTAATCGGTAAGGTGCTTTTGCTATTGGCGTCGTTCCTGGTAACAAGTCAATACAGAATTCTACTTGTCGATCAGGCGGTAATCCAGGAAGATCCTCGGGAAATACTTCCGGATAATCACACACGACAGGAATGCTTTGCATCTCCTTTTTCTCCTTCTTTGCATCAATCACGAATGCCAAATATGATGTACATCCTTTGACCAAACACTTTCTGGCTTTCATTAGAGAAATGATTCCAGAATTTACTCTGCGTTTGTCCCCATACACCATAAATGACTCCTTCCCTGACGGGTTTACTTTTACAATCTTCTTCTTGCACAATATTTCGGCATCAGTGGCGCTAATCCAATCCATTCCCAGCACGATGTCAAAAACATTTAACTCAATAGGCAATAATTCCTCGTGGAACTTATTCCCAATCAAATCAATTAAGATATTTTTCATACGATGGCTAACAGGTATAAACTTGCCACTAGCAACTTCAAATAATAAAGCATTATCTAGTCTATCAACAGGCAAAGCTAGTTTTCTACCAAATTCATGTGAAATAAAGGAGTAGTTGGCTCCTGAGTCAAACAAAATTTGGGCAGGCAATTCGTTTACGAGAAAGGTACCTAAAGCGACATCAACTTCTTCTTTATTAGCTTCCAGTCTCATCTGAAAGTCTCTCGCCTTCGGCTTTGGTGGAATGTTGGGTTTTGTTGCCTCCTTAATTTTCGGACAATCCCTCAAGATGTGCCCCTCCTCCCCACACCCATAGCAGACTTTCCTGGTAACGGTGCATTCGTTGGCATAGTGCCCTGGCTTTCCACATTTGAAGCATGTGGCTTCCCTGTCACATTTCCCAAGATGCTTCTTCTTGCATTTATCGTACCATTTCGCTTCGCCTCCTCCACCTCCTCTCGAACTAGACTTCGAGAATTTACCCTTTTTGCTGGACCCCGAGGGTCCGTCGAACTTCCTCTTCTCACCGAACTCTGACCTCTCCAGACCCTTCTCCCTGATCTGGGTCTCAACATTTCTAGCAGCCCAGATGGTGGCTTTCAATGTGGTTGCTTGCTTAACCATTGGACCAAAGTCCGCTGGTAATCCGAGGGCAAACTTATTGACTTTTGAAAGTTCTGTTGGAACTAAGTATGGGATAAGCTTCATCTTTTCTGTGAAACTTGCAGCGTATTCAGTAACGCTCATTTTTCCCTTTTTCAAATTATGAAACTCATTATTGATTTCCAGAAGGTCCTGCTCTGAGCAGTATTGCAGTTTCAGTTGTTCCACAAACTCTTCCCAAGACTTCTTGCTAGCTTCTCCCTTGGGCATCGAGTCGGCTAATAGCTTCCACCAACTCAATACTCCAGAGTTTAACAAAGGGATCACAAGAGCGGTCTTCTGCCTGTTGTTGCATTCGCAACTTTCAAACATTGTCTCCATTTCGGAGATCCAGTTTATAACTTCTACCGGCGTCGGGTTTCCGGATAGACACGGTGGTTTGGATGCCATGAAATCTTTATACTTGCATCCACGTCCGTCGTTTCCTCCATCCTGGTTGTTATGTCTAACAATCGGTGGGTTGGCTTGACCAATAATCCCACTGAAGTTTCCTCCTTCCGACTGCCCTTCACTTAATTCGGGCTGTACGATCGGCATCGAAGGTTCTTCACGATTCTGATGAAGCAGACGTCTAGTTTCTTCCATCTGACGATCTAACATCGCCTGAATCATTAATTATACACCAGCCATTGTCATTGGCTCAGGTGTTGCTGCTACAACAGGTGCTTGCTCGATTACAGGTGGTTGATTCCTGTTTTCGTTTGCGTTTCCAACTCCGCTTCTTGTTCTTGCCATTGTTGATCTATACACCGAATAAGGTGAATTTAGATCCTTATTCACGATAGATATTTAAATCATCCATATCACTCCGAAACGTTTACATGCTAGTTCTAATTCCGTAGTCGCACGCTTAGAATCCTAAACACATAAGGTCTCCAAATCCGGTTGGCAACAAACTGTAGATCCGAACAAATAATATCATATATGGAAAACATATAACATTTAGCACATAAAAGCATTTTAGGCAACTTTCCTAAAGTAAACTAGTGTTCGTGTCTTAAATATAACAGACACTCATCTCACAATCTTCACTTAGCATTCTAAGTTTAAGTCTAGAAATCCTACAAATTCCTAGTTCGCTTAAACTAATGCTCTGATACCAACTGTGACATCCCCAAAATCACGGCCAGGAAAGACCGATTTAATTTATGATTTTTAAAATAATTTCAGAGTAATCCTTTGATTAAAAGGGTTGCAGAATTTGTTCCCAAAACAAAATATGATAAGATAAAATTTATCAAAGCATTTCTTAAAGAAATGTATTTTCATATATAACAAAATTCGGGATGTCATGTTCCGATACAGACCAAAAGCATAAACAGCACATTATAAGCCTTACAACAGTTATATACAACTACTGGCCTATAAACAAAATATCTTGATGATTCATCCAACTTATGCTCTCGCGCCACTACCTGTAATACAAATAAAACTGAGCGGGTCAGGCTTGGGAGCCTGGTGAGCATATAGGGTTTTCAACCCACAATAAATAATTATATTTAATTTCACCAACCAACAATAACCCGATTACCCATTCCCGTTATCCTCACTTTACGTCCCAAAAACAACAACTATCACAAGCGACCTAGTCTAAGGATTTTCATCGGGATGGACATTACTGCAAAGGGGTTTCCTCGACAATAGATGTCCTAAAGGCAACCATGAGGGGGATAGATTACACCGGTGAACACATCGTTCACAACACCTACAGGTTATGAACCTGACAGCGTTCCACTGGACAGTCTAGAAAGGGTCCGTGGTCGTCATCCATACTCCGCTAGATGACTAGATCAACAACAACATCGAGGGCTCTCATCATTTTTAATTCATCACACATCACTATCTACCTATGTTCTACCCAACATATTTGTAGATAAAATATACTTGTTTATATACAGCTTAAAAACCTGTATAACATATTCATTCAATACTCATACCACATAACAAATAATATATAATCACATAGCACGTATTTCATAGAGTATAATTCATATATGTGTATTATAGAAGGCAACTACACACTTACTCATATCATATATCTAATACATTCATCAATACTTGTAATAAAATCGTGTATATGAAAGAGACTATGCACTCACTTGATAAGAATATTATCGGACAACACTACGGCTCTTCGAGTAGTATTCTTCAGTGAAATCGGGATATCTTCACACATCGGGCTTCTCGCGGGCAGAGCTTCGGCTCAAAACTCTTTTCTTCTTGGGATCTTCGGTGCTTCGGGACTCGCTTCGGGTCTAGGGATGATACTGGGGCTTCGGGGGTATAACTTGCATGTAAATCGAGGTAATATGGAGTGAGAGGAAAGAAAATGGCAACCCTAAACGGCTGGCCTCGCTTTCTATTTATAAGAGGCTGAAAATCTATGCTCACGTCGTGAACCACTAATGCTCACGTTGTGAGCTCAATGTCATGGCGTTCTTCATCAGGCCACTTGCCCTGGACGATGTCTATCACCTGCTCACGTCGTGAGCCACTGTGCTCACGTCGTGAGCTCTAACACAGGGGTTGAAGTTCGTGCCCCGAACTTCAGAAATTCATATCTTTCGCATACGAGCTCCGTTTTCGACGTTCTTTATATCCACGCGTAGGTGAGATTATGCTCTACAACTCGTGTTTAGACTCCGTCGGCTAAATTTGACTTTAACCTTTATTATATTATTTTTAGTAGGTCGGGATATGAAAACTCTGTTAGAAATTCATAACTTCTTTATCTGACGTCCGATTTCGTCTGTATTTTTACCGTTGGACTACTATCGACGAGATCTTCGATTATCGTTTAGATTGTTTCGTCTGGAAACCACTCGATCTCATATTCGAACTTTGGGCTGCATACCGCTAAGTCGAAACTTCGAAAAATCATAACTTCCTCATACGAAGTCAGATTTAGACATTCTTCTTATGCACACTCTCGGTTTAACTTATTCTACGACTTTCGTTTAGATCATTAAGGCTAAATATCGCTCTATCGTAAATTCACTATTTACGTCACTCAGTGTTGTACCGGTTCTGTCGCGAAACTTCGAGAGGTCATAACTTCTTCGTTATAACTCGGATTTCGGCATTCTTTATATATTCGAAAACCTTGCCACGACCACTACAACTTCCTTCATAGATATCGGGCTTATCTAATATTTTACTTTATCGCTTATCTTTATCCTTAATTCATTTAAATCACACAATTAAGTAATAAACACATAATACTCAAATAATACATTCTTATTATTTCAAAATGAGTTACAAAGGTTAACCTAGACTGTTACACCATCATTAATGCCCAGCCTAGAAACACGGGCGTTACATAAGATCCCAAATTGATGACAAACTATTTTCAGGTTGTTCAGGGTTCTTATAAGGTATAAACTTTCTAGGATCTTGATTACGCAAGGATCCTCAAAAATCTTGTTGCTACTATCACACAAGTCAACCATGCAAGCAGAGAAGTATGAAACAACCATAGATAAAATAAGAAGTTGTACATCAATTCCATGAGAAACAAAAATTGTCTTGTACAAAATTATGTAATTTTTTTTTGATCTAACAGGTCTAGACCGTGGCTTGGTCATCATTTCCTGGAGCTTTCTCCTCCTCATTCACTCTCAGATGCTACACTTCAAGATCCTGAATGGTATTAACATGTTCACCTATTAACTTGGCTAAGGTTGCATGCCACCTAGCTAGATTCTAGGATCCTGCGTTGGCCATATCTTCAGCCAATGTGATCTTGGCTTCCCAAACAGCCACTACAGCACTGGCCTTTACATCGACAATCACCTCCTTCATCTTCGTGATGTGCTCATCCTCTATCTCAGCCTTCTCTTTGCTCAAGAGTTCCACCCATTTCAAGATATCCTCATTGGTTGCTCTCCACGTTATCTATTGCTCTTTGAGGGCCTGCTCAGCCCTCTCAGCTCAGATCGTCAAGTCAGTAGAGATGTGATTGGAAACCTGAAACAACAAAGACATCCAAAACGGCAAGAGAATGAAATGTCAAAAGCAAAATAATGTTGGCACTTACAACCTGAGAGAAGGAAACCAACTTCCAGAGTGCATCCTCTGCTCTGAGATCCTCTAAGCTTATGTCCATAATACCAACGGTTTTTCCTATTTTAGATCCTGGAGTTTTCATTGTTAGATCTATAGAATTCCTTTTGTTAGGGTACGATGATGAAGCCTTCTCCTTCTTTATCACTAGTTGACCACTCGACATGTCCGTGTTGAGATCACCAAGAGTGAAGTGAGCACTAGAGCATGTAACCTTGGATCCTAAGAGTGACAATAAAAGCCATAAGAAATCAGGATCCTCTATGAAAAAAGTATTAATCAAGGATACTCACCTTTCGACATGGAAACAGTGGCAGAAGAACTCTCTTGATGACTGATCTTGAATGAGCTTTCTGCTTCAGACAAGGCGAAAAACCTCTCAATTCTATCCTCGGTGTCTTCGGCGGGTGGGACAAGCTCTTTAAATTTAAAGGCTGCAAAAAATCAAGCGAGATAAGAAATATGAATATCAAGATCCTTAGTGAAAAAAATATGAATCCAACCCTTTTTAACCCAAGACTTTGGTAAAAGATTTCTATCAGCAATGGAGTTACATTTCACGAAAAGCTATTTCCCTTTCCAAGCACCGTCATTATGCTTGGATTTCAAGATAAGAGGAGATCTATCAGTTTTGGCTTTAAACAAGAAATGTGAATTCCAAAAGGTCAAAAGGTAATAGACATAAGCTAACTCGTTTAACCCAATGTTGAGACCCATGGAGCAGTTCCGATGATTGATCCAGTAAAGGATCCTCCAAACTGATGGCATGGCTTGGATATATGAAATCATAGTAAATTCAAAAAATTCAGAGATGATTCCGGAAAAGGGATAAGTAAGGCCTAAGGTAAAAGGATATCTAGGAAAATAAATCCAGGAGGACGAAACAAAGTTCGGTGGGATCCTCTGATCAAATGCTCTTAAAACAGTACCAACAGGGAAAGTTTCGGCTGATTTCAAGGCTCTGATATCATCATAATTGAAGGTACAGGTTTCTTCGTAGCATAAGGCTTTTTGATCTATAAAATCTTCGTTAGGAATAGCAATGACACTTGTGCGAAAACGAGCTACTTTTTTGACCATATTTAAAAAAACGAAGAATGAGAAAAACAGACAAAGGTAGTACCTTCGATGATATCCAGTGAACGTCCGGAAGAAGAGAAAAAAGAGCAAGACAAAATTGAAAGACTGAATACCATATTTATACAAGAATCATGGAAGGGTATGAGGGTGATTTGACCTATTCCAACGGCTAGTAATCTATCAGTTGAAGTTTAAATTACCCTATCCGTTAGAATTTTTTACTTCATTTTCTAATTTAAAATTATACCTCTAAATATTATAAAACTAACGTTTATATTTCTCATGTATAATTTTGGGGCAATTGTTAGGGGCAGGATCCTAGAACCATTTTCAGGATTCTCATTATTTCTGAAACCTCAGGATCCTTAAATATATCACAGGATCCTGATTACTATCACTAATATTTCTTAACACTTATAACTGTTATATTCTACTTTCTTTTTCTCATATGTGCAGAATTAGTCAACACAAGACTTATTCTCAATGGAGAATCACTTCAACCAAGCTTAAGACCCGAGAATACCAAGTCAAACAATGTGAAAATACTTGTTCAATGAGGATCCCAGAAGTCTCAGACTTCTTTTTGATTAGCCTAGACTATAAATAACACCTATAAATCACACACTACATACACGATTAGCTTGACTACTATACTTGTACTCAGGTTACCTTCATAATCTTTGTAATCTTCGATTTAAATCAATAAAACACAACAAGGCAGGTGATCATTATCATCTCCCTAGGTTATGTGCTGGAGATCCTATAAAGGATCAAGGGATTTCCTTGTAACTCACTTGTCTCACTTTGATCATTATTCTATACTTACATTACACTAACACCACAACCTCTCATACAATTTGGTCGAATTGCACTTAATTGTTTTTTGACATATATATATATATATATATATATATATATATATATATATATATATATATATATATATATATATATGTATATGTAAGAGAGAAAGAAAGAAAGAAAGAACTGAAGGTTTGGATCGATCAGATACACTCAAGTATGAGAAACAACGAACAAACAAACAAAGTAAAGACTAAACAGAAAATGAAGAACATGAATATTCATAAAGTTTTCTTTCACCAAGAAAAGGGTTTTTCACCAATAAAACGGGTTGTCACAAAGATGGTCACCAAGACATGACGAAACCAAGCCGTACATTAGGGTTTCACCCTAATCTAGTGAATCCCTTCATTAAAGGGATTGAATCTAATATACATATAAACAGATCCTTATCATCAAGATATCAGATCTGTTATCTATATAATATTTACATAGTATAACTACTTAATATACAAAGATCACTAAGATTATGGACTTCACGTTGAAGCTTATCATTCTGGAGTTGGCGTTGGCGTTGGCGCTGGTAGTCAGCGTGTAATTGTGTTTGACTTATCAGATCATAAGGTGTGACCTTACAATCTCCCTATCTGATGATGTCAAAACTAATCTTTAATAAATTATGCAGCATATTCTCCCCCTGAGAGTAAGATTGAAACTTTAAGTTCTTCAGCTTTTTCTTCCCCTGAGAGAGTGTATTGACTCTTCCATTTTTGGTTATCAACAGTAGAAGCATCAAAAGCAGCAAAGACAATCAGCGTATCATGAGTTGCAGTGAAATGATAGATGTTAAGGAGATAATAGAATGTTAATATCAGCTCCCCCTCATATAGACAACATCTGAGGTATGCCCCCTAGATTTAGCCTTCTTCTTTCAAGAGTGTCTGTTATTCAAAGAATGATCAAGTAACAATGTAGCCGAACTAGATATTTCTCCCCCTCTTTGACAACATCAATAGTTACTACCTTCTTTTTGATTTTTTTTTTAAAAAGAGTAAGCAACCTGAAATAAAAATAAAGTTAGAGGATAAGATAGGTGTATCACACTATTGTGTTGTTACAATAGTAGATCATTTACACAGAATTTTGAAGTCTCATCAGCGTATGGTTATAAATGCTGAATCATTAACTTCTTTTATTAGAAGAATAAAGGGCGAGAGTGGGTAGGTGCGTGTAATACATCATGGTACATGATATACCCATCGACACTAAGTTTTCAAATTTTCATCAGCGTCTGGCTTTATATGCTGAATCATGAAATTCTAAAGAAGAAAATATGGCAAGAATGGATTGGTGCGTGTGATAAGATACAGTACATAGCCTAATCATTGGCACAAACTTTGAAACTTTTATCAGTGTGTGGTTTTACATAGTTAATCATCAAGTTCTTATAAAGAAGACTTGTAGGAAATAATAGGATGTCTCAATCACGCTGAGGTGAAATCAGTGTGAATCATTGACAATGATAACCCATCAGCAAGAAGTGGTTTAATCCTTGCATCATAGAGTTAGTTGTTGTATAGAATCAAATATTCACCATCAATTCGTAATGGGACCATGTCATACCTCAGTCTAGGAGGTCAAGGACATGAATAACCCTTTGTCATTTAAGGACCACAAAAGTAAATCTTACGCTGATGAGTATGCAATCAAGGTAAGTTACTGGGTTATGCTCGATGTTTCAGCAGAACATGAGACTTGATGCATACAGCTAGCATGCTTCCGGGGATGAGAGTTAGGCAAGAGACAATTAACCAAGAAAATAAACACCCAAGCCTTTCTATATATATTTTTTATTTGGACCAGGAAATCGCACTTTTGAATTTTTAGACAATGCTAAGCATTCAGCATGAGTGGGTGACTCAATTTCATCTCAGCAAATGGTCTTGTTGATGAGATACTTAGAGAGATTTTAGGAGCATATAACAACATGCTTCTAGGGACACTATCTAGTCAAAAGTTACATACTTGGCGCAAGACATGCCACCGTCAAAACATGATAGGTACAATGATTTTTAGAATGAGTGACCATACCAGATGAAGCATATGTTTCAGCTTCAAAAATCATTACTACATGCTTTTCAATTTTCATCTCAGATGCCTCGGTCAAACTTGATTGCTCCCCCTAATCTTGTGGTTCATCACCAACTCCAGTTTCGGCTCAAAAAACATGAAATATTATAACACATAATTCACTGTCAAATAGTTTAAAATGGTTCAATGAAATTGCAAATCTTGAACCAAAATGTGTATTGACACATTAGGTAGATCATCACCAAGACCAACCAGAACCTATCAATTCTAAGCAAAAAGAACCATCATGTGAACTAACATCCGTGCTATCACTTATTCAACTGCAGATCAATGTCTGAAACCAAAGAACTATGAACACACAAAGATATGACGGTTAGAAAATATATATTTGAAACACCATGAGTGCATTCTACCCCTTATATTTCTATGAAGTCGATAAAAAATATATACTTGAAACACTTTGCTTGGAACACCTTCACACACTTGTTTTTGGACTTAAAAAGAAAAATAAACATAAACGACAAAATTTAAACAAATTAAAACTAAATAAAATTATCAATTAGAAAATAGAGGCTAGTTACAAAACAAAATAAGTCTAACAGCTGAAAATAGATAAAACCTAACTGAAAATTTTGAAAAACGATGTTAATTTCAAAGAAACAAAAATAAAACAAATTTAACTATAAAAGAAATAAGCATAAAAGACAAAAATGAATAAAATCAACTAGAAACTAGAAGTTAACAAAATTAACAACTAAAAAAGTTTAACTTAAACAAAAGCTAATAACTTGACTAGAAAAAGAAAAATAAACGTTTAACGAACGAAATAAATTTAAACCGTGACTAGAAAAAGAAAAGTAAAAGTTAAACGAACGAAATAAGTTTTAGAACTAAAAACAAAAATATTCACTTAAAAATTTTCTAGAGAAAACCTCCACAAATACTTATTTTTGAATTTTTATCTTTAAAAATATAACTTAGAAAAATAAGATAAACATTAGAGACAAAAATTTAAACAAAATTAACAACTAGATATGAAAATAATTTATCCTACAAGAAAAGTTAATTAAAACTTTAGAAAAACATTTATGTTTTATTATTATTTATTTTTAATTTTTTTAAAAGAAAACTAATTAAAAAAATAAGGGATATATACAGTAAAATCCCAATATTTTCATCGATTTCACAAAAAAGTCCTAAACTTTATTTTTTTGACAGTAAAGTCCAAATTACCGGCAGTTTTTGACACTTTTACCATTTTTGCGGTTAGCCGGTAATTAGGATTTTTTTTTTCAAAAAAATAAAGTTTAGGACTTTCTTGTCAAATCGTCAATTACGACTTTACTGTAAAAAAATTAAAGTTGAGGACTTTCTTGTGAGATCGTTGAAAATATTGGGACTTTAGTGTATATATCCATTTTTTTGGTTAGAAATTTAATGGCATGATACTCTTTAAGCATAAGAGTTATTGAAACCTTCTCTAGTCAGCTAGATCCTATTAAAATCTTTAACATTTGCTTCTTGTTAAATCATTTTTTTAATCTCAACAAACCGACATTGAAACATATGGAGATAATCAAGAAAGAAAGAAAGAAAGAATCAGGGTTGTGTTGACTTTTTGCAGTCCAAAAAATGGAGAAATAAGAAACCGACAAAAAAACAAAATTGCCCTTCTTTTCCTTCTCCACATTCACACCTTTTTTTACTAGGCATGTGTTGCTTGTATTTGTATAATCTGTCCCCACTTTTTAGTTCAAGATTTGGTGGCGAAGTAAGAAGAAAGTTTTACAAGTCTTTTTACCCTTTCTCGCTCTCTCTTTTGCATATGTTTCTCCTGATCGTGATTGTGTCAGGGTAAAGATGATGATTGTAAGAAAAACAGTGGTGCTGCAACAAAAGTCACAATTAAAAGTTCTTGGGTTACGAAAATACACTAAAGTCCCAATATTTTCAACGATTTGACAAGAATGTCCTAAACTTTATTTTTTTGACAGTAAAGACCTAATTGACAATTTGACAAGAAAGTCTTAAACTTTATTTTTTTGACAAAAAAGTCCTAATTACCGACTAACCGGAAAAAAAGGGTAAAAATGTCAAAAACTGCCGGTAATTTAGACTTTACTGTCAAAAAAATTAAGTTTAGAACTTTCTTGTCAAATCGATGAAAATATTGAGACTTTACTGTATATATCTCAAAAAATAACTTTATTATTAAACAAAAAGAAAAGAATATACATTATGTGGACAAACATTTTGAACAAAAGTGTTTATATATATATATATATATATATATATATATATATATATATATATATATATATATATATATAGAGAGAGAGAGAGAGAGAGAGAGAGAGAGAGAGAGAGAGAGAGAGAGAGAGAGAGAGAGAGAGAGAGAGAGAGAGAGAGAGAGAGAGAGAGAGAGAGAGAGAGAGAGAGAGAGAGAGAGAGAGAGAGAGAGAGAGAGAGAGAGAGAGAGAGAGAGAGAGATTGGCTTTATCTTTCTTGAAAACTGATGTACAGAGACACAGGAATCATATCTATCGAGACCATTAGATGCGTGTTGGACAACAATCTACATACTTCTGTTACAGCTGCTGATTCTTTTGTTTATTTTAATCCTTGTAACATCTTTAGCAGTGAAGAGTTGGAGTCCCACTAAAATCCATGTGGCTTCCTTTGACTTTAATTTTACATACCCATGCTTTTGAAGGGATGTTGCATCTTTTGACTTGCCTTAACTATTATTTCTTTTGTCCCCCTTTATCCATTCACATCATAGCCTCATTCCAGGTAAGAATGTCAGCGTGCGAGTTCAATCAGAATTATCTTGAACCTGAAGACATTGAGAATGAAGTTGGTAGGAGTGAAACTAATTAAGATTTTACTAAATGGATTAAAATACCCATGCGCTTACTTTCACTTCCTTTTTCTAACAATACTAGAGACATTCAAACTTTTTCTTTCGACTACAAACAACAGTAACTACAACCATGCATTTTTGAGAGACAGCTCCATACACCCCCTACTTTTATCCTTTAGATAGCTAAGTGAAAATGTTCATTAAATGGGGACAACTACATTTTCGCTTTTATTAGACATGTAGCTATCTTGTTACTGAATTTGTTAATTATGTATTTGTAGCAACAAATCTTGATAGCTCCTCTCACATGATCAGCCCTCTTGGACAATTAAATTGAGATGATGTATATATTCCCTTTTATGAATACAAAGAGAAATAATCAAGAAAATGACAAAAATGCTCATTCATTTCACTCATTTCTTTAGCTGTAAATACCAACTACTTGTACATTCTTTGACAAAAAAACGTTTTCTCCAAAGATCTATGTGAAGAGAGAGAATCATCATTCTTTCTTTTCTTTAGATGACATGGACCCAACAATGAATAACTGTACTCGAAATTTCCTTCTTTCTAGTGAGACAAAGCAGTGCATGTGTTTCTCTTGAATAAGTAACTTCACACCATGAACATCCTAGAACAAGTGCAGGCAAGCCGCACGATAGGGCTTGTCGTGCAGCGGGTTTGGGTTGTTTTAGGTGTGGACAGACTGGACATTTTGGGTGGGATTTCCCTCATGGAGCATTAATATGTTTCCACTGCAATCAAATGTGACACAAGAAGGTCGATTGCCCGAGACTTACAGGAAGAGAAGTGGTGGCACCCGCACCCACAACCCTGAGGATTACTGATGGCCGCTAGGGCAAGGTGGAGGCTCCCATGGCGAAGAGCAGGGCATTCCAGTTGATAGTCGAGGTGGCACGAGCAGCACCAGATGTTGTTACCGGTATGTATCTTATTCATTCTCTTTACCGCTTTCATTGTTTACACTTATGCTTGGTGTTTTCTTATATTTAGGTTGGGTTTCCGGCTCTTGTTCTTTTTGATTCGGGTGCTACCCGATCATTTGTGTCTCTTGAACTTAGCAAGAATTTTAGCGACACTCCAGGAACTTTGGATTATTCATTAGAGGTGGAGATTGCCAATGATCATTTAGTGAGCTCTTCGAGAGTTCATCGGGGATGTGTTTTGAATATGTTCAGTGAAAGGTATTCGATTGATCTGGTTCTGATTCTTCTGCGAGGGTCAAAGGTTATAGAGGGTATGGACTGGATGAGCCCCAATGAGGCAATGATTGATTATGAGCACTAGTTAGTGAGGTTTCGAACTCTAAGTGGGGGAGAACTGGTTATTCATGGAGAGGATGCTCAGTATGGACCAGCTATATGTTTAGTTGCGAGCAAGGTTGTAGAACTCGTTACTCGGTACCTGTTCAGCCGACTACCGAGTAGCGAGTACTCGGGGAGTATTCAGATTTGATAATTCATGTAGAAATATTTTTAGGGAATTTATATATGTCAAAATTATAAGTTAAAATCATAAGTTGATTGAAATATAAAACAAAATTAGATACATGTGAATACACAAAAACTGAAAAACATATAATGGTCTCACTTCGTGAATAATTACTGAAAATTTAAGATATGTATGTAGTAATAATCACATGTGTGCATGTTAAATAATAAATCATTAAGTAAATTATACATATTAATCACTGAGTTGACCGATTTTTACAACACTGCTCAGTTCAATAAGGGACCGATCGGGGAGTACTCGGGATTTTGTAACTTGCCTCAGTAAAGGGTCGAGTAACGAGTACTCAGAGGAGTAATCGGCCAACTCATTGAGTTTTACAACATTGGTTGCGAGAGCTAGGAGGTATCTTCAGTAGGGGTGCTCTGGATTCCTAGCCTATGTGGTGGATATGCGAGTTGAGGGTTAGAAGATTATGGACGACGTACCCATTGTATTAGGAGTTCTCCGATGTGTTTCCTGAGGATTTGCTGGAAGTGGCTCCTAAGGGACAGGTTGAGTTTCAGATTGATCTGATTCTAGGTGCAGCACCGATAGCCAAGGCTCCCTATTGCTTCGAATCTTAGGAGATGTAGGAGTTGTCTACGACGTTGCAGGAGTTGTTAGACAGGGGATTCATCAGACCGGGCAGTTCACCACGGAGAGCACCGATCCTTTTTGGGAAAAAGAAGGATTGTTCGCACAGGATATGCACTGATTATCGGGAGTTGAACAAGATGACGGTGAAGAACCATTATCCACTTCCAAGGATCGGTGATTTACTTGACTAGCTTCAGGCTACATATTGGTTCTCTAAAATTAATTTGCGATTGGGTTATCATCAGATAAGGGTTCGGGATGAGGATTTGCAGACGACGACCTTCGGGACTCGTTATGGTCATTATGAGTTTGTAGTGATGCCATTTGGGCTCACCAACGCATCGACAACGTTCATGGATCTCAAGAACCGGGCGTGCATGCCGATGTTGGACCAATCTGTGATAGTGTTTATTGATGACATCTTGGTCTATTCTAAGGCCAAGGAACAACAAGAGGAGCACCTGCGGGAGGTATTGGTGTAACATCTTGCTTCGAGAAGTTTCTTATTTCGGGATTGTAGAAAATAAATGGGTCAAGTAAAGGCCTTGGACTTCAAGGGAATAGGGTTTAGACCATATAGTTTGTTTATAATATTGGTTATGTGATCTAAGCCCTTGATTTGTGTTTTGGAGTCAAAGGGTAAAATGGGTAAAGTGATGTTTCAGACTTCTTTCATGAATTAAGGATCTTAGTACGGTATGTTTTTGGTCAAAAGCAATTAGAAAGAGTTGTGGGAATCGTAAATACCCTTTCGTGCATATAAATATCGCCAAAAATGGAGATGAAACGAAGAAGTTATGGTTGATTGAAGTTGGAATGGATTTTGGTGAAAAACTGTCACCACGGAATGGGGATCAAAGCCCACGACGTGGCAAGCCACGAAGTGGAGATCAGAGCCCACTGAGTGGCAGTCTATCAGACCCAAGCCCAAGATTTTTGCATTTTCAACGTATTTAAGCATCAAGGTTCCACATTTTTGTGCATTTTAGCAGCCTCCACCACCTCTGGGACCCATTGGGAGAAACCTTAGCCTCCTCCTTCAACATTTGAGCTTCTCCAATCTTTCGTGTCCTCTTTTGGATGGTTTTTATGTTATTTTGATGAGTTTTAAAGATCAAGAAGGTTATTTTTGTTGCAAGGAATGATGGTTCAAGTTTGGATCCATCAAAGACACTACATTTCTGGACTATTGTAAGTATAAAGTTCCAATCTTGCTATCTAGTTCTTTAGATCTTGTCATTTGGGGTTTTTGGCACTTTTGGTCCATTTCATGGGTGATCTTGGAGTTGAGTGGACTCCAACATCTTTTGATCAGTTTAGAATGCTTCATGGACCTCATGGACTAGGAAATTTGTGATTTTTTGACTCACGTTATAACCATGCAAGTTATCTTGGTCCTTTAAGTCATTTTGGTGTATTAAAGTTTGGATCTTGAAAGATTGTAACATTATTATGGATAAATTTGGGAACTTTATCCATCTAGACGTTTTGTTGCTTCATCTTTAAAAGTGGAAGACTTGGAATTAATGGATTAAGTTGAGAAAGATGCATATTTGGGTCCCTTTGAGACTTAAAGTCTAGATCTTAGTGGTTTAGACCATCCTAATGGATAAAGTTGGAAACTTTATCCATTATGAAGCTATTAGGAATCAGATATGATGATTTTAGATTTGATCCTTATGGATTAAGCCCTTATAGAAGAAAATCCTTTCAGACTGAAGACCACAGAGTGTCCAAGGAAGGCCACGACGGGGTGGCGGGACTTACCACGTCTATTTTTTCCGGATGTTCCCACGATATGACCCTAGTCTTACATGACATGGCGACTGGGGAATCATCGATTGTTCTGGAATTTAGTGGCCACGACGTGGCCAAGGAAGGCCACCACAGGGAGGGTTGCTGATTGGCAATTTTGACTATGACTTTGACCGTTTACTTTTAACGTGGATTGACTCTTGGGTTAAACTCCTAGTTTTGGAAGGAGGGTTAAGGGTTCACTTTGTGTGACTATATATATGGTGTATACCATCTGAATCTTCAGTAGTGAGAGAAGCACTAATTGATTATCATTTGAGAGGTGTGTCTCTTCATTGTACTCGTTGGTCGAAGGAACCAATGTCGGCCCACTGGATTGTGTTATGTAGAATGCTAGCTTTCTTTGTGACTCTTGCATGTATGAATGGGTTGAAATAAACCCCAGGTCTTTACCTATTATTATATGGGCCCCAGGACTGTTAAAATATACCCCAGGGATGGGCCCATTGATATGTATTGGGTTGAAAGATACCCTAAGGCTGCCCATTATTGCATGTTCAGGTTGAAATACACCCCGGGGCTGGGCCCATGATTGTATGTTGGGTTGGAATATACCCTAGGGTTGGGCCTACTTATTAGTATGTCATGTGGTATTTTTAGGGAACTCACTAAGATTTGTTCCTACGATTTATGTTTAAAATGTTTTCAGGTACTTCTGGTTTCTAAAGGAAGGGCCCAGCTTCATCGGACTGCATCCCCTAGAGTTTTATTCTACATTAACTGTTTCTGATTTTACTATGATGTTTTTAGAATACTTTGAATTTGATCGTCTTCTGGAACAATGAATGAATGGTTTTGACTTATTTAAAAATGAAATTTTTACTTAGTATTTTTAGGACGTTACAAGTTGGTATCAGAGCCTTGGTTTGACGGATTCGGGCACACTCTTGGGTGTGTCTGTACTCAAACTGATGATTTCTAAGATCTTTTAAAAGAAAAATGATTCAGTTGTGTAATATCCCAAAAATACAACCCATAAATTTCGTTTTCAAAACATTATTAAAGCCATCAACCATCCAAAATCATAAGTAAAATCATAATCGTGTATCATAAACATCATAGTATCTGTCTCAAATCAAATCTCATATCCAAATATCAGAGTCTAGCTCCCAGGCTGAAGACTGTGGTGTGTGCCATGCGATCATCCCGAGCCCTTCCCAGTGCTAGTGGAAGTACTTGAAACCAAAACTGAAAACAGTAAGCACAAAGCTTAGTGAGTCTCCCCAATCTACCACATACCATCTACACATAGCATGCAACTAGGAGATATGGGCCTCGCCCACACTCGTGGAGATACGGGCCTCGCCCACACTCCGCTATCTAGGAGATAGGGGCCTCGCCCACACTACACTGTCAAGGAGATATGGGCCTCGCCCACACTCCACTATCTCTGAGGTACGCGCCTCGCCCATGCTCAGCTACTTCGAGATACGGGCCTCGCCCACACTCAACTACTAAACCCAACATACAAGTATCACACAGACAACATGTAAAGCTAATCTACTGCTCATACATCATATTTAACTACTACTATGAGATACGGGCCTCGCCCATGCTCTGCTAGGATAGGATACGGGCCCCGCCCACACTCAGCTACTATCATTTCACACTACGGGCTAGCCTTGGTGCCGTAGACCCGTTCCTACTGAAGGAGAACTCACCGCATATAACTGGCTGCTGATATCCGGAGTGAGAAATCCCTGTCCGCTGCTCCGACGACTCCCCGGCTACAATCACATAACATTCTGAATCAACTGATGATTCCTCATGGAGTAAATGACCAATTTACCCCCTGGTCAGAGTCAAAGTCCTGGTTAGAGTCAACTTCCAGGTTGACTCTACTCGCCGAGTCCTACTATGGACTCGCCGAGTTCCTTAACTCACAATTCTCTAACTCGCGACTCGACTCGCCGAGTCGGGGCGTAGCCTCGTCAAGTCCTTCTACTTTTAGATCCTTGTTCTAACTCACTGAATCCTCTTCCACTCACTGATTCAACTCGCAACTCTCAAATCGGAGAAATTGGGAGTTTACACTCCTACTCGCCGAGTCCAATGAACGACTCGTCGAGTCCTATGCATGTCTTCACTAAACAGTTGATTCTAATCGATTATAGTGCATCAAATTCATAGATCTGAGCTTCTAGGGCCGATATAACACGTAAAGTTGCCAACTTTACGTACATGCATAGAGGTATGAAGTTAAAACACCAAAATAAGCTAGAAATGGTAACCTAGGGTTTGGAACAAGGCCTTGCTTTGCATAAAGGTAGCTACTTTGAGCTCCTGGAGCTCAATGATGTCTAGATCTATAGTTCGCTACCCTAAGGGAGCTCCAATCTCGAGTTTGGACCTTGAAATGTCCCAAGAGTGGCAAAACAAGCATATATGAAGATCTACTAGGAAAATAAACAAGGTAGAGGCTTTATTACCAGATGTAGTAGCAAATGGAAGCTAGTTTCTGGATCTCCTTCTTCTCCTTTGCACCTTCTCTCCTTCCTTCTCTTCTACACTTCCAAGAATACACCAAAACACTCAAAATCAAGAAGGAATCACTCCACTCACCAATGGAGGGCTAGGGTTTTGAGGGGGAACGCTCTAGAGGTGCTGGAGGCTGGGATGGGGGCTATAAGGACGTTTAAATAGGGTACAAACCCTAAGAATTAGGGTTTCATCTAGACTAGCAGACTCGCCGAGTCGGGAATGGACTCATCGAGTCGCCCCACTAAGTCCACGTGCATTCCCGCTTCTACTCGACGAGTCGGGGCTACTAACTCGTCGAGTAACCCTAAGAAAGGAAATTCAATATTTAAATTACATACCAGGAATGGGGCGTTACAATTCTCCCCCACTTATCTTAGACTTCGTCCTCGAAGTCTGCTGTCTCTGGAAACAACTGTGGGTAGTGCTCCCTCATCTCTTCCTCGGGCTCCCATGTCCACTCTGAACCCTTGCGGTGCTGCCACTGCACCTTCACCAACTCTACTCTCTTGTTCCTCAGCTCTTTCACCTTGCGATCTAGAATCGCCACTGGTCTCTCGATATAGTTCAGGCTGTCATCAACCTGAATGTCCTCCAGGGGTACCACTGCTGAATCATCCACTAAGCACTTCTGCAACTGAGAAACATGGAACGTGTTGTGGATCTGGCTGAGCTCTGCTGGAAGGTCTAACCGATAAGCAACCCGACCCACCCGGGCCAAAACCCTAAACGGACCAATGAATCTGGGGCCCACCTTGCCCCGCTTCCGAAATCTGATAACACCCTTCCAGGGTGACACTTTCAGGAGGACCATATCGCCCACCTGAAACTCTAAGTCCGAGCGCCACTTGTCGGCGTAACTCTTCTGCCGGCTCTGAGCAGTTTGGAGTATACTCCGGACTTGCTGAATCTGCTCCGTAGTCTTGAGTACCACCTCTGTACTCCCCATGACTCACTGACCAACCTCACCCCAACAGATTGGGGTCCTACATTTCCTCCCATAGAGCATCTCGAAGGGAGGCCGATCTATACTGGAGTGATAGCTGTTGTTATACGAAAATTCCGCTAACGGAAGATACGTATCCCAAATGCCACCGAAATCTAACACAAATGCCCGAAGCATGTCCTCGAGAGTCTGGATCGTCCTCTCGCTCTGTCCGTCCGTCTGAGGGTGGAAATGTTGGATTGATGTCTAAGTCCATAAGTATAATTGGTAAGACTTGACCCGACCCGGCATGGTCCATTTGGGTTGCATGGCATCATGCATTTGGATAGACTATAATGAGAGAAATAACACTTAAGGTTGGTTAATATATTATAAGTTCTAATATATTAATAAGGTTATTTAATTAGTATTGATCAAGAATTAATTTGGAATTAATTAAGTGATCAAAAGGAGACTAATTAAATATATGGGTTGATTGTGTAAATCATTCATTCTTATATATGTGGGCTTGTGATCCAAGATTCCTTATGTTGGACTAAGTCCATGGGGGTGACCCATGGATACTCCATGGAGGTTAAAATCCATGGAGCATAAGGAATGGGTAAAGTTATGAGTTACATGGTGTAACCCTAATAGCCACCATATAAAAGAATCCCATGGCTCAAGAAATCATGCACTAATGTGTGAGTGTGAGGGCTAGACGATTTCAAGGAGTGTTCAAGTTTCTCTCAAGTTATTCCAAGTGTATTTGGTGTTGTGTGAACCATTTGAGGTGTCACACTTGGGGCACTAGGCACTCAAGCTTCATGAAGACATGCTACATCAAAGAGGTATGTATTCTATCTTGTTATATTTATTATTTTGTATGCTAGATTAGGATAATACCTTGGATGTTCATAATTGTATGTATAATAGAGAAAACATAGATCCAAGGTATTTAGGGTTGCATGTACACTTAGGAGCGTTAGAATGCTCATAACCCAACAGTGGTATCAGAGACTGGTTTGTTTTCTTGTTATACTTGCAAAAGTAGCTGAAAAATCGAGTTGGATGCATATATTCGACTGTTTTGGCTAGAAATGGACTAGGAACATTACCCTTAGATGTTTTTGGGCTTATAAACTTGTTTTTGATGTGGTAATGTTCATGCTAATCCAATTTCAAAGATAATTGTCAATAGATTCATGTTTTGTATTAGTTTAAAAGTTATGCTAATTACTTGAAAAAAATTTGATGTGAATTATCTTTGTTCATATGAGTTTATTAGATTAATAGAAAAGTTAATTGATTATGTGTTTTTAATCCATTTTAATCTAAGAGTTGATTCTAAAATGTGTTTTTGTAACTTGTCCTCAAGTTATATGAAAAGTCACATTTAAGTTTCATAAAACTCATAAAAAGTTGGCAATGGTTACAAAAATGAAGAGTCTTGTCCTCATTAAATGGTTTTATGACTCCATAACTTGTCCTCAAGTTATGGAGGTTCAAGAGTCACTTCATTAAATGATAAAATGTGTAACCTTAATTAGTTCCATAAGTTATAAAAATAAAGAAAAGTTACATTCTTTTATTAGTTTAAAGTCTTCCATAACTTGTCCTCAAGTTATGGAACTTGAAGAGTTTTTTTTTTAATTAAAACTACTTTAAACACATAAGTTATGGAATTAATTAGTTTTGAATAGTTTCAAAACTTGCCCTCATGTTTTGGAATTTGAAAAGTTTTCACTTATGAATACTTTAATTCCAAGTTAGCCCTTAGAATTTTAAAAGTTAAAATTCAACCCTTATACTTTATAATATTATAAGTTAATAATATTTATATATATGTATAAGAGTAAAGTCAGTCTTACCGTTAGTAGGCCTCATTCACGAAGCCGGTCTATAAGGGGGGTATAAGGTTATTGCCTATAAAATGGCAGTTTAATGGGTGTCCATTCTCACCCACCGCTTCCTTGACTGGTGGAGGGTCGTTAGCCGAACGGGTAGGACAAGGACTATAATTCTCCTTTCATTAAAAGTATTAATGATAAATACTAAGTAACTAAACTCTTATTAATACCCAATCTTAGTTACTTAGGAAAATGTGAATTTTGTGCTAACCCATGAAATTACACTTTGCACTTTGCTTAAGTCGTTAGTGGAGCGTGTGTGGTTAACCGGCACACTAACCTGGACTTAACAAGGTAGGCAAAGGGTAACTTAATATTTATCATAGTATCGGTGGAGCGTGTGTGGTTAACCGGCACACTGATTAAGGGGTAAATATTAAGGGTACCAAGTATATTTGCATCGTTATTCACACCTTGTTTTGTGATCCTCGGCATCCCAGTCACAAAACCTGAAGGGCACACTCGAGATTGAAACATGCCTTTGAACAGTTCAATGAATCTCAAAGATCTAGGACTTTCAAATCCAATTAAAACCTAATAAATTATTTCGTTTTTCATGGTGGAAATTGGTGAATCGTCATTCACCTACCTTCAAATATTTTATAGCTTGGATTACGGCATCCCTCTTCTAAGTTATAAAATAGTTTGTTGGGTCCTAGCCTTAATATTTCATATTGGGTGTCATATTAAGGACTTTAAATCAACTATCTTGAATATGTCCCAAAAAGATGTCTGGTCTAGACATTTATGATCTTCCCAAATCTCTTGAAACAAGCTTTCCTAAATGAAGATGATGTCCCATGGATATCATACTTCTTTCACCTCCTCCAATTATTCTCCCTAACCCACAAGTTCCTAAAAAGTTTAAGGTCACTCAAGCCCTATTGGCAAAGCAAGGTCTAGGTGTGATCACATCTTGGAGATGTAGTCACATATTGACAAGCCGGGAGAGTTGGGTGTCAAAGTCTTGAGAAAGTTGGTGTCTCAACTACTTTCTAAGTCACATAGTGAGTTCTTTTGGGAATCCTATGAAACAGACTAAGACAAGACCCTTAATGATCTTATCTATTTGCTAAGATCAACTTCCTAAAACGCTATGGACATTGACAATGATGACATTGGATATCCAGTAAAGCTCTCTCTTCCCAATGGAAAGGGATCGGCCATAGTCAACTCGGTTGACCCAATGGTAAAGAGAGAGGCGAAGTCTGAGATAGTCCCATTATCAAGGGTCCATAGGTAACTATTGCCAAAGGAAGGGGCATTGGTTACGAAGCTGCCAAATTTACCTAAGGATGTTAAAGTCAATAAGTTTGGCTCTACTTCAGGTAAAGTCCATTGTCTAACTCTATTAAGTACATGCTGATTCTGATCGCGAAGATGGATTTCAATCGCATGGTTCGGTGATCAGAATTTTGGGCTATTACTTAAGAGTTATGATATTTATATTGCTTAGGAATAGATAACAACAAGGTTTTCATATGGATTGTAAGGATAAGTTTTTCCGCAAAGTTTTAAAATAAAAGAAAAAGGTTTTGATTTTATTTATTTTAAGTATCCTTACAATGGCATTTGTGAAAAGTTGTTGCTTATAAGATTCCATTGATAGCAATATTGGAAAAATGGATTTGATTCTTTCGGTTGTGGTAGTGTCTAATATTACCAAATAAGGAAAGATTCTTATCACCCAAGGTTTAATTGGACCGAAACTTGGAATCATGCAAGTTGTATAGTATGATGAATGAGAACTTTCAGCTTGGAAAATTAAGACTAATTCCTTATGTGAATAAGGAAAGGACTAAGGGATCGAGTACACATTCTTGTGCACTGGTCAAGTCCACCACAAAAGATCAAGAAGACTATTCGTCATGATTTACTTAAGTTCAGTAAATATGGTTATACTTATAAGTTTAAGTATAAGTCTGTAGCATTGGAGAAGTTTCAATGTGAGACAGAACGAATAAGAAGAATCAAAGTATGGTAAAAAGATAAAAGTTTCTCAAATCTGAAAAGATGGGAGAGTACTTTAGTATCATGTTTATGATCATCTTAATGATTAAGATACCATATCACAATTGGTCCTCTAAAGTCATCTTAGTGCATTCTTATGACTAAGAAGAGGAGTCATGAATTGTTGAAATGGTTAAATCAAAAAGATGAGTCATACTTCGTTCCAAAACAATTCTTAGAGTCATACTCCAAGATTGTAACTTGAGTGACATATCTTAAAGAGGGTTTGTTAATACTAGTCAAATGTAAGAGTAAAAGGTTATCTACTCTTGTACATTTGAAATTGGTAGGTTGTGATGTTTTGGATAAAACAGAGACCAACTTAGGCCAATTATGTAAAGTGTTAGTCTTGATAAAGAATCCGCACTATCTCTTGAATATTTGACAAGGGAGTCTTATATGTCAAGAGGACAGTGGGAGTCTTAAAGCTCTTGAAAGTTTCAAGACTTAATCAAGAATAAAACCTAAAGTCCTTCACTAGCACACGACTTGAGGTTTATAACCTATCGTGTTGAAATTTTTGTGCCTATTCAAGTTGGCTTTGCATAGGAGTTCTGAGAGTTCTCAATTGGTTGCACAACTACTTGGAAGCAATGGCAGGCACCTGAGCTGCTAAATGGCAAGAATTTAAGATTGTACAAGTTTAATCAATATGAGTTTGGATTTGTCACTAACCTTGTCTTGTGATTATGGTTTTGACAAATTCACATGGATAAGAACACATACACTATTAAATCTAAGTGTCATAAGGTTTCTCTCCGATTCATGAAAATGATGGTGAGGAAACACTTTCACTAAGTAGATTTTAGCTAGATAGCAATTGTGATATTTGCATTCTCAAAGTCGTTAGTGGAGCGTGTGTGGTTTACCGGCACACTAACATGGACTTGTGAGAAGTGGCAAAGGTCTAAACAATTGAGACTATGATTACGGCATCCCTTTTCATAGTTCTAAAATTGTTTAGACACACATGTGAGCTATCTAAGAGAGGTGTATGATTTTGATAAAGTTTTATCAAAACAATCTAGTATCAGAAATCTGAACTTTGGTAAGAAAGTCAGCTGATTTCTGAGTACATGTCAAAGCTAGTGGGAGCATAAGTGTTATGCTAATAATCATCATGTTAGTGGGAGCATGATAATTATGACAAAGGTTGCAAGTCAGCAATGTTAATTATAGAAAACAAAAGTTTCAATTCGTGAGGTTGCAGGGGTTGAAAAAGTTGTTTTGCTATAATTAAGGGAGAGGAAATTATACGTCATTTCAATTCTAAAAGCTTAGATTGAGATTTTAATCGTATTTAATCAAGGATATATATATGAATTTCATGTTGGAATGGCTCAACATAAGGAAATTCTATATATGGGTCCATTATTTGCGTTCTAAAATTCGATTATGATTACGACATCCCTTTTCATAATCTGAATTTTGAGAACTTGGCAAATTGAAATGGAAATATTATAGCAAAAGACTGGTTTAGTCTTTATGTGAGACATCATGAATCGTGTCCCATATGCTTCGGATATAGGATCGATTACATGTGCTATATTCATCCTTTCTAAAATTTTCCAAATGCCTGGGGCATTATGAAGGGAAAAGGTCTAGAATTGGATATGACTAAAATGATTAAGCAATTGTCGAGGACAATCTAAGGTTTACCAAAGATTGGTTGCTCAAGGACAGTTGGAAGTATAATGTTAATTCTGGAAGGACCATATTGACATAATCTGTAAGGAGGCAACTCTTGTTCAGAAATGATAGTCAAAATGGAATATGGAAATGTTTCAAAGTTAGAAATTATTCAATCTGTGTAAGATTAGGAAACTTAATGAAAGAAGGATGTTTCCAAGGAGCTGATCTCCTTTGGAATGCTCTGTAATGATTGTTGTCAAGTCTTTCTGACTTTGTGCATAATCATTAAGAGGATCAATGCATATAAGTTTAGAATCTAACAGATTTCAGTAAATGGCATGAATTTGGAATTCTTGCATTTGCAGTAAGGATTTGGGACTGTGAAAAGAGGATCATTGGAGTGATGTTCAATTGATCTATTTTACAAAGTAAAGATCATAGACAAACATAGTATGCATACTTGGTGTATGGCATGACTAGTGTTTAGAAAACATAGTGTACATGCTTGGAGCATGGGACAACTATTGTTTTAAATTCAAGTATAAAGTTGATAAAACCGAAACAATGAATAATGAGTAATCAGTATGGTGATAAATAAAAGTGTTTATTTATATTCATAGGGTTTGATACCATATTTGATTCATTTATTCTTGTGTTTCACTTTGCATGTTTTGACTTCCAGAATAACTAAGTCGCTCTTCCTGAATGATTAAGTTATTCAAACCATCCACAGTCGGTCATATGTTGGAAGTAGATATGAATCAAGACTGTCATGGGTTGGTTTGTAGAGGTCCAAGTTGGTGGACAAAGTGGTGCTACAACACTCATGAGTGCTCATAAGTTCTGAGTATTGGATTCAACCCGCGCTCATTTGAATCACTTCATGGATTTTATCACGAGTGATCATGAGACGATAATATCTTATATTCTTCAAACCTAGAGATATGAGTTGTTACTATGAGTTGGTTATACATTGATTGCACGAAAACGCATTGGTAACTCGATGTTATAAAACGTGCCTTTGTGTATGATTCAACAAGTAGTAGAACAAGCCATATGAGTCGAAGTTTATCCATTCCTTTTACCTTCGGGATAAAAGCGATATCTGTGGGCCCCTCGATGATTTAAAGATGATACATGTGAGTGCTTGGCCAAGCCAGGACTGATTTGATTTGTTCAATCAGTCAGTCATCATGAATCGGAAATCGGGAAACAACAAATGGACAGAGAGAATGATTGATAATCCATGTCTCAGTCCATATGATATCTAGAATGGAGGAATATATGATCCCTTATCTAATGGACAAGTCATTGACAAAGGTCAGAGTTCATCGACAAGGTCAGAGTTCGACAGAAGCTTTTGAGAGCTACGATTGCTGATCGGTTCCTGAAGTCATACGCAATAATAGTTTTAGACTTATCCAAGTGGGAGACTGTTGGATTAATGTCTAAGTCCATAACTATAATTGGTAAGACTTGACCCGACCCGGCATGGTCCATTTGGGTTGCATGGCATCATGCATTTGGATAGACTATAATGAGAGAAATAACACTTAAGGTTGGTTAATATATTATAAGTTCTAATATATTAATAAGGTTATTTAATTAGTATTGATCAAGAATTAATTTGGAATTAATTAAGTGATCAAAAGGAGACTAATTAAATATATGGGTTGATTGTGTAAATCATTCATTCTTATATATGTGGGCTTGTGATCCAAGATTCCTTATGTTGGACTAAGTCCATGGGGTGACCCATGGATACTCCATGGAGGTTAAAATCCATGGAGCATAAGGAATGGGTAAAGTTATGAGTTACATGGTGTAACCCTAATAGCCACCATATAAAAGAATCCCATGGCTCAAGAAATCGTGCACTAATGTGTGAGTGTGAGGGCTAGACGATTTCAAGGAGTGTTCAAGTTTCTCTCAAGTTATTCCAAGTGTATTTGGTGTTGTGTGAACCATTTGAGGTGTCACACTTGGGGCACTAGGCACTCAAGCTTCATGAAGACATTCTACATCAAAGAGGTATGTATTCTATCTTGTTATATTTATTATTTTGTATGCTAGATTAGGATAATACCTTGGATGTTCATAATTGTATGTATAATAGAGAAAACATAGATCCAAGGTATCTAGGGTTGCATGTACACTTAGGAGTGTTAGAATGCGCATAACCCAACAGGAAAGCGGTGCTGAAATGGAGACGAGTACCCATCTCGTTGTGAAACCGCTTCCAAAACCTGGAAGTAAAACGGACGTCTCTGTCTGATACCACTGAGACAGGCACTCCATGACGTGCGACCACCTCTCGCACATAAATCTCAGCCAGTTTTTTAGCTGAGATGCTCTCCTGGATTGGTATGAAATGCACACTCTTGGTCAAACGATCCACGATGACCCAAATCGAATCTACCCCACGTGCGGTCTTGGGAAGCTTAGTAATGAAATCCATGGTGATATCCTCCTATTTCCATACGGGAATGTCCAGCGGCTGCATCTTGCCTTGGGGCCTCTGGTGCTCTGCCTTGACCTTCCTGCAGGTCAGGCATCTCTCCATATACCAAGCTACGTCCCGCTTCATGCAGGGCCACCAGTAATCGGGTCGAAGATCTCTGTACATCTTCGTCGCCCCTGGGTGAATGGAGAACCGAGACTTGTGGGCCTCATCCATCAATACCTATCGTACTCCGCCCCAGTACGGTACCCAGACCCTCCCGTGTAGGGTCAACAGTCCTCGACTATCATAATCAAAAGAAGTCACCCAGCCCATGATCCTCTCACACTTCTGCCTCTCCTCCTTCAGGCCCTCAACGTGTGCCTCTCTAATCTGCTCCAGCAATGGAGTCGTCACTGTAATCCTCAAACAGATGTCTCGTATCGGGGCCGCCACCACCTTGCGGCTCAGGGCATCGGCCACTACGTTGGCCTTGCCCGGGTGGTAAAGGATCTCACAATCGTAATCCTTAACCACATCTAACCATCGACGCTGCCTCATGTTTAGATTCGGCTGATCCATGAGGTACCTCAGACTCTTATGATCCGTGTAAATAGTACATCGGACCCCATAGAGGTAATGCCGCCAAATCTTGAGGACGAACACAACGGCCCCCAACTCTAAGTCATGCGTCGGATAGTTAGCCTCGTGAGGCTTCAACTGTCTAGAGGCATAAGCTATCACATGGCCTCGCTGCATCAACACTGCTCCCATGCATGTGATCGAAGCGTCACAGTAGACCACAAAATCATCTACTCCCTCTGGCAAGGTGAGAATCGGTGCCTCGCACAATCGCTGCCTGAGCGTCTCGAAGGCTGCTTGCTGCTCAGGACCCCAGCGATACGCAACCGACTTCTTGGTCAGTCTAGTGAGCGGTACTGCTATCTTGGAGAAATCCTGGATGAATCTCCTATAGTATCCTGCCAAGCCCAGGAAGCTCCGAATCTCAGATGGAGACTTCGGGACCTCCCACTGCATCACAGCCTCTATCTTGGCCGGATCGACTAATATACCCTTCTGGTTGACGAGGTGTCCCAGAAAATGCACCTCGCGCAACCAGAATTCACACTTGGAGAACTTTGCGAAAAGTCTCTCCCTCCTAAGTGTCTCTAGCACCTCTCTCAGGTGCTCCTCGTGCTGCTCCTGCGTCTTGGAGTGAACCAAGATGTCGTCAATAAACACTATCACAGACCGATCCAGCATCGGCCTGCATACGCGGTTCATGAGATCCATGAACGCGGCTGGAGCATTGGTGAGCCCAAACGGCATCACCACAAACTCATAATGACCATAACGGGTCCTAAAAGCAGTCTTCTGCACATCATCATCTCCGACCCGCATCTGGTGATATCTGGACCGTAGATCAAACTTGGAAAACCAACATGCCCCCTGCAGCTGATCGAACAAATCATCTATCCTCGGGAGTGGGTAACGGTTCTTCACCGTTACCTTATTCAGCTCCCGGTAATCAATACACATACGGTGCGACCCGTCCTTCTTCTTCACAAACAGGATCGGGGCTCCCCATGGCGAACTGCTCGGTCTAATAAAACCCTTGTCTAGTAGCTCCTGCAGCTGCGTTGACAACTCCTACATCTCAGGAGGAGCCAACCGATACGGTGCCTTGGCTATCGGAGCCGCACCAGGAACCAGATCAATCCTAAACTCAACCTGTCTCTTCGGGGGTATCCCAGGTAAATCCTCTGGGAATACGTCCGGGTACTCTCGCACTACTAGTACATCATCAACTATCGCCTTACCCTTTTCCCGGGTAACCATAACATAGGCGACGTATCCTGCGCATCCCTGCTGGAAATAGCGCCTCACTCTCGCTGCTGAGCAAAGAATCGGTCCGCGCTGCGGCCTTTCGCCCTGAATCACAAACTCTCCCCCGCTAGGAGTGCGAACCCTCACCAACTGGCGCTCACATTCAACCACTGCCCCGTTCGGGCTCAACCAATCCATACCTACTATAACTTTATTCCCTCGTAAGGGAATGGGAACCAAATCCACCATGAACTGCTCGTCATACAGCCGTAATGTACATCCCCTATGGACTCTCGTGACCCTGACGGTCCTGTCATCGGCTATCTCAACATCAAGTGGACAATCCAGCTCCCCTGGAGCTCTGCTAAATCGCTTGCTAAATGCGAGCGAAACGAATGATCGGGTAGCCCCCGAATCAAACAATACCGTAGCTGAAATGCCATTCACTAAGAACGACCCTATACACAAACACATAATCATGAGAAACAAACTATATCAAAAACAGAGATAAGAGGGAAATACATACCCGTCACCACATCAGGAGTCGCTCGCACCTCCTCTGCTGTCAGCTGAAAGGCTCTACTCTTCGCCACTGGCGCCTCGGACCGACCCTGACGGCCGCCTGTAATCCTCAATGTAGCAGGGGCAGGTGCCGCCACCTTCCCTGCTGCTGCTAAGCTCGGACACTGGGACCTCTTATGGCCCCTCTGATTGCACTGAACTCAAATCAGGTCAGAAAGTTATGTGGTAGTAACGGTAGAAGTAGCAGTACAATCCCTGCTCATATGACCTGTTCGGCCGCATTTGAAGCAGCCCGAACTCCCTGCCATGCACGCCCCATCGTGCGACCTACCACACTTGCCGCAGCGGCCTCGGCCCTGCTGGCCCTTCCCTCAGGAATCTGTCTTGGGCCTTTTGCCCGAACTATCTGAACCAGACACTACCTCTGGTTTCCTCTTTCTCTCCATCTCAAGATCAATCTCCCTCTCACGAGCCCTCGCAATCATGTCATCCAGCGATTTACAGCTGGACCGGCTCACAAACTGTCTGATATCACTCCTCAACATCTCATGGTACCGGGCCTTCTTCATCTCCTCATCTGTCGCGTACTGAGGAACAAGAAGAGACCTCTCCCTAAACTTGGCGGTAATCTCCGCCACTGTCTCCGTCGTCTGCTGGAGATCCTGGAACTCCCTAGCAAGTTGCTGCACCTCTATGACAGGTGTAAACTCGGCCCTGAACCAGGCCACAAAATCCGTCGAGGTCATAGCATCAAGGGCCGCATCATCCCCAATGACATGTCCGACCTCCTCCCACCAATTACGTGCCCTGCCCTTCAGAAGACAGGATGCAAGTCGGACCTTGTCCCCCTCGGGACATCTGCTAGTGCGGAAGGCGTTGGCCACATCAGCCAACCATCTGGTACTCGCAATGGGGTCTCGGGCCCCCTGGTAATCTGGAGCTCCACAAGCCCTGAACTCCCTGAAGTTCAAAGTACGTGACCCCATCATAGTCACCATCTCAGTGTGGAACGCACTCAACCTCTCATCCAACAGCTCAAGAATACCCTCCTTGACCGATCCAAAGATCACAGGAGTCTGCTCAAGTATGCTACGCGTGACCTCTGAAGAGATGAACTCTCTGGTCTGCTCATCCAAATGCTCGGCTCCCGAGCCTGAACCTGATCCCTCTCCGGCACCTGAACTGCCGACTGCTGGTTTAGGGCGTAAAACCACCATTCTGAAACACATAATGATAATCGTCAGAAACACTGATATAACTAGAGGGATCACATCTACCACAAGTTTCCTGGTTTTTCCTTAGCCTTCCTAGATTCGAGTACGAATCCTCTGCTTTCAGTACTACGGGCCCATACTACCTTCCACATCTATCCGTACTTTCCTCAAGAACTGCCTTGACTCCACCAAGTCCCTTCTACTGCTACTGATCTCTGCTACGCTGTTCCTAGGCTTGCCCTAGGGAAATCTCCAACCCACTCTCTGCCATCAGCTGCGTAAGAAGTCCCTACTTTCTTCCCCTAACTAGCTCGCAAATACTATTACATATCACTCAGACTAGATAATTCTTCGAATGAGAGATCCTACCCTACAACAGTTGGACTCAAACAAGAGCTGCGAAATAGGATTAGACCTAACCTTCTGGAATTATTTAGTCCTAGCAATATGTAACTTAGCATATTTGTTTACTAGCTAGCGAAAGACAACTAGAACTCCTAAAAGCACAAAGCAAGCAGCATTCGGACATCGATTGCACATAATCAAGCATATACTACTCAGGCTATCCTCCTGTCTAATCTGTACTAGCATGCAGTTCTCATAAAGCTGAAACACATATAGCAGGCACATAAGGCATCCTCCTAGATCCTTATCCCTAATCTAGCATGCTATTCTACTAAAACTGATAATCATAACATAAACTTGTATGGGTAAATTGGGAGTACTTACTTGAGCTCGGCTGATTGCATGCACCACACCCTTTTCTCTTTCTTTCTTTTTTTTCTTTTTTTTCAAAACTCTTTTCTCTTCTTAAGTTTCTTTTTCAAAAATTCTTTTCGAAAATGATCTCCTTTTGAAAACCTTATACCATTTCCTTAGTTTGAGTTCAGACATACCCAAAAGTGTGCCCGAATCCCTCAAACCAAGGCTCTGATACCAACTTGTAACATACCAAAAATACAACCCAAAAATTTCGTTTTCAAAACATTATTAAAGCCATCAACCATCCAAAATCATAAGTAAAATCATAATCGTGTATCATAAACATCATAGTATCTGTCTCAAATCAAATCTCATATCCACATATCAGAGTCTAGCTCCCAGGCTGAAGACTGTGGTGTGTGCCATGCGATCATCCCGAGCCCTTCCCAGTGCTAGTGGAAGTACCTGAAACCAAAACTGAAAACAGTAAGCACAAAGCTTAGTGAGTCTCCCCAATCTACCACATACCATCTACACATAGCATGCAACTAGGAGATACGGTCCTCGCCCACACTCGTGGAGATACGGGCCTCGCCCACACTCCGCTATCTAGGAGATAGGGACCTCGCCCACACTCCACTGTCTAGGAGATACAGGCCTTGCCCATACTCCACTATCTCTGAGGTACGGGCCTCGCCCATGCTCAGCTACTTAGAGATACGGGCCTCGCCCACACTTGACTATGATGAGGTACGGGCCTCGCCCACACTCAACTACTAAACCCAACATACAAGTATCACACAAACAACATGTAAAGCTAATCTACTGCTCATACATCATATTTAACTACTACTATGAGATACGGGCCTCGCCCATGCTCTGCTAGGATAGGATACGGGCCCCGCCCACACTCAGCTACTATCATTTCACACTACGGGCCGGCCTTGGTGCCGTAGACCCGTTCCTACTGAAGGAGAACTCACCGCGTATAACTGGCTGCTGATATCCCGAGTGAGAAATCCCTGTCCGCTGCTCCGGCGACTCCCCGACTACAATCACATAACATTCTGAATCAACTGATGATTTCTCATGGAGTAAATGACCAATTTACCCCCTGGTCAGAGTCAGAGTCCTGGTCAGAGTCAACTTCCAGGTTGACTCTACTCGCCGAGTCCTACTATGGACTCGCCGAGTTCCCTAACTCACAATTCTCTAACTCGCGACTCGACTCGCTGAGTCGGGGCGTAGACTCGTCAAGTCCTTCTACTTTCAGATCCTTGTTCTAACTCACTGAGTCCTCTTCCACTCACTGATTCAACTCGCAACTCTCAAATCGGAGAAATCGGGAGTTTGCACTCCTACTCGCCGAGTCCAATGAACGACTCGTCGAGTCCTATGCATGTCTTCACTAAATAGTTGATTCTAATCGATTCCAGTGCATCAAATTCATAGATCTGAGCTTCTAGGGCCGATATAACACGTAAAGTTGTCAACTTTACGTACATGCATAGAGGTATGAAGCTAAAACACCAAAATAAGCTAGAAATGGGAACGTAGGGTTTGGAACAAGGCCTTGCTTTGCATAAAGGTAGCTACTTTGAGCTCCTGGAGCTCAGTGATGTCCATATCTATAGTTCGCTACCGTAAGGGAGCTCCAATCTCGAGTTTGGACCTTGAAATGTCCCAAGAGTGGCAAAACAAGCATATATGAAGATCTACTAGGAAAATAAACAAGGTAGAGGCCTTATTACCAGATGAAGTAGCAAATAGAGCTAGTTTCTGGATCTCCTTCTTCTCTTTTGCACCTTCTCTCCTTCCTTCTCTTCTACACTTCGAAGAATACACCAAAACACTCAAAATCAAGAAGGAATCACTCCACTCACCAATGGAGGGCTAGGGTTTTGAGGGGGAACGCTCTAGAGGTGCTGGAGGCTGGGATGGGGGCTATAAGGACGTTTAAATAGGGTACAAACCCTAATAATTAGGGTTTCATCCAGACTGGCAGACTCGCCGAGTCGGGAATGGACTCGTCGAGTCGCCCCACTAAGTCCACGTGCATTCCCGCTTCTACTCGACGAGTCGGGGCTACTGACTCGTCGAGTAACCCTAAGAAAGGAAATTCAATATTTAAATTACATACCAGGAATGGGGCGTTACAAGTCGAAATCAAGTAAGTGGTTCCTAAAATACACATACTTGTTGATATGTTTTATGTGTTAGAATATGATATGTATACTAGAAGTTAGAATAAGGATCAGCTCAGTGTTGTATGCTAGATTATCTGCTTAGGAGGGATGCCTTTTATACTTGACAGTGAGTATGCTAAGGATACCTTCAGGAATTGCATGATAGAATTGATGGATTATTAGGGTTACAACTACAATGCACTAAGCGGAAAACTTTTAAACAATTCAAATGATTAGGGTACATGCAACCTAATAGGATTTATGCCTTTCACATATGGCAACATACTATGAATCATCATATTACAAAACTTTCCTATGAACAAACTAAATCATAAGACAAGAAATCTAACCTTGAAGATTGTTATAGCAAACAATCTTGAATTCCTCTTTGAAAGACTCTTGAAAGAAAGTGCCATAAGTGTCATGCCTCTAATGGTTCACATCCAAACCCTAGCAACTAAGGTGCTTGAAGAGAAAAAGGAGAGAGGTGATAATTTCGGCCCTAAGCCTCTAAAGAAATGTCATGGCTGAAATTCTAAGGCTAAGGGTCCTTATATAGCTGACGTAGCTTGGTGACAAAGCTAGGGTTTAAGGAGGAAACCCTAATCCCTTTGCTTGGTGACCAAGCAGCCCATTCCCTACCTTATGCAAGGGCTTAGACGAAGTTCCTTGGGCTTGCCCAAGAGATTTTCATCCACCTCATCCAATGAGGTCCATGGGCTCCTTTCCTCAACTTTCAATAAATAACCAAACAGACCCTGCACTTTTAATTAATCCAATTAATCTCAAAATTAGTTCCAATTAATTTCTGATTAATGATTAATTAAATAATATTATTTCCAATTAATATATTAAAAAATTATTTATTTTGATTTCTAATTAATTTATTAACCATATAATAAATTAATAAGTCATTATCTCTCTCTCTCTCTAAAAGTTATCCTATTCAATTGTCAGGTTTAAGGGCAACCCAAAAGGACTGTGCTACCATCAATTCAAGTTTATACCAAATTATAGTTATAGGCTTAGAGACACAATCCAACAGTCTCCCATTTGGATAAGTCTGAACTATAATTGCCAGTATAACTTCCAAACTGATCAGCAAATTGTAGCTTCCAAAAGTCATTGTGGAGCTCTGACCCAATCAGTTACGTTTCCTAAGATAAGTGATCAAATATTCCTTCGTTGTACAAGATATCGTAAGGACATGATACATGGATTGAAATCGATCTCATTGTCCAAGTTTTATTTCCTAATTTCTGATTTGTGACGACTGAATTCAGACTGCTAATTGAACACATCAATTTAGTCCAGGCTTGGGCAAGCACTTCAGATGTCAACATCAAATCATCGAGGGTCCGAAAGATATCGCTTTTCCCGTTAGGGCAAAAGGAACGAATAAACTTTGACTTATATGCTTGCACTATTTACTCATCAAATCATGCACAACAATACGTTTTATAACATCAAGTTACTGATATGTTTACGTATTATCAATGCACAACTGACTTGTAAACAGCAACTCATATATCTATGTTTCAAGAATATAAGATATTATCGTCTTAGAATTACTCGTGATAGAATCAATGAAGTAATTCTCTGAGTGTGGGTTTATCCAATACTCAAAATTACCATTTTCTAAGTAATCATGAACATTGCAGCAAAACTATTGTTATGTCTAATCTCCATAGACAATATACAATTCAATTCATGACAGCCTTAATTCGCTACTTACTTCCAAAATTTCGACCGACTATGGAATTTCGAATAATCAAATTATTTAGGAAGTAAAACATGCAAAGTGAAACACAATAATAACCTAATTAACTATGGTCTCAAAACTAGTGAATATAAATAGAACTCTTATTATTTAATCACCATATTAATTAAGACTTTATTCATTGTATAGTGTTTCGAGTAATCAACTAACCACTTGAATTAAACATCAGTCACGCCACGTCATGAACATGCATACGATGTTTCTCTATGGTCCTTCCTTTGTGAACATATCGATTGGACACTATTCCAATGATACTCATTTCACAATTCCAAATTCGTATCACTACTAAATGTGTTAGAATTCCAACCTTACATTCATTGTCCTTCTGTGATGTCCAGGTTTCAAAGTCACAGAGACTTAGCCAACGATGTTACATAATGTTCTATTTGAACTTTGTGAGTAAAAACAATTCTATGGTAATGAAGTCTCAAATTCAAGGCAGACTCCGTGAACACCTTTCTTGCATTAAAGTTTCTAACTCATATGTTTAATCATCAACTCCCTCTATGGAAACATTCCATATTCCCATATGACCATCAATTTTGACAAAAAATCATCCAAATCTAAAACATGTCAATATGGTTATTCCAAAGCATACCATACTTCCAACTGTCCACAAGTAACCGATCCTTTGGTAAACCTCAGAATGTTCTTGACAGTTGTTTAACAACTTTAGTCACACCAAGTTCTAGTCCTTTTTTCCTCTTGATGCCCTAGGCATTTGGAAAAATCATAACAAGTGAATATTATAATATATGTAATCAATCCTATATCCAAAGCATATGGGACTCGATTCATAATGTCTTACATAAAGATCTGATATCTATCAGTCTCTTGCTATAATATTTCCATATATCGAATTTCTTATGTTGAATCATTTCAACACGATATTCATATATGTCGATGACTAATTTCAATTAAACTATGCAATCTAAACTTTTAGCTTCGAAACGAAGTATGAGTGCCCTCTCCCATAAGCCTTTACTATAGTGAAACAATTTCCAAACTTTGCAACTTGCAAATTTGTAAACTTTGTTTCCTACAAATAGTATTGCCAACTTGCAACACTTAGCATAAATATTATGCTCCTACTAGCATAACACTTATGCTCTCACTTGCATAACAAGTATGCTCCCACTAGCTTTGACATGTATCAAGAAATCATCTGAACTTCTAGAAATCAATACTCTTGACTTTCTTACTAAAGTGTAGATTTCTAATACGCGATGCTTCGTTAAGTCTCCAACTAGACTTTCAAGCTTATACACCTTCATTAGATAGCATGTGTGTGTGTTTAAACCCTTTCAGAACATATAGATATATTTCCTGAAAGTTCGAACAATTCCTTGCCATTTCTCATAATTCGAACTATGAAAAAGGATGTCATAATCATATTACGAATTTGAGAATGCAATTATCACAACTACTAACCATAATGATATTTATCAGATCTTTAAAATCTACTAGCGAAAGTGTTTCCTCATAATTATTCTCATAAATTAGAGCAAAACCTTTTGCCACCTAGATTTTATGGTTTATACGTTCCCATCCTCATGAATCTATCAATTGCAACCTACAATCACAAGATAAGGTTTATGAAAAAACCAAATTCAAATTTAGTTTCCCTTTCATGGACTGAACTTAGATTATTCTAAATTTCAAGCCTTCTGGTAGCACAAAGGCCTACCAGTGCTTCCAAGTTGTTAAGCAGCTCTCCCATATTAATCAATGTACTTTCACATACCAACGTGCTCTGCCTTTTGTAGTCAAATGAGAACCATAGAACTCATAAGCACTGCCAAATCAACTGGAAGGTGCACAGAAACAAGAATGTGTCAACTTAACACGATAGGTTATCAACCTCAGGTCGTGTGCTAGTGATAACTAAAAGGTTTATTCTTGATTGACTCTTGAAACCATTTAAGATCATTAAGACTCCCACTGAATTCTAGACATATAAGTTTCTCTCTCAAGGAACATTCCTTGACGAGCAAAAACAAATATTCAAAAGCTAGTGTGGATTCTCAAGAAACACTTCATGGAATTTTGGCTTAGTTCATCCTTTGTTTTGACCAAAACATCACAACTTCCGATTCCAAATGTGCTAGAGTAAGAAAACATTATTACTCCACATTTCATGAGGTGTTATAAACCTACTTAGTATGAAATAACTTTCAAGATACAATTCGAAGTAACTAGAGCATGAGTCTAAAACTTGATTAGAAACGAAGTATGACCATCTCTTGATTTAACCATTTCAACAATATATGATTCCTCTTCATAGTCAAGCAATTGCACTAAGATGTTCTTCGAGGATCGATTGACACATAGTTCCACAATCATTAAGATAATCACAAAACACGATACTAAAGTACTCTCCTTTCCTTTTAGATTGGAGAAACGATTACCTTTCTGCCTAACAGATTCTTCATATTCGTTCTGCTACTCTTTGAAACTTTTCAAATGTAAGAACCTAACTTTCTAAACTTTCATATTTCTGAAAACATTGTTACTTAAAAACATGCTACATGCATATTCATAAAAGAATATTTTACATTGATAATTTATTTACATAGACTGGATACAAACCGACTATTAAGATTTTTAAATAGTTTTATATATTACATATTTTCCCAGGAATACATTACAAAAGTTATAATATTATCTATTCTACATCTTCTACCAGTATAAAACTATACTGGATGCTTATCACCTGCAATAGTTCAAACATTGAGAGGGATAAGCGGGTGACGCTTAGTGAGTTCAATAACAGTTACAATATAACATTATGCCTTATACATATCAATATGACAGAAGCAAAGAGGGACAAGGAACAAGAAAGACAAATGAGTATCATATGACATGCTTTCCATATCAACGAATAATCTGATTCAAAGATTTGTAATCAATGAGACATAACAATTTCAATACTTGATATACATGAATAAGACTTCAACCCAAGTGACGCAGAAAATTTAATTTTAGAATATCAATTTGCTAGAATACACAGGCTTTCAGCCCTGTCTTTGTATTTTGCTATTGCCAAAGTGATGCTTATGTCATACACTTCATGGCCAAAGACTACATACCAGTACCCAAGTGATGCTTATGTCATACACTTCATGGTCAAAGGTATAGCTCATTATCATAATAACATGGGAAAGCACATTGAACATATAACACATAACATAAAATTGTCCTTATATTGAACTCACCGTGAAATAACTGAGGATTAAATGATAATTTAGGCAGCACTACGGCTCTAAATATGACTTTTTGTGACGAAACCGGGAATTTTAGATGAAAACCGGCCTTACACGGGCAGAGTTTCCGCTTGTAAATATAATTTTCTCGGGAACATCGGAGCGTCGGGGCTTGCTTCGAGTGTCGGAAATGATACAGGGACTTCGGAGGGTTAAAAGTGGGCTAAAAATGTGAAAGAGGGTGAAAGAGATCAAAAAATGTAACATAAATCCGGAGATCCTCGGTCTCTATTTATAGGGGACCAAAGCTGCAGACTACGCTGGGCGTAAGTCCTCTGTACGTTGGGCATACTGCGAGGCGGCCATCTACGCTGGGCGTAGTCCTCGTACGCGGGGCGTACATGCGATGTGTCATCAGATCGGAACTCGGGCTCGGACGTGGCTGTCTTATCCGATACGTGTGCCTCGTGTTAAGAGAGAAGGACGTGGCCGACTACGGGTCGTATATATACGAAGTACGTTGGGCGTACGTAACGAAGTACGCTGGGCGTACTCTTCGGATAAGGCTTCGAATTTTCATTTATTTTTATTTAAACACTTCAAAAATTCATATCTTTTGCGTACGAGCTCCATTTTTGACGTTCTTTATATCCACGCGTAGGTGAGATTATACTCTACAATTTTCGTTTAGATTTCATCGGCTAATTTTGAATTTATTTTTAATGTTATAATTTTTAACGGGTCGGGAAAGGAAAAGTCCGTTAAAAATTCATAACTTCTTCAACCGACGTCCGTTTTCTTTTGTCTTTTTACCGTTGTACTACTATTGACGAGACCTTTGATTCTCGTTTAGGTTGCATTGGCTAAAAATCACTCGATCTTTATTTCGAGTTTTTAGTTGTCTACTGCTATACCGAAACTTAGAAAAATCATAACTTCCTCATACGCAGTCAAATTTGGACGTTCTTTTTATGAAAATTCTCGGTTTAACGAATACTATGACTTTCATTTAGATCATAAGGGAAAAAAGTAGTTTATAGAAAACTCACTTTTTACGTCATACAGCGTCGTGCCGGTTCTGTCGCGAAACTTCAAGGAGTCATAATTTCTTCGTTATAGCTCGGATTTCGATGAGGTTTTCGCCTAAATGTTTCTAACGAGATTCTTTACAAATTTCAACAATAAAATTTTACTTATATTGAAATTTTATATTTTCTTTAAATTTTGATATTTGATTTTTAATTGGAATCTCATAAGACTTCCAATATTTTCTGAGTGATTCTAAACATAGTTTTACTTCAATTCTAGTAAAAACTATCTGTTAGAACTCAATACTCAATATCACATAATATTATTCATTGCAAAACACGATTTCAAAACGTGTATGTTACAAATACCTCCTCCTTTTGAGGATTTCGTCCCCGAAATTACATCGATTAAAACAAATGGGGATATTTCGCTCTTATCTCATTTTTATTTTCCCAAGTATAAATTGGGCCTCGCTGGTGTTTCCACTTGATAAGCACCAACTCCACTTCTTTATTACGTAGATTAGTCGTTCTTTCGTTTACGATCTCTTCAGGCTCTTCTACATATGTTAACTTATTATCCAGTTTCACCTCGGATAACGGAACCGCTTCATCATATATGTTTAAAAATTTACGCAGATAACTCACATGAAACACATCATGAATACCTGCCAAATCTTCTCGTAATTCCAAGCGGTATGCTAGTTTACCAATCCTCTAGGTGATTTTGAAAGGACCAACAAATCTAGGACTTAGTTTTCCTTTCTTCCCAAATCGCATAATGCCTTTCCATGGGGATACCTTCAGCATTACGAAATCACCTACCTGGAATTCTATGGGTCATCTCCTCTTTTCTGCATAGGACTTCTGTCGATCCTGAGCCGCTTTCATTCTTTCTCGTACAATTTGAATCTTGTCGGTGGTGTCTTGAATCATTTCAGGGCCTCCAAGGATTTTCTGTCCTATATCACGCCAACATAATGGAGTACGACATTTCCGACCATATAATGCTTCATATGGTGGCATTTTGATTAAAGCGTGGTAACTGTTATTATATGAAAATTCTACAAGAGGTAAATACTTATTCCAGTTACCACCGAACTCCAAGACGCATGCACGAAGCATATCTTCTACTGTTTGGATTGTTCTCTTTGTCTGACCATCTGTCTGGGGATGATAAGCCGTGATGAGAGCGATCCAAGATCCTAATTCACGTTGCATACTCGCCCAGAAATGAGAAGTAAAGCGAGTATCACGATCAGAAATAATCTTTAGTGGCACGCCATGTCTCGCAATGATTTCATCTAAGTACACTTGTGCGTATTTCTCGATTGGAGCCGTTTCACGCATGGCGAGAAAATGGGCGCTTTTAGTTAGATGTTCGACAATTACCCAAATGATATCATGCTGTCTAGCAGTCTTTGGCAATTTGGTAATAAAATCCATGGATAGTTCCTCCCATTTCCACATAGGGACATTAATATCTTCTGGACTACCATATGGCTTTTGATGTTCTGCTTTGACTTGTAAGCATACTAAGCATTCCTGTACATATCTTCCAATGTCTCTCTTCAATCCAGGCCACCAATAATCAGTTCGAACATCATAGTACATTTTACTTGTACCGGGATGAATTGAAAACTTAGACTTATGGGCTTCATCTAAAATCTTCCGTCTTAATCCACCAATCTTTGGAATCCATAGTCGATTCTTAAATACTTTCAGTCCTCGTGGATCATCAAGTAAAACATCAGTATAATGTACCATCCCTTCTTTCTTCACATTTTCTAACTTTAGGGCCTCTACTTGCCATTTCTCTAGTTCATCAAGAATAGTGAATCTTACGGTAGTGTGGGAAATAACATAACACACACTATTATGATAAACCTTCCTGCTAAGTGCATCGACAACTACATTAGCCTTTCCAGGATGATACAGGATTTCACAGTCATAGTCTTTGATCAGCTTCATGGCTCGTTGTTGTCTCATATTCAAAGTCTGCTGACTAAATATATACTTGAGACTTTTGTGGTTGGTAAACAATTGGCATTTTGTACCAAAAAGATAATGTCTCCAAAGTTTTAGGGCAAATACCATTGTAGCGAGTTCAAGGTCATGGGTGGGATAATTCTTTTCATACTCCTTTAGTTGTCTTGAGGCATAGGCTATCACTTTACCATGCTGCATCAATACGTAACCTAGTCCTAACCTTGAAGCATCGCTATATACAGAAAAATCATTATCACCTTCTGGAAGTGATAAGATCGGAGCATGAGTCAAAAGATCTTTTAGAGTTGAGAAAGTTTTTTCTTGGGATACACCCCATTCAAATTTTGCTTCCTTTCGTGTAAGACTCGTGAGAGGTATGGCTATACGCAAAAAATATTTAATGAATCTCCGGTAATATCCCGCGAGACCCAAGAAACTGCGAATTTCAGAAGCATTACGAGGAGCTTCCCAATTATGAATGGCTTCGATTTTGGTAGGATTTACAGATATACCATCACTAGAAATCATGTGGCCGAGAAATTGAACTTGGCGAAGCCAAAATTCACACTTCGAGAATTTAGCATATAATTTCTCCTTTCGAAGAAGTTCTAATATTTCACGAATATGAATGGCATGATCAGATTCAGACTTGGAATAGATTAGAATACCGTCAATGAATACGATGACAGATTTATCGAGCATTGGACGGCATACCCGATTCATCATATCCATGAATACGACAGGAGAATTTGTCAGACCGAATGGCATGATAATGAATTCATAATGTCCATAACGAGTATGAAAAGCAGTCTTCGGTACATCCTGCTCATGTACTTTCAACTGATGATAGCCAGATCTCAAATTAATCTTCGAGAAATAGCTAACACCCTGAAGTTGATCAAACAAATCGTCAATGCGAGGTAGTGGATATTTGTTCTTGACAGTCACCTTATTTAGTTCACGATAATCAATACACATTCGCATCGATCCGTCCTTCTTCTTGACAAACAATACTGGAGCACCCCAAGGAGAGGTGCTTGGTCGAATAAAGCCTTTGTCAAGTAATTCATGCAGTTGGATCATCATTTCTTTCATCTCAGCCGGCGCAAGACGATAAGGAGTCTTTGCAATCGGAGCAGCACCAGGCACAAGGTCAATTCGGAATTCTACTTGCCTGTTCAGAGGAAGTCCATGCAATTCTTCGGCAAAAACATCAGCATATTCATTAACAACAGGGAACGTCATTTACCATTTTATTCTCCTCTATTGAGATATCGACGGTATAGGCCAAATAAATAAAACACTCGTTCGATATGAATTTACGAGTTTTTAGGAAAGAGATTATTTTTAAGTTTCTTTGTTCACCGTAGACATAAATAGGACTCTCCCCTTCAATAGGAATGCGTACTATCTTTTCATAGCATAAGAGTTCTGCATGGTTCTTTGACAACCAATCCATGCCGAGAATAATATCAAAGTTTGGCAAGGAGATAGGAATCAGGTTAGCAAGAAAATTATAGCCTTCAATTTTTACGACGCAATTCCTATAGATTTTATCAGCAAGTAATGATATACTTCCCGCAGTATCTACGTGAAATGGTTGCGCGAGTGCATAGCAAGCAATTTGAAAAGAATGCGCAAATTCATGAGACACAAAAGAATCTGAGGCACCAGAATCAAATAAGATGTGAGCAGGTCTAGAGTTGACAAGAAATGTACCCGTCACAACATTCGGGTCCTCGCGTGCCTCTTCTGTGGTAATCTGGAATGCACGACCCTTAGCTTTTGACACCTCCTTCTTTTTAGTTGGAGTAGTCTTTGGTTGTTGAACAGGAGCTTCACTTCTCGCCGGTTGTTGTACAGAAGCTTGACTTCCCGTCATTTGACTAGTAAGAGTAGGGCAAAAACGCTTCCTGTGGCCAGCAACACCACAAGCAAAACATGTAATATCCTTCATTGGGCAAACAGGCTTCTTGTGGCCTACTTCTCCACATCCAAAAAAGACCACTGATCCTTTTTCTAGTCTGCATTCGCCCGAATGATTCTTTCCACAATTTCGACACAATGGCGATAGAAGAGAAAAAGATTGTGACCTACCGCGGCCACGAGAGGCATTTTGAGATTGCACTTGTTTACCGGAATCAGATCGAATAGATTGAGCTGGGGGAATAGAGGAAACAGGAACAGTTCGATCGATATGTGGGTGCTTTGAAACAGAAAGAGTGGCACCACGTATCTCCAAGTCATGCTCGCGCTTTCTAGCATACTCGACAGCTTTGTCAAAGGACAGAACATCCCGATTACTTACAAAATCATGGATTTCATATCGTAATCCTTCCATGAATAACTGAATTTTATCATCTTCAGTTGGAATATACTTTGTAGCAAACTGTGCTTTTTGATTGAATTGCGTTTCATATTCATTCACGGTCATCCCTCCTTGCTTAAGTTCAAGGAACTCCTTCTCCAACCTTCTTCTCATATCTATAGGACAATACTTTTCTAGTAAGCGAGTTTTGAACATTCCCCAAGACAAATTCTCCTGATCATACTCTTTAAGAGCTTCAAATGTTGCTTCCCACCAGACCAGGGCTTCTCCGGTGAACATTGCAAAATCATAATTCGCCTTGTCCTCATTATCCACATGAGAAATACGAAATACTTTCTCTGTGTTCTGAATCCAATTTAGAACAAAAATAGGATTAATGGCACTTGAAAACTCCGTAGCACCACTACTTTTGAAATCTTTGAACGAGGGACGCTTCACCTCCCCTTTTGAAGATTCTCCAGTGGCTTTCTCTTTGCCTTTATCATTATCCTTCTTGTGTTCTTCGAGAGTCTGTCGAAGAATACCAGTAAGTTTACCCAAGAGTCGCTCCTCTCGAGGGGATACTGGAGTATTTACTTCACCAGGTTTAGGATCTCCACCCACTTCTGGTGTATGGCTACCTTCCTGTTCAGCCATTCTTCTGAAAATTTGGAGCAAAATAGTATTTAGAATATTAGGATTTATTATTACCTAATACTTTACTTAAATCTTTCCTATGGTTTGTATCCATATATTCCTAATGAATCCGTTCATATATTGAACTTCCAACGATTTAAGTCTAAATACCAATCCGTGATATTTAGTTCACCTAAACTATTGCTCTGATACCATGATTGTAAGAACCTAACTTTCTAAACTTTCGTATTTCTGAAAACATTGTTACTCAAAAACATGCTACATGCATATTCATAAAACAATATTTTACATTGATAATTTATTTACATAGACTGGATACAAACCGACTATTAAGATTTTTACAAAGTTTTATATATTACATATTTTCCCAGGAATACATTACAAAAGTTATAATATTATCTATTCTACATCTTCTACCAGTATAAAACTATACTGGATGCTTATCACCTGCAATAGTTCAAACATTGAGAGGGATAAGCGGGTGACGCTTAGTGAGTTCAATAACAGTTACAATATAACATTATGCCATATACATATCAATATGACAGAAGCAAAGAGGGACAAGGAACAAGAAAGACAAATGAGTATCATATGACAGGCTTTCCATATCAACGAATAATCTAATTCAAAGATTTGTAATCAATGAGACATAACAATTTCAATACTTGATATACATGAATAAGACTTCAACCCAAGTGACGCAGAAAATTTAATTTTAGAATATCAATTTGCTAGAATACACAGGCTTTCAGCCATGTCTTTGTATTTTGCTATTGCCAAAGTGATGCTTATGTCATACACTTCATGGCCAAAGACTACATACCAGTACCCAAGTGATGCTTATGTCATACACTTCGTGGTCAAAGGTATAGCTCATTATCATAATAACATGGGAAAGCACATTGAACATATAACACATAACATAAAATTGTTCCTATATTGAACTCACCGTGAAATAACCGAGGATTAAATGATAATTTGGGCAGCACTACGGCTCTAAATATGACTTTTTGTGACGAAACTGGGAATTTTAGATGAAAACCGGCCTTACACGGGCAGAGTTTCCGCTTGTAAATATAATTTTCTCGGGAACTTCGGAGCGTCGGGGCTTGCTTCGGGTGTCGGGAATGATATCAGGACTTCGGAGGGTTAAAAGTGGGCTAAAAATTTGAAAGAGGGTGAAAGAGATAAAAAAATGTAACATAAATCCGGAGATCCTCGGTCTCTATTTATAGGGGACCGAAGCTGCTGACTACGCTGGGCGTAAGTCCTATGTACGTTGGGCGTACTGCGAGGCGGCCATCTACGCTGGGCATAGTCCTCGTACGTGGGGCGTACATGCGATGTGTCATCAGATCAGAACTCGGGCTCGGACGTGGCTGTCTTATCCGATATGTGTGCCTCGTGTGAAGAGAGAAGGACGTGGCCGACTACGGGTCGCATATATACGAAGTACGCTGGGCGTACTCTTCGGATAAGGCTTCGAATTTTCATTTATTTTTATTTAAAAACTTCAAAAATTCATATATTTTGCGTACGAGCTCCATTTTTGACGTTCTTTATATCCACGCGTAGGTGAGATTATACTCTACAACTTTCGTTTAGATTCCGTCGGCTAATTTTGAATTTATTTTTAATGTTATAATTTTTAACGGGCCGGGACAGGAAAAGTCCGTTAAAAATTCATAACTTCTTCAACCGACGTCCGTTTTCTTTTGTCTTTTTACCGTTGTACTACTATTGACGAGACCTTCGATTCTCGTTTAGGTTGCGTTGGCTAAAAATCACTCCATCTTTATTTCGAGTTTTTAGCTGTCTACTGCTATACCGAAACTTAGAAAAATCATAACTTCCTCATACGAAGTCAGATTTGGACGTTCTTTTTGTGAAAATTCTCGGTTTAACGAATACTACGACTTTCATTTAGATCATAAGGGCTAAAAAGTAGTTTATCGAAAACTCACTTTTTACGCAATACGGCGTCGTGCCGGTTCTGTCGCGAAACTTCAAGGAGTCATAATTTCTTCGTTGTAGCTCGGATTTCGATGAGGTTTTCGCCTAAATGTTTCTAACGAGATTCTTTACAACTTTCAACAATAAAATTTTATTTATTTCAAATTTTATATTTTCGTTAAATTTTGATATTTGATTTTTAATTGGAATCTCATAAGACTTCCAATATTTTCCGAGTGATTCTAAACATAGTTTTACTTCAATTCTAGTAAAAACTATCTATTAGAACTCAATACTCAATATCACATAATATTATTCATTGAAAAACACGATTTCAAAACGTGTATGTTACATCAAGTATTAGAATTATGTTAAACCTTATAAACACATCCATGTTTACTGAAACATCAGTAAATCATGACGAATAGAGTTATCATCCTTTATGGTGGATCTGAATCATCCATATCAATGGACTAGATTCATTAGTCCTTCACTTTGACTCCCATAATACATGTGATCAGTGAATTAGTCATAATCTTCCAAAGATCAAGATTCTCATACATCACGCAATTCAATTTCATGACTCTAAGTTTCTATCCAATTGGAACTTGCGTGATGATAATTCTTTATCACTTAGTCAATTATGACATTTACCACAAGTGAAATAATAAGAATCAAATCCACAATTAATATTGCTAATAATAGAAATGTAACCAACACTTTCATAGATGCCATTGCAAGGAAATATAAAGTAAACCAACTATATAAACTAAAATTTCACTTTTATTGATAATAAACGAAAAATTGGAACTTATCCTTACAATGCATAAATGAAAACAATGTTTCTAGACATTTCCTAAGCTATCTATTAAATTATCATAATTCCTAAGTAGTAGCTTCCAAAATCTGATCATCGAGCCATGCAACCGAAATCCATATCTCACGATCAGATTCAACTCACTCTTCTTAAGCTTCCTTATTTCTCTTAGATCCTACAAAATATCAAAATGTGATCATCACATCATTTGTTAAGAATCTATGAATAGGAACTTGTTAAAATAATGGAGTTAGATAATGGATGTAGCTGAAGTAGAGTCACACGACTTGAGTTTACCATCTTTGAGGTCTTTCCGGTAGTCTAGGTAGCTTTGCAACCAATGTCCCTTCAATTGGCAATAGAAACATGTGGACTTTTTAGGATTTGCACATTGAACTATCTTACAACTAGCCTTTCTCTTTACCATACGATCAAATAGTTTAACCTTGGCCGATACCTTTCCATTGGTAAGAGAAATCTTTTCTGTACCACCATTGTCACCATTGTCAATGTCCATGGAAAATTTGGAATCAGACCCTTCAATCATCTTTGCTTGCCTTGTGCTCTTAAGCATTTCTTCCTCAGCATCAATCAACATTTGGGTCAGATCAATTAGGGGCACGTCAAGGTCGCTCATATAAAAGTTCTTAATAAACTGACTATATGACTCAGGAAGTGAAAGGAGAACCCAATCAATGGCTTACTCCCTTGGCAAAACGACACCCATTCTATCCAATTTGTCAATGTACTATTTCATTTTCAGAACATGTGCACACATAGAATTTCCATCTCGATCTTTACATGCCAATAGGGCTTGAGTAATTTTGTATATTTCGACTCAAGGGAATCGTGACGTGGGGAGAGTCACTGGAGGAGGAGGAGGAAGAGTTGGAGAAGCATGATATCCATTTCCACCATTGCTCGAAGAAGGGAACATAGTTTCACCTTGATCAGAATGTCGAAGATCATCTTCAGAAGGAAGAGGAAAACCATTTCCAAAAGGATGAGGAAGACCATTATTCTATTGACTTGACATCTATAAAGGGAGAAAAGAGAATTCAAGTTAGTTGATTTTAATCTTTAATTATTAACCCATAAATTTAAATTAAGGATAGGATCCATATTTTCGATTCGAACTTTGAAGTGGGATGTCGTAATCAAATTCGAATCTATTTTGGGTAGGTTAATGCTTTGAAGAGGGATGCTCTCACTTTTGTGACTGGGATGTCGAGGATCACAGACGAGATGTGAATAACCATGCAATTAGCTTGGCACTCTCGATGTCATTTATCATCTCATTTTAATGTGCCGGTTAACCACATGCGCTCCATTAATCAACGATAATTTTAGAGACACCCACTACCACCCTTTATTAGTACCTCATTAGTGTGACGGTTAACCACACACACTCCACTAACGAATTATAAAGTGTAATGTGAAATTTCATGGATTAGCATACAAATTCACATTTTTCCTAAAGTAACTAAGAGTGAGATTTTTCAGAGAATAGTTTAGTTACTTTATAATCGCATTATACTTATTAATGAGAATTAATTGTCCTATCAAACCCATTCGGCTAACGACCCTCCACCATACAAGAGAGCGGTAGGTAAGAATAGATACCCAATGGCAGTCATTTTATAGGCCACTTCCTTAAACTCCCCTTATAGTATAACTTCGTGAATGAGACATACTAGTGGTTTGACTGACTTTTCTGATACATATAATATATATTAAACTTTTAGTTATATACATAGTATAAGGTGTACTTTAAAACATTTTAAAATAGCAAGGGTTTAATCTTTTAATAAAATAAACGTTTAATTTTATTAAATTTAAACTATTTTATGGATTTACTAATTATCTTTTAATTAATTACTTAATTAAATTAATAATAAGATCCATAAGGATGTTATTTAAACTTTCAAAAATACAAAATATTATTTGAAATTCAATATTAAGTGCAATTAATATCTAGATTTATTATTTATACACTTAAAAAATCAATCATATTAATCAACAAAATAATTAATCAAGTCAAATAATTATCACCTAACTTCTAGGCTTTTATTTTATCATCAAAGATACACCAAAATCAGATTTGGAGGATTAGTATATCAAGTAATTATCAAACAAAAGCAGATTAGGCATAAAATATCCAGATTTTCAGATTTGGACTGAGCTCACGTTGTGAGCTGCGACAATATCGAAAACAGGTTCCTTTTTATCTTTTGATCGATTCACCAATGTGCAAATACATGAAAGAAAGCCCTAGGATCTGATACCGCTGATGGGTTATTAGGGTTACAACTATAATGCACTAAGCGGAAAACATTTAAACAATTCAAATGATTATGGCACATGCAACCTAATAGGATCTATGTCTTTCACATATAGCAACATACTATGAATCATCATATTCCAAAACTTTCCTATGAACAAACTAGTTCATAAGACAAGAAAACTAACCTTGAAGAATGTTATAGCAAACAATCTTAAATTCCTCCTTGAAAGACTCTTAGAAGCAAGCGCCACAAGTGTCGCGCCTCTAATGGTTCACACACAAACCCTAGCAACCAAGGAGCTTGAAGAGAGAGAGAGGAGAGGTGATAATTTCGGCCTTAAGCCTCTAAAGGAATGTCATGGCTGAAATTATAAGGCTAAAGGTCCTTGTATAGCTGAGGTGCTTGGTGCCAATGCTAGGGTTTAAGGAGGAAACCCTAATCCCTTTGCTTGGTGACCAAGCAGTCCATTCCTTTCCTTATACAAGGGCTTGGATGAAATTCCTTGTGCTTGCCCAAGATATTTTCGTCCACCTCATCCAATGAGGTCCATGGGCTCCTTTCATCAACTTTTATTATATAACCAAACAGACCCTACACTTTTAATTAATCCAATTAATCCCAAAATTAATTCTAATTAATTTCTAATTAATGATTAATTAAATAATACTATTCCCAATTAATATATTATTCTCATAATATATTAACAAATTATTTATTTTGATTTTAAATTAATTTATTAACCATATAATAAATTAATAAATCATTCTCTCTCTTTGCTTTAAAAGCCATCATATTCAATTGCCAAGTTTGAGGGCAACCCAAAAGGACTGTGCTACCATCAATTCAAGTTTATACCAATTATAGCAATGGGCTTAGACACCCAATCCAACAATAATGAAATAATTTGTGATGCCTTGTAGTCTAAGAGGAATAAGATGTTAGGTCATATTTGGAATATATGTTGGTCGAATTGATTGCTAAGTGTATGTTTTATAAATTATATACGATTAGGATCATATAGCCCTAGAAGGACTAATTTGGCCTTATTTCTTGTTCCTTGTATGGTTGTGGGCTTAGGGTAGAATCATTCATTCGACAGTCTATGTGATCCCGTTTTGTGTATAATTTGCATGCATAAGGAAACCAGTAGTGTTGGTATAAGTTCCTAGCATCGCAGAAGCAAGTTAGTTGGAGGATGCCTTTTTATGTTTTGTGGCCTATAGAGTGTTACTGTCTGAATGTTGGTTGCTTTGTGCTTTGTGGGATGTAAGCTAACTATTAAATGAATATGTTAAGTTACATGCTACAAAGGTTAAATAATTTTAGAATGGTTGATTTGGCCCTATTGCGCAACTCTCGTTTGAGTCTAACCGTTGTAGGGTTGGGTCTTTTATTCGAAATATTATTTAAGTTTTGCTACATGTAATTGTATTACTGAAGTATTTAGATGATATTAGTAGGGGTTCTTCAGCTGCTGATGGCAGAGTGAGGTGGAAATCCAAGGAGGCCTAGGAAGTGCCTTAGAGGAATTGGTGCGCTGTTTAGCGGTGTGTATGTATTTGAGAACGTGTATATGTGGTTGGATCGGATGGTAGTGGACATGAGCAGTTACTTAGAGGATCCGGAGAGATTCTTGAGGAAGTACGGATAGGTTTGGAAGGTAGTATTGGGCCCGCACTAATGTAAGCACAAGATCCATACTCGAATCGAGGAAAATTTCAGGGATTCTATAGAGCTAATTGAGGGTAGATTGTATGGTTTGGCACCATGATTCATTGCAATGTGTTTCTGTATTATTCAGTTTATCGGTTATGGTTGTTCTGGATGAGGATATGTCTGGTGATTGTTGGGCCTTATGGTCATGCCAGTTTAGGTTTGAATGGTGCAAACCTAGGTGATTTAGTTGATTTTGAGGTCTCGAGGGCCTTGCTCTAGGTATTGCTAGTTGAGTCGCGGGACTCAAGAAGGAACTTATTGTGATGATCGGCTCGAGGATTGCAGTCGGAGGTTGAGTGATCGGTAGATGAGTTGGGATGTCACTATCCACGACGAGGTTTATGTTCTTTCAGTTTTCCATGTTTGGAGGAAAGAGAGAGTAAACATGTGATTTTAAGAGTTGGGATGTAGACCCAGCATGGGGCTTGATGGTTGCGGTTGTTGGTGGCAAGCATAACAATGTGGGAATGTACAAGAGGATTCTTATGGTATGGTTCCCTTGAAATTAGCTCAAGGGTATGGTTTCCTTGAAACGAGATCAAGGGTATGCTTTCCTTGAATATAGTCAAGTGAGTTGCTAGTTGACTGTTTTAGGTGAGTAGGGAACTGAATTGGGAACGACAACTTTTCTTGTCTCTGATGTATCCCGAGTATGAGAATAATGCCTCTTGTATTTATGAATGATTCTTGCAATGAATTGATGGTTGGTGATTTGTAGTCGAGGTGTGTGGTAGTCTAGTTGTTTCTAGATAGAGAATCGGTGCTATGAATGGACTGTCAGAATCATTGCTTGTGCATTTGCATGGGATTCTTATTGTTAAAGGCGGTTGTGATTGGGATGTTTCTGAGGTATCCATCTGAGATTCAGAATCTTTTTGAGTGGTCTTTATCTAGAAGATTATCTTGAGTTGTGTTATACATTCAAAGGGTCAGGGATGTTATGTATCTGATAGAGTTGGTTTGAGTTTTGGCATGTTTGCAATGTTAGTTGGTGGTAGTTCGAGCCCCAAGTAAGGGGGAACTAGGTATTCTTCTTGATGGATCATCGATCTAGTCGAGTTTATGGTTTTAGAAGAATGGGTCATATGGATCTGCAGTTTGGGTTTGCGATACTTTGGTTCAAGATTTGGTCAAGATGGGAGAGCATAGCAAGTTACCATCAGATGTAAGTGATCATGAATGTATGATTTGTCTTCGCGGCAGGAAGCTTTTGGATAAGGAGATCGTTGTAGAAAGTGGTTCCTTTTGGGAATGTTGATGAATAGATCAGGAGGCATTTGGGTCGCTCAGGTTGAGTATCGTTTGTTGAGGGATTTGTGAGCTCGTTGTATAAATTGTTGTCTATAGTCTAGTCGGGGCTGTTGTTGATCAGTAAATTAGCTTCAGAGTTTGGTATGTTTAGTTCCACACGGTTTTTGTTTAGTAGTGTATTGCGTCATTGGATTATTTGTCAATGCATTCACGATCATTGGTCATTTCATTCATCGTCAATAGCTAAGCTTCTTCAAAAGTTTCAAGCTTTATCAGTTAAAGTTCAATGGATGCTTCAACCTATCGTCAAAATCTATACATTGTACCTTTTGGTTTTTGGGATGGGTACCCTCAATTGTTGGTTATGGAAGTATTGTTCATAGCGGGATCAAGTTTGGCAGTTGTCCTTGGTTATTGGGAGTTCGGACATCGGAGCGGTATTGTTTAGTTTTTCAGGTGTGACTTTAGATCTATGCATAATTCAATTTTGGCATGTTTTGGTGATGGTGAATTGTTGGGAGTCGAGAGACTCAGTGACCAGCCGGTTTGTATCATGGACAGTAAAAGTTTGTTGGGAGTACTAATTGTGAATCAGAAGTCTCTTGTTGAATGTTTGCATTATGAACCCCATTTGCTTGTGTGCAATTTATTAGGAGATTGGTTGCCAATGTTGGGTATCCATTCTGAAATCGCGATTCATGAAGTTTGTTGTAAATGTCTGTAGTGATTTGTTAAGTGGATGTAAACCTGAGTTGATGAGGGATTTAGATGCAATGTGAGATTCTTGGATTGACCATCTTTATGCTCGTCGAAGCAACGAGTTGGTGATGGCTTGTCAGGAAGTCAAGTATGTATTTAAAGTTTTTGGGCACAATTTCCAGATTTAGTATTAGGTGAAATTCACGATCGGGATGTTTTGAGTATTCTCTCTGCATGGTTTGGTGGTGTTCTTTGTCAGGGAACTCGGGTGGGTACGACGAATGGATGATCATCAATCTTAGGGTGTGGTTTCGGGAGTTTAGAATGATGGGTTACCGGTTTCGGGGAGTATATTGTTGGATTTAGTTTGTGGTTTTAGTTTTGAAAGTTCCCGGAGTAAGTGGTTTCACTAAAAGTTGGGTCTTACAAATTATGGAGAGAACGATAGCTGTTGCGATTGAGTATTTTCAAGTTATTGGGTTGTTTGTTGGCAGTTGTGGGTTTCTGAGTGGTCTCTAGATTTTTCTTTATAAGATGCCTTTATTTTGAATGGATAAAGGGAGCTTATGGAATATATTGGCTTTGTTTTCAGATATCCTAACCAAGACGGATTTTAAGGACGAAATCAAATTTAAATAGGCGAGAGTTGTAACATCATGTTTTAAGAAGTTTCTTATTTTAGGATTGTGGACAATAAATGGATCAAGTACAGGCCTTGGGCTTCAAGGGAATAGGGTTTAGACGCTATAGGATGTTGACAATATTGATTATGTGATCTAATCCCTTGGTTTGTGTTTTGGAGTCAAAGGGTAAAATGGGGAAAGTGATGTTTTAGACTTCTTTCATGAATTATAGATCTTAGTTCGGTATGTTTTTAGTCAAAAGTAATTAGATAGAGTTTTAGGGCTCGTCAATACCTATTTGTGCATATAAAGATTGCCAAAAACGGAGTTGAAACGAAGAAGTTATTGCTGATTGAAGTAAGAATGGATTTGGGTGAAAAATCGTCGCCACGGAGTACGGATCAGAGCCCACGGCGTGGCAGGCCACAGAGTGGAGATCAGAGCCTACAGAGTGGCAGTTTTTTTGGCCCATGCCCATGATTTTAAGGTTTTCAACATATTTAAGCATAAGGTTCCACATTTTTGGGCATTTTAGCAGCCTCCGCCACCTCTAGGACCCCTTAGGAAAAACCCTAGCCTCCACCTTCAAGATTTGAGCTTCTCCTCTTTTGGATGTTTTTATGTTATTTTGATGAAGTTTAAAGATCAATAAGGTTCTTTTTGTTGCAAGGAATGATGCTTCAAGTTTGGATCCATCAAAGACACTACATTTTTGGACTATTATAAGTATAAAGTTCCATTCTTGCTATCTAGTTCTTTAGATCTTATCATTTGGGGTTTTTGACACTTTTGATCCATTTTATGGGTGATCTTGGAGTTGAGTGGACTCCAAAATCTTTTGATCAGTTTAGAATGATTCATGGACCTCATGGACTAGGAAAGTTGTGATATTTTGCCTTCCCTTATAACCATGCAAGTTATCTTGTCCTTTAGGTTATTTTGGTGTATTTAAGTTTAGATCTTGAAAGATTGTGACATTATTATGCATAAAGTTGGAAACTTTATCCGTCTAGACGTCTTGTTGATTCAGATCTGAAAGTGGGAGAATTGGACTTTATGGATTAAGTTGAGAAAGATGCATCTTTGGGTCCCTTTGAAACCTAAAGTCTAGATCTTGGTGGTTTGGACCATCCTAATGGATAAAGTTCGAAACTTTATCCATTAGGAAGCTATTAGGAATTAAATCTGATGATTTTATCTTTGGTCCTTATGGATTAAGACCTTATTAAAGTGAAGCCTTTCAGACTGAAGACCACGGTGTGGTGGTGGGACTTATCAAGTCTGTTTTGTCCGGACGTGCCCACGACATGGCCCTAGGCTGCCACGACGTGGCGACTGTGGAATCATCGACTGTTTTGGCATTTAGTGCCTACGACGTGGCCAAGGAAGGCTACAACATGGAGGGCCGCTGATTGGCAATTTTGACTTTCACTTTGACCAATGAATTTTGACTTGGGTTGACTTTTGGGTTAAACTCCTAGTTTTGGAATGAGGGTTAAGGGTTCACTTTGTGTGACTATATAGGTGGTGTATAGTATATGAATATTCAGCAGTGAGAGTAGTAGCAATTGATTATCGTTTGAGAGATGAGTCTCTTCACTATACTCGTGGGTCGAAGGCACCAATGTCGGCCTATTGGATTGTGTTATGTAGCATGGTAGCTGTCTTTGTGCCTCTTTCATGTATGATTGGGTTGAAATATACCTCATGGCCGGGCCTATTGTAATATGGTTGGGTTGAAATATACCCGAGGGTTGGGCCCATTATTGCATGTTCAGGTTGAAATACACCTTAGGGATGTGCCCACGATGGTATGTTGGGTTGGAATATACCGTAGGGTTGGGCCCACTGATTAGTATGGCATGTGGTATTTTTCGGGAACTCAATAAGCTTTGTACTTACGGTTTTTGTTTAAAATGTTTTTAGGTATTTCTGGTTTCAAAAGGAAGGACTCTGCTTGATTACACTGCACCCCTAGAATTTTATGTTGCATTAAGTGTTTATGATTTTACTCTGAAGTTTTGAGAATACTTTGACTCTGATCGTCTTTTGGAACAATTAATGAATGGTTTTGACTTATTTAAAAATGTAATTTTTACTCAGTATTTTTGGGAAGTTACAGTTGGAGACGTTCAGGAGGGAGAGGCTTTATGCCTAAGTCTCCAAATGTGAGTTCTGGTTGCGTGAGGTGCAGTTCTTGAGGCACACGGTCAACCATAATGATATATTGGTCGACATGGCCAAGATCGAGGTAGTGATGTAGTGGGAGGTTCCGAAGTCATCATCCGAGATTCGGAGTTTCCTTGGGTTAGCAGGTTATTAACGGAGGTTCATTCATGATTTCTCCAAGATTGCTATTCCTTTGAACCGATTGAAGAAGAAGAATGCTACTTTTCCATGGGGGCCTAAGCAGCAGGCAACGTTCGATACTTTGAGGTAGAGATGACAAAACTGTAAAAATGGTCCCTGTGGTTTTTCATTTTATGTGGTTAAGATCCAAACCTTTAAAAAGTTGTAGATTTGGTCATTTTCAAAAAGTTTTGTTGTGGTTTTGGTCCTTCATCTGTTAACCTTAACAGCTTGGCTGTTAACTTTTTTAAAATGACTATTTTAACCTCATGGACTATTTCTGCAACCAAAATACAAGGACCATTTCAACATATCTTCTTTTTATTTTTATTGAATTATTATATATTAATAACTGTTATTTTTAATATATAGTATTTATATACTAATAAATATTGTTTTATTAGATTATTAATTTCTTTTAATTATATTTTTATTTCTTTGTTATCGAATATTTTAATCAGATTATTATATATATGAATAAATATTATTTTTAATATATAATATTTATATATTAATAAATAATTGAATATTGGAATATTAATTTATTTTAGTTAATTTTGTTTATTGGAGTAATTCTATTATATTGAATTACTATATATTAATAAATATTGTTTTTAATTTATAAAATTTATATCCTAATAAATATTACATTATCATGTTATTAATTTCCTTTAGTTAATTTTTTTAATTCCTTTTTTGGGATTAGTTTTTTTATTGGAATATTACTTTTAATTTATTATTTTTTATATAATACATATTATTTTGTTGGATTACTAGTTTATTAGTTTATTTTTAATGTATACTATTAAATTATTTTTAATTTTATTAGTCCCACCACAAAGTCGCCAGAATACGCAAAAGTGTTGCCACTCATCATCGAAAGTCATCGGTATCACCACAAAACATCTTCATCGGAGGTCGGACAGAAACCCACCAAACTTTTCCAACCAATGATGACGGTAGTCACCTGCGATAACACCACTCCAATCATCCGATCACCATCACCACTTTTAATGTTTATAGGAGTTTGTTGCGCATTGTGTGGGATATTGAGGATTCCACCGGATTGTGAAGAGGTTGTCATAGGTGGCTACCGGGGATAGTGGGTAGAACAAGTTAGTAAGGTTTATGTCGGACCTCTGATAAAGGTTTTTTGCGGTGAACCCGACGATTTTCGTTGATGAGCATGTTGCGCTTTTGCGTATTCCAACAACTTTGTGGTGAAACTAATAAAATTAAAAAGAATTAATATTATATAATAAAAATAAATTAATAATATAATAAATAATATTTATTATATAAAAAAGTAATAAATTAAAAGTAATAGTCCAATAAAAAAATTAATAAAAAAAAGAATTAAAAAAATTAACTAAAAGAAATTAATAATTTGATAATGTAATATTTATTAGAATATAAATATTATAAATTAAAATTAATATTTATTAATATATTATAATCCAATAAAAAAGAATTACACCAATAAACAAAATTAACTAAAATAAATTAATAATCTAATATAATAATATTTAGACTAAACTGCAAAATTGGTCCTCGTGGTTTTGCAAAAAATGTGGATAAGGTCTAAAAAGTTTCCGACTTGTATTGAAGGTCCAAAATCAGGAATTTTCCGTAGATTTGGTCCCTGATAGATTTGAAAAGACTACTTTACCCTTATCATTCATTTTTATATTTTTTTTATTTTTTTATTATTTAATTAATTATAAAAAAATAGAAAATGAAATTTCACCCACCCCTCTCCACTGTACACCACCTTCTCCCTCCCTCTCTTTTTGACTCTCTTTCCCATCTTCTTTTTCTTCACTCTTCTGCAAATTAAAACTCATACATACAAATGAACAAAAAACCCAATTGAACAGAAAACTCAATTGATCCTAGATAAATCGCTTGGATTTGTGTTAGCAACCTTCATACATTGTTCTTTAACCTTGAATGAGATGGGTTTTTAATCTGAAGAAGGAGATGTTTTTCACATTTAGTCTTCATCCTTCAGATATGAGTTTCAAAGATATTGGATGTTTCCTCCAAAAACTAGTAATAGATGTTCTGGGTTGTTCATCCATTTTTCAAGTTTGTGTTGAACAAATTGGAGCCCTAATAATATGTCAAGGATGAACAAAGGGATTTGAATCAAATGCATCGATCCTCATATTGCAAAAATTGTATCGCATCGGGAATAACCGAGGTTCGAGAACCCTTCTGCGGCCGTCCTTCCTCGGTATCGATCTACTATGAGAGGATGGGTATAGACTTGTTTCAGTATCTCATCTCACACAACTGGGGAGAGTATTCTTCTTGGCTTGATTCCTTAGTCACACCATTTGAATTTAGGTATTGAGATGATAGAGGGTGAAGATGGTGATATGGGGATGTGACATCCCCTAATTTCTCGGCCAGAAAAGACCGATTTAATTTATGCTTTTAAAATAAAGTCAGAGAAATCCTTTTAAAAGATGTTGCGGAATTGGTCCCCAAAACAAAACATGATAAAAAAATTTATCAAAACCTTTCTTTAAGAAAGTATATATTTTCCTTTTATATCAAAACCTCGGGATGTCATGTTCCGATACATATCAAAAGCATAAACAAGACATTATAAGCCTTACAACAGTTATTTACAACTACTGGCCTATAATCCAAAAATCTCTCATCATCCTCCGACTATGCTCGGGGTCCACTACCTGTAACATAAAAAGATGAGTGGGTCAGGCTTGGGAGCCTGGTGAGCATATAGGGTTTTCAACCCACAATAATAATAAACTTATTAAGTTCATCAATCAACAATAACCCTGATTACCCATTCCCGTTATCCTCACTTTACGTCCCTAAACACCTATCACAAGGGACCTAGCCTAAGGATTTTCATCGGGGCGACAACACTGCTTTGGGGGTTTCCCAGCAATTTATGTCAAATAAGGCAACCATGTGGGGGATGGAGTACAGCAAATGAACACCCAAGCTCATTAACACTTACAGGTTGCGAGCCTGCCAGCGTTCCACTGGCCTGTCTAGAAAAGTCCATGGTCGTCATCCATACTCCGCTAGATGACTGGATCACAATAACATCGAGGCCTCTCATCATTTTATCACACACCAACAATTTCATCTACCCATGTTATACCCAACATATTTGTAGATAAAGCATATATATATATATATATATATATATATATATATATATATATATATATATATATATATATATATATATATATATATATATATATATATATATATATATATATATATATATATATATATATACAGTTTAAATCATTTTAAAACTTGTATAAAACATTCATTCAACAACCATCTCAAATAAACAATCAATATATATATATATACACATAACACGTATTTATATAAAATACTTCATATCTATGTGTAAGATGAAAGTAACTACACACTCACTTGATGATAATCGGGCAGCACTTCGTTTCCTAAAACGATCGTTTCTAATAAAACCGGGGGCTTTAATGAAAAACCGGGCCCTGTGAGGGTGGAGCTTCAAAATCGAAAAGATAAATTTTTCCGGGTCTTCGGGCACTTCGGGACGTGTTTCGGGTGTTGAAAATGATACCGGGGCTTCGGGGAAAGTAAAAATGATAAAAATATTGTTTAAGGGGTGAAAAGTGGCAATTTTCCAAATCTAGCCGGGAGATCTCGCAACCCCCCTATTTATAGGGTGCGAGACCGAAGTTCAGTGGCTAAGACGACTCCACGCGGCAGCTGCGAGGCTCGGAGGTGGCTCGGATGCGAAGGGCGCGTCGGAAGTTTGTAGGCGAGACGTGGCTCGCTTCGGACAGGCCACCTATGCGACACGCGTCGGTCTCTGACTGGGCCACGCTTTGGACTCGTCATCAGCATCGGACACGGGTCAGCAGCGAGGCGAGGGTGACGTGGCCGAACACCAGCCATGCAACATTCCTCGGATTTCGGACTTTTCTTGATTTTTGTGCCCTGAACTTCTAAAGTCCATAACGTTTGCATACGGGCTCCGTTTTTGACGTTCTTTATATGCACGCGTAGGTAAAATTACGCTCTACAACTTTCATTTTGACTTTGTCGGCTAATTTTGAATTTAATTTTAATATTATTATTTTTAACAGACCGGGACAGGAAATCCGTTAAAAATTCATAACTTCTTCATTCGACGTCCGTTTTCGTCTGTCTTTTTATCGTTACACTACTATTAATGAGATCTTCGATTCTCGTTTAGGTTGTGTCGGCTAAAAATCACTCGATCTAAAATTCGAGTTTTTAGCTGTCTACTGCTAAGCTGAAACTTAGAAAAATCATAACTTCCTCATACAAAGTCAGATTTGGACGTTCTTTTTATCAAAATTCTCGGTTTAACGAATACTACGACTTTCATTTAGATCGCTAAGGCTAAAAAGCATTTTATTGTAAGTTCACTTTTTACGTCACACAGCGTTGTGCCAGTTCTGTCGTGAAACTTCGACAGGTCATAACTTCTTCGTTATAACTCGGATTTCGGTATTCTTTATATATCCGTAATCCTTGTCACACCCACTACAAGTTTCTTAATAGATATCGGCTTTATCTAATATTTATTTTCGATGCTCATTCTTATTCTTAATTAATTAAGCCTAAAACACATAATTTTCACATAATATTCACATAATTCCTTTTCATTTCTTCAAAATGAGTTACAAAGGTTAACCTAGACTATAACGTCAATATTAATGCCTACCCTAGAAACACGGGCGTTACAATTCTCTCCCCCTTAGGATGATTGTTGAATCATAAAAAGTGACCCTCTTGAACTTCAGCTACCGCAACCTCTTCAGCTACCGCAGCCATCCAGCACCCGCAGTCAAGCCGCTTCTTCAGCAACCGCATCCGGAGTCTCTACCTACCGCAGTCACTTAACTAGATTACTTTACTTGTCTTTATTATAATACTCTCTATTGTCCAGTATGCCTTTCATGGCTACTCTTAGAGATGTAATCTAGTGTACTTCATGAGGCTCTATAAATAGAGCTCATCCTCCTGTATTCATACTTACGCATCTATCTATTCTGAATACACATCTCTGAAGTTATTGTTTCTATCTCTCTATCACTCATCCCTTCTTACTCTCAAATATTACTAGAATACAACTGATTATAACCTCTCTTCTGAGCAAGTCTTTCGTGACTTAATCACTAAGTTTGATCTTCCTTATTAACTCGGTTTGAATGCATTCCTTGTTATGAATCAACTTATGTGTATACTTGATATAACAATTGTTGTCATTTCTATTTCTTTACTTTTCCGCAACTAACTCTCTAACTATCTAACTCTAACTTATTAATATTATTGTTGAGCTTTTAGATCCTTCGAGATTAACTATTCCGCAATACACTTGTTCTAACATTTGTTCAAGTGTGTCTCTAAGTTTGTCTCTCAACAATTGGTATCAGAGCCATAGTGGTTGCTTTTTGAAAACGGAACTCTGATTTTCAAAGGGCCTTCTATACCACTAAAGCTCATTTCTTAAAAAAAAACTTCAAAATGGCACAATCGTTATCTCTGAATGTTTCCAACAGTGTTGGTGGTTCTAATCGAGCCCCAATACTGGTAGCAAATGAATATCATCACTGGTCACAAAGAATGGAAAGATACCTAAGGAGACTTGGTAGAGATGTATGGCGATCCGTAGAAGAAGGACCACATGTCCCAGTCCTTACACCAGTCCAAACTGACGGCGCTACAACCAGACTAGGAGGAGGTCAACCAGTCATGAACCGTCCCACCAAGGATGATCTATATAAAATGGAAAATGATGCTGTTGCTTTTTATGAAATCTCCTGTGGAGTTGCTCCTGACAACTTCGATATTATCATAAATTGCAAATCAGCAAAAGAGATCTGGGAAGTTCTCAAGAATTTGTACGAAGGCTCAGAACAAGCACAAGACAAGAAGCTTACTACCGCACTCAATGAGTTCAACAACTTCAAAGCTCATACTGGCGAAAGTTTGGAAGACTCCTTCAAAAGGTTCAACCTAATAGTCACCAAGTTATCCAATGCGGGCACCATCCACAGTAACCATGAAACAAATCTTCAGTTTCTTAATGGTTTGGGAAGACATTGGACTACGACTAAAATGATAGTCCAGGGCGATAGAAAGATTCACTCTTTGTCACTCTACAAGCTCTATGGAGAGCTGCAAGCACAAGAATCCACCGTACTCAAAGACTGTGCAGACTTCGGAGAACCACTTGCTCTCGTAGCACAAGCCCCACCACAGTCACTCTACTCTCCCTCGTATGACACTTCACCGCAGTCATACGAAGCTGACTCAGAGTATGACGATGAAGAAGAATTTCAGAAGGCTATTGCTCTGGTTAGACAACAGTTCAACCGTCTACCACCTCCTTCCTTCCGCAAGAATCAACAGTTCAACAAACCTCCTTTCAACCGTAACTTTGGTTCCCAGAATAACCATCCTCGATATTCCAAAAGTTCTCATCCACCACCGCAATCTCTAAATAATCAACCAAAGGAAGAACCGCAGTCTACTCAAACCACTGACTCCGGTACTCCCTCAGAAGACAAGACTGATGTTGTAATTTGTCACAAATGCAACAAAGAGAATCACTTTGCAAGAGATTGTAATGCCAATGTAGTAAAAGACAGAGGATTCTACCTTAGAATGGATCAAGAGTTGGAAGATAAGGAAAAAGCAAGGGCATACGTAGCCCATGTCAAAAGAGACCATCAAGTTTGGTCATCCGGAGACGAAGATGAAGCCATCAGCAGTGTCAAAGGAAAAGGGAAAATCTGCATGCTGGCAACTGCGGATGATGATGGGTCTACAAAGCTGGAAAAGAACTACTGCTACATGGCAAAGGATGGAACTCTAAGCATCGTCAAACAGGTAAAACTTATGATCCAAACTCTAAACTATAGCATGCATGACTGTCAGCCCTACATAGATGATCTTAATGACACTTGTGCTGCCGTCCTTACAGACTATAACAAAGCCTTAGATGAGAAGAACATTGTGTCCCAAGAGATGTTCCACGTGAGAGGACGACTGGATAACAAAAGACTCAAAATGGCTATGTTAGAGAAGGACCTAGAGTTAGAAAAAGATGCAAGAATGTTGAGTGAAACCCAATTAGAGATAGCTTTGAACCAGAGAGATTTAGCTCAGAGTGAAATTGTACGCTTAAATCTCTTAATTGAAAAATTGTTTAATGAAAGTGAAGCTATTGAAAATTTGGTAAACAATGGAACCGTGGACAATACATACAATTGGGGTTGGTCGAATGGATATCCTACCGCAATGGATTCCTCACCCCGGTTCAATAAAGACAGACTGTATGTCCCTCCAGACCAAGAATTTCATTTCCCAGTCAATGACAATACCTTTCCTGAAGACATCAAAACTCACTTCGGTAGACTACATAGTCTAAGCAATAATTGTGTCATTGAGGAAATTGTGCCTGAGGTTTCGGGTCACACATGTGATCAAATTCCTATCTGTGGCACCATTTATCCAAATTCTCAAACCACATCCGTAGTTGATGAAGAAATTGTCATTGAGGGCCCCGAAGTCTCGAAAGACTTTCCACCTCTGTCCTCAGACCGCAGTGTCTCACACTGTAGTCAAAAGTCCCACAAATGGCCCATTGAAGTCCCAACTAAGACTTACTCTGAGGTAGTCAAGTCATTTCTACCGCAGTCTTCAAACAAAAGTTCTGCCACTCTTCAAATAATTCATCACGAATTACCCATAGAAAACTTTGAAGTGGGTCAATGCTCTCAAATCCCTGAATCCTCAAATTCTGATGACTCAAGCCCTCGTTTTCACAAAATGTCAAAAGATTATAGGAAACCGCAGTTGAACAACAGAGACTGCGGTTCACCAAAATCCTTAGCTAAAAAGGCTTTCAAAGAAGAAATTCGATCCCGTGGCACAAATAGACAAATTTTTCCGAAAAACAAGAAACATGTCAGATTTCTAAAATCCAAAAGTCCAGAAAAATTTGTTTTCTCACACTACTTTTCAAAAAACTCTCCTTTCAAGAAAACACACAAAAAGGAATGTCAAATTTCACCAGTCATTCCTACTTCATCTGACATAACCCAAAAGAGTGTTCAGTCTTTTCAAAACAATGGTTTTCAGGTCTATTCCTCAAATGATCCTAAATGGAAAGGTATTTTACCCACACCAACACTTTTAAAGTCAAATCAAAATTTCCACAAGTGGAAGGGTATTCTACCAAATCCACCAAAAAGGACTCAAAGATCTACACGTACTAAACATTGTTCAAAACAAACTTTTCAGAAACCAAACAACACTCATGTCAGATCTTTTCAACCTCGGACCGGTAACAAGTCCAATTCATCCTATGGACCGCTGACCAAGCATAGTGTCAGATCAAAAGACAAAATCTCCTTTTGTAAATGTCAGTGTAGTTGTCAAAAGGATTCATCCTATGTCAAATCTAGTAAGAGTCAGAAACCTTGTACTTTTTCAAAACATAACACTCCAAATCTGCACAAACACCCAGGACTAGGAATAAAAGTTGACAAGAGACCCGTCCCTGCAACCTCGGTCCATGCATCTTTCAAAAATTCACCAATTGCCCCAGGCTCCAAACTAGTTTGGATGCCTAAACTAACCGTGTAATTCTCAGGCTTTGTGCAAGGAGGAACAAGAAGAAGAATGGTTAATTGACAGTGCCTGCTCCTTGCACATGACCGGAAGGTTAGAATACCTTCGGGATTTCAGGCCAATATGCAATGGTGGAAATGTTACATTCGGCAATAATGCGAATGGAATCATCCGAGGTTACGGTGTTCTCACTACGGGGAACTTCTCTATTCAAAAGGTTGCTTATGTAGAAAGCCTTAAACACAATCTCATCAGTGTTGGCCAACTATGTAAGGCAGGCCATCGAGTTGAATTTGATGATCAATTTTGCTATGTAATGACAAGTGATAGGAACACGTGTCTGATCAAATCCCGATCTGAAGGTACGATGTACCCTTTGGATGTCTCTCTGATCATTGGTAGACCGCAGTTGTGCTTCCTATCCAAAGCCGTATCCGAAGTCAGCTGGCTATGGCACCGCAAGCTAGCTCATCTCAACTTCAGGTACATCAACAATTTGGTCACCGGAGAACTAGTCAGAGGTCTCCCTATTCTTAAATTCAGCAACGATACTCTCTGCCCCGCATGTGAATATGGGAAGCAATCCAAAGCAAGTCACCCTATGGTGATTGATTCTTCAATCTCTGAACCTCTAGAGCTCTTACACATTGATCTCTGCGGTCCATCAACCGTAGCCAGTCTCCATCACAAGAAGTACATACTGGTTATAGTAGATGACTTCACACGCTTCACGTGGGTTTTCTTCCTCAGACTCAAGTCAGAAACACCGCAGATTCTCAACAATTTCATCAAGGAAATAGAACTTCAGATCAAGCTTCCAGTAAGACGTATCCGCAGTGATAATGGAACCGAGTTTACCAATCATCTTCTCAACAGTTTCTTGGTTTCCAAAGGCATCACTCACAACTTCTCAGCTCCTTATACACCACAACAAAATGGAGTAGTAGAAAGAAGGAACCGCACACTAGTAGAAGCAGCCAGATCCATGCTCAACTTCGCCCACCTTCCTCTCTACTTCTGGGCTAAAGCTATAGCAACTGCATGCTTTGTACAAAACCGAAGCATTGTGTGCAAACGCCTCAATAAAACACCATATGAGGGCCTTAACAACTGCAAGCCAAATGTTCGCTTCTTTCATATCTTTGGGTGTAGATGTTTCGTGATCAACAACCGCGATCAGCTTACCAAGTTTGCACCGAAGTCTGATGAAGGCATCTTCCTTGGTTATTCCACTAACAAGGTTGCTTATCGAGTGCTCATCAGACGTACAAGGCTGATCATTGAAAGCTTCGATGTGAAATTTGATGATTCTCACATCCGCAACGCCCCTCCATCCACTAAAACCACCACAATCATGGAAAGCGATATTCCTGCCTCTTTAGGTCCTTTAAATCTAGTTGAAGTCAATTATGACGATCTTTTCGATCCTGTTGAAACGGCGAAACTATCCGAAGTTCTTGTGTCACCCGCAGCTCAACAACAACACGTTGATGTTTCTGGATCATCTCTATCTGAAGTAGCATCTCTCAATACTTTCACCTATCCGGTTGAGGGGGAAAGCTCTACTCCGGATCTAGCAACAACCGTCGAGGTTCCAGTACTTGATGCTGCTCAAGTTCCTATCCGGAGAGAATCATTACCATCAAACGTATCTTCGGATTCGGATGATGAACTCATAGAGAACATTGACACGAGAACCGATCCAAGGATTCTCACTCTCCCATCCGCAGTCCAGGGGGAACCTTCTCAGGTTCCAGAGGAACTCCCATCAGCAATCCAGGGGGAACCTCTCCCAACTGCTCAAGAGAACTCCATTCTCGTTCCAACAAACCAAGATGACTCAGCAGGATGTTCTCAAGTCCAGGGGGAACTGCCATCTCCAACCGCAGATTCTTCTGATATTCAAGATATTCCCTCTACCGCAGTTGATGATCATCTACAACCCCGTCTTCACGTATGGACGAAGGACCACCCACCAGGTCAAATCATTGGCAACCCATCCGCAGGTATCCAGACTCGATCTTCCAAGGACTTATCTAATCATTGTCACTACGCAACATTTATGTCCTCAGTTGACCCCCGAACGATCAAAGAAGCATTACTAGAACCTGATTGGATATCCGCAATGCAAGAAGAGCTGGAAGAATTCAAAAGAAACAAAGTGTGGAAGCTCATCCCGAAGCCACACGGTCACACCATTGTTGATACTTGATGGGTATTCAAAAACAAGCTGGATGAATCTGGTGCGGTAGTCAGAAACAAGGCAAGGCTAGTTGCAAAGGGCTACAGTCAACTTGAAGGTGTTGACTATGATGAAACGTATGCTCCGGTGGTACGGATGGAAGCCATCCAAATCTTCTTAGCATACGCAGCCCACAAAAACGTCAAGGTACACCAAATGGACGTTAAGAGTGCATTTCTCAATGGGGAACTAAAAGAAGAGGTTTATCTTCAGCAACCTCCAGGCTTTGAAAGTATTGAATTCCCAGACCACTGCTACAAACTTGAAAAAGCAGTCTACAGTCTGAAGCAAGCCCCAAGAGCATGGTACGAGACTCTCTCTGAATTTCTTGTCTCGTCCGAATACAAAAGAGGAGTGATTGATCCCACTTTATTTAGAAAAGCAAATGGTGACCATCTTATGCTTGTACAAATATGTGTGGATGATATCATCTTCGGATCAACTGATCAAGGAATGGTGGATGAATTTGCTAAGCTCATGACCAACAAGTTCAAAATGAGCATGAATAGAGAGATTAACTTCTTTCTAGGACTTCAAGTGAAACAAGTTCCGCAAGGGATATTCATTCATCAAGAGAAATACACCACTGAACTGTTAAAGAAATTTTCTATGGACAATTGTTCTTCGGCTAAGGTCCCCATGGCTTTCGGATATAAGATCTCTGCTGATCCCTCAGGCGAATCTGTGGATCACAAGACTTATAGAGGTATCATAGGCACTTTGATGTACCTCACCGCAAGCAGGCCAGACATTGTCTTTGCAACAAGTGTATGCGCAAGGTATCAGGCTGACCCAAAAGTGTCACACATGACCGCAGCCAAACAGATACTACGGTACCTGAAAGGAAGCAAGTCTATTGGTTTATGGTACCCCGCAGGCAACGATTTCAGCCTTCAACCATTCACAGATGCGGATCATGCCGGATGTAAACTAGATCGAAAAAGCACTTCAGGTGGTTGTCAATTTCTGGGTGGAAGACTCGTCAGCTGGTCATCAAGGAAACAAAGTTGTGTATCTCTGTCTACCGCAGAAGCTGAGTATGTGGCCGCAGCCAGCTGTTGCTCTCAAGTCCTTTGGATGAAAACTCAACTATTGGACTACGGATACAGAATGTTGCGGATACCGATCTATTGTGACTCTGAAAGTGCTATGCTATTTCTCACAATCCAATTCAGCACTCCAAGACTAAGCATATTGAACTACGGTATCATTTCATCAAAGACCACATCTTGAAAGGTAACATTGAACTCATCTTTGTTCATTCTCATGAAGAGATTGCTGATGTATTCACAAAAGCCCTCGACTCCACAAAACTTAACACCTTCCTGTAAATGTTAGGGATGATGAATCCAGACCCGCAATTCTTTTTGAATTGTTAGATATCGCAGACCATCCTTGGTCTCCGTTGCGGTTCTAACTGAAATTTACTTATGATAGATGGTTTTGGTACCGCAGTCTAGGTACCGCAACCATATATCATACTTATCTTTCATGGGTCCTTATTGTTTGTTATTACTAATTTTTGTACAAGTGTTCTTCTCAGTTCCTATACTACAGACATTCATCTGGTCATCCGCAATGACATCTGGTCATCCGCAATGACACCTGGTCATCCGCAATGAAGTTTCCATCCGCAATCACGTTGATAATCTCTCAACTGTTTCATCAACCCTTGAATCTTTTGTGTGCTATTTAATGATCCTTCATTAAATAAAACATTAAATAACAAAAAACAAACATTCCCTTGTGAAACTGTCTCATTCTCTTTCTGAATAAACCTTGTGTCAGACCTATTTTTAGGTATGATGACAAAAAGAACGTTTTTCCATAATCACATCCTTAATTTGTCTTTTCCGCTTACCCAGAACGTCCCATCCGTTACAACTTCCTTTCCCCTCACCCCACGATCACCTGACATGATGATGTACATCTGACTTTTCATTAAATGCAAACCCTCTTTGACAAATCTCAAAAATCCTTTTAAACCATTTCATTTTATGTGGCTGAGATTTAATCTCTGATTCAAAAGATTCCCCCCAAACGACGTTTTACCTTATCCTTTCTTTTTACCTAGGGTAAAAATTCCATCCCTTTATAAACCCTTCTTCTTCCCCAAAATCACTTTACGCTTTCTGAACATTGAAACTTCCCTCTCAAATCCTTCAAGAACTCTGTCTTTCTACTCTTTCTCTCAAGATCCTACAATGGTGAAATCCGGTGCATCCAAGAAACAATCCAAGGCATCTGGATCAGTGAACCCTACTGGTTCAGACTCTCCCACGATTGCATCAAGCAACTTCAGAGCAGTGTTCGAAGATCATCCATCTTACAATGCTCCAACCAAGCTGATGATTAAGTTTCTGAAGAATCATCCGCTGTTTGGCCCCTTTGATGCTTTCACAGATGTTGTCCCAATCTCAACCCTTTTCAAATGTGCATTCTCCGCTTATCGCCCAATCGAAAACCCCCAAGAAGTTCATCTTAACCTGGTTAATGATTATTTGGTCATTCTGTCCAAGGAAAAGTTTCTTTCTGCCATAAACCTCCTTGTTCATCCCTCCATCAAGATTTTCTCTCCATCCATGGTGGACGTTACCTTTGCCCTTTACCAAATGGGATATCAGAAAAAGATTAAAGGAATTGGAGAATTCAAGAAAAAACAATTGCCTTCGGTCTGGCAATTTGTTTGCCACTTTATCATCCGCAGTCTATCCGGCAGAACCGGAGGCACGGATAATATGGGACTCAAGCTTCTGGAGCTGGTATGGAGTATATTCACAGGACACGATGTAAACTACGGGCAGATCTTATGGGACGACTTTCTTCAATACATTCCCAAGGAGAACCCAAGGGAGAACCCAACCGAGCTCACATTTGCAAGGTTCTGGTCACTCTGCATTTCAGACCTTCATGCGGATGCAGGAATCGACATGGGCAGTGACATCAATTTCTTTGTCACCAAGGATCTTAAAAGGTACAATCCCTCCTCTGATCAATCTAATTTTGGACCAATTCGAAGACTCCCTACCCACATTCTTTCCACACTTGGTCTTGAGACTGCTGATGTCTCAGATCATATTGAGGCTACGGAAGGTATTGCCCCATACCCTCTTACCCCGCCTCTTCAAAATCCATCTGCAACCATTAACCCTGAAGGTACCGCAGGCCCTTCTGCCACTACTCTCTCCAATCTTTCTCAAAGAAGAAAACAATTGGCCACCAAGAAGAAACAAAGAACACCCAAGAAGGATGCTCCCAAACGAACCGCACCCACCAAGAAACGTAAAATCAAACCAACCGCAACCACACCTGATAGTGATTCTGATGAGGATAGGCAACCAATTGCTATCCTTAAGAAAAGAAAAACCGATACCTCTGGCCAAATGCGTGACCGGACCGATACTGAAGCCTCTCAAAAGGCTCCGGTAGTCCTTGGGGTGGCCGCAGACCCATTCCACACCACTATCATGTTCCAATCAGAATCAGAAAGTGAGTCTGATTCACCACATCGTGGAGACTCCCCCCTAGTTCACTCCCACGAGGATGACACTGGTACTCGCCCTAAGGTCTCCAGGGCTTCCCGACTGCATTTCTTTTCATCCGAGGAGTCGCGCTCCATCCTCTTGAACGTAACCCAAACACTTCAAACACCTCCCCAACCGCAGGGCACTTCTTCCGCCCATGCCAGAACTGAGCCGAGGCCAAACATGACCACGGGTCAAGGAGACCAAGGAAGCTCAGGAAATCCTACTCTGCTTACATCCGCAGCAGGTGGTTTAGGCACGGTGAGCACAAATGTGCAAGGATCCATGGACCCAAAGGACACTTCGGTGCGTTTTCAAGGATTTGACGGAGATGAATCAAACGACTCATGGTTACGCTACACTCCGGTAACTGAGTCAGAAATCAAGAAATATGACGCTCTCAGAAGGGCATTTCAAGCCCGCAAGGAACAACAGATCAAGCAACAACAACAAAAGGATCAAGAAATCCAATCAGTGGCAAAGTATTGGGCAGACGCAATCAATAATGCCAATACCGTAGCCACCATTCTAAAGGTTCAAGACTGGATGACCGAGATTGCTGAAACAATCCTCAAAGCTCAAGCAACTGGTGAAGGTGCAGGTACCTCCAGAGTAACTCCAACTCCAACTCCAAATCCAATTCCAACTCCAACAGTTCATGAATCACAAGACGAAGGAACCGCAATAGAAGTCAGTTCTGATCCCACCTTCGGTCTTGATGATGAAGACATTCAGGAGGTAAATAAGCCCAGTCCTTCTGATGATGACCTGATGATGTTCGATGAAGAAGAGGAATCCAGTGGCTCTCACCATTCAACTTCCAAACCTAAAGAGAAGAAGAAAAAGAAGAAGAATGCGGTCACGAGAAAGGAGTTTCTGAGCTTACAAGCAAAAGTTGATCAAATCTTAGTTGCGGTCAAGCCAACCCAACCGCAACCAGAAGACTCCCCCGGACCGCAGTCACTGATCGAACAGATAGAACGCCTGGAAACACGTGAGCGTTTGGCTGCTGAGAGAATTTCTCTCAAAGTTGAAATGGGGATCCGGTCCCTTGACAACAACCACAAAGCAGATCACAAGGACTTCATGGCTGCTGCGGAACGCCTCATCTCTGAGGTGACCGCAATCAAAAAGGATCTCCAAGCAGCCATTGTGGATCAAGCCACACAGTCTCAAAAACTGATAGTTGAGACTCACACTGCGTATGAGTCCACTATCTCAGTTCTTCAAGCCACGATCAATAGACTGCAACGATCCCTGTCCTCTACTTTCCATGGTCCCGAGATTCTTCAGCTCACCAAGGAAATTCATAGACTGCTATTCAACCCCACCATTCCCAATAATCAACAGTTGGCCGATGCCCTTAAAGTTCAATTTGAAGACATTTTTGCCAAGGTTGATGGCCTTAGAAAATGGCTTGAGGAAGCTCCTCCATTGCATTCCTCAAGAGGGGGAAGTGAAGACAAAGTCCATCACAGTGAAGATGAAGTCCATCACTCCAATCATTCCATCTCACAACATCAAAGCCCCCCCCCCCCCCATCACCACAACCATCTCATCATACTCCACCTCATAACACTCCACCGCAAGAGAAGGTCACTCCTGAGAAACCAGAGACTCCCCCTCACTTCAAAAACCTGGCTGAGCACATGTCCTCTCCAAGCTCAAATGACTCTCCTGCCACCACCCAAAGGAAACAAGATTGGAAGGCAGCCAAACTTGCAGACTGCTGGATGAAGATTACAGACCCCACCTCACCTATGCTGAACCCCCTACTAATGGCTACTGGGATGTCCCAATATCTCCAAATGCCAAATACTTCACAGTATTTGAGCAATTCGACCGCAGCCTTCCAGATCACAAAAGACTGCCAATGGAATTTGAGAGACTTAGTCTTTTTCATGCTAAGCATGCCTCTCCCATTGAGAAGATATGGTCTAACGATAGACCATCCGCAGTCAAGACCTACAAGATTCGGAAGTTCATGAAGGCTGACTACATCCAGTATACCCTCACTAGAAGGGAGCATGACTATGTCCGCACCCAAGCAGACTTCCCTTGTATGAATCAGGAAGAAATCTTTCTCATTGCCAAGGTGTTCCAGAACAATTCAGAGAAGCACCAGAAAATGAAGATTGCGCTTGAAAGGGCTAATACCTTTTTGAAGGAAACGGTCTGTGATTTTGCCAAGATCGACGCAGACATCTACCCCATCATTGCCAAGAAATTTGATATGCCACCACTTGACCCTGCACCAATGCCTACCGAAGGCTATCAAGAAAGATCCTAAGGCGCAACCAACTTTCCTGAACTTGGAGTCATTTTCAAAAGGAAGATCGATAACGTCAAATATTTCATTCCTATGACTGCCATGCATCGCCTCACCAAGAAGCAACTTGACATCTGCCGAACCGCAGTTGAAAGATCGAAGCACACTACCGCATAAGTCAAGTTCGAGATCTTAAGGAGAATCATCTGGCTGGAAAACATCAGGAAGTTTTGGTGGATCTTGATCAAGTTCCTCAAACTCGATAGCTTAACAAAAGTTAAAGAGGTCACTTAGGGGGAAATTGTTGAATCATCAAAAGTGACCCTCTTGAACTTCAGCTACCGCAACCTCTTCAGCTACCGTAGCCATCCAGCACCCGCAGTCAAGCCACTTCTTCAGCAACCGCATCCGGAGTCTCTACCTACCGCAATCACTTAACTAGATTACTTTACTTGTCTTTATTATAATACTCTCTATTGTCCAGTATGCCTTTCATGGCTACTCTTAGAGATGTAATCTAGTGTACGTCATGAGTCTCTATAAATAGAACTCATCCTCCTGTATTCATACTTACGCATCTATCTATTCTGAATACACATCTCTGAAGTTATCGTTTCTATCTCTCTATCACTTATCCCTTCTTACTCTCAAATATTAATAGAATACAACTGATTATAACCTCTCTTCTGAGCAAGTCTTTCGTGACTTAATCACTAAGTTTGATCTTCCTTATTAACTCGGTTTGAATGCATTCCTTGTTATGAATCAACTTATGTGTATACTTGATATAACAATTGTTGTAATTTCTATTTCTTTACTTTTCCGCAACTAACTCTCTAACTATCTAACTCTAACTTATTAATATTATTGTTGAGCTTTTAGATCCTTCGAGATTAACTATTCCGCAATACACTTGTTAACCTATACTATAACGTCAATATTAATGCCTACCCTAGAAGCACGGGAGTTACAATTCTCTCCCCCTTAGGATGATTCCGTCCCCGGAATCACACATCAGCAAACAAAAGCGGGTAGCGACTCATCATGTCACTCTCCGTTTCCCAGGTGAGATTTGGCCCATTCGTATGTTTCCATCGCACAAGCACTAAATCGACCATCTTGTGTCGCAACTTCTTAGTCTTACGGTCAACGATTGCCTCAAGTTCTTCAATCAACCTCTTGTTTTCATCCAACCTTAACTCAGAAATGGGAATTATGTCGGGCACATCTCCCGTGAACTTTCTCAAATAACACACATGAAAGGTATTATGAATACCCTCCAGTTCTTCCGGCAATTATAGCTTGTAAGCTTGATTCGATCCTCTGAAGAACTTTAAACGGTCCAATAAACCTTGGACTCAACTTTCTCCTTTTACCAAATCTTATATGTCTATTCCACGGCGAGACTTTAAGTAAAACCAAATCTCCAACTTCGAAGGATATCGGTTGTCTTTTCTTGTCAGCATAACTCTTTTGTCGATCTTGAGCTGCCAACATCCTTTCTCTAATCACTTTCAACTTTTCAGCAGTCTAATGGACTATTTCAGGTCCCACAAACTGCTTTTCCCCAGCTTCCAGCCAACATGACGGCGTTTGACACTTTTCTCCATACAAAGCGTGATAAGGTGTCATCTTGATGCTTGAGTGGAAACTATTTATAGGAAAATTCTACTAGAGGTAAGTGTTCATCCCAGTTACCTTGGAATTCTAGGGTACATGCTCTCAGCATATCCTCCAATGTTTGAATTGTTCGTTCGCTCTGACCATCGGTTTGCGGATGGTAAGCTGTACTCAAACACAACTTGGTACCCAATTCCTCTTGTAGACTTCTCCAAAACCTTGAGGTAAAACGGCTGTCACGATTGGATACAATCGTTAACGGAACACCGTGAAGCCTCACAATTTCCTTAACATAATAATTGGCAAGTTTATCCATAGACCATTTCTTGTTGGCTGCTATGAAATGCGCACTCTTAGTGAAGCGATCAACGACAACCCAAATCATTTCATGATCGTTCCTTGTTCTGGGCAGTTTAGTCACAAAATCCATAGTGATGTCTTCCCATTTACCCATGGGTACAGGTAAAGGTTCTAAACTCCCATACGATTTCTGATGTTGTGCCTTAACCCTAGCACAAGTGACACACTCGGCCACATACTTAGCAACATCGAGCTTCATCGTCGGCCACCAGTAATAGGGTTTTAGATCCCTATACATTTTTGTACTGCCGGGATGAATCGAGTACATGGTCTTGTGAGCTTCTTCCATCAGAAGATCTCTTACTCCTCCCGTCTTAGGTACCCAAATCCTATCTTTGAATACCTTCAGTCCTTGACCGTTTGTATCAAACACCAACGTTTTGCCCAAACGTTCTTCCTTTCAGTCATTTTTCCCTAAAGCTTCCTCTTGAGCTTTCTTTATACTTTCCATAATTGTCGAGACAACTTCAATTCTCAACGCTCTTGGCCTTTTCTTTTCAAGATTTACCTTCCGACTGAGAGCATCAGCAACAACATTTGCTTTACCAGGGTGGTAAAGTATCTCACAGTCGTAGTCCTTGAGTAACTCTAGCCAGCGCCGTTGCCTCATGTTCAATTCCTTCTGATTAAAGAGATATTGAAGACTCTTATGATCAGTGAAAAGTTTGCATTTAGTACCATAAAGATAATGTCTCCATATCTTTAAGGCGAATACTGCCGCTGCCAACTCCAGATCATGAGTGGGGTAGTTCTTTTCATGCTCTTTCAATTGCCTCGATGCATACGCTATCACTTTATCCCTTTGGGTCAGAACACAACCTAACCCAACTCCAGAGGCATCACTATAAACTGCGAAGTCATCAACTCCTTCAGGTAACGAAAGAATCGGTGCTTCACACAATCTCTTCTTTAACTTCTCAAAGGCTTCCTTATGCTTCTCATTCCAAGTATAAGTAGCTCCTTTGTGGGTCAAAGCTGTTAATGGAGTAGCAATCGAAGAAAAGCCTTGGATAAATCGGCGATAATATCCAGCTAATCCTAAAAAGCTTCGAATCTCCGTAGGACTTTTTGGCTGTTCCCACTTCATCACAGCTTCAATCTTTGTTGGGTCAATCATTATTCCTTCTTGGTTAACCACATGACCTAAAAATTGGACTTCTTGAATCCAAAATTCACATTTGGAGCACTTTGCATACAGCTTCTCCTTTTTCAGAACTTCTAGCACTTCACGCAGATGCTTGTCATGATCCTGCTTGCTTTTTGAATAAATCAAGATATCATCTATGAATACTATCATGGATTTATCAAAGTATGGTTTACAAACCCTGTTCATCAAATCCATGAAATCTGCTGGGGCATTGGTTAGTCCAAACGACATAACCAAAAATTCATAGTGTCCATATCTTGTTCTGAACGCAGTCTTTTCGATATCCTGCTCTCTCACCTTTAGTTGATGGTATCCTGACCTAAGATCGATCTTCGAGAAATAGCTCGAACCTTGCAACTGATCGAACAGGTCATCGATCCTCGGCAACGGGTACTTGTTCTTTATTGTTGCTTTATTCAGCTCTCTGTAATCGATGCACATTCTCATGCTCCCGTCTTTCTTCTTTACAAATAACACCGGGGCTCCCCAGGGTGATGAACTAGGTCGAATAAAACCTTTGTCCTATAACTCATGAAGTTGTGTCATAAGTTCTTTCATCTCTGTTGGTGCTAATCGATACGGTGCTTTTGCTATCGGCGTCATTCCTGGTAACAAGTCGATACGAAATTCTACTTGTCGATCAGGGGCAATTCGGGAAGATCTTCGGGAAAGACTTCCGGATAATCACACACCACCAGAATATTCTGCACCTCCTTCTTTTCCTTCTTAGCATCGATCACGAACGCTAGGTATGATGTACATCCCTTGGCCAAACACTTTCTGGCTTTTATTAGGGAAATGATTCCAGAGTTTACTCTGCGTTTGTCTCCATACACCATAAACGACTCTTTCCCTGGCGGGTTTACTTTTACTATCTTCTTCCTACACAATATTTCGGCATCATTGGCGCTAAGCAAATCCATTCCTAAAACTATGTCGAAACCATTTAACTCGATAGGTAATAATTCCTCGTGGAACTTATTCCCATTCAAGTCAATGAGGATGTTTTTCATACGATGGCTAACAGGTACAAACTTTCCACTAGCAATCTCGACTAATAAAGCATTAACTAGTCTATCAACAGGCAAAGCTAGTTTTCTACCAAATTCATGCGAAATAAAGGAGTAGTTGGCTCCAGAATCAAACAAAATTTAGGCAGGCAATTCGTTTACGAGAAAGGTACCTGAAGCGACATCGGTTTCTTCTTTCGCAGCTTCAAGTGTCATCTGAAAGGCTCTCGCCTTCAGCTTTGGTGGAAGATTGGGCTTTGCTGCATCCTTCTTATTCGGACAGTCTTTCAAAACGTGCCCTTCTTCGTTACATCCAAAGCATACCCTCTTGTTGGATGGACACTCGTTGGCAAAATGCCCAGTCTTTCCACATTTGTAGCAAGTCACCCCCTCACTACATTTCCCAGAGTGCTTTTTCTTGCACTTCTCACACCATTTCATTTCGCCTCCTCCTCCTCCAAACTTCTTAGACTTTGAAAATTTTCTTTTCTTGTTGGAACCTGAAGTTCCTTCAAACTTTCTCTTTTCACCAACTTCTTCCCTCTCCAGACCCTTCTCTCTAATCTGAGTCTCAACATTCTTAGCAGCCCAGATGGCGGCTTTCAAAGTGGTTGCTTGCTTGACCATCGGACCAAAGTCTGCTAGTAATCCGAGGGCAAACTTGTTGACCTTGGAGAGTTCCGTCAGAACTAGATAAGGAACACGCTTCATCTTTTCCGTAAAACTAGCAGCGTATTCAGTAACGCTCATCTTTCCCTTCTTCAAATTCTGGAACTCATTGTTGATTTCCAGAAGATCCTGCTCAGAGCAGTATTGCAATTTCAGTTGTACCACAAAGTCTTCCCAAGACATCTTGCTAGCTTCTCCCTTGGGCATCAAATCAGCTAGTAACTTCCACCAGCTCAATACACCATATTTTAATAGAGGAATTGCAAGTGCGGTCTTTTGTTTGTTGCTGCACTCACAACTTTCAGACATCGTCTCCATTTCGGAGATCCAATTCATGACTTCCACCGGTGTCGGACTTCCAGATAGACACGGTGGTTTAGATGCCATGAAATCTTTGTATTTGCATCCGCGTCCATCAACTCCTCCATCCTGGTTGTTTTGTCTAACTATCGGTGGGTTGGCTTGACCAAGAGTCCCATTGTAGTTCCCTCCTACTGATTGCCCTTCATTCAATTCGGGCTGTTCAACAGGTATCGTAGTTTCTTCCCTATTTTGTTGTAGTAATCACCTTGTCTCCTCCATTTGGCGATCTAACATCATCTGCATCATTGCTTGTACCCCAGCCATCGTCATTGGCTCAGGTGCAGCTCCTACAACAGGTACTTGCTCAACTACTTGGGGTTGAGGTTGTTGATTCCTATTTCCGTTTGCATTTGCAACTCCACTGCGAGTTCTTGCCATTATAATCTATATACAGAATAAGGCGAATTTAGGTCTTTATCCTCGATAGGTGTTTAAATTCCCTTATCACTCCGAAACGTTTGTTAGTTCTAATATCGTAATCGTACGCTTAGAATCCTACACACATAAGGTTTCCAGATCCGGTCGGCAACAGACCATAGATCCGAACAAATAATGGCATATATGGCAAACATATAACATTTAGCACATAAAAGCATTTTAGGCACCTTTCCTAAAATAAACTAGTGCTCGTGTCTAAAATATGGTAGACACTCATCTCACAATCATCACTTAGCATTCTAAGTTTAAGTCTAGAAATCCTACAATTTATTAGTTCGCTTAAACTAATGCTCTGATACCAACTGTGACATCCCCTAATTTCTCGGCCAGAAAAGACCGATTTAATTTATGCTTTTAAAATAAAGTCAGAGAAATCCTTTTAAAAGATGTTGCGGAATTGGTCCCTAAAACAAAACATGATAAAAAATTTTATCAAAACCTTTCTTTAAGAAAGTATATATTTTCCTTTTATATCAAAACCTCGGGATGTCATGTTCCGATACAGATCAAAAGCATAAACAAGACATTATAAGCCTTACAACAGTTATTTACAACTACTGGCCTATAATCCAAAAATCTCTCATCATCCTCCGACTATGCTCGGGGTCCACTACCTGTAACATAAAAAGTTGAGTGGGTCAGGCTTGGGAGCCTGGTGAGCATATAGGGTTTTCAACCCACAATAATAATAAACTTATTAAGTTCATCAATCAACAATAACCCTGATTACCCATTCCCGTTATCCTCACATTACGTCCCTAAACACCTATCACAAGGGACCTAGCCTAAGGATTTTCATCGGGGCGACAACACTGCTTTGGGGGTTTCCCATCAATTTATGTCAAATAAGGCAACCATGTGGGTGATGGAGTACAGCAAATGAACACCCAAGCTCATTAACACCTACAGGTTGCGAGCCTGCCAGCGTTCCACTGGACTGTCTAGAAAAGCCCGTGGTCGTCATCCATACTCCGCTAGATGACTGGATCACAATAACATCGAGGCCACTCATCATTTTATCACACACCAACTATTTCATCTACCCATGTTATACCCAACATATTTGTAGATAATATACACACACACACATATATATATATATATATATATATATATATATATACATATATATATATATATATATATAGCTTAAATCATTTTAAAACTTGTATAAAACATTCATTCAATAACCATCTCAAATAAACAATCAATATATATATATATATATATATATATATATATATATATATATATATATATATATATATACACATAGCACGTATTTATATAAGATACTTCATATCTATGTGTAAGATGAAAGTAACTACACTCACTTGATGATAATCGGGCAGCACTTCGTTTCCTAAAACGATCGTTTCTAATAAAACCGGGGGTTTTAATGAAAAACCGGGCCCTGTGAGGGTGGAGCTTCAAAACCAAAAAGATAAATTTTTTGGGTCTTCGGGCACTTCGGGACGTGTTTCGGGTGTTGAAAATGATACCGGGGCTTCGGGGAAAGTAAAAATGATAAAAATATTGTTTAAGGGGTGAAAAGTGGCAATTTTCCAAATCTAGTCGGGAGATCTCGCAACCCCCTTATTTATAGGGTGCAAGACCGAAGTTCAGTGGCTAAGAAGACTCCACGCGGCAGCTGCGAGATTCGAAGGTGGCTCGGATGCGAAGGGCGCGTTGGAAGTTTGTAGGCGAGACATGGCTCGCTTCGGACAGGCCACCTATGCGACACGCGTTGGTCTCTGACTAGGCCACGCTTCGGACTCTTCATCAGCATCGGACACGGGTCAGCAGCGAGGCGAGGGTGACGTGGTCGAACACTAGCCATGCGAAATTCCTCGGATTTCGGACTTTTCTTGATTTTTGTTCCCCGAACTTCTAAAGTCCATAACTTTTGCATACGGGCTCCGTTTTTGACGTTCTTTATATGCACGCGTAGGTAAAATTACGCTCTACAACTTTTGTTTAGACTTCGTCGACTAATTTTGAATTTAAATTTTTATATTATTATTTTTAACAGACCGGGACAGGAAATCCGTTAAAAATTCATAACTTCTTCATCTGACGTCCGTTTTCATCTGTCTTTTTATCGTTACACTACTATTAACGAGATCTTCGATTCTCGTTTAGGTTGTGTCGGCTAAAAATCACTTGATCTAAAATTCGAGTTTTTAGCTGTCTACTACTAAGCTGAAACTTAGAAAAATCATAACTTCCTCATACGAAGTCGGATTTGGACGTTCTTTTTATCAAAATTATCGGTTTAACGAATACTACAACTTTCGTTTAGATTGCTAAGGCTAAAAAGCATTTTATTGTAAATTCACTTTTTACGTCTTGCAGCGTTGTGTCTGTTTTGTCGTGAAACTTCGACAGGTCATAACTTCTTCGTTATAACTCGGATTTCGGTATTCTTTATATATCCGTAATCCTTGTCACGCCCACTATAAGTTTCTTAATAGATATCGGCTTTATCTAATATTTATTTTCGACGCTCATTTTTATTCTTAATTAATTAAGCATAAAACACATAATTTTCACATAATATTCACATAATTCCTTTTCATTTCTTCAAAATGAGTTACAAAGGTTAACCTAGACTATAACGTCAATATTAATGCCTAGCCTAGAAACACGGGCATTACAGGGGATATCAGTGAATAGTGATGAAGATAGTTGATGTGTAGATCTGGTAGCTTGGAGAAGAAGATTGTATATGTGATGTAGGTCTAGTGTGAACACGATGGTGATGTGGGAAGATGGAACCAAATTAAAAAGCACCAATCTTGATTTTAATCAATTATCCCCTTCTCTTTAATCATTTCTGTTTAAATGGATTTGTTGGAATGAAGGTAAAGGGATAAAGGATTTGATGTGTTAGCGCATAGTAATCATAGAATGTGTGAGGTTTCTTTGATTTGAGGAACATAGAATAAATTTGGGATAAATGCAAGAACACGATTAGAGAGAAAGAGAGGGGAAGGGAGGGAGGGAGAGAGAGAGAGGGATAGAGGGGGCCGATGGATGAAGAGGTGGGTGGGGTGTCTAATTCTTTTTTTATTATTATTAAATTTCAAACTAAAAAGAATAAAAAATGGAAAAAAGAAATTAAAAGGGTAAAACATTATTGTCAACTTTTTTAGGGACCAAAATCACAAAAAGTTTTTGATTTTGGACCAACGGTGCAAATTGAAAAGATTTTGGACTCCATCCACATTTTTTTGCTAACCACAAGGACCAAATTTGTAGTTTAGTCTAATATTTATTAATATATAAATATTATATATTAAAAATAATATTTATTCATATATAACAATCCAAATTAAATATTTGATAACAAAGAAATTAAAAAAAATTAATTAAAAGGAATTAATAATCTAATAAAACAATATTTATTAATATATAAATAGTATATAAATTAAAAATAACATTTATTAATATATAATAATACAATAAAAATAAAAGGAAGATATGTAGAAATGGTCCTTATAGTTTGGTTGCAGAAATGGTCCTTATAACTTGGTTGCAGAAATGGTCCCTGAGGGTAAAATAGTAATTTTTAAAAAGTTAACAGCGAAGCTGTTAAAGTTAACGGAAAAGGGACCAAAACTACAACAAAACTTGTTGAAAGGGACCAAATCTACAACTTTTCAAAGGTTTGGACCTTAACCACATAAAATGAGAAACCATAGGGACCATTTTTGCAGTTTTGTCGGTAGACATTGTGCGAGGCTCCGATTCTGACCCTATCTGAGGGCATGGATGACTTTATGGTTTATTGTGATGTGTCAATTTTGGGATTGGGTATAGTGCTTATGCAAAGGGGTCATGTGACTGCTTACGCATCGAGGTAGTTGAAACCTAACGAGGCGAATTACCCTACTTATGATCTAGAGTTGGGGGTTGTGGTTTTTGCCCTCAAGATTTGAATACATTATTTGTATGGGGTCAGGTGTACCATTTTTATAGACCACAAGAGCCTAAGATATCTGATGGATCAACCGAACTTGAACATGGGGCAACACAAATAGTTGTTTGAGGATGGTTATCATTTCACCACTGTTAGATCTAATCAAGAAGGCACAAGTAGAGGGGTTGAAGAGAGAGAACTGGAAGGAAGAGAGGATCATGGGCCAGATTCTGTTATTTGTCAGAGATAGTCATGGATTATTGACTCAGTGCGGCAGTGTATGGGTTTCGATTCTTGGTGGGGTTAGACATAGGGATGAGCATCGAAAGTGGGTGCCTCCTACCAGAACCGGAACCGCCTCGAAACCACCTGTTCCGAAACTGGAACTGCCTTAAGCGGTTCCGGTTCCTAAAATCTTGGAACCGCCTTAAGTGGTTCTGGTTCCAAATTTTATTTTTATTTTTAAACTGCTAACCGTAGGATACCCATTTATATATATATATATATATATATATATATATATATATATATATATATATATATATTAGCAAATAAAAAATAAAAAGATGAAACTTATAAATGTAATTAGGCGAATAACAAGTAGCAATTTTGTGCATTGTTTAAAAGAAAAAGAGTTATGGGCTTATGGTTTTTTAAATTGTGTGCATTTTAGTTACTCTAATATTTCTTGTTTAAATTCATGGATATGCATTTTAGCCTCCTTGGTTTGAAGATGCTATCCCAAATCGTGTGATGTAGTGAAAGATATATTTATGCTAGGATTGTATGTAGGAAACCAAGGATGTTGTAGGAGGTAAAGGGGCTCATCTTATTTTGTGGTTAGAGCTTTTGGCTCCCCATAAAAAGATTTCCTAAGCTTCTTAAAAATTTAAGTAATCACTTTTCATAAATTCTGTGTTTTATAAGCATAAATCGGTTTTTTATAGCTAAATTCAGTTTGAAATTTTTTAGCAAGCGAGTACCCAGTTCTTGCGGTTCCAAAATGTTAGGAACCGATATAACCGGTACTGGTTCCAATATCCTAGGAACCGCCAGTTCTGGGTCCGGTTTCAGTTCTGGGTCCGGTTTCATCACTAGTCGAAGTTTTTGATCTATTTGTCACACCCCCAAACCAGAACGGCGGAAACGTTCGGGGGCGGAGGATGTCATGTACAGTATCATAACAATGCACAATAGTAAAACAAGTAACAACATCATCCATTGCATTAATAATATAGTTTATACATGTGTGTTCTGAATGTATTTGTAGGACACCAAAAATATATATATCAAAATAAAAGACGAGTCTTGAACATGCTCCATCTTCTCAAAACCTGGTCCAGTGTACCTGCCTACTGGTGACTGAGAATACAAGTTATTTTGAAAGAGTAGATCAGCATTTAAGCTGGTGACTTCATAAGTATTTTTGTGTCAAATGATTTCATTAATTTGATGAAAATGTTTGTAATTGTTTTGATGTAAATGTTTGTAAGTGTTTTGATGTAAATGTTTGTATTCTTCCTAGAAAATCCTATATTTTCTACTAAAATGGAAAGTAGTCTTCTACCAAGACCCAACTGTTTTGTATGTTTGTTCTTTTGTAAAAATGAATATTTTCCCAACTTTATGACTATCTTTACTAGAAAATAGTTTGCATTACCTTTTATGTGAGAATATCACTATATGAATGTAATGGGAAAATGAAGATGTACAGCAGTATTGTATAAAGTAACTACTGAAGTACTAACTACCTTAAAACCAATTAGTTAAATTAAGGCAAAATGTGATGAGGTTATAACCATGCTTGATTGACTAGTATAAAACACGACGTTCCAAAGACATCGAAATGGTATGACATTTGTCACCCGTAGACCTGCAGGTCCCACTGTAGCTAGCAGCAAGGTGTAGAATGGTCAATCCAATATAGATCTATACACAAACTCACGCTCTCCCTCCAGGAGACTCTGGTTACAAAACGTGACACAAGAATATATTGCTATGCCATGAAGTAGTGGCTCACATTAATGTTATCTTGTTCTTGTTATAGTATGTATGTTCCTTTCTGTTCTTGTTATAGTATGTTCCTTTCTGTTCTTGTTATAGTATGTTCCTTTATGTCCTTATTATAATATGTTCCTTTTTGTTCTAGTTATAGTATGTTTGAACTGACTCATGTATGAACTGACTCCTGTAAGAACTTATTCTTGTACGTTTCACTGTTCTAGAAGTAGTAAGTAGTAATCCTCTAAACTATACCTATTATAGTTTACTAGTATGATTGTTTGACTGATACTGATGTATAGAAAAGACTCAATTACTCACCAAGCAACTAAGTTAAGAATGAACCTTAATAATGGGTTTAATATTCACATATGTATTTAATAAGTATAACTATGATTTAACCGGCATTCGGACTAGTGATCCTACCCCGAGCCCACAACCAAACAAGGAACATGAGTCAAGGTATCTAGAAATAGTCCTAAGTCTATTAAAGCATACTTATACGTAAATAGATAGACGAATATGATTTGATATAAAAGAAGTTTATAAAAGCTTTAAAAGAGTTTTAAAAAGTTTTGAGTATAACAAATCCTTTTGCATGTTGTTTTCACATGTAAATGGTTAACACAATTTCATTATGTTCTACTTGTATTCCCCCCTAAAAGCATTTAAAAAGAATTTAAAAGTGTAGTTGTAGGGGTAGGAACTCACATGTAGTGAGTGATTCGAATGAAAGATCGATGTAGGATGCTAAATATGCCAAGTGAAGTCTCGAGCACAAACGGATCATATTAAGCATATAATGATACATATATGTATACAATTAGTGTATATAGCAACTAACATGTAAGGGAAACAACCTTATGAACTAGGAAACACTCTCAATGGAGTGTTAGAATCACATATGATTGATTGAAGGGAGTTCACGGCCACATAAGGAGTGTTCACGGCCTTAGAATGGTTCACAGCCATAGAACACATGATGTGTTCACGGCCCAACCTTGATCTTATGAAGGGTTCACGGCCATGGAAGGAGGGTTCACGGCCAAACTTTCATCTAAGAAGGGTTCACGACCCTATGAAGGGTTCACGGCCCTATGAAGGGTTCACGGCCGTGAACTCTTGAAGATTCATGCAAAGTGGGGTTTGTTTCATGGAGGAATCAAGTGTTTCTAATGGAAAAGAGGAAGATGGATGAGATACTTACTTATTGGAAGCCTTTGGAGTGTTCACGGTTGAAGAAAGTTAAGAGAGAATGGGTGTGTTCATGGCTACAGTTGAAAGAAATGAAGAAAAATGAACCAACTCCTTATATATAAGATTTGTTCACGGCCAAGTGAGGGTTGAAGGCCGTGAAGTCATTTTGATGGTGTTTCCAACTTGATTGCAACTCAATGAACTCAAGTTAATAATTCCTAACACACAATCTTTGAGTGTACTAGGCTTAGAAACTCTCAAACAAACCCTTAACAAGGCTAAAAGATAACATAAACAAGTCTAACTTTTGATTGAATTGATTGACTTTACAAGATAGAAATTTCGGGTTGTCACATCATCGCCCCGTTAAAAGGAATTTTGTCCCGACATTAGAGTTTAAGCAAATACAGATAAACTAAGGGAAAATATGACGATATTTAAGTTTCATTTGATCCTCCCGCTCCCAAGTGAATTCAGGTCCTCGCTTTGCATTCCAGCGAACCTTCACTATCGGGATACAGCTTTGCTTCGTTTGTTTGACCTCACGGTCCATGATCTCTACTGGTTCTTCCACGAAGTTGAGGCTCTCATTTATCTCGATTTCATCAAGTGGGATAACAAGAGTCTCATCGGATAGACACTTTTTTTCAGGTTCGAAACGTGGAAAGTAGGGTGTATGTTACTAAGTTCTTGAGGTAGTTTGAGTTTGTAAGCTACAGGGCCGATCCTAGCGAGAATCTCAAAAGGTCCTATGTACCTTGGATTTAGCTTCCCACGCTTTTTGAAGCGTATCAAGCCCTTCCAGGGTGAGACCTTCAATAGAACACGGTCACAAACCTGGAAATCCAAAGGTTTCCGTCACTTGTCAGCGTAGCTTTTCTGTCGGTCTCTAGAGGCTTTCAATCGTTCACGAATCTGAACAATCTTCTCTGTCATTTTTCCGAACGATTTCCAGAACTGTGAGAGTGTTGTCAGGAACTCGTCCTTTAGCTAACTGCGTGTCACCCACCTCAGCCCAGTACAGAGGGGATCTGCACTTCCGGCCATAGAGGGCTTCAAATGGAGCAGCCTTTATGCTTGTGTGATAACTGTTATTATAGGAGAACTCGACAAGGGGTAAATGAGTATCCCATGTCTTTCCAAAGTCAATCACACAGGCTCGCAGCATATCTTCCAGAGTTTGAATAGTCCTCTCACTTTTTCCGTCGGTTTACGGATGGTAGGCTGTACTCATGTCCAGCCTAGTTCCCAAGGAACTTTGTAGCGACTGCCAGAATCTTGAAGTGATTCTACTATCTCTATCAGAGATAATAGATATGGGAACACCATGCAGTCGTAGAATCTCCCTAATGTAAGTTCTTGTTAGTTTCTCCATCTTGTCAATTTCTTTGATAGGCAGGAAGTGTGCAGACTTGGTTAACCTGTCTACGATCACCCGAATAGTATCGAGACCACCCTTTTTCTTGGGCAACTTGGTTATGAAGTCCATTGTGATCCGCTCCCACTCCCACTCAGGTATTTCCGGTTGTTGTAGTAAACCTGAGGGTTTCTAGTATTCGACATTAACCTTGGTGCAAGTAAGACACTTACTCACGAAGGTAGCAATCTCTGCTTTCATTTTAGGCCACCAATATAACTTTTTGAGATCCAGATACATCTTATCTGAACCTGGGTGGACGGAATATCGATTATTGTGCACTTCGGTCATGACCACGTCTCTGAAACCACCGAGCTTCGGTGTCCAGATCCGATCCATAAGGTACAAGGCTCCGCCACCCTTGAATTCCAAGTTTTTATCCATTCCTCTAAGGGATTCACCCGCCAAATTTTCAGGCTTCAAAGCTTCTAGCTGAGCCTCCTTAATTTGTGTGGAAAGATGTGAATGGATAGTCATAGTCAATGATTTGACTCTACGACCAGAGTATTCTTTCCGACTTAGGGCGTCACCTACTACGTTGGCTTTACCGGGATGATAACGAATTTCGCATTCGTAGTCATTGAGTAGCTCGACCCACCGTCGTTGTCTCATGCTGAGCTCCTTATGGTCGAATATACGTTGAAGGCTTTTGTGGTCTGTAAAGATAGTGCTTTTCGTACCATACAGGTAGTGTCTCCAGATCTTCAGAGCAAATACCACTGCTCCTAACTCAAGATCATGGGTGGTGTACTTAACTTTGTACGTCTAAACCTGTCTTGAGGCATAGGCGATGACCTTTCCTCGTTGCATAAGAACACAGCCAAGCCCTTGGTTGGATACATCGCAATAAACCACGAAGTCTTCTATCCCTTCTAGGAGGGATAGTATCGGTGCACTGCATAAGGCTAGTTTCAGCGTTTGGAACGCCTTCTCTTGTTTCTCTTCCCAGTCAAAGGTCACACCTTTCTGGGTCAATGTAGTAAGCGGTTTCGCGATCCTAGAGAAGTTCTGAATAAACCTGCAATAGTAGCCAGCGAGACCTAGAAATTGACGAATTTCTGTAGGCGTCTTTGGAGCTGACCAGTTCTCAATGGCCTTTATTTTGGAAGGGTCCACGTGAATTCCCTCTTCGCTAACCACGTGACCCAAGAATTCGACTCTTCGAATCCAAAATTCGCACTTAGAGAACTTCGCATAAAGCTTCTCTGCTCGTAGTATTTCTAATACCTGACGTAGGTGTCGACTATGTTCCTCCTTACTACGAGAGTAGATAAGTATGTCGTCGATGAATATAATAATTAACTGATCTAAGTAAGGACGGTACACCCGGTTCATTAAGTCCACGAATATAGCGGGCGCATTGGTTAATCCGAATGGCATCACTACAAACTCGTAGTGTCCATAACGAGTTCGGAAGGCTGTTTTGGGAACATCTTCCTCTAAAACTCGTAACCGGTGATACCCAGATCTCAAGTCAATATTGGAAAAGTAGTTTGCCCCTTGCAGTTGGTCGAACAAGTCGTCTATACGCGGTAGAGGGTATCGGTTCTTAATGGTCAGTTTATTTAGTTCTCGGTAGTCGATGCACATACGGAATGATCCGTCTTTCTTTTTCATGAACATGACCAGTGCTCCCCAGGGTGAGAAGCTTGGTCTAATAAAGCCCTTGCTGAGCAGTTCATTCAGTTGACCAGATAGCTCCTGCATCTCGGCTGGTGCTAGACGATAAGGCGATTTGGCTACTGGGGTAGCCCCTGGAACTAAGTCGATTCTGAACTCGATTTGACATTGAGGTGGTAATCCCAGTAGTTCTTCTGGAAAGATGTCGGGAAAATCGCGTACTTCTGGGATGTTCTTTATGTCTTTCGTCTCTTGGCTCATATCGACTACATGAGCAAGGAATTCATGACATTCCTTTCGTAAGTACTTCTGGTCTTGTATACTTGAAATGATTCGAAGGTTCGTGCCTGGTTTGTCGCCATAGATAACTAGGGTTTCGTTAGATGGTAGATTAAGACGAACTGCCTTCTCATAACACATGATGTCAGCACGATGAAGACTCAACCAATCCATGCCGATAATGACGTCGAAACTTTTAATTGAGACAGGCATGAGGTCGATTGGAAAACAATGGCTATCTAGAGTTAGAGTACATCCTATGTATATACAGCTAGTGCTCTCAGTCTTTCCATTAGCCATTTCTACGGTGAACGGTTCTTTCAGTGCTCGTGGTTTTTGTTTAAGTAAGTGTGCAAATTTTTTGTTCACGAAACTCCTCTCCGCTCCACTATCAAATAGAATGCATGCATAAGAGTTATCGAGGAGAAACGTACCAATGACCACTGTAGGGTCTGCTACTGCTTCCTCGTGGCCTACCGTCAAAACCCTTCCCACTCCGCCAGCGTTCCCTGCCTTCAGGCAGTTCCTCTTGTAGTGACCAACCTCGCCACATCCGTACCAAGCCTGGCCCACTCCAACTCCGGGGACCTGGGTGATTGGCCTAGCCGGAGATTTGCAGAAACGGGCTGTGTGCCCTGTCCTGTTGCAGTTTGTACATTGCGTTTCCCGGCAGGGTATGTTGTGGTGGAAGTTGCACTTGTTGCACTTTGGCAAGCTCCCAGCATACTGTTTCATCGGCGCAGTGGCAGCGGGTGCTATTGCGGCATGAACAACCACTGTCTGCTGCTTCTTGGCAGAGTTTTTCGTTATGTTGCCTTTCTTCTTGTCCCAAAACTTCTGCTTGTTGTCGGCGGTTTTGGATGGTTCTGGGACGGCAAGGGTTGTTGTTGTATGTGTGCGGACTCCATGATCGATGAGCCGCTGTGCCAATCGCTTGGCACTGTTGAAGGTAGTGGGGTTTGAAGCTAAAACATTCCCCTGAAATGGAGGCATCAACCCCCAAATATACCTCTCGATCTTCTTTCCCACAGTAGGGACCATTCCTGGACATAGAGCCACCACATCACTGAACCTGGCGGTGTAGGATACTATATCGGAGCTCTTCATGGTTAGGCTCCAGAGTTCCTGTTCAAGTTTCTGAACATTGCCCCTCGGGCAGTACTCCTCAATCATAAGCTCCTTCAGAGCTTCCCAGCCCATTGCATTAGCCACTATCAGAGTAAGTGACTTGACATGGCTATTACACCATGTTCGGGCTCTGTCCGAGAAGGTGCATGCAACAAATTTTACTTTGCTTCCTTCCGGACAGGAGCAGATCTCAAAGATCGACTCAGTCTTTTAAAACCATTGCGACAGAGCAATGATCCCACCGCTGCCGTTGAAGGCTCTGGGTTTGCAGTTGGTGAAGTCCTTATACGAACACTCTCTAGAGCGCCCGTGAGCATCACCTTGGGTGGAGTTAACACCCGATCCACTTCCGCTAGTACCGCTAGCATTGAATTGAGCTAAGGCTGACGTAACAGCCGCAACCACTGCAGCTTGGAGAGCTGCATGATCGTATTGTGGAGGAGGTAGTGGTGGTTGAGTTGGAGTTATCGGAGGATTACGTCTCGCTGATCGACGTGGAGGCATCTTTCAACTGAAAGTTTACAAAGATAAAGATGATAATAAGCATTCAATAGTGAGAATAATGAGAGTGATCCATGGACTACATCACCATAGCCCAACAAATAGATGAGATTATGATTGTAATGGAGATCTAACAATAGAAGGATGAAAGCATTTGGATAAAGATTTCCCCATGAGATTAGGATGTCTGTCAATATCACTGGTATTTAAAGATGTAATAAGTTCGGGAAAAATGACCTTGGAGTAGGTCTTACATCACACTAGAATTGAGAAAATTTTGACAGCATAAAGACCTAACAGACTGAAACTTCAAGGTCTTAACATAAGCAGGAAATTAATACTAGAGTCTATACATAGACCTAATTTATATCCAAAAGAAAGAGTAGAGTAGGCTCTACTCGCGAGGGGAGTTGTGTTGGTTGGTACTTGATTCAGGCCTGGACTCAGCAGAGGAAGCGCTAGTCCTTCTTCGTAGAAGACTATGTGATCTCAATTTCATCTTCTCCCTCTTCTCTGATTCTCCCGACAGCAACTACAGGTTCAGTTGATGGTTATTCGAATTTTCTATATATCTTCCAATTATGTATACGTGAATATTATAATCTCTTTTTTTCTCGTCCTCCATTGTGACGTATTTAATCTTTGAACAAATTTTAGCAAGTTGAAATTTATCGTATCAAATTCGGTAACCGAGGCTGTAACAATTCGATACTGCTTCTGGTTCCTCGAGGATGCGGAAAAATTACGGTATAATACCCAGTTTCTGTGTTAATTACTTGGATTTTTTTATAGTATTTACTGTGATTTCATTGTGTCATTGATTATGGAATTAGGTGTTGGATCTTGTTCTAGAGGATTTGCTGAAAGAATATCCTGAAATGATCTCAGTGGTATATATATGTTTTTATCTATTTAAATATTTTGTTTTCGTTTATTAATTATTTTTTTTACTCTATATCTGTTGTGATATCAGGCACAATGGCTGTCCTAAAAGAGCATCTCCTCCCACCAAAACCTACATCAACTATAAACCTTAGAGATGCATCATAAGAGCTGATGAAGTTCTGCTTTTGAATTCTCTTGATAGCTATGTGTTACAATATGTGGTGGAGTTACAAAGACGATTGAAAGCTGCAGGGGTTGGTGAGGTGTGGCAACCTAAAGGGGCAGAGTTGAACAGACGAATCGGAAATTCAAATAGGTCCTTAGGGACCTGTGCATGGTTTGTAGGGTTTTTAAGACTACCTTCCATTGAAGAGAGATTAAAGAGAGGTGATTTCCTTGAAAGGGGTGTTCTTTCTTCTTAAAAGGTACTGTTTTTGGTCTGTTTATATATGCCCATTTACATGTTCATACAGATTCTATCTTTTCTACTTTCATCAATAGATTATGCATATACAGTATAGAGGTCTTTCACTCTCTTCTTGTAGTTATAGATTCCTGATTTCTAAAACAAAAGAAGTTATTTCATCATTTTATCTGCAAGAAGTACATAAGAATATTCCATAGAACAACATGGCGGAGCTTATTTCTTGATCACCTTCATCAGGTTGGCCATACTACAATAGATCTAGAGAGAAATCAAGAGAGAGAGAGAGAGTGTGTGTGTGTGTAAAAATTAATGAAAAGAAAACTATCTGCAGTGTGCAATTTCTTGTGTTGTTTATTAAAAGTTTAAGAGATATAAAGTTGATTCATTTGCAATAAAATGATCTGTTTGTGGTTGGAAAACAAAAGAAATTGCAAACTTTGATTCATTCTTTTGCATTCACTCTTTGTTGCTTTGTAGTTACACTCGAAATTTGTTTTCTTTCCTACGAGTGAGTAGTTCAGGAAGATATTCAAAACCTTTTTTTTCATTTAATTAACCTTGATCTGCGTTTAGATGACTTAGAAATTTAGGGATGATGACCAATTATATTGGGATATTCAAAACCTTTTGTTTGGTAACACTTCACCTGAATACTTGCCCTTTGAGTTTAGGGCTGTTTGTACATTCTGTTGGTGGTGATGGAGCTGGTAACAGCAGTGGAGCTTCACGAAAACTTGTAAAGGATAGGTTTGTCTTTTCAACTATCTGTTATATCTTTAAAAAAGAATTACAAAAATTGGTTGATATATAAATTGAAATGTGGTGGTTTAACCTTAGGTTGAAGATCTTCAATGGTCAGTTTGAAGAGCTTCATCAAAGACAATCTCAATGGACCGTTCCTGACACAGAGCTTAGAGAATCTCTCAGACTTGCAGTTGTTGAAGTCTTGTTGCCTCCATACAGATCTTTCATTAAATGTTTTGTGTACAGATTTTTTATGTGATCTATCTCAATTCTCAGGCTCAAATAAATGAAAAAAAAGTAAACAAATATTTTGTTTTCTGTTTTTTACAATTACAGGGCACTTGTTGAGAATGGGAAGAATCCCGATAAGTACATAAGGTATTCAGCAGAGGATCTTGACCGGATGCTTTGTGAAATTTTCAAGGGTAAAACTTTGAACGAAGCAAGACGATAGAGATAGCAAGATGTTGAATTACTCTTTTACCCTTGTGGTATGTTAGTGTATCCTGTAGCCTAAAAGGGCATGACATGTATGTTCTTTTTGTATGTATTGGGGTAATAAGGATATGGGTATGCTAAGAAGTTAAAGAAAAGAAAATGTTGAAGCTTTGATTAATTTTTTTTTCTTGGTTGGTGTTGTTAGTTAGTATGTTACCAGCTGGTCATTATTCAAGAAAGGTCTATACTTTATAACAAATAACATGAAATACATGTTTTGGAGCTTGAATTCCAAGGTGTCAACAATTTTTTTTTAATATCAGTTGCCCTATTTTTCTATACTTGATCCACCTTTTATTTGCCAACTTGGCATGTACGTACTCCAAGGCCTGTTGCTTCCAAGCTTGCTGTTGATACCCTCTTCTTACTGGACATGTAAGTTTCAAATATTTTATATTATTGCAGATTAGTCCCTGGTTGCATGTTTTTGTAATTTTTTTTATTTTTTATTTTTTTTATGTCAGCGTATCCTTGATGTCCTTTTCCCTCCGGTGCTTAGTGGCACATGTGCCATTCCTGGTGCCTTTGGCTGTGGGAAAACTGTTATTAGTCAAGCTCTATCCAAGGTATATTATTTTGTCATGTACTTGGTCTAATGTATCAAAGAATGGGACAACCACAAAAAGGTAAAATCTTGATGACTTGATTCTTCCCCATTCTTTCCTTATTTATATGTTAACGTTGCACTAAACTTTATGATTCACAAATTATGGTAGTCTCCATAATTCGGTCCATTTTTTTCAAATGTCTTGATCCTTCGTGTGTCATTGCAAAATTAATCAATTCCTATAAATAAAAAGTTGCACCGAGTCAACCGGGTACCCACCTTAGTACATCGAAGCCTCCGTCATTTTAGATTTTTTTTAATAAAAAGAGAGAGAGAGAGAGAGAGAGAGAGAGAGAGAGAGAGAGAAACAATACTTCTAGAAGTAATCTGGAATGAGGCACTTGTTGGACACATGCTATTAGTAAGTTCATTGCAGCATCTGCACTACTAGTGATCTACAAACATGCAATAAATATGATAATAAAAAAAATAAAAACTGATATAACAATGCTTCATGGAGCATTTATTTCTTGAAATCACAATAATCAGTTATAAATAAATTTATATAAGTGTTAGAAATGCAATGCATACCAGGTATTTGAGGCAGAAAAAGTGAATATAAAAAATAGGGATAATATGCATCTTCTCCTTTTCTATTGTCATTTTGAGTGCTTTTTTATAAATGTCCAAAGCTGTATCCAAATTTCCCTGTTTATTATAAAATATAAACAGTCAGTTTTTTGCTACAAATGCAAATAAAATAATAGTCATGATTGATGTTTGATTGTGTTTACCAGACGTTTCTCCATATTAGCCTCTTTTATTGCGGTTTCAATGAAAGATGAATCATATTTACAAGTATCATAAAGCTGAAATGCAGCACGAGCTCCTTCAATATCTCATATTTTCTCTCTATATCTTGCATTGAAAATATGCACCTCTGATACATCCTGTATAACAAAATATATACAAGAAATGTGAAAAGATTTCTAATCCTTATAAAATTAAACTTACTTTGCATCTGATGTATATTTTTGTTTGCTTTGTAAATCTGCCAAAGGAATTGGATTTTCGAATATAAACAAGAGTAAATTACACGAATGGTCCCTATAGTTTGGGGTAATTTATGTGGTGATGAAGATATTGAAAGGCCAGATTTGCTTTCTTTGGTTCAAAGTTCAAACTCATCATGCACAGGTGCATGCATTATTACATATTTACCCTCCTGCACTCGATGGGTGGATTGCTAGTATCTTGTTTCATATCACTCCATTTTGATGTATGCACATACAACCATTGAATGTCTTTTACCTGTTTATCACACAAATGTGTTTTAGTAACATGAAGAACCTGACTTGTGATCTACTTGCTTGCTATGAGCTGTTATAGTGATGTCAGCATCAGTTTCTCTATGAGCTTGAAAAAATCTCTCATAAACCATTCGGTATAAATGATCTCCAGCAAGGATTAGATACTATAGAACATTGTGCTCTTCAAATAGCCACAAATACTGCCTCACTGCATCAGCAGTCCCCCGTAACAAATTGAACATAAATAGTTTCATGACATTTTTACCCTTTTTGAAATCACAGATACATCTATTGATTGTTCATTAATTACCCGGAACCAGTTTGGATTTTCTGGGCTTTGCATAAGCACGTGATAGGTGGCGATTGAGTGATGCAATGTTGAACTGTGTAAGAACATAAATCTTTTTATATTTTTCTTTTTGTTCTTTGTTCTGGTACTGTTTTTCAAGTTGGCAGAAGTTTGACTCGGTCAAACCTAAGATTGGATCATTGGGTCTTGGAGGAAGAGAGGTGACAATTAAAGATCCGGTAACTAGTATTCATGCTTTGCAAGTTATAATCTATCTGAATTTTTTTAAAAGTATTTGATAAAATGTAATAATATTTTGTCTCCTAATAATTTCTCCAGTCTTTGCTAATCCAATGTCGCTTGTTTAATGAGGGTTCTGTTGTAAAAGGCACTCTTCTTGTGAATAAGAGGGTAAAATTTGTGATATTTCTTGCAACACTTATGCCATGATGACTCCTTGTCCAAAGCTGGTATTTATTCTAATTACAACACTTTGCTTTTTGAGATGCTTAATAATGAAAATTGAAATATACCATTTGATTAATTTAGGTGAAAGTATGTTGCATGTTATGTCTTGTTACTTGTTAGTTTACATTGAATCCTTTGTTTGAACTTGAGGAACTGTTTTGCTGGTAATTCATTGCAGAATTACATTTAGGGGGGATTCTCATTAATTTAATCATACATGACAGTGAGGGAAAAATATTGAGAGTACTATTATTTAACACTAATGATAACCTGACTTGGAGAAAGTGTGGTATTATGGTGGTACATTTGTTTTTCTTATTGTTACTTGTTACTTGTGTTGCTGAAAAAAAATTTACGCTTTGCTTTTTCTCACATTGATGGCTTTTTCTCACATTTTGTTTTATCTTATTCTTAATGTATAAATGGTTTTAGAAAGAAGGTCATACATACATAGAATAGAAAGTGTTGCTTTTTTTTGTGGGAAAGTAGCATTATTTCACTCTTTCATATTAACTTTTATAATCTACATGTGTATTAAATTTTAATATTTTATAAAGGTATGGGTTGTATTGAAGCTTGGATTCTTGGAAAAAGGTATGTTACTACATGTGTATTAAATTTTAATATTTTATAACATAGATTGATGATGAAAACAGGTTTCATGTGGAAACAGAAGCATAACAATAAGTAGAAACAAGAAGGTGTTCCTTAATAGCAACGTAGTATTAGGTTATATAGTTAGGGAAAACCTCTTAATAACAATGTTGATTGGATCCCCTTAATACCAATGTATTACAATTTTTTGACATGATGTTATGGATGAAATTGATTGTTTTGGTATATATTTGTTTCCATATTTTTGTATTATGCGTAAATAAGTATCGTAAAGACGCGTCGTAAATGTATATCGTAAATGGTTGCTGAAGTTTAGGACACGCAAATGCGTGTCATCTTCATTTATGACAGGGGCTTTAATGATACGCAATGCGTGTCCTAAACATGCGTCGTAAGGTTACGACATGGAAATACGTGTCGTCTTCCTTTATGACAGGGGCTTCCTTGATACGCATTGCGCGTCGTAAAAGCGTGTCATAAATACGCGTCGTAAATGCGCGTCGTCTGTAGACGACGCGCAAAAGCGTGTCGTCTCTAGTTATGACAAAGCCTTCCTTCACATTGCTAACTTGCAACATTCACCATAATTGATTATGCTCCCACTAGCATAATAATTACATCCTTATTATCCTAACACTTATGCTTCCACTAGATTTGACATGTACTCAGAAATCAGTTGGACTTCTAGAAATCAACACTTTGTTGACTTTTTTACCAAAGTTCAGATTTCTGATATGAGATGCTTTGATAAGACTTTATCTAGGCCTCTCAAACTCATACGCCTTTCCTAAGATAGCTCACATGTGTGTCTAAACAATTTAAGAACTTACAGCAATAAGTCTCCAATGTTTAGACCTTTTGCCATTTCTCACAATTCAAATTATGAAAAGGGATGCCGTAATCATAATCAAATTTGAGAATGCAAATATCACAATTGCTATCTCCTTAAAATCTACTTAGTGAAAGCGTTTCCTCACCATCATTTCCATGAATCGGAGAGAAACCTTATGCCACTTAGATTTTATGGTGTATGTGTTCTTATCCATGTGAATTTGTCAAACCAAAATCAAAAGACAAGGTTAGTGACAAATCCAAACTCATATGGACTGAACTTGTTCAATCTTGATTTCTTGCCACCTATTAGCCCAAGGGCCTACCATGTCTTCCAAGTTGTTTATGCAAACAATTGAGAACTCATAGAACTCACATGCATAGTCAACTTTTACTGGAATGAGCATAGAAATAAGAATATGTCAACACGATAGGTTACAAACCTCAAGTCGTGTGCTAATGATAAACAACAGGTTTTTATTCTTGATTAGTTCTTGAAACTTATCAAGATCTTTAAGACACCCACTGACCTCTTGACATATAAGATTCTCTTGTCAAGGATCATCCCTTGACAAACAAATATTCAAGAGTTAGTGCGGATTCTTATCAAGATAAACACTTCACACAATTGGTCTTAGTTGGTCTTTGTCCTTACCAAGACATCACAACTTACCAATTTCAAATGTAGAAGAGCAAAAATATTTTACTCTACATTTGATGAGTGTTTTAAACCTTTTTATGATTATGTCACTCAAGGTTACAATCTTGGAGTACGACTCTAAGACTTGTTTTTGGAACGAAGTATGACTCATCTTCTTGATTTAACCATTTCAATAATCCATGATTCCTCTTCTTAGCCATAAGAATGCACTAAGATGTCCTTTAGAGGATTAATTGTGATATGGTTTTCCATAATCATTAAGATGATCATAAAACACGATACTAAAGTACTCTCCCATCTTTTCAGATTGGAGAAACTTTTATGTTTCTGCCTAATTTGATTCTTCTCATTCGTTCTGCCATACATTGAAACTTTTCTAATGTTCAGAACTATACTTAAACTTGTAAGCATAACCATATTTACTAAACTTTAGTAAATCCTAAGGAATAGTCTTATTGATCTTTGTGGTGGACCTGACCAGCGCACAACCTAGTGTACCTGATCCCCTAGTCCCTCACTTGACTCACATATACATGTGAACAAGGAATTAGTCTTAATTTCCCAAAGACAAAGGTTCTCATTCATCACACACTACAAGTTGCATGATTCCAAGTTTCTATTAACTGAAACTTGGGTGATGAGAATCTTTCCTTATTTGGAAAATTATGACACTACCACAAACGAAAGAATCAAATTCATATTCCAATATTGCTCTCAATGGAAACATATAAGCAATAATTTTTCACAAATGCCATTGTAAGGAAATTTTAAAATAAAATAAATTTCAAAAATTCTCTTTATTTATAAAATTGCGGAAAACTTATCCTTACAATGCAAATACAAGTGAAAATATGTTGTTATCTATTCCTAAGCAATCTATCATAACTCTTAAGCAGCAGCTCACAAGCCTGATCATCGAACCATGCGATCGAAATCCATCTCTTCGCGATCAGACTCAACATACTCTTCCTTTAAGCTTCTTTTCATTTCTTCGATTCTTCAAAACATTAAAATGTAATTACATTACATCATGTATTAAGAATCTCCAAATAGGAACTTAATAGAGTTAGACAGTGGATTTTACCTGAAGTAGAGTCAAAAGTTTTGACTTTACCATCCTTGTGATCTTTTAGGTAAATATGGCAGCTTCGCAACCAATGCCCCCTCTCTTGGTAACAGAAACATATGGACTCTTTGGGAATGGCACATGGGACAATCTCAGACTTAGCCCTTCTCTTTACCATTTGGTCAACCAGGTTGACTATGGCCGATCCCTTTCCATTGGGAAGATAAAGCTTTTCTGGACTTCCAATGTTACCATTGTCAATATCCATGGAAGTTGGGGAGTAGATCTTCCAGTCAAATTTGCTTTACCAGTGCGCCAAATCATTGCCGATTCAGCAGCAATAAGCAAATATGTTAGGAAGTGATTGAAGAACCCAATCAACCGCAAACTTCCATGAGACTTCGACACCCAACTCTCCCAGCTTGTCAATATGTAACTTCATCTCCAAGACGTTAGTTGTCACACCCCCGGACCAGACGGCGGAAACGTCCGGAGGCGGGTGACTTCATTGCACAGTATCATAACAATTGAATATAAATGAAACAGAGCAATCCAAACATCATACATTGAGATAACAAACTTACATTGTTTACATATTGTATTTGTTCTTCGAGTTACACAAAAGAGACATAAGCAGAAAATTCCAAACTACAGCTAAATAGCCTCGTTTACACCTGTTTAGAATCGTTCTTATTGTACTTTCAGAAAATCCGATATTTTCTATAAAATCGTTTGAAGCCTTGCTTTGAAAATCATGGATACATGTGTGCATGTTATTACTTTTATTCATCCTTATAAGGAGTGATTTTGAAAGGTAGTTTAATTTGTAAGGCGAGTTGTGTTCGAGAGTAGTTCTTTTGTGTAGTAATAGTCAACCGTTTCCAGAGAATCCCCTATCTTCAAAAAGAGAATATAGTTGTAATTCTTGTTTTTCTTTTCGAGTATAAATTTAGTTTATCGTTATCGAAATCGTATAAAAGCGTTTACTCTAGAAAATCCTATATTTTCTGCTATAAAATATTCGTAAGTTCGGTTTCCACTTGTGTAAACTTGCATATGAGTGTGTTAGTTTATCGTTTTCAAAATTGTTTACAAACGTTTTGCATAAAGTCCTACGTTTTCTGATTTGTAAAATAGCAGTATTAAGACTCTATACTTGTTAGGCGAAAGAATCAACATGGCAATTGTGGACATTCTATGTGATGAAAAAGGACAGTCAACGCAACAAATGCGGACCATCACTTATCATGTGTAGGACAGTCAACACAACGTGCCAAAATTTATTTATGAGGTTTTTTCTTGCATAAATTTCTAGATGACATAACATATTCTAGTGAGTCGTTATAACCATACTAATATGACGGAAGCCTGTTTTGGCGTTTCTCAGGCGCCCTCGATTTGGAAAAGACATTTGTCACCCTAGACTGGCTTGTCTAGCGGTAGCGAACAGCAAAGGTGTGGGGTGTCAACCCTGTATAGATCTATACACAAATTCCCGCTCTCCCTCCAGGAGACTCTGGCTATAACTCCTTACAGGACTTTAGACGTACATTAATATTTTTATATTTAGGTACTTTTGAGATTTGTCTGACTAGAATATTAACAACCTTTCGAGCAATCGTTCGAGATCCATTATTTGTTAGATAAATAATGATATCGTACTCATTGAATAGAATTATCGTTCTCGTTCCATATCGTTATTTGTGCTTGTTAACTGGGTATTTCGTGTTCGTTCCGTTTCGTTCGTTGAAAAATAAGCCATTTTGAACGTTTATCAAAATGACCCAACATTATCGAAATTGGCAAAATGGTCTTTCCTTCCTATAAATTGTCGACTCAGGCCCATATTAGTCAAAAGAAAAGTGTCAATTCATAATTTGTGTAAATTTATGACTGCCGGTTATGACATGCATTTTCTGTTTTATGACATATAGAACCTTACTTATGTTCCTAAAGATTTTACGATAGCAGTTTATGACATGCAAATATTTTTGTCATGAAAACTCTATTTTCGTATATTTTTTCTTGATAAACTATTTATATTAAATATTTATAAATAATCACAAATAGTTTGTTAATCTGGTAAACAAAAGACATGAGTAAGACATAATATTCCAGGGTAACCCTTGTGTTTATGTTTGGCCAAAAGTGATCCAAAATATTATTATTTCCATAATTTAATCACTTTCAAAATATTTTGTCCCACAATTTGTTTAAGTTAATCTTGAAGCGAATACTTATAGTTGTGTTATAAAAATTCGTGACTTATACTTGGTAACATACTAGTTCTTGTTTCCAAACATGATTTGTGAAATATAATCCAAACTCTTGAGACTTAACCAAAATCTCGAGTTTTTGGACTATTTATAAGAGTTTTCATACCTAAGCACATGTAAGGTGGCATGTATACACAATAAACAAATAGATCATGATTTACACAAGGCTTTGACTTGTATTCTCCCCCAAAAACAATTGAAATCTCGAAAAAGTAGGGGTATGAAGCTCACCTTGAGTTAGTTTTGTGGGTGATTTGATGAGGTGTTAAGGAGCTTCCAAGTTCCAACACTTGAAAGTTTCTTTGAACTTTAGAATATCCTAAGAATAATTTTATGTGTAAATATAATGAAATCTTAGGAATAATGTGGAGAATCATTAGTCAAAGAATATGAAACACTTACAAAAAGAAGTCTGGGAATTTTCTTTGAAGGAATGAGACTTGAAGCTTGAATGAGTTGAGAGCACTTCTAGAAGTTCACTGGATGTGAAAATGGGAAGTGGAATTATGGGGAGGAAAGGAGGAGTTCACGTATCAAGAAGGAGGGGATAAGGGTGACATGACACTTGCTTGGAGGACTGGTGTACAATGCTTGGTCACCCATGGATATTTTGTGTTTAACTGGGATTGCATAGGAAATGAAGAATTTGCATCCCATCATAAAGTCAACCCTTATCTTCTTAGAATCCCCTAAAAAATCTTGGGTATTATTTTATATAAATATGTCTAAAATAATCAATTTTGGCATAAAATAGGGGTTTAAGGGGTCTAAAATATGAAAAACACGAGTTTGGAGGAATTCCCGACGTCAAAACATCCTAAACTGATGACGAAGTCCGAAATTGACAAAAATCCGGAGTCAAAAAGTAATTTCCGGAGCCAAATCATGAATTCCGAAGTTGTTGGGTGGGTTCCGAAGGCAATTTCTAATTTCCGGAGCCAAGTCCATACTTCCGAAGCTCTTCTCTAGTTCCGGAGTGGAATTCCGGAGTCAGCTTCCAAGTTCCGAAGATAGCTCTCCTTTCCGAAGTCGTTTGGCCAATTCCGTAGTCAAGGGGAAGATAACATGTCTGGACCGAAGCTGCGAGGTCTTTCCGGAGCTTAACCTTCCGGGGCATGCGAGGAGATCCGAAGTAGGGGATGTTCCGAGATGCAATTCCTCTTGGCTCCTGAGAAGGCATTCCGGACTAGGAGGGTTCCGGACCAAGAGGCTCCTTTTGGGTTTTCTCCTTAGGTTTTGAGCTGTTTTCGACTGAGGAAGGTACATAGAGAGATTTGAGAGAGATTTGAGATACGTGGAGAGATTTGGCATACTTGGAGAGATTTGGGAGAGATTCGATATACTTGGAGACATTTCATATTCATGGAGAGATTTGGGAGAGATTTCATATTCTTGGAGAGATTTGGGAGAGACTTCATATAGTTGGAGAGATTTAGGAGAGATTCGATTTACTTGGAGAGATTTCATATTCTTGGAGAGATTTGGGAGAGATTTGCATTCTAACACTACATGGATCATTAGGAACTCATATTGTACACTCAAATGTGTTAGCACAAGTCTCACCATAGTTATTGCTTCTATGAGGACGGAATTTCCTAGCCAAAATGTTAGTTGTGACATTAGCACATACAGACTTTGCTTCCTGCCAAAAGGGATTTGAGTGACCTTGAACTTGTGGGTCAGGGAGAATTATTGGAGGAGGTGAAGGAAGTGAAGTTCCACTAAAGCACAAAGAAGGGATTAATCTTTCACCTTGATTGCCTTGTGGAAAATCATCTTTATAAAGAAAGTTTTTTCAAAAGATTCGGGAAGACCATAGTTGTCTGAACTTAGACATTTATGAGGGAGAAATTCAAGTTTAGTTGATTTTAGTCCTTAATATAACACCCAAATGAAATATTAAGGCTAGGACCCAACACAATACTTTACAATTCAGAAGAGGGATGTCGTAATCCAAACTGCAAAATATTTGAAGGTAGGTAAATGACGATTTACCAATTTCCACCACGAAAAACGAAATTGATTATTAAGTTTTAATTGGATTGAAACTCCTAGATCCTTTGAGATTCATTGAACTTTTCAACGACATGTTTAAATCTCGATTGTGCCCTTCAAATTTGTGACTGGGATGCCGAGGATCACAAACAAGGTGTGAATATCCATGCAAATTAGCTTGGTACACTTAATGTTACAACCACCTAATCAGTGTGTCGGTTAACCACACACGCTCCATTGATCTATGATTAACCTCAAGCTACCCTTTGTCACGCACTTTCAGTCCCAGATTAGTGTGTCGGTTAACCACACACGCTCCACTAACGACTTAACAAGGTGCAAAGTGCAATTTCATGGGTTAGCACCATATGCACATTTTCCTAAGTAACTAAGATTAGGAATTTATAAGTGTTTATTTACTTTATATTTATCATTATACTTTTAATGAAGGGAGAATTAGAGTTCTATCTTACCCGTTCGGCTAACGACCCTCCACCAGTCAAGGAAGCGGTGGGTGAGAATGAACACTCATTAAACTGCCATTTTATAGGCAGTAACCTTATACCCCCCTTATAGACCGGCTTCGTGAATAAGGCCTACTAACGGTAAGACTGACTTTACTCTTATACATATATCTAAATATTAAACCTATAATATTATAATAGTACAAGGGTTGAATTTTAAACTTTTAAAATTCTAGGGTTTGGAACTAAATGTGTCAAAAGAAGACTCTACATTTACAAATTCCAAAACTTGAGGGCAAGTTTTGAACTATTCAAAAACTTTTGGAATCCATAACATATGAGTTCAATATAGGCTTTAATGAAAATACTCTTGAAAATCCATAACTTGAGGACAAGTTATGGAGTTCATAAAAACATTTATGGAAAAGGACTCTTCAAGTTCATAACCTATAAGTTTAATGATCTCTTTAAAAAGAAAAACTTTTCATTTTCCATAACTTGAGGACAAGTTATGGAGTACATTAAAGGCCATAAAGATCATCAAATAAACTAACAAGCATGTCAAATAATGTCCATGATCTAGATTAAACTCATATGAACAAGATAATTCATATCAAACAAATTTCATGTAATTAGCATAATCATATAAACTAATACAAAACATGAAACTTTGACAATTATCTTATAAATTGGATAAGCATGATCATTACCACATCAAAAACAGGTTTATAAGTTCAAAAATAGCTTAGGGTAATGATCCTAGTCCAATTGTAGCCAAAAACCTTGAAAATCTGCATTCTGGAGCATCAACTTGTCGAGAGCAATAACAAACTTGGCGAGTTGGTCAGAATTGTGTTGGGACTCGGCGAGTCCCCCAGTGGACTCGGCGATTCCACTGTCCAGAACAACATAAAATCGATTTTTCAAGCTTAAACAACAAGTAGCATCAAGTATAATTGAAAACAACCCTAGGCTCTGATACCACTGTTGGTTTTGAGCATTCTAACACTCCTATGGTGTACTTGCAACCCTAGATGCTTTAGATCTATGTTTTTCTATATTATACATACATACATTCAATATTCCAAAGCATCATCCTAACTACCATACAATGGAGTATCTATACTACAAGATTCTAGTTAGATGACATACCTTTTGTTGTAGCTTGTAGATCTTCTTGGATTTGGCCTTTAAGAACTTAGCACCAATAGTGTGAATGCCTCAAATGGAATCACAACACACCTAGGACAAAGGATAACTTTTGAGAGAGTATGGTGCAAACAAGACATCGGCTCTATGGCTCTCCAAGAACACACTAGTCTCTCTAGCACCAGATTCACCAACCAAGGGGTTTCTTATATAGTGTGGCATAACTAGGGTTACACCATGCAAACCCTAATGTGCATGACTTTCCATATTCCTTAGGCTCCATGGGTTTTAACCTCCATGGAGTATCCATGGGTCACCGTATGGGTTTAGCCCAACATAAAGAACTATGGATCATAAGCCCACTTTATAAGAATGAATGATTTACACAATCAATCCCCATATTTTTATTAGTCTCTTTTGATCACAAAATTAATTCCAAATTAATTCTTGATCAATACTAATTAAATAATATGATTTCATATTAATATATTAGAACTTATAATGTATTAATAAATCATAAACAACCTCTTCTCAAAAGTCCATCCTATCAAATTGTCCTGGTGATATGCAACCCAAATGGACCATACTACTCTCGGGTCAAGTACATACCAAATATAGTTATGGACTTAGACACTAATCCAACAAAACCAACTTCCCAAAGGGTAAAAGACCAATTTATCCTTTTCTTACTTGTTCCATAACCAAGGTCTAGTCTAGATGCACAAAGCCCAAAATGGTAACCCAAAGTCGAAATCAAAAGCAACAAAAGCCCATTATGGCCCAATAACCCGATTGGGCCCCAAAACCATCATGGACCTACTTACAAGAAAACCCTTAGTTCCATGGCCCAAAGTTCAAAGTCCCATGGCCCAACATGGCCCAAGTCTTAAAAACCCTAAAATGGCAAACTGGGGAGTACGCCCCGCGTAGCAGAATGGTACGTCCAGCGTACTCACCCTTGAAGCACAGAATACAAGTCCCTGATGCATAAAATCAGCATTACGGTGAGCGTACACTTGCGTACGCCCAATGTACTCCTCCAAGGTCCAAAAATCCAAATAAGGTCTTAATGGTTAAGACAATGACTTCCAAACTCGAATATGAACCTAATGAGATGTCTTAACACGTAAAGTTATCAGATTTACTCCTTTGCAAGGCTTAGTGGGACCAAATCCTTAATAACATCCATAATAAACATCCAAACTCATGCATGGTCCAAGATAACTCATCAAGATGACATTTTTATGAACAAGGGACCTCCCAAAGGCCAAGATCCAACATTCTAAGCTCTTGGAGTAGCTCATACTCATAAGGATGACTCTAAGGACCAAAAGAACCCCAAAATACTCCTTAAACTAGATCTAACACATAGAGTCATCAAGATGGAAAATTTATACCTCCAAAATGTAGATCAAGATGCAAAAAGCCTGGATCCAAAAGCTTCAAGCAATCCCACACTTCTCCAAGAAGTTCCATCTTCTTCTATCAACACCAAAAAGCATTAAATACCACTAAAATCTCAAAAACCACTCAAATGGGGGGCTAGGGTTTCTTTTCTAGGGTTTAAAGGGATGAAGGCTAAAGATAATAGGGTTTGGTGGTGAGTTAAGGAGCTTAAATAGGGTCCACGACCCTAAATTAGGGTTTGGGTCTGACTGGAGTACGCCCAGCGTACTCCCATAAGGTTCCGCAATCATATTGCATAGTACACCCAGCATACGCCAATGTACACCCCACGTACTGGACTTCTCACTAGTACGCCATGTGTATACATGTTTACTCCCCGCGTACTCGATTAAACCCTAAAATCACCAAACTTCCGAAGGCCATAACTTCTTCGTTACAAGTCCGTTTCTGACGATCCTTATGTCTATGAAAAGGTAACGAGAATCTCTACGCTTCTATCAACTCATACTTTCCTTAAAACTTCCCGAACTAAAATCCAATTTTCATAAAGGCCCTAACCGACACTTTACCGATATACCCCTTGGCTCCAGAACACAAACTGAACATCTGGATCATCTAAGTTACATTACCCACACCCAAAATGGGTCTAAATATCTATTTCACAAAAGGCCCTAAGCCTGATGATAACCGATATTCAGGCCACAACCCCGATTTAGGAAACGATACGGAACAGGGTGTTACAAAAACAGTTAGGTTAGAAACATAAAATCGGTTCGTTGTCATTTTCTTGTCTGATTGTTGGCCTGGGATCGTGAACATGGATCATTGACTCGACTTTATTTTTAACTGGAAGAAACGATGTGTACAATTAGCCGAAGCTTGAGCAGGAAAGTGGTTCCCAATATATCCATATTTGTTGTATATATTTGTTGATATGTGGACTGTTAGAAATGCATGAAAGTACATAGGCTAAGGATTCCTTTAGGAGTTCCATGATAGAATTGGTTGATTTTGTGATGCTTTATAGCCCAGGAGATTTTTTTTGTACTACTTGAAGTTTAGGCTGATATTGTTCGTTGCTAAGTGTATGCTACAAAGTTGTACATAATTAGGATTTTGTAGCCTTAGATTGCCTGATTTAGCCTTACTTCATGTTCCTTGTTTGGTTGTGGAATTAGGGTAGATCATTTATTCAACCGTCTATATAATCCTATATTATGTACAATTTACATACACGAGGCGACTAACGGTGTTAGTATAGACTTCTAGCAGTACGGGAGCATGGTCGGGGAGAATCCTAGGATGAGAATCTAGGAAGTCTAGCATGTGGAACTTATTAGCTTATAGGTGTGTGTTATTACACCTAGCATTGGTCGAGTGTAGCGACTTGGGAACTTTTAGACAATTCTTGGGACGATTACGGATAAGTGTGGAAGGTAGTATGTGCATGTACTACCGGAAGCACATGATCCATACGGGGATTCTATAGCCTTAAAATGCATGATTTAGCCTTCATTAATGTTCCTTGTTTGGTTGTGGACTTAGGGTAGATCATTTATTCGACCGTCTATATGATCTTGTTTACGTATCAGTTGCATACACGAGACGACTAACGGTGCGAATTTAGGAAGTCTGTCTTGTGGATATTATGAGCGTGTAGTTGTGTTAGTAAACCTAGCAGTGGTCGAGTGTAGCGACTTGGGAACATTAAAACAGTTATTGGGACGAGTACGAATAGTTGTGGATGGTAGTATGAGCCTGTACTACCTGAAGCACAGGATCCATACAGGGATCTGGAAGAGTCAAAAAGTTACTAGGGAGTTGGTTGGTGGTAGATAGTGTGGTATAGCACCAGGGTTAGTTGTAGCTTGTTTATTTTCCATATCGGTCTTTCGGTTAGGGTTTTCTGAAATTTGGGATATAGTGCCTAAGTTTAAAAAACCTCATAGATGGTCCCCATGGATTTCAATTTATATCATGGTTGGTCCCTCATCTACCTAAAATGAATTGTATAACCTTTTTATTATTTATAATTAATTTATAACGAAAACTATTGAAAAAAAATAAAAGTAAAATAAATAGCCCAGGTGGCCACATCTCTCTCTCTCTCTCTCTCTCTATATATATATATATATATATATATATATATATATATATATATATATATATATATATATATATATATATATATATATATGTAACATACACGTTCTGTTATCGTGTTATGCAATTATTAAAAGTGAATAATATTATGAAATATTTTATAATATTGAGTGTTGAGTTCTAGCAGATAGTTTTTACTAGAAATGAAGTAAAACTATGTTTAGAATCACTCAGAAAATATTGGAAGTCTTATTAGATTCCAATTAAAAGCCAAATAGTGAAATTTAGCGAAATATAAAATTTGAAATAAGTAAAATTTTATTATTTAAAGTTGTAAAGAATCTCGTTAGAAACATTTAGGCGAAAACCTCGTCGAAATCCGAGTTATAACGAATAAGTTATGACCAATCGAAGATCCGTGACAAATCCGGCAAACACTATTTCGCGTAAAAAGTGAGTTTCGATAAACTACTTTTTAGCCTTAGTGATCTAAATGAAAGTTGTAGTACTCGTAAAAATAATAAACTTTCATATAAAGAACATTTGAATCTGACTTTGTATTAGGAAGTTATGATTTTTCTAAGTTTCAGAATAACAGTAGACAGCTAAAAACTCGAAATAAAGATCGAGTGATATTAGTCGAAAAACCTAAATGAGAATTAAAGATCTCGTCAATAGTAGTAAAACGGTAAAAAGACAGACGAAAACGGATGTCGGATGAAGAAGTTATGAATTTTTAACGGATTTATCAGTCCCGATCTGTTAAAAATAATAATATTAAAAATAAACTCAAAATTAGCCGATGAAGTCTAAACGAAAGTTGTAGAATATATTCTCGCCTATGCGTGCATATAAAGAACGTCAAAAACGGAGCTCGTATGCGAAAGTTATGGATTTTAGAAGGTTTGGGTGCAATTTCCGAGGAATCTCGCATAGGCCATGTCACCATCGCTCCATGCGCGCCCCGTGTCCGATCCGTGACTCATCCGAAGCTGGCTCCGCCACGTGTCGCACACCTGTTGCCTTTCGATTGGACCGAACCGTGGACTAGTGCGCGTCCGACGTGCCTCGCACAGGTGCCCGCGTCCGACCTCGCACGCGTCTCTCTCCCTCGCTGCCACATGCCTTCGCTGACTCACCCTTCTCGGCCGACCCTCACAATCTCACCCTATAAATAGGAAGGCTGCGAGCCTTCCCGGGTAAAATGATATTTTTTCCACTTTTTCACCCAAATTCAATATTTTTATTATTTTGACTTCCCCCGAAGCCCCGGTATCATTTTTAAAGCCCGAAATACGTTCCGAAGTGCCCGGAGAGCCCGAGAAATTTATCTTTTCGGTTTGAAGCTCTACCCTCGCAAGGCCCAATTTTCAATAAAGCTCCCGGTTTTCAACGACGAAACTTTATTATTGTAACGAAGTGCTGCACAAATTACTATTTTAACCCCCGTTTATTTCAAGGTGAGTTCAATATATAGGAACAATTGTATGTTATGTGTTATATGTGCTATATGCTTTCCCGTGTTATTAAGTTTTGCTATTTTGATAGCAAAGCTATACCTCTACCCTTGTGGTCAGTGAAAGGACTTAGATTCACAGTAGAATTGGTATGTTATTATTCCGGGTTTATTTTCGCGTGTTATTTTTATTCGCTATTCTAATAGCAAAGAAATACCTTTGACCATGTGATCAGTGAAAGGACTTAGATTCACATTGGTACTGGTATGTAGCCTCTGGCCATGTAGAGCATGTCTCCGTAAGAGAATGACTTCTATTCTATGGCATTGGCAGAAGGTTAAACAGGGCTATAAGCCTGAAATCTACCAAAATGTTAATCAGAAGTTGTATGTCTTCTGTGCCATTTGGGTCAAAGCTTTATTGATGTATATCAAGTATTGAAATCGTTAAGTCTCATTGATCGTAAATCTTTGAATCTAATCTTGAGTTGATATTGAAAGCCTGACATATAATACGCATATGCTATTGTTGTTATCCTTCCTCTTTACTTCTGTCATATTGGTATATATATGGCATAAGATTATATTGTATCTATTATTGAATTCACTAAGCGTTATCGCTTATCCCTCTCAATGTTTAACAATTGCAGGTGATAAGCATCCAATATAGTTTATTACTGCTGGAAGATTTAGAATAGTTAATACTATTTCTTTGTAATTAATGTTCATGTATGTATATGAATAATAGATTCCTAGGTAGTTATGTAAAATATTAAACTTAGTCGGTTTGTATCCAGTCTTTTGTAATCAAACTTTCAATGTAAAATGTTATTTATAGATATGCATGTAGCATGTTTTGAGGAAGTAACTTGGAGTGTTTATGAAAGGGGTTCTTTCAATCATGGTATCAGAGCAATAGTTTAAGTGAACTAAATACCACGGATTGGTATTTAGACTTAAACTGTTGTAAGTTCAATATATGAACTGGATTCATAGTAATTATATGGATACAAACCATAGGAAATACTTAAGTGGGGTATTGGGTAGTGATAAACCCTAGTATTCTAAGATATTAAGTTACTTCAAAATTTTCAGAGAATTAGTTTAAGTGAACTAGGAATTTTGAGAATTTCTAGACTTAAACATGAATTGTTAAGTGAAGATGAGACGATATGTATCTGGTATATTTTAGGTTGAATACCTAAATGGAGACAAGCACTAGAATATTAAGAGGAGATATGCCTTATATTCTAATATGTGCTAAATGATAAATGAATATAGCGTGCCTTCGAGTGCTTATCTATAATTGCTATTATTTGAGAAAGTTTAAGGTCTGTTGCCGACCTTGGTTTAGAAGAGAAGATTTTTTTTATGTTTAGAATTCTAAGAATTTTTGTATTAGAATTTACATGAAACTTTTCGAAGTGATAAAGAGACTTATGATAGTCGACATCAATAAGTTTGTAGATAAACGATCGAGGGATATCGTAAAATAATATTTACCAAGTGAAATCGTAAATAGTGTATTAATACCAATAGAGTGGTGTTGTACATTCAAAGTATAAATTTGATGAAATAATAACATCCTTAAAAGAATGATGTGCATTTGAAACACATTTGGGCGAGATAAATGGGTTGGTACAAATCCATGAAGTTGTTCCACCGCTGTCCAGATTGAAGCAGTGATTGTTTATAGAGTCAGAAGAACCGAAGATGGTGATAAATACTTCGACAGTATTGAAATTAATGTGGTACAAGATTTAGAAGAATTAAATGAAGATCAAAGGAAAGGCTAATGAAGTTTTTCAGACTCAATAGGCCAAGACTTTGTGATGTAGTATGTAGTTTAAGTAGTAACTTTATACAGGATGCTCAGACTTAGTATTTAATAATACTAAGTGATGATTGACTTCTATCACATCCTTATGGAAGTTCCATTGTGTGTTAAGCCGACTTTAACATACATGATTAGGATGGTGAATTAAGTCATTTAGTAATAAAAGGTTAAGTAACTTACTTGTTTAATTAAGGTAGAATGCTTAGTTGAAGAAACAATACACCCATAGTATTGTATGAGAAGAAATGTTGTAGTTAGGAATGACAGAGAACCAAGTTGAAGCTAGTAGAGTTTGCTGAGATGCAGCTATAATGCAGACTTCTTAGGATAGACTCCTATGAAGTAGACTTAAAAGATACAACCATGAGAAGAAGACTTACTCAGATACAAGAATAACGATCTCATGGAAGGATAATGAAATGAACAAATGTGCATGGTGAATTACATAAGTTAGAAGATGATGCAAGTAGTTGAAAACCGTTTGTCTCTACACTGCTAGAGTAAATTTTGGGTGTAGTATGTCTTGCAGAGTAGACACTACCCGAGAAAGAATTTATATGAAGAATTGGAAGTATTAGAATATGCTAGATCGAGCACATGCGTGAGAAGAATCTTAGAAGGCGAGTATAAGTAATCCAAGATATGTTTGATAGAAACGCGAAAACCCTAGTTGAGTCTAGGAGAAATTGTTGTATGTATTTGTTTGAACACATTCATGTGTGATAAGTTGTTTTGTGATTTTGAATGGTAACTTGGAAAACTGCGAGACAATACTTGGGACGAGTATGAGTAGGTGTGAATGGTAGTAGAGGCCTATACTATCGGAAGCACAGGACTCACGCTTGGATCAGGGAAAGTCACAAGGTTACCAAGAAGCTAGTAAATGATTTCGTTTTATTCATGTGTGTCGTTACCTTCGTTTCGGTAATGACTAAGAAGATAATTATCGTTCAAATCTTAATGTCATAAAGAGTGGAGTCCAATTAATATAAATCTACAAAGATAAAGTTAATTGGTTTAGAAAGCCATGTATTGAGTAATCACGAAACTTCAGTCAAGAAGGAGATGGTCGAGATGGTCGATAGAAATATAATGATCTTCATTAAAGAATTGAGCAAACATTAACTAGAAATGTTACCTGTTATGAAGACGATGAAGAATTTAGTTATTCATGGAATGATTACAGTATGAAATCCGTGATTTCGTAATCAATCGGAATATTCTGTCATTTGACAAAACTGATGTGTATACCCAAAAGCACGAGCACGAATTAGAAATAAGTGGTGCTATTCTTTCTGTTCCGAAGCATCCACGTGTTGATCAAACTCTTTTTGTTTTCTCTATTCCATCATCTCGATTTATTCGATCTGCTTCTAATACAAGAGTTTGGTTCGTTATGTGTCTTGTGTGTTATAAAATCCAAGGTCATTAGAATATGACCATTCGAGTTGTTGTTGTAGAAAAAGTAAAGACAATATCTTGGGTTTAGTCTATAAACCAAGAAGGAGCAGGAGTCTGCAATGAGAATTGAGTTTTAACTCAAAGATTAGGATCGAAGGCCCAATAGAGAATGATGAGCGAGTGCAGGTTTGAGCACCACTAGTAATTAAGAAGTTTGAAGAGTTTGACAATCGTTTGGCAAACCAAAAGTTAAATATCGTACATTTTAGATTACCACAGAGGAAGTAAGTTAGGACTCGAATGTTGTGACTAGTAATTTTCTCGTAAATTCTAGATCTGCTCACATCTTATTTGATTCTGATGCCTCAGATTCTTTCGTGCCTTATAAATTCACACATTCTTTTCAAATTCCTTGTTATGCAATTGTCCAATCATTTCATATAGATAACATAGGAAGTATATCATTACTTGCTGATAAAGTCTATAGAGATAGTGTCATAGGAATTGAAGGTTATAATCTTCTTGCTAACCTAATTCCTATCTCTTTGCCCAACTTTGATATTATTCTCGGCATGGATTGGTTATCAAAGAACCACGCAGAACTCTTGTGCTACGAAAAGATGCTCCAATAGAGAAATACGCGCAAGTATACTTGGACGGAATTGTGGCGAGACATGGTGCGCCACTAAAGATTATTTCCGATTGTGATACTCGTTTCACTTCTCACTTTTGGGCGAGTATGCAACGTGAATTGGGATCTCGAGTTGCTCTCAACACAGCTTATCATCCCCAGACAGATGGTCAGACGGAGAGAACGATCCAAACAGTAGAAGATATGCTTCGTGCATGTGTCTTGGAGTTCGGTGGTAACTGGGACAAGTATTTTCTCTTGTCAAATTTTCGTATAATAACAGTTACCACACTTCAATAAAAATGCTACCATATGAAGCACTATATGGGCACAGATGCCGCACTCCATTATGTTGGCGTGATGTAGGCCAGAAAATCCTTGGAAGCTCTGAAATGATTCAAGACACCACTGATAAGAATCAAATTGTACGAGAAAGAATGAAAGCAACCCAGGATCGACAAAAGTCATGTGTAGAAATGGAGGAGACGATCCATAGAATTCCAAGTGGGTGATACTGAAGGTAACCCCATGGAAAAAGTATTATGAAATTTGAGAAGAAAAGGAGATTGAGTCCTAAATTTGTTGGACTTTTCAAAATTATCTAGAGAATTGGTCAACAAGCATATCGCTTGGAATTGCCTGAAGATTTGGCTGATATACATGATATATTTCATGTAAGATATCTACGTAAATGCTTGAGCGTATATGATGAAACGGATCCATTATTCGAGGTGAAACTGGATAATAAGTTAAGTAGAAGAGATCGTAAATGAAAGAACGACTAATCTACGTAATAAAGAAATGAAGTTGGTGCTTGTCAAGTGGAAACACCATCGAGACCCAAATTATACTTGGGGAAAATAAGAATGAAATAAGAGCGAAGTATCCCCATTTGTTTTAATCGTTATGATTTCGGGGACGAAATCCTCAAAAGGAGGAGGTATTTGTAACATACACGTTCTGTTATCGTGTTATGTAATTATTAAAAGTGAATAATATTATGAAATATTTTATAATATTGAGTGTTGAGTTCTAACAGATAGTTTTACTAGAAATGAAGTAAAATTATGTTTAGAATCACTCATAAAATATTGGAAGTCTTATGAGATTCCAATTAAAAGTCAAATAGTGAAATTTAGCGAAAATATAAAATTTGAAATAAGTAAAATTTTATTATTGAAATTTGTAAAGAATCTCGTTAGAAACATTTCGGCGAAAACCTCGTCGAAATCCGAGTTATAACGAAGAAGTTATGACCAATCGAAGATCCGTGACAAATCTGGCAAACACTATTTCGCGTAAAAAGTGAGTTTTCGATAAACTACTTTTTAGCCTTAGTGATCTAAATTAAAGTTGTAGTACTCGTAAAAATAATAAACTTTCATATAAAGAACATTTGAATCTGACTTCGTATGAGGAAGTTATGATTTTTCTAAGTTTCAGAATAGCGGTAGACAACTAAAAACACGAAATAAAGATCGAGCGATATTCAGCCGAAACAACCTAAACGAGAATTGAAGGTCTCGTCAATAGTAGTACAACGGTAAAATGACAGACGAAAACGGATGTTGGATGAAGAAGTTATGAATTTTTAACGGATTTACCAGTCACAGTCTGTTAAAAATAATAATATTAAAAATAAAGTCAAAATTAGCCGACGAAGTCTAAACGAAAGTTGTAGAATATATTCTCGCCTACGCGTGCATATAAAGAACGTCAAAAACGGAGCCCGTATGCGAAAGTTATAGATTTTAGAAGGTTTGGGTGCAATTTCCGAGGAATCTCGCATAGGCCACGTCACCTTCGCTCCATGCGCGCCCCGTGTCCGATCCGTGACTCATCCGAAGCTGGCTCCGCCGCGTGTCGCACACCTGTTGCCTTCCGATTGGACCGAACCGCGGACCAGTGCGCGTCCGACGTGCCTCGCACAGGTGCCCGCGTCCAACCTCGCATGCGTGTCTCTCTCCCTCGCTGCCACCTGCCTTCGCTGACTCACCCTTCTCGGCCGGCCCTCACAATCTCGCCCTATAAATAGGAAGGTTGCGAGCCTTCCCAGGTAAAATGAGATTTTTGCCACTTTTTCACCCAAATTCAATATTTTTATTATTTTGACTTCCCCCGAAGCCCCGCTATCATTTTTAAAGCCCGAAATACGTTCCGAAGTGCCCGAAGAGCCCGAGAAATTTATCTTTTCGGTTTGAAGCTCTACCCTCGCAAGGCCCAATTTTCAATAAATCTCCCGGTTTTCAACGACGAAACTTTATTATTGTAACGAAGTGCTGCAGAAATTACTATTTTAACTCCCGGTTATTTCAAGGTGAGTTCAATATATAGGAACAATTGTATGTTATGTGTTATATGTGCTATATGCTTTCCCGTGTTATTAAGTTTTGCTATTTTGATAGCAAAGCTATACCTGTAACCTTGTGATCAGTGAAAGGACTTAGATTCACAGTGGAATTGGTATGTTATTATCCCGGGTTATTTTCCCGTGTTATTTTTATTCGCTATTCTAATAACAAAGAAATACCTTTGACCATGTGATCAGTGAAAGGACTTAGATTCACATTGGTACTGGTATGTAGCCTCTGGCCATGTAGAGCATGTCTCCGTAATAGAATGACTTCTATTCTATGGCATTGGCAGAAGGTTAGACAGGGCTATAAGCCTGAAATCTACCAAAATGTTAATCAGAAGTTGTATGTCTTCTGTGCCATTTGGGTCAAAGCTTTATTGATGTATATCAAGTATTGAAATCGTTAAGTCTCATTGATCGTAAATCTTTGAATCTAATCTTGAGTTGATATTGAAAGCCTGACATATGATACGCATATGTTATTGTTGTTATCCTTCCTCTTTTCTTCTGTCATATTGGTATATATATTGCATAAGATTATATTGTATCTATTATTGAATTCACTAAGCGTTATCGCTTATCCCTCTCAATGTTTAACAATTGCAGGTGATAAGCATCTAGTATAGTTTATTACTGCTGGAAGATTTAGAATAATTAATACTATTTCTTTGTAATTAATGTTCATGTATGTATATGAATAATAGATTCCTGGGTAGTTATGTAAAATATTAAACTTAGTCGGTTTGTATCTAGTCTTTTGTAATCAAACTTTCAATGTAATATATTATTTATAGATATGCATGTAGCATGTTTTGAGGAAGTAACTTGGAGTGTTTATGAAAGCGGTTCTTTCTATATATATATATATAAATATATATATATATATATATATATATATATATATATATATATATATATATATATATATATATATATATATATATATATATATATATATATATATATATATATATATATATCTAAGATTCACAAGAAGAAAAACCCAAATGCCTCACATCAGAGGAGGTGAAGATAGTTTTCGAGGTTGTAGCTCTGAAATACATGAAAACAACTAGATGCCTCGAAAGTCCGAACATTAAGCAATAGGTGTCGAATATGATTTTTCGGTGAGATAACAAATTACAGATGGGTCTCGATTTGATTTCTGGAGAGAAAAAAAATTACAGGTGGGTGAGTGGGTCTCAAACTCTCGTTTTAAGAATGATGATTTGCCGGTGGGAATCTCAATCATCATATTCATTGTGGAGCTCCATCCGGTGGTGAGCGAAAGAGAAACAAAGGAATGACGAAATCAAAAAACCATAATGATCGAACCCGCTGAAATCGAACCCACACTCTCCACCTATAATGTTAGCTTTACATTGTGAATAACCCATTGAATCATGCTTGGAGACGAAGAAATTTCAGTCTACGATATCGCTTTTGAAGCCCCGACGATTTTTCCTCTTTTCAACCGTGATCTATTGAACTAAGATGAGGTAGATCCTGAAGCTATAAACGGAAACATTGAATCTTGCTCAGCTTCTCTTGCCAAATTGTTTATGAACGAACGAGAATGGGAAGGGGAAGAATCTACGTCTTCGTCATCATCGGAAGCGGACGAATCGGAATGTGAAACTCCGAGAGTGTTTTGTGTATGGAGACCTAAAATGGATATGGGATCATTACCTCTTAAAATGGTGGACATTCCCAAACAAAAACGTGGACATTCCCAAACAAAAATGGAGCTTTTCAAGGGAAATCCAACAACTTATTCAAGTGATTGGTTGTTTCGTGTTGATTATCAAAATAGATTGCCTTTTTAATTTTAGTGAGTGTTTAAGTTACAAGATAGTTGAAGAATGAGGGAGTGAGTGTTTTTTCTTTAATAATGTAATGATGTGTTGAGAGAGAGAGAGAGAGAGAGAGAGAGAGAGAGAGAGAGAGAGAGAGAGAGAGAGAGAGAGAGAGAGAGAGAGATGTGGGCCCCACTATTTATCGTCTTTTAAAAAAAGGTTTAGTTAAAAAATATATAAAAAGAAATGAAAATGATAAATAAGTCTTTTTAGGTGGGTACTGACCAACCATGATAGAAATTAAAAACCACAAGGATCTTCTATGAAGTTTTTTAAAGTTATGGATTATATCTTATATGTCCAAAAACCACATAAACTATTTATGAGGTATAGAGTAAAATATGAATGGGAGAGGGAGAAATATAAACTATGTATGAGGTAGAGAGTAAAATGTGAAGGGAGGTAGAGAGTAAAATGTGAAGGGGGGAGGGAGATCGACGTTTTATTTTAGGTGGGGCATGCTACATGCTTTTCTTCTAGATTATAAATGATTAGAAAACAATAAAATGAATAAGAAAATTAAATAAGTGTTTTGTCCATTTTTAAAATTAAATATTAATGACATTAAATATTGAAGGTATTATAGTCATTTCCTATGTTGACATATGAGAGACAATAATGATTTGCACATTTTAAATCTATGGGTTATAAGTGGGTTGAGGAATGTACTTATCTAATTTGGTTTATGAGAGATAGGGAAGGAGATTGAAAGTGGATCATAAAGAATGACTAATTTTATATGTATTCTTAATTGTTTTGTGTATCCCAGTATGAATAGGTAAGTGAATGTGTACTCTATGATTTAACAATTTCTGTAAGTGAGGGATACATATAATAATGACATTAAATATTAAAGGTATTATAATCATTTCCTATCTTGACATATGAGAGACAACAATGATTTGCATATTTTAAATCTATGGGTTATAAGTGGGTTGAGGAATGTACTTCTCTAATTTGGTTTATGAGAGATAGGGAAGGAGATTGAAAGTGGATCATAAAGAATGACTAATTTTATATGTATTCTTAATTGTTTCGTGTATCCCAATATGAATATGTGAGTGAATGTGTACTCTATGATTTAACAATTTCTGTAAGTGAGAGATACATATAATAACAATCTTAAAAACCGGTTGAGAAATTTCTTTTATTTTGAATCGAAAATATTTAAATAAATATTAAAAAATAAAAGAAACACATTAAAAGGGGCAAAATAGTTTTTAAGATTTTGACAACTAAATCCACATTAAAAAAAATCCTATTTTGAACCAAATTTAGGTTTTAGTTTTTAAAAAACATTAACAGTTAACTGTTAACTTAGATAACACAGTTTCAAATAAATATCAAATAGAAAACTTTTTTTTTTCCAAAAATACAAACATTAACTTTAATTAGGGATCTACATGCAATTTATTCAAAACAAAAACAAAATAATTGTAGAAATTTTTTATTTTTTTTTACCTCTTATGGTTCAAAATCATTTTTTTTTTCAATGGCTTATAGTAGACTTCTAAGCATGTTACCTTTGTCTCAAATGAATTTGTTGGTACCGAACTACCAACATAATATGATTCATTTGCATAGTATTTATTGTTCACTGTTTAAAATAAATGCTAAACGATAAAAGTAGAAAACAGTTAAAAGATACAAATAAGTTTGAATGGTGAAGAAGAAAATAATAATTAATTTAAAAAATGGACAAAACACTTATTTATGCAATGGAAACTAAGTTTCAATGGTGAAGAAGAAAATAATATTCTTTTATCAATTATACAGTTAAGTTTTGTTTCTTTAACAATTGGAATTATAGAAAAAAATAGTAAGAATTTGAAAAATAAACAATTATAAATTTTGGATTTTTAACCAAACAACTCAATTAATTTTATGTTTAAAATTTATAGGCACTAACCAAAGGGCTTCTAGCCTAGCGGTATCTGGTGTTGCCCTCATTCCTTGAGGTTGAGGTTCAAGTCTCGTCGTGGACATAAGTGGATTTAAGGAGTAGTTTAAGAGTAGGTTCGATTTGCCGTTTCAAAAAAAATAAAATAAAACATAATGCTATCAAACAAATATATTTTCCTTGCTTCTCATCCCTAAAAACCTCTTCGTTTCTGAAATTCTGTATCACCCAAATAGTAATCAAAACTATAATTTCCAATCAAGATTTTTGAACTGAGGACAACTTCACCGTATCAATTCAACTATTCAAGTAAACCATTATCCCAGTGTAGAAATAGTAGAACCTGAAAGCCCCACCAAAGACTGAATCGAAATCAAAATTTTAAAGAAAAATGTAACATTAATACATAGAAATTTCAAACCAAAAGTGAATTGGACTGTTTGTGTACAAAACCCAATCTTGCATATGATAAAAATATTGCAAAAAAACTAAAACATGGCTTAAAAAATTGATAAAAAAAATGATTTTGTTGCATCCATTTTAGAAAAAAAAAAATTGTAACATTCTTGCATTACTGAATGATTAGCCGAAAAACAAATAGCCATTATATATAAGCAATTGAACATTGAACATTAGTGCATTAAGATTTCAAATGTTTTAGTTTAGTGGTAACTTTTTGACTGTCCTACTTCGATCCTTACACTTTAAAATGTTATCTGTCACGCCTAGTTGCTCAAACACCTACTAATCCTATTTCTAAATCTATATTTTTTTTATCGTTAGACTTGAACTTTAGATCATTTGAGGGATATACACATTTTCAATACACCTCACCTGATACAATTTAGCTACAAGCCTTTTTGGGCGCTGGTTAACTATCCCTAATCCTTAATTGCTTATATCCTATTAGATTTTTCTACTTAAGTCTCAAATTGTTTCTCGTAACCAAAATTTCAAAAAAACAACTACATGGCAAACCATGTCCTCAATGATTCATAACTTATACATTCACCCCCTAAATAATGAACACTAAAATGGTTTCCTTTTAAACCTGTCGGTCGGGCTTTATCTTTATTTGCGTTTTAGTCCAACAGTAACTAAACAAAAATAAATTGTAATTTATCTTTATTTGCGTTTTAGTCCAACAGTAACTAAACAAAAATAAATTGTAATTTTTCTAATTGATTTTTTTTTTGTCAGAGTGCGACATGTAATGTTGGTGGTGCTTCGTACCATTGATTGAATATCCTTACCGACAACAATGAAGGAGAAGATTAGAAAGATGATGCAAAGACAGGACGATGGAACACCATTAATAAGAGGGAGACGGAGTGAAAGAGATAGAATGAGACTATGAGAGCTCCATTAATGTCGAAGCGCAAAAACTTATCCAGGATTATACACCTTAAATTATCAAAAAAAAATTATTATGATTACTTTGTATCGTTAACATTTAGTCATAACATTGAGAATTTACAATTTGAGCATTAGAATCATCATTTGCATTCACAGCAGCTACATGATTGGAACGATTCTTTGTCTTATAACCAGAACTATTGGACTTATATCCAGGAGGATACCCATGTAGCTTATAGCATTTATCAACTGTATGACCTTGAAAATTACAATGAGTACAATATGGTCTGTCCCTGTTAGATGACTTGTAATTTGTTTGAGGTTTTCTTGTTGAATTGACAGATTGATTAGAAACTTTAGCCATAAAAGCCATTGAATGTTGAACATCAGTGGAAGCATTCGTAATGGACTTTTGTTTTTCCTCTTGTGAAATTAAAGAAAAAGCCAATTAATAGAAGGTAAAGGATACATGAGAAGAATCTGACCACGAGATTGAGAGAATGATTCATTTAATCCCATGAGGAAATTCATAATGTGCTCTGATTTGAAATATTCCTCGATTTCTTGTACTCCATTACATTCACACTTATTACAAGTGCAATGTGGGCGAAAATTGACAAGCTCTTCAGTCAAGGATTTTAGCTTGGTGAAATAAACACCAACAGAGTCTTGGTTTTGCTTCAGATTGACAATTTCTCTGCGGATCTGAAAAATCCGAGGACCGTTACTTTGTTGAAATCGATCCTGTAGATCCTTCCATATGTCATAGGCAGTTTCTGTAAACATAATACTCGCTGAAATTTCTTTTGATACAGAATTTAAGATCCATGAAATCACCAATTTGTTGTTGCGCATCCAAGCATTGTAATTAACTTGATCCGACAAACTTGGTTTAGGAAGTGTTCCATCAATGAATCCAGTTTTATTTTTCACAGAAAGAGCTATTTGCATAGCTTGACTCCAGGAATTGTAATTATCACCGGTGAGAGGTTGCGAAACGAGAATAAAACCAGGACTGTCTGAATAATGGAGATAATAAGGATGCATGCGATCATCAATTGGAGCAATCATAGATCCAGAAGAATTTGATTGAGATGAAAGATTAGTTGACATCTTTGAACAATCGAATAACACGATCAGAAAAAAATGAACGAAAAATAGTAGATTGGAGCAACGAAGAAGATGGACAGGATCATAAAGTGATCGGAAAATTAAACGGAAGCTTGAGCATTGCGCTCTGATACCATATTACAAAGATAATATTGAACCATTAACGAAAATCTGTTATTGATTCATTACGATTTACAATGAACTAATCTAACCTTTATACAATGGATACTAACAACTCTAACAGCTAATCTAACTGATTAAAGATAAAATACAACATCGACCCTCAACTTCTTTTATTTACAATATAACCCCTAATATATTTTAAAAGATTCTTGTTACATTTCAATTTTTTAGTGTCGAGAAAAAACATGAGAAAAAAAGAGAAAAAAGCAAAAAGAATATGGAAATTTGTTCACAAATTCTTCGGTTTCAGGATAAGAGAAGAAAATGACAAGTTTGCTAGCGTATATTATTTATATATTGTGTATTGTTGTGTATCTCGGCTAATATTTGTTCCGTTTTGTATAGCTCTTTTATACAAATATATATTGAATAAATTACACGAACAGTCCCTATGGTTTGTGGTAATTTATGTATTTGGTCCCTAGATTTATTTTTTTGTTACTTGGATCGTCCCTTTGGTTTGGTTTTGTTGTGTTGTTGGTCCCTGAACGACTTAGGGTTTGTTTGATATTAGGCTGACTGGTCAGTCAACAATTTTAGCTGACTCGGACCAGTCAACTCGTTTGCTAAACCCAAAAATCGTCTGATTCTGTCCATGTATTAGATTCGATCAGTGAAATACCACTGATTCGGTCCTTGAAGAAAATAAAGTTGACTGAGACAAATACCTCGTTGCCTTTTCTCTCTTTCTCACGTCGACAACCCTTCCTCTCATTCCTCCTTCCTGCTTCCACATAACTACTTCAAGATATTCATCTTGCCAGAAAGGTTCACCGCCTTCGCATCAAGCGCAGCCGCCAACCTCCGCCTAGCCGGCGCCGGTAAGTTCTGAAATCATTTTTCAAAAATTGGTGAAGATTGGATGATGCTTTGGTGAAGATTGGATGATTGATGTTTTTAGTCGATTCATGGAATCTTCCTCTTTAATTGATTCATGAAATAGTTTTAGTTGTACATTGAGAAGAATACACTTGAGAATTACATTTGCTTTTACATCTCCTTTAATCAATGATGTTTTGTTCTGCTCAAAGCTCATTAGTGGTTCATTGCATTGTTTCTGTTACAATTTCTATTCACCCTTGCCCCATTTAATATATCTGATCTGGCTTCTCAAGTTAGTGTTTCATAACTTTGAAATTGTTCCCGCAGTTTGTTTAATGGTGTAGCTGGTGGTTTGTTCCTTCCAAATGTCTCCAATGTGTTTGCTTTCTTCTCCTAGTACCTTCAAAGCTCATGAGTTTTATTGGTCTTCTGAGGGGTTATAGTTATCTTTCTTATCCTGGGTTGTTGCATACTTGTTAGTGTTATCTTTATTTTCAATTATTGTGTAGTTGTGTTTGTAGTTATTTTTTCCTTATTTCCATGTTTTTTTAATCTACATTTTATCCAGCAAAACTGGTTTTCTTTTAATAAAATTTCTTGTTGTTCAAAATAAAATTATATACAAGTTGTACCTCACTTTTGTTGTATATATACAAGTTGTACCTCACGTTGAAAAGTAATCAAAGAAACAACAAGTATGTAAGAATTTAAACAACTGAAACAATAAGCCTTAAAATTTGATACAATAAATCAACAACTAAAGAAAGAAATCATTCAAACAATATACAATCACCACGCACCAATTATCAGTAGATACAACCAATAACATTAAGTGATTAATCTAAAGATGGAATTGTGATGCAAAAAGGCTATTAAAGATGGAATTATGGAGCAAATGGTCTGATGGTTTTATTATTTAGGTTGTTGTAAAGAAATTGGTGGAAAAGCTATTAAAAATGCAATGTACCTTTTTTCATACATGCATTACATAGCAATGTACTTTAGTTTGTTGGTTAGTTTCTTTTTAAAACCTACACTAAATGGAAATCTCCTTTTTTAGTTCTTTTGTCATACCATTAAAAAAATATATAGAAGGGTAAAATGATAATTTTTAACAGTCAGCGTAGCCTGTCAGACGCATAATCAAACAACATGGTTTCAGTCGGATGTAGATTCAATCAGACTTCAGATTCAATCAGACTTCAGATTCAATCAGACTTCAGATCCAGTTAGGTCTAGTCAGATCTTACTCAGTCAGCAGCTATCAAACATCAAACAACCACTTAAAATGACTAATGTACTCTTATCTATTATTTTAATTGTTCTATTTATTATTAAAAAAAATTCTAAAATAAATTATTTAATAGATGTGGGTCCTTCCCACCTACCCACCTGTACCCCTTGTCCTTTCCATCCCTCCCTGTTGACAGATGTGATGATTCCCCACCCCTTCACCTCCGACGACCACCACCGTTCGACTCTTTCATGACCACTAGGAACCAAACCATATGCAAATCCTTAAACTAAAACCAAACTCAACAAAAAATAAACCTAAAAAACACCATTTTTATTCATTATTAACTCTGATGAATTAAAATGTCCATTTATAAATCGTGCTACTCTGACTCCACCTCCGGATTATTTCCAACCTCTTATTTCATGTCACATTTTATGATTTTGAATTACGAAAAAAAACACAAATATCATCAAATAAAGGGTTTAATGGTGTACAATCAACAACCATTTACCTAAGTGTAACTTAGAAATGATGGAACCTACAAATCAACTACCATAATTAATCTGTTCAATAAATAGATAAGGAGAGGTAAAGAAAGAGACTGATGGAACCTACAATTTAATCGGGTTCGTAGGCTGGTAAACTATTGAGTATTGAAATCAGGTGAGCGAACTTTTTTTTAGTGTGCATCCTTGATTACTAAGCTTGATACTTCAAAAACACACCAAATCTTGATTAAATCTTCAAAACTTGTTCAAGATTGATCATGTAGGTGAAAATATTCCATAGTGATGGTGAGGAACTGAAATTATGCAGAAAATATACCAAATTCGTGTTTTAATGGGTAAAAACCCGAGTTGGGTCGGGTTTGACCCGGTTTGGGGACCCGTTTTACCCCTAAACACTAAAAATTGCATAACTTTTCGCTCAGAACTCCGTTTTCGATGAGGTTTTCGCTTATACGTTTCTAACGAGATAATTTATAACTTCCAATAAAAATATACCTGAAAAGATCTTCCAATAAAAGCAGTTTTACATATCTCCAACTTAGACGTTATACTTTCATTAATCCCGATAGTTGACTTTTTGATCGAAATCACATAAGACTTCCCCATCACTTCCAATACCTTCCAGATGATTCTAAACTTAGTTTTAATTCAAATATTATAAAACTATTTTGTTAGAACTCAACGCTCAAAACCATATCGAAAAATGGTGTTTTTAACACACATAATTCTATTTTACTATAACTACCTACTTTAAATGTTTAAAACCACATAATATCTAATAATATTCATTTTTAAACTAACAAGCATATGAAACATGATAATTGAACAAGGTTAGTAAAGTGTATGTTATAGTTTGCACCCTATTTAAACCTTATGATAGCCTCATTTGGTCATGTTTAGCCTACCTCCACCTTCTTTTGTCCAGAAATCGAAACCGTAGTGTCTTTTTGTGTGTTTTGAGCCTTAAAGAGTGTTTGTTGGTGGTTTGTGAAGGAGAAGAAGAATAGGACCTTTTAAAGTAGTGTCTTGAGCTTGAAGATTCGGGGATAGCTCATCATTTGCAAGCTTTTTAAGGTAAAAAGCTCACATCTTGATGATCCTTGATGCTAGATCTAGCTATGTTGTTATTTTATGCTTTTTGAGTCCTTGGAGTGGTTGGTGAGCTTCTTGACTCACTCTAGAAGTTTTGTGTTAGATCTAGGCTTTTTTTGGTCCCCTTATTCATAAAAATGCAAGCTTTATGGTGTATCTTGGACCATGCATGTGTTAAGACCTTTGATAAGCTCTTTTTGATCTCTTGAGCCCCATTAAGCCATGCATGTGTGTAAAGTTGCTAACTTTACGTGATTAGTGATCTTATAGAATCAGATCTAAGAGTTTGGATTGAATTCTCAATGGATTAAGTGCTTAATGAAGTGGGGTGGTCAACTGGGGAGTACGTTAGGCGTACCAAGCTGATATGCTGCGCATACTAACCCCAGAGGGTGTACGCTAAGAGTACGAGCTGAGTACACCCCGCGTACTCAGCATGTGGGCTTCAGATTTTAGGCTTCTCAGTTTTTAACCCATGTTTGGACATTAGGAGATTAGGGTCTTGTTGGGCCATCAGATTTCTATTTTTGGGCTGATATCATTATGTTGGGTTCTTTTGGTTGAAGGCCAACAAAGCGATTTGGGCCCAACTTGGAAGATTGGGCCATAATTGGGCCGTGGGTGTCAGTTTTTGGAATTGGGCCTTTTTGAGTAATTGGTTTGGGCCTTGGCCTTGGGTCAAGTTACGTAAAGGGTAAGATGGCCTTTTACCCTAGTTTAGACTCTTAGTTATGGGTCAGGATCCAATTATTTATGGGATGTTATTTTATAATGATAGCGTAGGGATTTTCGGACCAGCAGCCAGAGATTTATCTGTGAGATTCGGCTGACTTAGGTGAGTTTCCTCACTGTGTTTAGCGGGTTGAAGGCACCAATGCGGGCCCATGGTTTATTTTGTTAGGATGCTAGACGTCTGCGTGACTCTTGCATGTGTTATGTGTTGGTATGCTTACCGGGCAATGCCTGATGCTGGGCGAGGTCCGATGACTGTATTGTATGCTATTGTCTTTGTGATTATTGCATGTGGTCTTATGATTATATGTTTATATGTTTATATGTTTACCGGGCAGGGCCCGATGCCAGTCGGAGCTAGATGACTGACAGATCTGTATAGCGAGCGGGGCCCGATGACTGGTAGGGCTCATTATGTGTTTATTATGTATGATATGTGGTATTTTGGGGAACTCACTAAGCTTTGTGCTTACAATTTTCAATTTATGTTTCAGGTACTTCCGGTTCGAAAGGGAAGAGCCCGGGATGATTGCAGAGCAGACACCACCTCATTTTGCATTTTGTGATTTACTCTAATATTTTTTGATATATAGTTACACTTTGTTCCACTTTGGTTTGTGATGATGTTTTGGATTACAGTTTTATCAATTTAAAAATGAAATTTTTTGTTTTAAATTTTTGGGACGTTATACTCGAAATGTGGAAAGAAGATATATCAGCCCATATTTCAACTTAAAGTTCTGGGCTTCCGGAAAAGTAATGCAGATGGGTTGCTGATTAACTTCTTCGGTGGCCTACTCTCTGAGAGTATTTTTTGCTTCGCCTCCACTCATGGATGATTCTTCGGATTCACTTTTTGAAGAGTCTGTGGTTTCAGATTTAACTGAGGGTGGGGTACTTTCAGAAAAAAAACAGATCTGGTTCGTTCCACAATCGACTGCCTTGTGCTGTGGAGATTTCTGGTGGTAGGGAGGATGATGAACCAAGGAAACCATCTGATTGTTTTCTCTTTATTGCTTATTTCTTCAGTTTCCTTGCAGTTCTCTCGATTTCTAGATCAAAAGCTATAGGTGTACCTGAACGAAAAATCATGGGCATAAAACTATTACAAAGGACTGTGTTCCCGACAACGACGCTAATTTGTTAACATGCTGTCGCGCACGTATTAAGCAAATAATATCTTCACTACTAGTTGCACTAAAAATATAGCATAGAGAAGAAGGTTGAATCCTCAGGGACACAGCCTGAAAGTCAAGGCATTTTTGCATCAGGTACATTCTAGTCAAAACAGAAATTAATAAGAATGGGGGGGTGAATTAAACTAAAAACTAAAAAAAATGAAGTGGTATTAAATTAAATGAAAATTAATAATTAAAACGATTTTAGTTCTGTTATGACTTTCCTAATCATGCAATCAGTTCAGATCTGGTTATTCAGAATGCGTTCTATCTAAGCTGATACTGAAAAAACTAACAAGCTCTAATATAATCTCTTTTACCAAAATTCGTTAACCAAAACAAAGCTCTTTGAATTAACCCTAGCTTTTTACTGTTCAATTAAACAAGTTCTTAATTAAATTAGAAAAGCAGCTTTATGATTTGTGTAAAATTCCCAACAATACCCAATACTTCTCATAAGCTCGGAAACGAAAAGATATGAAATTTCAGTTTATATCAGAGTTAAATCTCTAACACGGAACCAATCCGATACTTGTTACTTATTACCAGTTGACAAGAACAATTACGGATTCTATTAACTGATTACTGGAATGACAAAACCCTAGCTAGGTGATCAGACTAACAAAAATTAAAAATCAAACATTCATTAAGTTCAAAACTGGAAAATTTAGATAGAAACATAAAAAGAAAACCAGATCTGAAAACTAATCACACGAAAAGTACTAGTCTATGCAGAATTGAAAACTACGGTTTTAGCCAGACATGGACAAAACGAAACTAAACTAGTAGAAAGAAACATTTACTAATAAATATTCTAAACTAAACGAATGATATGATTCGCGGTCTTCAGATCATCAAAAGTCATTGAAAGGTATCAGAAATCGTCTTTAGAAGGGTATTATGTCGTCTGGAATCGTCTATGGGATCGACTTAGAGGGTATGTGGTATTTATATAACAGTCTGGGCATCAAATAAGGGTTCTGGCAGTAAGCATGGCCTATGCTTGGGGGGGAGGGGGGGTAGGCACACCCGTGCCAGGTCATCGCAACTTTAAAATCCAAAATAAATCAGAAAAACTCAAATTTTGGGGAAGCACGGCACGTGCTTGGGTGGCACGGCCCGTGCTTGGGCTTCGTAGGTTTAAATATTGTTAGGGTGCAAAGTCATGCTTTGATACTTCTAGTAGCTTACCCTTTTGTTTGTGTGTAATGAGTTGTCTTTCCTATAAATAGGAAGTGAGTGACACTCATTTATGTAAGAACTTGTGAGAGATTAGTCTAGGGAGATAAAAATTGCATGACCCACTTTGTAATACTTTCTAGACTAATGAGAGCTTAAAACGAAATTATTTACATCCTTGTGTTCTTCGTGTTCATCATTCTTGCATGATTCATTAAATCATTTCATATTCCGCATTCGTCATCATAGATATCATCACTACAATTGGTATCAGAGCGGGTGTTCTTGAAGTTCTCAAGAATTGATCCATGATGACATTTTTGATTTGGTGATTCTTCACTGCTATTTGATCTTCTTGTTTAGAGAGATTTTGGATTCTAGAAATCGAATTGTTCCTAGATTTGATTCATAATTTGATTTTCTTCACTAGAATTCGAGTGATTTTTGCTTCCTCTCACTAGAAACCCATTCAAAATCACTTTCTCTCTCTAGAAAAACACAAGTTCTTATCAATTGATCAAATATGGTGTACTTATGTTATGATTCTTGGATTGTGATCATTGAAGATGTCAAATACAAAGTCAATGAAAATCTGTTCTATGGATTATTGTTGAAATGTGGGTTGACTTCATGGGATACTTTGGTTTCTTATGGAGGATTGAAAGATGATCAAGGAAAGTTGATATTTCAACCTCTTAATACGATTGAATGTTTGATTCCAATTTCCATGAATATGTTATCTTGAAGCGCTAATCAAAAGGAAGGAAAAGAAAGAAAATTATTCGATAAGAAATATGTTTCTCTTATTGAAGACCCAAATGATCTTCATGTTCTTAAGTTTGTTGAATTTTAAGAAATGGGAATCCAATGTGATTTTGATGAAGATGTGAAAGTTTTTCGCTCGATTCGAGTTCAAACCGATGATATTTTGTGTTCTTGTGATTCGTTTGAAGGAATGATTCCTTATCGAAAGCCATTAATCCAAGAAATTCAAAAATATCAAACTTCAAAAGATTTGATTCAAACTTGCAAACTTGAAGTTGTCAAGAATGAAGTTGTTCTTGAATTTAATTCATCAAGACCCAAGAAGATCAAGAAGAAGAAGAAGATCAAAACCAAGATGATTTGGTTACCCAAGGATAGATAATCAAATTTGGTTGTGGAATCAAATTCCAAATCCAAAATCATTGAAGATCGAATTCAACATGATGATAGAGCTTGTTCTTGGAGAACCGGTTTGTACAACACGCATCATGATTGGTACAATGTTCAATTTGGTGATTTTCTTATTCCAACAAAAGAACCAAGATCATCAATGATTGATTTGTGTGTTGCAAACGGAAAAAGAATCGTCTAGAAGATTTCTCACGTTCTCAAGTCGATTCCAAAAAATTCATGTTGAGATCGAAGATGAACAATCAAGGTTTTTCTCAAAACTCGAATTTAATCACTACTTTTTATCGAGTGTTTCGTTTTTCATTTTTGATCGGTTTGTCTCATTGGATCTATTTGTTTTCAAATCTCATTCTTGATCCAATTATTTTCTGTTTAGATCAATCCAAAAATCAAAATCATATTCTCACAATTTTTCTTAGTTTCAAAATCATTTTTTTGTTTTTGGCAAATATTTCAAAGTTTCACTATTCATTCACTATTCATCCAAGCCCAGTCGTTTTTTATTTAACCCAAAATCAAAATTAAACTCTTTTGAAATGCATTGTTCATCAATCCATTCTATTGAGCCCAAATCTCAAATCTTCGTTACTGTTTAATAAAACTAAATCTTAAGCCCAATTCGCTTACACATATCTGATAATTGAGTTATTGTTATGAGAATTATTGACAAATTGATGAAGAACAGTCAACCTAAAAGTAAAAATCGATGGTTTACTCTCTATTCAAACTCGATATGTGAAAGAACTTTTGGAGTCGAAATCGATGTTTTGTTGTGTTAAAATCAACCTAATGTTGTTCTTTTCCTCGAATCAAGTTGAAAGTAGTCTTGGAGTCGAAAGGAGTCAGTTTTCGATGTGGTATGGAAACGATTTCAAAATCGTTTGTGTTCTTGAGTTCGTTGGAAGTCAATTTTTGATGATATTGTTGGAAATCGATTTTGATTTTGGAATGTTCATATGAGATCATTAGTTCGAATCAAGAGAAGCTTGAATCGAAATGTGTTTTGGATTGGAGTCGAATCCAAAGTATTTTGAGTCGAAAATCAGTGTGTTTGTGTATTGGGAAAATATTGGAGTCGAATGATTTTGCTTAGCATTGAAATAGATTTTGAATTGGTGATAGGTGTTGAATCTAAGTCGAACAAGGATATTGGAGTAGTTCGATTGGTATTTTCTGATTTCGACTGATATGGAGTATTTGAATCGAACACATTTGATTGACATCGAATTTGATTTCGATTTGTTCAATTTTGGATTGAGATGCTCGAATCGAGAGGAGTCGATTTCAATTTATAGGTTGGAGTCGACATTGTGAATTTGTGTTGGAGGTCGAATGCTTTCACAGTCTCGTGCTGGATATCGTTCGGAGGGAAGAAGGAATTTTGGGAACGAGATGATCTGGGGACGAAGACATCGAAAGTTGGATTAGAAATAGAGAGTCGAATTAGACATTGAGTTTCGAAGGTCTATTGGGTTGAAGAGATATCGAGGCTGCTCAATTTGATAGTCGAATACCTGGAGGTCGAGAGTTCCTCACTTGGAGTCAAATGTATTTCGACTGATGTTGGTTGAATGGTTATGTTGACATCAAAGGTTTGGGTTGCATACTCGAAACTCGACACTCGACACTCGATGTCACTCGACGAGATTAATGGGATCGAACATCTTGAGGTAGAGGGTCCTTTACATGGTATCGAGGTCGAGGGTCCTTACATGGCATCAATGTCGAGGGTCCTTTACATGGAGGTTGGCGGTTTGGGGTTAGAGATCGAAGGTTCAAAATGGGTAATTGAGTCAGAGATGTTGATGGTACATTCACATTTGAGACCTTCGATGTGTAAGTTCTGATTGTTCGCATCTGGTGATTTGGGGAAGAAAACAATCATTTTCAGTTTACACCCCAGGACTTTCTAATAAGTGGAAAAAGTTACCCATATTCGAAATGGAGATAAAAACTTGTGAAGAATGAAGAATTTTCATTTCGCATCCTTGAATTTTCAGCAACTTGGCAGAATTTACCTAGTTTCGCAATTGGGCTAAAAATTCTGAGAAATGGGAAAATTTACGTATTGAGTCCCTGCAATTAATGCTAATTGACACTTTATGCACAGTTTCGCAATTGAGGTAAAGTTTCCCATAAGAGGCTATTTTGGCGCAACGGGTCCCTGCAGAATTCTGATCTTGATAGTTTTTACCCAGATTTTCGAAATTCTTGCAAGTCTCACCTAAAAGTCGAAAATTTTCTCAAAAATTAGAAAATTTTCATGACTTTTTCGTGATTGTTTTTCAAGCAAGTTTTTCGTGGTTTCATTTTTGGCACACATCGAGGGAGAGATTTGTGAAGTTTATTCCTTGGGCGCTTCTCAACCTTAGTGGGTTTTATAATCACTTGTTGATTATAAAAAGGGGGAGAATGAAGAAATTGTATTCGAAGCTTCTCGAGTATTCATTTGTGGATTTGAAGACCAGTGTTACTTCGAGAGGGAGTTGGTCTTGATCACGCGAGCTCGTTTGGAAACTGAAGTCGGGACATCCAAACCTAACTTTGAGGGGGAGAATGTTAGGGTGCAAAGTCATGCTTGGATGTTTCTAGTAGCTTACCCTTTTGTTTAGGAAGTGAGTGACATTCATTTATGTTAGAACTTGTGAGAGATTAATCTAGAGAGATAAAAATTGCATGACCCACTTTGTAATACTGTCTAGACTAATGAGAGCTTAAAACAAGATTATTTACATCCTTGTGTTCTTCGTGTTCAACATTCTTGCATGATTCACTAAATCCTTTCATATTTCGCATTCGTCATCATAGATAGGATCACTACAAATACCCAAAATAATGGCTTCTAGAGGTAGGTACGGCCCGTGCTTCAGGGCCGAAATTTTCAAATGCCTCAAAAAAAATAAAAAAATCCTCCGGTTATGTTTCGTAAGTCAAGATTGACCGGTTTTCGGTGAGATATAACCCATATTTGGTCCTTTTTTAGCATTTTGGCTCCAGATAAGCTCCAGATATGTTCCAGATGTGCTCCAAAGACTTTCAAACTCCCGCTCCACTTCAAATTACCTAAAAATAAACACCAAAAAATGAGCAATATGAGAATTCTTACAAAATACATGGGTTGAACGTTATTTAAACTAATACACATGAAAAAACATAAAAAATTATGCAAAAAGCAAATAAAAACTACCCTAAAAGATGCATATAATATCATCTATCAGTGCTTCAGCATGGTGATGACACATGGTGGAGCAGGAGTTTCAGGATCTAGTTCTGGTTCAGGCACTAGCATCGAACCAATTGACGAGGGGCTACGCAAGTTCATCGCATCTGAGATTACACGAGGTATCCTTGAGGCGACCCCGGTTATGTTTGGGACGATCAAAAAGGGGATCATTGAGATGATGGATGAGCGCTTTTAGGCCTTTAGATTCGAGATGTTTGTTAGGAAGTACGGAGCCTGCACCTTCATGTTTAAGGATTCCAGAGGGTGTGGGACACTAGAGTTCTTTAGGGTGAAGGACCCCATTTCCGCCAGCTGGTGGGTAGCAGACATGGAGTGCGCCCAGATAACGAGCTTCTGCCCCAAGGGGTCGAAAGTGGGCTTTGTTGCAGGATGTTTGAGGGAGCAAGCCCGAGATTGGTGGGAGGAAGTTGGATGTGCATTGGGAGCATGAGCCATTGAGGCCATGACCTAGCCTGACTTTGTGACTCGATTTCGAGCGGAGTTTGCACCGGCGGTTGAGGTTTAATAGTTGGCTAGGGAGTTCCAGGACCTACTCTAGACGACCGAGACTGTGGCGGAGATCACCGCCAAGTTTCGGGAGAGAGCCTTATTGGTACCCTAATATGGCGTGGACGAGGAGATGAAGAAGACTCGGTACCATGACATGCTAAGAGCGGACATCAGGGAGTTTGTTAGTTTTTCCTCTTGTCGAACATTGGAGGACATGATAGCTAGAGCCCGAGAGCGGGAAATTGATATGGTGCACCTCGGGAAGAGGAAGGTGGAGCAGGTGTAGACATTTGGGTTTTGGCTCTTCAAAGTTGTTCAGCCCATCGATTGACTCCATACCAAAGACTCGCTCATCAATTTCTGTTTGAAGAGTATCTTTGTTCCCTACATCCTTCTCGACAACCAAGGTAGAAGAAGATGAAAACATATGAGAAGCAACAGAAAATAAGAACTTGTCTTTATCATGAGGAACCATCAGTCCATTTTTCCTTATAACTTCGTTTATTTTTCATATGCTAGCCTCTCTTGACTTTGCATTCTCAAATCATATGAGATAGTAAAAATATTCCATCCATAGTAAGTAGCTCACGATGAACAATAATAACAAGGTTCTTAAGTAAACCAAGGGATCAGCGTGAATTATTAGAGATCATCAGTGAAGATGACACTGAAGCCATGGTTGTTGAACATCGGTGGTAACAATCACGTGACTTTTGCAGAACAAGTTGTTGATATTCAGACTTATAGTGAAGTTACTAAATTTCCCCTGAACATATTCATCAATACATGTAGTATAATGACCAAAATGCCCCTTGGCATGGAACACACGAAAACTCTTGCTTTTCTGAAAAGACACTAATAAGAATGAAGTTGGTGGAGTTCTGTGAAGATGTTTGACCTTTCCTTTCAAGTAAATACAACAAAACTTTCTTTCATCAGTTTTAATTCAGCCCTTGACAGTGATAATACAGGTTGTCTTGACTGTTCCCTTGACGAGACCAATTCTTGTTCATTGAAGTTCATATCAAGATAATCAATGACATCGGTTGAAATCCCAAGCACCTCCACAAATCAAACCTACTGCACACTTTTATGTTGTTCATTGCTTTTAAACCTCGTCACCAAATACTATCTTTTCTTGACAATATCTTTTGACAGTTTAATTACTAACTCTCTTCTGTAACAAAAGACAAATGATGTTGAGAGTTGATTTTTTGTAAAACGTATTAAGGAGAGAAAGTGACAGCAGAAAGATTTGAATGATCTAAAAAAGTCAAAGCAGAGTTGGTGTGTCCAAAAGTTGAAAGCAACAGCAACAATGAGTCTTAAGAGAACGTGAGTAATAGCAAGATACTTAATCAGTCTTGCTGACCAATTTAATTTGTCTTGCTTCAATTCTTATGAGATTATGCAGCTTTCGTTTAAACAAGGTCTTCATCACCAACTAAAAGAACATACACATGAGACATCAAGAATGTCAAGGTGAGTCTAATCAAGGAAGGAGAGTACAGTTTGAACCAAAAGATAGTGTATCTTCAAATGAAGGATCGACGAGATAGTTCTGGAGCATCAGCATATAAGTGTTAGGAAGAAACTTCATTTCCACAGACCCACTGACTTGAGCATAGAGAGACACCACCAAAAGACTTCATCGAGATGGAAAACAAGATAACGCTGAAAAGAAAAGTTTGTAACAAATAGTAGAGGATGATGCTGGTTGCTTAGGCTGGGGATTTCAATTAAAATACCAGTGTGAAGGTCTATCAGTGAGAGTCCATCAGCGTGAGTGTCATTTGAATGTTGTTTGATGGCAATAGGCTGGAGATTTGAGACAAAAACTGAGTCTTAAAGTTAAGTAAGACTTTCTTGAAAACTGATGGATAAAGCTTGTGAACACTAGTTCCAAAACATCATTTGCCTTTTCTTTACCACATGAGAATGAGAGAGGGAGAGAGTAGACAAAAGCTTTTAATTAAATTACCTAAAGAACCCCCTTTTTTATTTGGAATCAGCACACAATGATTTCAAAAATAATAACTGTACATTGAAATTAAATAAATCAAATAAAAAAACTTTACACAAATAATAAACAAGGTAATCTTAGTTTTGCTTATATATATATATATATATATATATATATATATATATATATATATATATATATATATATATATATATAGAGAGAGAGAGAGAGAGAGAGAGAGAGAATGCCAACCAAAACTTTGAAAGTTTCCAGTTCTTTCTCACATCGTCATATTTTAGCAAAAGATTTTTAGAAATCAAAAAGAGATTTGGTTTAGTAACACATACCTGGTGGTATCTTTGAACAGTAGAAGAACAAACATCATGCACCAGTTTCTGAACACTCTTCTTCTTTTCTTTAGGCTTCTGGTTCCAGTGCACCTCTTTAGCTTCTTTGGTTACCTTCACATCAGAGTGTGTAGATGTGCCTTTAACAACCCATACTTTCTTTATCTTCTTAGGTTCTGGAGATGCTTTCTTTTCAACCCACATCTTCTTTGTCTTTATCTTTTGGTTCTCTTTGAGTAAGACTTAGAAAAATATAGACTCCTACACCGTGGAAGTGTACAAGGGAACTTGACACCCTGGTCTCTTCTAGTTACTGGAGTTACCTTGATAGCAAGAGATCTTGTTGTCTTGGAAACTTGAGAGGGCATGGAGGGTTTCTTGAGTATAGATGCAAGTTTTGAAGAACACATTGACACTGATTTATAGTTAGACCCTGATTTATTTGAAGTTTGAGGTGGTCTAACCTTTGTTCTGACATTGAGAGACCTTAGAGTGTCAACGTGAAACTCATCAGTGTGCGAACTAGGATTTTGTGATGACGAATTTTATGAATCCTTTTCTTCTAGATCTGTTATCCTCTTCTTACCTTCTTCAAGTTGCTTGCAAAGAACTTCTAGTTGTTCTTGATTCTGACTGATAACTTCATCTTTCAGATCTAGTTCAACCTTGAAGCCTTTAACACAGGAATATGGATCTTCTTTCATCAGACCAGGAAAGCAAGACATAGGAGAAATATCAGTTATATCATCATAGACATAAGTATCTTTGTTTTTTTTCCATCTGTAAACTATTTACTCATTTGAGAAACAGCATATGATCCTTCAACTGATACCATATCGACCATTACTCTCCACAAAGATGAATAAATATTATAATTTTTGTAATCTTTCTTCTACATCTTTGTAATAGCCATCAGATCTAGTGGATGATTGTATAATGAAAGTTTCTTCTTCTTCATTTCATTTTCGTGATTCTGAAAAACGATTTGTAGATCGGATTCAAACAAGCAAGAGTAATAGAAGAACAAAGAATTATCACAAAGATGTTTTCACTAAGAAAAGGTTCTCACAAAGAGAACATGTAACAAAGACGAGGCACAGAGCTCTATTACGGTTTAACCCTAATAGTAAATTATATACGATTATAGAAACGAGGATCCCACTATTTTGGAGATGTATTCGAATCTATGTAAAGGTCTGATCCTAATCACTAAGATTACAAATCATATATCTATTTTATATTTATAGAGTATATCTGCCTAATATACAAACGATCACTAAGATCATTAGGATCATACTGTCACTAATGAAGTTGTTGTTGGCACTGGCACCGGTGGACAACGTGATATGTGTTTGACTCATCAGATCATAAGGTGTGACCTTACACATGGAAATAGCACAAATCATATATTAGAATCGCAAATATCATATCATCATCAAGCATAAGTAATGACAAGGTCATCCTAATGTGAATCAAATCACCATCTACGGATTGCATGTTTCAATTATGCACCTTATTGAGTTAAAACTATGAACTACATTTAGCTTTGTTGAAACTCTCCTTCTACTCCAAGTCTTGAACTTACTTGATGTTCTCAAGGCTTCACCTAAAAGTCATACATAACAAGAAATTAATAAAAAAAGTACATTTTTCAAAAATACTAATTTCATACAAAGTTTTATTTATTAATGTATTTATTTAAGTAATTTATTTATTTATATTATAATTTGCCAGCCTGACCCCTACTCAGTGTTTTGATTATAAAACAGAATCTACATCTCCAAATGAATTGATATTGGGTTATTTGAAAAACTAGACTCAATTTCCAACTATTCTGTCTCTCTCGAGCATTTTCTAATTCTACAACTATTTTACGCAACATTGTTTGCAAGATCAAAGTAATTTTCTGTACCATGCTTATGCTTTCATTTTTCTATATGTTTTTTTTTTTTTTGCTTCATCATACTTTTCCACATCTTATAAATCTCCTTACTAGATATAGGTTAATTTCTTTTGTACACTTACACTTACCTAAGTGTATACTCGTATGGATTAATGGAAAAATGTTAACTTCTTTTCACCCTGATATACTTATCCCAATAAAGATTAATAGGCAATTGTTTACTCCTTTTCATAAACACTCTTCTACACATATATAGATACATTAATATAAATCATGGTAAGGTAGTAAAAATATGTACCTATATGCTTTTAGTAATCGTCTATTCCCACCTACTAAACTTAAATATATTAATTAATTTATCTAATATGAGATGTACCTTAATCAATCGCAGATATACACGCCCCAAAAGTGGTATGCCCAATTTCAATCTTATGATCGAATGATACTACAACTCGTTCTCGTTCTTTTCATATTTCTCGTTGGAAGTAGGATTTGTATGTCACGAAGGCTTTACATGCATTTACACCTTTACTTGCAACCTACGAGAATATATACATAAGGTTTTTACCATCTCATGAAGACATCATAATGAGGTTCGTGGTTCCTATATCCTTTACCATACCCAACATAACAACATTAGAAAATACTATAGCAACCTCAACTTGTTGGGCTGACTTCTCCACTGCAAGCCTTCAACGGATTTCACAATCAGTAGAGTAGTCACCGCAATCTGCAAAGTAATAGAAATGCCCAAATAGCTTTGCCTTTAGCTATTTCCTTGCCACTACCATGAGAAAGGACCAGATCTGTCGGGAATTTTTGAACGAAATCACCTCATCGGAACTGCAACCTCGCAAAACGTTGATGGAGTCTTGCCGAATGTGGCACAAGGAAAGGGGTCGATTCATTTTCTAGGGTGGAGGAACAGTATTTGAGACGGCGTAAGTAACGGACAAAATGGAATACTGCTCGATCGTTTCCTCTTGATTATTGAAGAGTTATTAAACATATTTATAGCCTTAGTCCTTAATATTTTCCATTATGACACTTTAAACCCGATAATCCAAAAGCACCATACGCAATACTTTCAAAAACGACAATTCTACCCCTGGACTTTATTTATAATCTTAATGGATGGAATTGATATATCCTAATTATTCTCATAATTTAATTAATTAACATAGAACCAAAATAAACTTTCAATAATAAATATTTGTGTAACGTAAAACTAACATTGTTAACAGAAAGATTTTTGGTCATTACATATAGGGCTGACAATCATCGACACGGCCCGTGACACGACCCACGACACTAGGGGTGAGCAAAAACCGAATCAATAAAAGAAAAACCGCAAAAACCACAAAAAAACACAATCGAAAAACCGAAACCGACGTAAAAACCGATGGTGCGGATTTCATTTTTTTGAAAAACCGAATTTATTGGTGCGGTGCGGTTTTTATCTAGAAACCGGACCACCAAAACCAAACCGCACCGTAAGCTTATTAAAAATAAAATTAATCACTAATTTATATTATACAATTATACATATTATATAAAAAACTAATAAATTCTAATTTATACATATATTATATATATTGAATTTGGCGGTAATTAGTAATTAGGTATTAGGTTTAATATGTGAGTTTTTCACTTTGTGTTAATGACTTAATGATTATGTGTAAAGTGTAAACACTATGTAGGCTACAACTTGCAAGCTTGTAACTTCTAAGCGCAAATTGAATAAAAAAACAAGCTTGGGAATATGGGTTGCAAATGAAGTGATCAAGTAAACAACATAAAAAACTCAAAATTACAGCTTCTAAATATGAGGAAATGAAATGATACCATGTCATTTAATCATAAATCTTCATATGAACATCATGGTAAAAAAATCGTACCGATGAACATAAAAAACCGCACCATATGAATGACTCGGTTTAAAACCGACATCGAACCGGTACAAACCGAAACCGTACTCAAAAACCGCAAAACCGAACCGTTGAAAAACCGCACCCAACGGTTTCTAGAAATCAAAAACCGCACCTCGCGGTTTACGGTTCGGTTTGACCCTAAAATCGCACCAAACCGCACCATGCTCACCCCTACACGACACGACACGAAATAAATAGGTTTGGGTTGAATTTTTCAACCCGCCAACCTGCCAACCCACTTATTAAACGGGTTATATATTGGTTTCTTAAAAAATAAACGGGTTGACCCGCCAACCCGTTTATATTTTTAATAAAAAAATTATTTTATTTTTAAATGTATTTATGTATCAAGTATTAATATTTAATAAGTATTATATAATATATACCATTGATTCAGAGACCATTTGATTGTTTTGACATTTTGACTCGTGGTGGATGGTCTAAGGTCGTAAGTCGTAACCTGTAAGGCTAAGTCTGTAACCATTTTGCCCATTTGTCGTAAATAATAATCTCAAAATCAAATCGCGTATGAACGTATCTCCCTCTTCCAGACTTCCAGTCTCCCGGTCTCCCACAGTCCCACTCTCCACTCTGTTACTCTGTGATCGAAATTAGGTATCGAAATGGTATTGGAGAATTGACTTTGTTTTTTGGGAGAAAAAAATGGGAATTGTGGCTATTACTTTAGCACTTGAATTATCTATGTTTTCATTAAGGTTTAGTTTGAACATGTTTCTATGAATGTTTTTAATCTTCATTTGGATGTTTAAGACTTAAGTGTCTAAAATTCAGATATGTTTGCATCAACCATCAAGAATTTATTCATGGTTAATTGTCAATTTTATTTATGTAATCTGACCCACGAACCTGCCAACCTGTGAACCCGTATAAATAAATGGGTTGGCGGGTCATATATGGGTTTATGTTCCAAACCTGTCAACCCGTGACCTGTATATTTAAATGGGTCGTGTTTGGGTTGGCATATTTTGACCCGCCAACCCGAACACGACACGATTGTCAGGCCTAATTACATATAAACAAAGAGGCAAGATCTATAGAGAACTAAATTGGGGAATGAATATGCATATTCATATGCACGTTAATAAGCATATGCATATACGTAATATGACATATGAATAAGAATAAGTATATGCATATTCATAATTATATGCATATACATATGAATAAGTATATGCATAACATATTTAAATACATATGATTATGCATAAGAATAAGTATAGAACATATGAATATTCATATTCACCTAAATAAGAATATTATATGCATAATATGACATATTCATCTGAATAAGCATATCATATGCATAAGAATAAGTATATGCAAATTCATAAGTATATTCGTATACATATGAATTAGTATATGCATATGCATATTAATATACATAATAGTAAGTATATTCATATGCACAAGGTTCTAAAAGGCATGAGGCGGGGTGGGACGGCTAGGCCAAGCCTCAAGCTTTATGAGTCATGGCGTTTTTAAGGCGGTGATTTTATATTAATTTATATTTATTTTACCATATAAATATAGATTTATCTACTCTAATAAATGAAATTTTTTTTGCCACATGTCACACTCTCATTCAATTTGTCAAATGTCATTTTGTGGTTATTCTAAATTAATTTTTTTCCACATGTCATTTTATTTGTTTTCTATTTTATTAAATTTCATATAATATTTTAATATAACAATTACAATAAATGTAGTAATAAATGGATATCAATTTCATTAATGGACTTACTTTTTTATTTCAAAATTCCTAAATTAAAGTTCATTAGTTTTTTTTATTTTAATTATTTGTTTAAATTTAAAAGATAAAAAAAAATTTCAATTTTAATAATTCATTATTTTTTTATTTTTTATAAATCCAAAGTTCTCAAATATTTAGACATTCATATTTAACTTTTTTTAAAAAAAATAACTCATGTAACACATTGGTCTCACACCTAGTATCAAATATAACTAGTTTTTAGAAGTGTTATGTCAACAACTAATAACAAAAAGCTTTAAGAAAACACAATACTTGTATGTCCGATCATAAAAATCATAACAAAGAGAAAAAAAACATGCATCAAACGAAAAAACTTGCATCATAACACACCATAACGCGCCATGGAACGTCATATCACACCTTTCCACGCGTCACGCCTAACAACAACGTCATGAGGCTTTTCATAAGGAGGGAGTTGCGCCTCACACCATGGCACGCCTTGGCACACGCCATGGTACACCTCTTAGAACAATGCATATGCAAAAGAATAAGTATATACCACTGTTGTAAAAATCCCGACTAGGTCCCGATTAATCCCTAGGCGCTACTCGACCGATTAGAGGGCGCCTAGCGATTAATCACTGCATACATAATGATTGAAACATTATAAAACGATGAAATTTTAACATTTTGAAGAAGTTTTATCTCAATGGAAACTATTTGAGGCATGATTAGTTTTGTATTAAACATATTAACCTATTTTGTTATCATATTAGTGGTATTTACGAACTTTGATATGATATTAGTCATATTGAATTTTTTAAAATTCAACAAACTAGCAATTAATGGTCCCCGATTAATCCCCCGATTAATCTCCGTCAAGCCGATTAATCCCTTGACCCCAGTCCACCGACTAGCTAACGTCAAGTGTTTTTTACAACCTTGGTATATACATATGCATATGCATATCCGTACGAATAAGTATATGTGTATGTATATGAATAAGTATATGCATAAGAATAAATATATGCATATAAATATGAATAAGTATATGCATATGTATAAGAAAAAGTATATTCATAACGCAATTAAATACATATGTATATGAATATGTATTAGAATAAATATATGACATGCATATTCATGAGTATATGGATATGCATATGAATAACTATATGCATATTCATATGAATAAGTATGTATATCTACATATGCATATGCATAACAATAAGCATATTCATATATAAGAAAAAGTATATGCATATGCATATGAATAAGTATATGCATATACATATGAATAAATATATGCATATGCCCATGCATAAGCATAACTATATGCATATGCATATGAATAAGTATATGCATATGAATCAGAATAAGTATATACATAAGGCAAGTAAATACATATGATTATGAAAAAAACGACCTTGTTCCGAGGTCATATGATGAAGTTATGTATGTTCAAAGTTGAGTAAAACGTTTATAAAATGTTGAAACAAAATTAAAAACCCCAACAGCCCATGTTTAGAGTTGTATAAGTCGGTGAATTATTAACAGACTAAAATGTTTTTAGAGCGTAAAATGAAGCCCACATATAGTACTACAATCTAGGAAAAAAAATACATTGTTCCGAGGTCATATGAGGAAGTTATGTGTGTTCAAAGTTGAGTAAAAAAATTTATAAAATCTTGAAACAAAAACCCAAAAAACCCAACAGCCCATGTGTAGAATTGTACAAGTCATTGAATTCTTAACCGATTTGGATGTTTTTGAGCTTAAAATGAAGCCCACACAGAATACTACAATCTAGAAAAATGAACTTATTCTGAGGTCATATAAGGAAGTTATGTATGTTCAACATTGAGTAAAAATTTATAAAATGCTGAAACAAAAACCAAAAAACCAATTAAAATGTTTTTTGAGCTTAAAATGAAACCCACAAAGAGTACAACAATCTAGAAAAAAATGACCTTGTTCCGAGGTCATATGATGAAGTTATGTATGTTCAAAATTGAGAAAAAAAAATATTAAATGGTGAAACAAAAACCAAAATACCCAACAGCCTATGTTTAGAGTTTTATAAGTTTGTCAATTCTTAACAGATTAAGATGTTTTATGACCTTATATAGAAGACCAAACAGAGTACTACAATCTAGAAAAAAATGACCTTATTCCAATGTCATATGAGGAAGTTATGTATGTTCATAGTTGAGTAAAAAAAATTATAAAATGCTGAAATAAAAACCAAAAAAACCGAATAGTCCATGTTTAGAGTTGTATAAGTAGGTGAATTCTTAACTGATTAACATGTTTTTTGAGCTTAAAATGAAACTCACACATAGTACTACAATCCAGAAAAATATGACCTTGTTCCGAGGTCATATGAGAAAGTTATGTATGTTCAAAGTTGAGTAAAAAATTTATAAAATGCAGAAACAAACACCAAAAAACCCAACAGTCCCAATTTATAGATGTATAAGTCGGCCAATTCTTAACAAATTAAGATGTTTTGTGAGCTTAAAATGAATCTCACGCAGAGTACTACAGTCTAGAAAAAAAATGACTTTGTTCCGATGTCATATGAAGAAGTTATGTGTGTTCAAAGTTGAGTAAAAAATTTATAGAATGTTGAACCAAAAAAAGAAAAAACACATGCATAAATCCAATGCATATGCTTATTTGATAAAAAAAAATTATAACAAGTAATGGGCATTATGCATTTGACATTAAGAAACTTGTTAATTAGTTATATCAAATACTAATTAGGTAATTATATAATATGTCACATGTTTAAGTCAACAACCAAATCCTGTTTACTAATTTACGTTGAACCAATGTTGTACATTTGAACTTTTTTCTCAAAAAAAATATGCATTTGATTGATGCATATGTTTTTTTCACATGGTTTCTCAATGCGCAAAGCATAATTTAGTAAAATTGACCGATGGCGAATCCAAGCTTTGAAACTCCATCTTTGATTTTGATTTCTTTCCTATTTGTTCGAAATAATGAATTAAGTTATGAAATTCGAACCTCTTCTCTTTGACCGATGGCGAATCCAAGCTTTGAATCTCCATCTTTGATTTTGATTTCGACTACAACCTCTCCTCCAATTGGCGCAAACCAAAGTGGAATGTCTCTCACAATTCCAATATCGACATTGTGATAATCTTCAAATCTGTGATAGATTGAATTTTATTGAGTTCGTTACTTCATTCTTATGATTTGAATTTGTTGTTGAACTTGATTATATATATATATATATATATATATATATATATATATATATATATATATATATATATATATATATATATATATTAGAAATTTTTAAATACCATTTTCACAATAACAAAATTTTTATATTATAGTTTTCACCTGCGAAAATGACAAGAAAGAAAAAAAGTTAGAATAGAATTTCACAAGTGTAGCTTGTAATATTCTCTGCAAGTTCAAAAATCTTAAGTTTCATTCAAATAAAAAAAAAGTCATCAAACTTTCTTTTACAATGAAAATGATGTTTGAAGATTCCTATCACAAATAAATTACAAAAGCACTTTTTGACTAAGATTTTAAAATTTTGCAGATAATTTTACAGGTTGATCAAACCTTCGAAATTCTTTGAGAATTTTCTTTTGTTTTTTATTTTATTTTTTTATTTTTTTTGTATTTGAAAACTACAATATCAAACTTTGTTTTGTTTTGAAATTGTCTTTTTTTGAAGATTTTTATCAGCAAAAACAAAAACTGGGTTTTTTATTTTCACAAATAAGCCCTGCAATTTCGTAGAGAAAACTGGGTTTTTTATTTTCGCAAATTAGCCTTGCAATTTCGTAGATAGTATTTGTGAAAAAAAAATATTTTTTTTCTAAGCGACATTGTTTCGTTGATGACATTACAATTTTGCACAAAATTTATTGGTATTTTGGTGTTTTGAGTAAACTTTGTTACTATTTTTTGGAAAGTGGTTAATAAAATCAGACATATTTATCTTCATTTTCTCTAAAAAAAATTATGATATTTGATTGTTCTTTTAACGAGTTTCAGATCCATCGTCAAATTATGTTTGAATCAGATAAGACTCACTTAGACTATATACTTCATCTAGATTTCAAAATTTTACCTATGAAGTTTGTAGAATTATGGGGTGGTGTTGATGGTATTCACCACAGTTAAAGAAGAGAGAGAGTAGAGAGAGAAAGACACATCTCATCATTTGTCTCACATTTACCACCGGTGAACATATGTCGTCGGTATAATACCGATGGTGAAAAAAACTTTAGGGGGCGGTGTTTACCGCCGGTAATGGTTCGCACGTAAGTTTTCATCGGCAAAATAAGCATGACACCGTGCAGCCTTATAAAAATTAGCATAGGGCTTAACGAAGGGATTATAAGGGCAAATTATGATGTGTTGTATGAATTAACGAAGGGATTATAAGGGTTTTCTTAGAGTATTATATGGAGAGTTAGGTGGAGAATTAATGAACTGATTATAAGGGAAATATGTGATGCGTTGTAACTTGGAAGAGTTGCAAGTGTCCCATGGACCATGGTTATTCCACTGTTGGTTGTCCTTTTATATGTCACATTTACTCATGTGTTGGATGATAAGCGCAACCAGAATCTAAGATTATCGTTGACGACGTGGCCACTGTTGGTCCCCCGTTCGTGATCGGGCGTTGTCGTGGTGATTTGTGGTCGGAAGAACGGAAGGCCACGGCCAATAGGCTTCTTCTTCTCTATCATACATCCTCCTTCTTCTTCTCTTTCTCTCTTCTTTCTTCTCTTCTTCGCTGTGGTTGCTCATGGTGGCTGATCTGGAAGCTCTCCATGACCCTTGGCGTGGAGAGTATAACTGATGGCTTAATAGTTCCAAATTTGCTGCTAAGACACGATAACGATGAATTTGACCTTTTAGATCTGTGTATTGTGAGAGAATAAGTTGGAAAAGTGTTGGTTTATTAACTATCTTCTTGATAATTTTTTTGATTTGTAGTTTGGATAATGATTTTTTATCTTTTAATTTTTGGCTTTCGGAACGAATGTGTCTATGATTTTTATCATTGTCCTTGATCAATGTTTTGTAAATTAAATTCTTACAAATAAAATGAGCTCGTTAATAATAATTGCAAATTGGGTTTTCGGTTGATTATCATCATAACAACGAGAGATCTGCAGGTGCACCGACAATCTCTTCCTTTCGATGATAACAAATGTGTGGCAATAATTCACACAAAAATCATCACAAACCCGATAACCAAAATAATAATTGAATAAGCATAGTCTTATTTCTTCCTCTTCGTCAAAGTAAAAAAAGGAACGACTTAAGCTCCCCGTTAAAATAGTATCCCCTCAAAAAAAAACAAAAAATAATAATAATAAATCACAACGAGAGACATATAAGAGCATGTGGTATGGGCCCGTTATGGACGGATTATGAGTGATGTGGCAATCAAAACGTTGGTATAACATCGGGAACACCATCCCCTTTCTTGTTAAGGGGGCGTTAAGATGTATCTCGTTGTAACGAAATCGGGATGAAACGAGAAATATGATTGGGTACTGGATTTTTTGACCTTTGAACTCAACGATTTAAAAAAATAATAATAAATATTTTATCTATAAATATATATTATCTATCTCAATGATGGCACATAAATTAATAAATGTTATATCATGGTAATCATTTCCCACAATGGTGTTATAACACCATGCGTGATGTGGTATGTCTTTGATGTTATAATATGTTGTCCATACACAATGTTCTAACAATACACCCAAAATAATTCCAATATTAATATTAAGGGTTAATCAATCATGTCAAGTCATACTTGTCATTTTAAAAAGGATTTTTTAGAAGGCTTTGTGAAATTATTAGTTAAGCTACTTTGTGAAATTATTAATTAAGCTACTTTTGTGCCTACTTTCTAAAAAAATAAATAAATAATATAATACTTTTTCAAACATAAACATGTAAAAAAGTCATGTTTTAAGTTATACCATATTATTATGAAATGACCGTGACAAGTATAAAATATGAGGATGCAAAAGTTAAGTATAAAGAAATTTTATATATATTTTATTTTAAATTATATATTAACTGATACGTTCATGATCATTATAAAGTATGGTATTACTGAATCAATAAATATTGGCTCTTAAAAACGCCACCATCCGGCAATACTCAGGCACACTTACGACTTATGGTTGTCATTCTCTATAGTTGGTCATGAATGATCAATATAGTCTTAAAATGATAATTTGATTACAATTTTGTTTTCCCTCATACTTTTCCATAATCAAGTCATGAAATAATTTTATAAGTTATTCAACACTTAAGTAATTTAGCCTTACATTAGGCTAATATAAACAAAATTATAAATTATAAACAATATAACAATATAAATAATAGGAAACTTACAAAGTATAAGACTCTTAATAGGAATATAGGATGCTAGTACTCCACACTTCAAATGGTATTACAAACTAAGGGTTTTTACAAGAGAAATAGATGGGAGGTCAGCAAACGTTGTCTCTAAATGAAAACATACAAGTCCTTATATATGGGCGGACTTCAAACCAAAATTTAAACCAATTTAAACAGATAATGGAGAGGCCTTATAATTTGGTTGACAAAATTATACATCTGATAAAATGATTCCATCTTTTATGATAATAGGGAGCATCATAATAGTAAAGTTGAATTATTAGGCTTTATTTTTCTTCCAAGTGGGCCTATTGTGATGTTGATCATTTATCTTCTGAAAGATTCTTTCTAGTGTAAATTGTCTTTTATCATCTCAAACATTCAATCAAGAGGAAATTATCTCCTCTATTTGGAATTCACAAGCTAAGCATTGAAACAAATTCTCATCTTCAATTGAATCCATTGAGTTGTCTAATTTGGTAGATTCGAGTTGATCAAAATTTTTTATTAGGTTTTCTTTAATTCGTGAAATATATGCTTTAATCATGTCTTTCTTAGATGGCTCCTTATTAGTCTTAGCCTTTAAATCTTCTGCTATTTTCTGAAAAATATTGCCTTGATCCTTCTCTTTATTAGAGAATTTCGTCTGGGCTTTATATTGTTGTACTTTTGCTTGATATTATCAACAATTTATTTGGAATTTAATTCATTTGTTTCTGGATATTTTTGTAACATTTTTGGCCAAAATTTGGTGAGGTATAACCTCTGTAAATAATAAAATTTATTTGGACTATAATCCACTTGAGGAACCTATTTCCATATCCATGGTATAGAAAATTCAATAAAGAAATGTAAAGAAGATATAACTTCTGTTTCACTCTTAATTTGGGTTGAAACCTCTTTATATTTAGGAGAGATTGAAATCCATTCACCGTATAATTTTCTAAATGGATCTTTATGAAGAATATTAATACTTAGACCATATGATATCCACCATCTTATGAACCATACTGGAATATTTTGTTTGTAAACATTTTCACAAACTTTAAAAAACCCAGAATGTTTTTGATTGGGATTCTTATATAAAAACGCTTTATGAAAACTATCAATATAATCCCAATAATTAAATTTAAAAACACTTTTTGATTCGGGTATTGTAAACTCTTTTTCACGAAGAGTACTCAATCCTCAATCTTTTGCAGATATTGTCCATTTGATAATTGATTTACTATAATTGTTGGTTGTATTATTTCCTGTCTTAAAATGGGCTTTACTCATAATAATTACTTAGTTTATAGGAACATTTCGTAAAAGATGTTGTATCCAAATATTTGGACATCAAGAACCATAGATCATTGTTATTTTCAAAATATAACATGACATCTTTGTTTTCTAAAAGAAGAATTTCTTCTTTATATGAACTTTGAATATATTCTTAAGTATCTTTGACATTGCCATCTTCAATTACTGCTTGAGCATAATTAGGGGGATTATTAATCCCTTTTGCTTTCAGAAAAATCTGAAAATCATCATATAATGGATCCCCTAGAATAGGAACAAAGGGTGAATTTGTAGAACTTAAAGCAATATTGTTGGCTATTAGCATATTATACTCATGTTGGATTAGAGGGTATTGTCCTCTACCTCAACCACCTCTATTAGGGTAGCCTCCTCTTCCTCTCATAGAGATCATTTTGCAAATATTCACGTGTTAAAGTGTCTAGAAGACTATTATCTTCACCTTTTTTTATAATGGATTTTAAAATCAAAACAAGCTAAGTTAGCCTGCCATCTTGAAAACATTTGTTTTGAAACATCATGCTTAAAGTCTTTATTAAGCATAAATTTAGCTACTTGACAAACAGTTTCTATAATAAAATGTTGATTGTATAACTCTTCTTGGAATTTTAAAATGCATTTTACTAGAGCTAAAATTTCTTTAGTTGTGGTAGAATAATTCTTTTGAATATGTAACATCCCAAAATTTAATACCAAAAATTTCATTTTTAGTTGAGTACTTATAAAACCATTAGTATAAAAACATTCATCGTGTCATCACATATCAAAACCAAAATGCCAATAATCCAAAACATGTCATAATAAAACATCATCAGAGTATCACTCCCAAAGATCTCGTGTGCGGAAAACATAGTGTGATGTGTTGCGTTCATGTCGGCTCCTTTCCTTTCGAAGAAGAAGTACCTGAAACCAAAACTGAAAACTGTAAGCACGAAGCTTAGTGAGTTCCCCCATCATACCACATACCATACAATACACATACTGCCTAGCATATCCGGGTGCTGGTCTACCCCTTCGGTCTCTTTCAACCGGTAACCGCCTAGCATATCAGGGTGCTGGCCTACCCCTTCGGTCTCTTTCAACCGGTAACCGCCTATCATATCTGAGTGCTGGCCTACCCCTTCGGTCTCTTTCAACCGGTTACGAGGACTATTTCACCCCTACCACTACCACATAATACCCTAGCATATATACATAAATCACATACTACCTAGCATATATGGGTGCTGGCCTACTCCTTCGGTCCTTTTGACCGGTTACGGGGACTATTTCACCCCTCCTACCACTATCACATAATATCATAGCATACTGGCACATAAAGCATAACAGATAGTGACATTCAACACAATTATCAAAAAGACAATCATCTCTACTATATTCAGCTACTAGTGGACCGACATTGGTGCCTTCGACCCACTTCTACAGGAAGGTAACTCACCTCGAATGCTGTAAAGTGGCTGAAAAATCTCCGGCTCTGAAATCAACCCAAACCAGTCCCTACACATAAAAGATTCCCTTAATTCCCCTTTCATACTCATAAACCCTTAAGGGTCAACTTTGGTCAGAGTCAACATTCTGGTCAAAGTCAACATTCCGAGTTGAATCAACTCGCCGAGTTAGCCCTTCAACTCGCCGAGTTCCATAAATCATAAAACGCTGACATCGCTATCCAACTCGTCGAGTTCTTTCATGAACTCGTCGAGTTCTTTCATGAACTCGTCGAGTTCCTCCCTATCAACAGAATTGGGACTTCTCAAATCAACCCGTCGAGTCCATCCTTGAACTCGTTGAGTTCTTCCTTTTAACAGAATCGGGACACTTCGACCCAACTCGTCGAGTTCCTCTACGGACTTGTCGAGTTCTTCAGTCTGTTAAGCTTTCTTAGGCCCTGTTTGTTTATCTCTTATTGCCTCTTAATAAGAGGCAGCTCTGAATCTTTTTAATTCAGAGCGTTTGTTTACCTCTCAATTTTACATCTGAATCTGAAAAATAGGTCTGACCGAATAAGTGTTGGGAGGAAGTCAGAAAGAAAAATGGACACGCTTGCCCTCTGACCCTCCCCCCTTACGCCAATACCTTTCCATTGCCTTCTCTCTTCACAACAATTACAGCTTCGCCATCATCGACGCATCCCACTGCCATCATCCTCCCTGCCTTCCTCCGATCTTTCCCTGTCGTTGAGTTTTCTTCCCCAATTTTCTAAAATTGAGTGTTTGAAATCGATTTCTCCAACTTTGAAATTAAAATAGAAACCTGAAAATCGTTTGAAATCGATATTTGGAAGAGGTCGTCGGGTGCACAAACTCACTTTCGAAAGGTGGTGCGATCCGTAGCGAGGCTTCAATGGTGGCGACGCCTGCTAGTAGTATTCACGTTGATGATGCTGGATCTCAAGGGGCTATTGGGTGAAATCTTGTACTCGATTCTTCTACACTTTTGGTGTAATGAGACAGATCGTTTCTTCTCTGAACTCTCTCTCAAACTCAAGCTTTGTTAGGGTTTCGTTTTTTCATAGTTTTATACTTAATTTTTCTGATTTTACAAGATTATGCTGTGTAATCTTGCTAGCCATCACTTTTTTCATTCAATTTGTGATAAATGATTTCGTTGTAATGAGACGAATCGTTTATTCACTATACTGACTTCATAGTGGAAGTCAAAAAGGATTGTTGCATTTGATTTGGCTGAAGAGACATTCGGTGAGATTCCTATTCCATATTTTTCAATAGATAGCAGAGAAAGGTCTTTAGGAATAAAATGAAAATTCTATGATGATGAAGCAAATGGAAGCAAAGAAAGAGTATGATCTCCTTCAAAACTTTAGTATCATTGTTGAAGCAAATGACATTTGGGACGTGATTACCTTAACAAATGAGAGCAGCAATGGAAGATATTTATTAGTTTTGATGTTTTTTTGGTTAATATTGGTGTTGTTTTTAATGAATTTTGATGATGTTTTAATGAGTTTTGATGCTATTTTGGTGAAATTAATGGAGTCAAAAAAAATAATTAACAGGTAAAATGGTAATTTTTTTATCATTATAGCATTGTACTTCCTATTTCTATCCAATTATAATACTAGAATACTTATAGTTTTTAAAGTACGACATCTTAAGATGGAAAGGTTGGAAGTACAATGTTGTAATTGAAAGAAATGATAGAGAAGGGTAAAATGGTCATTTTCGTTTTTTAGGACAAAACTTCAGAGGTTCCAACCAAACAACATGTTAAAATTCAGATCTTAAAAATTTAGACCATCTTAGAAATTCAGACCTCTTAAAAATTCAGATCTTAAAAATTCAGATCATGCCAAACAACCCCTTAATGTATTAAGCCATCATTCTTCGAATCTAAGTCCCATATTCCAGATCTGGGTCGGAAACACACCTAGGAGGGTAAAGTTTCCAACTTTACCCATTAAAACTCATCTTAGAAGAAATGAGCCCTAACCCTAACTCAAAATGGCTTAGATCCAACTCCAAAATCCACCAAAACTTCAAGATAGATAATGAGGTCATAGATCTGGACTCTAGGGACGATTTGGTCACGTAAAGTTTCTATCTTTACTTGCATGCATGACCTACTTGGCTCAAAAGACCAAAAAGATGGTCTAAAAGTTGCATGGGACTTCCATGTCCATTAAGTTGGCACCTTTATGCCATGAAGTCCCCTCAAGACCCTAGATCTAAAGGGTTTGCCCACATGGGACGTCTAATTCCAAAAACCAACATACTTGGACCAAAACATGAAGAAAGCATCCTAAAACTAGATCTAAGCATGTTATAGACAAGGTAGGAGCTTTATACCTCAGATGAACCAGAAATAAAGCCCAACTTCTGGATCTACTCTCCTCCTATACGTCCTTGCTCCTTCTTCAAGTACCTTCTTCTTCAAAATCACAAAGAATGCACAAAAGTTGGCTCAAAACTCTCAAAAGTGAATTAGGGTTTCGAGGCTAGAGTTTGGGACAATGAAGGCTGGAAATGAGGCCATCTTATGGGGGTTAAGGTGTTTAAATAGGGTGCAAAACCCTGAAAATTAGGGTTTCATTCTGCCAGCCTACTCGTCGAGTTGAGGCTTCTCAACTTGTCGAGTAGACTTCTTAACCCGCGTCCCAATCCATCTCTACTCGACGAGTTTGGGGCCTCCAACTCGTCGAGTTTCTATACAAAAATGAATAATTATGAATTAAATACATACCAGGAACCGGGCGTTACAGAATATCAATCCACTTTCTTGTGTGAAATCTAACAATGTATTCTTGTTTTGTTTCAGGATGTAGTTGTTTGAGGATTCCTCCATAACCAATATCAGTGGCATCAATTTCTACTAATTTTTGCCATTTTGGGTTAGCTAAAGAAAGACATGGAAGTGTTAACTTTTTCTTTTATTTTTTGAACCATTTTACTGTGTTCTTCGGTCCATGGTAAGGGTGTTGATCAGCTAATTTTTCGGGTTTCGGGTAGATCGGGTATTGTCTAATAAAAAAATACTCGATACCCGACCTTAATAAAAAAAATCGGGTAATCGGTTATGGGTAATTCGAGTATAGGTCGGGTTTGGGTATTCCAGTATTACCGGTAAAAAGTTTTTTTATCTAATTTTTTGTTTATAACTTGATTATGTATGTTGTATTAAATATGTCAATGTTGTGCCAATTTGCAGAAGCATAACCAATATGTCATACAATAAAATATCTATCAAATGTTTTGTCGGAATGCAAATTCAATATTTCTATTGATAAAAATTATTTTACCTTGCTCAATATTATTCCTAAAAATCTAACATTTGGTTGAAATAAATACATTTTTGTTTGCGATATAACTAATTCATTTTTATAATAATTTTTTCAAATAAATATAAATGTTTAAAATGGGTTTCCATTTTTTTTGAAAAAATTAATATGTCATCAATATATACTATAATAAAATCACTATAAGGATTGAATATATCATTCATTATATTTTGAAATTCATAATGAGAAATTTTTTGTCCAAAAGGCATTACATTTCATTCATATTGTCCAAATTGAACATTACAAAACAGATATATATATATATATATATATATATATATATATATATATATATATATATATCATTTTCATCAATTTGTATTTACCAATATCCAGATTTTAAATCAAAATTTGAAAATATTAAAGAATAATGTAATCTATCTAATAGATCTTTTTTATTAGGAATTGGATATCTTGTCCATTTTAAAACTTTGTTAAGTGATTTATAATTTATAACTAAACGAGGTATTCTTCTTTCTTGTTGAGCATGTTTGTTAACATAAAATGTGGTACAAGACCATTGAGATTTAGAAGGTTGACTTAACTTTTTACTTATTAAAGACGATATTTCTTTTTTACACATATCAAGATACTGATGATTCATTTGACATGGTCTAACCTTTGTAGGGATGTTTTTCTCATTAAAATCATTTTCATATGTTTTAATGTTAATTGATCAAGTTATAAACAGAATGATACAGCATGTTTGTTAACATAAAATGTAATTTAGGATTTTTTTTATTTGATAATTAATATCTATTGAAAGAGTTTCTTCCTTTATAAAATTTATTTGATTATGTTTTAATGTTAATTGATCTTGAACCCATCTTGAATAAGGGTTCATAATAGATTCAAACATAACTTGATTACCTTTATAATTTTCTATTATTCTTTTTTCATATACTCTAAAAGGTATAATCATTTCAAAGAAATGATTTCCTAATATCATTCTGTTATTTGTCATATTTTTTATAATAGTAAAATTAACTGGTAAGCATATACCACTTTGACAAATTTTTGTATTTGTTAATTTATATTTGATATCTAATTTTCTACCTGAAACTTCTCTTAATATATGGGAAGTGTTGTTACATGGTCTTTCAGATACATTGTAGACGGCTAATCAAGCCTTTCCTAATGGGCACTCAGAAAGACCCCCTACAAAATGGAACAACAAATAGGTTAGAAATCCATACCGAGGGTTGGACCCCGATATTGTTCTTTGATGCCTAAACCAGATGTTGCAATTGGTGATGTGAATATAAATTACAAAAGCTTTTCATGTTCTTTTTTTTTCTTTCTTACCCTTCTTCTGTTGTTGAGGGCTTTTATAGGCAAATGAACTGGGTTTGGTGCAACGTTTTACCCAATGATGCTTATTACCCGAGTAAAGACAGTTATATCCTTAGTTTCGATTTATTATTTTGTTATTGCCACAATCTTGTGATTGTGGGACTTCGGGGATATGATTTTCTTTTGACATTTTATCTGTTGTATAACGATATTGCCTTATGGTTGACTATCTTGGACAATTTCCTTTTGTCGTTTGCTAGGCCGATCTGTAACTATTGGGTCAGTATGGTTTCCTTTCGGCCCACACCGATGTTCTTTACTTCTTTCTCATTGGTTTTTTATGGGGAGGCCCTTATTGGGCCAATCGACAATTTCAGGTACACCATTAAGCCCCCCATTCTGAAGGGTAAAAGAATGGCGCTAAATTGTTTTGTTGTTCAGACTTTGAAATCTTCCTCAATAGACAAAACGTCTCACGTGTAAAGGGTACAGGTTTGCATCAAATGCTCTCATCGTTTGCTAGTCATGTATGTTTACTTGATTGGATTGTGTAATTAATGCTTTATCCGATTTCAGTCTTTATGTAGCGGATAAGCATAATTTTAGAATCTTCTAATATTTTGGCCTTCCTACTTTTCGCGTCATGTATGCCATTGCTTATGACAGGTCTTCCATTTCTTCCGAGGTTGACAGTTTTATGTTGGACCGGTTGGTGCATGAATACCAACTATCGTTCGTTCATGGTGTTCTTCTTCCATCCTCTTTTGCATGTATTCTAGATGCTCCTGGTGGTAAGGTGGGATTTTATCTTAGACACATTTTGTGTGGCTTGAGGCTTCCTCCTACCTCGTGCTTCTTAGAGATTTTATGTTTTTATGGAATTCACCTAATTCAGCTTTGTCCAAACGGCGTGTCCAAGCTTATTATTTTCTAAGCCATTTGTCTAGCTCATCACATTTGTTTGCATGTCTTGCTTTTTTGGTATTTTTATCATTTAAAAAAGTATGGTGACTGGTATTCCTTAGTAGTCGTCACTTCCTGCTTTCCCCTGATCTTTTTGGTACTAACAGTAGATGGAAAAGTAAGTTTTGTTGGATACATAAGTGATATGTCTTCTCTTTATTCTTGGACCCTTTCCCAATCTAGACGATGTTGTTCTGTTAACCGTGGATTTATTGAAGTATGTTCCTTTGTTTTCTCGTCTTTGTATAAAAAGGTCTTTTTATCCTGAATCCATATTGGATATGTGTCATATGAACCTGATTTGGAAAGCTCGAACTCAACTTCCAGTGTTATCAGTCAATCATCCAGGTTTGTAATAAATGTTGTATGTTTCTTGATTTATTAGTGTATTATTGTGTCTTGTTCCCCTTTTTTCTTTACTTGATATAAATGCATTGTAACGCCCTGTTTTGAATTGACTCCTAGTCTGAGGCGGTGGCCCGAAGGCCGGTCATCATAAGGATTACAGCTTTTGAAAAGGGTAAGATCTAGGCCATTTTGGGTGCGAGTGATGTATTAGAAGCGATCCGGATGTTCGGTTTGTGTTTTGGAGCCTAGGGGTATTTCGGTAAAATGTTAGTTTGGGATTTTGTGGAAAATGGACTTTTGTTCGGAAGGTCTTAAGGAAGATATGAGTTGCTAGAAGTATAGGGCTTCTCGTTACCTTTTCGTGGATATAAGGATCGTTGAAAACGGATTTATAACAAAGAAGTTATTGCCTTCGGAAGTTTAGTGGTTTCAGGCTTAGCCGAGTACGCTGGGCGTACACAAAGAGTATGTTGGGCGTACTAGTGAAGAAGGCAGTACGTTGGGCGTACTTTGGAGTACGCTAGGCGTACTGACCAGGATGGTCGCGAATGTTCTTCGGAGCACGTTGGGCGTACCATATGTACGTTGGGCGTACGCCAATTAGACCTAAACCCTATTTTAGGGTATTGGACCCTATTTAAGCTCCTTATTTCATAATCTAACCCTAATATCTTCAGCCTCCACCCTCTAAACCCTAGAAAACGACCCTTAGCCCTCATTTGAGTGATTTTGGAGCTTGGATGGCCATTGGAGGAGTATTTTGGTGTTTTTGAAGAAGAAGGTGTTTAGAGAAGAAGCAAGAGATTGAAGAGAGCTTGTAGATCCAGGGGTTTTACATCATTTCCAGCCTATTGAAGGTATAAAGTTCTCATCTTGGTGCTTCTACATCATAGATCTAGGTTCTCATGGATATTGTTCCTTTTTGGTTTCAAGAATGGATTTTTATGGTGCAAATCCGTTTCTGGACTTAGGGTTGCCACCCATAAAGCTATTTAAGTCCCTTGAGCAGTAAAGTTGCAATCTTTAAGGCCCATTTGCATCCATGCAAGAGATCTAGCCATTTCCATGAAGATAGTTGCTATTTTTCCAAGTTGATCTCATTTGGTGGGGTGGAAGCCACCAAGTGATCAACTTTATGGGTTAAGAAAGATTATTGGACTCAGATCTGTAGTTTGGACGTAGTGTCTTAAGGGATTAAGCAGTTTTGGAGAAAGTGACTTAACAGGAGAGTACGTTGGGCGTACAAGCCTGTACGCGCAGCGTACAAGCCATTTCAACAGAACGTGCATCGTTCACAAGGGTACGCTCAGCGTACGCTCAGACAGTGGACCTTATGTTATTGGGCCCTGGGTTGGGCCAAGCCTTGGTCATAGCAGCAGTTGGGCCGTGATGGGCCCTTAAGAGTCTGTTTAGGGCCCAAGGACTAGTTGGGCTTCAGAGGAAAGCCCATTTAAGGAGTTGGGCCCAATTTTTAATGAGTTTGAAAGGACTAGACAGGATTGGGTCTTGGCCATGGCCCAAATTAGATCAAAAGGGGTAAAACGGTCATTTTGCCCAGCAGGATTCTCAGTTTTGACTAAGTGTTTATGTGGTCATAATAGCCAGGGAGTAGTTGGAGCAGCGGACAGAGTTACCTTGCACGAGTTTTCAGCAACCAGATTGAGAGGTGAGTTTCCTCCTTTAGGAACGGGTCTACGGCCACAATGCCGGCACGTTTGGATATTAGTAGTTCCGGACTTCGGTCCGATGCCGGGGTTAGCCCGATGCAGTTTATATGTTTCCGGACTTCGGTCCGATGTCGGGGTAGTCCCGAGAAGTAGTATGTATGCTTGATGTCTTTGTGATTCATGCTTGTTGATGTTATGTGCCTTGTGTTCCGGACTTCGGTCCGATGCAGTAGTTATATGTTTATGTTACATGTTTATGCATATGATATGTTCAGTTATTCCGGACTTCGGTCCGATGCAGTAGTTATACGTTTATGTTACATGTTTATGCATATGATATGTTCAGTTATTCCGGACTTCGGTCCGATGCAGTGGGCAAGGCCCTAGTTAGTTCCGGACTTCGGTCCGATGCAGTGGGCAAGGCCCAAGTTATTCCGGGCTGCGGTCCGATGCAGTGGGCAAGGCCCTAGTTAGTTCCGGACTTCGGTCCGATGTAGAGGGCGAGGCCCTAGTTAGTTCCGGACTTCGGTCCGATGCAGAGGGCGATCCCCTAGTCAGTTCCGGACTTCGGTCCGATACAGTGGGCAAGGCCTAGTATGTGCTATATGTGTTATTGTATGGTATGTGGTAGTATGGGGAGACTCGCTAAGCTTCGTGCTTACAGTTTTCAGTTTTGGTTTCAGGTATTTCAGTTTTCAAAAGAGGAGCTCGGGTAGATTGCAGTGCACACACCATTTGTTAGCCTGGGATGTTTATACTCTGATATATTTTGACATGAGACTTGATACATGACTTGTGATTTTTTTAGAGAAGAAGTTATATATGGTTTTTATTATTAAATTAAGACGAAATTTTTAGACTGTATTTTTGGGATGTTACAAGTTGGTATCAGAGCCTTGGTTTGAGGGATTCGGGCACACTTTCGTGTGTGTCTGAACTCAAACTAAGGAATTGGTATAGAAATTTTCAAAAAGAAAATCAATTTTTGTAAAAAGGATCTTGAGGAAAGAAAAGAGTTTTAGAAAAGCGAAAAGAATTTTTAGAAAGAAAAGAACTTTGAAAAGAGAAAAGGGTGTGGTGCATGCAATCAGCCGAGCTCAAGTAAGTACTCCCAAATTACCCATACAAGTTTATGCTATGTTATGATTATCAGCTTTATTAGAACAGCATGCTAGATTAGGACTAAGGATCTAGGAAGAATGCCTTACGTGTCTGTTATATGTGTTCAGCTTTATGAGAACTGCATGCTAGTACAGATTCCTGAGTAGAGGATAGAACAGTTTATTGGGTTATGTGGTTAGTTTTCCATTGTCCGAATGTTGCTTGCTTTGTGCTTTGTGGGACTTCTAGTGATGTGAGTTAGCTAGTAAGTGAATATGCTAAGTCGCATGTGGCACAGGCTGGATAATCTCAGAGTAATGGACTTGGCCCTATTATGCAGCTCTCGTCTGAGTCCAACCGTTCTAGGGACGAGTCTTTTACTCGAAGGATTATCTGATCTCTGTTGCATGTGGCTATATTCATGAGGTAGCTAGTTGACATTAATAGGAAGTCCTTCAGCAGCTGAGGACGGGGTGAGATGGAGATTTTTCCTAGGGCAAGCCTAGGATGAGATTAGCATGAGAATAACAGTAGTAGTAGAAGGAACTTGGTGGGGTCGAGGCAGTTCTTGAGGAAAGTACGGATAGATGTGGAAGGTAGTATGGGCCTGTACTACTAAAAGCAGAGGATCCGTACTCGATTCAAGAAGGGCTGAGATAAAACCAAGGAACTTGTAGTGAGTGTGTGAGATCCCTCGGTAGTAATGAGTATTCTGATGGTAGTTACGGAATGATTGCAGCATGGTGACGCTTCGGGGTAGACCAGTGGGCAGTTCTGGTGCAGGTGAGGGATCAGGCTCAGGTTCAGGAGCCGAGCAGCTCGGGGAGCAGATGCGAGAGTTTATTTCAGCCGAGATTACACGCAGTATTTTGGACCAGACTCCTTTGATCTTCGGTGCAATCAAGGAGGGGATATTGGAGCTTTTGGATAGCCGCCTCGAGGCCTTCCGGGCCGAGATCGTTACGGGTCAGTTAGGGGCTCCTCTGGGGCCCAGTGTTTATGGATCACTAGGATCCCTCGGAAGGGAGGATACCGTTATTAGATCTTGTTATCAGGGATCAGAGGTGGGTCGCGCACCTTGCCTCCAGGAGAGTCCACTGCGGGATTGGATCGTTGTGGAGATTTCGCGAGTCGTACGTGAGGAGTTACCCGACATTATTGAGCGTGTTACTGGCAGGGTAACCGCTAGGTTTCAAGGTCAGACAGCGACTGTGTAGGCCGTTGATGAAGTAGTCGGGGTAACTCGGTAGCAAGAGATTGGGTTATATGTGCACGTAGGAAAGAGAAAGCGGGAACATGGTATGAGTCAACCAACCGAGCAGTTGAGTTCGGTTGTAGCAGGAGTCAAAAACCTAAAGGGTCATGGCAGTTCCACAAAGGACGAAGGGGTACAAACAGATGTTCGTAACAGGTCTAAGTGCGGAAGGTGCGGGTGGAAGGGTCACAAGCGTCAAGAATGCACGTTGGAGGAAGAGTTGTGCCATCGTTGTCATTAGCCTGGACACATCAGAGCGAATTGCCCCCGTATAGGGGTTAAGGTAGCTCTGGTTTCATTGCAGATACTCTAGCAGGGAGGGGTAGTTCAGGCTCCAGCGCCCATGGTTCCGCAGGAAGTCAAGATCGAGCCGCAATAGATCGCTGGTATGTATTCCAAATTCAGCTTTTGTTCATGAATTTATTGTTATGGTACTGCATCAATATTAGTAAGGTTATTTCAGAATTTTGTGGCCTGCTTGTGATTGAGTTATATGCCATCTGGATACTATGGATGTTAGTGTAGTAGTTCGAAGATTTTCCCTTTAGAGCAGGTTCCCAGGATGCAGTCACTGTAGCAAGTGTGTGACTGGGGCTCGGGAGGTGTTCTGTTAGTCTTTCAGAGTGGTTCAGTTTTGGTATTGGTTAGTTTTGGAGCACTAACAGTAGTAAGTATTGGTTGCCAGCCGATCGATCGTTGGATGATAGGAAGGATTAGGAATACTTTCCTCAAGCTGTGGGCTGCAAGAAATTAGCGGCATCAAAGTGGGGGAGAACTACCCGAGTGGTCAGAAGCAGAAGTAAGTGCGTGACTGGTTTGGGTTTCGCATCATTGTTGAGAAGGAAAGCAGCCCAAGTGGCTGTTTGGATGGAGGAGCACGTGAGCGCGGAGTTGGGGAAAACTTCCCGAAGTAGAGTTCGTGTATGCACGATTAGCTGATGACTGGTTGGGAAACCAGGCTAGAGATTTTTCCGTCATAACGGGAGACGGTCGAGTGGTCGTCTTGATTGAGGATTGGATGAGGTGGGAGTTCAGAAAACGTTCCAACATTTGGTTTACGCTTTTCCTTGGCTTTAGGAAGCAGGTTTCAGGAACCAGGTTAGAGCCCCAGTTAAGACTCAAGTGCAGTTGAGTGTTAGGTCGAGTGTGTGTTCGACTCAGTGTGGGAGTGTTGTAAGTCTGCGGGTGTAGCCGTAGCATTCACTAGCATCCAGATAGTGTTAGAGTGTTGTAAGTCTGCGGGTGTAGCCGTAACATTCACTAGCAGCCAGATAGTGTTAGAGTGTTGTAAGTCTGCGGGTGTAGCCGTAGCATTCACTAGCATCCAGATAGGGTTAGGTTGTGTTTGTTTTTTGTCTGCAGATCTGTGTGACCTCTTCTGTCTGAGCCGCGCAGACCACGTGCAGACATTAGCCTTCACAGACTGTTTGTTTTTTTGAAGACTGCAGACCTAAAAATGTCTGCGCGCCCTCTTCTTGGCGCAGATGTGGACCAGAGTCTTCTAACATCTTCAGACATCTTCTAGCCTAAAAAAACATATATATCTTTAGTTTTTTTAAGTTTTTTTTTTAATTTATATTTTTTCCAACTTTATTAATGATAAACAATTTGAAAAAAAATTACAAAAAAAAACGTTCGACGATACAAACATGATATTTTTGACAAATTTATAAATAAAGATTTATTACAATAATAGTCGTTGAAGTTGTTTATATAAATATGAAAAAAAAAAATCATAATATATTCTTATATTTTTTTGCCAAATTTTGTAAAACATTATTTAATACAGTATCGTCACTTTCTCGAGAAAAAATATTTATGGTACGTTTTTAATGGATTTAATTGAAAAAATCGAAGTTTATTTCCATCCATTTATGTATCAAATTCTTTGATCACCAATTATAATGTTTAGTTATAACTTTGCAACCAAAGTTGTTGGTTTTTATCAAATATATACGTTAATTCATACTATTTTTATTTTTATTTTTATTTATATACAATAATACATAAAAGTTGACTAGATTCGTTAATTATTTATAACAAAGTCATAAAAATATTAAAAAAATCACTTTGAAGTTAAAAAAAAATCAGTTTATTTAGATTTCAGTTTATTTTAGTAGCCCGCAAATGTTAGAAAAACAAACAGTCTTCTTTTTTCAGACTGCAGACGTTTGGTCCTCCTCTTTTACTGAAAAGGTCTACAGATGTGGTCTGCAGACTACAGACATTTTGCCTCAGAAAAAACAAACAACACCTTAGAGTGTTGTAAGTCTGCAGGTGTAACCATAGCATTCACTAGCAGCCAGATAGTGTTAGAGTGTTGTAAGTCTGCGGGTGTAGCCGTAACATTCACTAGCAGCCAGATAGTGTTAGAGTTTTGTAAGTCTGCGGGTGTAGCTGTAGCATTCACTAGCAGCCAGATAGTGTTAGAATGTTGTAAGTCTGCGGGTGCAGCCGTAGCATTCATCAAGTTGTCAGATAGCATTAGAGTGTTGTAAACCTACGATGGTTGGCATGGATTTCACTAGGTTGGCAGGTAGAATGGGAGTGATGGCAGATCACGAGGATAACAGTAGTACCCACCAGTTCGGGTGCAGCAGTGAGGGCGTGGCAAATCTACATATTGGTTACAGATTTCTCCAAATGAATTAGGCTTGTTTGAGTCAGTGATGAGACCGTGGGATCACCACTACAGTTATGATATCAAGGAATCAATGGGCCGTTTAAGGTCGTTTGAGATATAAGGCTACCATTGGTCTCGTAGCAGTCACTTTTAGCTTTGGAATTTGTTAATGTCAGGACTCGACGTATGGACCCGATCAGTAGATCACCAGGTCGTTAGAACCACGGTGGAAAGAAAACTTGTGGCGATTGATGATAAAAAGGATTACGCTTGGAAGTCGTGTGGGGCGACTGTGAGATTACTCTTGACTCAGCAACCGAACGGGGCACCCGCATTCCAGATAGGCTGGAAGCAGGGAGGTCCCGGTGGACCTTGGGGAAGCAGCCATGTAGCAACGTGCTGTTCAGGCAGTTCGGTGTTTCAGACAGTTCAGTGTTTCAGTCAGTTCAGTGTTTCAGGCAATTCTGTGTTGTGAGTAGTTTCAGAGTATCATACAGTACTGGTGTCTTAGGATTTCCGGTTCCGACGAAGCAACTGAATGATTTGGAAGTGACTTGTCGCTTGTAGTGGGATTAAATAATCTCAGAGTAGTTGATTTGAACCTGTTGCGCAGCTCTCGTATGAGTCTAACCGTTACAGGGATGAATCTTCTACTTGAAGGATTATCTGAGCCTTCTGTCAAGTACAAGTACTCTACAGCTAGTTATGGACAGGGATTTTGTTTCTGATGATAGCATTGAGATAATCAACAATGGGGAATGTGCATTGGTCAGTTACTCGATGAGGTTTTGGCATGGTAGTTAGGGCATAGGCGGTCTGTCAGGAAGATAGACCATTATGGAACTCAGACCTTGGGAAGGCTATGGTATTTTCGGGTTTGTGGTCGTATTTTTCAGGTCGTCTGGTATATCGGGGATGGTAACAAATGATTTCGAGGACGAAATCTAATTTAAGTGGGGGAGAATTGTAACGCCATGTTCTGAATTGACTCCTAGTCTGAGGCTGTGGCCCGAAGGCCGGTCATCATAAGGATTACGGCTTTTGAAAAGGGTAAGATCTAGGCCATTTTGGGTGCGAGTGATGTATTAGAAGCGATCCGGATGTTCGGTTTGTGTTTTGGAGCCTAGGGGTATTTTGGTAAAATGTTAGTTTGGGCTTTTGTGGAAAATGGACTTTTGTTCGGAAGGTCTTAAGGAAGATATGAGTTGCTAGAAGTGTAGGGCTTCTCGTTACCTTTTCGTGGATATAAGGATCGTTGAAAACGGCTTTATAACGAAGAAGTTATGGTCTTCGGAAGTTTAGTGGTTTCAGGCTTAGCCGAGTACGCTGGGCGTACACAAAGAGAATGTTGGGCGTACTAGTGAAGAAGGCAGTACGCTGGGCGTACTGACCAGGATGGTCGCGAATGTTCTTCGGAGTACGTTGGGCGTACCATATGTACGTTGGGCGTACGCCAATCAGACCTAAACCCTATTTTAGGGTCTTGGACCCTATTTAAGCTCCTTATTTCATAACCTAACCCTAATATCTTCAGCCTCCACCCTCTAAACCCTAGAAAACGACCCTTAGCCCTCATTTGAGTGATTTTGGAGCTTGGATGGCCATTGGAGGAGTATTTTGGTGTTTTTGAAGAAGAAGGTGTTTAGAGAAGGAGCAAGAGATTGAAGAGAGCTTGTAGATCCAGAGGTTTTACATCATTTCCAGCCTATTGAAGGTATAAAGTTCTCATCTTGGTGCTTCTACATCATAGATCTAGGTTCTCATGGATATTGTTCCTTTTTGGTTTCAAGAATGGATTTTTATGGTCCAAATCCGTTTCTGGACTTAGGGTTGCCACCCATGAAGCTATTTGAGTCCCTTGAGCAGTAAAGTTGCAATCTTTAAGGCCCATTTGCATCCATGCAAGAGATCTAGCCATTTCCATGAAGATAGTTGCTATTTTTCCAAGTTGATCTCATTTGGTGGGGTGGAAGCCACCAAGTGATCAACTTTATGGGTTAAGAAAGATTATTGGACTCAGATCTGTAGTTTGGACGTAGTGTCTTAAGGGATTAAGCAGTTTTGGAGAAAGTGACTTAACAGGAGAGTACGCTGGGCGTACAAGCCTGTACGCGCAACGTACAAGCCATTTCAGCAGAACGCGCAGCGTTCACAAGGGTACGCTCAGACAGTGGACCTTATGTTATTGGGCCCTGGGTTGGGCCAAGCCTTGGTCATAGCAGCAGTTGGGCCGTGATGGGCCCTTAGGAGTCTGTTTAGGGCCCAAGGACTAGTTGGGCTTCAGAGGAAAGCCCATTTAAGGAGTTGGGCCCAATTTAGAAAATTGGGCCACTTGGGGATTAATGGGCTTTAATGAGTTTGAAAGGACTAGACAGGATTGGGTCTTGGCCATGGCCCAAATTAGATCAAAAGGGGTAAAACGGTCATTTTGCCCAGCAGGATTCTCAGTTTTGACTAAGTGTTTATGTGGTCATAATAGCCAGGGAGTAGTTGGAGCGGCGGACAAAGTTACCTTGCACGAGTTTTCAGCAACCAGATTGAGAGGTGAGTTTCCTCCTTTAGGAACGGGTCTACGGCCACAATGCCGGCCCGTTTAGATATTAGTAGTTCCGGACTTCGGTCCGATGCCGGGGTGGTCCCGAGAAGTAGTATGTATGCTTGATGTCTTTGTGATTCATGCATGTTGATGTTATGTGCCTTGCGTTCCGGACTTCGGTCCGATGCAGTAGTTATATGTTTATGTTACATGTTTATGCATATGATATGTTCAGTTATTCCGGACTTCGGTCCGATGCAGAGGGCGAGGCCCTAGTTAGTTCCGGACTTCGGTCTGATGCAGAGGGCGAGGCCCTAGTCAGTTCCGGACTTCGGTCCGATGCAGTGGGCATGGCCCAGTATGTGCTATATGTGTTATTGTATGGTATGTGGTAGTATGAGGAGACTCACTAAGCTTTATGCTTACAGTTTTCAGTTTGGGTTTCAGGTATTTCAGTTTTCAAAAGAGGAGTTCGGGAAGATTGCAGTGCACACACCATTTGTTAGTCTGGGATGTTTATACTATGATATATTTTGACATGAGACTTGATACATGACTTATGATTTTTTTAGAGAAGAAGTTATATATGGTTTTTATTATTAAATTAAAACGAAATTTTTAGACTGTATTTTTGGGATGTTACATGCATATTCTTTTGTTTCTCTTTGTGCATTTAATATTGTAGGGGGTGGTGTAAAACCTCTTTCAATTTGATTTCATATTGTTTGTGACCTTTCTCCTCATCAAATAATGTTAAAAGGTGTGGTTCCAGATGAGGAGCCGGATTTTAGGATTTTCTGCTTCAGGGTCGACTGTGCGGCTACCCGGATTCGAGTCGGACGCGTTTTCTATCAAGCAACTTTTGTGTATTTTTTGTTTCTTCGTCTGATGTATCACTACCACTTTCTCCCACGTTTAGTCCTGGGGCTACACTTTTGTTGGCCCCATCTTCTTTTCATAAACACAAACATTCACCCATGTTATGCTCTACTTCAGTTGATTGTCAAATTCTCATTGCAAATGGTATGCACGTTGTTGTTTTATTTCGTATTGTTGTTTGTTTCATGTTTTCCAGGTTTTTTTATAAGGGTTTTTTCTTCATGTGTTTTGCTTTAAGAAGAGTTGGACGAGGCATTCCACTCCATAGCTCGTGCCGAGGACATTATTTATATCGCAAAATGGTAGGAAATACAAATTGTTCGAGGGCTTTCTAGTCTTGTGTGATCGATATCTGTCTGTCAAGGTGAATTTGCGAACCGCCAAGAGTGTTAAATTAGTTAGGGAAGAGATGTTGGGTATGGTTGATAAACAGTACACAGAGTTGTTCGACCGGTGTCATGTTTCTTCGGAAAGATTTGTTGTTTTGGAGAATCATAGATGAGGAGCCCGATTTTAGGATTTTCTGCTTCAGGGTCGACTGTGCGGCTACCCGGATTCGAGTCGGACGCGTTTTCTATCGAGCAACTTTTGTGTATTTTTTGTTTCTTCGTCTGATGTATCACTACCACTTTCTCCCACTTTTAGTCCTGGGGCTACACTTTTGTTGGCCCCATCTTCTTTTCATAAACACAAACATTCACCCATGTTATGCTCTGCTTTAGTTGATTATCAAATTCCCATTGCAAATGGTATGCATGTTGTTGTTTTATTTCGTATTGTTGTTTGTTTCATGTTTTCCAGGTTTTGTTATAAGGGTTTTTTCGTCATGTGTTTTGCTTTAAGAAGAGTTGGACGAGGCATTCCACTCCATAGCTCGTGCCGAGGACATTATTTATATCGCAAAATGGTAGGAAATACAAATTGTTCGAGGGATTTCTAGTCTTGTGTGATCGGTATCTATCTGTCAAGGTGAATTTGTGAACCGCCAAGAGTGTTAAATTAGGTAGGGAAGAGATTTTGGGTAAGGTTGATAAACAGCACACAGAGCTGTTCGACCGGTGTCATGTTTCTTCGGAAAGATTTGTTGTTTTGGAGAATCATAGATCATTGTTAGAGGCTGATTATGAGTCATGTCTACGGGAGAATGAGGTTCTTCATGCTCAGCTTGTTGTGAAGTCCTTATAGGTCTTATCTCCAATTGGTTATGATTTATTTCTTTGTGTAACGGCAAGCATCGCTTGGTGTGAGTGCTTGTAAGTGTAACCATTTTTAGTTTCGCGTTCCTTGGCCTTCAATTGTGTTGGTGTATAGTATGTGGTTGACTTCTATAACTTAATTTTTGGTCCTTGTATGTTGACATCAATTTGACTAAAAGGTTTACTTTCATGCTCATTGTTTTAAGTGCAACGCATGCTTGAATGTTACTTTTGTTAACTATTTAATGTTTGTGCCTAGTGTCAGGAAATCTCCTTATGCTTGTTGGGTTGTTTTCTGCCCTATGTAGGTTATATTGCTTTTGATAAGGTAATGGTATGACTTGCGTCGAGACCATGCTAAATGCTTACCAGGTTGTTGTCGTTTGACCCGTGTAGGTTATACTGTTTTTGATGAGGTGATGGTATAACTTGCGTCGAGACCATACGCAATGTTTGACCCTTATAGGGTATACTGCTTTTAATAATGTGATGTTATGACTTGTGTCGAGACCATGCTAAACGCTTACCGGGTTGTCGTTTGACCCGTGTAGGTTATAGTGTTTTTGATAAGTCAATGGTATGGATTGCATCGAGACCATGCTAAACGCTTATCGGGTTGTTGTTTGACCCATGTAGGTTATAATGTTTTTTATAAGGCAATGGTATGACTTGCGTCAAGACCATGCTAAGCGTTTACCGGGTTGTCGTTTGGACCGTGTAGGTTATAATGCTTTTGATAAGGCAATGGTATGCCTTTCGTCGAGACCATGTTAAACGCTTATTGGGTTGTCGTGTGACCCGTGTAGGTTATAAGTTGCCGTTTTTATTGTACTTTCCTTCTTATACATATAACTTCCTTAGGTTTTTTATGTTCCATGATCTTGGTACAATTTATACGTCCGTTATTTGTAGGATATACGATCCATCCTTATTTGCTTCATAGATTTTGTATGGGCCTTCCCATGTTGGTCTTAACTTCCCTTACGGTTCTTGTCAGCTTGATTACTTTTTCTGAGGACCTTTTCTCCTACTCTAAAGGATCTACATTTGACATGTTGATTATAGTGGTTTTCAGTTTGCTATTTATAATGTTCCTGTCATATGGCCGCTATCTTTCGCCTTTCCATAGATAGTTTTAAGTTTGTCTTCAACCCGTCATTATTATTAGTTTGATAGAAGCTTGTTGTTCACTCGGTAAGGACCATTAATTATAATGGTATTACCACTTCTGAGCCTTTGTACCAAGCTAAAGGGTGTTTATTTCGTTGTCGTTTGTGGTGTTGTCCTATACGCCCATAGGACTATGGCAATTCATCGTCCTTTATTTGCATCTAGCCTTGTTGCTAGGTCGTATACGATTGTTTAATTTATGACTTCTGTTTGACGGTTTGCTTCCGGATGAGCCATGGATGTGAATCTTTGCTTGATTCGTAGATGCTCGCACCAATCTCTGAACGGATTATTAACGAACTGAGTGTCATAATCTGAGATCAGTGTATACGGTACACCAAATCGGCATATGTAGGTCATTGATCATCTTGTACATGTTATCCGAGTATTAACCGAACCAAACCGATTAATACCCAAACCGAACCAGTATTGGTTAATCGGTTCGGTTTTCGGTTCATTCAATTATCTTATTCGGTTTTTAGGTTATTCGCGTTCAGGTCGGTTCAGTTAGCTTCCGACCCGAATAACATATTAGTCTCAAATGAAGTAAAACCATAAAATCATATGAAAAATGTAGGGATGAGCATCGGAACCGGCCCGGAAACCAAACTTTGTGGAAAATAAGAACCGAACTGGACCGCCGGTTCTACCAATTCTGGTTCCAATTCTTGTCAGGTCTTCAATGTTGGAACCAGTCCTCGAGAAATAACAACGTATTTTGAGAAATAAGTAGTACATTGTTAAATGGTGCTGAAACAAGAAAAGTCAGATTTGATATGTTTTCTTGCGGGCTTTGTAAGTCACTCAATTTTAACCAAATCATATAGTTTAAAATTAGCTAAAAAAAACCTAAACAACGTGTAGGAAAAAGAATCAGGTCAATACAACTTAAAATGAGTGAGATATATACATTTTAACAAAAATGTCAAATTACGTTTTAGTACTGAAACAGGAAGAAAAAAAATTTGATTTGATATGCTACCTTGCAGGGTTTGTAACTCATTCAATTTTTAACAGAATTATCAAGCATTTTTATAGTCTAAAACTATCTATAAAACCTAAATAACATGTAGAAAAAAGAATCATTTCAATCTCATTTCAAATGAGAGATATGAACATTTTAAGAAAAATGTCAAATTACGTTTTAGTGCTTAAACAAAAGAAAAAAAAAAGTCTAATTTCATATGCTTTCCTTGCAAGTCTTGTATTATCTACAAGTCTGATAATTATCTACAAGTCCTTGCGAGGGAGATAAGAACATTTTAAGAAAAAAGTCTGATAATTTTAGACTATAAAATCATTCAATTTTTAACCAAATAAAGAGATTTTATAGTCTAAAATTATCTACAAAAACTAAATAACATGTAGGAAAAATAATAATGTCAATCCCACTTCAAATTAGTGAGATATAAACATTTTAAGCCGGTCAAGTTCGATTCCCGGTTTTGGGTCGGTTCCATCTGTTCCCGGTTTAAAAAATCCACAAAAATATCATCCTGGTCCCGAACCGAACGGTTCTATCCGGTTATGATTCCGATACCGGTTCCGGCTAGTTCCCCGGTCCAAATGCTCATCCCTGGAAAAATGTAACTGATTGTTTCATTTCTTTGAGTCGGCCATTAATGAAAAATGTAACCGATACTTTCGTTTCTTTGAGCCAGCCATTACTTTAAATCAATAAATGAACGCATCCTCTGATTGAAAGCCTTGTGACGTTTCTAGAGATATCTTATTGTACGCAACTTAATAATGACTTTAAGCACAATGAGATATTGTGAAAAATGCTTATAAAAGGTGAACCTAATAGTGAAGTAATGTCAAGAAAATTGTGTTAATGAAGTTCAAAATGCAGTAATGAACGAACCGTTTCAACAACAATTAGCAAAATTAACAAGCTTGAAACAAGCAAATGATCCCTAAAGAAAATTAACAAGCTTCTAAAATGTAAAAGTTTTCAAGAGAACACCTATGTATCAACATCAAAACTGTTGATGGCAAATTGTTCATGACAACTGACAAATATCATTTTAAACATATGTGATTGAATAACATATAGAGAAAGGTGAAGCGATAATCGATCACGACTCTAAATATCATCAAATCGTTAGCACAATAGAATGGATGCAAGTAAATTCGATAGAAATAACAGATAAGAAAACACAATTAGGAATGAATGTCTAGAACGGAAAAGATCAAACCAATTCAATCAAAATTTCTAACAGAAGAACATCAATTTCGTGTCTCACGTCTCAACATACTATCAAAAGGCAACATAACAAAAATGAAATATGCTAGAATAGAAATGACATGAATTACTCTGTTTCGATCAACGGTATGACTTCTGAAACCTCGCACGAGCACCACGACCACCAAACTTCTTCGGCTCGCACCTCCTAGGATCAGCAACAAGTAGCGTTCGGTCATATCTCACGAGAATATCCTTTATTTCCTTCTTCTGTTCTTCATCGACAAACTTCTGGTAATAAGCGACGAGCGCTTTAGAGATACTCTGACGAATAGCGTAGATCTGAGAAGTGTGACCTCCACCTTTGACTCGGATCCTCATGTCTACGCCGGCAAATTTGTGACGGCCGAGAAGGAGAATCGGCTCAAACGCCTTGTAACGGAGGATCTCAGGCTGGACGAGCTCGATTGGAACACCATTGATCTTGATTAGACCACGACCAGCCTTGCAGTGTGTGACCGCAACCGCCGTCTTCTTCCGGCCGAAACATTGAACGGAGTTGGGTGGAGCTGCCGCCATTTTTATGCGAAACCCTAATTATAGAGACCGTGGAGTGATCAAATAGACGAAGAAAGCGATCGGTTGGAAAAAATACAGAGCTTATATGGTGCGCGATTAGGGTTTTATAAATCAGATACATTTATTTATGCAGCTGCGGTTTAATGGTTTAAATTGTTAGGCCGGCCCATTTTCAACGTATTTGGTCTAGGCGGCCCGGTTTTAAACGGATATAAAAAAAGAAACAAACTTGTACATTTGTACTACTAAACTGGGTTTTAAGACGTGTTTTGTAAACGATGAAATTTGGGGGTTGTAGTTTTAATTTGTGTGGAACTATTAGGTAAAAATTATTAGGTATAAACAGTAGTAAATTTTTAATAGGTGTGAAAGATTTCAAAAAGTTGTTGCGAATACGACGTTAACTAATTTTTATTTGAAACTATGTAGTGCTAACGATTTACAACGAGATCCTCACAAAACTGACATTAGAAATCAAGTAATATTTTTATAATTATTAATTTTTTTATTGAGTTGCAAAAACAGAATTGTATTGCAGACCATTTGATTTTGTGTCGAAAACCATTAAGGAGTGACATAAAATAATATAAGATTTAACATTTCGAACTTAAGATACGTTTCAGAGTGACGTATTGTACATTTTGGATGATCATCGACTCTGGATTGATACGTCGTATATGAATCATTGATTTTAATGTTTGGAAGCATGAGTGAATCAACGATTATAACACTAGATTACACAAGTTATGATGTGGATTTAAATTATAATATCAACGTATATTGGTTGACTTTGTCTTTCCAACGTCTTGTATTGGACGTTGTTATTTATGCAAATAATTGATGACAATGATGTCCAATATTTTGTTAGTGTTTCTACTAATATACCTCTAAACTTGGTGCAATTATTTGTTGTGAATCATATTCGTTGGAACTCGGAATTGTGTTAATCAAATGGCATATAAGGAATACAAGAGATGGGATCACATAAGTTTCTCAAGTTTGTAAGTTAGTGGATAAGCATATTTGTGCCAATAACACATATATTCTCTATTATTGCCCAGACAAAAAAAGGGTGTTGGGTCATTTTATAAATGATATATTAGCTTATAGTGCATACAACATGTTACATGAAAGCATATCATCTTAACTCTCAATAATTGGTTCGGTTTGATATTTCATACTCGTAAGCTTGACAGACAAAATCTTATGTTCTACAAGTTTTGAGGGGGTCCATGAAGAAGTTTTATCAATACTTGTTATATATTTGTTATGATTTATAAAGGAAAATTTCATGATCGTTACCTATGTAAAGGTGATGACAACCATCAGTTTGACTACTTATTCGTCACTAACGATTGTCTGCTATGATTAATTTTCATATTTTATTTGTATTTTAATAAAGTGATGTGATAAATTATAAAATAGTTTGCATATTCCAATGTTTAAAACTACTTATGTCTGATTTCCATAATTAATGTTGCTCAGCTCAAAGTGAAACACTTGGGAACTCTATTCCTAATGTTTGTCATGGACGAAAACAACCAAATCCCACCGCTTACCTTTGGAGTCGTAAAAACAAATAGTAAGAATATGATTTTTATTGAAGTTGAATGAATGTATTTAGGATATGGATAATTTATCTATCATATACGATATGTTTGATTCCATTAGCATTGTCATCGAATTTGTGTTCCCAAATGCACATCACCAAACTTTGTTGTTGACATTTGCTCATGAATTTACAAACAAAGATAAAATAACAAATAATGAAAATAATGTTTGGTGTGTCGTCAAACCAATAAAAAATCATAGGGTATAAATTACTACTAATTATACCAAGGGGTAGTATAGCAATAGAAGGGATCAAATCCACACGAACACAGAATGAAGCATCCCTTGGTAGTTTTAAAATACTTATAAAAATTATTTAATTTCAAATCCAAAGATTTATAATTATAAAAAGTGTGGAATATCGGTCCAAAACTCTTAAAATAAAGTTTAAGTTTCAAAGATCAAGATTATAACAATAAATATCACAATATACTTCAAATGTCATTATGCCACCATACACATCGTGGTCTTCAAAATGTTCTCATTGTCTTCTACTCCATCTCTAGTTTTCAATTTGAGCACATATTAAAGTACAGTTAAGCAATGAAATGTCTAGTAAGAATACCCGAAGTTAACTCATTTTAAAGAAGTAATAATGGCAATCGTTACACTCGAGTCAAACCACAAAAAATAATATAAACCAACAAAGTTTTCATAAGTTCAATAATATCAATTTAAGGGTACAATGGACCTAAATTCAAGTGAAAAGGGTTCGATAACCCATAAGCCAAAGTCAAAGATTTAATAATCCATAATTTAAAGTCAAAGGGCTTAATAACCCATAAGCAAAGTCAACAAATATATAGACCCATAATTCATATTCAAAGGGGTTCAGTAACGTATAATTTAATTTAAAGTTCTAATACAATCAACGAAGCCAGCAACACTTCGCTAAATAAGTTCAAGTCATTTCAGATATATCAACATTTCAAAATGGAAAAAGTTCAATCAACAAGTAATAATGTAATATGTATATATCCCCATCCTAATTCAATATCATAATGTCCAAACTCGTATAGACAGTTAATAAGGCTCGTGTACTGATTTCAAACCAACACGATATTCTTTCCATTCATGTTCAATAATAAGACTCGTGTGTAATTAACATATAGCACGTTACGCATTTGCAATGTCTATTTGAATTTTTACAAGCTAACTTGTGAACCCTCATACAAGGGTACCTAACATCACTTGCGCATAATGATGGTTACCTAAAAATCTAATCACTCCAAATAAACTCAAATTTTTCATGGATATCATTAATCTCTTCAAAAGTCTCCATTTCCACATGAATGTATATAACGATGACAAAACATTTCAAAATCAATAAAGTTCTTAATTGAGTAAAAATCCTTTCAAATAAGTTTCATGTAATAATACTCACATAATATTTATAATTGACACATTGCACATAAAAGAATAGCGGCTCATTAGGTTACGCCAAAATGTGGTAGGAGGCGATGCCTTGAAGTACATATTGGAGACTAGGTGGGAGCGATCCTGTGCTAGCCTAGAAAGCAACGCCCCTGAGGCAACTTTCCAACACCAACTCCCGGTCGGCACAATGGGGTTAAAATTCGCATAGCGGCAAAATGGTATTAGCCAACAACCTTAGCGGTGCACGCACCACCACTAACATCCTCTCTGAACCAATCACGGCTTAGAGTATGATAAGCATAACACAACTGATAATGACAGAGTAACACTTTCAGCTACATATATGTCTGATGTTTGTCCATAACTCTTCATCAAAGCACATTTCTTTGTACTGCAAAATACACTGAAGTGTATCCATATATCGAGTAAGTATATTACTAATTGTATATTCATTATTTGTTTGATTAGTTGTCCATATATTTATACAATCCAGATTAAGAGCTTAATTTGTTAATACATTATTAAATTTGTCATTTAATATGGATACATGTACAAGTTTGTTCATTAATTAAACACTTAGACTAGAAAAGTGTATAATACATTAAACCCATATATAATATATATATATATATATATATATATATATATATATATATATATATGGATAGCTATATATATAATACATTAACACAATGATGTATATATACATGCATAAAGTATGTTGTGGTCTTAATACATTAAGCCATGACTTTTGGCTTAACCCATTTACTCATTATGTCCATATTAGGTAAAAAATAAACATATTCTAACTTTACTGTTCATCAATGTACGCATAGGCGATACGAGAAACATCTGAAAAATAAACATCCTATGAAAAGACAAGCATTGCTGGAGAAAGAGTACAGTGAAGCTTTCAGTCATTGGTTAAAAGAGGAGGTAAAATAATGATCCAAGTTAATTTTTGTTTTGAGAAATTTGCACATTTTTTCTCTGTCATTCGCCAATTGCTTGAACAAAAAAGTATCTGATCAATTTGTCCCCTGATGCTTATCATTTTAATGATATTTGGGTAGAGTGAGAGATGGCGATCGACAAACAGAGTATTTCAGAGGACTTAAGGTGGGGTTCGCTTGGCCCACAATACATCATAAAGAAATATGGTGTATACACATTAATGGCTACGTATTTTGTACACGATCCCGTGAAGGTATAGTTAACCAAAATAGTGAGGTTTGCGTAGAGACAAATGACACACACACATATCTAGAAGAAAAAAAGTATCCTATGACAACACCTTTTATTATGGTGTTCTACAAGATATATGGGTTCTAGATTATCATATAAGAAAAGTTCATATTTTCAAGTGTGACTGTGTTCATAATAAAAAAGGGGTTAAACAAGATCCTCTTGGCTACACCTTGGTAGAACTAGATACATTATGGCATAAGGATGATCCATTCATACTTTCCTCACAAGCACGATAGGTATTATATGTGAGAGACCCGTAGGATAATAAAAAGTCAATTGTAATCATTACACCTCCAAAAAGTTATAGAGATGCATATGAAAGCGATGATGAGGAATACAATACAATAGTTTTACCACACAAAGATAAATATAAAAGCCACATGTAGATATACTTGATATGGTTGTTGAATCCCGCAATGATTACTTTCGGTCGAATTGTAAGGGTACAAAAATACGTAAGGCCAAAAATAAGTTGTGAAGATATAGTAGTTGCAGGACAAAACCGGATACTATTCTTTTATCTTTTATAAGCATTGTAAATATTTTTGGTTAATTTTTTTTTTTTTTTGTTAATTTTCAGTATATATACCCAGTATACTGGGGTCTGTTGTTGTATACCCAATACTTTTTTATTAATAATTGGTTTGATATTTTTGGGTTTTTCTTAAGATTTACCCGTGTTAAAATATTAGCTTGGTAAATTCTTCCTAGCTAGTATGATTATTTCTTTTCTTTCCTGTAACTTCCCAAAAACCACGGAAAAAATTTCATTTTTAATAAAACATGTTTATAAAACCATAAGATAATAAACCATTGTTTTCAAATCAAATCCATAGAAAATCAGAGTATCAACAATCTCTCAAAACATAAAATAATAGGAGGATATGTGCAATCACGCGGCCTAGCCCCGCTATCAGAAGTACCTGAAAAAATTGAAATCAACAATTGTAGCCAAAGCTTAGTGAGTACCCATAAAATACCCCACACAACAATATATATATATACAATACATGCACACTGGGCCTACAATATAAAACTGGATTGCCCCCGGGCCCACAATCACCAGATTGGATTGCCCCCCGAGCCCACAGTCTTCAGACTGGATTGCCTGGGATGTGAGTCAGGTCAATCGGGTAGGGCACCCCGAGTATATCTAAAGTACAATCACGAAAAAACACTCAAAGCAGAAACCTTGTGTACATTGGTGATGGAAACTCGCAACGGACACTCCAACTCCCCAAGGGTCATATCAAAATCCCTATTGACGGACTGAGATACAAAAGACCGAATTGCACCCGAGTCGGAAAGCACAAGAGCAGGGAAGAAATTCACTAAGAAGGTACTTATCAAGGATACAAACATAAGTATACATAAATTTAATTGACAAAATAATAAATGAATACATACCAGTCACGACGTCAGGCACCACCCTGGCCGCCTCTGTAGTAAGCTAAAACGCACGAACCCTGGCCCTCGGGGCCTCAACCCTCCCTTGACGGCCATTTGCGATCCGAAGGGTAGTCGGAGCCAGTGCCTGCACTGGTCTAGCAGCAAATAATGGACAATTGGCCTTCACATAACCAACCTAATTACAATGGTAACAAATATTGGAGCTCGGTGGCAAATCCTACTGGCGTCAATCCTTCACATAATGACCATTACTGCCATATTTGTGGCACCCAGTCACTGACCATCACGCTTCCTCATGCGTCTTCCCGCACTTGCCACAAGTTCAGCCCCTCTGACCTCCAGATTGTGAATCAGCGGGTTTGAACCGCTTCGCTGTTAGTTGAGTCTAAACTGGGGTCTGCCTCTTATCTCTTGTTTGGGTCTCAATCTTAATCTTTCTCCTCCGTTTGAATGGCTGCAGCTAAGAAAGTGAACGATATTGATGCATCGACACAAACTCACTGATCTTTGTCTTGAACATGCTCAAGTAGCAGAACATCTGAACCTGCTCCGAAGCAGCATACTCAGGGCAGAAAAGAGCTCTCTCATTAAAAATCTTTGTGATCTACGATACCGACTCTGTCGTTTGCTTCAGCGACACATACTCTTGAGCTAACCTCTCCCTCTCAACTAATGGAACATACTCAGTGTGAAACATCTCCGTGAACTGCTCCCAAGTTACTGCAGCTTTCTCCGCAGGAGAATAAACACCGGTCACCAGCTTCCACCAATCCTTCGCCCCCAAACGAAGAAGGTTCAAGGCAAACATAACCTTATGGTTCTCTAGGCATGATCATGTGAAGAAACAACCCCCCACATCAGATATCTAGCTCATGGAGGCGATCGGTTCCTAACCCCGTCGAACTACGGGGGCTTCATGTTGATGAAGTCCTGGTACTGCATCATCCATTTCCCTTAAAATCTCGCAGCAACAACGATTGCAGTGGTTGCGACGGCAGCAGCCTCAGAAACAGCAGCGTAACACTCATCGAATAGCTCAATCAAAGAGGTCTTGACAGACCCACACATATCCGAGATCGTCTCCCTAACCGCCATGGTCACCTGAGTGGTAATCATCTCACGAATCTCATCCCCAGTCAAACCTGGCCTCTCTGAGTTGTCGACTCTTGATCCTGAACCTTTAGTGATTACAATACTAAAAATAAACCAGAAGACACATTAGAAAATCACATTATATTCCATCACATCACTACTCACCCACTAAATCCTCAGAATTTGTGACTTCCTTGATACGCGTATGGGTCATGTGCTTCAGGTAGTACGGGACCATACTACCTTCCAAACCTACCCATATTTGTCTTGAAGAATCGCCACGGACTTCCCGGCTACAAATCCCAAGCAACTAGGACATGCACACATCCTATATTCACTCTCTAAAGAGTAGCTAACCATTCTTTACACCGACTTTCTAACAAGCATACCTACTCATGAAACTTCCACTAACCTTGCAGTCGCCTTATGTATACTAATCATACATAACACTTGATTTTATAGGCAGTCGAATAGTTGATTCTACACTAAGCTAACAACCAGACAAGGAATAGGAAATAAGGCTAAATCAAACATTCTCAGGCTATAAAACCTTAGTTATGTATAAGCATGATGCACACGGTAAGCACCTATAGTAATAATGTATGTTCCATATAACATATCAAGAAATCCCCCTAGGATATCATGAATCATAATTCATACAATTCCTGAAGATCCATAGCCTATAAACTAGCATGCATTTCTAACATATCACTAGTACACATAAAATAATTGTGGGTATCTTAGGGAATAACTTTCCTTGGGTTCCGGCTGGTTGTACACATCACATCTACTTCTTTTATTATTTCAAATTTAATTATGAAAAATATATTTTACAGTTTCATAGTTTGATTCTGGAATCACACGAGTGTTCATCCAATTCTCTCAAACCAGGGCTCTGATACCAACTTGAAACATCCCCTTTTGGAATGTATTACAATATTGTCTGCTTTGGGCTCTCGGCACGAAAACTTTCCGGGGGTCACCCATCCATAATTTGCTCTCGCCCGGGCACACTAAATTACAGAGTTCTTACGAGATCTACTGCACTCACGAATTTAAGACATTTTTTGATAAGTAAGGTATCCACACCCCTTATAAGGAGTGCTTAGCTCTCCTTCCAAGTCAATGTGGGATCAGGTGCAGGTAGCCACCAACCTTCACCCCCATTATAGGGTGTGATGTCCCTGTCGCATACATCAACTCATGCCCTAACTTTGATACCAACTTGTAAAATCCCAAAAACTATGACACAATTTTACATTTTTAATAAAACATTTTTATAAAACCATAAGATAATCAACCATTGTTTTCAAATCAAATCCATAGAAAATCAGAGTATCAAAAATCTCTCAAAACATAAAATAATAGAAGAATGTGTACAATCACACCTTCACCTTGGCTTGTAACGACCCGAAAATCTTACCGTAAACGGCGTTAGTTTTTCTGTTACTCGAAGAAATATTTATGCAAAATATTTTAGCTTTATGAGGTTAAAATGGAATAAATTAAATAAAAATAATATTATTTAATATCTAAAAGAATTAACCAACAAACATAAAAGGGGAATAATCCATTTAAATTGATTTATGGAATTATAAGGGTAAAAATGTAACGCCTGTGTTTCGAGGCTAAACATTGATGCCATGATGTAATAGTCTAGGTCAACCATTGTAACCCATTTTAAAGTAATAAAGATGAATTACTTGAATATTATGTGAATTATGTGTTTTTGTGTGCTTATTACTTGTTTATAATAATTTAATAAATAAAGGATAAAAAAAGCGTCAAAATTAAAGTGTGAGATAAACCCGATATCGATACATGAAGTGGTAGTGGTCGTGACAAGGATTCCGGAGATAAAAAGAACTCCAAAATCTGACTTCATATGAGGAAGTTATGATTTTTCTAAGTTTCGGATCGGCAATGCACAGCCCGAAGTTCGAATAGTAGATCGGTTGATTTTTGGCCGACACAACCCAAACAAGAATTGAAGATCTCGTCAATAGGAGCTCAACGATAAAAAGACAGACAAAAACGGAGTCCGTATGTAGAAGTTATGAGTTTTACACGGTCGTTTAACGGTGTAATCTTCTCATACTATTAAATTTAAAATCGGTCGAGAATTAACCGACGAAGTCTAAACAAAAGTTGTAGAGTACAGTCCCACCTACGTGCGGATATAAAGAACGTCGAAAACGGAGCTCGTACGTGAAAGATATGAATTTTTGAAGTTGGAGTGGGAAATCACGAAGGCTGTACGAAGGGGTACGCCCAGCGTACCTTCAGACGCTCAGCGTTCGCACTACGCCCCGCGTACGAAGGAGGTACGCCCCGCGTATTGACTTTTTCCTCGGTCCACAACGAGCCACGTCGCCCCACCTGAAGTCTCGCCACGTGTGTATGGCCGAGTTGTACGCCCCGCGTACAGCGAGGGCTACGCCCCGCGTTCGTCCGAGGCCACGCCTATAAATGGAGGCCGAGGGCAGCCACTTCCTTCACCCCAAAATCTTTTCTCTCTCTCACTACTTTCTCTCTCTAGCCTCCCTAAACCCCCCCAAAAGCCTAGGAAACTTCCCTAGCACTTGGAGAAAGCCCGGAGCGCTAGAAGGCTCCGAGAAAAAGAGTTTTTCGGTTTGAAACTCTGCCCGTGCAGAGCCCGGTTTTCAAGCAAACTTCCCGGTTTTGTCAAGAAGATTATTTTCAGAAGCGAAGTGTTGTCCAAATCACTCCGTATCAGGTGAGTGTATAGTCACTTTCATCTTACACATAGATATGAAGTATTTTATATAAATTATGTGATATATGTATATATATGTTATCTGTTTACCTGAGATATTTGCTAGATGAAATATCTATACTTCTTTCTTTCAGATCTGAAACTTTTTCCTTCAGATCTACACTTCCTCATCTCATATCTAAACTTTTTCTTCAGATCTAAACTGTATACTTTGAGATCTATGTTGGATGAAAGATCTGAACTTCTTTCCTTCAGATCTGGACTTTTTCTTCAGATCTAGACCGTATATGTATTTTATGCTTTGAAAGTTATGCTGGATAAAAGATTTAAGCTTTGTTTTACAGATCTGGACCATGTATGTATTTTATATCTACAAATATGTTGGGTAGAACATGGGTAGATAAAATAGTTGGTGTGTGGTGAAATAAAATGATGAGAGGCCTCAATGTTGACGTTGTTCCAGTCATCTAGCAGAGTATGGATGACGACCACTGACTTTTCTAGGAAGTCCAGTGGAACGCTAGCAGGCTCGCAACCTATAGGTGTTTGTGAACGAAGTGTTCACCGGTGTACTCCATCCCCCCCCCCCCCATGGTTGCCTTACAGACATATATGGCTGAGGAATCCCCTTAGCAGTAGTGTCCATCCCAATGAAATTCCTTAGGATAGGTCCCTTATGAGAGATGCTTTAGGGACGTAAGGTGAGGATAACGGGAACGGGTAATCGGGTTTAATGATTGTTGAAAATAATAAACTTATTTATTGTGGGTTGAAAACCCTATATGCTCACCAGGCTCCCCAGTCTGACCCACTCAGTTTCTTGTATTACAGGTAGTGGAAAAAGCATAGTTGGATGACTTGACGAGAGATTGTGGATTTTAGGCCAGTAGATAATAAATGGAATATTGTAAGGCCTATGTTGTTTTGAGGTCAGATTGTGTTTTGTGGCCTATGATGTTTTTGGTTTATGCTTATGATCTGTATCGATGATTGACATCCTGGGTTTTTGTAATGTAATGAAAATACATTTCTTTAAGAAATGCTTTGATAAATTTTTATCATACTTTGTTTTGGGAACAAATTCCGCAACACTTTTCTTACGAAGTTACTCTGATTTTTATTAAAAAAAGCATAAACGAAATTGGTCTTTTCTGGCCGTAAAAATGGGGATGTCTCAGTTCGTATCAGAGCATTAGTTTAAGCGAACTAGGAATTTGTAGGATTTCTAGACTTAAACTTAGAATGCTAAGCGATGATCGTGAGATGAGTGTGTTCCATATTTTAGACACGAGCACTAGTTTATTTTACGAAGGATGCCTAAAATGCTTTTATGTGCTAAATGTTATTATTTGTTCGGATCTATGGTCTGTTGCCGAACGGATCTGGAAACCTTATGTGTTTAGGATTCTAAGCATTCGAATATGATTTTAGAACTAGCATGTAACGTTTCGGAGTGATGAGGGGAATTTAAACGTCTATCATGAATAAAGATCTAAATTCACCTAATTTGGTGTATAGATCGAAATGGCAAGAACCCGAAGTGGAGCTGGAAACGCAAATAGAAATAGGAATCAGCAGCCTCGTCCCGAAGTGATTGAGAAGGTGCCGATAGTCGAAGTTGCACCTGAGCCAGTCACAATGGCTGGATTTCAAGCCATGATTCGGGATATGATGGCAGAACAGGGGGAAGAAATGAGACAACTGTTGCTGAATAACAGAAGTGAACCTTCGATGCCTATTGAACAACCAGAACAAAATGACGGAGAGTCGAAAGAAGGGAATAACAGCCGCACTGTCAGTCAAGTGGAACCCCAGTGGTGCAAAGGAATGACCCGGAGAGGGAAATCGACCGAGATGGACGTATATATAAGAACTTCTTGGGTGCCAAACCACCAAGTCTTTCCGGAAACCCAAAGCCTGTGGAGATTATGGACTGGATCTCCGAAATGGAGATGGTATTTGAAAGCTGCAACTATAGTGATAAGCAGAAAACCGTCTTTGCGGTTCGACAACTGAAGACCGGAGTCTTGAGCTGGTGGAAATTATTGGCGGATACGATGCCACGAGGAGAAGCTTTGAAGATGTCTTGGGAAGCGTTTATGGAACAATTAAAGATGCATTACTGCTCCGAGATAGATTTGATCGATCTACACAATGAGTTCCAAAACTTGAAGGAAGGGAAAATGAGCATTGATGACTATGCTACTGCGTTTATCGAGAAGATGAAGTTATTTCCATACCTGGTGCCGACTGAGCTCGCCAAGATAGAAAAATTTGCTAACAGATTGCCATCAGACTTTGGCCCAACAGTCAACATGGCAAGCACGCTGAAGGAAGCCGTTAGAGCAACCAAAAATGTTGAGACCTAGCTAAAAGAAAGGGGTCTGGAGAGAACTAAGGTGGGTGAGAAGAGAAAGTTTGAGGGGTCTTCGATATCCAACAAGAAAAGTAAATCCTCGAAGTCTGGATCGAGAGGAGAAGGAGGCGAAGCGAAATGGTGCGAAAAGTGCAAAAAGAAACATCATGGGAAATGTGACGGGGAAGTCACTTGTTTTAAATGTGGGAAGCCTGGGCACTATGCCAACGAGTGCACGTTCAACAAGAAAGTTTGTTATGGTTGTAATGAGGAAGGGCACCTTTTGAAGGACTGCCTGAAAAAGAAGGAGGCAGCAAGGCCTAATGTCCCACCGAAGCCAAAAGCTACAGCTTTCCAGATGACACTCGAAGCTGTGAAGGAAGCAGCGGACGTCGCTTCAGGTACCTTTCTTGTAAATGGATTGTCTGCCAATATATTGTTTGATTCTGGAGAAAATTACTCCTTTATATCACATAAATTTGGTGGAAGACTAGCATTGCCTATAGAAAAGCTTAATGATGCTCTAGTTGTAGAAGTTTCCAGTGGCAAATTCATACCTGTTAGCGATTGCATTAGGAATATCGTCATCGACTTGAACGGAAACGAATTCCACGAGGAGCTGTTACCTATTGAGCTGAATGGTTTCGATATCGTACTGGGAATGGATTGGCTTAGCGCCAATGATGTCGAGATACTGTGCAAGAAGAAGATAGTAAGAGTGAACCCGCCTGGAAAAGAGTCATTTGTGGTGTATGGGGACAAACGCAGAGTAAATTCTGGAATCATCTCCCTGATGAAAGCCAGAAAATGTTTGTCTAATGGATGCACATCATACTTGGCATTTGTGATCGATGCTAAGAAGGAGAAAAGGGAAATGCAGAATATACCAGTGGTGTGTGATTATCCGGAAGTCTTTCCCGAAGATCTTCCTGGATTGCCCCCTGATAGACAAGTAGAGTTCCGAATAGACTTGTTACTAGGACCGACACCGATAGCGAAAGCACCATACCGATTAGCACCGACGGAGATGAAGGAGCTTATGAAGCAACTTCAGGAGTTGTTGGACAACGGTTTCATTAGACCTAGTTCATCACCCTGGGGAGCTCCGATGTGATTCGTGAAGAAGAAAGATGGAAGCATGAGGATGTGCATAGATTACAGAGAGTTGAACAAGGCAACCATGAAGAACAAGTATCCATTCCCAAGGATTGATGACCTGTTCGATCAGCTGCAAGGTTCGAGTTATTTCTCGAAGATCGATCTTAGGTCAGGTTATCATCAGCTGAAGGTGAGAGAGAGGGATATTGAGAAAACCGCATTTAGAACAAGATACGGACACTACGAGTTCTTGGTTATGTCATTTGGACTCACCAATGGTCCAGCAGCATTCATGAATTTGATGAACAGGGTTTGTAAACCATTCCTTGATAAATCTGTGATAGTGTTCATAGATGACATTCTGGTTTACTCAAAGAGCTAGCAGGAGCATGGCAAGCACCTGCGAGAAGTGTTAGAAGTTCTGAAGAAGGAGAAGTTGTACGCTAAGTTCTCCAAATGTGATTTTTGGATCTGAGAAGTCCAATTCTTGGTTCATGTGGTTAACCAAGAAGGGATCATGGTCAACCCAACAAAGATTGAAGCTGTAATGAAGTGGGAACGACCAAAGAGTCCTACGGAGATCCGAAGCATTCTGGGATTAGCCGGATATTACCGAAGGTTTATCCAAGGCTTTTCTTCGATAGCTGCTCCATTGACAACTTTGACCCATAATGGAGCTACTTATACTTGGAGTGAGAAGCATGAGGAAGCATTTGAGAAGCTAAAGAAGAAGTTATGTGAAGCACCGATTCTTTCTCTGCCCGAGGGAGTTGAAGACTTCGCAGTCTATAACGATGCATCTGGAGTTGGGTTAGGTTGCGTTCTGACCCAAAGGGATAAGGTGATAGCATATGCATCGAGACAATTGAAAGAACACGAAAAGAACTACCCCACTCATGATATGGAGTTGGCAGCGGTGGTATTTGCACTAAAGATATGGAGGCATTATCTTTACGGCACGAAGTGCAAGCTTTTCACGGATCATAAGAGTCTTCGGTATCTCTTTGATAAAAAAGAGTTGAATATGAGGCAGCGACACTGGCTGGAGTTGCTTAAGGATTACGACTGCGAGATACTTTACCACCCTCGTAAAGAAAATGTCGTAGCTGATGCTCTAAGCCGAAAAGTCAACCTGGAAAGAAAGAGGCCAAGAGCGTTGAGAATAGAAGTTGTCTCGACTATTGTGGAAAGTATTAAGAAAGCTCAGGAAGAAGCTTCAGAGAAAAATGATCGGAAGGAAGAGCGTTTGGGCAAAACGCTGGTGTTCGGTACAAACAATCAAGGATTGAAGGTATTCCAAGATAGGATTTGGGTACCTAAGACGGGAGGAATAAGAGATCTTCTGATGGAAGAAGCTCACAAGACCATGTACTCGATTCATCCCGGCAGCACTAAAATGTATAGGGATCTGAAACCCTACTACTGGTGGCCGACGATGAAGCTCGATGTTGCGAAATATGTGGTCGAGTGTGTAACATGTGCGAGAGTTAAGGCACAACATCAGAAACCATATGGGAGTTTAGAACCTTTACCTGTACCTATGGGTAAATGGGAAGACATTACCATGGATTTTGTCACTAAACTGCCCAGAACGAAGGACGGTCACGACATGATTTGGGTAGTCGTTGATCGGTTCACTAAGAGTGCAAACTTCATAGCAGCTAACGAAAGATGGTCGATGGATAAGCTCGCCAATGCTTACGTGAAGGAGGTAGTAAGACTTCACGTTGTTCCTTTAACGATTGTATCAGACCGTGATAGTCGTTTCACGTTAAGGTTTTGGAGGAGTCTACAAGAGGAACTGGGTACGAAATTGTGTTTAAGCACAACTTATCATCCGCAAACCGATGGTCAGAGCGAAAGAACGATTCAAACGTTGGGGGATATGCTAAGAGCGTGTACCCTAGAGTTCCAAGGTAACTGGGATGAACACTTACCTCTGGTAGAATTTTCCTACAACAATAGTTACCATTCGAGCATCAAGATGGCACCTTATCAAGCCTTATATGGACAAAAGTGTCGTACGCCGTCTTTTTGGCTTGAAGCCGGAGAAAAGCAGTTTATGGTCCCCGAGATAGTCCATCAGACTGCTGAAAAGCTGAAAGTGATTAGGGAATGGATGTTAGCAGCTCAGGATCGTCAAAAGAGCTATGCTGACAAGAAGAGGCGACCGGTGACATTCGAAGTTGGGGATTCAGTTTTACTCAAAGTCTCACCGTGGAAGGGACTTATAAGATTTGGGAAACGAGGAAATGTTACATCCAAAAATTTTACGCCAAATTTAAACTTTTTAATCATAAATAAACCAGATAGTATTTGTTTACAAAATGTTTTCAATCATTATTCATCAGAGTGTCCTAATAACCAGATCATAAGGATGAGGAGCGGTACGGTCATGCCTTCGCCTTGCCATGATCTCCTGAAGTACCTGAAATAATAAACTGAGAACTGTAAGCCCGAGGGCTTAGTGAGCTACCCCCAAAATACCAATACCACACCAATAATACCATATCAGTAACAGACAATCAACAACATGCATACTGGGCCATCGGCCTGACTGGACCGCCCTGCAGGGCCTACAGTCTATCTGAATCTGTCCCGAGCCTTCGGCATAACTGGACCGCCATGTGGGCCTACAGTCTCCCCGGGCCGCTCATAGGGTATGTTGGCCTTCAGCACAAAGCAGGACCGCCTCAACCCAAGCAACAAGCAAATAACCATGTGCGCATAACTAACATATACTGGCATATACAAGCATCAACATATCTATCTCACTGATCACCAATCATAGCAATCTCTCGTAACTAGAGCACCGACTTAGCAGGTCACTAACATATCAATCCCTACGGATCATAAGAGCATAACATACTATCTATCCTGATACCGATCTAACAGGTCATAACCACATGTAGCATAACATAACAATAACAACTAAAGGGGCGACCTTGGTGCCTTAGACCCTATTGATATAGTGAGGATAACTCACCTTGCAGATGTCGACTCGGAGGATAAACTTCAACCCTCGGATCGCTGCCACAAACTCCACCACCTATTACCATAGTATAATCATACTGTAAGTTCTCAACCTCTCAAGGTACCCCATCAGTCAACTAGTCAACCTTTGGTCAAAGTCAAAGTCATCAGTCAAGGTCAACAGTCCATGTTGACCCTAACTCGCCGAGTACCCTCAGCTACTCGCCGAGTTCCATGAAATACCTGACCACTCGCCGAGTCACCGGAGTGACTCGTCGAGTTCTAAGGGTCGCAATTGGAACTCTAAGGCCACTCGTCGAGTTTTCCTTCTTGCGACTCGACGGTTCCACACGCATACATAAATTGGGGAAACCTCAACCGACTCGCCGAGTTGTTCATCCACTCGTCGAGTCTACGACAATCTTCATCGTACTCGCTGATTTGTTCATCCAATTCGTCGAGTTCAATGCCTATCTTCATATGACTCGCCGAGTCGACTATGCGACTCGCCGAGTCTCTTCAGCCCTTTAACCATGCAGACACTTTCTAAGCCATGCCCAGGCCCCAAATTGCAGATCCAACTTCCTTAGGCATGCTTATCACGTAAAGTTGCAAACTTTACATGCTTGCAAGGCTTTAAGACCCTAAAATGGCACAACTAAGCTTATAATGAAGTCACATCCTTGAGAGAAGGCTCATACTAGACAAGGCTGATGGCTTTATGAATCTAGAAGCCGAGGGGAGTCCAGATCTGAAGTTACAACTTCAGATCTTGGCTTAGACACAAGAATCCTTTCCTAAACTTGTGCACAAAAGGGGTTTAGGAGAAAATGAGCCAAGGGAAAAACGATTTAATACCTTCAAGAGAGCCCTTTCAACTAGCTTGCTTCCCAAGAGATTCCTTCACCAAGAATCTTCCTCTAAGCTTAAATTTCCAAAGAATACACACACACTCGAGTTAGGGTTCTTCTGGACTCTCAATGGACTGCAAAGAGGCCAAAGGAGGCTTCTGCTTCTTTAAATAGGGTGCAAAACCCCGGTATTTAGGGTTTCATCTGCCAGCTCCTACTCGTCGAGTCCCTTCTTGGACTCGACGAGTAGGCCACTAAATACGCGAACCAACCCGCTGCTACTCGACGAGTAGGGCAACCAACTCGTCGAGTAGGCCTTGAAACCAATTAAATTCTTATTTAAACAATACCTGAGAATCGGGGCGTTACAGTTCTCCCCCACTTGAACAAGACTTTGCCCTCGAAGTCTGCTGGAATAAACAACGCCGGGTAATGCTCTCGCATTTCTGCCTCCGGCTCCCATGTCCACTCGGATCCCCTCCGATGCTCTCACTGCACTTTCACCAAAAGGTATTTCTTTGTTCCGCAAAATCTTATTCTTCCTTTCCAAGATGGCCACAGGCCTCTCTACGTAATTCAGGTGCTCATCGACCTGAATATCATCCAGCGATACTACTGCCTCCTGATCCATAATACACTTTCGCAATTGCGAAACATGGAACGTGCTATGAATTCGGCTGAGCTCCTCCGGTAGCTCTAGCCTATAAGCCACTTTGCCAACCCTGGCAATGATCCTGAATGGCCCAATATAATGGGGACCCAATTTTCCCCTCTTCCTGAAGCGGATCACACCCTTCTAGGGCGAGACCTTCAGAAGTACCATGTCACCAACCTGAAACTCTAAATCCGATCGGCGTCTATCAGCGTAACTCTTTTGCCAACTCTGAGCAGTCTGCAGCCGCTGTCTGATCTGCTGGATCTTTTAGGTAGTCTGTAAGACTACCTCCGTCCAACCCATCACTCTGTGTCCAACCTCACCCCAACAGACCGGGGTTCTACATCTCTGACCATACAACAGCTCAAAAGGCGGGGCGCCAATACTGGAATGATCGCTGTTGTTGTAGGCGAACTCTGCAAGCGGTAGGTGGGAATCCCAACTCCCACCGAAGTCAATGACACACGCCCTCAACATATCTTCGAGGGTCTGAATGGTTCGCTCACTCTGTCCATCGGGCTGCGGATGGAACGCTGTACTAAAGCGCAGTCGCGTACCCAATTCCTCATGGAACTTCTGCCAAAAACGGGAAGTAAACCTGACATCCCGATCGGAAACGATGGAGACTGGAACCCCATGGCGAGAGACAATCTCGCTGACGTACATGTCGGCTAATTTCTCGGCCGACGAACTCTCCCGTATGGCCAAGAAATGGGCACTCTTGGTCAACCGATCCACGATGACCCATATAGCATCGAACCTCTTCGACGTCCTCAGCAACTTCGTAATGAAGTCCATCGTGATCTGTTCCTATTCCCACATGAGAATCTCCAGAGGCTGTAGCTTACCATGCGGCCTCTGATGCTCGACCTTGACCATCCTACAGGTCAGGCACCTCTTAACATACCAAGCGATTTCTTGCTTCATACCGGGCCACCAGTAACTCAAACTCAGATCGCGGTACATCTTGGTGGCTCCCGGGTGTATAGAAAAGTGAGACTTATGAGCCTCCTCCATCACTGTCTGCCGGACCCCTCCGGACATCGGAACCCAAACCCGACCGTGTCGGGTCAATAATCCGCGGCTATCCTGAACAAACCGGGCGATCTCGCCCTTAATCCGCTCCAACTTCCAGTTCTCTGGTCTCATGCCCTCAACCTGAGCATCCCTAATCAAGCTCACAAGCGGGGAATCCACCGATATCTGCTAAAGGCCACAGTACAAGAATCAAGCCCACAGTACAAGAATCAAGCCCTAAACTCCATCAAATGGAGTTTACGACCGTAAACATGGAGTTTACGGCTGTAAACTCATGTAGGCCGTAAACTCCTCCATATAAGTTCATTTCCTTCACTTTTCTTCATTCTTCCACTTTCCCTTCAAGAACACATGAGTTTTCTCTCAAGTATCATCCCGATCTTCATGCTTGATCTTCAAAAATCGTAAGTATTCTTTCTCTAGTTTGTTGATAATCCTTCTTAACTAGCTTCATCCTCATGATTCATCCATAAAAATCATGTTTTCTTAGATCTTCAAGTTTCACCAAGAACACCAAGAACACACACTAGTGTTCTTGGCCAATATCAACCATTTCAAGCTTCTAGATCGTAAGTACACTTCTCTATACTTCATATCTAGTTAGTATCCATGCTTAGAGGCTTGAAAACACCAAGAACACAAGATCAAAGGGAGTTTACGGCTGTAAACTCCCAAGACCGTAAACCCCTTTTTGATGGCCATTAGGGCCATAAACCCTATAGGATGCAAGGCAAGTGACCCAGAACCCTTCCTTGAAGTGTATAGGACCTTAAACATCGAAAACATCAAGGACCATTAGAGTTTATGGCCGTAAACTCATGGAGAAATGGTCCATGGGCCGTAAACTCTACAAAGGGGTGAAATGTTGCCACAATCACTTCCTAAGGCTTAGACTTGAAGTAAGGATGCTTCATTATGACTTTTAGGTCTTCAAAACACAAAATGGTAGAAGTACCATGAGTTTACGGCCGTAAACTCATGGGTTTACGACCGTAAACTCCAAGGGAGTTGGTCCCTAAACCGTAAACACATGTTAGTGCCATTTCACTTTCCTTTGTTGAATCACATGTGATTCCAACACTTGATCAAGGTGTTTCCTAGTCCCGGGAGGTGTTTTCTTTCATATAGTTGTTTATAAACACTATATTCATGTCAATATGTGTCCTTATATGTCATTTAGGACTTATTGTGTCTCGGGACTTCAGTCGTGGAACTTCTCATCCTTACACGCATACCTGTTCGAATCACCCACCTCAGGTGAGTTCATACCCCGTAATGAATCTTTTAACTGTTTTAACTGTTTTAAGGGGGGGAATACAAGTTGAACACAATGATAATTGTGTAAATGTTTGTTATAAACATCTTTCAAAATGTTACTTATGTCATTTATAAGTCGTCAAAACATTTCAAAACTCTTTTAAAGTTATGTTACTTTCTAGTTATACAAAACTTTGTTTTTAAAGTACAAACATAACTTAGTAGATAAACGAGTCTTTCCAGTAACAGTCCAAGTAGAACATTAGTAAGCTATAATAGGTATAGTTTAGGAGAATGCTAATCATTACTTCTAGTACAATGAAGCACAGAAACAAACAATACCATACATAACAGATAGTGAAGAAAGTCAAACAATACCACACAGAGAGAACACACAATTACTAGAAACAAACAGAACGTACAAGATACAGTACAAAACAAACAAGTTAGGTTGCTATAGCATGATAACACATACATGATCTAATTATACCAATGAATCACTAACTCATTGTTTAAAACAAAAGGTGATAGTTATATTGGGTATACATGATCATATACTTTAATGTGAATTACACGGCTTGCAAGAATTTGCAGAGGTCGTGTTTAGTTCCCCTAATCTCCTGACAGGGAGAGCGTATAGTAAGGGTTCTAGCCTTCACATTATAACCGTAATAAAACAAATATGTTTTTAGGTTATTAGTACATCCGCATGTCATTATAAACGACAACTGTGTACTTACACTTCCCTTTCTTTCATAAAGTGACGGTACCACTTGAAAGTCCAACCCAAACTATTTTCGAGTCAAGATAGTTATAAACTAGGGAAAATATACATTCTTACAAACGACAAACGGAACAGTCGAATCTAGCACATAACAGAAGATGCCTTGGTAGAAGGATACGAATAAAAGATAGGACCATAATGCTAGTCTTATGATTCCTTAATGTATACATAACAGGATATATATATATACCAATAGGGTCCGACAGGTAATAGGATGTGTGCTCTCCGCTTCATTTCCTGTTCCTTGTTTGGTTGTGGGCTTGGAACGAATTCACCCAATCTATTTTCTACCCGATTCTATATATATGTATGCTTAGTATACATTGAGTCATCATAAGGGTACCAGGTATGGGTCAGGTTATAGGACACAGAGTCAAAGCACAGTTTTTCTAGTACAAAACATACTTTCAGTACTTTTGGTATACAAAACTAGAAACTTCCCGGTAAAGGGTTTAATCCATTTTATTAAACCAGTACAATTTAAAAGACCTTAGGTGAGTAACTCTATAATACCTTAGTTTATGCACCATGTTTATGTATAAAACTAATACCCAATAGGTAGTTGGATGTGTGCTTTCCGCCTTAATTTCTGTTCCTCGTTTGGTTGTGGAATTAGGGCAGATTCGCTCAATTAAAATTCTATCCGATTTTAGATTATATATAACAATATAAACTAAGCTATAATAAAAGTAGTCACTATGGTCACTATTTTATTATAAGAAATAAGGGTTTTCTTAAAGAACTTCTTCATTAGATATAAAGGAAACATTACAATTAACTCCATGAGTAACAAGTGATTACACCAGGGTTATATATGACGATGATCTAACAACCAATGGAATGTGTGCTATCCGCCTTAATTCCTGTTCCTTGTTTGGTTGTGAGCTTAGGGCAGATGCGCACAATCGATTGTTTGTTTACTCTGATTCTTATATAACTTGTACCCACTTAGTACCCATAGAATGGGTTGTAGTGTCATTTTACTTAAACTTCCATCAAAGTAGGAAATATATGATTTTCTAGAGGAACAGGCGAACTTTTCAAAACAGGACTTACAACTTACGACATTTTACAACTACATGTTACAACTACATTTATAACACCATTTTACATCTACATTTTCAACAACACTTTACAACTTACTTACATCACTAAACTCTTATGAACTCACCAACTTAATTGCTGATAAACTCTTTCAAATAGCTTGTATTCTCAGGAGACTATTAGACAGGTGCTCGTGCTGGGAATTCAGAAGATGGAGCATTATAGCTTCAAGTCTTGTTTTGTTATTTGTTTATGAATTCTATGTTTTGTGAACACACACATTGTAAACACTTTCTTTCGAAATGAAATGGTTGTTCATTACTTGCTTACCATATACATATCTCGTGATACTACACATGACGTCCTCCACCCCTGAACGTTTCCGCCGTTCCGGTTTTGGGGTGTGACAGATTGGTATCAGAGCATTGTTTATAGTGAACTAAGTATATCAAACGATAAAAGATATACAACTATAAATACAATGGGGCTTAAGTGCTCTGGATAATGATATATTTTTAGAATATAACTATAGGTTATAAAAATATACCTACTTGCTTATACATGTACATAATAGAACTAGTGTCACGAGGAGAACATAACTAAAAGTATTTAAAGTTTGGGCACTGTCGTCAACCTGAACAGTTATGTAATCATAGCTAGGATCAATATAGCCTGATCAACTATATTCATTCGAGATGTGACCGACATGTGTTTGGGAATGATGTGGTGTTGTAACAGTGTTAAAACTTACCTGAACACCAGAACAAGTGCATTACGTTAGAATACTATAGGAGTATTTTAGTCCATATAAATAACCTGAGTGATAACTTAAAAGATCCTTACGGATAGGTCTATAATCTTACAAGGTATATTCCTAAAGTTTTATATATAATCAAGATCTTATAGACTTAGAATCTGTGGTCTACGCTTCGCTATCCATTCCTCTTAAGGGTGTAGTTTTGGAGTAGGATCACTTATTCGAAAGTTTATTTAATCTTCAATTATATACAGACTTGTATACATCGTACAATTATAGGAGGACCCCGTAAGGATCACCCCATAAAGTTACCTTAAAGCTCATAGATTCTTTAGTCACTTTGATTCTCGCATGACAAGCCCAGATAGATGTAACCACTTCCTCATAGTAGTCAACAGAAGAGTCCAGGAGGAACAAGAACAAGTTCATGAGAAGTTTGCAAAGAAGGATCAGCCGAAGTAACCAAAACGTCTTACACGTCACACTAATAAATAATAATCTGGTTAATTTAATGAGCGAGTGGAAACACTGCTCACATTTTATGTTAAGATTATTTTCTTACATGCAACTGGTAACAGTTATTCAGGAAACCGATATTCATTCGAGTATAGTTATTTCAAATTCATAGAGTTTATTAGGTATAGACTCTTTTATGAATTGTTTCTTGAACCTTGTGGAAGTCAGGACCCGATACATCCAGAACTAGGATAACTTTGTCTTTTCAGCTTTCGGCTTGTGTCCATTGCTTTAGACTTATTCCGTCTCATCGTTGTATTCTTTTAGCAAAGATGCCTCCTCGCAGATCTAACAGACGCACTACTCCGATAACTCCAATACCGCCTCCTTCGCAAATCGATATGACAGCTATAAACGCTGCAGTGGCTGCGGCTGTGGCAACAACCATGGCTCAATATCACTCCATCAGTACCAATGGAGGTGGAACGCCTACTGATTCTACTCGAGGTGAGGTCCTCGGGCGCTCGAGAGAGTTCTCCTACAAGGACTTCACCAAATGCCAGCCATTGTCCTTTAATGGGACTGAAGGAGTCATCGCCCTCATGCAATGGTTCGAGAAAATAGAGTCGATCTTCGAAATCTATTTATGCCCAGAAGGAAGCAAAGTGAAGTTTGCTGCCTGCACCTTCTCTGGCAAGGCCCTAACATGGTGGAACAGCCACGTTAAATCACTGACTCTATCAGTGGCTAACTCAATAGGTTGGGAAAACCTAAAAGAGTTAATACGGGAGGAATACTGCCCGTTAGGCGAAATTCAAAAACTGGAACAAGAGCTGTGGGGTCTCACTATGGTCGGCTCTGACATAGTGACCTACACCGACCGGTTCAGTGAGCTAGCAGCTCTATGCCCCGAGATGATTACCTCGGAGGGCAAGAAGATAGAAAGATACATTTGGGGTCTGACTGCTCCGACCCAAGGAAATGTGTTGTCTTCTAACCCAGCCACGTTCGATAGTGCTAAACGCCTGGCTCAGCGACTCATCGACCATGGAGTCCGCCATGGTGTAAAAGTCCCTATTCCCGAGCCATCGAGGGAAGAGGACTATAATCAGAAGTCGGGGAACAAGAGGAAGAAGAAGCGAACAACACAAGACACCCCGCAAGAGCAACGAGCGAGTACTATGTACGCCGCTACGACGCCTACTGCTTCAGCACCTGCCAGTCGATATGCTGGAAACCTTCCGAAGTGTGGAAAGTGCAACTTTCACCACACCGGAGTATGCCGGGAAATGCAGTGTCTGAACTGCCACAGAAAAGGACACACAATCCGTTTCTGCAAGGCACCGGCTCAACCGATCTCCCAAGTCCTCGGAGCTGAAGAAAACCAAGCCTGCTATGGCTGTGGTGAGGCTAGACATTTTCAGAGGGACTGCCCGGTAAAAAGGAACTCAGGCACGGATGGACGCATTCTGATGATCACCGCAAGAGAATCTACCCCGGAGTTGTCGACGGGTAGCGGTACGTTTTCGAAATAGTATTTACTTTTAAAATTAATTTTATATTCATATAAGATTAAAATTTGGGGATAACACTTAAAAGTAATTATAACAACTCACATGTTGAAATAGGTCACAGTATTCCAGAGAACTAAAACATCCGTTTAGAGAAGCTATTATGGCTTACCATATACATCAGTGTTGTGCATAACTAAGATGTTGCAGACTTAGCGTGAGTGACGCCGCTTAGGTCCCCATTCCTTCATTGGTTGAGGATTTGAGGCAGAGTTACTCAGTCGACTGCCTGGTTCATCTTAAATATTCATAACTTGTATATAGCAGGCGATTGTAGTGGTACCAAGGAGGATTATGATATAAAGTATCCCCACCAGTTATTAGAGCACTTTCGTTTGTATGTATGCACACATAGCGGTACGATACGTAGGAGTGTTAACATCAAAGGTAAAACAGAAAGCCCTGGATCATTTGCAAAGGGTACATTGTCGAGCACACTAGGGATACATCATCGTATAACAGATGTTTCTTTCAATTGGCCAAAACTTTGTTTAGTAAAGAGTCCGTTGCTTTCATTCGTCACGATTTGGCGTGATCCTCACCATACTAAGTTCATATGTTTCTATCGCCTCGATCGGCAAGTTCTCGAAACTTTCGTCATTCGTATCGAAAGTCCGACCTAAACCTCAGTTTTATCTTTCGTATTCTAAGCCCCCGAAGTACTCTTGCGAAGAGTACTTTGTCCTCCGAAGCCTTATCGTCAGATGTCCGCAGACCGTCACGAAATACCACTCGCCCAGCAGACCAAGTTCGAGCACTAAGGCTAAGGACGAATACAGACCACCTATCACTATTCAGTGTATACGCGAGGGTGGTATATGATTATGATTACACAGATTTAGTATGTGTGTTTCCGCCCTATCTCCTGTTCCTTGTTTGGTTGTGGACCTGGGGCAGAGTTGCACATCCGACTGTCTTACTAACCCTAATTATATATGACTTGTATACACGAGGTAATGATAGATGGACCAAGTATGAATCCTATCATGAACAGAAGGGCGAAGTTGCCAAGTCTACGAGTGGGTATTCTGCCAATCAGGAGAGCGCAACCCCAGTAGTAATGCTAAGAAAGCTAATTTCGGGACGAAATTCCATCTAACGGGGGGATGATGTGACAACCCGGAATTTTTTTTTTAAATTTAAAGCCCAGTCAATCAACTCAAATGAGTGTCAAACTCATTAGTACTGAGTCTAGCCCTGTTAAAGGTCTTTCTAAGGAGTTTAGGCCTAGTACACTTAAGGAATAAGTGTTGGAATTTATCTGCTAAAGGCCACAGTACAAGAATCAAGCCCTAAACTCCATCAAATGGAGTTTACGACCGTAAACATGGAGTTTACGACCGTAAACTCATGTAGGCCGTAAACTCCTCCATATAAGTTCATTTCCTTCACTTTTCTTCATTCTTCCACTTTCCCTTCAAGAACACATGAGTTTTCTCTCAAGTATCATCCCGATCTTCATGCTTGATCTTCAAAAATCATAAGTATTCTTTCTCTAGTTTGTTGATAATCCTTCTTAACTAGCTTCATCCTCATGATTCATACATAAAAATCATGTTTTCTTAGATCTTCAAGTTTCACCAAGAACACCAAGAACACACACTAGTGTTCTTGGCCAATATCAACTATTTCAAGCTTCTAGATCGTAAGTACACTTCCCTATACTTCATATCTAGTTAGTATCCACGCTTAGAGGCTTGAAAACACCAAGAACACAAGATCAAAGGGAGTTTACGGCCGTAAACTCCCAAGACCGTAAACCCCTTTTTGGTGGCCATTAGGGCCATAAACCCTATAGGATGCAAGGCAAGTGACCCAGAACCATTCCTTGAAGTGTATAGGACCTTAAACATCGAAAACATCAAGGACCATTAGAGTTTACGGCCGTAAACTTATGGAGAAATGGTCCATGGGCCGTAAACTCTACAAAGGGGTGAAATGTTGCCACAATCACTTCCTAAGGCTTAGACTTGAAGTAAGGATGCTTCATTATGACTTTAAGGTCTTCAAAACACAAAATAGTAGAAGTACCATGAGTTTACGGCCGTAAACTTGTAACACCCATAAGAAATTGATTCAAATTAAAACATTTTCATTCATTCAAAAACCATTAACTTCATACATCTCATTTTCAAAATAGTTTATTATCAGAGTATCCCCAGAACCATATCATAAAAATCGTAAAACATGAGGAGCGGTACGATCACGCCTTCGCCTTGCCACGATCTCCTGAAGTAACTGAAACATAACACTACAACTGTAAGCCCGAAAGCTTAATGAGTTACCCCCAAAATACCAACCACACATAACATACTCATATCATATCACAAATGGAACAGCCACGCATATCGGGTCTGCTGTGTGACTGGTCCGTCCGCACCGGGCCTTCAGTCCACCTGGTCCACCCTCCGAGTCTAGCCATGTACATCGAGTCTACAGTGTGATTGGTCCGCCCGCACTGGGCCTTCAATCCACCTGGTCCACTCTCTGAGTCTACAGTATGACTAGTCCGCCCACACCGGGCCTTCAGTCGGCCTGGTCCACTCTCCGAGCCTCGGCACGTCTGGTTCGCCCTCTCGGGGCTTTCAGCCTATCCGGACCGCTCGCTGGGCCTTCGGAATGTCCGGTCCGCCCTGGGTATGTTGGCCTACAGCACTAAGCAGGACCCGCCTCAACCCAACCCCCGTCAAACAACCATGTGCACATAAAACAAATAATCACATAACATTCCTCGACCAGACAACAGTCTAACAGATCACATAGCATATCAACATCCTAACCAGGATTCCGACCTAACCGGTCACTAGCATAACATTACCCTATATCCCGGGTACCGTCCTTAACCAGGTCACTAACATAACACCATCCTAAATACCAGGATGCAGATCTAGCAAAACAATCACATAACAATCAATACCCGGATTTCCATCCGTTAAAGGGCCGGCTTTGGTGCCGTAGACCCTGTCGATATAGTGAGGATAACTCACCTTGCGACTGCCGAAATACTGCTGGTACCCTTCTGGCTGCTATCTGACAATCCCCACACTGCTGCTCCTCTAGCTCCCCGAACTATCAATGCCACAAAAACACTTAGCCCAAAACAATATCCTTCTAAGGGTAAACTGACCATTTTACCCTTAACCCAATCTGGTCCATGACTAAGGCCCAACACCATAATATGAAGGGCCCAACACTAGGTAAGCTTCTCAAGCCCACTAGTGACCCACTAATGGCCCAATTTGCTACATTGGGCCCAATCCCTTAATGGGCCTCACCCTAAGCCCAAAATATATTCCTTGGTCCATATAATATGATTTCTGATGGCCCACTAAGGCCCAACTACCCAAACATGCCCCAAACCACGGCCCAAAAACTCACGATCCATGCAGACAGAGTACGCGGGGCGTACCCCCCATGTACGCTAAGCGTACAGGCAGAATGGTAAGTACGCTGGGCGTACATCACTTTACGCCGGGCGTAAACTCGCTGAACTAAAAGTCCTCATAAGTTCTTAATGGCTTAAGCTCTTAAGCCCAAACTTCAGATCCATCGACCAAACATGCCTAGGATCCATAAAGTCTCAAACTTTATCACTTGGGACGTCCATAAAGCTCTTAACTCAAGGTCTTAATCCATTAAGACCCACCTACATCATACATGAGACAACCAAAGCCCTTGGGACCTCATTTTTCTCACTCAAGACCTCTCCTAAGGTCTGAAAGGACAGCTAATCTCAACCAACTCACATCATGCATCACTTTGGGGTTTTAGGACAAGAAATGATGTCAAAACTTCATAACACCAAGATCTATACAAAATAAATGACAAGCAAGAGACTTTATACCTCAAAAGGGCTCCAGAAGATGATGCCTTCCCAGATCCACGAGCTCCAGCCACCCAACTCCTTCCTTGACAACTTCCTCTTTTCCTCTTCCAAGCTTAAACCACCAAGATGAGCTTTCCAGGGCCAAGATCTCTAAAAATGGAGGTTGGAACGTTCTAGGGTTTCTTCTGAGGTTAGGGAGGCTGATATGGGGGCTAGGGTTGAAGCCATTATGTTCTATATATAGTGGCTCACCCTCAAATTAGGGTTTAAAGACTCTGGACGTACGCTGGGCGTAACCCCCCAACACCCGCGTTCATTTATCCACTCTACGCTGGGCGTAACCCATCTTACGCTGGGCGTACCCAGCCAATTACACGCATGCACTCCATGCATGCCTAGGACCCCTTTGCCAGATATTTCCTTTAGGGAACATTGTTGACACTATCTTCAAAGTGTCATAACTCCTTTATTCTAAGTCCGCTTCCGACGAACTTTATATCCACGAAAAGGTGGCGAGAAGCCCTATGCTTCTAGAAACACTCCCCGACCCGAAACCTTCTCGAATAAAACCCATTGCCCATAAAAGACCGAAACGCCCTTACTCTTGATCTCGGAAGTTCATAAATAAGTACTTTTCGAACGGGGCGTTACAATTCTCCCCCACTTAAATTAGGCTTCGTCCTCGAAGCCTGCGGCAACACAAACTTTCGGATGATACTCCTACAATGCATCCACTGATCTCAAACCGGCTCAGTTTCCCTCAAACACAGGTATCGAATCTCTAAATCCATCTATTCCCTTGCAGGGTTCCGATCAACTGCTTCAAGCCAGTCACCGGCTTCTTTTCTCTGATGACAACGCTTATCAACTGAGTGCCACCTGAAGACACTACCTTACTTCTGTCCCAATCTCCAATCGGGAATCCCTTACCTTCTCCTCTTCCAAGGAGACCGAACACATGCATGCGCATCATCCAACATTGCCACAACGGGCATCTCAACGGGCATCCAACCCGTATGTGCTTGCATATATCTGGTACAATCCCAGTGCTTACTACCAATAACTGAAGCATCTTCGATCATCCTTTTCCTCTGCATGCCTTCCTCTCAGAGGACCCACACTCCTTCCGGAGCTACATACCTTTCCTTTCCAGGAAGTCTACTCATCAACCCTTACCGCACCTATAAGTGCCACAGAGCTATACTCCGCTCTACACTATCCATGTAGAGCAACCGTTATTCTCTAACTCCCATATACTCTGAATCCGATCACATAACTAACAAGGCCTATGCACGGCCTCCAGCCATCTCCATCATCTCGATCAATACTTGGGGCCAGAACATATCGATTACTATTGCATGGCGACATTTTTACTTATTCTCCTCATATCGATCCATTATCACATACAGAGTCTTCAGCATGACTGGACCGCCTTTCCAGGCCTTCAGCCTATCTGGACTACTCTCAGAACCTTCAGCATGTCTGGACCGCCCTCCTGGGCCTTCAGCCTATCTGGACCGTTCCCCGAGCCTTCGACCTGACTGGTACGCCTACCGGCCTTCAGTCTATCCGGACCGCTCAAAGACTGTCTCACATCACCCTGATCCATTCTTCCCGGGAATCTCTCCCATGCAGTCTGTTCTAGCCCTCTTGGGGTTCCGAACTCCAGTTCCATTCCTGGAATCCTTTCCATGGCCTAAACCCAGGCCTCACATCGACCAACTACCTTAACTGAAATCATGGTTTGTTCCCTGCCCCACTTGTCTATCACTTGCTCTAATCATGCCACACTCTCGGCTAACAACACTGATAAATCTAAACAGCTAACCAACCCTGGATACTTGTTGTTTTACCGGAGAATTTTCCAATTCTCCCCACTTAGTGCACTGACTACTAACCACCGATGCCCAAAACCGGCATAGCTCAATCGCCCTTACTCCATATTTTCCCTCTTATCCATGAACTGACTCCTTCGGGAGTGAGTAACCTCCACCGAATGACCCTTCTGCCATTGTACACCCGAACTCTAACGAAGTTCGAATCCCAACTGAACACTTCTTGCATCGCAGTCGCTATTCCTAGCAACAAGATCATGCACCTTATCTTTTGTCCAAGCGTCCTCCTGAACGCTAACTACAACTCCTAACTACTAAGATCCTCAATCATACTATGAAACATGCGGAACAAGGCAGACAGATTTACAATACCACATAATCAACAGATAACAAGACTTCAAAATGGAAACATACCCGCAGCTGCATCTGGCTCTGCCCTGACCTCCTCTGCCGTAAGCTGGAATGCGCGTCCCTGAGCCCTCGGAGGCTCCGCTCCATCCTGACCTCCACCCGTAATCCTCAAAGTGGCCGGCGCTGGAGCCTGCACCGGTCTTGTAACAAGCTGTGGACAGTTAGCCCTCAAGTGTCCAACCTGATGGCAGTGATAACAAATCCTCATATCCTGTACCGGGGCTGACTGTCGGCAATCCCTCGCATAATGCCCCTCCCTTCCGCACTTGCGGCACGTACCACCAGACCTACAAATTCCGGCATGACCCTTCCCACACTTCTTACAAGTGTGGCTGCTCTGACCTCCAACCCTAGAGTCAACGGTTTTCAACCGTTTCGGCGCCGGCTGTGACTGCACCGGGGCCTGCCTCTGCTCTCGCAACTGCAAATCCATCTCCAACTCACGCCGCCGAGCGGCCTCCTGTAACTCCAGCAAAGTCTCGCACCTATGCGTAGACACAAACTGCCTGATATCCCTCTTGAGCATACTTAGATATCGGGACATCTAAGCCTGCTCCGAAGCAAACTCCGGGCAAAACATCGCCCTCTCAGTAAACATCATGGTGATCTCCGTCACCGACTCTGAATCCTGCTTCAGCTCCAGAAACTCCTGAGCCAACCTCTCTCTCTCAACCCGTGGAACATAACGGGTACTGAACATTTTCTGGAACTGATCCCACGTAACCGCAGCCCGCTGCGCGTCAGAATAAGATCCTGTAGTCAACCTCCACCAATCCTTCGCTCCGAGCCTCAAAAGGTTCAGAGCACACCTCACCCTCTGATCCGCAGGGCATGAACACGTGAAGAAACAACCCTCCACGTCTGACAACCATCTCATCGCAACGGTCGGATCCTGAACTCCATCGAAAGTAGGGGGCTTCGTATTATCGAAGTCCCGATACTGAAAACCTCGACCGGTTCCTCCCCCTGCCGCTGCTACAGCCGCTGTAGCTGCCGCGGCAGCCGTCTCCGCAAGAGCTGTGTAGCGCTCATCAAAGTACTCAACCATGGCGGTCTTGATCGACCCAAACATCTCCGGCAACTCATCCCGGAACATAGCAACAACCTCATCATGCAGGATCTCACGAATCCTGGCATCCAACTCGTCCGTACTCATCTGACCGATGACCTCGGGTGGCACTGCTCCATCCTGACCACCCTCTCCTGATCCCGATCCCGAACCGGATCCTGCCCCGAAATGTCTCGTAATCGCCATACTGCAATACACCAACAAGACCCTTAGACACATCACATATCCACCCGGGGAACTATCACATAACCGATACCCTAGAGAGTTGTGACTTCCTTGATACGTGTATGGGTCCTGTGCTTTCAGTAGTACGGGCCCATACTACCTTCCACACCTACCCATATTTGTCTCAAGTATCACCACAACACTCTAACCATATAAATACACACCCGCTCAAACCTCACTCCTAGAGGGAAAGCTGCATATCTCATATAAGGATAACCCTAGGCTAATAGGCATCATATAATCAGGCAATTCTATCATGCAAATTCCTAAAGATCCTTAGCCTATCACTAGCATGCTGTTCTAACATATCACATAATCAAATAGCTTGAATGGTATTTTGGGGTCTACTTACTGGCTCTGGCTGATCGTACCCTCTGCATCCTCCTTTACTTATCTCGAAAACCTTTTGAAAACCATTTTGAAAATCCCTCCTTGATTTGAGACTGGATTCACATGAATGTTCCTCCAATTCACTCAAACCAAGGCTCTGATACCAACTTGTAACACCCATAAGAAATTGAGTCAAATTAAAACATTTTCATTCATTCAAAAACCATTAACTTCATACATCTCGTTTTCAAAATAGTTTATTATCAGAGTATCCCCAGAACCATATCATAAAAATCGTAAAACATGAGGAGCGGTACGATCACGCCTTCGCCTTGCCACGATCTCCTGAAGTACCTGAAACATAACACTACAACTGTAAGCCCGAAAGCTTAGTGAGTTACCCCCAAAATACCAACCACACATAACATACTCATATCATATCACAAATGGAACAGCCACACATATCGGGTCTGCTGTGTGACTGGTCCACCCGCACCGGGCCTTCAGTCCACCTGGTCCACCCTCCGAGTCTGGCCATGTACATCGAGTCTACAGTGTGATTGGTCCGCCCGCACCGGGCCTTCAATCCACCTGGTCCACTCTCTGAGTCTACATTATGACTGGTCCGCCCACACCGGGCCTTCAGTCGGCCTGGTCCACTCTCCGAGCCTCGGCACGTCTGTTCCGCCCTCTCGGGGCCTTCAGCCTATCCGGACCGCTTGCAGGGCCTTCGGAATGTCCGGTCCGCCCTGGGTATGTTGGCCTACAACACTAAGCAGGACCCGCCTCAACCCAACCCCCGTCAAACAACCATGTGCACATAAAACAAATAATCACATAACACTCCTCGACCAGAAAACAGTCTAACAGATCACATAGCATATCAACATCCTAACCAGGATTCCGACCTAACCGGTCACTAGCATAACATTACCCTATATCCCTGGTACCGTCCTTAACCAGGTCACTAACATAACACCATCCTAAATACCAGGATGCGGATCTAGCAAAACAATCACATAACAATCAATACCCGGATTTCCATCCGTTAAAGGGCCGGCCTTGGTGCCGTAGACCCTGTCAATATAGTGAGGATAACTCACCTTGCGACTGTCGAAATACTGCTGGTACCCTTCTGGCTGCTATCTGACAATCCCCGCACTGCTGCTCCTCTAGCTCCCCGAACTATCAATGCCACAAAAACACTTAGCCCAAAACGATATCGTTCTAAGGGTAAATTGACCATTTTACCCTTAACCCAATCTGGTCCATGACTAAGGCCCAACACCATAATATGAAGGGCCCAACACTAGGTAAGCTTCTCAAGCCCACTAGTGACCCAATAATGGCCCAATTTGCTACATTGGGCCCAATCCCTTAATGGGCCTCACCCTAAGCCCAAAATATATTCCTTGGTCCATATAATATGATTTCTGATGGCCCACTAAGGCCCAAATACCCAAACATGCCCCAAACCACGGCCCAAAAACTCACGATCCATACAGACAGAGTACGCGGGGGGTACCCCCCATGTACGCTAAGCGTACAGGCAGAATGGTGAGTACGCTGGGCGTACATCACTTTACGCGGGGCGTAAACTCGCTGAACTAAAAGTCCTCATAAGTTCTTAATGGCTTAAGCTCTTAAGCCCAAAGTTCAGATCCATCGACCAAACATGCCTAGGATCCATAAAGTCTCAAACTTTATCACTTGGGACGTCCATAAAGCTCTTAACTCAAGGTCTTAATCCATTAAGACCCACCTACATCATACATGAGACAACCAAAGCCCTTGGGACCTCATTTTTCTCACTCAAGACCTCTCCTAAGGTCTGAAAGGACAGCTAATCTCAACCAACTCACATCATGCATCACTTTGGGGTTTTAGGACAAGAAATGATGTCAAAACTTCATAACACCAAGATCTACACAAAATAAATGACAAGCAAGAGACTTTATACCTCAAAAGGGCTCCAGAAGATGATGCCTTCCCAGATCTACGAGCTCCAGCCACCCAACTCCTTCCTTGACAACTTCCTCTTTTCCTCTTCCAAGCTTAAACCACCAAGATGAGCTTTCCAGGGCCAAGATCTCTAAAAATGGAGGTTGGAACGTTCTAGGGTTTCTTCTGAGGTTAGGGAGGCTGATATGGGGGCTAGGGTTGAAGCCATTATGTTCTATATATAGTGGCTCACCCTCAAATTAGGGTTTAAAGACTCTGGACGTACGTTGGGCGTACGCCCCCAACACCTGCGTTCATTTATCTACTCTACGCTGGGCGTAACCCATCTTACGCTGGGCGTACCCAGCCAATTACACGCATGCACTCCATGCATGCCTAGGACCCCTTTGCCAGATATTTCCTTTAGGGACCATTGTTGACACTATCTTCAAAGTGTCATAACTCCTTTATTCTAAGTCCGCTTCCGACGAACTTTATATCCACGAAAAGGTAGCGAGAAGCCCTATGCTTCTAGCAACACTCCCCGACCCGAAACCTTCTCGAATAAAACCCATTGCCCATAAAAGACCGAAACGCCCTTACTCTTGATCTCGGAAGTTCATAAATAAGTACTTTTCGAACGGGGCGTTTCAATTCTCCATCCACTTAAATTAGGCTTCGTCCTCGAAACCTCAGGTGAGTTCATACCCCATAATGAATCTTTTAACTGTTTTAACTGTTTTAAGGGGGGAATACAAGTTGAACACAATGATAATTGTGTAAATGTTTGTTATAAACATCTTTGACAATGTTACTTAGGTCATTTATAAGTCGTCAAAACATTTCAAAACTCTTTTAAAGTTATGTTACTTTCTAGTTATACAAAACTTTGTTTTTAAAGTACAAACATAACTTAGTAGATAAACGAGTCTTTCCAGTAACAGTCCAAGTAGAACATTAGTAAGCTATAATAGGTATAGTTTAGGAGAATGCTAATCATTACTTTAGTACAATGAAGCACAGAAACAAACAATACCATACATAACAGATAGTGAAGAAAGTCAAACAATACCATACAGAGAGAACACACAATTACTAGAAACAAACAGAACGTACAAGATACAATGCAAAACAAACAAGTTAGGTTGCTATAGCATGATAACACATACAGGATCTAATTATACCAATGAATCACTAACTCATTGTTTAAAACAAAAGGTGATAGTTATATTGGGTATACATGATCATATACTTTAATGTGAATTACACGGCTTGCAAGAATTTGCAGAGGTCGTGTTTAGTTCCCCTAATCTCCTGACAGGGAGAGCGTATAGTAAGGGTTCTAGCCTTCACATTATAACCGTAATAAAACAAATATGTTTTTAGGTTATTAGTACATCCGCATGTCATTATAAACGACAACTGTGTACTTACACTTCCCTTTCTTTCATAAAGTGACGGTACCACTTGAAAGTCCAACCCAAACTATTTTCGAGTCAAGATAGTTATAAACTAGGGAAAATATACATTCTTACAAACGACAAACGGAACAGTCGAATCTAGCACATAACAGAAGATGCCTTGGTAGAAGGATACGAATAAAAGATAGGACCATAATGCTAGTCTTATGATTCCTTAATGTATACATAACAGGATATATATATACCAATAGGGTTTGACAGGTAATAGGATGTGTGCTCTCCGCTTCATTTCCTGTTCCTTGTTTGGTTGTGGGCTTGGAACGAATTCACCCAATCTATTTTCTACCCGATTCTATATATATGTATGCTTAGTATACACTGAGTCATCATAAGGGTACCAGGTATGGGTCAGGTTATAGGACACAGAGTCAAAGCACAGTTTTTCTAGTACAAAACATACTTTCAGTACTTTTGGTATACAAAACTAGAAACTTCCCGGTAAAGGGTTTAATCCATTTTATTAAACCAGTACAATTTAAAAGACCTTAGGTGAGTAACTCTATAATACCTTAGTTTATACACCATGTTTATGTATAAAACTAATACCCAATAGGTAGTTGGATGTGTGCTTTCCGCCTTAAATTCTGTTCCTCGTTTGGTTGTGGAATTAGGGCAGATTCGCTCAATTAACTTTTTATCCGATATTAGATTATATATAGCAGTATAAACTAAGCTATAATAAAAGTAGTCACTATGGTCACTATATGACGATGATCTAACAACCAATGGAATGTGTGATATCCGCCTTAATTCCTGTTCCTTGTTTGGTTGTGAGCTTAGGGCAGATGCGCACAATCGATTGTTTGTTTACTCTGATTCTTATATAACTTGTACCCACTTAGTACCCATAGAATGGGTTGTAGTGTCATTTTACTTAAACTTCCATCAAAGTAGGAAATATATGATTTTCTAGAGGAACAGGCGAACTTTTCAAAACAGGACTTACAACTTACGACATTTTACAACTACATGTTACAACTACATTTATAACACCATTTTACATCTACATTTTCAACAACACTTTACAACTTACTTACATCACTAAACTCTTATGAACTCACCAGTTTAATTGCTGATCAACTCTTTCAAATAACTTGTATTCTCAGGAGACTATTAGACAGGTGCTCGTGCTGGGAATTCAGAAGATGGAGCATTATAGCTTCAAGTCTTGTTTTGTTATTTGTTTATGAATTCTATGTTTTGTGAACACACACATTGTAAACACTTTCTTTCGAAATGAAATGGTTGTTCATTACTTGCTTACCATATACATATCTCGTGATACTACACATGACGTCCTCCACCACTGAACGTTTCCGCCGTTCCGGTTTTGGGGTGTGACAGCTGACTTGCGGCTCAAGGCATCCGCAACCACATTCGCATTACCAGGATGGTAAAGGATCTCACAATCATAGTCCTTGACTACATCCAGTCACCTGCGCTGCCTCATATTCAGGTTCGGCTGATCCATGATGTGCCTCAAACTCTTGTGATCCGTGTATATAGTACAACGAACCCCATACAGATAATGCCTCCAAATATTGAGAGCGAATACCACCGCTGCCAACTCAAGATCGTGTGTAGCGTATCTCGTCTCATGCGACTTCAGCTGCCGTGATGCATAGGCTATCACTCGTCCCCTATGCATGAGGAATGCCCCCAGTCCTGTGATGGATGCATCACAAAATACTACAAAATCCTCGACTCCCTCAGGGAGCGTCAACACTGGCGCCTCACATAAACACCGTCGGAGGGTCTCAAATGCCCTCTGCTGCTCATGGCCCCACCGGAAATCCACCCCCTTCCTCGTTAGACGAGTGAGGGGTACTGCAATCTTGGAAAAATCTCGAATGAATCTCCGGTAGTACCCTGCTAATCCCAAGAAACTCCTGATGTCTGAGGGAGATTTCGGAATCTCCCACTGCATAACCGCCTCAACTTTGGCCGGGTCGACCAAAATCCCCTCCTGGTTAACGAGATGTCCGAGGAACTAGACCTCTCGTAACCAAAACTCACACTTCGAGAACTTGGCATACAGCCGTTCTCGTCGCAGAACCCCCAGCAGCTCCCTGAGGTGCTCCTCGTGCTGCTCTCGGGTCTTGGAATACACCAAGATATCATCTATGAACACAATGACCGAGCGATCGAGCATCGATCTGCAGACCCGATTCATCAAATCCATGAACACTGCCAGCGTGTTGGTGAGCCCAAATGGCATCACCACGAACTCGTAATGACCATAACGAGTCCGAAACGCGGTCTTCTCCACGTCTTCCTCCCTCACCCTGACCTGGTGATACCCGGGTCTCAAATCGATCTTGGAAAACCAAGATGCACCCTGCAGGTGATCGAAAAGATCATCTATCCTTGGGAGTGGATAACGGTTCTTCACCGTTAACTTGTTCAACTCCCTATAGTCAATGCACATCCTGTGCGAACCGTCCTTCTTCCTGATAAAGAGGATCCGTGCTCCCTAGGGTGAACTACTTGGGCGAATAAACTGCTTACCCAGCAGCTCCTGCAACTGAGATGCCAACTCCTGCATCTCTGGCGGTGCCAGACGGTACGACGCCTTAGCGGTAGGGGCCGCACCCGGCACTAGATCAATCCTGAACTCTACCTGCCTCTCCGGAGGCACTCCAGGTAACTCCTCTGGAAACACATCAGAAAACTCCCTAACCACTGGAACCTCTGAAACGGAAGTATGATCCTCAATCCGCATATCTATCACATACGCTAAATAACCGGCACACCCGTGCTGAATGAACTGCCGAGTCCTGGCGGCTGAACAAAACCCTGTTCCCACTCTGGTGCCCTCACCATACACTACCAGTTCTCCCCCACTTGGGGTTCGAACTACCACTCGTTGCCCCTCACAGTCGATCATGGCGCCAAACCGGCTGAGCCAATCCATCCCTACGATCACGCATACTTCCCCCATGGGAATAGGAATCAAATCTATCGGGAATGATACCCCGAAAATCTCCAGCTCGCATCCCCGGTAGACCGAAGAAGCGGAAACCACGTGCTCGTTGGCGATCGAAACTCGCAACAGACACTCAAGCTTATCTACCGACACACTGAACTCTCTACTGAATGTCTGAGATATAAACGACCGACTCGCCCCTGAGTCGAATAAAACCAAAGCAGGCAAGGAGTTTACTAGAAACGTACCTAAACACAGGTACCACCGATAAGCATAACACATATACAATAACTGAAACAGAAAAATAGAAACATACCAGCAACCATATCCGGTGCTGCCTTGGCCTCCTCGGCCGTGAGCTGGAAGGCGCGCCCCTGAGCCTTCGGAGGCTCCACCTTGACTGGCCTCCCATCTCCCATCCTCAAAGTAGCCGGTGCGGATCCCTGTGCCGGCTTGGCGGCGAGCTGCGGGTAGTTGGTCTTCACGTGACCAACCTGATGACAATGGTAACAAATCCTCATATCTGCTGGATAGGCAGACTGGCGACAGTCCCTAGCATAGTGCCCCTCCTTGCCACATTTGTGGCAACCACCTCCTGCTCGACAAACCCCAGAATGACCCCTGCCACACTTTCCACAAGTGCGGCTCTGCTGACCCCCGGTCTGAGTATCAACGGTCTTGGACCGCTTAGGTGTCGGCTGAGACTGTGCCGGAACCTGACGCTGCTCCTTCAACTGCAACTCTAACTCCAACTCGCGCCGCCTCACGGCTTCCTGAATATCCAAAAGAGTCTCACAACGTTGTGTAGCAACAAAATGTTGAATGTCAGTCTTGAGCATACTCAGATAACGAGTCATCTGAGACTGCTCTGAAGCAAACTCCGGGCAAAACATAGCCCTCTCCATGAACATACGAGTGATCTCCATCACTGAATCCCCATCCTGCCTCAATGTCAAAAACTCCTGAGCAAGCCGCTCCCGCTCAACGCGTGGAACGTAGCGGGTGCGGAACATATCCCAGAACTGCTCCCAAGTAACAGCAGCCCGCTGATCATCAGTGTACGACCCTGTCGTCAATCTTCACCAGTCCTTTGCCCCAAGCCTCAGCAGGTTCAGGGCACACCTGACCTTCTGGTCAGCAGGACATGAACACGTGAAGAAACAGCCCTCCACGTCAGATAACCACCTCATAGCCCTGATCGCATCCTGTGTACCATCAAACATCAGGGGCTTCGTGTTATCGAAGTCCCGGTACTGGAAAGCCCTGCCGGCTCCTCCTCCAACCCCTGCCGCGATTACAGCCGATGTGGCTGCAGCGGCAGCTATCTCTGCTAGAGCTGCATATCGCTCATCAAAGTACTCAACCATCGTGGTCTTAATCGACCCAAACATCTCTGGCAGCTGCGCTCGGAATGCTGCAGCAATCTTGTCGTGCAGAATCTCCCGGATCCTGGCATCCAACTCCTCTGTCCCTATTTGTACCACGGGCTCAGGTGCTACCGGAACCTCCGACCCTCCGTCTCCCGATCCTGATCCTGATCCTGATCCTGATCCTGATCCGGATCCAGTAGTAAAACGTCTCGTCACCACCATACTGAAAATATAACCAAGATGTCAGATAAGCAACATATATCGGGAGACCAATTCCCACCACCCTAGGGGTTGTGACTTCCTTGCTACGCATATGGGTCCTGTGCTTTCAGTAGTACGGGCCCATACTACCTTCCGCACCTACCCATATTTGTCTCAAGTATCACCACAACGCCCTAATACTATCATCAACATAATATGCGCTCAACCCTAACTCCTAGGGGAATATCGACTATCTCGCCACTGGTCTCACAGCTTCCACAACTCACACATCCATGAAACTTTCACCAACCCTGCAACACTAGTGTATGATAGCCACACATAACGCTGGACCCGATAGACTTTCGAATATCCAATCCTACACTGAGGTCGAATCAGACATTCTCAGGCTAGAAGATCTTGGTTATACACAACCGTGATGTATACACTAAACGCATACAGTTATGATGTCAATTCCATATACAAGAAACCCTAGGCTAGTAGGCATCATATAATCAGGCAAGTCTATCATGCGATTCCTGAAGATTCCTAGCCTAACACTAGCATGCTGTTCTATCATATCATAATATCAAATAACTGTATGGTATTTTGGGGTTTACTTACAGGCTCCGCCTGATCGTACCCTCTGCATCCTCCATCCTTTATTTTGAAAACCATTTTAGAATTTATTCCGAAAATTCCCTTGATTTGAGACTGGGTTCACACGAGTGTTTCCCCCAACTCACTCAAACCAAGGCTCTGATACCAACATGTAACATCCAAAAATTTTACGCCAAATTTAAACTTTTCAATCATAAATAAACCAGATAGTATTTGTTTACAAAATGTTTTCAATCATTATTCATCAGAGTGTCCCAATAACCAGATCATAAGGATGAGGAGCGGTACGGTCATGCCTTCGCCTTGCCATGATCTCCTGAAGTACCTGAAACAATAAACTGAGAACTGTAAGCCCGAGGGCTTAGTGACTTACCCCCAAAATACCAATACCACACCAATAATACCATATTAGTAACAGACAACCAACAACATGCATACTGGGCCATCGGCCTGACTGGACCGCCCTGCAGGGCCTACAGTATATCTGAATCTGTCCCGAGCCTTCGGCATAACTGGACCGCCACGTGGGCCTACAGTCTCCCTGGACCGCTCATAGGGTATGTTGGCCTTCAGCACAAAGCAGGACCGCCTCAACCCAAGCAACAAGCAAATAACCATGTGCGCATAACTAAAATATACTGGCATATACAAGCATCAACATATCTATCTCACTGATCACCAATCATAGCAATCTCTCGTAACTAGAGCACCGACCTAGCAGGTCACTAACATATCAATCCCTACGGATCATAAGAGCATAACATACTATCTATCCTGATTCCGATCTAACAGGTCATAACCACATGTAGAATACCATAACAATAACAACTAAAGGGCCGGCCTTGGTGCCTTAGACCCTATTGATATAGTGAGGATAACTTACCTTGCATACATAAATTGGGGAAACCTCAACCGACTCGCCGAGTTGTTCATCCACTCGTCGAGTCTACGGCAATCTTCATCGGACTCGAGGCTAATCATTGATGCGATGATGTAATAGTCTAGGTCAACCATTGTAACCCATTTTAAAGTAATAAAGATGAATTACTTGAATATTATGTGAATTATGTGCTTTTGTGTGCTTATTACTTGTTTATAATAATATAATAAATAAAGGATAAAAATAAGCGTCAAAATTAAAGTGCAAGATAAACCCGATATCGATACATGAAGTGGTAGTGGTCGTGACAAGGATTCCGGAGATAAAAAGAACGTCCAAATCTGACTTCATATGAGGAAGTTATGATTTTTATAAATTTCGGATCGGCAGTGCACAGCCCGAAGTTCGAATAGTAGATCGGTCGATTGTTGGCCGACACAACCCAAACAAGAATCGAAGATCTCGTCAATAGGAGCTCAACGATAAAAAGACAGACGAAAACGGAGTCTGTATGTAGAAGTTATGAGTTTTACATGGTCGTTTAACGGTGTAATCTTCTCATACTATTAAATTTAAAATCGGTCGAGAATGAACCGACGAAGTCTAAACAAAAGTTGTAGAGTACAGTCCCACCTACACGTGGATATAAAGAACGTCGAAAACAGAGCTCGTACGTGAAAGATATGAATTTTTGAAGTTGGAGGGGGAAATCACGAAGGCTGTACGAAGGGGTACGCCCAATGTACCTTTGGACGCTCAGCGTTCGCACTACGCCCCGCGTACGAAGGAGGTACGCCCCGCATATTGACTTTTTCCTCGGTCCACAACGAGCCACATCGCCCCACCGAAGTCTCACCACGTGTGTACGGCCGAGCTGTACACCCCGCATACAGCGAGGGCTACGCCCTGCGTTCGTCCGAGGCCTCGCCTATAAATGGAGGCCGAGGGCAGCCACTTCCTTCACCCCAAAATCTTCTCTCTCTCACTACTTTCTCTCTCTAGCCTCCCTAAACCCCCCAAAAGCCTAGGAAACTTCCCTAGCACTTGGAGAAAGCCCCGGAGCGCTAGAAGGCTCCAAGAAAAAGAGTTTTTCGGTTTGAAACTCTGCCCGTGCAGATCCCGGTTTTCAAGCAAACTTCCCGCTTTCGTCAAGAAGATTATTTTAAGAAGCGAAGTGCTGTCCGAATCACTCCGTATCAGGTGAGTGTATAGTCACTTTCATCTTACACATAGATATGAAGTATTTTATATAAATTATGTGCTATGTGTATATATATGTTATCTGTTTACCTGAGATATTTGCTGGATGAAAGATCTATACATCTTTCTTTCAGATCTGAAACTTTTTCCTTCAGATCTACACTTCCTCATCTCAGATCTAAACTTTTTCTTCAGATCTAAACTGTATACTTTGAGATCTATGTTGGATGAAAGATCTGAACTTTTTTCCTTCAGATCTGGACTTTTTCTTCAGATCTAGACCGTATATGTATTTTATGCTTTGAAAGTTATGCTGGATAAACGATGTAAGCTTTGTTTTACAAATCTGGACCATGTATGTATTTTATATCTACAAATATGTTGGGTAGAACATGGGTAGATAAAATAGTTGGTGTGTGGTGAAATAAAATGATGAGAGGCCTCAATGTTGACGTTGTTCCAGTCATCTGGCGGAGTATGGATGACGACCATAAACTTTTCTAGGAAGTCCAGTGGAACGCTAGCAGGCTCGCAACCTGTAGGTGTTTGTGAACGAAGTGTTCACCGGTGTACTCCACCCCCCATGGTTGCCTTACAAACATATATGGCTGAGGAATCCCCTTAGCAGTAGTGTCCCTCCCGATGAAATTCCTTAGGATAGGTCCCTTATGAGAGATGCTTTAGGGACGTAAGGTGAGGATAACGGGAACGAGTAATCGGGTTTAATGATTGTTGAAAATAATAAACTTATTTATTGTGGGTTGAAAACCCTATATGCTCACCAGGCTCCCCAGCCTGACCCACTCAGTTTCTTGTATTACAGGTAGTGGCAAAAGCATAGTTGGATGACATGACGAGAGATTGTGGATTTTAGGCCAGTAGATAATAAATGGAATATTGTAAGGCCTATGTTGTTTTGAGGCCATATTGTGTTTTGTGGCCTATGATGTTTTTGGTTTATGCTTATGATCTGTATCGATGATTGACATCCTGGGTTTTTGTAATGTAATGAAAATACATTTCTCTAAGAAATTCTTTGATAAATTTTTATCATACTTTGTTTTGGAAACAAATTCCGCAACACTTTTCTTACGAAGTTACTCTGATTTTTATTAAAAAAAAGCATAAACGAAATTGGTCTTTTCTGGCCGTAATAATGGGGATGTCTCAAAAAATAATTCACTTAAGGGGTAAATAAAATGTTAAGGGACTGAAGTGCCATAAAAGGAAACTTTAATTTTTAACTAATTAGGATTAGGAGTGTTTGAAATTTTCTCATGATTCTTGAATGACTAACTTGAAAAATATGGTATAATCTCCAAGGAGAAGGATTGATCCTTCTCCTTGTGTCCGTTCCTGCTGGAAATCGTTCATATACACATAAAAAACGAACGCGCCATATCTCTTGTGTGTGTCGATCAGTGTTAGTCCAAGAGAAAAAAAAGAAGCGATCGGTTGTGAAAGGGGGAGGCATCAACGTTGTTTCTTTTCAAGCAAGGGAAGGGGTTGACGTTTTTTGTGGAGGGTGTTACTAGGAATTAATTGGAGCAATTAAGTGGTAAATTTTCTGAATTTTTTTCTTCTTCAAGGTTTAGGTTTCAATTTCTTGTCAATTGGTTGAGTTGTGGTGTCAAATCTCTTCCTATTTGGTTTTAATGATCACATCTTACTTCTCCTTGCAATCCTTCAACATTCTTTTGGCTAAATTCCATTCTTACTAGGTGTGTTATGATGATTCATTGTTGTCCAAATTATGTTATGAAAACTCTCAAGAATGCTATTGTTATATCCTTGAATTACTCCAAGTTTTGGGGACATTGCTTCCTTTGTTGATTGTTAAAACTCATGCTATTGTTATCTTAAATTCAAGTGGGAATATTTGGTGAAAGACTATGTTTTGAACTATCCAAAAGGTCTTCAAAATATTTTTTCAAGTGTCTTCATATATTGTTAATTGGTAGGAGAAATTCAAACCTAAGTTGGTATTTCTCTTTTCAACAATGTGTTTTGTCTTTCCTTTAAAGACAATGTACTTTGGACCATAATTGGAGGATGAAACTATATTTTTACTTCCATGATATATTTCTACTGTTTTAAACTTGTTTTCATCTATTTGGTGAATTTGGGTGGTGACTTAATGGGTTAAGTGGTCAAAAAGCCTTTAAAACGTAAAGATGGAAATTGCAAGAAATTGACAACTCTTCCCCTGGATTGAAAAAAATATAGAAAAATCATCAGGAGTCGGATTGATGATCCATAAATTCTAATAATTTTCATTTTTAGTTTAGTTTGTCCTTGAATTTTCCCATGACCTGTTGTTGCCTCTAACTAAGGTGAAAATCGTCTTCTTCACCAACTGGTCAGAATATAATTGCATTGATATGCAGTTTTTGTAAAAATCATAGAAAATTGCAGAAAAATCGTTTGGACCTTTAAAAGTAGTTTGTGGAAAGCTACAATTATGAAATTCTAGAATATGAAATAAAACTATGAATTCTATAGGTCTCAGGGGTGTTAAAATAGACCTAAGCAGGCGGCTATTTTATGTCCAAAACTGGGAATTTTGTTTGATACTTAATTTATGTGTTTAGGTTTTGGAATTGTAGAGCTCCAATAACCTTTTATTTGTATTGTAATAGGGTAAAGCGTGATACTTCAACTCTTACAAGGGTTGAAGTGTGAGGAGGACACATCTTTGGCAAAGGTGAGTTAATTTTGTGGTTTTTAAAGTACATTGTTAGGATAATCTCATATCTTAGATGGAATGGGATGAACCTAGTTACTTAGGATGTATGTGCCCCATTTGGTATTGAGTAATGTGTCATGGATGTTGTATTGCTTTACGTATAAGTGAATCTAGGATATTTTCATGATGCTAGATTGAGTGTTGTACATGGATATTATGTGATGTGAGCATGTCAATATTTGTCTAAAAATATTTGCCTAAGTTGTTTAAGGACAAGCATGCTAGTGTTGTAAAACCATTATTGAAGTTTTGTGTATGAAAGTGGCGTGTGATGTAAAATGTAATAATTAAATAAAAAATTTACATGTTTACATGAAAATGAACCCTTAAAGAAGTAATATGTTAATAAAAGAAAAATCATAATATTTGCATGATTACTTGAAGAGGGTAAAAGTGTAACTCCTTAATTGATTAATTACTATGAAATTAAAAAAGGGGAATACACTAGCGGGGCGAAGGGTAGTAACCTAGACATAGGTATATACCCTCTCCGGATTATAGCGGGGACTCGATGGGTTGAATGACACCTACAAGAAAATAGCTTAAGCCAAAGCGTCGTCAAATGATTTTTCTAGGAGATCATTCAAGACATGGTCCGAATGGTGGGTGGACTGGAGTGATGTTGGTCTAGCGGTGGGGCCAACACAAACATCGCATGGGATTGGGAGGTGTAATGCAAGGGAATTGGCACCGTTTGTACTAATCCTTAACGACAATGCATGTATACATATGCGTAATGTCGAAGTAGTGAACGCAACACACCAGGAGCACTGATTATGGGTGAGAGTTGTGCCTCACCTAGTGCATTGGATCGTGTTGGTCACATTAGTAGCGAACGTGATACTTACCTTGGGGTTTGCGGTGAATGAATAGACATATCTAAGAAGTATTACTATAATAATTACAGTGATGGTAAGCAGAGAGTAATTATTAAAATAAATTTGAGATAAAGGGTATGTTTGGCAAAAGTAGCTATTAGCTGGAAGCGGGTAGCTGGTAGCGTGTAGCGAGTAGCTGGTAGCGGGAAACAATAACTTTTATTTGTTATATGAATGTTTGGCAAAAGTAGCTGGAAGATTTTGAAATATATAAAATTACATAAAAGGACAATTGATTAAAATAAATAAATATATAAATATATTTTTAAGGGTAATTATGGAAATTGATTTCAAAAGCTCAGTAGCGTTTTGTTAAACGCTACATGAAGTAGCTTTTAAAATCGGAGCGTTTTGTTAAAACTAAAAGCTAAACTCTCGTACTGCCAAACAAAGCTTTTTGTTTAAATTAGAGCGTTTTTTCAAAAGCTAAAAGCTAGAAGCTCCCAAACGCTTCCAAAAGCTTCGTACCAAACACGCCCAAATATTACTTCACAATATCTAAGCGGTGCAAAGATAGAAAATTAGTTACAGCGTGGTTGATGAGAGTAACTAAAAAAGAAGCTCTAAAAGAAGAATAAAATTAATTGAGCTAAATAGTGTTTAATATGCGGTGTGATGTTGTTATATCTTGCTTGTGAGTATTTGATTATATGGGAATGTGTTGTGTGATCCATTTATGATATGTGTGTTCTTTTAACATTGTATTGTACCTAACTCACTTGGCATTTGCTGACACTTGTTTCTTTTATTGTTGTAGCTTTGCATTGATACCGGTAGCATAGTTTGTCGGCTTGGTGAGGGTGTGCTTTTGGGTAGTTACATTTCAGTTTATGTCTTAGTATTGATACCATTTGGACATGTCATTGATTTTTCTTAACACTTGTTTTTGAGAACTTTATTTGATTTGGTTATGAACTTTATTTTGGTGAGTGATGTTTTTGGTAATAAAAGTAGCATTAGCGATGTTTTCATTAAATTCAAAATAAGACTTCCGCTAACGTATTCTGTTAAATAAATGTTTTAAAAATAAATAAATAAAAATTGTGTGAAAAATCACGATGTTACATGGCCCGATCATCAGAAGGACCTGAAAACATTAAAATAAACAAATGTAAGTCAAAGCTTAGTGAGTTCTCTAAAAATACCCCACACAACAATATATATACAATGCATGCACACCGAGCCCACATTACAAAACTGGATTGCCCCCGGACCCATAGTTACTAGATTGGATTGCCCCCGGGCCCATAATTCTCATAATGGATTGCCCCGGCCCACAGCACATGGTTGGATTAACCCGGGTTTGTTGGCATATAGCACAAAGTTGTACCGCCTCAACACAACCACACTATGTCGACATATGTAAACAAATAATCAATGACCATCAAATACAGGTAATCATACAGATCTACTAATCTAACAGATCACTACATTATAATAACATCCTACACACAAGGACACATACTGCAGTACAAAGTATAGTGAGAAAACTCACCTTGCAGTCTAGAAAATAACAGTAATGACCACAGATCCGATAACCAGCTCTACAAGTCACCTATACATCAGACAAGAGCAAATCCTCAAACTACAGCCCAAAAATCCTAAGTTTAACCTAATGTCAAACTTAGTCAAAACTTCAACGGTCCAGTTAAAGTCAACACTCTAAAAGTCATTCAGTCGGTCGCCACATCATGACCAACCGTTGGTCACGTCATGGCATAATGAAAACAAAATAATCGCGGATCAAACCTATACACGTCTTGACGAACAAAGTGTCACGTCGTGAGGAACGCTCTGGACAGACTAATGCCCTAATCTCTTAATCCTTTAAGCCATGCAACCAAACCTTCCAAAAGGCCTTCTCCATCTCAAAATACCATAAAAATTGTAGTTCTTTAGACATGTATGTCCAATGCATGTCTCAAACACAAGCTATGTTAAAATGGTGTAAAATGGGGTCAAAATCTCATGCAAGAGTTCAAAACTCTATCAAACTTTAGATCCATCACTTCTAACTACAAAGGGACTCTGGGGATCCATAAAGCTGGCAACTTTATGGAACCCCAACACTCCAACTAGCCTAAACATGAAGAAATGCACATGAAAACCTAGATTTAAGCACATAGGATCATAAATAATGGAGCTTGAATACTCATAAAGGTTCAGAGTGTGTGAGAGAAGATGATGGTGAGGCTTGTAAGCTCAGATGATGCACCAAAACTCTATGTCTTCTTCTTTTTGGCTAGAAATCACCTAAAAAGGAGCTCACGATTAACAATGGAGGATTAGGGTTTTCTTGAGGGTGAGGGGAGGTGATGGAGGTTGAGGGTGAGCAAACCTTATGCCTCACTTCCCTTAAATAGAGGACAACTCCCGAAATTAGGGTTTTAGCGTGCAAGGGCTGTCACATCATGACCCACACGTGGTCACGTTGTGACAACCCAAATGGGATGCGCGTTTGCTCGGGCACAATCATGTCGTGACACACAAGTTCTCACGTCGTGACCAAGGCTTAATCCTTAAAAGTTAATTGATAGCTCACCAGAAAAGCTTACCTGGAACTGGGTGTTATACTTCCTAGGCGTGTAGAGTTGATCATATTTATTTATAACATGAGGTGCATGGAAAGAACAATATAAATATAATGTGATGAATAATTTGAATGACCAAAAAATATTTATAGTAAAGTTTATATTTTACAACTTGTAGTGACAAATTATAATATTATGTCCAATGTTTTTAAAACCAGTTCAAAACGGGAACCGGGGACGAGAGCGGTTCAACAACAACTGGTTTTATGTTAATTGTTAGACCGTATCGAAACGGACGGTTTCTTAAAAAATCAGGCTAAACCGGTGTGATAGATACGTTAAAAAAACATTTGAACTGGTTTATTGGATTTGGATAGTTTAAATCGGTTTATTGGACTTGGATAGTTGGATTTCACTTAACCCATTAAGGTACATATAACATAAAAAACCATTATAAAAGATGACATTTGTCCATCGTTTTCAGCCGTTTCACGACTTGTCATGGGTTTTTTCATCTCAGAAACTTCAATACAAGATTTAGTCATTTGAAATGAAACTTCAACACCTCATGTCTCGCTTAATAGCTGATACAAGGTAAAGGTACATATAAAATAACAAAACCTGTTACTAAATAGGAAATTTGGCCACCATTTTTGGTCTTCGCATGACTTGTCACTTTTTTAATGTAAAACTGATGCTAATGTCTTAAGTCTGATTTTGCAATGGTGACTCGTTTTCAGTAAAATGTCATGGAAACAATCATGTGAATTAGTTTATGACCTTTAGTGATGAGAAATATGAAAACTCAGACCACCCAATTTTCAAAAATAGACGCCATAGACCAGTTTTGTACTAGTGTAAACAAGAAATCCCCAATTTTGATTTCTCAGGTTCGTGAGGGCTTTCACCCAAATCCTCAAATCCATCAATGGGTTGATTGGATTGGGATTAAGATAATCAAAGGAACTCAAGGGATGTTAAAAACCAAAACCCTAATCAAGGAATCAAATTAATTTCGACATTGGGTTTTTCCCTAAACCTTGAATTCTAAATTTAGAGGTAGAAGAAAAGAGATTACACATAACAAGCTTTTGATTCCTCTTTCCTTTGATTGGATGCTCAAATCACCTCTTGAATCAAACCCTAGATGGTAAAGGTTGAAGAAATCACAATGAGAGGGCTTATTTCTTTCATTTCACTATATGAAGAGAATGTGGAGAGTGTGTGCATCTTATATCCTCAATTTTCATATTTAGTCCCTCAAGTTTGCTTGTTTTGGCCAAAACCCACCAAACCTTAATATTTGTTATTTTAACTTAAGTTTTGGCATAACAAATCCATCCTCACCCATTTTATTATTTTTGTAGTCCCTTCCATCAATTGAGTCAAGCCTTTGTCATCCCACTTTGCCAATTTGACACTTTTTCTCCTTTAACTTTTGAAATGTTATTATTTTCACTTAAAACTTTATAAACTTCATATCAAATAATTATATGATTATTCCTTGATGATTTAACTATATAAAACATATTTCATTTATTTACTTTATTAATTTAAGAAACTAGTCTTAAATTTTAGGATATTACAATTATCTACCCCTTAAAAGGATTACGTCCTCGGAATTACTTCGTGAGCAACCATTAGAATTTCATCCCGTCACTTTTCAGTTTCCTCGATGATCACGCCACTTTGGTAATTCTTCATAGTTGCAACTCACCTAATAAAGAATAATACATAATTAGGGGTTATTAACCCTATTGGACCCTTTTGTCCCATTTTTGAAATTTTAAGAAATTACTCTACCAATTATATCAAATATTTTAAGACATATAGTCTCAATATGTGTCAACAAGGTTTAAGGCGTGTAAGAAGCCTTATCAAATCCTTTCAACCTTCAAGTCAACATTTTTATATTACTTACTTAGGTTCTAGTTTGCCTAAGCATGTCCCTTCGTGCTCAAGCACGTCACCAACATTTCATTCTTTACTAATTCCATTAGTAAATCATTACCCAAACTTAGCTATTGATATATCTTCTCATCTTGCTCCTTTTGACCATATTTGGTATTAGAGTCTCAAATATAACATAATAGCACCCACTCGACCCGAACGCCTGCTAAAACACACTATGGTACACATATTGTCTCATATCTATTTCTATAATTGCAATTAATCCATTGTTGGATTTTATACTAACAATGCTTTCCTTCTACATTATCCACAAGATAACCCAATCATGCATATCATTCCTTATCTACTACCTTTATACCAACGGGTACCATACCATCCATGTTCATGTCTACTTCTCGACCTTGTCCATATACCCTTTCATTCACTTTATCCGTCGTGTCGAACCCAAAATCTCATCTCATGAGTTAACATATTTCTTAGCCTACAAGCCTAAGCATGGTACTAGTTTGTCTCTATCTAACTCATCCATGGAAATTTCAGAATTTTCCTTTGTCCACACCGTGTTAGTACTATAAAATCTTTTGATGTTTAATTTGCATTCTTTGACATTCCGTCATGTGGAATCATCCTTTTCCTTTATCAATCATAGAACACCTTCTAGATACTGCTCCTTCATAATCAAGTTATCATACCTTGGAGTCTTATTTCTTTTGTCGCCCTCATCATGTTCCATGTGTAATTGATAGATTCCATTTTATGCATCTTTTAAGGATTTTTTATTAACATTTAACATCATAAATTACACATTTGCATGTCAGTAGTTTAAATAATGTTTAGGTAATGTCATTCGTTCGAATTCCCATACTTCTCATGTTTTATGTTGTTTTCAGATAATTTGAGTGGAGTAGTACTTTGGGAGCAGTTTTGGATGCATTTAATGGAGCACTGGAGTTAAATGGACCTTGGAACTTATGAAGGATTCTGAGGAATGCTTGAAAGCTATTTTGGTTGAGATAAATTTGATCGAATTGATCCTACAGAGATCGATTGCTACATTTTAAAGCCTAAAGGATGTTGCTGGCAGCTTTGACCCCTGTCAGTATTTTTGACCGTATCTCATGACTCATAACTACGATTGCTGAAATTCAAAATGTACCAGAAACTTGACAAAATTTAGGGCGACTTCATGTTTGTGAAAAAGGAAGAATCGCGATCGAATCGAGCCGAAATGCCAAAAATGTGGTCGCATTTTTGACTTCTGCGATCGCATAAAGTGGTCGAGGATTGTTTGGGTCAAAAAATATCATCTGGGAAAAAAAAATTGAAAAATGCGATCATATGGCAAAAAATGTGATCGTAGAAATGATATCATTTTTGTGTCGAGGTTCAAAATAAGCCAGAAATAGCATCGTACTTCACTAAACGCTGATTCGGGAAAATTTGGGCAAAAATGCAACCGCATTTTCCCATTTTGCGATCGCATTTTTCGTTATCTTGCTTTGGAAGTTACCTGTTTGCATATAAATATGACCCTCTTGATCAGATTCGAAGAGCATACGAATCCAGACGACGAAAAACCCTTCTGAAGGCGATTTCTGCTAGTTTTCATCAGTTTCTGAAGATCTAAAGGTTGTGAACCATCTCCTACATTTAGTTTAACAATATTAATAAGTTAGTATCTCTTGTTATTAGTTTTAATCAGCTTTTAGCCATGTCTGGCAAAAACCCTAGTTTTCAGTTCTGCATTAGACTAGTACTTTTCATGTGATCAGTCATCATATTTGGTTTTCATTGTGTGCTTCTATCTAGGTGTTTCAGTTTTGAGCTAAATGAATATTTGATTTTTAATTCTTGTTAGTTTGATCACCTAGCTAGGGTTTAATCATTCCAGTTAATCAGTTAATAGAATCCGTGATTATTCTTGTCAATTGGTAATAAGTAACAAGTATCATATTGGTTCCGTGTTGGGATTTAACTATAATACAAACTGAAATTTCATACCTTTACCCTTCTGAGCTTGTGAGAAGTATTGGGTATTGCTGGGAATTTTACACATATCTTAATGTAACTTTTCTGATCTTAATTAAGAGCTTGTTTAGTTAGATAGTAAAAAGTCAGGGTTAACTGAAGAGCTTGTTTTGGTTAATTTAACTAGGTAAAAAAGATTATACTAGAGCTTGTTAGTTTTTCTTAATACTAACTTAGATAGAATGCATTATGAATAACCAGATCTGGGCTGATTGCATGATTAGGAAAGTCAAAGCAGAACTGAATTCTTTTTTATTATTGATTTCGTTTAGTTAATTTCACTGCAATTTTTAGTTTAGTTTTTAATCAAAAACCCCCTTTGTATTATTTTCTATTAAATGACTAGTATGTGTTTTACGTAAAGAGGCATTGACCATTAGATTGTGTCCCTGAGGATTTGACCCTACTTCCCTATGTTATCCATTAGTGCAACCAACACTGAAAATATTATTTTCTTAAATCGTGCGCGACAACGGTTTAACAGTAATCTTAACTTTTCATCACAATGCATAGAACTTGTAAGTAGGGCTTACAAAGTTCCTCCTGTTAAATTGTTTATCACAATTTTCTAGTACCTTAGGCTAAGGTACACTCATGGACTTATCATCATCACTTTTTAGTTTCCATTATTTTTATAATTCAGGGCCATCTTCATATTGTTTGTCTTCTTTCAGGCTCAAGAAATATTGTTGGTGATTTTAGTGTTATCAACATATTTTAGTGTAGTTAGTATTTATAGTGAGACAGATTGAGTTATGTTTGCTTTTTGAGATTGGAGGTGTGGGGTGCACTCTCAGATTGTCTAATGTGAACTTAGGTATATGGGGGTCCGGGGGCAGCCCCCTGGATACGGGGTCAAGGGGCAGCTCCTTTGTGGGGCTTGGGGCAACGCCCTAAAAGATAAACATATATCTATGTTAGGAAAGAGTCCGGCCATGCCAATTCCCTTCAAAATTATGTTGTGTCATCATGATGATGTCGGATTCGGTTATGTATAAATAACCATATTTCAACCATAATTTTTTGGTGCCCAAATGGATATCACCCTTATAAACCAACTTTTAACTTGTTTTCTATTGATATATAAGGTTGATTGAAGTTCCAAAATTCTGTTGGAACATATACACACGAAAATAGATCATTCAATCTTTCTATCTCTCAAAACAGCTCATCAAGCAAAGGTATTTTGTGTTTCACAATTCGAATTAGGCCATTAATTCGAATTGGTTTTGTTCTTGGATTATCCCACTTCTGAATTTGTGTACCCCAGGAAATAGGGACGAATTACATATTTCAGAAAGTATTTGGAAACATGATCCTTGAATAGATCCAAGTTATATATACTGTTATTCTAATTCCCTATTATCTAACATTCGAAATCTATAATTTCTGTAAAGGAATAACAATGGAAAAATCTGTCATGGAATTGAGTTCCAATTTTAGGAAACTTGATAAGTTTGAGGGAAATGTTTTTTGTTACTAGAAGAAAAAGATGCATTTCCTTCTCACGACTCTGAAAGTTGTCCATGTTTTAAGCACTCCTGCACTGGAACCAATGGAGGATGAAACCGTTGAACATACCCGAAGAAGATGCAAATGGGAAAATGATGTTTACATGTATTGTGGGCACATTTTGAATGCTATATCTGACTCTCTCTTTGATCTCTATCAAAATCATGAATCTACAAAGGATCTGTGGGCTGCACTTGAATCCACATACATGGGTGAGGATGCTTCTAGTAAGAAGTTCCTTGTGAGTAATTTCAACAATTACAAAATGGTGGATTTAAGGCTTATCATGTAACAATACAATGAACTCATGAGGATTCTGGGACAAATTGAAGAACACAAGATAAAAATGGATGAATCCATTTCTGTTTCAAGTGTCATTGAAAAATTACCTCCATCTTGGAAAGCCTTTAAGAAGACTTTGAAACACCAAAAGGAAGAGTTATCCCTGGTATAAATTAGTAGTCACTTGAGAACTGAAGATGGTCTTTGGGCTTAAGAAAGTGGCAAGGGAAAGGAAAAGGTAGTGCATAGCTCTTCTATGAACGTTGTGGAAGATGTCAAACATAAAAAAAATAACAAAGGAAAAAGGAAGAGGAAATATTACCATCACAAAAGTTCAAACAAGAAAGCAAAACTTGTGTGTTGGAATTGCAACAAACCTACACACATGAAACGAGATTATCGTTTGAAGAAGAACAAAAATGGTGCAAGCATTTCTGGACAAGGATCTAATGATCAAGGTCTAAAACCACAAGATCAAAATTTTATTTATGAAAATACTACTACTGCTTTTATATATCATGTAACACTTATTCCTGAATCATTTTATGTCCAGGATGATGAGCATGCATGGTGCATAGAATCAGGGGTGACGAGTCATGTGTGTAAAGATCGCTCTTGGTTCAAGGATTATGACGTAGTTAATGATAGATCGGTGTTGTATATGGGATGCCATAATAAAGCACCCGTTGTGGGTTGTGGTTGTGTGTCTTTTTGTTTTAGTTTTGGAAAAAGTCTTTTTCTTAAGAATGTTATTCATGCTCCTAGGATTAGGAAGAACTTAGTTTATGGCGATATAATAAACAAGTGTGGTTATAAAAAAGTCTATGAATATGATAAGTATGTATTATCTAAGTGTGGTACATTTTTTGGGTTTGGATATTATTGTAATGGAATGTTTAGATTAAATGTAAATAATAAATTTGTAGATTATATATATATATATATATATATATATATATATATATATATATATATATATATATGGATTGTTCTAGTATCGATGATTCTTCTTTATGGCACGTTCGTTTAGGTTATGTACATTATAAAAGAATGCTTGAAATGTCTTAAAATGTGTTAATACCATCTTTTGATGTTAACATAGGAAAATGTAAAACTTGCATGTTAACTAAGATTATTAGACAACCTTTTTAATGTTGAAATAAATTTTGTTATGCTTGAATTAATTCATAGCGATCTATGTGATTTGCATTCAACTCCATCCTTAGGAAATAAGAAATACATATTTACTTTTATAGATGATTATTCTTATTTTTTCTATGTATACTTGTTACATTCCAAGGATGAAGCCCTTGATAAATTCAAAATTTATAAAAATGAAGTTGAATTGCAACAAAATGATTTAATCAAGAGACTTCACACTGATCGAGGTGGAGAGTATTATGATCCTAGTTATTTCCAATCTGTTGGAATTATACATAAAATAACTGCTCCATATACTCCTCAACAAAATGTGATTTCTAAAAGGAAAAATAGAGTTCTAAAAGAAATGGTGAAATCTATGTTGTCATACTTAGGTTTGAGAGATGGATTTTAGGGAGAAGTTATGCTAACTGCATGTTATCTTTTAAATAGATTTCCAAACAAAAGGAACAAGATAACTCCCTATAAACTTTGGTACAAAAAGAAACCAAACTTAGGATATCTTATAGTTTTGGGTTGTCGAGCTGTTGTGAGGCTGACTGAACCAAAGATGAAGAATTTGGGTGAAAGAGGTACTGATTGTATCTTTATTGGATATGTTGAGCATTCCACGGCTTATAGGTTTTATGTTATAGAACCCAATGCTTCTGTTTCAGTTATCACTGTTATAGAATCAAGAGATGCAATATTTGATAAAAATCGTTTTCCATCCATACCTAGACCAAATGATATGGTTTCTAGTTCTAGTGGAACTACAAAAGAAGTTGTATCTTATTCAAATAAATCACCTGAACTTAAAAGAAGCAAAAGACAAAGGAAATCTAAATCATTTGGTAATGATTTTCAGCTCTACGTAGTTGAGGGAATTACATATGAAATTGTAAATCAATATTCATATTGTTTTAGTGTTGAAGAGGATCCTAAAAAAATTGATGAAGCAATGAAATCTCAAGACGTCGCTTTCTGGAAAGAGGTAATAAATGATAAGATGGACTCTATTATGGGAAATAATACTTGGGTATTGTCTGGTCTTGCTCTTGGGTGAAAACCTTTGGGTTGCAAGTGGATATTCAAAAGGAAGGTGAAAGATGATGGATCAATTGAAAAGTTTAAAGCTATATTATTTATTCAAGGCTTTAGACAAAGACCAAACATTGACTAATTTGATACATATGCTCCAGTCGCTCGTATATCTACAATTTGATTATTGATTGCCTTAGCAACAACTAATTATTTAGTTATTCACCAAATGGATGTTAAAACAACATTCTTAAATGGTGATTTGGATGAAGAGGTATATATGAAACAACCTAAGGGTTTTGTTATGCCTGGAAATGAGAATAAAGTGTGTAAGTTGGTTAAATCATTATATGGGCTAAAATAAGCTCCAAAACAGTGGCATAAAAAGTTTGGTGATGTTGTGTTGTCACATGGTTTCATGTTGAATTAATCAGACAAGTGTGTATATAGTAAATTTAACTAGTCTGGTAAAGGAGTGATGATATGCTTGTATGTAGATGATATGTTGATCTTTGGTACTGATCAAGGGAAAGTTGACTTGACCAAAGAGTTTTTATCATCTCAGTTCTCCATGAAGGATATGGGGGATACATGAGTGATTCTTGGAATAAAATCAAATGTGAGCATCATGGAATCTCAATTTCATAGTCTTATTACATTGAGAAAGTGCTTAATAAGTTTAATTGTTTAGATTGTTCTCTTGTGATTACTCCTTTTGATCCAAGTATGAAACTTATACCAAAATACTGGTGAAGCTGTTTCACAACTTGAATATTCAAAGGTTATTGGTTGTTGATGTATGTCATGACCAACACAAGGCCTGGTATTGCATTTGTTGTAGGAAAGCTACGTAGATTTACTAGCAATCCGAGTACTCATCATTGGAAACAGTAAGGAGGGTGATGAAGTATCTTAAGAAGACCATCGCCTTTGGTTTGACTTATGTAGGGTTTCCTTCAGTCATTGAAGGATATTCAGATGCTAGTTGGATTACCAACATTGAGGACCACTCTTCTACAAGTTGTTGAGTGTTTCTTCTTGATGGAGGTGTCATTTCATGGGATTCTAAGAAACAAACATGCATTACAAATTCAACTATGGAATATTAATTTGTAGCCCTTCCATCTGCTGGAAAAGAAGCAAAATGGTTAAGGAATTTGATCTTTAAAATTCCTTTGTGGTCAAAGCCTATATGTCACACCCCAAACCAGGATGGCGGAAACATCTGGGGGTGGATGACTTCATGAACAGTATCACAACATAATGTACAATAGTGATCAAAGCAAACACAACCATCATAAATATAATTGAAAATGTTACATTGTTTCCAAGTATTGTATGTTCCCAAAACCAATTACATTATGATGACAAAATGAATAGTACGACACCGTAACCTCCCATCCTAAAAAGCCTTGTGATTACCTATTTAACGGTTTCCTGAGAATACAAGTAGTTTTGAAAAGTGTCAACAATTAAGTTGGCGAGTTCATAAGAGTTTTGTATGTGAAAAATTTGTAACTCTTTCCTTGTAAAATGATAGTGTTTGTTCCCAGAAAATCCAATATTTTCTTAAAAATGAGTTGTAGTCTTAAAAACCCTAAGACCAAAAATGTATAAGTATTTCTATACTTAAAATAGTATTATGTAGTTTTATTCTTATATAAAACATTTTGAACGCATATTTCCCCGTAAACTAAATGTATTGTTGATTCCCCATGTGAGTTATTACAACCACGCTAAAACCGAAGTTGGCCCGCCGTGACGTTCTGCAGGCATCAGAATGTTAGATATTTGTCACCCCAGATCTGTCGGTCTAGCTGTAGCTAGTAGCTTAGGTGCGGTATTGTCAGTCCCGTATAAATCTTTACACAGGTATCACGCTCTCTTACAAAGATTTTGGTTATAATTCAGGACTTTAGTGTGTACTCTGGTAGGTATGGTGAAGACTTTGTCTCACATAATTGTTTCAACAAATTTACGTTTTGTGTAATGAAACCCTTGTAAGTGTAAATATCACTTTTCCATAGTATTAGTGTAGTGTATAATAATTATATACTTTTATATAATTATTCGTCTTGTGCCGAAATGCTATAATAGTGTTAATGACCCATAAACTATACCTATTATAGTTTATTCTAAGTGTTTCGTTGTACCCATACACACACACACATATATATACATATATATATATATATATATATATATATATATATATATATAAGTTAACATGTTTATACGTTCATAAATAACATATATTATACATCTAACACAAGTATATGAACTTTTAGTATGATAAAGCCAGTTTTTCTAGTTTTTGGCCTTTTTACATCCCCAAAGGGTAAATATTGAATTATAAACTTTGTAAAATATATTTTTACCTTTTGTGAAGTTTAAGTCAAGCTAACATTATATGTTGAAAACAACATATTTTAGGTCAGATCTCACAAAAAATGGTACCATAACCTGGTTATGACCATTTTTGCTGGAAAACCCTAATTTTTACATAGAATAATAGATTTTTGGGTTTTCTTTTTGTAAAAGCAAATCCTTGGTGTTTATAACTAGTTTCATAACATATGTACAAAATAACATATTTAGATTTATATCCCACAAAAATGGTTTAATCACTTGGTTATAATCATTTTTGCTAGAAAGGTCATATTATGTTCTTAAAAACCATAGTTTTTATAGTTTTGTTTTTATGACTTTTTCTCAAGAACATATGGCATGTTTATACTCATTTTTCATAGATTTGCATTTTAAACAAACATACCACACATAAATGTTTATAATAATAGGTAATAACATTATTTCATGTAAATAACATTTTTACACAACATGAAGATAAAGCATGTATAACAACTTGTATAATTATACAAGTTTACTTGTATTCCCCCCTAAAACTTGGATAAAATCGAAAATGAGGGGTATGAAATCACCTTGAGTGTGTTTCTTGGTGGATAAAGATGTGAAGAGGAAAGATTTCAAGCTAAGAACACTTGAAGACACTTGAAGAACACGTGAAGGTCGAAATATCCTATGGATATTAACACATATTAATGTGTGTAATTGTAACAAAACTAGTGTGTATATATATATATATATATATATATATATATGTATAGAATCACTAGATTAGTAAGGAAAAACTTACCAAAAGATCAATAACCAACTTAGGGAGATTAATCTTGAGAGAAATGACTTGTTCTTGAAGAAGGAGGTGAAGAAAATGAAGAAGATGGAAGGAGGGGGGGGGGGGGGGGTTCGGCCGAATAAGAAGGATGGGGGGAGGGGTGAAGGGGGGTGGGGTATGGGGGGGGAGAAGGTAGGGTGTGGCTTTTTGAATAAAAATTTCAAGGTGACTTTTCTTTTATTAAAATAACTTTCTTTATAAAAGGTGTAATCACCATATAAGACCAATGTTGTCTTTGTAGTGTATTTGTATAAAAATGGGTAATTTTTATAAAAGTTGGTGATTTTTATAAAAAGTGTGGTAAAAATGATGTATAATTACTTAGTTTGAATTATATAAATTCAAATTTTTATAAAAATCATTATCATCAAAATAATAACACCTTACACGAAAATTAGGATGATTCCTAATTCTTTTCATTAAAGTTTGAATGTTTAAGCCGAGTAAAGAATTTGTCGCATTTGGTGATGAATTCACCAAAAATCTGAATATGTAACCCTTGTTATGAATTTGCCATGTAGCATAAAGTTTATGAACTCAACTACATTGTGTTATGAATATTATTTATACCTAAATAATATATCATTAAATTATCAAATTTTTACGTTACTAACCCTAATTAGGGTTTATATTCAATAATTGGCAACAAGAGAGGTGCTTTGCATTTTAACTTGTCAATAGTATATTAGTAACATTAGGGAATATCACATTTCTCCTGAAATTCTAATACGAGTTGAGTTGACATGGTTGACTTTTGTTGACTTTGTTTGACCAAAATTGACGGTTGTCACACTATATCACCTATTTCTATACATTGTGATAGTGTTGCCACCTTGTCAAAAGCATACAATCAAGTGTATAATGAAAAGTTGCAAATTTAGGTGTTAGTCATAGTATGGGAAGTGAGCTTATTACTCATGGTATCATTTATGTTGAGCTTGTTCGATCTCAACAAAATTTAGCTAATCACTTGAAGAAGTGCTTAGCTAGAGACTTGGTAAAGAAGTAAGTAATAGGGATGGATTTAAGGCCCACTTGATATCTCTATGGGTGCGATACCCAATTCCCTTATAATATAATGTTAGAAGTTGAATTCAATGTGGAAAGCTTGCTTATGGAGATTGGAGTACATTTATGTTACTACATCCCAAGGTATGTGCTTATAACCTGTAGATTTAAAGTAGGTTGATTAAGTTCTTAACAGTTCTTTTGAAAAAGTGCATTAACAGGTGCATGTTATAAATGGACTACCTATATAAGTTTGAAGTGGTACCGCTTCAAGAAGCTTGGGCTAGGCTTTATACACTTATGAATGGATAGGGACACATGGTTGTAATAGTGTATTGTACTAATGTGGAAATTCAATCTTCAATATATTTTCATTCATGCATGAGTTTTTTTTGTGTTTGCTTTTAGTTAACTAAGGATTACACTAAAATGGGGGAGGATTGTTGGTGATTTTAGTGTTATCAACATATTTTAGTGTTGTTAGTATTGCTAGTGAGACAAATTGCGTTATGTTTGCTTTCTAATATTAGAGGTACGAGGTGCAAAATCGGATTGTCTAATGTGAACTCAAGTATACGGGGGTCTGGAGGCAATGCCCCTGGGTATGGGGTCAAGGGGTAGCACCTTTGCGGGGCTCAGGGCAGCGCCTGAAAACCTAAATGGATTTCTATGTCAGGAAAGAGTCCATCTATGAAAATTCCCGCCAAAATTAGGTTGTGCCATCATGATGATGCCAGATTCGGTTACGTCTAAATAACCACATTTCAACCATCTTTTTTGGCGCCCAAAATGGATGTAACCCCCATAAACCAACTTTCAACTGGTTTTCTATTGATAATTAAGGTTGATTGAAGTTCCCAAATTTTGTTGGAACATATACACACAAAAATAGATCATTCAATCTTTCTGTCTCTCAAAATAATACATCAAGCAAAGGTATTATGTGTTTCACAATTCGAATTAGGCCTATAATTCGAATTGGGTTTGTTCTTGGATTATTCCACTTCTAAATTCATGTACCCCAGACAATATGGACGAATTACAAATTTTGGAATGTGTTTGGAAACACAATCCTTCAATCTATCCAAGTTATATCTATATATTGTTATTCTGATTCCCTATTATCTAACAAATACCTTCAGGTATTTCACATTATCCTTCTTTCTTTATTGTGACTTCACTCACCATTCTAGTGCATTAGGTATATGCACCATTTCTCACCTTTTACTAATGTCTTCTTTTTGCAAGGAAACCTTTCTTCCGCGCCGTGATTTGAGTAATTTTAATAAAAGTTATTCATTTTATTGAATAATTTAATCTTCGAATAAGATAATTGTTAGTCGTGCGCGTTACAAGACTATAAAGACCATTTTTCACTAAGTGATAGAAATAACATTTTCTATAAGAGGTTATTTAGGATAAATATAAATTTGTAGTAGTTGCGATGATTATTTCGTAAATATAAGAATGCTCAAATCTAACTTCGTATGAAGAAGTTATGATCCTTTGAAATTTCGCGTTCAACCCGATACGGCAAAGCGTGTCGTAAAAAGTGAAATTTAGATAGATTACTTATTAGCCTAAGTAATCTAAACGAAAGTCCTAGTAATCATAAAAGTGAACTCGTGCATATAGAGAACGCCCAAATCTGATTTCATATGAGGAAGTTATGATTTTTCGAAGTTTCAGTACAACAGTGTGCGACACTAAAATCAAAATTCAAACCGGTTGATTGTTAGCCAAAACAATCTAAATGAAAGTTGAAGATCTCGTGAATATGATTACGTCGATATAAATACAGTCGAGAATAGAATTCGTACGAAAGAGTTATGATTTTTATACGGACTTTAACAATCTATGTCTGTTAAAAATACAAAATTTAAAATAAAGTGAGAATTAGCCGACAAAGTCTAAATGAAAGTTGTAGTATTCGTCAATAGCTACGACGAGACATAAATAACGTCAAAACGGAACTCGTATGAGAACAATATGAATTTTTGAAAGAAAAAAGTTTTGCTCGCACTGACAGCGTGCACAACCCGACTGACAAGCAGACGCGGCCCACCTAGTTTTTGACACGTGGCACAAATCTGAAGGACCATGGTGGCCAGAGGGTGCGGCGCGCTTGGTAAGATGCGCTTCCCCGAAATTTCCCTATATATAGAGTGTCATGCCCTAACTTCTTTCCTACACCACTAGAACTCTTCCTCTGTATTTCCTTTATAAAAACTCGGAATTTTTATAGATTTTAGAAGTTTTAGCGAAGCCCTGAATCGTTAGAGGGCCCGACAATTAGAAACTCTCGGGTCGAGATTATGCATGTGACTTTCCGGCCTTTTCGCTAGAAATTTATGTAAGTTAAGCTACACTTACCTAACTTCTAGTGTGACTTATACTTATATTAATAATCGTTATTATGAATCTATAAATAAGATTTATCAGTGATTCCAAGTCATAATATTGACTGATCTACTGACGAGAATGATGTCTAGGCTTGATTTAGCGAGGTGTTTAAAGTGGGATTTTCAAACAGTATACTTTGTATACTAAACGGACCCTACCTCCGATATGATCTTCCCCGGTTATTCCTTACTTGATAAATCTTGATGTAGACATTGGGATTAGTAAAGAATCTAGACTATCATTAGTCGCCAGGAATAAAAGACTAAGACTTAGTGATGTGCATACCTAGGTCACATCAATGGAAATGTTGAGGTGTCAGCTGAAGCTCTACCCAAATCACAACTCATCCACTTTAACAAGTGAGTGCATAGTTACTTTCATGAAAATGATTTTAATACAAGCATGAATTAAAGTATTAAATATCTATCGAAAGTTTAAATGTGAATTGTATGCCTATTTCCTTGAATATATGCTAGATGTATATACGATATGTGAATCAGATATGGTTCTATATGTGATAAAATGTTTATATAATATTATTACAAGATATTAATGAAAGAAGTATTATTTCTAAAAAATTATGTGTATATTAATGCTTAATACTCTGTGTTAAATGTATACACTAGTTAAGATAGTGTGGCCTAAAATAGAGTTGGCATTGGAAATTGATTATAAGAATTTTAGTATTTCCTAGTGATAAGATAAGACTTATATAGAATGCTTAGCTTGAGTTAAATTGACGAGATGTAAATTTGCCATGTACTATAAAGATAATACATAGACAGGAGCTTTGGGATGATCATGGGTATTACAATCTTATTTAGTTATACCCTAGGATTTGAAAAGAGATGCTTAGTTCAATTACGTTTGGATAATGGGTAGAATCATATTCAGGGTATGTGTGTGATGAGAACGAAGAGTAGAACTTTGTTCGATGAGATTGAAGATCGGCGAGGTACATCCTACATACAACAGGAACACTACATGTGTATTATCCCCTCTAAAATTTTAATTCATTGATGATGATGATGATAATGATGAATATCGGTGGGGATGTTTCACATACATGTATGTTATGTTATCATTCCCCCTCCTTCTTGGATGACCAGAAATGGTGGGTCCAGATCAAGCAACCGAAAGGTATGCTTGGGAATTTGTCAGAGTGTGATGTCAACCACAGACAATCGTCTTGTGGAGAGCTATAGACTCGTTTTCTGTAAGTGTAAATGAATCATACGAGTCGCAGGAATAGGACTGTGTTCATTCGATGTACTCCATTCCCACTCCAGGGTTGTCTTTTTATTGACTCTCAACTGCCAAGGATTCTCCTAAGCAGTATCTTTTGGTGAGCTTTTTGTGTCAAAGTTTTCTTTCATGAAGTAGTTGATGGAAATTCATAGACTGACAAACAGAGTGTTTCGGTAATAGACTACTAATAGGTATGTATGATGTTATTTGCCGGATAAGGTGAGTCTGTGTGTGTAAGTGTATATATATATATATATATATATATATATATATATATATTATCACATTGTGGGATTGAAAACCCTATGTATCTCACTAGGTTTCCCAACTTGAACCACCGAGTTTATATGTATCACAGATAGCAGTGCTAAGAATGTTGAAGACTTGAGTAGGATGACGAGTGATTAAAGAGAAGATATGCAATAGAGTTAAAGACCATTAGGTCCTTATGTTGTAACATATGTAGTGTATCGATTATAACATCCTTATAGATTTATTGTTTTGATACAATCTTTTGTACTTAAATTGTATTAATGTACTGAGAATTTCCACATTAAAATATATTATGATTTTCAAAGTGTAAAGAATTTTTTTTTTCAAATCTGAAAATTGGGGATGTCACACACTCAGCACCTAATATTGTTGTCATCTGGTTGTCAAATTCTTAGGATCCCAAGAGATCTCATTGAATCAGCAATATCATGCTCCTTCTTAAGCTATCTAGGTCGTGCTTTCTTCTACTATCTCGTTTTCGTCATCATATCTGCATTTCGCCAATTAGGTCATTAGCTCACTTTCCAATGTCGTTAGTCGCATCCGAGTATTTACTTTCTTCTAATTATCGAATTCATGATTTCATTCCATTCATTTCTCAGTTAAGTTGCTTGTAGTTTGAAATTGTCATTCTTATATAATAACAAAAGCTTGTCCCAATTTATCAACTTCTGCTAGGTTCTTAATCTTAAATTTGGAATTTCAATTCTTGTCCCATTTTAGACTTTTACCAAAAGTCAATTATGTCCCTTTATAGCTTCTTGATTGTTAACAAATTAAATAGCTTAATTATGTCCCTAACTCACCTGAATCCTTACCGTATTTTACAAAACCCTTTCATGGTTCCACCGAGTTCGAGTATGTATCATGTGTTTATAATAGTACGAGCCCTATACTATTATACTCACATCATACATAACCAACCTTGATTTCACCACTTAGGAGGTTTTGATCCATTGGTTTAGACGTCCATAAACTAGCCCTACTTCCATTACTTACTTTAGAAGCACTCAATGTGCCATTCTACAAGTTCATCTAACTTAACTTGAGTTTCAATAAACATCTAGCATGGCATTTCCTAATACATGCAATTTATAACAACATTCCTAGCATAAGTCTATCCCTACTCAAGGCATAACATTCCTATGTTCCATTCACACTTTCCATAACCAAAGTCTAAGCCTAAGAGCGGAATGATCCAATCCTAATTCACTTAAACTATGGCTCTAATACCAACCTGTAACAACCTAAAATTTTCAAAGTTATGGTTATAAAATCTTTCGGGACTTAACCCGCATTTAATAAAAACCCATTCCCACAAATACATTTACAATTAAAACCTTGGGTGTTACCATTAAGCATCATAGAACCATAGCAAGCAAATACGGATTGCATCATTAACAATTAACAAGGAACTTAACAAATTCTACTCCATTCTCTATCTTTTGACTTCTAGCTTTCATCTATCATCCTCTCTCCTTAAGTGTAACCTGGGATACATGGCATTAAAATAGATACGTAAGACAATAATGTCTCGTGAGATATGCTGGTTTGTAAATCAAAATCTTTATCACATTTAGATCAAAATCATTTTAAGCATTTTCATGAAAATCATTTCATACATAACATAACATATCATATCATATCATATCATTTCATAAGGCATTTATCCATATTCCATTTCCTTTTATCATTAAGGGCTAATTCTCGTATTAAACCGTTTCTATTTTTATACTTACGGTCTACGCCCAATAAAGGAACCACTAACAAGTCTAGACCAATGTGGAAAAAAATCAATCCATCAAGGCATCATTTCCATTAGGACATCTATCTCACGAAGGGGCCCAGTATATTCCTCTTGTGCCTCTTATAAGGTATCATGGCCCGGACAGTTTTCATTATGTCTTTTTACTTTCTTTTTAGCTTTCACATTCCCCATTATCGATACACATATCATCATTTTCAATAGCAAAGGTTACTATAAAAACATACTTTGAAAAGACACATTTCACATATCAAAACATTCGTTCTTCTAGAACATTCTTTACTTTCAAAAGCGTTATTGCCTTCAAGACATTCTTTCAAAACATTATTTTCAAAAGCATTTAATTCTTTCATTTCAAAACATTCAGTATATCAAAGCATCAGTATTTCATTAACATAAAAATCATTTTGCCATATACCCCAAAGTGGGAAAATTCCAACACGCACTCACCTCAATTACAAGAAGGATAGATAGTCTTCTTCTAGTTCATTTTCCTTAGATCAACACTCTCAAACACCACCTATATAACAAGTAAGTAAAGGTCAATCAAAATGACCAAAACACCCCTCAAAGGTTCCATTACTAAAATTTATTGCTTCAGTTCATTCCTTATGTAAAAATATGAATGTAGGTGAAAACTATGCGTAAATCCGAGTCCGTATGCAAAAGTTATGAGGAAAATACTAAAGTCCAGATTTTCGTCAAGCTGGCCACTCTGATCCCTGCACGCGGGTCGCATCCTAAAACAACCCAAACACACCCAAAAACTCATTTTTTAAGGCTTACACTTGCTTGAATGGTTTTGGTCTTTTAGGTAATCATTTGTAACACTTTTAAAGGTTTTCAAGCACTACTAGAGGATGTTATATCATGTCAAAACATTCAACTTAATTCATTAAGTCCTCAATCAAAATGTTAAGTTCATTATGCTTACAAACACTCAAATGAAAGGGTTAAGAGATCTAGTTGCTCAAAAACACTCTTTAACCAATACACTTGTTCTCAAATCATTTAATACATCATTGGGTGTTTTCAAGTGTTTAACATTACATAAATCTCATGTTAAGTCCTTAATAGGGTTATGGAATGTCCAATTCCATTCCAACTTTCCCATTTTGCCCTTACGAACACAAAATAAATGGATTCATCTAATAATCAATCAACACTTAGTATTTTGCATCCAAATCATTTTGATAGCATCCATTCATGGTCACGAACTTCATTTGATCAACAAATATACCATACTACATAAAATACCTTGGTGTCATCATACTTTCCCAAATTTATATTCCCAAATTGTTCTTGGGATAAAAAAATCACTATAGCTAGAACTTCACTAGTATTCCTTCATGTTTATGTTCTAATGTCATCACTAGAGTGTCAATTCATGTTCATGAATGTAATTCACTTATAATATGTCAATCATCATGTAGTTTTCCATAGATTTCCTAAAATGCCCTTATGGCTTAATATTACATAAATTCATCTAAAGCTCATCCAATCCTTCATGTTTTTGCATTCAAATCATATTATTAGTATCAACTCATGTTTATGAGCATCATATACTCATCAAATGATCACATACCAAGGATTCATTGTTTTCATCATAATTTCCCCCCAAACCATCTAAAAACCATGTTTATGCAACATTCTACCATGTCCATCATGGATGTGTTTGACCATTCCAATTTGATTCATTGTCAAAAAACATCATCTAGTTCTTTGAATCCATTCTAATTTAACATATAAACAAGACATCCCTAATTTGAATTTCAAGGGTTCATGAGGGTTCACACCTAAATCCTCAAATCCATCAATGAGATGATTAGATTGGGATTGGGATCATCAAAACCACTCAAGTGATGTTAGAAATCAAAACCTTAATCAAGGAATCAAACTAATTTCGACATTGGGGTTTTCCCAAACATTGAATTTGAAATTTAGAGGTAAAAGAGAAGAGATTATACCTAGCAAGCTTTTGAGTCCTCTTTTCTTTACTTGGATGCTCAAATCACCTCTTGAATCAAACCTTAGATGGTAAACAATGAATAAATCACCATGAGAGGGTTTCTTTCGTGCAATTCATGATTTGAAGAGAATGTGGGGAGTGTGTGCATCTTATATCCCCACTTTTCACATTTAGTCCATCAAGTTTGCTTGTTTTGGCCAAAATTCACCAAACCTTAATATTTGTGATTTTAACTTAATTTGACATAATAAATCCGTCCACATACATTTTATTATTTTCGTAGTCCCTTCCATTAATTGAGTCAACTTTGGTAAACTTACTTTACAATTTGACACTTTTGCCCCTTTAACTTTTGAAATGTTATTATTTTCACTTCTAACTTTCTAAACTCCATGTCAAATAATGATATGATTATTCCTTTTCTATTTATATACTTTGTTAATTTAAGAAACCACTCTTAAATTTTAGGATGTTACATTTAGACCAAGAGTTTTCGGGTTTTCTGAATTAAACTACGTACAACCCCTAGGGTATCCACTCAACGATCAACCAATATCATCATCACCCTACCTATTCTAGACTATACAAGTGCTGTGATCCAACCATAGTCTTTCATACACATGTTGTGATCCAACCACAGTCTTCCATACATATGTTGTAATCCAACCACATTCTTTCTTACAAGTATTGTGATCCAACCACTGTCTTTTATACAGGTACTGTGATCTAACCACAGTCTTTCATACAAGTCAAAAATATAGTCTAGCATAACATGACACTAAGTGTCCTACACTACACATATATAGAAAGGAATTATCCTAGTCAGCTAACATACATGTACTATAAAAGTACCACTATCCTAACATACAATAGATATACAATGTCATATGTGGCATAGTGAGAAGACTCACATGAATCACAAAATCGAAGAAGTACAGCTTCACTCTCGACTCCTTGCACCATTCAAAACCGCGAATCGTCTAAAACCAAGTAACGGTCAAACCTCAGTCAATGACCCAACCCTAAAGTTTGAGCTAAAGTCAAACCTAGTTGAAAGTCGAAAACTCAACATCCAAGTCAAAAAGCACACCAAGCTCTCAGTGGGTGCTCAACGGTTCGCTAAAAGACAAAATAGTCGGGCTTAGGTCTTAAAATAGACGTGGCTGAGAAAGTTCAAAAAGCGCACCGCGTTTGCTTAATCCAAAGGGTAAACTTAATCAGTTAAGTCGATTATCCGTCTTTTAGATCCAAGTTCTAATGAGGTCTAAATGAACAAAGCTTCCAACTTTATCCATTAAGACCAACCAAAGCTCACAAGATCTAGATTATCAAGTCCAAAATGACATAAATCCTTTACAAAATATGCATGGCTCCAAGAACAAGATCAACATACCAACTTTCCAACTAGAAAAGGTCTAAATGACAATCTTTAATGCTTAAAAGGAGCTGGAGTCATCTCAACTCCAATCTCACCACCAAAATGGGACCAAAAGCATAAAAATGGACCATAAGCTAGATCTAACAAACTAGAAGTAAAGGTTGAAGCTTTTTACTCACGATGGTCCAGAAATGAAGTTACTTTGCTAGATCTACACTTGAGCTCTTCACCAAAACACTTTAAAAACAACTTGATCTTCAAGCTCCACACCAAAACATGAGAAATATGCCTTCAATGAAGAACACAAGCTCAAAATAACGGAGAGAGAGTTAGGGTTTCTCTAGAATTCGTTCAAGGGTGAAGGAGGCTGAGAAATGACAAACCATAAGGGTTAATGGCACTTAAATACTTACAAAACCCCTAAAAACACACAACCCACTCAGCCGAAAGCACCTTGTGGTTCTTCAGATAAATTCCTAAATTCCGGTTTTCAGCTTCAACTTCAAATAATCACAACTTCTTCATTTCAACTCCGATTTTAGTGATCTTTATATGCACACGAAGGTATTGACGAGCCCCAAAATTATATCTAGTTACTTTTGACATAAGTCATATATATCATAATTCATTAATACACGCAACAGTCTGAAATGAAAAACTTCCCGAAATCGAATGTTACAATTCTCTCCCACGTGAATTAGATTTCATCCTCGAAATCTACCCCTACCGATTACTTATTAAATGCGTTTTCGAACCTCTTGTGGGTTTTCTAAGCCCACTTCTTTCCACATGGACCGATACAATTCTCCTTACTAGAGTATGCAAACTACGATCATAAGATCTACAGGAACATGCACAAACTCTATTCCTGAACGAAACGTCACCTCATCCGCTACAATATTGGAACAATACTTTACACAGACAACCACCTTCAGACACAAATGTCGATTCAATCCTCAGTGATAAACACACGACCCGAAACTGAGGCGGGCACCTTACACACCACAACTAAAAAACAAACGCCGATAGGAACTTATTTCCTACTCATGATCTCAAAGACTCCTGTGTGACAAACCAGTCAACTCATCTAACCCTTGTATATTAGGGTTTCCATTTCGTTTCTTGTTGTACAACTCGCAATCCTAATGCAAAGTATCACTTAGAGTTTTCACGTGTTCGGAAATTCTAAACCCTAATTAGGGCAAGTGATGAAACTATTCGATAAAACATTATTCCTTAACCCTTGGGGGCATATAACAATCATAACGAGACATAACGAGGTTTACAAACCTTGCGTTACAAAGCCAAACACTTAAAAAGGTCGCAAACGAAGTCTCTCTCGATTTCTTTCACTCTATCTCTCTCTACCTCAAATCTCTCCCAAATCTCTCCAAGTATGTGAAATCTCTCCCAGATCTCGCTCTGTATGAGAAATCTCTCCATGTATGTTAAATCTCTCCCATATCTCGCTCTGTATGAGAAATCTCTCAAAGAATGTGAAATCTCTCCCAAGATCTCTCTCTGTATGAGAAATCTCTACAAGAATGTGAAATCTCTCCCAAATCTCTCCAAGTAAGTGCAATCTCTCCCAGATCTCTCTCTGTATGAGAAATCTCTTCAAGAATGTGAAATCTCTCCCAAAATATCTCTCTGTATGAGAAATCTCTCCAAGAATGTGAAATCTCTCCCAAATCTCTCCAAGAATGTGAAATCTCTCCCAAAATCTCTCTCTGTATGAGAAATCTCTCTAAGTATGCGAAATCTCTCCCAAATCTCTCTCAACTTCTTATAATCACTCGGGGCATCCCGACCCTCAAATTAGTCGAAAACCGCTCGAAAACGGAAGTCTACGCGAAAAACAGTCTTAAGGAGCCGAACCCTCTTAAGGAGCCGAAACCTCTTAAGGAGCCGAACCCTCTTAGGAACTGAACCTCTTAGGAACCAAACCCCTTAGGAGCCGAACTTGTCAGAAGCGAACCTGTCAGAAGCGAACCGCTTATTCTCGGACCGAACATGCATCAGAACCGAAACCCTCTCAGCCGAAATGGACCGAGGGTTCGGTCTATTTCGGTTCCCTAGCTACTTCGGACCGAGGCCTGACCTTCGTCCCTCCCCCTCGCACCTTCGGTCTTCTCCTTCTTCTCTCGGTTCCTTCTCCCCTCCTCTCGGTTCTCATACTCCTAAGAGCCGAACCTCGCAGGTTCGGTCCCTATTGCCGGTTTTTGACCCAAACTTCGTTTTAAGCCCGTTTTTCGAGATTTTAACGCGGGATTTTCACCCAAACTCGTATTTTAACATAATAAACCCCAAATATTCATATTTTAACTATATTTTGGAGAAAATCCTTGCCTAAGAATAAAATCTATTTGGTGAGATATTTAGGTGGAGTGTTGACTTATCCTTTGGACAAGGACACAAGCAACCTCCCCATACCTTCATAGTACAACCCCTAGTCACTATTCACCCATACCTAGTCCTTTCATTGTACTCTTTCCATCATTTCCCCAGCCACATCATTGATCAATGGCTGGAAAACTCCCCTCTCTCCTCACATTTCTCTCATTTTCCACCAAAGAACAAACTCCATTCTCTCTCACTTCTCTCTCTAAATTTCGAGATTCAAGGCTATTCTCCAAGCTTTTCTTCTACTTTTGGTAAGTATTATCATCCTCCATATGATTATTTCACTCCTTTCTACTCAAATCATAGGTTTCTTACACAAACTTCATCATATTTGTGTTAGAACTTCGAATCTTCAAGCAATCTTCTAAGTGTTCTTGAGTTGAACACTTCCTTTCTTCATCATCCATCTTCTGAAATCACTCAAGGTGAGTTCATACCCCTACATTTTCATGTTTTCTTCAAGTTTAAGGGGGGGGGGGGGGGGAATACAAGTTAAAACACCAAAAACTTAACTAAACTCAAACAACAGCTTTCATTAGAAAAGTTGAGTCATATTCATGGACTGTTTTGACTACCTTAAACTTAATATCTTTCAAAACTGTTTAATATGAAAATAGTTCAGGTTCATACCTTTAAAATGACTACTTGCACATCTCCATACGATTTTTCTACGATTTATGCTGATTTTTACAAAACTGCCTATCATTTCAGAAACGAATTCGGACCAGTCTATGAATATGAACATTTTAACACAAGTTAAAGACTTCTAAAAATCATAATAAAAATTATGAATAAACTAGATACATTTTGGGAACTCTCAGAATTTACGGATTCAGTTTTCGACTTCGTATGATTTCTCTATGATTTTTCTAAACAGTGTAGAAAGGTTAAAAACTAGTTAACAGCTTACAACTTTCATAACACTTTGTAGTATGTTGAGCAAAGTGTATAACCAGAAGTTCTAAATATTTAATGTATTTTCTTGTTAGTTTATCATCATAAACTGAAATTTAGTCATTCATGATAAGGTTTCTTCATTCACTTCGAACACATATAATAAACTACAATAAGCATAGTTTATGGATTTTACTACATGAAAAAGGTTTTACTGTCAAAACAAATGGGTTTTTCATATACTACATGATAAACTATAATAGTAATAGTTTAAGGATTTCATATCACTAATATATTCATAAAAGGTGATTTTACTTCCTCCACGGAAGAGGTTTAATATCAAACTATGTGTAAACTAGTTAACTTAGGTTGTGAGGCAATTCTCTCCCCGTACGTTCGAGTACGGGATTCCAATTCCTGTAAGTTATAACCAGAGTCTCTTGTAGGGAGAGCGTGATAATTGTGTATAGATCTATATTGGGATTGACACCCCACACCTCGCTGCTAGCTACAGCCGGACCGGCAGGTCTGCGGGTGACAAGAGTTATAGTATCTTAACGTCTGAAAAACGTTGTGCAGGTTATTTCTCGTCATAGTATGGTTATAGCGACTCACATAGGGAGTTAACAATCTTTCAAGTTTACATGGAAAATTTTACTTTAAAAAGGGATTTTACTTCTAAATTAAACGAGTTTATGTTGATTTAAACTTGCATGAGTTACTTTAAGTATGGAAAAAAATACTTATACATTTCAGTCTTGACATTCATGACTACATGACTTTTATAAGGAAAATATTGGATTTTCTTTGGAAACACATTACCATTATGAACATTATAAGTACAAAACACACACATATTCTCGGTCCTGGGATTTAGGACTACATGACTTTTATAAGGAAAATATTGGATTTTCTGGAATCATACTCTATCGTATTTACAAGGAAAACAGCTTTTTCCTCAAACAAAACTCTTATGAACTCACCAACTTAATTGTTGACACTTTTTTAAAACTACTTGTATTCTCAGGAAATCAGTGATACAGGAAATCAACAATATTTTGAGGATGGGACGTTTAATCGTCAAACAGTTCATTTTGTCATCATAATGTAATTGATTTTGAAACATGTAAACATATACTATGGTGTAACCTTTTCAATTATATTTATGATGGTTGTATTTACTTTGAGCACTGTTATACTCGTTGTTGTGATACTATACATGAAGTCCTCCACCCCCGGACGTTTCCGCCATCCTTGGTTTGGGGGTGTGACAGATTGGTATCAGAGCATTGTTTATAGTGAACTAAGTATATCGAACCACATAAGATATACAAACTATAAATGCATTAGGACTAAGGTCTCTGATTTAACATTTTCAAATAACTATACTTTTAGAAATAAATAGTTTCTTGTTAAAAGTACATACATGCATACCGGTTTAGTGCCATGTCTAAGGAAAACGCAAAAGTTAAAAATACAGGAGTTGTGCAATGTGAATATGCCCTGGGATATGCAATCAAGTCTGGGAGGGATATAGTCTGATCAACTATATTCGTCCGAGAAATGACTAGCATGTGCCGGGGGATAGTCATGGTGGACAACAAGTCTATCAACTTACCAACGCCCATACAAGAAAATCGTTAAGAACCAAACATAATATTAAAATACTATAGGAGTATTTGGTGATTTTCTAACCAACTTATGTGAAAACTAAAGATCTCTATTAGTAGGTCTATAATGACTGAGTGCATACGCTAAGGTTATACATAATTAAAGATATTATAGACTCAGAATCTATGACTATTGCTTTATTTCATGTTCCTTGTTTGGTTGTGGACTTAGAGTAGAGTCATTTATTCGAAGGTCAATTTTATCTCAGATTATGTATAACTGGTATGCACTATGTGATTATAGACGTCACTAATAAGGATCACCCCCTATAAGTAATTATAGGATTAGACGTCTATTAATTATCTCTTCTACCCCTCCTATTCTCGCACGTATAACATAGCAAGATCCTACTTACCAGGCGACCCCTACTTTCCCAACCAGGGAAATGGTGGATGGTTATGAGAAGAATCAGAAGCGGAACCGGAGGTAATCAACCCTCCATGCATAGCCAGGGTTCCCGCGAACCGTTTCGACTACATCGGACCTGTGCCCCGTTGGGCAACCGTGATCGAGGGTTGGAGTCGACAACAATGACAACAATCACCATGTGGAGACCAACGAGGTTGCTATGACCTCAACCATGGGGGATCGACTGACAGAGCCCTCCCGGCGAAGACCCGGCAGATCGCGAACCTCGGGGATTAAAACAGGGAGACTGCAAACCGAGTTCGAAAACTGCGCGCTACTATAAACCCTACTATCTCACGTACCCGAGACTTGGAAAGAGACTGCTATTTCAGATACCAACTTTCTTTTTGGGACCTTATCGCCGCTCGGGCAGAGGCAAAAGAGTAACAGGATAGACACACGACATTCAAAGAGAGAATGGTTGCAGCCAAGCGTCGATTGGCAGAGCTGCAAGGTGCATCGACTTTGCCTCAGGCATCGCAAGGGACGGATCGTCGCGAGTAGAGTTCATACTGCTCACAAGACCTTGTAGATTAGGTTCATGAGTATGCATTGGTGCTACTCTATTCTATGTGTAAGCTCAACACTGCGATTTTAGCGGTTATACTAATCGAGAGATCTATTTGCTATCAAAACTTTTCCTTGCATGGATGTGAGGTAGACCTGCATCGAGGTCAAAATTTTCTCTGAAACCATAATTACTAGAATCATATTAACAAGATGGGCTTAGGACATACCTAATAGACTCGAAGGTCTATTTAGTCTTAATTATATAACTAAGCATACATCAATTGGTCGTAAGAAGGACCTAGCTTGGATCAATTACAAGGTTTCACTTGGATACAGAACTACTAAAATACATGGGTTTATTATATATAGACTTTCATTATGAATTACTTTCAGAAAACCATAAGCACCGGAATATGTTACAATTTGAACTAAGATAAACTTAGTTAGAAAACTCGCGACGTATAGCCATTCTAAAGGCTCATTATTGTCTCACCTTTAAACATTTTGGTTGAAAGGTGCCTTCTTCGTAGACCTATAGGGTGCGATCATACCGGAACTAATGCACCGGATCCCATCAGAACTCCTCAGCTAAGTGTGTTGGGCAAGGTCAGTAACTAGGATGAGTAAATTTAACATTCGTACAAAACCTACTTCTACCCATTTCTGTAACTCCATCTCAGGAGTGTTTAGTAGAAACACTAAGAATAGTACAGCAATGTGCAAAATTTATATATATGAATATAAATCGTAAGGATGCACTTGAGATAATCATCCCCACTCACGAAGTCGTTTTTCATCATGAAACAGAACTATGTCTTCACCAAGAGGCAACCAACCAACTAGCAAGGCGCCAACCCTGCAGATAGACTATGCTACTTTTCAAGCTGCAGTCACGGCAGCCGTGACAGCCGTCATGGCGCAACTCAATGCTAACAACGCCAGCAGGGGTGAAGGCGGTGTCGGTAATACTAACCGCAGTAATAGTCAAGAACACCAGCGGGTGTCCACCAACGAAGGCGCCTCAGGCCACAAACCTAAGAACAAGAAACGAGAGTTTTGGGACAAAAAGAAGCGCAACCTATCTAAAAAACGCACAAAGAGACAACAATATGTGGCTGCCCCTGCCTTTACAACAGCAGTCACGACACATGCCTTGGCACTAGCCACAAGGTCTGTCACCCAAGCACCGGTCAGGCAATATATGGGAACACTCCTAAAGTGTAACAAGTGTGGCTACCATCACAATGGGGTTTGCCGGGTAATGCACTGTAAAAACTGCAACAAGAACGGACGTACTTCCCGCTTCTGCAGGACCCAGACCCAATGCATCGCTTCAATCCCCAATGCCAGTGTAAGTCCAGTATGCCACCTATGCGGTGGAATGGGACACTTCAAGAGAGACTGCCTAACTGAGAAGAATGACGGGGAAGCAGGAGGAGTGTGATGAACAAAACAGCAGGAGAAACAAGGAAACCTTATTAGGACTTTTGTAATGTTTCCAACAAACAAAAACGTTTAAGTACCATATGTTTGTAATGAATTTGGTATGCTTGCTAAAATTACCGTCTTTCAAAAAGTAGTTAAAATACTCTCTCGTTCAAATCAAATAAAAAACGCTCATATATGACCTTAGGATCATTACCGGTGAGCTGTGACGACTTTGTGCCTACATCGGGGTTAATTATAATCAAAATACTAAAGACTTAAAGCGAATAATTCCGTCCTGACTCCTGTTCCATGTCTAGTAGTGGGGTTAGGGTGGAGCCACTCACTCGACGATTTCACCAGTATCAAATTACATGCGACTTACATATACCGCTCGATCATAGAGTGACCTGTCAGGGATCATGATATCAAGTATCATTACTAGCTATCAGAACACACTCACTACCAGTGCTAGCTGCTGTGGTATGAATCATTTGCGGTAATAATAACATCGAACAAAACGGAACACACTGAAAAGAAACACAAGATAATCTATCACTCTAACGAACATCTCTTGCGAATACAGCTTAACACACGTTTTACCTAAAAAGATATTGTTGTCATCATTCAAATTCGATTGGTATAGTCCTCACCTCCCCGATTAAACAGCTACGAAAGGACCCTTCACCTAACCCACTGAATATCGAAACCTTCGTCTCCCATAAACAAATCCGACATGGACCTCCGGGTCATCTCTCGCTGCGAAACCCCCAAAACACTAACCAGAGGAGTATTATACCTTCCGAAACCTTACCACAAGTATTTCCAGAAGACCCTTCGGGAATGTCACGCATGCAGCAGATAAGGTTCAAGCACAGAAGCTTGGGACGTATACGGTTAGTCTACCACTACTAAGTGTATACGCGAGGATAATGTATAATTAAGATTCTACGGATATTGGATGTGTGTTTCCGCTCTATTTCCTGTTCCTTGTCTGGTTGTGGACTTGGGGCAGAGTCACCCATCCAATTGTCTTGCCAACCTTAAGTACATACGACCTATATGCACAAGTTTATGATAGATGGACCAGGTACGAGTCCTACCACGAACTTCGGGACAAAGCTACCCAGGAGGGCGAGTGAACGTCCTATCATCCGAATAAGCGCTCCGAGGAGAAGTTATCACTTATGACTTAGTACAAATTCGAGAAAGGCTAAAAGCATCTCGAGAACACGGCAAAACCCGAATAAGTCTTATCATCTATATAAAAACGCAGGGTTTTTACTAGTGAATCTATGACGGCTAGTGTAAACATTGTGGCCATATATCATTAAGATTCTATGGACTTAGAATGTGTAATTCCGCCTTATTTCCTGTTCCTTGTTTGGTTGTGGGCTTAAGGCGGAGTCACTCATTCGAATGCCCTTGCAATCTAAATGATACATGACTAGTTTACACCAAGCGATTATAAAAGATCTGGTAGGACTTATAATGCAAAACTTCGTCACAAATTGATAAAGCATTCGTAATGCTAGTACTTACTAATTACATTATAAAATGTTCATAGTTGTAACAAACAAGGATAAGACGGAGAGCATAAAGGCACACGTAGAATACACTATCATTCCAAAACAATAACTCCTTTTAAATCGACTCAGCTCAAGTTACAATAAGAAATTCCAAGGTCGTCATTTAAGAACAGGCGGATTGGTCCCCACCATATCAATTTCTTGTACTACGAAAAGTTCCCCCATCCTTCCTCCAAATTCTTGATGTCTCAGTCGAAACACTAATTTCGGGACGAAATTCTTTCTAACGGGGGGATGATGTGACAACCATCAATTTTTGGCCAAGTCAAAGTCAACTAAAGTCAACAAGTCAAACCGGTCCACTCATCTAACCCTTGTATATTAGGGTTTCCATTTCGTTTCTTGTTGTACAACTCGCAATCCTAATGCAAAGTATCACTTAGAGTTTTCACGTGTTCGGAAATTCTAAACCCTAATTAGGGCATGTGATGAAACTATTCGATAAAACATTAGTCCTTAACCCTCGGGGGCATATAACAATCATAACGAGACTTAACGAGGTTTACAAACCTTGCGTTACAAAGCCAAACACTTAAAAAGGTCGCAAACAAAGTCTCTCTCGATCTCTTTCACTCTATCTCTCTCTACCTCAAATCTCTCCCAAATCTCTCCAAGTATGTGAAATCTCTCCCAGATCTCGCTCTGTATGAGAAATTTCTCCATGTATGTTAAATCTCTCCCATATCTCGCTCTGTATGAGAAATCTCTCCCAAGATCTCTCTCTGTATGAGAAATCTCTCCAAGAATGTGAAATCTCTCCTAAATCTCTCCAAGTATGTGAAATCTCTCCCAGATCTCTCTCTGTATGAGAAATCTCTCCAAGAATGTGAAATCTCTCCCAAAATCTCTCTCTGTATGAGAAATCTCTCCAAGAATGTGAAATCTCTCCCAAATCTCTCCAAGAATGTGAAATCTCTCACAAAATCTCTCTCTGTATGAGAAATCCCTCTAAGTATACGAAATCTCTCACAAATCTCTCTCTGTATGAGAAATCTCTCCAAGAGTGTGAAATCTCTCCCAAATCTCTCTCAACTTCTTATAATCACTCGGGGCATCCCGACCCTCAAATTAGTCGAAAACCGCTCGAAAACGGAAGTCTACGCGAAAAACAGTCTTAAGGAGCCGAACCCTCTTAAGGAGCCGAAACCTCTTAAGGAGCCGAACCCTCTTAGGAACCGAACCTCTTAGGAGCCGAACTTGTCAGAAGCGAACCTGTCAGAAGCGAACCTCCTATTCTCGGACCGAACATGCATCAGAACCGAAACCCTCTCAGCCGAAATGGACCGAGGGTTCGGTCTATTTTGGTTCCCTAGCTACTTCGGACCGAGGCCTGACCTTCGGCCCTCCCCCTCGCACCTTCGGTCTTCTCCTTCTTCTCTCGGTTCGTTCTCCCCTCCTCTCGGTTCTCATACTCCTAAGAGCCGAACCTCGCAGGTTCGGTCCCTATTGCCGGTTTTTTACCCAAACTTCGTTTTAAGCCCGTTTTTCGAGATTTTAACGCGGGATTTTCACCCAAACTCGTATTTTAACATAATAAACCCTAAATATTCATATTTTAACTATATTTTGGGGAAAATCCTTGCCTAAGAATAAAATCTATTTGGTGAGATATTTAGGTGGAGTGTTGACTTATCCTTTGGACAAGGACACAAGCAACCTCCCCATACCTTCATAGTACAACCCCTAGTCACTATTCACCCATACCTAGTCCTTTCATTGTACTCTTTCCATCATTTCCCCAGCCACATCATTGATCAATGGCTGGAAAACTCCCCTCTCTCCTCACATTTCTCTCATTTTCCACCAAAGAACAAACTCCATTCTCTCTCACTTCTCTCTCTAAATTTCGAGATTCAAGGCTATTCTCCAAGCTTTTCTTCTACTTTTGGTAAGTATTATCATCCTCCATATGATTATTTCACTCCTTTCTACTCAAATCATAGGTTTCTTACACAAACTTCATCATATTTGTGTTAGAACTTCAAATCTTCAAGCAATCTTCTAAGTGTTCTTGAGTTGAACACTTCCTTTCTTCATCATCCATCTTCTGAAATCACTCATGGTGAGTTCATACCCCTCCATTTTCATGTTTTCTTCAAGTTTTAGGGGGGGGGGGATACAAGTTAAAACACCAAAAACTTAACTAAACTCAAACAACAGCTTTCATCTATTAAAGTTGAGTCATATTCATGGACTGTTTTGACTACCTTAAACTTAATATCTTTCAAAACTGTTTAATATGCAAACAGATCAGGTTCATACCTTTAAAATGACTACTTGCACATCTCCACACGATTTTTCTACAATTTATGGTGATTTTTACAAAACAGCCTATCATTTCAGAAACGAATTCGGACCAGTCTGTGAATATGAACATTTTAACACAAGTTAAAGACTTCTAAAAATCATAATAAAAATTATGAATAAACGAGATACATTTTGGGAACTCTCAGAATTTACGGATTCAGTTTTCGACTTCGTATGATTTCTCTATGATTTTTCTAAAACAGTGTAGAAAGGTTAAAAACTAGTTAACAACTTACAACTTTCTTAACACTTTGTAGTATGTTGAGCAAAGTGTATAACCATAAGTTCTAAATATTGAATGTATTTTCTGTTGGATTAGTGTCTAAGTCCATAACTATTTTGGTATGTATTTGACCCGATTGTGAGCATGGTCCTTTGTGGGTTGCCTTCACCATAGCAATATGTAGGATGAATTAAGGAGAGAAAGGTTTAATTATGATTTGTTAATATATTATAAGAATAATATATTAAAGGAGAAATCATATTGTTTCATTGATATTAGTCAAGAATTAATTAAGAATTAATTTTGTGACTAAAAGAGATTAATTAAACTTAGGGGACTGGAGTTGTAATTATAAGATAATTACAATTGGGCTATGGATCACCTAATAATATATAGGCTGGACGAATTCTATGGGAAGCCCATTAGAAATCGTCCAAGGGATATGTTAAAGGAGTCCATGGGCTGCTTAGGGCCTAAGTAGTCAGATTAGGGTTTCCTAGTTGCAAACCCTAATAGCCTACATGTATATATAGGACCCCTATGCCCCACAAACGTGGACAAGTAATCCTTTAGGGTTTCCAGCCGTTTTTGGTGCCTCCTCTCTCCTTCCTCTTCATCCAAGTTGCTTAGTGGTGTTTGTGACTCCATTAGAGGTGCAACACTTGAGACACTAAGCTTTCTGAAGCCAAGGATTGATTGTTATTGCTATATAACAATCAAAGGTAATTACTAAACCCTTATTTCAGTTCTTATATGATAGATCTAGGGTTTATAGCTTTGGATGTTCAATTGCATGTTCATTAGACAAACTAGATCCAAAAGCTATTAGAGTTTGCATGTACACCATAGGAATGATGTATTGCTCAAAACCCATCAGTGGTATCAGAGACTAGGGCTGTTTGTTAGTGAATTTGATGCTTGATTGATCGATTTTTGCATGAAAAATGAAGTTTTTTTGCCCTCTGCCTTACTGACTCGGCGAGTCAGTGGATGAACTCGGCGAGCCAGGCCGACTCGGCGAGTCCAGTCCCTGACTCGGCGAGTCCTTGGATCTGGCAACCTGTTTTTGCGATTTTCTTGCCTATTTTGCTGTGGGATAATTACCAAAACAGTTTTTATCAATAAAATCTGAATTTTATGTATATATGGTGATTATCCTTGCCAAAATAGAAGATAATTGTCAAAATTTAAATAATCTTTTGTTTTATTAGATAAAGATTGATTATTTGTAATTTAGATTTGAATTATCTTGTGAAAAAGTTTCAATTTTCCTCTTTAGGTTTTATAGTTTAAATTTGAACTTAAAAGTTTTGTTTTTGAAATTTAAATAGTTAAACCCTAGTGTTTTAAAAAGATTCAAAACTTGCCCTCAAGTTTTGGAATTTAAATTTTTGATTAAAAGTTTAATTTTGAAAGATTTAAATTTTAAACCCTAATGTTTTGAAAAGTTCAAAACTTGCCCTCAAGTTTTGGAATTTAAAAGTTGATTAAAAGTTTAATTTTGAAATGTTAAAGTCTAAAAACCCTCGTATTTTTGAAAAGGTTCAAATTACACCCTTATGGTTTTATTAGTTAATTAAAGTGTATAATTAAAAGAGAGTTAATAATTCCATAAAGTTTTGGTTTACATTTAATTAAATTTAAAAGTATAATTTATTAAATTAGACCACCTAGTATTTTAAAAGTGTAAAATACACCCTATACTATATAACATTAAAAGTCTAATATTATATATATGTATGAGTAAACAGTCAGTCTTACCGTTAGTAGGCCTCATTCACGAAGCTGGTCTATAAGGGGTGTTTAAGGAAATTGCCTATAAAATGGCGATTGAATGGGTATCCACTCTTACCCACCGCACTCTTGACTAGTGGAGGGTCGTTAGCCGAACGGGTAGGATAGGACGAAACCTTCCATTATAAGTATAATGAAGTACAAACTAACTAAATGCTTTTACAAATTCCCAAATCATAGTTACTTTAGGCAAAATGTGAAATTGTATGCTAATCCATGGAATTACACTTCGTACCCTTGTCAAACGTTAGTGGAGCGTGTGTGGTTAACCGGCACACTAATTAGGGGTTGACATTGGTAGTGAAGGGTGGCTCGATGTTTATCATAGATCAATGGAGCGTGTGTGGTTAACCGGCACATTGATTAGGTGGTAGTAGCATTGAGTGCACCGCGTAGGTTCGCATGGTTATTCACACCTTGTTTGTGATCCTCGGCATCCCAGTCGCAAATTTGAAGGGCATAATCGAGATTAAACATGCCATTGAAAAGTTCAATGAATCTCAAAAGACCTAGGAGTTTCAATTCATTTAAAACTTAAACTTCATTTTTGTTTTTCATGGTGGGAATTGGTAAATCGTCATTTACCTACCTTCAAATATTCTGCAACTAGATTACGACATCCCTCTTCTAGGTTGTAGAGTATTGTGTTGGATCCTAGCCTTGATGTTTCATTTGGATGTTAAATCAAGGATTCTTATCAACTAACTTGAATTTTCTCCCGTTTTGTAGATGTCTAAATCTTACAATGGTCTTCCCAAATCCATTGGAACAAGCTTTCCAAATGAAGATGACGTTCCAAGATACGATCAAGGAAATGAGAGTCATGCTTCACTTCCTCCACCTCCTCCAATTATTCTCCCCAACCCACAAGTTCAAAGGCTTGAAAAGTTCAAGCTCACTCAAGCCCTATTGGCAAGTAAACACGAAGATGGGAAATCTGTGTGTGCACACGTCTTGGAGATAAAGTCACACATTGACATGTTAAGGATGTTGGGTGTCGAGATTTCAGGTGAGTTGGCTATTGACTGGGTTCTTCAGTCACTTCCTGAATCATATAGTGAGTTCGTAAGAGAGTACTATATGATGGAACACGACGTGACCCTCATTGATCTCACCTATTTGCTTATAGCTGCTGAATCAGCAATGATTTGGCGTGCTGGTCAAGCAAATTTGTCTGGTGAATCAAACTCCCAAACTTCAATGGACACTGGCAACATTGGAAGTCCAGAAAGGACTAAGCATGAGATTGTCCCATGTGCTGTGCCAAAGGATTCCATTTGCTTTTATTGCCTAGAGAAGGGGCATTGGAGACGAAGCTGCCCAAACTACCTGAGAGATCTAAGAGATGGGAGAGTCAAGGAATATGGCTTTACTTCAGGTAAAATCCATTATCTAACTCTGTAAGTTCCTATTCTTTGATTCTTGATACATGATGTGATAAGATTACATTTTGATGTTTTGCAGGATCGAAGAAAAGAGAGGAAGCTTAAGGAAGAAGCGTGCTGAATCTGATCATGAAGAAATGGATTTCAATCGCATGGATTCAAAGATCAGATTTTTGAGCTGCTAATCTAGAGTTAGGATAGAATGATAAGAAATATGAAATAACATAGTTTTTCAGTTGAATTGCATTGTAAGGACAAATTTTTCCGCAATAAAATAAATTTTGATTTTGTCTTATTTATTTATCCTTGCAATGGTGTGTATGAAAAATTGATGTTTAATTGTTTCTATTATTAGCAATAATGGATTTGATTCTTAATTATGTTATTTGTGGAAATGTCGAGAATTTTCCAAATAAGGGAAGATTCTCATCGCCCAAGTTTCAATTGGACAGAAACTTGGAATCATACAACTAGGTTGCATGATGAATGAGAAACTTCATATTTGGAAATTAGACTATTTTGACAAAGTGTCAAGAGAAGGACTTGGAGATCAAGTACACTAGGTTGTGATTTGATCAAGTCCACCACAAGAGTGATAAAGATATTCGTCATGATTTACTCAAGTTTGGTAAATATGGTTATACTTATAAGATTAAGTATAATTCTGAGTTGATTGAAAGAGTTTCAATCAACATCAGAACGAATAAGAAGAATCAAGTAGGCAGAAAGATAAAAGTTTCTCTATTTTAAGAAGAAGGGAGAGTACCTTTTATTGTGTTTTATGATAGGTCTTAATGATTAAGAACTATTTCTCAATTGGTCCTCTAAGTGAGTCTTAGTGCATTTGCATGTCTAAGAAGAGGAATCGAGAATTATGGAAATAGTTAAATCAATAAGTCAATCATACTTCGTTCCAATATCAAGTCTTAAGAGTCATACTCCAAGATTATGACTTGAGTGACACGTCTTTAGTAGGTTTATAACACTTAACAAATGTGGAATTGGAAAAAGTCTTCTTATTCCTGCACATTTGAGATTGGTAAATTGTGATGTCTTGGATAAGACAAAGACCAACTAGAACCAATTATGTGAAGTGATAGTCTTGATAAAAACTACACTAACTCTTGAATATTTGTTTTGTCAAGTAATGTTTCTTGACAAGAGAATCTTATATGTCAAGGAGTCAGTGGGAGTCTTAATGGTCTTGAAAGGTTTCAAGAACAAATCAAGAATAAACCTAATTGATCATCACTAGCACACGACTTGAGGTATATAACTTATCGTGTTGACGTTATCTTGTTTCTGTACCATTCCAGTTGAGTTAATTGTGCATGTGAGTTCTATGAGTTCTCATTTGAATGCACAAAGACAAAGCACCTTGATCAATGGAAAGTACATTGATATGTAGGGGTGAGTTGCTTGGAAGACATGGTGGGCACTTGTGTTACCATGAGGCAAGAAATCAAGATTGAAGAAGTTCAGTCCATATGGTTTTGGATTTGTCGCAAACTTTCGTTTTGACAAATTCACATGGATAGGAACACATACATCATAAAATCTAAGTGCCATAAGGTTTCCCTCCTTCATGAAAATGATTGTGAGGAAATGCTTTCACTAAGAGAGATTTTACGACATCCCTTTTCATAGCTCGAATTGTGAGATTTGGCAATTGGTCTGAACATTTGGGACTTAGTAACATAAATTCTAAATTGTTTAGACACACATGTGAGCTATCTAAGGCAAAGGTGTATGATCTTAAAAAACTTAGATAAAGGCTTATCAAAGCATTAGGTATTAGAAATATGAACTTAAGGAATTCAATAAGCATTGTTTTCTGGAAGTTCAATTGTTTTCTGAATACATGTCAAAGCTAGTGGGAGCATAAGTGTTATGCTGGTAAGAAAATAATCATCATGTTAGTGGGAGCATGATTATTATGGTAAGTATTGCAAGTTAGCAATATTAATTATAGAAAACAAAGATTCACTTTGCAAAGTTGCAAAGCTTGAAAAGTTGTTTTGCTATAATTAAGGGAGAGAATATTATACTTCGTTTCAAAATTCTAAAGCTTAGATCGAGAAATGTTAATAAAATTTAGTCAAGGATACATAGTGCATTCTCAAAATTCGATTATGATCATCCCTCTTCATAGTTCGAATTGTGGGAACAGGGCACATAAAATTGATAAAGTATCACATCTTTATGTGAGACATTATGCATCGTGTCCAATACGCTTCTGGTATAGGATCGATTGCATATGCTATAATATTTGACCGTTCTAAAATTTTCCAAATGCCTAGGGCATTAAGAGGGAAAAAGGGACTAGAATCGGTTTTGACTAAAATAATTAAACAACTATCAAAGGACGATCTGAGGTTCACTGAGGATTTGTCGCTTGTGAGTAGTTGGAAGTATAGTACTGGATGGACTATATTGACATTATTATGAATAGATAAGATTCTATTAAGAATGAGTTGTCATATAGCAAACATGGAAATGTTTCCATAATTGGGAGTTGGAAATTAAGAATTTATGTCTAGATTAGAAAATTTTATGCAAAAAGGATGTTCAAAGGAATGTACTTTGAGTGAGAGACATCACATCTATATAATTGTTTTGTAACAATTTATGATAGAGTACCTTGTGATTTCATTGGCCGAGTCTTTATGACTTTTGTGCTATGACATTACGAAAGAGTCATTGCATAAAATGTTAGAATCTGACATATTCTAAAAGTGGCAAGAATTTGGTATTATTATACTAATAATAAGGATTGGGGATTGTGAAATGAGTTTCATTGGAAAAGTTTTTTCAATTGATCTATTTCAGAAAGTATGGACCATAACAAACCAAAGTGTGCATGCTTGGAGCATGGGACAATTGTGGTTATAATTCGAGTAATAAGTTGATTTTCTGAAACAGTAAGCAATGAATAATGAGTAATCAATATGGTGTTTAAATAAAAGTGTTTTTATTTACACTCAAAAGTTTTGGGGCCATATAGGATTAATATTATTATTGTGTTTCACTTTGCATGTTTTGACTTCCAGAATAACTGGGTTATTCGAACCTCCACAGTCGGTCATACGTTGGAAGTAAGTATGAAGGAAGACTGTCATGAATATGTCTGTAGATTGTCTAGAGTGTTTAGACATAGCACAAGTTTGCTGCAGAGTTCATGAGTGCTTTGATAAGATTAGAGTATTGGATTAAACCCACACTCACGTGAATCACTTCATGGATTATATCGCGAGTGATTGTGAGTCGATAATATTGTATATTCTTGAAACCGAGACGTGTGAGTTGTTATTTGATGGGCGGTTGCACATTATTGATAAGTAAACGCACCATTAACTTGGTGTTATAAAACTTATTGTTGCGTGTGATTCGATCAGTAGGTGCAAGCGAGCATTTGAGTCAAAGTTTATCCATTCCTTTTACCCAAAGTGGGATAAAAGCGATATATGTGGGCCCCTCGATAATTTAGTGATGACACCTAAGCGCTTGGCCAAGCCGGGACTAAGTTGATGTGTTCAATTGTAGTCTGTTGTCAGTCGTCATAAATCAGATGTCGGGAAATAATACATAGACAGAGAGAATGATTTAAATCCATGTCTCATGTCTATACGATATCTTGTAGAATGGTGGAATATATGATCCCTTATCTAAAGGACACGCGTATCTGATAAGATCAGAGTTGACAGCGGCTTTTGAAAGCTACGATTGCTGATCAGGTTCTGAAGTTATGCAAAATAGTTATTAGACTTATCCAAGTGGGAGACTGTTGAATTAGTGTCTAACTCCATAACTATTTTGGTATGTACTTGACCCGATTGTGAGCATGGTCCTTTTTGGGTTGCCTTCACCATAGCAATATGTAGGATGAATTAAGGAGAGAAAGGTTTAATTATGATTTATTAATATATTATGAGAATAATATATTAAAGGAGAAATCATATTGTTTAATTGATATTAGTCAAGAATTAATTAAGTATTAATTTTGTGACTAAAAAAGATTAATTAAACTTAGGGGACTAGAGTTGTAATTATAAGATAATTACAATTGGGCTATGGATCACCTAATAATATACAGGGTGGACGAATTCTATGGGAAGCCCATTAGAAATCGTCCAAGGGATATGTTAAAGGAGTCCATGGGTTGCTTAGGGCCTAAGCAGTCAGATTAGGGTTTCCTAGTTGCAAACCCTAATAGCCTACATGTATATATAGGACCCCTATGCCCCACAAACGTGGACAAGTAATCCTTTAGGGTTTCCAGCCGTTTTTGGTGCCTCCTCTCTCCTTCCTCTTCATCCAAGTTGCTTAGTGGTGTTTGTGACTCCATTAGAGATGCAACACTTGAGGCACTAAGCTTTTTGAAGCCAAGGATTGATTGTTATTGTTATATAACAATCAAAGGTAATTACTAAACCCTTATTTCAGTTCTTATATGATAGATCTAGGGTTTATAGCTTTGGATGTTCAATTGCATGTTCATTAGACAAACTAGATCCAAAAGCTATTAGGGTTTGCATGTACACCATAGGAATGATGTATTGCTCAAAACCCATCATTTTCTTGTTAGTTTATCATGATAAACTGAAATTTAGTCATTCATGATAAGGTTTCTTCATTCACTTCGAACACATATAATAAACTACAATAAGCATAGTTTATGGATTTTACTACATGAAAAAGGTTTTACTCTCAAAACAAATGGGTTTTTCATATACTACATGATAAACTATAATAGTAATAGTTTTAAGGATTTCATATCACTAATTTATTCATAAAAGGTTATTTTACTTCCTCCACGGAAGAGGTTTAATATCAAACTGTGTGTATACTAGTTAACTTAGGTTGTGAGGCAATTCTCTCCCCGTACGTTCGAGTACATGATTCCAATTCCTGTAAGTTATAACCAAAGTCTCTTGTAGGGAGAGCGTGATAATTGTGTATAGATCTATATTGGGATTGACACCCCACACCTCGCTGCTAGCTACAGCCGGACCGGCAGGTCTGCGGATGACAAGAGTCATAGTATCTTAACGTCTGAAAAACGTTGTGCAGGTTATTTCTCGTCATAGTATGGTTATAGCGACTCACATAGGGAGTTAACAATCTTTCAAGTTTACATGGAAAATTTTACTTTAAAAAGGGGTTTTACTTCTAAATTAAACGAGTTTATGTCGATTTAAACTTGCATGAGTTACTTTAAGTATGGAAAAAAATACTTGTACATTTCGGTCTTGACATTCATGACTACATGACTTTTATAAGGAAAATATTGGATTTTCTTTGGAAACACATTACCATTATGAACATTATAAGTACAAAACACACACATATTCTCGGTCCTGGGATTTAGGACTACATGACTTTTATAAGGAAAATATTGGATTTTCTGGAATCATACTCTATCGTATTTACAAGGAAAACGACTTTTTCCTCAAACAAAACTCTTATGAACTCACCAACTTAAATGTTGACACTTTTTCAAAACTACTTGTATTCTCAGGAAATCAGTGATACAGGAAATCAACAGCATTTTGAGGATGGGACGTTTAATCGTCAAACAGTTCATTTTGTCATCATAATGTAATTGATTTTGAAACATGTAAACATATACTATGGTGTAACCTTTTCAATTATATTTATGGTGGTTGTATTTACTTTGAGCATTGTTATACTCGTTGTTGTGATACTATACATGAAGTCCTCCACCCCCGGACGTTTCCGCCATCCTTGGTTTGGGGGTGTGACATCCTGGATCTTGCTTAACTTCCTAGATGACAAGCAACCCCATACATCAACCATGCTGACCAAAAGCTCACAGAGTCAATCCATCCAAGATCTCCCTGGCCTCGTGTCGTCTTATCGATAACTGGATGGGGTTCATCTTTGATTTTTTACACCCATTTGTAGTTTTGGTCATAGCATTATTTTCTGGTTTGATTAAAATCATTTGTGTTTATTTACAAAAATCATACAATGTACAACTATCCTAAACAGTTATGAAAACACATAAGAAAATCGCAACAAGTATTAGGAAAAAAAACTTGGAAAATTAAAGAACAAAACTGAAGATGGCATGGCCATCTGTGGCTGTACAATTCAGTAATGCATATCTGACTTGTACAGCCACAGATGGCCATACCATCTTCATTTTCGTTCTTAAATGTTCCAGGTTTTATCCAAAAAACATATATAATGCTACTAAACTTCGATCACAAAGATATAAACTAACAAAAAGATCACTTACAACATTGGTTAGTAGAGCCTCATCTTTAACAATCTTCAGAGTGTTTTTCAGGTGGAGAGTAATGAAAAATGACCTTGATTTTTTTCAACTTTAAATATACTTGGCTGGCGGGCCTTGATTTCGCATACGGGCCAAAAAACCAAAGCCCAAGTGATGAAACCACAGATGAATTTACCGGAAATTTACGAAATCGCATATGACATGATGAAACTGAAGTTGAGCTCACCTCGTATGAGGTTTTAATGGCTATTTTTTAAAAAGTCAAAAATTTTAGTTACATTTTGCGAAGTAAATACGAAATTTGGATAGATTAGTAAATTTCCCTAGAAATTATATTAGGTTAACTTGATAATACTTTTTATTATTTGAAATCTTCGTATTAAAATTTTAAAAACTATTTTTATATATAATTAATAATCGTGAGTGTTATATAATTTTACGATTTAATGTTTATTTTAAATATTGTCGATTTATGCACGTTTACGCACTTGGAAATGATAGGTGATATTTTTATCTATGATTCAAAAAAGGTGATATTTTTATTTAGGTCTGTGATTGATCAACTTATAAATAAGATAATTTGATTTTTATATCTTTATTTTAATTGAATAAAGAAAATAATAATAAGCAATATAAAAAAAATCAAAATCAATTTTTTTATATAAATAAATTAGAGGAATAAATCAAAAATATAAATGAAAATATCACATCTCATTAAAATAAATGCGTGCAATATATATATATATATATATATATATATATATATATATATATATATATATATATATATATATATATATATATATATATATATATGGAAATGATAAAAAATGAGAACACCTAAAAGGTTGAGAACGCGAGAACAGTTGTGAATCAATAATCATATAAGGACATAAAAGGAATTTTACAATATTATTAATTATGGATAATTTATGGGTAATTAATTAATTCCTAAAATCATGGGATTTAATATGATTAATAGATTTTTTTACCCAAATATTAGGAATTTATGTAATCTATTTTTAATTAACAAAATCAATAAAATGATTTTAAAAAGCGTTTTTGCCATAATTTTAAAAAATAAAACGTTATTTTTTTTTTGCTTTAAGTTATTTTTTTACCAACCACATCAAAAATACTGACGCATTAATCATATTATCCGAATATTTATCAAGTAGTGTAATATTCATAAGTGAAGATGCCATGACTAGACTCGCTTTTTTTAATGAATTGAAAACAAAGAATGTTTAAGAATTCATCGTTTCATTCGAAAAAAATAAACCACTAATCATAATCATAAATGAATACAACTCTAAACAAAATCATTTCATTACAAAAGAATGAACCTCTAATCATAATCATACACGAATACAACTTTAGCCATATATTTTTAACCATATATGAATATATTTTAACAAAATACAAAAGACATCTAAATTTCTACATTTCCACCTGTTATATTCATTGATAAACATACCACTAATCATAAATGAATTCAAAGAGGGCCGCCCTTGATCATGTTGTCGATTTCCTTAGTTACAGTTAGCCTTATTCAAAATATCAAGCTCTTACATTAAACCTGTTCAAAACATCAATCATTAAAACACATGCAATTATAATATAGTTCTATTCATTGATGATTAAACTCAAACAACCTATTTATAAAATCTGATTTATCAATTTTGACGTTCACTTGAGAGTCTCCTAAATAATCTTGAATGTTTCCTAAAAGTCATCCACTATCCAAAACACCTTTGATGAACTAGCCACACCATTTTCCTGAATTTGAAAAAGCACATTTATATTACAAAATAAAAAAAATCTCTATTCAGAAATGAATCATGTTTCCTAAACTTTTCAATACATTAGCATGGAATCCATAAAAATTATACAATAAACAAGAGAAAACTTGGCAGATGAATGGAAAAGAATAACAATATCAATAAAATAACTTTAAATTTCCATAACAAAATACAACCAACAATCAAAAATTCATAATTCATGATCAGGTTCTCCACTTGCAACCAAGATTTTCACAAGGTTGATAACAGAACCAAGTAAAGATGCGAGAATGAATAAAAGGGTTGAAAAAAAAGAAATTTTTGTTACCTGGTGATGCACGAATCGATTTCTTTTCCTACACAGAACTGATGATATAGAAAAATCAATTATAAAGCAAAGAGTGGATCGGGAATTGAGAAAAACAACCTAAACGATTTTTTATTACCTTTCTAGATCTCTCGTTGAACCCTCTCGAGCCCAGTCCTCTGTTTTCCCTTTTTAGAACAAATGGAACCCAGAAAAACCAATATGAAAATACCCATATATCATTGAGTTTTAGACACCAGATCTCTCTCACACATTTCATCAAACAGCTTCCGTGCATTAGCTTTTCCTTCAAATCATATTACAACTTTGTGTAGCTATTTTTTCCATCGATTATAAGGGTCGGTATGAGATGAAGTAGAACCAATAAATAAAGGGTTGATGTGTAAATGAAGAACAAGGTTCTGTCCACTCACCAAGAAATCATCCTGGTCGTCGTCGGTAGCCCTCATTCCGTCGTGCTTTGTCAATAACAATGCAGATCAGTCATCGATGAATGTGCTAATCTGAACAAACTCCTTAATTGTTTCTTCAACGTCTCGAAGCAGTCTCCCCCATTAACCCTTATTCTGCTTATTTTTTTTTCACGATGACGATGGCGCAAGGACATAGGGCATCAACGAGAAGATAAGAAGAAAGGGAAGCAAAAATATGCTAGTGATGAAATTTAGATGAGGGAGGAGGGACGATGATGGTTGTGACAGATTGTGTTCTGAGATAAAGATGGTGGCGTGCCCTAGATTTCAAAGAGAGATGAAGAGAGTGATGGAAAATTAAAGGAAATATGTGAGTGATTGAGAGGTTATAGGAATTATTTGATATTTCTAAAGCTATAATTACTGTAATACCCTTTTCATCATTTCAAAGATACACTTTAATACCAATAAATTTCAGAATTTACGTAAATGGTCCGCCTGATAATAGCCTTAGATTTGAATATTTAGATGATCTAGATTTGTTCTCACGTTCTCAACCTTTTAGGTGTTCTCATTTGATCCTACTTCTATATATATATATATATATATATATATATATATATATATATATATATATATATATATATATATATATATATATATATATATCGGGGTAGTTGATGTTTGAAAAACTTGTGTTGAGAGTTGCCCAATCCAATTAGTCTTTAGGGAGTGGTGTTAAGTTTGCCACACCATCACATCATTTTTTTGGCATCTACCTTAGTGCTACACAATAGTATGGCATGTCATTTTGAGGGGTGGATATGGATTGTTTTTTTTTCTTAATTTAAACTACATTTTTATAAAAAAAAACATACATTTCATTAAAAAAATAGAAAGTTACAACATTTGAAATATTACTTAAGCAGACTTAAAATTTGACTTAAAACATCAATCATACTATTTTTCCAAATCATATTTCTTCATAATCTCCGCTTGCACTTTCTCCGCGACACGACGTTGATTCTTTGGGTAATTTTGAAATGTCTTTCATCATTAGTTTCAACTCACAATTTTTTTCATTTTGTTCCGTAATTTGCAACATTCTGTGGAAGTGTTCATTTAATTGTATGAGCTCCTCTCTCGTATCCTCACTACGACTTGAAGAACCTTTGACACCCTTTAGTTTTCTATTCATTTGATCTTTTCCCATAGGACCACTCGGCCTTAAAATTGCATAAGGTTTGTCATCTTTGAGGTATATTCCATCATGTGCATAAGAAGATTGGCTATGAGAGTTTTCAGATGTTTTGGTTTTTTTTAACCACCCATGGAATCTTCCTATGTGTATTGTTTAAGCCATTTTTCTTTGTCCTCCACAACACTCCAAAAATCAATATCTTTGAATGCCTTCTTCTTTTCCTTACATTACATTTCTTGAGTTATGGATAGGATTTGTGCATCGTTTGCACTCCTTGGTCGAGATCGTTTCACGTTTACGAAGACACCATTGAAATCCATTGCAAGTTTGTTTGTATTCCTAAATTTTGAATATATATTTGATCATTTGTTAGGCATGAACCTCTATTCATTTGTTTTTCAAAATTTGTCCACACTTTCAAATAAAAGGTATCTCAGTCTTGGTGGTCTCCAAGGATAGGGTCATTTGATGTGTTAACCCATGCTTCTGCCAAATCCTTTTTTTCATCAGGTGTCCATTGTTGGTTGTCAACCTTCCATATTTTCTTCTTGTCGGCTTGAGGGCTGGGTGCTTGACGGCCGGGTGTATCTTCATATTCGGTTGAATCTGAATCAATAGATTGTAATAGATTTCATGGAATATTTCAGACATGTTAAAATCGGGTTGGGATTGTAATTGAGATTGGGATGGAAATTAGGATTGGGATTGGAATGAAACTTGTGATTGGGATTGGAACTGGGGTTGGTTTGCTTCATATGTATAATATAGAACATTTCTAGGATATTGATACATTGGTGGTGAGTAGATGAGTGCATTAATTTGAGGTACTGAATGCGACATTAACGAGGGAACTTTCCCTGCCCACATCTCGTGAGGTGTTTTAGCAACCTTCTTGGTAGGGACAAGATTAAGGATATGGTTGGCTGTCTCTAGGCATACCCCTAGAAAGAAATGAAAAAAGAAGCTCGACTCATCATGGAATGAACCATGTCTATTAAGGTCTGATTACGCCTTTCAACCACACCATTAAGTTGTGGTGTCCTAGGAGGAGTCAATTGTGAAACAATTCCACATTCCTTGAAACATATCACCTTTTGAACATTGTCACATGTAGTCCTTCCACTTTTAATTAATCTTATTAATCCCAAAATTAATTTCAATTAATTTCTGATTAATTTTTTAATTAAACAATATTATTTCTAATTAATATATTATTTTCATAATACATTAATAAATTATTTATTTATATTTCTAATTAATTTATTAATCATATAATAAATTAATAAATTAGTCTCTCTCTTTCTCTCTCCAAAAAGCATTTCAGTTAATTACTAGGTTTGAGGGCAACCCATAAGAACTTTGCTAATAATTCAAGATTATACTAATTTAGTTATTGGCTTAGACACCTAATCCAATCATTTGGACTTAAGGCATTAAGTGCTTAATGGGAGTTTTGGCAATCAGGGGCGTACGCTCAGCGTACATAGGTGTACGCTCAGCGTAACGCGTTGCAGTCCCATTTCCTTTGTTGTGAGAACTTGTACGTTGGGCGTAACAAGGTGGTACGTCGGGCATACTCACCAGAAGGCCTTTTGAGCCATATGTTTTTTGGGCCATTCTTGGTCCTTAGGTCTTTTGGGCCATTAGTAGGCCATGGCTTGTTGGGCCTTGAGTAGGAAGGGTAAAAGGGTATTTTACCCTTTGTGATAGGGATTATGATTTGGACTTTCATTTATTACCCTAAATAGTGATTAGGGTTGGTTTGACTATTTTCAGTGTGAGGAGCCGTGGTAGCAACAGCCTGAGAGTGTGATTTGCGCATCTTTAGATTGAGGTGAGCTTCCTCACTGTATTTGTGGGTCGAAGGCACCAATGACGGCCCATTGGATTATGTTGTAGGATGGTAGTGATCTTTGTGACACTTATTGATATGCCTATATGTGCTTGGTGTCTTTTTGACTCTTGCTAGTATGAATGTATGTTTAGCTGTAAGGGTGAAATAGACTCGTACCAGTTGAAAAATACCGAGGGAGTCGGAAGGGACTCAGAGAGTTAGAAGGGACTCAGGGGTGAAATATACACGTTGTATGCTATGTATGTATGATGTATGGTATGTGGTATTTGGGGAACTCACTAAGCTTTGTACTTCCGGTTTAAGTTTATGTTTCAGGTACTTCTGGTTCGAGATGGAAGGGCCCGACTTGATCACAACGCATCCACCCATGTTTCCGCAATTTTTATGATTTTGGGATTTGCACTCTGATAACTATTTTTACACTGGTATACTTTGATGGTTGTGTGACACAGTGATTTTTCATCCAATTTTTTTTTCTATTTTTAAAACATTTATTTAACAGAATACGTTATCAGAGGTCATATTTCGAATTTTATGAAAACATCACTAATGTTACTTTTATTACCAAAAACATCATTCATCAACATTAAAGTTCTTAAACCAAAACAAACAAAGTTCTCAAAACAAGTGTTATGAAAACTCAACGAAATGTCCAAATGGTATCATGACTAAAATAATACTAAAAGTAACTACCCAAGAGACCCCATCCTCACTAGGTCATCAGACTATGTTACCTGTACCAATACAAGACAAACAACAAGCAAATGAACAAGTCTCAGCAAATGCTAAGTGAGCTAATCATAAGTACAATGTTATGGAATGCACATATCCCAAATGGGTCAAACAAAATATCATATAAACATGCATTCAAACTATCACATAACATGACATCGCATACATCACATAACCAACACAATTAAACTTAATTAATATTATTCATCTTTAGAGCTTGTTCATTTAGTTACACTACATTATTCATTTTTGTAATTAATTTTTATTACATCATTCATCACTATAATATTATTAAATAATATTAATCTTCATTATCATCATTAAAAATTACTCCCCTCTTAATCATATTTGTAATTGGTGTAGTAATACTTCGTATTTATGGGTCTATATATTCAGCAGTAACCCCCAAGGTAAGTATCCCATTCGCTACTAACATGACCGACACGACCAAATGCACTAAGTGAGGCGTGACTCTCACCCGTAACATTGCCCCCGAATTTTGCTGCGTTCGCCACTCCAACGTTGCATATACTAGTACATTTATTGTCGTTAAGGATTGGTATGAGTAGTGCCAATTCCATCAAGTTACACCTCCCAGATCCCACGTGGTGTTTGCATAGACGTTCCATCAATCGTCAACACCACCCCCGTCCTGGAAACCATGGACCATGCCCCAAGTGGTTTTCTAGAAAAACCATTCGACGTCAAAGTTGACTTAAGCTCTTATCCTATAGGTATCTTTCAACCGACAAGGCCATCATATTATCCGGATAGGATACACACCTAAGTCTAAATTGCTACCCTTCGCCCCACTAGTGTATTCCCCTTTCAATTAATTAATTATTAATTCATATTTTAAGGGATTACACAAATGACATCCATAAGTAATCATGCATATTTATTATCATCTTTTCGTAGCATATTACTTCCAATGTTACTTCTTATGTAAACATGTAAACAAGTAAATACAAGTTAAAAACATTTTACATAGCATACAAGTTCATGCATATATCATCATTATGGCTTGACAAATCACTAGCATGATTTTTCCTAATCATCATAGACAAGTGTTTCGAAGAAAACATGGCATGAATCCATCAATAGAATCATCACTAAACACTCTTCTATCATGGCCCTAACACACCACTCACATCCAAAAGAATAAAAATGTAGCATTTAAGCATCACAAATTCTCATACACATTATGAAACATAGTAACCAAAAATATATCACATACAATAGGGGCACATGCAACCTAAATAGCTTAGGTTCATTCCAATCCATCTAAGATATGGAATTCCCTAACAAAGTACTTTAAAAATTCACAACATTAACTCACCTCTGTCAAAAATGCGTCCTCTCCACACTTAAAACCATATAGGAACTGAGGTATCAAACCTTCCCCTAGTAAAACACAAATATACATATTACTAGAAGTTTACATGAACAAATAATGGCAACTTACTACCCAAACATGCAGATTAGTTATTAGGTCAAATTCTCATATTTTAACCTGAGACAACAGTCTGTTCAAGGTAACTTTAGCCCCACATAGACCTGTAGAAGTTACAATTTTTTTTTCATATTCTAGTATATTAGACTTTTATCTTTTCATAAAGTCCTCGCATAAGTCCATACGATTTTTCTGAAATTGTCTATGAGTTTTACAAGACAACATGTCCGTGCATCTAATTTCTGACCAGTCAGTAAAAAAGACGATTTTCACCTTGTTTAAGTACAATATCAGGTCTTGGAAAAAATCATAGACAAACTAGACTGAAAACTAAAACTTTGAAAGTTTATGGATCCCCAATCCGATTCCTGATGATTTTTCTATATTTTTTTCAAAACAGGGACATATTGGAAAATTTTCCGAATTTCCCAGCATTGCATTTTAAGGGTTAATTGACAACTTAACCCATTCAACCATAACCAAAATCCACTACAAGGATAAAATTTGAGTTCTTAACAGTATAAACATGTCAAGAAGTTAAAATAATAATTTAAACTTCAAACCATGACTCAAAGTACATTGCTTTTATGGGAAAAACAAAGGTCATTGCTAAAAGAGAAAACACCATTAAGGGCTTGAGTTTCCTCCACCATTAAGCCACATATAAAGACCTTTAGGGAATGCTTTGAAGACATTTTGAATGGTTCAAAAAATGATCTTTTACAGAAAAATACTCACTATAATTGAGATAGAAATCAACATGAGTTTTAGCAACAACAAAGAAGGTAATGATTCCAAAACTTTGAGCATTTCATGGAATTGATTAATAACACTTTTGAGAGTGTTCATGAAAATATTTTGGCAGAAATTAAACCACCAAAACACACTCACTATGAATGAAAAACTAACCAAACATAACTACAAGAATCAAGAGTAGAAAGCATCATGATCAAGGATAGAAAATGGGAAGCAATTGATAATGATTTCAACCAATTCTTGTCAATTGAAGATGGACTAACATGAGAAAGAAAACCATAGATTTACAAGAAGGAAGAATTGATTTCCAGCAGTCGCAATTGATCTCCATACATAGAAACAAGCAATCAAAACAGAAAACAAAGTCTAAGTTTCATATTTTAAAGTTTCACAGCCCGACCCATTTCAGTGTTTTGAGCATAAAACAATATCTACAACTCCAATAAGGGTTTTATCATACTTTCTGGAAACTAGACTTGATTTACTAAAATTTCATCTCTCTGACATCATCTAATTCGTACCAGATCGATCTTTATAGCCCTCGCAAAACAGATCAATAAATCTGTCCAGATTTCTAACTTTGACAAACATCACCAAATACTTCAAGGATTAAGACAAGGAATTGAAAAATAGAGATTGATGGTAAGGAAATCATTTATACCTCAAGAAATGTGATGAATTTATAGGAGAAGAAGGAAGGAAGAATTCTTGATCTCTATAAAAAAATTATCCACAACCTTAAAAGGGATGTGGATACCTTCCTTGTCACAAGGTGTATTAAAGCCGTGAGGGCAGCGGGTCCTATAAGAACTATGCAGTTAAGCGTGCCCGAGCAAGATCAAATCAAGAATGGGCGACCCCCTGGGAAGTTTTCGTGTCGGGAGCGCAAAGCGGACAATATTTTAATACGTGCCAGAGGGGGATGTTATAGGTTGTTTGAGATATTTGATGAATTTTGGTTGATTTAAAAATGAATTTTTTACTTATGATTTTTGGGATGTTACTAGTTGGTATTAGAGCCTTGGTTTGAGGGATTCAGACACATCTTCAGGAGTGTCTAAACTCAAACTGAGGATTTGATAAGTTTTTCATAAATAAATGATTTTCAAAAAGGGGTTACTACTAGAAAGAAGGGGTGTGATGCATGCAATCGGACGAGCTCAAGTAAGTGTTCCCAAAATACCCATACATGTTTATTGATTAAGTATGTGAATAACATGCTGGATTAGGGCTAAGGGTCTACTCAAGATTTGTATGAGAGGAGAGATGCCTTGTATGCTTACTGTATGAGCCCCTAGAATTGCATGCTAGTATAGACTGCTACTGATATGTTAGGATGACATGTTAGGCAGTGCTTTGGTTAGAACTCGATGATCGAATGCTTCTTGATTTGTGCTCTTAGGAACCATTGTTAGTGCTAGCTGACTATGAAGCGAATATGCTAGGTTACATGTTGCAGAAATTAGATAATTTTTATAAGGTTAGGTTTAACTCTATTGCGTAACACTTGTTTGATTTCAACCTTTGTAGTGTAAGAGCTTGTAGTCGAAGAATTATCTAGTGTCTATGGCATGTAATTATATTTGTAAGGTAGTTAGCGGGTGTTAGTGGGGGTTTCTTTTGCAGCTGATGGCGGAGAGTGATGGGAAGGGAATCCTAGGAGAACCTAGGAAGCATGTTAACATTAGCAGATGTGTGGGTTAGCGGGATTATTGAATGTTGGGTCACTTAGGGGAATCGGGATGACTCTTGAGGAAAGTACAGATAGGTGTGGAAGGTAGTATTGGTTTTATACTACTGGAAGCACATGATCCACATTCGAGTCAAGGGATTCACGAGGATACTAAGGGACCTATTGGGTGTGAGATCCTTTGAGTGTTTTATGATGGTTTGCTTTATTTATTTTTCAGTATGGTGGTCACTTGAGGTGGTTCAGTTCCTGGTGAGGGATCGAGTTCTGGCTCTGCAGCTGGATCCTTGGATGATCAGATGTGGGATTTCATTTCGTCCGAGATTAGCCGCAACATTCTAAAGCAGACTTCTATGATCTTTGGTTCGATCCAGGAAGGCATTATGGAGTTGATGGATGAGCGTCTGAGCGCATTCCATACTGAGATGATGGCTATGGTGGGTGCATGCTCTTTGACCTTCCGAGAGTTTCATGCATGTGGGGCTCCTGAGTTCTTCGGGAAGAAGGACCCCATTTGTAACGTCTCAAAAACATGACCCAAAAATTTCATTTTTAATTTAAATCAAACGGTATTCCAAAAACATCATCAATACAATCCAAATGTAAATAAGTGTATCAAACATCATATCCATCAGAGTAAATCACAAAACCGGAACTATGTGGTGTGTGCGATGCAGTCATCCCGAGCTCTTCCCCTTAGAACCAGAAGTACCTGAAACATAAACTGAAAACCGTAAGCACAAAGCTTAGTAAGTTATCTAAACTACCCAATACCATACATAATAAACCACATACTGGCTACCCGCCCTCCATCGGGCCCCACCCGGTATCGAGTCCCACTCGGCTTTGGGCCTCGCCCGACTTCAAGCCCCAATGGGTATACAAATATGTTATTCATAGGCCCTGCCTGACATCAGGCCTCGCCCACTATGCACATACAATATATATATATCACATAATCATGCTAACACATACAATGATCATAAAACAATAGCAAACGGTTCAGTCATCGGGCCTCACCCGGCATCGAGCCCCGCCGGTATTTATAGCAGCGCATAACACATGCAAGGGTCACGAAGACACCTAGCATCCTAACATAAACAATAACGGCCAACATTGGTGCCTTAGACCCGCTAAGCCCAGTGAGGAAACTCACCTCAATCGATAGATAAAAAATCCTACACTCGCTGCTACTGCGAATCGACGAATCCCCGAGCTATCAATACCAAACTACATCCAATTAATAATTGGATTCCAAATCCATAGCTATAAGTCCATAATTAGGGTAAAAATACCATTTTACCTCTGACCTAGTTTGGACCAAGACTTGGGCCCAACCCATAATCCAAAAGGCCTAAAATCCAACTAACAACTCAAGGCCCATACTTGGCCTAATTTCCAAATTGGGGTCAAACCCTTACATGGGCCTTACTGTAAAGCCCAATAATTTTCCTAGTTCAAAACACTTGTTCTCAGATTTCTCATCAAGAACCCAAACACCTAAGTCCAATAGAAAGGCCTAAATCGAAGCCCAAAGTGCAAAAACCCAACTAACTGAGTATGCAGGGCATACTCAACTGTACGCCGAGCGTACAGACTTGTACGCCTAGCATACTCACCCATTAAGCCATAATCCATTTTAAGAACTTAATGCTTAATTCCAGAAGTCTAAACCATAGATCTAAGTCCTAATAAGCGTCTAGAACCATAAAGTCACTGACTTGGTGACTTTGCATGCCCCATAAGGACCCAACTTCAAGATATAGCACTCTACTTCCAATAAAGGGACATAATCTCATGAATGGGTGATTCTAAACCCTAAAGGTGCCAACTTTATGGACCTTGAACCTCAGATTCACTAAGAGTAGCAACTCATAGCTCTTGGAGTGGTATCAAACCAATAGATCTCATTCATGGGCCAAAAAGGGGTCCCAAAACTCATATATGCTAGCTCTAAACCACTAATGAACAAGATCAAAGCTTTTTACCTCAAGAAAGTTGGAAATAGAGTAGAGAGTCAAGATCCACAAGCTCTTCCTTGATCAATAATCTTGCACCAAGCTTCTACTTCTTGATTATGGACCAAAACACACCAAAATGGACACAATGAGCTGAAAACACAAAGGCGAGGTTTAGGGTTTCGTGTATGAGGCTATAAGGTCAGTGGAGGCTGACAAATGAAGGTTTTATGAGCCATAAATGTGCTTATATAGTGTCCAACCCCGAAATTAGGGTTTTCATTAAATCACACATACGCCCCGCGTACGTGTCCGAAATCCCATCATGGCCTCGCATGAGTACGTTAAGTGTACCATGTGGTACGGCCCGCATACTCGCTTCACAGCTTGTACGCCAAGTGTACCATGTGGTACGTCCCGCGTACTACCCAGTACCAAAATGCAACTTATAAATACACAAGGGACAATAATGAAACATGCCAGGATTCAAGTGTTACAATTCTCCACCACTTGAATCAAACTTCGTCGTTGAAGTCCGCTGCCCTGAAAAAATCCAGATAGTGTTCCCTCATATCATCCTCGGGTTCCCACGTCCACTCTGAACCCTTGTGGTGCTACCATTGCACCTTCACCAACTCGGCAACCTTGTTCCTCAAGGTTTTCATCTTCCGATCAAGAACCACCACCGGTCTCTCAATATAATTAAGGCGGTCATCCTCCTGAATATCCTCCAATGGCACCACTGCAGAATCATCCACTAAGCACTTCCGCAGCTGAGAGACGTGGAACGTGCTATGAATCTGACTGAGCTCATCTAGAAGATCCAAGCAATAAGCAACCTGGCCCACCCGAGCCAAAACCCTTAAAGGACCTGTATACCTGGGGCCCAGCTTCCCCCGCTTCCGGAACCAAATGACACCTTTCCAAGGTGATACCTACAGGAGAACCATATCTCCCACCTGGAACTCTAAGTCTGACCGGCGCCCGTCGGCATAACTCTTCTGCTGACTCTGAGTTGTCTGGAGCCTACTCCGAACCTGCTGAATCAGCTCAGTAGTCTTGAGTACTACCTCGGTACTCCCCATAACCTGCTGACCAACCTCACCCCAGCAAATAGGGGTCCAGCATTTCCTCCCGTAGAGCATCTCAAAAGGAGGTCAATAAATGTTGGCATGATAGCTGTTGTTATACAAAAATTCCTCTAACGAAGATACGTATCCTAACTCCCACCAAAATCCAGAACACACGCCCGCAACATATCCTCTAGGGTCTGAATCGTCCGCTCACTCTAACCATCGGTCTGCGGATGGAATGTTGTGCTGAAATGGAGACGAGTGCCCAAATCGTCATGAAACTTCTTCCAAAACCTGGAAGTAAATCGAACATCTCTATCAGAAACCACTGATACCGGCACCCCATGACGTGCCACAACCTCCCTGATATAGACCTCAGACAACTTCTCTACAGAAATACTCTCCTGAACCGGAATGAAATGCACGCTCTTGGTCAACGGATCAACGATGACCCATATCGAATCCACTACGCATGCAGTCCTGGGAAGCTTTGTGATAAAATCCATGGTGATTTCCTCCTATTTCCATACGGAAATCTCCAACGGCTGCATCTTTCCGTGAGGTCGCTGATGTTCAGCATTGACCTTCTTGCAGGTCAAGCACCGCTCCACATACCATGCCACATCCCGCTTCATGCAGGGCCGCCAATAATCTGGACGAAGATCTATATACATCTTTGTCTCCTCGGGATGAATGGAGAACCTCGACTTGTGAGCCTCCTCCATCAGAATATGATGTACACCGCCCAAATACGGAACCCAAACTCGCCGATGTAGAGTCAACAATCCACGACTATCATAATCGAAGGAAGCCACCTGAGCCACAATGTGCTCGCTCTTTCGGTGCTTTTCCTTGATAGCCTCGACCTAAGCCTCACGAATCTACTCCAACAATGGAGTAATCACGATCATCCTCAAACATATGTCTCTGATCGGAACCGCGACTGCCTTACGACTGAGAGCATCGGCTACCACATTGGCCTTCCCCGGCTGATAAATGATCTCGCAATTATAATCCTTCACCACATTCAACCATCGACGCTGCCTCATATTAAGATTCGGCTGATCCATCAAGTACCTCAGGCTCTTGTGATCCATGTAAATAGTACAACGAACCCCATAGAGGTAATATCGCCCAATCTTGAGGGTGAAAACCATGGCCCCCAACTCCAAATCATGTGTCAGATAATTCGCCTCATGAGGCTTTAGCCGCCTTGAAGCGTAAGCGATCATGCGACCTTTCTGCATCAACAGTGCCCCTAATCATGTGATCGAAGCATCACAATAAACCACGAAATCATCAACACCCTCCAGCAGGGTCAGAATCGGCGCCTTACATAACTGTTGTCTCAAAGTCTCAAAAGTTGTCTGTCGCTCAGACCCCCAATGAAAAGTAACAATCTTCTTTGTCAGTCGGGTCAAAGGAACTGCTATCTTGGAGAAATCCTGGATGAATCTCCGATAATAACCTGCCAGTCCAAGAAAACTCCAAATCTCAGATGGAGACCTCGGAACCTCCCACTGCATCACGACCTCAACCTTGGCCGGATCGACCAGAATACCATTCTGGATGACAAGGTGCCCCAGAAACTACACCTCGCACAACCAGAACTCACACTGGGAGAACTTTACGAAAAGTATCTCCCTCCTCAACGTCTCTAGCACTTCCCTCAAGTGCTCCTCATGATGCTCCTGAGTCTTGGTATAAACCAAGATATCATCAATGAATACTATCACAAACCGATCTAGCATCGGTCTGCACACGCGGTTCATGAGATCCATGAATGCGGCTGGAGCATTGGTGAGCCCAAAAGGCATCACCACGAACTCGTAATGACCATAACGACTCTGGAACGCGGTCTTCTGCACATCCTCATCCCTGAACTGCATATGATGATAGCCCAATCGTAAATCAATCTTGGAGAACCAAGACGCACCCTAAAGCTGGTCAAAAATATCATCAATCCTCAGGAGTGGATAACGGCTCTTCACCGTTACCTTATTCATCTCCCGATAGTCGATACACATAAAAAGAGACCCATCCTTCTTCTTAACAAATAGAATCGGTGTTGTTAGGGTGCAAAGTCACGCTTGGATGTATTTGTGCTTACCCACTTGTATTGTGTAAATGGATTGAGTCTTTCCTATAAATAGGAAGTTAGTGACTCCCATTATGAATGTTCATTTTGGAGGGTTAGACTAGAGAGAGAATTTGTACAAGACCCACTTTGTATGTTCTTTCTAGATCTAATGAGAGCTTAAGAAGATTTATTTACTCCATGTGTTCATGATTTGTATGATGATTCACTAGATCTTTCATATTCCGCATTTGTCATCATAATCAAATCCACTATAATTGGTATCAGAGCGGGTGTTCTTGATTTGATCAAGAATTGATCCATGATAGAATCCTAGATTTGGTGATTCTTCATTTTTGATCTTTGATCTTCGTGTTATAGAGAGTTTGGATTCTAGAAATCGAATTCCTCATTGATTCTACTCATAATTCGATTTTCTTCACTAGAATTCAAGTGATTTTTTCTTTCTCTCTCTAGAAAACCCATTTCAAAATCACTTTCTCTCTCTACAAAAACTCAAGATCTTGTTGATTGATCAAAGATGGTGTTCTTGGAGTATGATTCTTGAGTTGTGGTCGTTAAAGATGTCAAATACAAAGTCAACGAAAGCAATTTTATGGGTTATTGTTTAGCAGGTTGATTTCTTGGGAAACTTTGATTTCTTATGGAAGTTTGAAGGATGATTATGGAAGATTGATTTTTCAACCACTTTCGAAGATTGAATGCTTGGCTGAAAATGCTCAGATCATGTCATCTCTTAGTTATAATCAATCGACAAGAAAAGAAAGAGAATTGTTTGATAAGCCATACATTTCTCTTATTGAAAACTCGAATGATATTCGTGCTCTTAAGTTTGTTGAAGTTCAAGACTATGGAGTTCAATGTGATGTTCTTGAAGTTCATGACAAGAAGATTCAAGTTGATTCTCATGAAGATGAAAACGTTTTTTGCTCGATTGGAGTTCAAACCGATGATATTTTGTGTTCTTGTGATTCGTTTGAAGGAATGATTCCTTATCAAAAGTCGTTAATCCAAGAAATTCACAAGTATCAAACTCCAAAATATTTTATTCAAACTTGTAAAGTTGAAGTTGTGGAAAGTGGATTTGTTCTTGAAATCAAATTTTCAAGTTCCAAGAAGATGAGAAAGAAAAAGAAGAAGAAGATTAAACGGAAAATCAAGCGGGTTACTCACAAAAATCGTCAAATGTTATGAAGCTGAAATCCATGAAGCAAATTTGGGTTCCAAAGCAACAATCTCCATGTCTTGCATTGAATTTGAAGTCAAAACCCAAAAGTCTTTGTGGTTCTTATGAAGATGTTCTTGGATCGTTGAAGAACACGAAGAACACGAAGAACGAGTTGTACAACACGCATCGTGGGTGGTACAATGTTCAAATTGGAGATTTTCTCATTCAAACAAAAGAACCAAGTTCTTCTAAATTTTATTCGTTCGTTGAAGATGGAACTCGGATCGTCAAAAATGTATCACAAATTCTCAAATGGATTCCAAAACGTCCATGATTTCGATTCATATTTTGCGTTTTTCATTTTTGATCGATTTGCCTCATTGGATCAAATCTGTGTCAAACCCCATTGATTGATCCAATTATTTTTGTTTAGATCAAAATCAAACCAAAATAAAAATCATATTCTTACAATTTTTTTTCTTCCAAATTTGTTTATGTTGATCAAATATATGTTTGTGTCCACATCAAAAATTTCATGTCCATTATTGTTCATGGACTTAATTCGAAATTTGAGCCCAAACTTCTAATTCGATACTATTCATCACATTTTACTCAAGTCCAATGTATATTTCTAAAATCGAATTTCTCGTTTGCTTCTTTTATACTTCCGACGTTTTGCTCAAACGCAAAATCAATTTTGAGTATCAAAGGCTTATTTCTTTCAATCGATTATTGTTCATTTACGCTTTTTCTTCAGCTTAATCCTTGATCGACTTCTCTTTTTGCTCAATATGTGTATATCGCTTAATATATGTTCCTGAACCTATTTGAATTTGGTGGTGTTGGTGATGAACGCTCACGCACAAATCAAGAACATTATGAACAACAATGAAGAACAATTAGAATAGTGTGTATGATCTGAAATTGTTCTGAAAAGAAATCGATTTGTGTTTGTCGACTGATGAATTGAAGAGTCAAAACAAAAAGTCAAAATTGTTGTTGTTGGTTCAACTTGTACGCACGCTTCACTGAGTTGTACCATTGGATCATCATCGTGTGGTTCTTGAGTTCGATGTTTGAATATCAATTTTTGAATGTTGATTTCGAATCGAGTGTTGACGTCTCGATTTTGGAAAATGCTATATCGATTGTTTTGAGTTTGAATCGAAGTTTGATGAAGAAGAAAATTTGTTCACAAATCTGTGAATGGATTCGAAATCAATTTTGGGAATTAATTTCGAAATATTGAGGCTTTCGCATCTGATATGTGAATCGAATTTGCCTGTGACGAAAGAGAATTGGAAGATTGATGTTTGTACGCAGTTTGATTTCAATGGTCAAAAAAAAAGTCAAACTTGTTGGCTGATCTCGCAATCTAGGTAGCTAGGTATCTTGAATTCAATATGGGATTATTTGGTCTTCGCTATTAATCACTTGGAATGAGGTCGAAATCAGTTTAGTTATGGTTTTAATTTTGATGACGAATGCTCGCTGCCAGTTCGATATATGGAAAACAAAGGACGAATCATGTATGGATTTTGATGTCGATGATTATTGACTGGGTTTCGAATGCTATGAAATCAAAGGAATTGTCAATTAATGTTTTGAAGCCTTGGTTATATGGTCGATGGGAATCAATTTCGAAGTGTTGGTTTTTGATTTCGAAAATTGGTGGATTCAATTGGGAAGATGGTTTGTTTGATAACGAATGGAAAGTGTGCGGTTAGTAACGAAGGGTTGATTACGAGTGGTTCACTTGCGAATGGTTTATTGATTCGTTGTTTGATAAAGGTTGCGAAGGGTTGTCTGTGTAGACTTCGTTACTTATCTAACGAATTGAAGAAGAAACCAAGCAAGTTTCAAACTGGACCCCTAATCTTTTCACGAAAAGGCACAATTGGTCCAAATTCGAAATGGTTACAAAAACTGTGAAGAGTGTAGAAGTTTCGAAGTAAGTCCCTGATGTTTCGAAATGTTGGCAAAAATAACCCAACTTCGAAATTGGGGTAAAGAAATGGTGGAATTTAATTTCAGGCCCCTGCAGTTAATGCAAATTTACATTTTCTACCCAGTTTCGCAAATGGAGGAGTGTTTCGCATTTTAGGCTGTTTTGGGCGCAACGGGTCCCTGTAGAATTCTGAAAGTGACAATTTTTACCCGGATTTTGGAAAATCTTACAACTCTCACCTAAAAGTCGAAAATTTTCACAAAATTGGAAATTTGTCAAGGCTTTTTCGTGATTGGTTTTCCATGAAAGTTTTTCGGTGTTTCATTTTTAGCACACATCAAGGGGGAGTTATGTAAATATTAATCCTCGAGTGCTTCTCACCCTTAATGGGCTTTATAATCATTTTTTATTATAAAAAAGGGGGAGAATGAAAAGTGGGTATTCGAAGCTTCTGGTATTCATTTGCAGATTTGAAGACCGGTATCACTTCGAGGGGGAGTTTGGTCTTGATCGCACGAGATCGTTGGATATTGAAGCCGGGACATCCAATCCTAACTTTGAGGGGGAGAATGTTAGGGTGCAAAGTCATGCTTGGATGTATTTGTGATTACCCACTTGTATTGTGTAAATGGGTTGAGTATTTCCTACAAATAGGAAGTGAGTGACTCCCATTATGAATGTTTATTTTGGAGTGTTAGACTAGAGAGAGAGTTTGTACAAGACCCACTTTGTTTGTTCTTTCTAGATCTAATGAGAGCTTAACAAGATTTATTTACTCCATGTGTTCATGATTTGTATGATGATTCACTAGATCTTTCATATTCCGCATTTGTTATCATAATCAACACCACTACAGGTGCTCCCCAAGGCGAACTGCTCGGTCGAATAAATCCTTTGTATAGCAGCTCCTGTAGGTGTGTAGACAACTCCTGCATCTCAGGAGGGGCCAACCGATATGGTGTTTTGGCTATCGGAGCCGCACCTGGAACCAGATCAATCATGAACTCAAACTGCCTCTCCGGAGGCACCCCATGAAAATCCTTTGGGAATAGGTCCAGGTAATCCCGCACAATTGGCACATCATCCACGATCACCTTACCCTTATCCCGGGTATCCATAACATAGGCGACATATTCGGAACAACCCTGCTGAAAGTAGCGTCTGGCCCTCACTGTTGAACACAAAATCGGCCCACGATGAGATTTCTCTCCATGAACCACCAAATCTCCCCTACTTGGAGTCTGAACCCATACCAAGTGTTGCTCACAATTGATCACTGCCCCCATTAGGGCTCAACCAATCCATGCCCACGATAACCTTGTTCCCACGCAACAGAATGGGAACCAAATCCACCAAATACTGCTCACTGAACAACTGAAGAGTACAAACCCGATGAACTCTCCCAACCCAAAAAAACCTATCATCGGCAATCTCAAGATCAAGAGGATAATCCAGCTCCCCCGGAGCTCCAGCAAATCTCTTGCTAAGCGCAAGCGATACAAAGGATCGGGTATCCCCCAAATCAAACAATACCAAAGCAGAAATACCGTTCACAAGGAACAATCCTAAAATAAAACACATAAACATAAGCAAGCAATTCAATATAAATAAAGAGATAAGGAGAAGATCCTAAAATAAAACAGATAAACATAAGCATGCGCCTCCTCGGCCGTCAACTGGAAAGCCCTGCTCTTCACTGCAGTCGCGTCTGCCCGGCCCTGGCGGCCGTCAGTAATCCGAAAATTTGCAGGAGCGGGTGTTGACACCTGTCCTGCTGCAGATAAACTCGGACAATGGGCCTTCTTGTGGCCCCTCTGATTGCAATGGAAGCAAATCAGATCAGATCTCTGGGTGGTGGTAGCAGTACAATCCCGCTATAATGACCCGTCCGGCCGCACTTGAAGCAGCCAGAACCACCAACCCTGCACGGTCCCTCGTGCGACCTGCCGTACTTCCCGTAGCGGCTCCGGCCCTGATGGCCACTCGGTCTAGACTCAGATACCTTGGGCCTCTTGCCCGAACCCTTTGCACTCTACATAGATTTTGGTTTCCTCTTTCTCTCCATCTCCAAATCAATATCCCTCTCCCTAGCTCGCGCTATCATATCCTCCAGCGTCTTGCAGCTGGATAGGCTCACAAACTGCCGAATGTCACTCCTCAACATCTCATGATATTGGGCCTTCTTCATCTCCTCATCCGCAACATACTGCGGAACCAGAAGCGCCCTATCCCGGAACATTGTGGTGATCTCAGCCACCATCTTCGTAGTCTGCGGAGATCCTGAAACTCTCGTGCCAACTGCTGCACCTCAATCACCGTGCAAACTCAGCTCGGAACCTGGTCGAGAAATCATCCCATGACATCACATCAACAACATCGTCACCCACTGCATGTCCTAACTCCTCCCACTAGTCTCGTGCCTGTCCTTCAAAAGGCAGGAAGCTTGTATGACCTTGTGTCCCTCGGGGAAACGGCTGGTACGGAAGGCGTTAACAACATTTGCTAACCACCGCCTGCTCGCTATGGGGCCCTTCTCCCTGTGATATTCTGGAGCTCCACATGCCTGGAACTCCCTGAATGTTAAAGAAAGTGATCCTGTTAATGCCATCATCTCAGAACGAAACGAGATCAACCGTTCATCGAGAACCTCTAGAATACCCTCCTTGACCGTGCCGAAGATCACAGAAGTCTGGTCAAGAATGAAACAAGTAATCTCAGACGATATGAACTCCCTGAGCCTGAGCCCTCTCCAACACCAGAACTGCTAGTAGGTTTGCGTCGCAATACCACCATACTAAAAATAGACCATATAAACCATCAGAATACGCATCGAAATATATATATCAGGGAATCACAACTCCACAAGCACCCTGGTTTCATTGCAGCTCTCCTTGAATCAAGTACGGATCCTCTGCTTCCAGTAGTACGGGCCCATACTACCTTCCACATCTATCCGTACTTTCTTCAAAGATTGCCTTGACTCCACCAAGTCACTTCATATGCATATAAATTCCCTTCACAGGTAAGGCTCCCAGCATTAGATCTCATCCTAGGTTTTCCTATGGCAAACTCCACACCACTCTCCGCCATCACCTGCAGAAGGAATTCCTTCTAACTTCCTCTAACTAGATCACGAATACAATTACATATTACTAAAACCATATAATTCTTCGAATGAGAGGTCTCACACTACAACAGTTGGACTCAGAAAAGAGTTGAGCAATAAAGTTAAAACCTAACCTTCTAAAATTATTTAGTTCCCATAATATGTAACTTAGCATATTCGCTTACTAGCTATCTGAAACTAGTTAGAACTCCTAAAAGCACAAAGCAAGCAGCATTCAAGCATCAAGTAACCAGAATCAAGCATCACCTAAACAGGCCATCCTATCACTGACTGATCAGTACTAGCATGCAAGTCTAGAAGCTCATACAATAGGCATACAAAGGCATCTCTCCTAGCACTCTATCATGCAAAAACTGAGCAGATCCTTAGCCCTAACTAGCATACGATTCACAGATTCACAGATCAAATCATATCAGATAACATGTATGGGTAATTTGGGAAAACTTACCTGAGCTCGGTCGATTTCATGCACCACACCCTTTATTATCTTAGAAAAACTATTTTCTTAAAACTATAGTTCTTTTTGAAAAACTTACCAAATCCTCAGTTTGAGTTCAGACACACCCGAGAGTGTGCCCGAATCCCTCAAACTAAGGCTCTGATATCAACTTGTAACGTCCCAAAAACATGACCCAAAAATTTCATTTTTAATTTAAATCAAATGGTATTCCAAAAACATCATCAATATAATCCAAATGAAAATAAGTGTATCAAACATCATATCCATCAGAGTAAATCACAAAGCGGAAGTATGTGGTGTGTGCCATGCAGTCATCCCGAGCTCTTCCCCTTGGACCAAAAGTACCTGAAACATAAACTGAAAATCGTAAGCACAAATCTTAACGAGTTCCCCAAACTACCCAATACCATACATAATAAACCACATACTGGGCCCCCGCCCTCCATCGGGCCCCGCCCGGTATCGAGTCTCACTCGGCTTTGGGCCCTGCCCGACTTCGAGCCACGCTCGGTATACAAATCTGTTATTCATAGGCCCCGCCTGACATCGGGCCTCGCCCACTATACACATACGATATATATCACATAATCATGCTAACACATACAATGATCATAAAACAATAGCATACAGTTCAGTCATCAGACCTCGCCCGACATCGAGCCACGTCCGGTATTCATAGCAGCGCATAACACATGCAAGGGTCACACAGACACCTAGCATCCTAACATAAACAATAAGGGCCGACATTGGTGCCTTAGAACCACTAAGCCCAGTGAGGAAACTCACCTCAATCGACAGATAAAAGATCCTACACACGCTGTTGCTGCGAACCGACCAATCCCCGAGCTATCAATACCGAACAACATCCAATTAATAATTGGATTCCAAATCCATAGTTATAAGTCCATAATTAGGGTAAAAAGACCATTTTACCCCTGACCTAGTTTGGACCAAGACATAGGCCCAAACCCAGAATCCAAAAGGCCCAAAATCCAACTAACCACTAAAGGCCCACACTTGGCCTAATTTCTAAATTGGGCCCAAACCCTTATATGGGCCTTACTGTAAAGCCCAATAATTTTCCTAGTCCAAAACACTTGCTCTCAGATGGCCCATCAAGAACCCAAACACCTAAGTCCAATAGAAAGCCCCAACTCGAAGCCCAACGTGCAAAAACCCAACTAACTGAGTACGCGGGGCGTACTCAGCTGTACGCTAAGCATACACGCTAAAAGGATTATACGCCGTGCGTATAAACTTGTAAGCCCAACGTACTCACCCATTAAGCCATAATCCATTTTAAGCACTTAATGCTTAAGTCCAGAAGTCCAAACCATAGATCTAAGTCCTAATAAGCATCTAGAACCATAAAGTCACTAACTGGGTGACTTTGCATGCCCTATAAGGACCCAACTTCAAGATATAGCACTCTACTTCCAATAAAGGGACATAATCGCATGCATGGGTGATTCTAAACCCTAAAGGTGTCAACTTTATGGACCTTGAACCTCAGAAACACCAAGAGTAGAAACTCATAGCTCCTCGAGTGGTATCAAACCACTAGATCTCATTCATCGGCCAAAAAGGGGTCCAAAACTCATATATGCTAGATCTAAACCACTAATGAACAAGATCAAAGCTTTTTACCTCAAACAAGCTGGAAATGGAGTAGAGAGTCAAGGTCCACAAGCTCTTCCTTGATCAACAATCTTGCACCAAGATTCTACTTCTTGATTATGGACCAAAACACACCAAAATGGACACACTGAGCTCAAAACACAAAGGAGAGGTTTGAGGGTTCATGTATGAGGCTATAAGGTCAATGGAGGCTGAGAAATGAGGGTTTCATGAGCCATAAATATGCTTATATAATGTCCAACCCCAAAATTAGGGTTTTCATTATATCACACGTACGACCCGCGTACGTGTCCGAAATCCCGTCACGGCCTCACATGAGTACGTTAAGCGTACCATGTGGTACGCCCCACGTACTCGCTTCACAGCTTGTACGCCAAGCATACCATATGGTACGCCCCGCGTACTACACAAGGACCAAAATGCAACTTAGAAATACACAAGGGACAATAATGAAACATACCAGGATTCAAGTGTTACACCATTGCTAGCAGACGGTGATTGGCAGACAGTGATCAAGGTCCAGCAGTGATCGTGGCTCAGGGCAGAGATTGCAGCAGTGATCGAAGTCCAGCAGTTGGCAAGGGAGTTTCAGGACTTTCTCCATACTATTGAGTCAGTGGCAGAGATTACCGTTGTGTTTAGGGAAAGGGCTTTGCTACTGCCTGATGGGTTTTGAGCAATACATCAATCCTATGGTGCACATGCAAACCCTAAAGCTTTGGATCTAGGTTTCTCTATTGTACATGTAAATCATCCAAAGCTTACAAACCCTAATATAGCATACAACAACACTTGAAAATAACATAAATAACCAATAAGAATGTTACCTTGATTGTTGCTTGAAGATCTTTAGCTTATGAGAACCTACCACCTCAAATATGATGCCTCTAATGTATCAAAAACACCAAAGCAAGTTGAATGATCTTGGAGAGAGGGGATGAGAGGCTCAAAATCGGCTCTAAGACTTCTTAGGGTTTATGGGCGCTGATTTCTGAAGCCCAAGGGGTCCTTATATAGTGGAGCTGCTAGGGTTTCAGTCAAAACCCTAATTGGATAACTTAGGCCTTAAGCAGTCCAATGGAACCTTCTGGAATAAGGCCTTCGACGATTTCAAGGTGGGCTTCCACCCTAATTTCGTCCACCCCTTTATCCATAAGATCCACAGCCCAAAATCCAATTATCCTATAATTGCAATTCCAGTCACTTAGTTTAATTAATATCTTTTGATCACAAAATTGATTTCTCAATTAATTCTTGACCAATATTAATTAATCAATATGATTTCTCTTTTAATATATTATTCATATAATATATTAATAAACCATAATACCCTCTTTCTCCACTAATGATCCAGTCAAGTTGCTCCAGTGAAGGCAACCCAAAAGGACAATGTTACAACCGGGTCAAGTACATACCAAATATAGTTATGGACTTAGACACTAATCCAACAGTCTCCCACTTGGATAAGTCTAATAACTATAGATGCAAGTATGACTTCAAAATCCGATTAGCAATCGTAGCTCTCAAAAGCTTGTGTCGAACTCTGACTCGTCCTTTAGATAAGGGATCGTATAGTCCTCCGTTCTCAAGATATCGTGCGGATAATTACAAGGAAAATAGTCATACTTATTGTCCAGCAATTTGTTTCTCGATCTCTGGTTTGTCTGACATAGAACTTAATTGAACACATCAACTCAGTCCTGACCGGGCCCGACACATAAGTCAAACCAAATCATCGAGGGGCCCATATATCGCTTTTACCCTCTTAGGATAAAAGGAATAGATAAACTTCGACTTATATGCATTTACTATTCACTCATCAAATCATGCACAACAATGTGTTTTATAACATCAAGTTACTGATGCGTTTGCGCATTATCAATGCACAACCAACTCGCAAACAATAAACCATATATCTAGGTTTAAAGACTATATGATATTATCGTCTTATGATCACTCGTGATAAATTCCATGAAGTGATACAAGTAAGCGTGGGTTTAATCCAATGCTCAAATCTTATTTCATAAGCACTCATGAACGTTGCAGCAAACTTTTGCTATGTCTAATACACTTTAGACAGTCTACAAACCAATTCACAACAGTCCTTTTTCATATCTACTTCCAACATATGAAAGACTGTGGACTGGTCGAATAATCTTGTTATTCAGGAAGTCAAAACATACAAAGTGAAACAATAGGTAAATAATTAACACAAGATAGTAACTTTACTTATAAATAACACTCCTATATTTAATCATCAAATGTTAATTACAATTTATCTATTACATGTTTCAAAACTATCTAATCACTAAAACTTATATCGTCCTTCAGCCCAATGCTCCTAGCGTGCTACAAGTTCTTAACCCTACTCAGTCCCTTCGTAAGGGGATCTGCTAGGTTCTCTTCTGATGATACCCTCTTTACTATGAGGAGTCCCTCTTCTACCCAATGTCTAATAAAGTGATATTTCCTGTCGATATGTCTGGATCTGCCATGATCCCTCGGTTCCTTGGTTAAGGCAACCGCACCTTCGTTATCACAGAAAATTTCCGTAGGCTCCTTTATTGCTGGTACAACTCCAAGGTCTCCGATGAAGTTCTTCAACCATATTGCCTCCTGCGACGCTTCCCTCGCTGCTATGTACTCTGATTCGCATGTTGAATCAGCCATGGTCTCTTGCTTGGAACTTTTCCAAGTCACTGCTGTGACATCCCCATTTTCACGGCCAGAAAAGACCGATTTTGTTTATGCTTTATAAAAATCAGAGTACCTCTTTTAATAAAAATGTTGTGGAATTTGTTCCCAGAAAAACATGATAAATACGTTATCAAAGCATTTCCGAAGAAATGTATTTTTATTCATTTTCAAACATTGGGATGTCATCGTCAATACAGAAACATAAGCATAAACAGAACTTACATTCATTATCACTAGTGATCTATATCTCTTTTAAATCCCTCAGTGTAAAGTGGCTTCATATCGACACCTGTGATACAAATAAGCTTGAGTTGGTCAGGTTGGGAAACCTGGTGAGTACATAGGGTTTTCAACCCACAATAATATAATTATTATGTTTAAACCATTAAACAATCAACCCAATTACCCTTCCCCATTATCTTCTTTATTCTACCCTAAGAATCAACTATTCCTCGTTCATTTATTCATAAGGATTATCCTAAGGAATCGGCACGAAATCCATTGTTGCTAGAGTCTACTCATTTGGCACTACGTCGCATAGTCGCCAGGTTTTAGGCACTAAGTCTCATAGTCGACAGGGTTTATACAACATGCACTACGTCGCATAGTCGCCAGGGTTTAGGCACTACGTCTCATAGTCGCCAGGGTTTGTTTATCGACGGTATTGTTTCCGAGAATCCACTCACAATACATGTCAATGGGTTTTTAGAGTACATTTGGTAAATACACAGTTCAAAACACCTACAGGTTGCGAGCTTGCTAGTGTCAACTGGACTGTCTACAATAGTCCGTGGTTGTCATCCATACTCTGCTGAATGACGGGGCCAACACATGGGTAAAAGGCTTCTCTCATGGTTTACCTCTCACCCTTGTCTCATGGTCTATATCACTTCTCTTCATTTTATTTTTGTCACACAACAACTATTTCATCTACCCATGTTTTACCCAACACATTTTGTAGATATAAAATACATATACAGTTTAAATCATTTAAAACATGTATAAAAATCTTTCACCCAGCACAGAAGGCAAGTATACAGACAATATGCACACATAGCACGTAATTTATATTAAATACTTCATATCTATGTGTAAGATTAAAGGGACTATGCACTCACCTGATTAGGTGGTGACTCGGCACTCGAACAGCGCTTCGTTATCTCAAAATAATTTTTCCCTCGACAAAACCTAGTATCAATACCACTAGGGTTTAGTCTAACGTTAACCGCGACTAATTAATAGTTTAGCTATTATTATTATTATATAAGCGTTAAATAACACTCAATATAACTCATAATAATAGCCTAAATAATTATTTTAAGGACCTAATAACATTACTATAATTATTTAAAAGTTATATTAAAAATTGCGTAGGCGTAGCTCACTTACAGCGGGTTTTCTTAAAAACCGGGCTTTGCTCAGAGCAGCGTTTCCGAACCGAAAGACCCTTTTTCTCGGGACTCCGGGAGCCTCGGGGCTTCCTTCGGGTGCTAGGGGTTAACCTAGACTTTAGGGGGGGTTTGGGGGGTTAGTGAGAGAAAGTAGAGAGAGAAAGCAGAAGTGAATTGGTGAGAAGAATGGCTGACCCTCGCAGCACTTTTATACCCGCGAGGCTGCTGGCTACGCACTGCGCTCCTCGGATCTACGCTGGGCGTTCCTCGGACGCGGGGCGCTCCTGATCTACGCTGCGCGTTCGTATGAAGACGTGTCCGAGCCTCCCCGGTGCGACGTGGACCTTTCGAAGCCAAGTAAATCCGAACGCGGGCCGTTCCTTGTTGTACGCGCTGCGTAGCGAGCCAGCTGTCACCCATCCGAAGCGAGTCCGTGCTCAGCAAGCGGCGGCCCAAATCGAGCCACGTCATCAACAGGCTTTGCAAATTCGAGTCTAAACTTTAAAAATTCGTATCTTTCGCATACGAGCTCCGTTTTCGACGTTCTTTATATCCTCGCGTAGGCGGGACCGTACTCTACAACTTTCGTTTAGACTCCGTCGAGCAATTTTGAATTTATTTTAAATTTTATATTTTTAACAGGCCGGGATAGGATTGGTCCGTTAAAAATTCATAACTTCTTTATCCGACTTCCGTTTTCGTCTGTCTTTTTATCGTTATGCTACTATTAACGAGATCTTTGATTCTCTTTTAGGTTGTGTCGGCTAAAAACCGCTCGATCTAATATTCGAACTTCGGGCTGTACACTGCTAAGCCGAAACTTCGAAAAATCATAACTTCCTCATACGAAGTCAAATTTGGGCGTTCTTTTTATGGACGCTCTCGGTTTAACGTATTCTACGACTTTCGTTTAGGTCGCTAAGGCTAAAAGTAGCTCTATTGTAAATTCACTATTTACGCTTCCCGGTGCCGTGTCGGTTCCGTCGCGAAACTTCAACGGGTCATAACTTCTTCGTTATAACTCGGATTTCGGCGTTCTTTATATGTACGGAACCCTTGAGACATATTCTACAACTTGGTTAATATTATTTATTCTAAATAATCTTTTGTCGAAAAGTCGTTTTCGACCCCTATTATCTCCAGATTGACTAGCCCGGATCTATGGGCGTTACAATTATCTCCCCCTTAGGATGTTTACGTCCCGAAATCATCAACGAAACAGGGCTCACATGATGACTCCATACGTTATCTCTTCATCCTATGTAATAATATTAACTTCTTTGTTTCTTCGAACGAGTATCTAACTCTTGGACTCGTTGACTGCAAGCGGTGCTCAATCTTGCACTTGCTCCCTATCTCACATTAGACTCCAAATTATGACCATCAAGTCACAATCTCGATCCTCACTGGATACGAACTTAAGATAAGTTCTTTTATTACTAATATGGAACGATGTGTCATATTCTAATGACCTATCATCATATGTTGCAATGCTTAGACTTAGGTCTCTTAGAGTCAAATTCCAGAACATACTATACCTTCCTTCATGTTCTAATGGGATATAATCACATCTTCAAAGGTAGCATTCCTAGCTACAAGCAACTATCGTGATACCTCTACTGATTGCTTTGATTGTCTTCCACTTCAAGCTTCTAGCTTAAGTCAGATGCTACATCGGACTTGGTTCTCTGAACCACGTATCATACTCACCGTAGTCGGACTCAATTCGATATGACCACTAGGGTCGGAATAACAACAATCTTCTTAGTCATTACCGAATCGATGGTAACAAAATGTTTGAATAAAACGGAATCAATTACTAGTTTCTTGGTAACCTTGTGACTTTCCTTGATCCAAGTGTGAGTCCTGTGCTTCCGGTAGTATATGCATCTACTACCTTTCACACCTACTCATACTCGTCCCAAGTATTGTATCGCAATCCCCAAGTCACCATACGAGAAAATCACATAACAGTTTAACACACCAGATAACAAAACGAAGACTTTATTATTTCTTGAAACTATTACATAGGTGTTCAAGTTCACCCTAGACTATGCCTCTAATAGGCTACATCATATGATTCTATCCCCTTGGTTACTTCTTAACTTGATCTTCGGGTATGAATTCCTCATCCTTGATTCCTCGCATGGTTTTCTGCTTTGGCAAGGATCATGTGAAATGCCCTTGGCCTTGGTGGCGTGTTTGGCCTTGCTGCCTCGTTTTTCTTTGGGCAATCTCTAGAAATATGCCCTTCCTTGCTACATCCGTAGCACACCTTCTTGTTGGACGTGCAGTTGTTGGCGTAATGCCCTGTCTTTCCACATTTGTAGCAAGTCATCTCCTCACTACACTTTCCGAAGTGTTTCTTCTTACACTTCTCGCACCACTTAGCTTCACCTTCACCTCCAAATTTTGAGATTTTGCTTCCTTTGTTGGTCTTTGAAGATCCGTCATGCTTCCTTTTCTCGCCAACTTCGACCTTGTTGGCGGCTCTACTCTTGATCATCTCTTCTACAGACTTAGCAGCCCAGATAGTTACCTCCAGAGTATGTGTCTGACGTACCGGCACCGCATACTCCCATGGGAGTCCCTTGGCATACTTGTCGATTTTCGTTAATTCATCCGGCACAAGACGCAAGGCAAACTCCATCTTTTCTGTGAAGTTGTTGGTATACTCATCAATTGACATGCTTCCCTTCTTCAGGGTCAGGAACGGGTTCTCTAGCTCGAGCAGGTTTTGGGCTGAGCAGTACTTGCATTTGAATTGCACCAAAAACTTTGCCCATGTTAGTTGCAGGGGCTCATTGGGGCTCAGAGTCTTCCCCAGGGTGTTCCACCAACGAACCGCGCCTCCTCAGAACTGACGCACTGCAAATGTGGTTTGTAGCTTGCCTTTGCAACCACATGTCATGAAGGCTAATTCCATTTCCGAGATCCAATCCATAACTCCGATCGGATCTTCTTTCCCAGTGAAATTCGATGGCTTGCAAGTTAGAAAGCCTTTGTACTTGCATCCATTCCTCTCGACTCCATCATCTTGGTTGTTCCTTCTAATTATCGGCGGATCAGCTTGACCAACGGTCTTGCTGTAGTTTCCTTCCTCAGACTGCCCATCGTTTAATTCAGGCTCTTCAACAGGCATCATAGGTTCATCCCTCTCTTGTAGCAGTAACCGCCTTGTTTCCTCTATTTGGCGATCCAACATCATCTGGATCATCGCTTGTACTCCAACCATTGTGATTGGTTTGGGAGCGGCTACCACCACGAGTATTTGCTCAACCAATGGTGGTTGATTCCTGTTCCCATTCGCATTCCCAGCTCCACTGCGGGTTCTTGCCATCTTGATCTATACACCGAATACGGTGAATTTAGATCCTTATTTAGGATAGACGTTTAAATCATCCTTATCTCTCCGAAACGTTTACATGCCAGTTCTAATATCGTAATCGTACGTTTAGAATCCTAAACACATAAGGTTTCCAGATCCGGTCGGCAATATAAGGCATAAATCATTTAGCAAATAAAGCATATTAGGCATTTTCCTAAATAAGCTGGTGCTTGTGTCTATTCAGGTGTATTACCTAAATTTATTCCTCACGGTCATCACTTAGCATTCTAAGTTTAAGTCTAGAAATAAATCCATATTCCTAGTTCGCTTAAACTAATGCTCTGATACCAACTGTGACATCCCCATTTTCACGGCCAGAAAAGACCGATTTTGTTTATGCTTTATAAAAATCAGAGTACCTCTTTTAATAAAAATGTTGCGGAATTTGTTCCCAGAAAAACATGATAAATATGTTATCAAAGCATTTCCGAAGAAATGTATTTTTATTCATTTTCAAACATTGGGATGTCATCGTCAATACATAAACATAAGCATAAATAGAACTTACATTCATTTCACTAGTGATCTATATCTCTTTTAAATCCCTCAGTGTAAAGTGGCTTCATATCGACACCTGTGATACAAATAAGCTTGAGTTGGTCAGGTTGGGAAACCTGGTGAGTACATAGGGTTTTCAACCCACAATAATATAATTATTATGTTTAAACCATTAAACAATCAACCCAATTACCCTTCCCCATTATCTTCTTTATTCTACCCTAAGAATCAACTATTCCTCGTTCATTTATTCCTAAGGATTATCCTAAGGAATCGGCACGAAATCCATCGTTGCCAGAGTCTACTCATTTGGCACTACGTCGCATAGTCGCCAGGTTTTAGGCACTAAGTCTCATAGTCGCCAGGGTTTATACAACATGCACTACGTCGCATAGTCGCCAGGGTTTAGGCACTACGTCTCATAGTCGCCAGGGTTTGTTTATCGACGATATTGTTTCCGAGAATCCACTCACAATACATGTCAATGGGTTTTTAGAGTACATCTGGTGAATACACAGTTCAAAACACCTACAGGTTGCGAGCCTGCTAGTGTCAACTGGACTGTCTAGAATAGTCCGTGGTTGTCATCCATACTCTGCTGAATGACGGGGCCAACACATGGGTAAAAGGCTTCTCTCATGGTTTACCTCTCACCCTTATCTCATGGTCTATATCACTTCTCATCATTTTATTTTTGTCACACAACAACTATTTCATCTACCCATGTTTTACCCAACACATTTTGTAGATATAAAATACATATACAGTTTAAATCATTTAAAACATGTATAAAAATCTTTCACCCAGCACAGACGGCAAGTATACAGACAATATGCACACATAGCACGTAATTTATATTAAATACTTCATATCTATGTGTAAGATGAAAGGGACTATGCACTCACCTGATTAGGTGGTGACTCAGTACTCGAACAGCGCTTCGTTATCTCGAAATAATTTTTCCCTCGACAAAACCTAGTATCAATACCACTAGGGTTTAGTCTAACGTTAACCGCGACTAATTAATAGTTTAGCTATTATTATTATTATATAAGCATTAAATAACACTCAATATAACTCATAATAATAGCCCAAATAATTATTTTAAGTACCTAATAACATTACTATAATTATTTAAAATTTATATTAAAAATTGCGTAGGCGTGGCTCACTTACAGCGGGTTTTCTTAAAAACCGGGCTTTGCTCGGAGCAGCGTTTCCGAACCGAAAGACCCTTTTTCTCGGGACTCCGGGAGCCTCGGGGATTCCTTCGGGTGCTAGGGGTTAACCTAGACTTTAGGGGGGGTTTGGGGGGTTAGTGAGAGAAAGTAGAGAGAGAAAGCAGAAGTGAATTGGTGAGAAGAATGGCTGACCCTCGCAGCACTTTTATACCCGCGAGGCTGCTGGCTACGCACTGCGCTCCTCGGATCTACGCTGGGCGTTCCTCGGACGCGGGGTGCTCCTGATCTACGCTGCGCGTTCGTATGAAGACGTGTCCGAGCCTCCCTGGTGCGACGTGGACCTTTCGAAGCCAAGTAAATCCGAACGCGGGGCGTTCCTTGTTGTACGCGCTGCGTAGCGAGCCAACTGTCACCCATCCGAAGCGAGTCCGTGCTCAGCAAGCGGCGGCCCAAATCAAGCCACGTCATCAACAGGCTTCGCAAATTCGAATCTAAACTTTAAAAATTCGTATCTTTCGCATACGAGCTCTGTTTTCGACGTTCTTTATATCCACGCGTAGGCGGGACCGTACTCTACAACTTTCGTTTAAGACTCCGTCGGCTAATTTTGAATTTATTTTAAATTTTATATTTTTAACAGGCCGGGACAGGATTGGTCCGTTAAAAATTCATAACTTCTTTATCCGACGTCCGTTTTCGTCTGTCTTTTTATCGTTATGCTACTATTAACGAGATCTTCGATTCTCATTTAGGTTGTGTCGGCTAAAAACCGCTCGATCTAATATTCGAACTTCGGGTTGTACACTGCTAAGCCGAAACTTCGAAAAATCATAACTTCCTCATACGAAGTCAGATTTGGGCGTTCTTTTTATGGACGCTCTCGGTTTAACGTATTCTACGACTTTCGTTTAGGTCACTAAGGCTAAAAGTAGCTCTATCGTAAATTCACTATTTACGCTTCCCGGTGCCGTGCCGGTTCCGTCGCGAAACTTCGACGGGTCATAACTTCTTCGTTATAACTCGGATTTCGGCGTTATTTATATGTACGGAACCCTTGAGACATATTCTACAACTTGGTTAATATTATTTATTCTAAATAATCTTTTGTTGAAAAGTCGTTTTCGACCCCTATTATCTCAAGATTGACTAGTCCGGATCTACGGGCGTTACAACTGCTTCTCCATTCAGGGTAAAGACCCAGCCCGACTGAGAGCGGAAATTGTCTCGGTCAGTCTAAAAACTGGCATCACTATACCCTCATACCCTTAATTCATCACTCCCACCAAGGATAAGAAACCATTCCTTGGTCCTCCGAAGGTACTTAAGAATATTCTTGACTGCGGTCCAATGCGCTTTACCAGGATTCCCTTGATATTGCTGACTATGCTCAAAGCGAAGGCCACATCAGGGCGAGTACAAGTCATAGCATACATGATCGAGCCAACTGCAGAAGCGTAAGGTACTCGACTCATCTCTGCTATATCGGATTCAGTACTCGGGCTTTGAGTCTTACTCAACTTGGTATTGCTTTGGATCAGCAACTCCCCCTTCTTGGAATTCTCCATACTAAAACATTTTAGTACCTTATCCAAGTAAGTATTTTGACTAAGTCCTATTAGCCTTTTACTCCTGTTTCTCCTTATCCTTATTCCCAGAGTATATGCAGCCACTCCGAGGTCCTTCATAGCGAAGCACTTCCCAAGCCAGGACTTAACCTCCTGCAGGGTTGGAATGTCGTTTCCTATGAGCAGTATGTTATCGACATACAATACGAGGAAGCTAACTATACTCCCACTGGCTTTGAAATATACACGGGACTCATCCTCGCTTCGCAGGAAGCCAAACTCTTTGACTTTCTCATCGAAATAAAGATTCCATCTGCGAGATGCTTGTTTCAATCCATAAATGGATTTCTCAAGCTTACACACTCTATTAGGATGCTCTGCATCGACAAAACCCTCTGGCTGACTCATGTAAACATCCTCAGCAAATTCCCATTAAGGAAAGTGGTTTTGACATCCATTTGCCATATTTCATAGTCATGAAATGCAGCAATATCTAGCATTACCCTAATAGACTTTATCTTCGCAACTGGTGAGAAGGTCTCATCATAGTCAACTCCTGGAGTTTGAGTAAAGCCCTTCGCAACCAATCGCGCTATATAAGTGTGTACCTTCCCATCCATGTCGGTCTTCTTCTTGAAGATCCATTTGCACCCGACCGTCTTACGACCTGGCACATTGTCAACCAAATTCCAAACTTGGTTGTCATACATAGACTGAATCTCGCTGTCCATAGCCTCTTTCCATTTTGCAGACTCCGGGCCTGCCATGGCTTCCTTGTAGCTATTAGGTTCATCCAAATTTACTAGTGTACTATCACTAATAAACGTATCACCTTCGGTAGTAATATGAAAACCATAAAACTCCGGTGGAACACTAACTCTATTGGAACGTCTAAGGCGCTGTTTGGCAGGATCTGAATTTTTAAGATCTGAATTTTTAAGAGGTCTGAATTTCTAAGAGAGTCTGAATTTTTAAGATCTGAATTTTAACATGCTGTTTGGTTGGAACCTCTGAATTTTTATGCTGAATAATAAAAATGACAATTTTACCCTTCTCTATCATTTCTTTCAATTACAACATTATACTTCCAACCTTTCCTTATTAAGACATTGTATTTTAAAAACTATAACAAATTCTAGCATTCTAATTGGGTATAAATAGAAAGTACAATGATATAATGATAAAAATGTCCAGTTTCCCTTTTAACTATTTTTTTCAACTTCACCAAAATAGCATCAAAACTCATAAAAACATCAAAAATAAAAAAACAACACCAATATTAAGCATTGAGCAACTCTTCAACTTGGACAAAACCCACAATAACTGCTATGGCTTGCATTGAGCATTGAGCAACTCTTCAACTTTCAACAGGAAACAACCTAAATTGTCACTCTTATAAGCACAATCAAGCCGTGTGACAAATACAAGATGTAATTCCAATATAGTTACATTTCCATGCCCTTTTATTTTAATTAGCAACCATAAGACAAAAACATCACCTGGGGCACAAATAAATCAATACAGAAATCCAAATACTTAGAATCAAGTCATTACACTCTTCAATAAAAAATGTAGCAATCATAAGTAAAAACCCATGTTTGTCGTTCATTAAAGTAAAATAAAAAATATAGTGCAAGAAACAAACAACAAGTTCCCATTAAAATACAAATAAACTGAATTTATCAGAACTTCAAAATAAGTGCTCTAGGGCTTCAATGTCTTGATCATTGGGCTATTGTTGAATGTATAATTACAGAAAATCAAAAGTGGTGTACTCTTGAGTGCCTTTCATTACGGACGCAGACAAGATCAGAGCTGGAGGAGAAAGGGCTTTACTCAACGGTGGCGGAGGCGAAGGGTGAAGCAATCGGAGGCGGAGGCGAAGACAACGGTGGCGGTGACGTTTCAGGCTGAACGGACGCAGACAAGATCAGAGCTGGAGGAGAAAGGGGTGGAGGAGAACTCGCATCCATGAGGGAGCCGGAGGGCTTCGCTGCCTGGGGCGATGGTGAAACCGGCGTCTCTGGCGGAGGCGATGCCCGACGTCTCTGGCGGAGGCGATGTCCGGCTGGGACGACGGAGGGTTGTAATCGGAGTTTCAGTGGGAAGGAGCAAGAGGCGACGTTGTGAAGAAGAAAGAGTAGAGGAAGGATATGGAGGATTTGGGCAAAAAAGGAACGCGCGTTCTATTTATTTTTTCAGACACGCTTCTACATCTTAAAGTTTAAGAGGCATCTTTTTAATTAAGAGGCATAAATTCATATCCAACCAAACAATCTGCATCTGAAAAATTAAGAGGTTGCCTCTTAATTTTTCAATTAAGAGGCTACCAAACATGGCCTAAGAGGTAGGGACTCGTCAACAGGTTCAACAGGAGTTTCATCCTCAGGTTGAACGCCAGTGTTAGAGGTTCCTTCATCGTTCGATTCTTGAAGCTCTTCAAGATCGATTTACCTCCTACTGTCTCCTTGGCTTATGAGTTCTCGCTCTCAGAAAACCCTTCTCCTCGCAACGAAGACAACATTGTCACTCGGTCTATAGAAGAGATATCCAAAAGACTTTTGTGGATAGCCGATGAAAATACACCGCTCACTACAAGGTTCGAGCTTGTCGTGAGTATCTCGTCTTACGAAAGCCTCATAACCCCAAACCTTGATATGTGCCAATCAGGGAGCTTTTCATGTCCATATATAGTGAGGTGTTTTGGCAACCTTCTTTGTAGGGACTAGGTTAAGGATATGGGTGGCAGTCTCTAAGGCATACCCCAAAATGAGATAGGTAGCGAAGCACGACTCATCATGGAACGAACCATGTCCAACAAAGTTCGATTACGCCTCTCAGCTACACCATTCAACCGCGGTGTCCTAGGTGGAGTCAATTGCGAGACGATTCCACATTCCTTAAGGTAGTCGTGGAATTCAAGACTAAGGTACTCACCACCTCGATCGGATCGGAGCATCTTAATTTTCTTGCCTAGCTGATTCTCCACTTCCTGCTTAAACTCTTTGAACTTTTCAAAGGTTTCTGACTTGTGCTTGATTAAGTAGATATAACCATATATGCTATAATATTGAACTTACGTCAAATATGATCACATAACACAAGCATATTAAGGATCCTACACACCTAGACCATGAACTCTTCCCTAGAAACACACTTTGGCCGTGAACATCTAAAGAGAAGGAATATAGGCTGTGAACAACTTTCAAGGGGCCACTTTGCCCGTGAACTACTTGGCTAATCCAAACCTTGACCATGAACACATTCCTAGGCATCATATTGAGCATAAACTCCTCCCCACGATCCACTTTAGGCCGCAAAACCTTCCCCATGACACCTTTTTGGCCGTAAACCCCTTAGGGGGGATTCCTTTGAGCATAAACCATGGTTTAAGGTCCCTCTAGACCGTGAACCTCTTCCAATTCAATGGTGTTCACTGTGATTGCAAGCTGTAATGCGTAGATTTCCAATACAAAACTCAATAATTCATGCATTACCCAACAGTAAACCAAGCAAACATCCTATCAACTTCCTTATCCCTTATAAAGGACCGTGAACCCCATTTCTCAATTCACAACTCCATTTCACATTCTGTAAACTTTCCGTAAACACTCCCAAGAACTCAAGGCTTAACTCCAAGATCCATTTACTTCATAATTCTCCCTAAGATTTGGTAAGTAAATTATGCCTAGTTAAATGATTCATACAATTGGTTATTTTTAATCTTCTACTCACACATAAATTTATGTGTTAACAACCTTATGATAGCAATAATCCTCAAGAGGTTCATCCCACACTCCAAGTGTTCTAGGCTCTAATTCCTCATCTCATCCTTTCAACTACACTATCTTATACCCAAGGTGAGCTTCATACCCTTATCTTTTGAGTTTTCATTGTTTTTGGGGGATAATAAAAGTCAAGGGTCTTGTGAAATCTTAGTATATTTGCTTGTTTATGCATGTATGTTATGATTTATGTGCTTAAAGTTATGAACTCCATATAATGGTTCAAGAACTCGAGATTTTTAGCAAGTCTCAAGGTTTTGAACTATATATCACAAATTATATGCTAGGAACACAAAAACTAACGTGTTTATGAAAATTAGATCATAAATTCTTTGTCAATAACCATAAGTATTTTGCTCAAAGAAATCACTCAAATAAGTTTTTGGACATAATATCTTGAAAAGGGGTTAAATTATGAAAAGTCTATTATTTTGGACATTTTCGGCCACGTATGTATATAAAAGGACCATTTTGGAGAAATGGAATAAAATTGAAGAATTATTGAACATCTCAATTTTAAAGGACCAAAAATGAAATTTTTGGATAAACAAGGGCCCTTTTGAATACTTTCATAAATATAAGTCTAAAATGAACATTTTAGAAGAAATGGGCCATTTTCGACAATTCACCTAGTTTTGAACCACATATGACACCTTTTGACAAATATGGGTCTTATTTTATAATTTATAAAAAGAAGGGCCATGCTTGCCAATATCGATAATATTGGATCATTTTTGATAAATATGATTCAATTAGCACAATTATTGTTATTTATTAAATAACGGATCTCATTGATTTGCTCAAAAACCTATTGGTATTCTAGTCAGACGAATCTCAACAGTACCTAAATATATATATTAGTGTACGTCTAAAGTCTTGTAAAGAGTTATAACCAGAGTCTCCTGGAGGGAGAGCGGGAATTTGTGTACAGATCTATACGGGGTTGATACCCCACACCTTCGCTGTTCGCTACAGCTAGACCGGCCAGTCTAGGGTGACAAATGTCTTTAATCGATTTGGGAGCCTGAGAAACGCCAAGATAGGCCTCCGTCATATTAGTATGGTTATAACGGCTCACTAGAATATGATAATGTATTTAGAAATTTATGTAAGGAAAACCTTACAAATAAGTTGGCACATTGTGTTGACCGCCCCTATGCCTGTTAGTGATTGTCCACATTCGTTGTGTTGATCGTCCACTTGCATTGTGCGGAATGTCCACAATCGCCATGTTGATTTCTCACACCTCTCCAGTCTTAGGGTTTTAAGACCAGCATTTTGTATATCATAAAATATAGGATTTTCTGGAGTAAACGATTTTATACGATTTCGAAAACGATAAACTAAAACACACACATGCGACTATACTCAATTGGAAACAGAACTCTACAAGAAAATATAGGATTTTCTGGAGTAAACGATTTTAAATGATTTCGAAAACGATAAACTAAAACACACACATGTAACTATACTCAATTGGAAACAGAACTCACGATTATTTTTCTGGAGAAAACGATTTCACAGTTTCGAAAGATGATAAAGTAAAATACACACATGCAACTATACTAGACAGAAAACAAGACTTACAACTGTTTTGATAAGAAAACACTGGAATTTTCTGGATTTCGAAACTATCACTAGTTTTATACGAAAATGCTTATGAACTCACCAACTTTTTAGTTGACGCTTTTCAAAACGACTTGTATTCTCAGGAAATCAGTAAGCAGGTTAAAGGGACGCGGATTTAGGATTATTTTGTTGTAGTTTGGAATTTATTTACTTATGTCTCTTTTGTGTAATTTGAAGAACAAATACAATATGTAAACAATGTAAGTTTGTTATCTCAATGTATGATGTTTGGATTTGCTATGTTTCATTTATATTCAATTGTTATGATAGTGCACACTGAAGTCACCCACCTCCGGACTTTTACGCCGTCTGGTCCGGGGGTGTGACAGATTGGTATCAGAGCATTGTTTATAGTGAACTAGTATATCTAGCCATACAGGATATACAACAATAAATACAATGGGACTAAAACACTCTGACTAAAAGTATACTTTAAAGATATAAGTATTCTATGAAAGTATACATACTTACTAGCACAGTATCATAATGAGAAGAAAAAAAAGTAACTAAAGGTTGAACACTACAGTCAAACCTAGGCAGTTATGTAATCATATTTGGAGTAAATATAGCCTGATCAACTATATTTATTTGAGATATGACCAACATGTGCTTGGGAGTGATGGTGGTGTTGCAACAAACCTAAAACCTACCAACTATACATACAAGAGAACGTCAGAATCGAACATCAAGTTTAAAATACTATAGGAGTATTTTAGGATACCATGAACCCCCCACCCCCCCCCCCCCCACACACACACACACACCTAATTTCTCATATCCCTATTCTCGCACAAACAACATAGCTGAAATTCCTCACAAAGACCTCTACCACCCTGACGCGGTAACTTGCGGATGGGCCAAGGAGAGACCAAAAGAGGTCCATAAGGAAAACCCAGAGGTGGAATCCTAAGGAATACCAAGAGATGAATTACGAAAGGGAGGATTCCAACTGGGAGCCAAGCAAGGATGAAAGCGTAGAGGAAACCCTTAGCGAGCTTTACCCAATTGGGAGTAGACAAGAGACCCTTTCACCTCTCTCTTCCCAGATACGTAAACACCCAATATAAGTGTCCCTGGAATAGACGTACCTAGTAACAAAACAATACCCACGCAAAGACAAGCTTAGTGATTGACACCTACCAGGTTCAAGATGCATTCCCACAAAAGACAATCCCATCCACAATCGACGTGCATCGTGCTCTGATCCCCAACACCCTCACAATTCGAGCACCACCGCCATTTGGGCCACAAGTAACCCGATTTGACTCCCGGTTTCCTACTCTCTGTCATGGAGTAATGGAGACTGGAGGCAAAGCCCGATATACGACAATGTAAATCCGACTCCCCACGAATAACAAGAACACCATCCCAAAGCCTTATGGAACCAACAAGTAGAACTAGAGAACCATACGAACTGTCTACACTCCATAAAGGAGGAAGTGACCACCCTGAGACGACACCCGATTACAACTGAGACTGGGACAGTCTTAGCAGAACAAGGAGCGGAAGGAGCCGCTCAGGAAATGAGTAAAATGCTCGAGCACTTTGTGCGCCATTTCGGCATAGGAGGATCCCCACACTATTCGCCTGAGGCTTATAATGTTTTAAACCGCAACCAGTAATAGTAACCCAAGAGAGGTACGCCCTCCAAGAACCTATGTGATATAAATCCAATCATTGTATAGGTGGCCATACCATATCCCGATGAAACATAACATTCATGCGATGCTTAATTCTACTCTCAATCGTAAATACATCGTAGGGATGTAGGTCGAAAACAACGAGAAACGTATAACAAAACATGTGATTTACATGCATAAGTTCATATCTATAATCATAGATAAGACATGACTAGAAATAACCATAGTTACTCACGAACCTGTTTCCCATCATGCAACAGAATCAGGTCCTCTCATGAGAATAACAACACCCCGGCGAAGCACCGGTCCTAAGAATAGACTCAGCCATTTTCCAAACCACTGTAACGGCTGCCGTGGCAGCTGTCATGGCATACCTCAATGCCAACAACACAAACGAAAATGGAATCGGTGTCAATAATTTCAACCGCAATCACAACCAAGGAAACCGACGAAGGACAACTTACCAAGACACCCCAAACTCCAAACCTAAGGTCATGAAGCGAAAGTTCAGGAACGAAAAAGGAGGCAGTTCGACCCAGAGGCTTACCAAAAGGCAACAAGCGGGAGCAGTCCTTACCCCTACTAACCCTACTCCTCCCACATCGAGAAAATCGTATCTTGGGAACTTTCCACACTGCAACAAGTGCAAATACCATCATCGGGGAGCCTTCCGGGAATTTCGTTGCAAAAGGTGCAACAAGATGGGGCACACTTCCCGCTACTGTAGGGCCCCGACCCCATGCGTCACTCCGATCCTCAACTCAGAAGTAAGTCCAGTATGTCACAAATGCGGTGCAGCAGGACATTTCAAGAGAGATTGTCCAACAGAGATGAATGACGGAGGAGTTGACAACTAGACAGGAAGAGGCGACAAGGAACCCTACCGAGGTTTTTGGTACGTTTCAAACAATAAACTTTATGCATCGAATTTTCACAAAAAGGTTTTTCCAATTGAAAACATAATCAAAAACTATTTCCTCATCCGAGCAAATCGTGTAAATCACAGAGAAACTAGAGATCTTTGCGAATGGACCCTGATGGTTCCATATAAACGTTAGTATCATACATAGTTAGGATTCTACAAACTAAGAGCGTGTGATCCCGCCTTATTTTCCTGTTCCTGGTCTGAATGTTGATTAGGACAGAACCACGCAGTCGATTATCTTTTAAATCCTAAGTATGTATGGTTAGGTCACACCCATCTATAATAGAAAAACCTAGCAGAATTTAGATTACGAATTCCATCGTTTTATATATCGGAGATCTCGCATTACTATAACACCCAACAAGCAGGAACAAAATAGACTCAATAGTAACAACAAAAACGAAACTAGTAGTGATAAGAACATGAATGTAGAACACCCTATCATTCCTAACAACCATTACTACCCAATCGGCGTAACATCTGTTATAATAAGGAGTCCAATGTCATCAATTGGCATGGGTTGGCTTGATTCTCACCTTACAAACTTCGAGCACTGCAAAGAGACTTCCGTCTTACCCAACCGAATAGCAAAACTCTTCCAACCTATCACGAAAAATCCCTAGCATCCAGACACATAAGCCCTTATGTAAGAATACCACGCTCCTCTCTAGCCCCAATAAAGATTAGGAGCAAGAAATGAAAGGCATCAAGGGAATCCAAAAGGTTTACAACCTCCCCCGGATATTCCCTAAATCCCTTTGGAAACCTCAACCATGTGCTAAGCCGAGTTGGAATCACCTCGACTCTTGGAACCACCCCAATAACCAAACCCCCGATACCACTTAGCACGGTCACAAAAACAGATAGTGTCTGATCACAAGAATGATATAATAGATAAAGGAAACATCAGAACAAGTCCCTAACCGCAGGAAGCACATATCTGACTCATAAGGAGGAAAGATGAATTTCCCATAACACCATTGACTACTAATAAGTCAAACAAACCCATCCTCAAGGATCGATACTTCCTACCTCAAATCAGAGACTTGTTCGACCAACAATAAGGAACTGGCAGAGGCCGACCCACCTATAGCTCGGAACACCATAGGAAGAAAACTTCCAAGGTAACCTAAGACTCATAAGACCAGCTACCCCACACACAACCTCAACCTTGGCGACAATAGTGCCAAGTCTTAAGGCCCAGAAACTCTACTCCTAGGACACCAAGAACACGATCCCTAGTAGGCCATTCGAAAATCCTCGTCAGGATAGGTCCGGTAACCTACGGCCCTTGGTTACCATAAGATCTCAGTCTCATACATTTCACACTCTACATATTCAACACTCATAAGTGACTGACCACCGAATCTCTAAGAATCCCCCTTGACAAGATCAAGGTAAACAAGAACCCACACCCCAAAGAGAAGCATGTGTAATAGACATTGGCAAAGCTTGGGATACCTACCTGCTTCTAATCGAGTACTCATATTACAACCGCTACCGCTCGAGCATAGGAGTTGCACCCTTTCAGGCCCTGCGTGGCCGGAGGGGCAGATCATCTTCCGTTGGGCTGATGTGGGAGACACCCAGCTAGCAAGAGGACAAACGTCCAATAGCAGACTCACTGGACCCGAGATTTTTCAAGGAACAACGGAAAAGATAGTCAAAATCTGGGCACGACTCCAAACATCGCGAGACCGAAAAAAAAGCTATGCAGATAGCAGGCTAAAGCCTTTGGAGGTCCAAATAGGAAATCAGAGTACTAATAAAAAATTCTTTCCTTGGAAAGGGATGATACGATGTGGAAGGAAGGTAAACTAAACAACCGATACATCGGACCATTCGAGATCCTTGCTCAAATCGGTCTGGTAGCCTACAAACTCCAACTACCCGTAGGACTCAGTAATGTACACCCTGTATTCCATATATCAAACCTAAAGAGGTGTCTATCCAACGAAACCCTCACAGTTCCGCTAGACGAGATTGAAGTGAACGAGAACCTCCTAGTCGTTAAACAGCTTATTGAAATAATGGATAAAAAAGTTAAGCGCACGAAACGAAGCCGCATCCCCATCGTGAAGGTTAGATGGAACGCCGAGCGCGGACCTGAAAATCACATGGGAACGCGAGAATCAAATGATGCAAAGGTGCCCTCACCTTTTCGCTACTTCATAAAGATAACCCCTAAAGAATTTCGGGACGAAATTCCCTCTAACGAGGGGGATAATGTCACAACTGGAAATTTCCAAATCTAGAACCCAGGCCAAGAGAGTCCTGTACATGTAATAGTGGTATCTATGCTATTATTATAACTTGGTAATGTAATGTTTTTGAGGATTATGCTACCCTAAAACTCCCATGAGCCATGTAAATTAAGGTAATATTGAACTTACGTCAAATATGATCACATAAACAAGCATATTAAGGATCCTACACACCTAGACCATGAACTCTTCCCTAGAAACACACTTTGGCCGTGAACATCTAAAGAGAAGGAATCTAGGCCGTGAACAACTTTCAAGGGGCCACTTTGCCCGTGAACTACTTGGCTAATCGAAACCTTGACCATGAACACATTCCTAGGCATCATATTGAGCTTAAACTCCTCCCTACGAGCCACTTTAGGCCGCAAACCCTTCCCCATGACATCTTTTTGGCCGTAAACCCCTTAGGGGGGATTCCTTTGAGCGTAAACCATGGTTTAAGGTCCCTCTAGACCGTGAACCTCTTCCAATTCAATGGTGTTCACGGTGATTGCAAGCTGTAATGCGTAGATTTCCAATACAAAACTCAGTAATTCATGCATTACCCAACAGTAAACCAAGCAAACATCCTATCAACTTCCTTATCCCTTATAAAGGACCGTGAACCCCATTTCTCAATTCACAACTCCATTTCACATTCTGTAAACTTTCTGTAAACACTCCCAAGAACTCAAGGCTTAACTCCAAGATCCATTTACTTCACAATTCTCCCTAAGATTTGGTAAGTAAATTATGCCTAGTTAAATGATTCATACAATTGGTTATTTTTAATCTTCTACTCACACATAAATTTATGTGTTAACAACCTTATGATAGCAATAATCCTCAAGAGGTTCATCCCACACTCCAAGTGTTCTACGCTCTAATTCCTCATCTCATCCTTTCAACTACACTATCTTATACCCAAGGTGAGCTTCATACCCCTATCTTTTGAGTTTTCATTGTTTTTGGGGGATAATACAAGTCAAGGGTCTTGTGAAATCTTAGTATATTTTGCTTGTTTATGCATGTATGTTATGATTTATGTGCTTAAAGTTATGAACTCCATATAATGGTTCAAGAACTCGAGATTTTTAGCAAGTCTCAAGGTTTTGAACTATATATCACAAATTATATGCTAGGAACACAAAAACTAACATGTTTATGAAAATTAGATCATAAATTCTTTGTCAATAACCATAAGGATTTTGCTCAAAGAAATCACTCAAATAAGTTTTTGGACATAATATCTTGAAAAGGGGTTAAATTATGAAAAGTCTATTATTTTGGACATTTTCGGCCACATATGTATATAAAAGGATCATTTCGGAGAAATGGAATAAAATTGAAGAATTATTGAACATCTCAATTTTAAAGGACCAAAAATGAAATTTTTGGATAAACAAGGGCCCTTTTGAATACTTTCATAAATATAAGTCTAAAATGAACATTTTAGAAGAAATGGGCCATTTTCGACAATTCACCTAGTTTTGAACCACATATGACACATTTTGACAAATATGGGTCTCCTTTGATAATTGATAAAAAGAAGGGCCATGTTTGCCAATAGCGATAATATTGGATCATTTTTTATAAATATGATTCAATTAGCACAATTATTGTTATTTATTAAATAACGGATCTCATTGATTTGCTCAAAAACCTATTGGTATTCTAGTCAGACAAATCTCAAAAGTACCTCTATATGTATATATATATATATATATATATATATATATATATATATATATATATATATATATATATATATATATATATATATATATATATATTAGTGTACGTCTAAAGTCTTGTAAAGAGTTATAACCAGAGTCTCCTGGAGGGAGAGCGGGAATTTGTGTATAGATCTATACGGGGTTGACACCCCGCACCTTCGCTGTTCGCTACAGCTAGACCGGCCAATCTAGGGTGACAACTGTCTTTAATCGATTTGGGCGCCTGAGAAACGCCAAGACATGCCTCCGTCATATTAGTATGGTTATAACGGCTCACTAGAATATGATAATGTATTTAGAAATTTATGTAAGGAAAACCTTACAAATAAGTTGGCACATTGTGTTGACCCCCCCCCCCCCCTATGCCTGTTAGTGATTGTCCACATTCGTTTTTTTGATCGTCCACTTGCATTGTGCGGAATGTCCACAATCGCCATGTTGATTTCTCACACCTCTCCAGTCTTAGGGTTTTAAGACCAACATTTTGTATATCATAAAATATAGGATTTTCTGGAGTAAACGATTTTATACGATTTCGAAAATGATAAACTAAAACACACACATGCGACTATACTCAATTGGAAACAGAACTCACGATTATTTTATACAAGAAAATATAGGATTTTCTGGAGTAAACGATTTTATACGATTTCGAAAACGATAAACTAAAACACACACATGTAATTATACTCAATTGGAAACAAAATTCACGATTATTTTTCTGGAGAAAACGATTTCACATTTTTGAAAGATGATAAACTAAAATACACACATGCAACTATACTAGATAGAAAACAAGACTTACAACTGTTTTGATAAGAAAACAATGGAATTTTCTGGATTTCGAAACTATCACCAGTTTTATACGAAAATGCTTATGAACTCACCAACTTTTTAGTTGACGCTTTTCAAAACGACTTGTATTCTCAGGAAATCAGTAAGCAGGTTAAAGGGACGCGGATTTAGGATTATTTTGCTGTAGTTTGGAATTTATTTACTTATGTCTCTTTTGTGTAATTTGAAGAACAAATACAATATGTAAACAATGTAAGTTTGTTATCTCAATGTATGATGTTTGGATTTGCTATGTTTCATTTATATTCAATTGTTATGATAGTGCACAATGAAGTCACCCGCCTCCGGACGTTTACGCCGTCTGGTCCGGGGGTGTGACAATCAAAAACAAGGTGTGAATAACCATGCAAATGTACTTGGTGCCCTCAATGTTATAGTCACCTAATCAATGTGCCGGTTAGCCACACATGCTCCATTGATCTATGACAAACATCGAGTCACCCTTTTCCACCTTTTCTAGACCCAAATTAGTGTGTCGGTTAACCACACACGCTCCACTAACGTCTTGGCAAGGGTACAAAGTGTAATTTCATGGAATAGCATCATTTTCACATTTTTCCTAAAGTAACTTATATTGGGAATTTTATAAAAACATTTAGTTACTTTAATAACCATTATACTTTTAATGAGAAATTAGTTGCCCTATCCTACCCGTTCGGATAACGACCCTCCACCAATCAAGAAAGCGGTGGGTGAGAGTGGACACCCATTAAATTGGCATTTTATAGACAGCAACCTTATACCCCCTTATAGATTGGCTTCGTGAATGAGGCCTACTAACTGTAAGACTAGCATTAATCTTATACATATATAATCATTATTCTTATAATATTATAATAATATAAAGGTTGAATTTTAAACTTGTAAAATTGTAGGGTTTAGAATTTAAATATTTCAAAATTAAACCTTTTTTAATCAAAATTTGAATTCAAAACTTGAGGGCAAGTTTTGAAACTTTTTAAAACTTTCTAGATCAAAATTCAAATAATTTAATTAAACAATTAATTGGTGATTATCTAATTTTGACCTAATCCAATTCCATGGCAAGATAATTCTTTCAAATAATTAAAGTTTATCATATAAGGCAATAATTATCTAATAATTGATAATTATCTTCTATATTGATAAGGATAATCTCATCATATTATTAAAATTCAGATTTTATTAATCAAAAACGTTTTTGGTAATTATCCCAACTCAAAATAGGCCAAAATCCTGAAATTTCCTATGTCTGACTCTCCGACTCGCCAAGTCACCATCTAGACTCGTCGAGTTCATCTGACTCGTCGAGTTCATTAGGTGACTCGACGAGTTTGTCAAGCAGAAGCAAAAAATTTCGATTTTAAGCAATGAATAATCATACAATGCATCAAATACAATAGAAACCAATCAAGGTTCTGATACCACTGATGGGTTTTGAGCAATACATTAATCCTATGGTGCACATGCAAACCCTAACGCTTTGGATCTAGGTTTATCTATTGTACATGCAAATCATCCAAAGCTTACAAACCCTAATCTAGCATACAACAAAACTTAAAAATAACATAAATAACCAATAATAATGTTACCTTGATTGTTGCTTGAAGATCTTTAGCTTATGAGAACCTAGCACCTCAAATGTGATGCCTCTAATGGATCACAAACACCAAAGCAAGTTGAATGATCTTGGAGAGAGGGGATGTGAGGCTCAAAATCGGCTCTAAGACTTCTTAAGGTTTCTGGGTGCCGATTTCTGAAGCCCTAGGGGTCCTTATATAGTGGAGCTATTAGGGTTTCAGTCAAAACCGTAATTGGATAGCTTAGGCCTTAAGCAGTCTACTGGAACCTTCTGGAATAAGGCCTTGGACAATTTAAAGGTGGGCTTCCACCCTAATTTCATCCACCCCTTTATCCATAGATCCACAACCCAAAATCCAATTATCTTATAATTGCAATTCCAGTCCCCTAGTTTAATTAATATCTTTTGATCACAAAATTAATTTCTCAATTAATTCTTGACCAATATTAATTAATCAATATGATTTCTCTTTTAATATATTATTCATATAATATATTAATAAACCATAATACCCTTTTTCTCCACTAATCATCCAGTCAAGTTGCTCCGGTGAAGGCAACCCAAAAGGACCATGCTACAACCGGGTCAAGTACATACCAAATATAGTTATGAACTTAGACACTAATCCAACTGTCTCCCACTTGGATAAGTCTAATAACTATAGATGCAAGTATGACTTCAAAATCTTATTAGCAATCGTAGCTTTCAAAAGATGTTGTCGAACTCTGACTCGTCCTTTAGATAATGGATCGTATAGTCCTCCGTTCTCAAGATATCGTGAGGACAATTACATGGAACATAGTCATACTTATTGTCTAGCAGTTTGTTTCTCGGTCTCTGATTTTTCTGACATAGAACTTAATTGAACACATCAACTCAGTCCTGACCGGGCCCGACACATAAGTCAAACCAAATCATCGAGGGGCCCATATATCGCTTTTACCCTCTTAGGATAAAAGGAATAGATAAACTTCGACTTATATGCATTTACTATTAACCCATCAAATCATGCACAACAATGCGTTTTATAACATCAAGTTACGATGCGTTTGCGCATTATCAATGCACAACCAACTCGCAAACAATAAACCATATATATCTAGGTTTAAAGACTATATGATATTATCGTCTTACGATCACTCGTGATAAATTCCATGAAGTGATACAAGTAAGCGTGGGTTTAATCCAATGCTCAAATCTTATTTCATAAGCACTCATGAAAGTTGCAACAAACTTTTGCTATGTCTAATACACTTTAGACAGTCTACAAACCAATTCACGACAGTCTTCTTTCATATCGACTTCCAAAATATGAACGATTGTGGACTGTTCGAATAATCTTGTTATTCAGGAAGTCAAAACATGCAAAGTGAAACAATAGGTAAATAATTAACACAAGATAGTAACTTTACTTATAAATAACACTCCTTTATTTAATAATCAAATGTTAATTATAATTTATCTATTACATGTTTCAAAACTATCTAATCACTAAAACTTATATCGTCCTTCAGCCCAATGCTCCTAGCGTGCTGCAAGTGCTTAGCCTTACTCAGTCCCTTCGTAAGGGGATCTGTTGGGTTCTTTTCTGACGATACCCTCTTTACTACGAGGAGTCCCTTTTCTACCCGATGTCTAATAAAGTGGTATTTCCTTTCGATATGCCTGGATCTGTCATGATCCCTCGGTTCCTTGGTTAAGTCAACCGCATTTTCGTTATCACAGAAAATTTCCATAGGCTCCTTTATGTCTGGTACAAATCCAAGGTCTCCGATGAAGTTCTTCAACCATATTGCCTCCTTCGACGCTTCGCTCGCTGCTATGTACTCTGATTCGCACGTTGAATCAGCCACAGTCTCTTGCTTGAAACTTTTCGAAGTCACTGCTCCTCCATTCAGGGTAAAGACCCAGCCCGGCTGAGAGCGGAAATTATCTCGGTCGGTCTGAAAACTGGCGTCACTATACCCTCGTACCCTTAAGTCACCACTCCCACCAAGGATAAGAAACCATTCCTTGGTCCTCCGAAGGTACTTAAGAATATTCTTGACTGCGGTCCAATGCGCTTTACGAGGGTTCCATTGATATCTGCTGACCATGCTCAAAGCGAAGGCCACATCAGGGCGAGTACAAGTCATAGCATACATGATCGAGCCAACTGCGGAAGCGTAAGGTACTCGACTCATCTCTGCTATCTCGGCTTCGGTACTCGGGCTTTGAGTCTTACTCAACTTGGTATTGCTTTGGATCGGCAACTCCCCCTTCTTGGAATTCTCCATACTAAAACGTTTTAGTAACTTTTCCAAGTAAGTATTTTGACTAAGTCCTGTTAGCCTTTTTCTCCTGTTTCTCACTATCCTTATTCCCAGGTGCGGCTCCGATAGGCAAGGCACCTTATCGATTAGCACTGCCGGAGATGCAGGAGCTGTCTACACAGCTGCAGGAGCTGTTAGACAAGGGATTTATCAGACTGAGTAGTTCACCCTGGGGAGCACCGATATTATTTGTGAAGAAGAAGGATGGCTACCACAAGTTGTGCATTGATTATCGGGAGCTGAACAAGATGACGACGAAGAACCGTTATCCGCTTCCGAGGATTGATAATTTGTTCGACCGGCTTCAGGGTGCGTCATGGTTTTCCAAGATTGATCTAAGTTCATGCTATCATTAGATGAGGGTTCAATATGAGGATGTCTAGAATGCAGCCTTTAGGACTTGTTATGGTCATTACGAGTTTGTAGTGATACCTTTTGGGCTCACCAATGTACCAACAACATTCATGGACCATGTTTGTAGACTGATTCTGGATTGGTCAGTCATCATGTTCATTGATGATATCTTGGTCTATTCTAAGACCAAGGAGCAGCATGAGGATCATTTGCAAGAGGTTTTGGAAACTCTAAGGAGGGAGAGATATATGCCAAGTTCTCTCGAGTTCTGGTTGCACGAGGTGTAGTTTCTAAGGCACCTTGTCAATCAGAAGGGTATCCTGGTTGATCCGGCCAAGATCGAGGCCGTGATGCAGTGGGAGGTTCTGAGGTCTCCATCCGATATTTGAAGTTTCCTTGGTTTAGCTTTGTATTATCGGAGGTTTATCGAGAATTTCTCCAGGATCGTAGTTCTGTTGACTAGGTTAACGAATAAGTCTGCTACCTTCCGTTGGGGGACTAAGCAACATGCGACATTTGATACTTTGAGGTAGAAGTTATGCGAGGCTCCGATCTTGAACCTGTCAGAGGGTGTGGATGATTTCGTGGTGTATTGTGACACATCGATTTTGGGATTGGGTGCAATTTTGATGCAGAGGGATCGTGTGATAGCTTATACTTCGAGGCAGCTGAAACCTCAGGAGATAAATTATCCCACTCATGATTTGGAGCTTGGGGCAGTGATCTTTGCCCTTAAGATTTGGCGAAACTACTTGTATGGGGTTCGTTGTATCATTTACACGGGTCAGAAGAGTTTTAGGTAGGGGTGTTCATAACCGGATATCCGAAAATTCGGATATCCAAAATTTCGTATAGTTGATTTTTGTATACGAAATTTCGGATATCCGAATTTTCGGATATCCGAAATTTTGGATACGGATTCGGATACCAAAACGGATATCCGAAAATTTGAAATTTTGTTTAAATTTGAAAGGTTTTATATTAGAAAGACATATTTTTAAATTAGAAAGGCATATGAAGTAATATATGTATTTACTTAAGGGTATTATGAATATGTTTTAGTTACTAACATTCAAATTATAAGACATATGTGATTAAAATAACAAATAATGTATAAACTAAAATCAAAATTTTCGGATATCGGATATCCGAATTATCCGAAAAATCTGAAAAACACTATCCAATTCCGATTCCGAAAAATCGGATATCCGAAATTTCGGATATCCGAAAATTCGGATATCCGATTTTTCGAATAATTGGGATTCGGAATTTCGGAATTTCGGATCGGAATTTCGGAATTTCGGATCGGAATTTCGGATACGGATATTTTTGAACACCCCTAGTTTGAGGTATCTGATGGATTAGCCAAATCTGAGCATGAGGCAGCACAGGTGGCTGGATGTGGTGGTCGATTCTCTTAGCTGCAAGGCGGACGGTACCCCCATCAGGAATGTTTGTCTGAGGATGACTGTGATTACCCCACTCTTAGAGCAGATACGGGAGTCTCAGGTTGAGGATATGAAAGAGGAGCATCGAAAGAGTGAGTACATAGTGGGTTAGGTGGCTTCTTTTTATTATGATAGCTGTGGATTATTAATCCTTTATCAGAAAGTTTGGGTTACATATTGCGGTGTTGTGCGGCATATTTTGATGGAAAAGGCGCACAAGTCGAGATTTTCTATTCATCTTGGTGCAAAAAAAATGTACAGAGATCTCCGACCCGATTATTGGTGGCCCTGCATGAAGCAGGATGTGGCTTAATACGTGGAGAGGTGCTTGACTTGCAGGAAAGTCAAGGTTGAGCACCAGCAACCTCACGGAAAAATGGAGGCATTGGGTATTATGTTTGGAAATGGAGGAGATCACGATGGACTTCATCACAAAGTTGCCACATACAACGCGGGGGGTGGATTCGATTTGGGTCATCGTGGACCGATTGACCAAGAGTGCTCATTTTAATCCCATTCAGGAGAGCATCTCTGCGGAGAAGTTGGCAGACATTTATATCTGAGAGGTGGTGGCACGACATGGGGTTCCGGTATCAGTGGTTTTGGATCGGGATTTTCGGTTCAATTCCAGGTTTTGGAAGAGGTTCCATGAGGATTTAGGTGCACTTCAGTACAGTTTTTCATCCGCAGACTGATGGTCAGAGCGAGCGGACTATCCAGATCTTTGAGGACATGCTTCAGGAATGTGTACTGGATTTTGGTGGTAGCTAGGATACGTATCTCCCGTTGGCTGAGTTTTCTTACAACAACAGCTACCACACCAGTATTGATCGACCACCTTTTAAGATGCTTTACGAGAGGAAGTGTCGGACCCTAATTTGTTCGGGCGAGGTCGGTTAGAGAGTCATGGGTAGCACGGAGGTAGTGCTCCGGACTACCGATTTGATTCAACAGGTGCGCAGGAGATTGCAGACCACACAGAGCCGTCAAAAGAGTTATGCGGATAGACGTCGGTCATATTTGGAGTTTCGGGTTGGGGATATGGTACTCCTGAAGGTGTCACCTTATAAAGGTGTCATCCGGTTCAGGAAGCAGGGCAAGTTGGGCCCCAAATATATCGTTCCTTTCAGGGTTATTGCCTGAGTGGGCAGGGTTGCTTACCGTTTGGAGCTACCCGAGGAGCTCAATCAGATTCACAACACTTTCCACGTCTCTCAGATGAGGAAGTGTTTGGTTGATGATTCCGCAATGGTTCCTTTGGAGGGTATTTAGGTGGATAAGCGCCTAAATTACATAGAGAGACCGGTCACGATCCTAGACAATAAGACAAAGACTTTTTGAAACAAGGTTGTGGGTCTAGTGAAGGTGCAATGGTAGCACCGGAAGGGTTCATAATGGACATGGGAGCCTAAGGAGGAGATGAGAGAGCACTAACCATAGTTGTTTGCTGAGGCGGACTTCAAGGACGAAGTCTGATTCAAGTGGGGGAGAATTGTAACACCCAGTTTCCAAGTAAATTTCTTAAATTTATAAGTGTTTATTTACTTTTGCATGGTAGCCTAGTATGCTCGGTGTACCTCGATGAGCCTTGGACACGGGGTTTTACCCCTGGTACGTTGGGCGTACCTAGTGTACATTGGGCATACTCGAGCCAGGGGCAAACCCTAAGAGCATACGGTGTGGGACACCATAACGATGTTTTTGCTGAGGAGGAGAGTCGATAACGCCATCGTAACGTGGTGAACACTGCCCCGGAGATCTCGTTAAGGTGGCGTTAAGCGTCTCCGGTTGTAACGAGCACAAGTGAAAATGAGAATTGTGATTGTCCCATTGTTTTTTAACGTTAAAATGTTACCATTTGATTAAAAAAAATTAATTATTTTTTATCTATAAATACCTATTATCTACTATAATTTTATTCACAAAATTATCCTCTTTCTCTATATAATTACAAAACTTTTCAAAAAAATTATGGATCCTTTTGACTCGTCCGACAATAACGGTGACGATATATTCATCATTATGATGTACCAGTAGTCCACCAACAAGCTTCTACAAGCAGACACAACCCCTCTACTAACAAGACGTGCGATGTTAAATAGAAATCGCGAGGAAGGACATGAACGTCTATATCGCGATTACTTTGTGGATAATTGTGTATACGGGTCGAAGGAGTTCAAAAGAAGATTTCGTTTACGTGGGAATGTGTTCCTACGGATCGCCAACGCCTTGGAAAGTCGATATCGTTTCTTTAATTTTAATACATATTTACTATATTTTTATACAAAATGAAGACAAGAAGGAGCACGTAAGGTTGTGGACCGTGCTTAAAGTCGAAGTGGCACATAGTTGAACATGTGGCACGACCATTGGACTTAGAAACTCTACGGTATATCATGTATGTGTGTATCATAATGCATAACATGTTAGTAGAAGATAAAGGACGGAATATTGCACACTATATCCCAACAGAGCCCATACACGTTCAATTTCAACCATGAACAACAGAATATTTGAATAGAGTCGTTGACATTCAGGACGCAAATACACAGATAAATTCGAGAGGACTTGGCGGATTATAGCTTCGACGGTAACGATGTCGAATAGCGTTGTTTAGGAAAAATAAAGTACGTATTTTTTTGTCTTGTAATGTTTTTTTATAATTTGGATGTGATGTGTAATTTAAATTCTATGTTATGTTTATTTTTCAAACATTATGGTTTATTTAAATGTTATGTTTTATTTAAAATATATTTGTTTTAATAAAAATAACTCGAAAAAAAAATTAAAAAAAATCATAAAATGGAAAATAATTGGTGTTATAACATGCTCTTAACATGGTGACCATTTCCTCACTTGGTGTTATAACACCATTGGTGATGTGGCATGTGAGGTGACACAAAAATTGTGTTATAACTAGTTGCCCATACCCAATGCTCTAAAACTTAGGGTTTGGTCCCAAAGCAGCTTCCACGAAACCCTAATCCCATTTTAGAGAATATTGAGCCTTGTATGTGTTTTAGTGTGTGTTTGGTGCATCTTGAAGAAATAAGAACCCTTTGGAGAAGCCCTTGTTGATTTGAAGGTTGTGGATCCAGAAACTTTTCACCTTCATCATCTTCCAGAAGGTATAAGTCTCAATCTTGGTAATTCTTTGTTTAGATCTATGCTAGTTAGGGTTTTTGGAATATTTTGATCCCTTGAGTTGATTCATGTGAGTATAAGTTACTCCAAAAGCTTGGAATAATAGATATTGATGTTTTTGCGGTCCCTTTTTCATAAAAATGGCATCTTGATGGGTTAAGCTCAACCATGCATGAGTTGATGGCCTTAATATGAAGTTAGAGTGTTATAAATGCATGTTGGGCCTCTTTGAGCCACGCAAAGGCATCAATTTGATGACTTTATCATTTAAGATGTTTCCTAAGAACTAGATCTGTGATTTGTACGTTTGGACTTAAGGCATTAAGTGCTCAATGTGAGTTTTGGAAATCAGGTGCGTACGTTGGGCGTACAAAGGTGTACGCTCAACGTAACGAGTTGCAGTCTTGTTTCCTTTGCTTTGAGAACTTATGCGATGGGCGTAACAAGGTTGTACGTCAGATGTATTCACCAGAAGGCCTTTGGGCCTTAGGTCTTTTGGGTCAGTCTTGGGCTTTATGTCTTTTAGGCCATTCTTGTGCCTTAGGTCTTTTGGGTCATTAGCGGGCCTTGGGCCATGGCATGTTGGGCCTAGAGTAGGAAGGGTAAAAGGATCTTTTACCCTTTATGATAGGGATTATAATTTGGACTTTCATTTATTACCCTAAATAGTGATTATGGTTGGTTTGACTGTGTTCAGTGTGAGGAGCCATGATAGCAGCAGCCAGAGAGTGTGATTTGTGCATCTTCAGATTGAGGTGAGTTTCTTCACTATATTTATAGGTCGAAGGCACCAATTACAGCCCATTGGATTATGTTGTAGGATGGTAGTGATCTTCGTGACACTTATTGATATGCCTATATGTGCTTGATGTCTTTGTGAATCTTGCTGGTATGAATGTATGTTTAGCTATAGGGGTGAAATAGACTCGTACCATTTGAAAGAAACCGAAGGAGTCAGAAGGGACTCCGAGAGTCGGAAGAGACTCAAGGGTGAAATAGACTCGTTGTATGTTATGTATCGTATGTATGTATGATGTATGGCATGTGGTACTTGGGGAACTCGCTAAGCTTTGTGCTTACAGTTTAAGTTTAAGTATCAGGTACTTCTCGTTCGAGAGGGAAAGGCCCGACCTGATCGCTGCACAGCCACACATGTTTCCACAATTTTTATGATTTTGGGATTTGTACTTAGATAATTATTTTTACACTGGTATACTTTGATGGTTGTTTGAGATATTTGATGAATTTTGGTTGATTTAAAAATGAAATTTTTACTTATTATTTTAGGGATATTACAGTCATTGCTCTGGATAACAAATACCAAAAAAATAGAGAAAAAATGGTTACCAAATAGTGATTATGACCATATGTGAAAAACCAAAATGATTATCAAAAGAACATGAAATCAATAGTTGGAAAAATAAAATGAAACTAAACCCTACCTTGAGTTCTAAAAACCTTAACCTGCAGTTAGAAAGTTACTTGCGAAGAGACTGGAAAAGGAAAAATATGACGAAGCAAGGTGGAGCGGAACGAAGCCAAACCAAAAGTGAAAGAACATAATCAATAAGATGACTCTCAGATAACACCCTAAGATCATCTTCCTGGCCCGACTGAGTTCGTTGATGTGGTATTGAAGTGAGAGAAGGTTGAGATCGATGTTGAATATGAACAATCGATTGGGTTATCCTACAAAAGTGAAAGAAGGCAGTGACCTAAAGAAGTGTAATCAGATGAGAGAAATGGAGATATATGGGTGAATAAGATAACGTTGAATTTAGGGAAAAATAGAAAGGGTGAGATGTAAAGTAGGAAGAGAACTGGCATTGAGGAGAAACGGTGGTATCTATTGTGGGTATTGAACTGAAGCAAGGTAGAAAAAAGTTTGAGGAGGGCTAGCGGTGGATCCGTGGAGTTAACCCCGGTTGGGGAAGTGGTTTGTGGAAGAATTTTATTGGACAAAAAAAAGGTAGAGAAACTTAACGAAACACGTATCCGGCCACAATTAATAATTTTTTTTTTAATTGGACCAATAGCAATGAAGAAATGTTCACAAGGGGGCTTGTGATTATATATATATAGGGAAAAGTTCAATAGAGAACCATAATTATTGGTTATATATATATATATATATATATATATATATATATATATATATATATATATATATATATATATATATATATATATATATATATATATATATATATGGGGAAAAGTTCAATAGAGAACCATAATTATTGGTTCTTCAAGGAACCAAATCTTTTTTTTCAATTTCTAGAGCTTATTCTTTATCGAAAAAAATATCTAAAAATATCTAAATTTATATATTAACATTGTGAATGTGAAAAATATTTTTCGGATTCACCGTGTGAATCCGGATTCACATTGTGAATTTTCAAAGATTCACATTGTGAATTTGACGTTAAAAAAAATCGAATTTGATATCATTGGAAAAATGATAAAAAGTTATGAATTTCTGTATTTTTAGTTTTTTTTTTTAATAAAAAATAAGTTCTAAAAGTTGAAAAAAAGATTGGTTCCTTGGCTCACCCTATATGTCCCTGTGCTTTGGGATAATTTGCATGTTTAGTTCCTTACTTTTTTTTCTAATTCGGACAGTCCTTATTATCAATTTTTATTGCGCGTTAGGTCCCAGTCAAACTTAAAAAGGTTATATTGCCCCTGTCTATATTTTTTTTAATTAACTTAATGTTTATTGGTTATTTATCTATTAAAAAAATTGTTTAAAAAATCAGGTATTTCCACCCCACACACAGCCATACCCTTTTATCCCTTCCTCAGTTGATTGGTGCCTTGGTCTCTTCCACGCCTCTGATTGTCGGAAATTGCTGGCAGAAAATGCCGTCGTCGCCAAAAATCTCCCATATTCTTCCTCTCTTTGTCGTTGGCAACAGATCGCTATTTCACTCAACATTAATCTCCATATAAATTCATATCAAATTCAACAAAAAAAAAAGGAATGAAATTGGTAACAGAGAATATGGTTCAAGAAGCCGACGAGTGCTCTTGATACATAGAAAATAGTTACAGAAAGAGACCTAGAGATTATTGCAGCAAAGTCGTCGGCAACGGAGCATTCCGGAGACTCTATGGCCTTGTGATTTAGGGTCCAGGTTTTAGATAAGAGAGAGCTACAAATCTTGTCACCAGAAAAAACAAATCCCGAATCAAGAAATTACAATAATCATCGTTCTTATGTTCATTGCAATTCCTGAAACCTATTTTCTTCTATTCAAACCCGATTGAAAATGAACCAGAAAGATCATAGTCAGGCATCGATCCACGAAAAGCGACATTGATCGATCTCTAAATACATCTCAAACAAGAGATGCGGAATAGATATGCGGTGGTGGCTGGTTGTCGATGGAGGATTTCGACAAGAGAAGACGAGGGTGGAATGGACGGGATTTTCTCTGACGATCTGTGAGGCAAGATTGTAGCAAATTCGTTGGTAGTGGAGCAAGCTTGTAGCTTTGTGGTCTTATGATTTAGGGTTCATGCGATGAGAGAAATTGACTAAAGAATGCATATGGGGTTTAATATGGTCTCTGTAGTTGATTCACCTATGTTTGTTTTTTTTTCAACGATTTGCATCCATGTGTGATTTTTGCACTAATGTTTTTGGTTTTTGGCTTTTGATTTGTGTTTGAATTGTAGTTTCGACTTGGATTTGAGTTTTACATGGGTGTTTGGTTATGGATTTGAATTGCATGTTGGATTTTGTTTTTGGATTTGAATTTCAAGTTTAATTTTCGTTTTGAATATGAGTTTCAGATTGGATTTGGGTTTTGGATTAGAGTTAGAGGTTCAATTTTGGATGTGTCTCAGATTTATTGTTGAAGTTTAGGTAACTTTGTGTTAAGTTTGGGATGATTTCTGTGGTACTCGATTTATGGCCGGAGATGGTGACCGAAAATGTGGCCAGAAATGGTGAATGGAAGGGGTGCTGGGAAGTGGAAGAAGATTAAGTGGGGTAGAGCACTAGGTACTTTATATTTATAAATTATTTATTTAACAATAATTAAAATAATAAAAAAAGAATTAATAAAATGAAAATATATCATTAAGGGCAAAGTAGTCATTTTATGAGTAGCAGGGACCAAAGACGCAACAAAAATATATCACAAGGACTATCTGAGTTAAAAAAACAAGTTAAGGACCAAACATGAAAATTACCCCAAACCACAAGGACCATCCGTGTAGTTTACTCTTGATTCTAAAGCTTGTGATTTTATCCTATTTTGTATTTTTTGTCTGTTAATTGAGGGTCACATTGTTGCAGTCTTTTTTTATTTTCCTTTTCATCTAATAAATTATTACCTCTTATTTATTCTTATTTTTTAATTTATAAAGAGGTTTGTACTGTATCATATAACTAAAAAAGGAAAAAAAAAACTTTATAAATGGTCCCTGTGGTATCCCGAAATGTGAAGTTTAGTCCCTATGTTTAAAAAACATCACAGATGGTACCTGTGGTTTCAACATTTTTGATGTTTGGTCCTTATTGTTCACTCCGTTATCTTTTTGTTCGTTAACTAAAGGACATGTATGTTATTTCACTACCACATGGACCATTTATGAAGTTTTGCCTTATTTTAAAAAAAATGAAATTTAATATGCAAGGGCTCTCCCTACTCTCTCTCTCCCCCTATCTCTCTCTCTACCATATTCTTCATCCTCACCTTCACCATAATGCTTTAATGGCTTCTTCTCCCCCAAAACTCACTTTGATTATTGAAATTTGAAGACGTAGAAAGAGAAAACCTTATTACCATTAGGAATTTGAAGACGGTGATTTGGAGATGCATCAAATAAATTTCGACACTAATCTCTGGTTGTTGCCATGTTACACCCACTGTTACATCAAAACCCAATATTGAGATGCATCAAACATTTTAAAGGTGCATCAAAACCCACCGTTACACCACCTGTGAAATATCTCTGTTTTCCGACAAGGCTTTCAGGCTGTGAAACGACATGTGGGTGTTGCCCTTTATAGAATCGATTATTCTTGAATGTTTATGATGGCATCGAGAGGGAGAAGAATAAAACGACTTTCAGATTTATAGCCAAGGATTTGATGCCTAATTATAGGTTCACATTGCTACAGTGAGATCTGGAGATCTACGAGACACCACGAGGGAAATTCGAATCTTCTCTGTGTAAGTTTTTTAGCGATACATTGATTCAAACAAGTGTCCGATCTCCAATGGTGGTGACTAGAAGCTCCGATAGTGATGACGAGAATGTTCCGACGATGCTGTGGGAAGCGACCCTAGTAGCGAGGCTGCTGTCGAGAAGAGGTTTATGGCGACCTTAGAATGACTGATTGTTTTCCAACGACTTGAGAACGATTGATTGTTTCCGGCAAACCACCAATACTGGCAATGTTGATGATGTTTTAGATAGTGGCCGATCTAGATTAATAAGAATCCAATTTCTTTGGTCATTGCCTGCAACAAAACAAAAGAAAGCAAGTGATATTTTATGTTGTTGGTAAATTGCAAGAATGGTTACCTAGGGTACTGTCATAACTAGCATTTTAGGGCTACGAAATTATGTCCATGTGCAAATAACTCCTGGTGTAATCTTGTAACCCTAATTTTTACGTAAGCTAAATCTCAACGATGTACAAGTTTGTTCATTCAAAAAAATGTCGATTCTAGTCGAAACTTCCTGGTACAAGCTCTAAACCTAATCCAATAAACTATATTCACACAACTTTGGGTTTTAACCCTGACTTCTCGGTTTAAACCTCTATATGGACTGAGACCCTCTTATTGGGCCCTAATGGGCCGGAAACCTCTCAACTTGATTCTTTTGGGCCAAGAACTCATATTTGGGCCATAGTTGGGCCGAAAACTCTTCAACAACATAACATTGGGCCATAAACCTCCTAATGGGTCTTATTGGGCCATGAGGAATTATTTTAAGACTTGATTGGGCTAATACCCTTCATGGATCATCTATTGGGCCAAGAGCCATTTATTTTTGGGCCTTAAAACCGAAAACACCCATTGGGCTTATGGTTGTCGGTTATACTTCAAAATCGAGCCCAACATTTTTATCTTCTCTCTCTCCAAAGTCCGATTAGCCCGTAAGTAAAAAAAAAAGAAATTTGATTTGGTTTAAAATTGGTGACACCTCACCATTAACCTACATATAACCATGCATAATACACAACATGTATCCATGCAATGTGTATTAGCCATCAAGTAATAACTCACTAATCTCTCTCCCTTCTCCTCTCTAAATTCGGTCGAAACCCTCACCACCACCTCTTTCATTTCTCATTTCAAACTTCACCCACATCTTCATTCCCTCTCTAACTCAAGGAAAATTCTCTCATTTTCCTCCTTCAATTTTCGTGATTTGTGTGTACATTCAAGAAGTGCTTCTCAAAACTTCATGAACTTGGTAAGCTATTATCACTCTCAAGATGTTTTGTTTCCATTTTTACACTAAGATCATTCCTTTACAACACCATTTTCATGTTGTGCTTCCTAGGATCACCTTAGTTTCGAAAATCTCTTCAAGAATAGCAAGCTAGACCGAAAACTCACTTCACTATCCTCTTCAAAAACCGATCAAGCCCAAGGTGAGCTTCATACCCCTTGTTTTCGTGTTTTTCCATCTTTAGAGGGGAATACAAGTTTGGTTTTGTGTATAATCTTTGTATTTATGCATGCATGTGTATATTTTCATGATATGTTGTGTGATATGTTATGAAACCATGAAAAACACCCATAAACTCGAAATCTCTTCCAAGATTTGAAGCTTTTAGCAAGCAGGTTACTTTATGTAATTTCCTATGTTGTTTGGAAAGATTAAACATGTTAAAAGTTACTATGAACTAAAGAAAGTATACAAAGGGGCCATATTTGACAATAAAGATAAAAATGGACTCTTATTGACCTTCTCGATTTTAAATGGGCCAAGAGTGTCATTTTTCATAAAAATGGGCTTTATGTGTCATTCACGACATTATTGGGCCAAAAGTGTCATTTTTCGTAAAATGGGCTTTTATTGACATTCTCGGTATTATCGGGCCAAAAATGTCATTTTTGATAAAAATGGGCTTTTAATGTCATTCACGATATTTATAGGCCAAAAGTGACATTTTTCATAAAAATGGGCTTTTATTGACCTTCTCGGTATTATTGGGCCAAAAATGTCATTTTTGAAAAAAAATGGGCTTTTATTTGTCATTCACGGTATTTATGGGCCAAAATGTCATTTTTGATAAAAATGGGCTTTTATTTGACATTCACGGTATTTATGGGCCAAAAGTGTCATTTTTCATAAAAATGGGCTTTTAATGACATTCACGATATTATTGGGCCTAAAGTGTCATTTTTGATAAAAATGGGCTTTTAATGTCATTCACGGTTTTATTGGGCCTAACGTGCCATTTTTAATTAAAGTGGGCCGAAAGTGAACAAATAAACATATACGGGCCATTCTTGAATACTTAAGTCAAAATGGGCTTTGTATGACCCTTCTATCCTAATTTGGCCTTATATGCCACCTTTTATGTTAATTGGGCCTTAGCACCAATTTTATGTAAATTGGGCCTCTCGTGAACTTATGGTTATCAATCGACTATTTTGGTAACAACGATGAAACAACGAACTAGTCCGACACTCCCGATAAAAATGATTACATTTTTATTATTTATGAGTTATATTCAAAAGTATACACTTGTAACATTATTTTAACGCTAAAATAATGAAACACACGATTCGCATAGAAATTTCGTTAAGGCTCTTGTGAGACGCACATTCACCGTACCTACCTTAGTGTACACCGTAAGCCATGTAGTTACAACCAGAGTCTCCTGGAGGGAGAACGAGAATTTGTGTATAGATCTATACGGGGTTGACACCTCACACCTGAGTTGTTCGCTACAGCTAGATAGGCCAGTCTAGGGTGACAAATGTCTTCTACGAAACCGACGCCTGAAGAACGTCAAGACAGACACTCCGTCATATTAGTATGGTTATAACGACTCACATAGAGAATAACAAAACTATTATAAGTTTTACGCTGAATATTCATATCACTCAGTTTTTGCAAAGTATAAACATTGTGTTGATTTTTTTTGTACTGTCCACCTCACTCCGGTCTTTGGGTTTAAGACCACAATTTCTCATGACACAGACAATACATGATTTTCTGGGAATCACTCTCGATACATATTTCAAACAAGATAAAACAAGGATACATATGCTATAATACGAGATTTGAAACAAAACTCACAAACTATTTTTACAAGAAAATATCGGATTTTCTGGAGTTTGCAACTAATACAAAGTTTTCTTACAAATATGCTTATGAACTCACCAACATTTTATATGTTGACGCTTTCAAAATAACTTGTATTCTCAGGAACACATTAAGTAGATTGACAGCTTTAGACTTTTGGATGTTGTTGTATTTTGTTTTCATCATACACTTGATATTTTGGGATGTAATTTTATCAACAAACACAATGATGTAAACTATGTATGTTGTTATATTTTATGCATGGTGATGATGATGTATATGTTTCATTTATACACACTTGTTATGATATTACAAGATGAAGTCATTTGCCCCCGGACGTTTCCGCCGTTTCGGTTCGGGGGTGTGACATGTACTAAAGAAGAAATGGGTGCTTTGTGTGTGTGAGGAGAATTTATGAAAAGGGGTACACGAGAGAGAGAGAGAGAGAGAGAGAGAGAGAGAGAGAGAGAGAGAGAGAGAGAGAGAGAGAGAGAGAGAGAGAGAGAGAGAGAGAGAGAGAGAGAGAGAGAGAGAGAGAGAGCCCTTATATATATATATATATATATATATATATATATATATATATATATATTTAAATAATGCAAAACTTCATAAATGATCATTGTGGTAGTGAAATGACGAAGATACATTTCAGTTAACGGATAAAAGATAACAGAATGAGCACTAAGGACCAAACATCAAAAATTTTGAAACCATAAAGACCATCTCTGAGTTTATTTTAATTTAAAAACTAAACTTTAGATTTCAAGATACATATGGACAAGTTTTCTCTAATTAAAAAAAAAAAAAAGTGCTTAATGCAGTGCTTTTGTCAGTGCGATTGCACACAAAATAAGGTAAAAAGTGAAAGGATGATTTTCATATGTGGCACTCCATGAATACTGCACCTACAAATATCTCCGGTTGCATCGTTTAGGTTTTCATTATATTTAGTCTTATCAAGTTTATTTGATGTTGTTTATGGGTTTAGTTTTTATATTGTAATTTTTGTACAATTACCTATACCAAAGTGATATCATCCAAAATACCCGAACCTAAGTCTCTCATTATTAAAGAAATATTCAAGTTTGTTACGAACTCGACCATTTCTTATAAGAGTTTAAATAAAAAATTATAATAAAAGATATATGTTTCGTTTGCCATATGGAAAAAAAAAAGATAAAGATAAAAACAAAAAAAAAGGAAAAAAAAGTCGGCAACGTTAATCAAACTTTTTGTTGTGTAATAATGTGATTGGTGCTCACCAACTCTTATCCTAAAAATTTGGTGATCTTTAATCCAACTTCATTTACCAATTCCTCCTTGATAGTTGTGGGCCTTAATTTATTCCTTCTATACTTCTATTATCATGTATTTTATTTATCACATTGCTACTTTTTTTCACATCATATATCTTTGTCATGATGTCACTAATATATATATATATATATATATATATATATATATATATATATATATATATATATATATATATATATATATATATATAATAATAATAATAATAACAATAATAATAAAACATATTAGTCATATCTTGAATTGTAAAAGGTATAAGTTATAAAGTTTTTTGTACAAATCAATTATGCATAAATATCATTAATACTTGCCAAAAGTTTGAAAACTCTAATTATAGAAGGTTATTAAGAAATTTAATTTGGAACAAAATGATAATTTTAAAATAGTAAATTCATGTATATAAATTAATTTAAATTTTTTAAACTAGACACCGATATTACTTAATTTATATTAGATGTATAAACACGCAATATAAATATAAGGTCTAAACACAAATATTTAATTTAAAAGTGGTAATTTTTTTACATAATAACTAAAAATAAAATCTAATAATTATTTATTTGTAAGAAAACTATTCGCCAAAAAAGTTATTTATCGTCGCCGCTTTGCACGACACACACACACGCACGCACGCACACACACACACATATATATATATATATATATATATATATATATATATATATATATATATATATATATATACATATATATGATCAAATGAGAACACCCAAAAGGTTGAGAACGCGAGAACAGATCTGAACCATTTAAAAAACTAAATCTAAGGTTATTATCGAATGGGCCATTTATGTAAAATTTTAAAAGTTACAGGTATTAAAGTGTAACTTCAAATGGTGATAAGGGTATTATAGTAATTGGACATTTACCACCGTTATTTAATTACTATAATTCCTCAATCACTCACCTATTTCCTTCTATTTCCCGTCTCTCTCTTCATCTCTCTCTGTAAACCTAGCTACGCCTCCACCCTACATCATCGATCCACCACAAAAGGGAAAAGAATGGTAGGACAGATTAGAATCGATGAAGCCAAAAAAGGGGAAAGGGAAACAGGATCTCTGAATTGCTTTTGATCGAAAGGGAAGGATTCACGAACGGAGCAGGGATCAGGAGGCATAGTCGATTGGGGAATGTTCGATCCTCGTCTGATCGAGTGACAATGAACGGAAACAGGTCAGAAATCATTTGGGCTGCTCTCATTTTTTTTGTTTGATTTTAACAAAAATCGAAGAAGAATGAGAGAAGAACAACAAATTTCTTTTTCACTTTTCTGTTTTGGAACAGGATCTCCGAATTGTTGTTGATCAGAAGAGAAGGATTCACGAACGAAGCAGGGATCGGGAGGCATAATCGATTGGGGAATGTTCGATCCTCGTCTGATCGAGTGACAATGAACGGAAACAGGTCAGAAATCATTTGGGCTGCTCTCCATTTTTTTTTTGATTTTAACAAAAATCGAAGAAGAAGAAGAAGAAGAAGAAGAAGAAGAAGAAAAGAACAACAAATTTCTTTTTCTCTTTTTTGTTTGGATTGAAATTTATGGTTGAGTCTCATTAATCGTTAATGATTACTAGAGATCCAGAGATCAAGAGGTAAGCGTTGAGTTATAATCATTAATGATTATAAGACTTGATGTAGGTTGTGCACAAAAGTTTTAGTTATTAGATTCAAAGTAAAACTGTAATGAGATTCAAAGTAAAAGGTTGTGCACAAAAGTTGTTTGATGAAATGCGTGAGAGAGGTATTCTTTTATGAATTTTAGTTATTATTTTGTGGATTTTTGCAATACTAATATGATATCTTCATTTTACACTTAGATTCATCGTATTGAATATATCTAATATGAGAATTCATAATTACACTATTTTTTTTGGGTAAAAAAAAGCCATATGAATATGTTTTATGTGTAGTTATTTTTTTTGGTTTCTCTTGATTATCAGCACCTTCAACCAAATTCATCACACAGTTGACCTTCCCCTTGAAAGATAGCCCAGATCTGGAATCATATTCATAGGAAAAGGTTGTGCACAGAAGTTGATTGAACTCAATGATATATGGGTTTTTGTGGAGGTCATTTGGAGTTGTTTGAGAAGATGAAAGGTGAAGAATTTAATCTAGAGGAGAATGAAAAATTGTATTATGTTCTATATTTTTTTAGATGTAAGTTATATTATATTTTGATGAATTCATTTATGATAGAATGTGTATTTATTTATGAATAGCAGTATATTCATTTGTGAATAGCAGTGTATTCATGTGTGAATGAATGTATTTATTTATGATTAGAGGTATTCATTTATTCATTTGTAAATAGTAGGGTATTCATTTGTTAATAACAATGTATTCATTTGTGAACAACAGTGTAATCATGTGTGAATTAGTGTATTTAAATATGATTAGAGGTATTCTTTTATGAAGAAATGATAACTTTTACACTCATTTTATTTTCAGTTGATTAAAAAAAAGAATTGGATTACTTGTAAATTGATGTGTATTCATTTGTGATTGGAGTAGTATCAAGTTTTTTGAAAAAAAAAATCGTTTATGAATACAGTATTGATTTGGGGTTGGATTTATATTCATTTTTTTTGAAGGAAAAAACCTGAAATAAGAGAAAAAAAAATTATTTTTTTAAGAAAAAAAAATTAATTTTTTTTTCAGTTTAAAATTTTTTTCGTAAAATGTTTTTTATATTCCATTAATAAGAAAAATAAAAAATCGAATATTTATTTCTTTTTCGGTAACTGATCCTAAATTTAAGGGAATTTGATTGAATTTTTTTTATTTTAATTTAATTAAAATATACAATTATTAACATGCCTTTATATATTGATTGGTCCATAATTGTTCTCGCGTTCTCAACATTTTAGGTGTTCTCATTTGATCATTTCCATATATATATATATATATATATATATATATATATATATATATGGTTCGGTTACGGTGAGAACAATTTTTTAGTGAGTACTCGTGAGGACATCTTAAAAAATTGGAAAAATAAAATAAAATACAAATCATAAAAGGAGCATAGTACTACATCGGAGAGAAAAAAAATTGGAAATTTTATTTTTGGATCTTTAAAACTGAATCATGGATCATCAAAAAAATTTTAAGGTGTCCTCACCGAAAAAAGAGTCATCACCCGATCATATATATATATATATATATATATATATATATATATATATATATATATATATATATATATATATATATATATATATATAAGCGTTCAATCGAGAACATTTCTTATTGCGAAAACATTTGAGAACAATTTTGGATCACACAATTTTTAAATAAAAATCATCAAATAATATTAATATAAATTAAAAAATAAGTAAAAAAATTAAAAAACCCACTAACCAACACCACTCACCACCCAAACAACACCACCCACCTCCACCACTACCACCCGTCACCGCCACCCACCTCCAACACCCATCACCACCACCCTCACCTACCACCTACAAAAACCACCACCCACCACCATCATCACCACCCGCCACCACCAACCACGACCACCACCCATCACCACCGACCACCACCACCCATCGTCACCACCCGTCACCACCACTCCCGCCCAACACCCATCATTATCACCACCACCCGCCACCACCAGCCCACCACCCACCATCACCACCCACCTCCACCACCCACCTCCACCACCCATCACCACCACCCACCATTATGACCACCACCCGCCATTATGACCACCACCTGCCACTACCACCAACCACAACCCATCACCACCACCTATTACCACCACCCATGCAACATCCCAAAAATTCAAGCCAATTTAAAACTTTTTGATTCATTTGAAACCATTCAATTATTACAATTTTTTTTGAAAATAGTTTATAGATTAGAGTTCCTAAAAATCATAATCGTAAATTGAGGAAGTGTACGGTCACGCCTTCGCCTACCCGCGGCCATCCGCTGAACCTGAAACAATAAACTGAAACTGTAAGCCCGAAAGATTAGTGAGTTACCCCCAAAATACCAACCTCATATAACCATAATCATATCATATCAACAAATACAGAACATCCATGCATCTCGAGTATACAGTGTGACTGGTCTGCCCGCACCGGGCCTTCAGTCCACCCGGTCCACTCTTTGAGTCTACAGTATGACTGGACCGCCCCCACCGGGCCTACAGTCTATCTGGATCTATCCCGAGCCTTCGGTATGACTGGACCGCCACACGGGCCTACAGTTGATCCGGACCGCTCGTAGGGTATGTTGGCCTTCAGCACAAAGCAGGACCGCCTCAACCCAAACATCAAGCAAATAACCATGTGCACATATAACAGGTAATCACATAACAGTCCATAGACAGACAACCGATCTAGCAGATCATATAGTATAACAACATCCTAACCAGGATACCGACCTAACCGATCACTAACATAGCATCATCCTATATACCAGGATACCGACCCTAACCAGGTCACTGACATAGCATCATCCTATATACCAGGATACCGACCTAACCACCAGGTCACTAAATATAATACCGTCCTAATTACTAGGATGCCGATCTAACATATCAATAAACATATCAACAATCCTATAACCAGGATATCGACCCAACCGGGTCACTAAAACATAACATATCACCATCCTAACTACCAGGATGTAAATCAGCAAGCATATCATGCAATAATCCAAATACAAACCATAAAGGGCCGGCCTTGGTGCCTTAGACCCTGTTGATATAGTGAGGGGAACTCACCTTGCAATGTCGAACTGAAGAGGTACGATCAAATCCCCCGATCATAACCACGAACTCCACCACCTAACACTTTGATGAACCATATCTGTAAGTGCCCAAATTACTAGAATACCCTTGGAAGTCAAACTGGCCAACTCTTGGTCAATGTCAAAGTCCTGGTCAAAGTCAGCCTTCCTGATTAACCCTATTCGCCGAGTCAGCCCCTTGACTCGCCGAGTTCCCAAACTCAGAAAATCCTCATATCACGACTCAACTCGCCGAGTCACTCCATGACATCGTCGATTTCATCAATCCCCAAGTCCTAGCCTGTCCAACTCACTGAGTCACCACTCAACTCACTGATCCTTATCATAACCAGATGGGTTAGGGTTTGCGACCCGACTCGTCGAGTCCAAGAACAGACTCGCCGAGTTCACTTAAGTCATCCTCATTCAGACGATTTCAGTCCATCCCACTACTTCCAACTCATAGATCTGGACTCATAGGGCTAGTCTTACACTTAAAGTTTCCAACTTTACGTGCATGCAAGGTGATTTTGGCTCAATACAAGCTAGAAAGAAGGTTCAAGACAAGAATGTTCACAAACAAGCTAAAGGGCTGATACTTTATGCCTCCATGGACCAAGATAAGTCTAGATCTGAAGTTGCAACCCCAGATCTAGTCCCAAAACCAGAAATGGATTCCAAACATGCTAAATAGCCCCAAATCATCATCCAAGAATAGATCTAGAAGGGAAGAGCTTAAGGCAACGACTTGTTACCTCCAAAATGTGCCCAAGATGAAGTAGATTCTGGATCTACACGAATTCCTTGATGCTAGCCTCTTAATCTACAAGTTTCCTTCACTAGAATCACCTTCCAAAGCTCAAAAACTCTCACCAATGGCTCACACACGATTTTAGGGTTTACTGACTCTCAAGGGATGATAAAGAGGCTGAGGTGAGAATATAAGATCCTTTAAATAGGGTGCAAACCCTAAAATTTAGGGTTTTCTCTTCCCAGCATTGACTCGTCGAGTCCTGCCGCCGACTCGGCGAGTTGGGTCTCTTAACACGTGCCCAACACCCGCTCCGACTCGACGAGTTAAGACACATACTCGTCGAGTCTACTCCTTTATTTCCACATAGCACCACGAACTTATATTCCTGAACTTGGGATGTTACAACTCTCCCCCACTTAAATTAGGCTTCGTCCTCGAAGCCTGCTGCAGCACACGATTCTAGATAACACTCCTTCATTGCAGCCTACGGTCTCCCAAACCAGCCCAAATCTCTTCAGGAACTACTACCGTGTCCTTCTAAGGACAACTCCTTCCTGAGCAGGATCCCTACCTATTGCTCCAAGCCTTCCACCGGCCTCTTCTCCTCGACATCCACATACATCAATCTAAGTATCACCCGATGATACTTCCACCTTCCTGTCATGCACGCACTTTCGTGACCGGCGAAAGTTGGTTAATACTATAACTTACGGGGCTCTCTCTCACAACATTAATCTATCCTCCCCTTTCCAAAACTAGCGATAACCCGGGTAACTTGCAATATTGGAAACTCATCCAGTTCCCTTCCTGAATCTACTCCCTGTCCGCGCTGACAGGATGATGCATCCTTCAGCTTTCGAGCAACTCTCATGAACAACCAGCTATATCACATAAACACTCATACCTGGCCCAATCAGCCTCGGGCTGGAATACCAGGTATGCCTATGACGGGTCCAGTCATCCCTAGGATGGTATACCCTCGTATCCTCATGCATGTTTGGCCCAATCAACCCTCGGGTTGGAATACCAAACACACCAGGTCCAATCAATCATAGGGTCCGGTCATCCTTATGATGGAATACCCTCGATTGGAATACCACTACATACATATCCCATGTCTACAACCATACTTGGAATCCAAGGATCTATCCTTGCATCCCCTTCAAACTCCTCTGATTCGACACAACCGAGTACAACTTACCCAAATCTCAACAATACATCCAATCCGAACGCGCTCTACAACAGACATAACCAACACAATCTCTATGCCCGCAGCCTATGACTGAAATACCCTTACGTGGTCCTCATCATAGGTCTGGATTACCTCTGAGCCTACAGCATGAGTCTGGTATGCCATCCCCGACCCTCAGCTCATGACTGGAATTCTCCCGATGACCGATTGACACTATTGTCGTCACTTCAGTTACCCAACACTCTGACCCTGCAGATATCCACTTTCCTCCGCCACCCGAAGGGCCTAATCGACGCTCCTCTCATCAACGAACAACATAAAGATACAAAAACTACTACCACACATGAAACCCAAGACACATCACAATAAATAAAACCATCATCAACATACCTACCACTACCGGCCAACCAATACGACACTCATATATAACCCATATCACCCCCTTCGGGTTAGAATACCAACATGTCTAATCAATTCAACTATGGAGTTGAAATTCTCAGGGTTTGTTGGCCTACCGCCTCAACCCTGCCGCTCCCTTCGAGCCTCCGTGTCTACGACTTACAGTCGGCCCGCACCGGCTATCTTGGCCTACTGCATAGAGCAGGACCGCCTCAACCCTACCCAAATGCCATAGACGATCATGAGGACGATCTAACCCGGTTCCCAGAACCTGAATTGACAGGATATTCTAATCCCAAACCTTCCCAAAACTGACTAATACTCATTCGGATCCACTCTCAGTCCCTAACTGGAGTATTACCCGATCCAAGAAGATGAAACCTCGGAGGCACTCCGAACTGATGGGATCACCAAGATCCTTTGCACTCCATTTGATCTCTAACAACAACTTCCGATCAAACCAAAATACACTGGAGTCTTCAGCCTACTCCAGCAGCATGTTCAACACTTGGAACAGACCTATTGATTGATATAGCATAGCAGCCTACTCAATACCCGAACATAGATCTACAAACATATACAGAGTCTTTAGCCTGACTGGACCGCCCTACCAGGCCTTCAGTTTATCTGGACCACTCTCAGAACCTTTAGCATGTCTGGACCGCCTCTCTGGGCCTTCAGCCTATCTGGACCGTTCTCCGAGCCTTCGGTCTGACTGGTACGCCCCACTGGCCTTCAGTCTATCCGGACTGCTCTAAACTGTTGAGCATCTCCCTGGACCACCCCTCTTGATGCTCTCTCCCATGCATCCTGTTCTCACCCACTTGGGGCTTTGAACTCCTGATCTACTCTGTGGACTATATCCCCAACCTAACCCTAGGCCTCAGGTCGATTGTCCACCCTCTTAGAAATCTATGGTCTGTTCCCTGACCCGCGTGTGTACTACATACGCTAAATAACCCGCACTCCCGTGCTGAATGTATTGCCGAGCCCTGGCAGCTAGCAAAACCCTCAATCTATCAATCCAAAAACCCTCGGAGTCGAGCACACCCTCGACCGAATACACGAAGTGAACTCAAACCATGATCATAACTCCAACCCGATTCCCCGAATTCTGTTATAAACCACCGAGAAGATGTGATACACATGCTGGGGAGTTTTACCAAACTCCCAACTCACACAATCCTCCAACCAAACAACCACTTGGTTTGTCTTCCTTCCTGCCAACGATGCGAGACTTATCCCATTTTCAACACCGCTCCTGCTTCTGTATCCTGGGACGATTCTCCCCCACTTAGATTCGACTAAGTCTTCACAACACATGGACATTGGGGAATTCCCAACCCTTCTTACTTTCCCACAATCGATTCGATGACAACCAACTCTTTCCCAATTGATCACACACTTCTAATAACCAGATGAACACTTTCTGTATCCCAGTGAAACCGACAGTCACTAATGCTTGAATGGCCCTACCCTCATGTCCTGGAGACCAAAAGGTAAATGTTGCAAATAATACCTCAGCAACGAACCACTTCCTTTGGCGCTTTCATTTGTAAATCACTAACGGTTGCTGAAACCACTGAATCCTGACGATCATGGATAACCATTCTGTGGGACCCTATCCGCAGACTTCACACCTAATACCCCTTTTCCTAAAGGTGCTCCAAACAAGTTTCCCGCTCTCGGGCTCGAGAATCATTCTATTCAGGGTTCGCACCCTAACTCACTTACCCGCTCAAACGTCCACAGCTGAACTGCAACAGCTGAAGCAACCTCTGCCCTAACCTGGGCTACGAACTACTTCCCAAGACATAGTCCACAATTCCAAAAGTGCAATAGATCGCACAATAAACCCTTACCATCCGATACATGAGATCTAAGGCAAACCGGACATCACAAAATACTTATGCCACATCCACCCACCTGTGCTCAACGACGCTGAAATAATATCGCCAATACCTTCAACCAACTGACCCCAAGCAAGAATACAACCTGATCCTGGGGTCACAAGCCTGCTCACTCCTTCGAGCTCGGAAAACTGAAAGGGCACAATCCTTGCCCTATAAAACGACAGTCCAATCCATCAATTAACCATTCCACTTCCAACTGCAAAACCCCAGCTGAACATAATCATCACTCCCTTCCAGAGTTCCCGCGACTCACATTCCGGCCTCGAGCAAACCCCCGACCCTCAAATCTAGAAACCCACGTGCTAACCTCTCCCGCTCTACCCGCGAAAATATAACGAGTATAGATCATCTTCCCGATCCCAAATAACTGCAGCCCTCTGCTCATCAGAATATGTCCCAGAACTAGGAAGCTCGACCAGCTCCTCCGTTTGCCGTCGTTACAACTGTTAAAGCTGCTGCGGCAACCGCCTCGACAATGGCTGCATAGCGCTCGTCGAAATACTCAACCATGACGGTCTTAAAAGACCCAATCATCTCCAGAATCTGTCCTCGAACGATCTCGATCACCTACTCCCGGATGATCCCCTCCTGACACGATCCTCTGACAATACTGGCCTATCCTGGCCGCCAGCTCTCGATCCTGATCCGGATCCGGTCTCAAAACGTCTCGAATAATCCATACCATAATCATGGGAACCGACTCCAACCCAACCCTGGGGGTTGTGACTTCCTTGATACGCGTATAGGTCCTGTGCTTTCAGTAGTACGGGCCCATACTACCTTCCACACCTACCCATATTTGTCTCAAGTATCACCACAACACCCTACAATATACATATACATAGCGAGCGATAAATCCTCACTCTAGACGAATGCTAAATATCTCATCACTGGCCTCCCGGCCTCTCACTACCCACCCATCCATGAAACTTCCATCAACCCCTGCAGCACTAGTGTATGCTAGCCATACATAACGCTGGACCCTATAGACTTTCGAATATCCAATCCAACCCTAAGCCCTAATCAATAAGAACAGAACATAAGGCCAGATCAAACATTCTCAGGCTATAAGATATTAATTATATACAACTGTGATGCATACACAAGTAACTACAGTAATGATGTCAATCTCATATAAGGAAAACCCTAGGCTAACAGACATCATGAAATCAGGTAATTCTATCCCGCAATTCCTGAAGATCCCTAGCCTAGTACTAACATGATGTTCTAATATATCACAATATCAAATAACAATATGGTATTTTGGGGTCTACTTACTGGCTCCGGCCGATCGTACACTCTGCATCCTCCTTTACTTATTTTGAAAACCATTTTAGAAATCATTTTGAAAACCTCTCCTTGATTTGAGACTGGATTCACACGAATGTTCCTCCAATTCACTCAAACCAAGGCTCTGATACCAACTTGCAACATCCCAAAAATTCAAGCCAATTTAAAACTTTTTGATTCATTTGAAACCATTCAATTATTACAATTTGTTTTCAAAATAGTTTACACATCAGAGTTCACAGAAATCATAATCGTAAATCGAGGAAGTGTACGGTCACGCCTTCGCCTACCCGCGGCCATCCGCTGAACCTGAAACAATAAACTGAAACTGTAAGCCAGAAAGCTTAGTGAGTTACTCCCAAAATACCAACCTCATATAACCATAATCATATCATATCAACAAATACAGAACAGCCATGCATCTCGAGTATACAGTTTGACTGGTCTACCCGCACCGGGCCTTCAATCCACCCGGTCTACTCTCTGAGTCTACAGTATGACTGGACCGCCCACACCGGGCCTATAGTCTATCTGGATCTATCCCGAGCCTTCGGTATGACTGGACCGCCATACGGGCCTACAGTCGATCTGGACCGCTCGTAGGGTATGTTGGCCTTCAGCACAAAGCAGGACCGCCTCAACCCAAACATCAAGCAAATAACCATGTGCACATATAACAGGTAATCACATAATAGTCCATAGACAGACAACCGATCTAGCAGATCATATAGTATAGCAACATCCTAACCAGGATACCGACCTAACCGGTCACTAACATAGCATCATCCTATATACCAGGATACCGACCCTAACCAGGTCACTGACATAGCATCATCCTATATACCAGGATACCGACCTAACCACCAGGTCACTAAATATAATACCGTCCTAATTACCAGGACGCCGATCTAACAGATCAATAAACATATCAACAATCCTATAACCAGGATATCGACCCAACCGGGTCACTAAAACATAACATATCACCATCCTAACTACCAGGATGTAAATCAACAAGCATATCATGCAATAATCCATATACAAACCATAAAGGGCTGGCCTTGGTGCCTTAGACCCTGTTGATATTGTGAGGGGAACTCACCTTGCAATGCCGAACTGAAGAGGTACGATCAAATCCCCCGATCATAGCCACAGACTCCACCACCTAACACTTTGATGAACCATATCTGTAAGTGCCCAAATTACTAGAATACCCTTGGAAGTCAAACTGGCCAACTCTTGGTCAAAGTCAAAGTCCTAGTCAAAGTCACCCTTCCTGATTGACCCTACTCGCCGAGTCAGCCCCTTGACTCGTCGAGTTCCCAAACTCAGAAAATCCTCATATCACGACTCAACTCGCCGAGTCACCCCATGACATCGTCGAGTTCATCAATCCTCGAGTCCTAGCCTGTCCAACTCACTGATTCACCACTCAACTCACTGATCCTTATCATAACTAGATGGGTTAGGGTTTGCGACCCGACTCGTCGATTCCAAGAACAGACTTGCCGAGTTCACTTAAGTCATCCTCATTCAGACGATTTCAGTCCATCCCACTGCTTCCAACTCATAGATCTGGACTCCTAGGGCTAGTCTTACACGTAAAGTTTCCAACTTTACGTGCATGCAAGGTGATTTTGGCTCAATACAAGCTAGAAAGAAGGTTCAAGACAAGAATGTTCACAAACAAGCTAAAGGGCTGATACTTTATGCCTCCATGGACCAAGATAAGTCTAGATCTGAAGTTGCAACCCCATATCTAGTCCCAAAATCCGAAATGGATTCCAAACATGCTAAATAGCCCCAAATCATCATCCAAGAATAGATCTAGAAGGGAAGAGCTCAAGGCAACGACTTGTTACCTCCAAAATGTGCCCAAGATGAAGTAGATTCTGGATCTACACGAATTCCTTGATGGTAGCCTCTTGATCTACAAGTTTCCTTCACTAGAATCACCTTCCAAAGCTCAAAAACTCTCACCAATGGCTCACACACGATTTTAGGGTTTACTGACTCTCAAGGGATGATAAAGAGGCTGAGGTGAGAACATAAGATCCTTTAAATAGGGTGCAAACCCTAAAATTTAGGGTTTTCTCTTCCCAGCACTGACTCGTCGAGTCCCGCCGCCGAGTCGGCGAGTAGGGTCTCTTAACACGTGCCCAACACCCGCTCCGACTCGACGAGTTAAGACACATACTCGTCGAGTCTACTCCTTTATTTCGACATAGCACCCCGAACTTATATTCCTGAACTTGGGATGTTACAACCCACCTCCATTACCCATCATACCACCCACCACTACCGCCACCTCCACCCACCCACCACCATTACACATCACCACCCACCACCACCCGCCTCCACCACCCATCACCACCACCCGCCACAACCACCTCTACTCACCACCCACCAAGACCACCACCACTTACGACCATCACCACCGACTACCGACCACCACCACCACTTACCACCACCCATCACCATCACCCTTCTCCACCACCCATCACCACCACCTGTCACCATCACCCCACCCATCACCCACCAATACCACCATACACTACCACCACCCACCCACCACCCGTCTCCACCACCAATCACCACCACTCGCCACCATCACCCACCATCCACTATAACCACCACCCTTACCACGACCCACCACCCTTCACCACCACCATAACCTACCACCTACCACCACCAAACATCACCATACGTCACACTACCCATCACCACCACCGCTATCACCAACCTATCAACACCACCACCATCGACGCACCCACCACCTACCACTACCTACAACCAATACAAGCCAACTATCACCTAGGACCACCATCACCACTCGTCACCACCACATACCACCATCCCTTACCTCAACCATCATCACCACCCCACCCACCACCTACCACCACTATCACCCCCCCACCAACCTCCACCCAGCACCACCACCAAATTGTGTGTATATAAATCATATGTGATTAGATACATATAATCACATGCGATTAAATACAAAAGAAAAATTATTAAATCGAAAGAGCAAAAATAAATCTTGCTCAAATAATGATATGTGATTGGATACATATAATCATATATGATTTATGTGGAGAGTATTCATTTTCCCGTTTTTATTTCAATAATCCGTCTCATGTATTTAATCACAAGTGATTATACGTATTTAATCACAAATTATTATACGTATTTAATCACATATGGTTTATATGAAAAAATATTTGTTTTCGTGTTCTTAATTTAATACTTGTTCTCATGTGTATAATCATATACGATTATATGTATCTAATCATATATGATTTATATAGACACGATTTGATTTTGTCCATATAAAGCATATGTGTTTAGATACATATAATCACATGTGATTAAATGTATCTAATCACATATGATTAAAGTTGCTAAAGAACAACTATTAAATCAATAACACGGAAATGAATCTTGTACACATAAATCATATGTGATTAGATATATATATATATATATATATATATATATATATATATATATATATATATATATATATATATATATATATATAATCACATGTGATTATATGTATCTAATCACATATGATTTAGTGTTTGGTCTTGTGTATTTAATCACATGTGATTATATGTAGTTAGTCCCACATGATTTGCGTGGAAAAGTTTTTTTTTCACTTTTTTGATTCTATAGTTGTTTTCGTGTATATAATCACATGTGATTATATGTTTCTAATCACATATGATTTATATGGACAAATTTCCTTTTTATCCATACAAATCATATGTGATTAAGTACACGAGAACGCGAAAATGAATCGTGTTCTTATAAATCATACGTGCTTAGATAGTAGATACATATAATCACATGTGAGTAAATGTATTTAATCACATATTATTTATGTGGGCAATATGTATTTTCATGTTTTCGATTAAATAGTTGATCTTGTGTATTAAACTTTGTATTTATTTTCATGTTTTCGATTAAATATTTGATCTCGTAATTACAACATTTCTTTATGAATAATATCCACCATAGAATAATTTATATTTCATGAAATTGCAAAATTGTTTATATTGTGCAATAAACATGCAAAATTGTTGATGAATTGTGAAATTATTTGTAAAAAAATGAAATGCAAAATTGTTGATGAATTGTGAAATTATTTGTAAAAAAATGAAGTTTTATGCAGCCTATTGTATATAAAAAGTATTTACATAATTTTTGTAATTGTATAATTGATCAATTTGTTAAGAATTACATCATATATGATTATCTTTTTGTGATTATTCCTTTTTCCTTCATAATATCATGTTAAATGCATTTGGAAGGTGTGAAATGACAAAAAGACTCACCATGTCAACAGGAAAGGCTGGTCTAGATTATTGGTGAGATTGAGGATAATATTGTCATTTGTGACAACATCAAGCTTAGGGCCAGGAAATTGACCATTGATTAAGATAATCTGCAAAACAAACGTCAAACACTAACTAGCAAAATTAAGAGTAAATTTCACTAAATTAAAACTAACAAAAAACAAACGTAAGAAACAGTTAGAGGCTTAAACAGTCAAGAACTTGTTGAGGGACACCAAGAGGAGAAGCAATTCCATAAGTAACAGTCCAAGAAAACAATACAAAGTTCACAAAAGTAAAGAACAAGAAAATATTGACCTTTGTAATTACACCAATTCTCCCTAGTTTTTGCTAGAAACTGTGATGTGACTGATGTCCATGTTTTTTACTAGAAGCTGTGATGTCCACGCTTTAAACCACAATTATATATAATTGTGTTGAACATGTGTAATCTTCCTCCAAACAGACCATTCATCAAGATAAGGCATCTAAAATAACGCACAAATAGTTAAGTTAGTTTAATAAATAATGAAATTGTAATAATATAAATGAAAATCTAAAAGGGGGCAAAAATAGGCCCTACAAGTTGTCAAAGATATACAATCTAGAATTATTGGATAACATTTTCATCAGATAACAAATATTATCATATCATATGCAAACCTGGAATGAAAAGAAAAATCATTTACGGTTTATTCACATAAGAGCCTTACCCGATCCTCAATAATACTGAAATAAAACTCAAGAGTTATTTTTTGTAATTGGTATTATCATATGATGAATATTGGGACACTTGTTGCTCGTTCTTTGATTGTATGTGTACAACATAATCTGGACTAGAATTGGGGTGTGGGGTTCCTACTTTAGCCATGGCAATGTACATATTAGACACAAAGTTCCACCAAAAAATAAGCATATATGCATGCTAGAAAACCAAATTAGTAAAAGCACAAACAAATATCAATTATTTAATATGTTTACTGTAAAGTCTTTGAATGCTTGACAACAGAGATCGAGAGGTTACTATTTTCATTATATTCTAGTTAGGTTCTTTCAGACAATATGACAAACACCTTGCGTGCATGAAATACTAGAGTGATAATCAAATCTCTAATAGACTCCAATCCAACCCGTTGAGATTAATATTTTCATTTATCATTGACACCAACAATTTGCATAAAGGAACAATTCATGATTGTAATTATAAATAGGAGAGTACTAAATAAATTGTAGGTAGACCCAAGTTAAATTATTTACCAAGACTAATAAACACAAAAAACAATTGTGAGGGTTGTTTCCTTTCTGCAAATTATTGACCAAGAAACTTTGCATAACTAGCTCGCGGTGATAAAAGCCAATTTGGTTGGATAAATAATACAATCATATGCAAAAGATAATTTATTATCTTATACGAGGAACAAATAATGCAGAAAATGATGTTATGTTATGGTTGAAATAGAGAATCTTTCCTGAGGAACTTAAGATTCACCTTCTCCGACCTAATTCATAATAGAAAATCTTTAGGTTATATATATCAAGAATTCAAGAACAAGTTCCATCGATCATTTGAGAGTCCGAACTTAACTAATCATGCAAATGTTACCTGAAAATTAATTCCAGTACGAAGGTGAAGGTAGGAAGGACATTGATGACTGTAGAGGCATATGTTGCAGATGTGATTGACATCCTCAACAAATACAAGCTTTATCGATCATCGTCCGGTATGAGTAATTAAATCTATATTTAGCAGTTGAAGTTCCAATTATTATGAATTAAACCCTAGCATCCATCAGTCGACCATCGTCATATCGAGATGGAAATGACAAATGGATTTAAGGCACATGGAGAAATACGGAAATATAAGTATATAGTGATAAGCTTAATTTCATGAATTTCATGATAAATCGAATCAATTTAGGTTGAAAAAGACAGGTGTATAGACTTGAAAGAACCCTACCTTGAAGCTCCCATCGATCGTGTATGTAGAGATCAACTTTGTTGTCAATTGGGGCTTGCGGAACAGATCGTTAATTATGAGCTCTACGCCGGTGGGTGAAATCAGAAACCGACTCGTTCGACGGAGGTCCGATGACCTCAATGGTGGTCCGATGAGAAACGATATGTCGTGATAGAGTGACGGGGTGGGGTGGGGGTGGGTGGGGTATGGTTACTTTTTATTTATCTTATTAGTAATTACAAATAAAAAAATGAATGGCTAAAAATTATTCTCAAATGTTCTCAACCTTAAAATTGTTCTCATTTGAACATATCTCTCTCTATCTCTCTTTCTCTCTCTCCCTCTCTCTCTCTCTCTCTATATATATATATATATATATATATATATATATATATATATATATATATATCTTATACTATATTATACAATATTATAAAACATATTAGTTATATCCTGAATTTTAAGAGGTATAAGTAACAAAGCTTTTTGTACCAATTAAATATGCAAAAATAATTCATTAATACTTGCCAAAAGTTTGAAGACTTGAATTAAGGAAAGTAATTAAGAAATTTATTTTGGAGCAAAATGAAAATTTTAAAATATTAAAATCATCTATATAAATTAATTTATATTTCTTAAACTAGACACCAATATTAATTAATTTAGATCAATAATATAAATAGACAATATAAATATAAGGTATAATTATAAATATTCTATTTAAAAGTGGCAATTTTTTTATTACATAATAACTAATAATAAAATCTAATAATTATTTTTCTTGTAAAAAACTATTCACAAAAAAAACTATTTATCGATGCCGCTTTGTGCGGCCACACATCTACTATATATATATATATATATATATATATATATATATTCTGTGTGTATATATGTATTTACATTTAGTTAGATGAAGTATATGGGTCGTTTGGTTATTTGGTTCTATCAGTCTATATGTGTAACCATATCATTATTTAATGGTAAAATAAGTAAACATTTTTTTTTCAATTATGTCTAAGTACATCTATTAAAAATGATGTTTTGTGTTTTGGAATATGATAACATTTGAAATTCTAAGAATCTTGATAACATTTTCAAATTAAAGTATTTGAGTGGTTCTTCCGAATCTTCAATTGGACAAAACTCAGAAATTTGAGAGAACAAGAACATAGAATGACAGGTTATGATTTTTCGTATGTACCAAGAAGATATGACCAAAAAATGGATTATGTATATCTTTGTCTTAAAAACTGTCAAATTGTTACAAAACAGTTTTAACAGTCATAAACTGTCACAAAACGGGTTTTTTTATATGTGTCTAGGCAAAGTCAAAAAATGCATCTGCCCCTCGCACCCCGCCAGGAAAGCTGCCCCCGGACCCCTGTTCGGTCAGGGGCTTCGCCCCTAAATGACAGTCTACTTTGAATGTTGAACGAACTTACACAAGTGTGCACTCCGCACCTCCCTTACTTGTATAATATTTGTCAAAATTATATTTGGTCAACAAATTAATCCATTACACTTAAATACACATTGGTAATACAAATCACTAACAAACCTCCCCCATTTAAGTGTAATCTTGATTAAATTAAAAACAAAACATAACAACAACAAAATGATGCATAAATTAAATGTCGTGAAGATTGAATTTCACATTAGTATATTATTCATTCCAAATATTTGAATAGCATGGTGTCACTAAGGATTGAACCCTTTCTGTTAATAGTGAATACATGAAGATAATACACACAACAATTTACATTATCATAAGTTCTAACTTGACACTATATTTTACTAGCTTGTGTCCTATCCTTCAGTAAGCATATCAAAGCCAAGTCCCAACTTCTTGAAGTAGCTAAACTTCATGCATATATAGGTAGTTCTTTTGTTCTTGCACATGCAAATGCAATTTTTCAAAGAACTATTAAGAAATAAAATTTCAACCTCCTTAACTTGCAGTATGGAACACATACCTTGGGATGATGATAATAATGTGTTCCAATCTTCAAATATCAAGCTTTCCACATTGAATTTAACATCTAATATTACATTAGATGGGAATTAGGTATCTCAATATGAAAGATGTTAGGTGGAATTTAAACTTATCCCTACAGCCGCCTTGTGCACAAGATCTCTTGCTAACCCTTTGGTTAGATGATTGGCTAAGTTCAACTGAGTTCTTACAAACTCCAGAGATGTCACACCAGTCATGATGAGCTCACGAATCATGGTATATCTAACACCTAACTGTCTAGACTTCCCATTGTACACTTGACTATAAGCCTTAGCAAAGGTTGCAACATTATGACATCTGATAGAAATGGTAGATATCAGTGTAACATCCCATTTTCACAAACAATTTTTTCACTTTTGTTTAGGGTAACAAATTATTTTCATAAAATCCAAGTTAAGAAACATCATTTGTTCCAAAATAAAATTGTTTGAAAATTAGAGTAATGTAATAAATGTGGAATCTCCAATACTGCTGATGAGTGTGTACAGTCATGCCTTCGTCTTTCCATGATCATCAATGGCACCTAAAAACATTTAATCCACAAATATAAGCCAATGCTTACCGAGTTCCCTAAAAATACCACACACGACAATACACATATAACGCATGCACAAATGAGCCTTCAGTCTGTCTGGCCCGCCTCGTAAGGCCTACAATATGCATGGACCGCCCTCCTAAGCCTACAGTCTGACTAGACCGCTTTGCAAGGCCTATAGTACACCTGGAACGCTCTGTCTCTAAGCATACAACTGATCTACACCTGGACTACAACATACTGTTGGCCCGCCCGAGTATCTTATACTACAACACAAAGCATGACCGCCTCTACCCACCACTTAATATGTCGATATATGTAACAAACAAGCAATCAAGTAAACATATAAATACATGCAACTATCTACACTAGTTTACATGTCTAACAACCCACTACTAAATACCCGACCTCATACAGTACGCTACGTCATTGCCGATCGATCTCTAAGGAATGCATAGCTATATGTAACCAAAGGTGAGACAGAAATTCAGAGAGGTGATCCTACTCTAGAGCCACAACCAAACAAGGAACACGCAAGAGAGCCAAGATCAAGAATTCTCAGGCTATCCTATGTGACTACATACATCCCTAGGGCACTCCACTAGACGATTACCCACCAACTGGTACTCTAACCAGCATACCACTATTCCTATATCTTGATACACAAGGATATATATTGTAACACATAGTATAGTAAGGAAACTCACCTAAATCAAAGACCCAAGGAAACACAGCAGCACCCTCACTCCCTGCACTGATCACATCCGCGAACCGACTGATACCAAATACAAATAAATCCTTAATCAATAACCCAAGTCCTTCAAGTTTGACCCAAAGTCAAACTGGTCAAAAGTCAACGAGCAACGATCAAAAAAAGTCAACGGTCAACCAAGTCAAGACTCACCACGACGTGGAGACCTCATGGCCACGTCATAGGCACATCAGGACAAAGAAGTCATGAAACCGAGAACCACCATACCGTGAAAACCCCATTTCTATGTAGTAGAAACTGGCAGATTTCCATACTCTTCAGTAAGAGCTTAACCCATAACTTCTGATCCAATCCTTTTCAATGACTTAATGGATGAAGTTTCCAACTTTATCCATTAGGACTCCACCACAAGGCAAGATCTACAATTCTAAGTCCAATAAGTCCTTAATGTAACACCCAGATAACATGTAATTTCCATCTTTGACCCAATGTGTAATATTGTTGCAAGTTTGGTCCTTACGCCATGCGTACCTGGGGAATACACATGGTGTAGCTCATTTAAAAGGAATCATGTGTCTGTGTGCGTACGTTGGACGTACTCATGCGTACGCTGGGCGTACGTGGCAGGTGAGCAAACCCCAATTTTTAGGGTTTTAGCACTATTTAAGCATCTTTATCTCCTCAAAACCCTTTCCTTCATCATCCTCCATCTCCCAAATCGTCCCTTGCAAACCTAATCCTTTGTGTGAGACTTTTTGAGCTTGTGAGTGTGTTTTTGTGCTCTTGAAGGAAGAAGAAGGGAGTAGAATCATCTTGGAAGCTTCAAGCAGTTATAGATCTGGAATTTCCACCTTACAAGCAACCTCCGGAAGGTATAATGCTCTAGAATTAATGCATGTTTATTTAGATCTTGCTATTTAGTAAATTTTGTTCATTTTGCTCCCTTAATCTTGGATCTTGGGAGTTTGAGCAACTCCAAACCTAATGAGGAGTGTTTATCTTCATTTTAGAGCCTTGTGATTCATAAAAATGGGATCTTGGTCTTTCCTATTCATGCATTCTAAATCTATTGAGCTTTTGGGTCATGAATGATGTGTATTAGAAATCGATAAATGACTTAACTGATTAAGAAAAACCTGTAAAAGACACAAGATCTAAATAAGATCTACTTGGATCAATGTAACGTCAGAAGAGTACAAGAGAGAGTACAAAATGATAAGCTAATGTTCGAATCGATACTATGCCCTATGTACTTATCCTATTTATAGGATACAACAGACGTACAAAAAATACAAGGACTAAACGTGACATAGCGGAACTATAATGCCTTGTAAATAGATAACAAGTCGAAAGTGTTTTTTCTTTCGACACTTACAGACACATAACGTAAGATATAGCTTTCGACTCTCACTATCTACTTTCGACTCTACAATCTCCCTATTAGTAAGAACAGTCGAAACTTCACGCTATCATCTTTAGTGTCTGCACAAGCTCCATACGAAACTCCATGTACCATAGAATGAACTTTCTTATCTCTACCTTGTTTTCATCATCATTCTTTTTGCAATTGTTGATTCGAATTAGGAGATTTGTAAAATGAGAATTTGTGTATCTTTCAAGATCAGTAACTTGAAACAAGAACTTTGTCAAATTTCCTTCCTTGTTCTTTCCCTGGAATATAACACCAAATGGTTGGTGGATGATCTCACCATCATTGAATTTTTCAATATTCATTCGCCCTTTCAGTAACGATTAAGGCACTTTTGAAGTCTTGTTGACAGCTAAAGCAATATCAATATCAGTGATAGGCAAATACTCATAATAACTATCAATAAATGTCTTGATATGAGAAAACCCAAGAATGAAAGCATCCTTATTTGTCTTTGGTAACTTCGACACATCAACATTGCTCGGAATCTTTGTCATCGTAACAAGATCGTTTAAGTTCATCAAAGGAAAATCTGCCACTGTAAACTCGAACACCATGTTATTTGCCCTCACGACAACATAACGAAAATTTTGTACCAATCCTTTGAAAAATATATCATGCACAATCGTCAATACTTTTACAATCTTCCCCAAGGACTGTGAGAACAAGGATCTGATTGCGCAGGGACAAGGCTTGAAAACTCAAACCTTGAGTTAATGCTTAAGATCAATGTCTGCTTCTGATTATAAGTTCCGGTCAAGTCTGGCAAGACCAGTCAAGAATTGAAGATTAAGATCAACAAAGTACTTCAAGTATTTAATATGAGACTATGAGTATAATCAAGGTAAAGACAATAAATGAACACAAGGAATGTTTGAAGGAATAATTTGAGAGAAAAATGCAAGTGAAGTAAATATGAAAATATCTATCTTTGGTGGAACAATCCGTCTTCTATTCTTGTCATTAAACACTCCTTAAATAAGATAAGGAGTACATCGTACAAACTTGAATACATACATAGGACTGGACAAAAGAGTTACATTTGACACTCTAATTATCCCTTTGACAAAATAAACTGAGTCCTATGAACTGTTACATCAAACTAAAAGACAAGAATAATAAATGTAAGGACAGATAGACTGATTCAGACTTATACACCATTTCGGAACATTAGCACTTGAACATTCTCTATTCCGGACACCAACTTGACTCCGGACCACATACTGACTTCAGACCATATACCACTTCGGAACAAGACTAAATTCGGAACAACTGAAGGTTAGAGATTGGTAGAGGTTCACTTGCAGTTTCCAACAATCTCCCCCTTAGTGAACTTAGCAATCTAGTCAGCTTTGCTCGAATCTTCCTTGATGAAAACATACGCCCTGTACATCCATTCTCTGACTCCGATGTACCATTGCAGTTGACTTATGAACTTTGTCTTCACGTGCTCCAGTGCTTCGGACTTTGATGCTCGACTTATGAACTTTTGAAGGGCCTTGGTGGGAACCAGGTGTTTGTCTTGGACTCGGAAGAAGTCCTTCTAATTTGTTTTCCTTTGGAGATAGAAAAAACCTAGCACTGGTTCATCGATGGGTCCTTCTACCAACATTTCAGCTTCAGGCAGCTTGAAGTCGATTTTGGCCAAGTATTTCCTTGTTCCGAATAGATGGGCCAACTCAAAGTCGCATCGGCGGAATTCAGTAACATAGTCTTTTAGGAAGCTCAAGGCAGTGTGGTAAGCTCCCATGCTAAGATCATCAGATTGAATGCTTCGGAAGTGTGCAACAATCGTCAGGATGTCCTTTGGGTTGATTGTAGGGAAGTCGGCGTCAGTAATGGTTTTCTGAATGGGTTTGTTTCGGAAGATGTGGTACCGGAACATCACACAGTTGAGTTCAAATTTGGTTAGAATTTTCCTTCCGAATCCGGAAATCTTGGTGATCCTTTTCCGAGACCAGACTTCTTTTAGAGGAAGTGCGTTCTTGGAATAAAAGGTCTTCAATCTTTCACATTCAATCCGGATGATCATTTGAGGATCATCTTCCGGATGGAGAGGAGCGAACTTGGTGTAGGGCTTGCTGAAAGGAGAGAGAGGCAAGTCGATCTGGTCCAAATCTTGATTTGGAAGATCATAATACATGAAGGGCATTATGTCAACGTCTTTCAAGATTCCATCTCTGCAGAGAGAAGAGATCCCTAACATCGGATGAGGGTTATCATCCTTGAAGGATTGGATCCGGATGCTGTTTTTAGGAGCTTGATTGAACTCTTCTTAGGACCAACCACTTATTTCAGTCTAGTGAGGAGCGGTGTAGGAGTAGTCCGAAATGGGCTTCTTGCCCTTGTCTTTCTGTTTTTGGAGAGTGGAGAGGATGTGTTGCATATTTTCATCCATGACAAACTTTAGAGGGGAGGAAGGCAGAGGCTCTTTTGGAATGTCATCTGGCTTCTGGAGTGGAGAACCTTCATCAATGGGAGCAATTTTTGTAGGAGGAATCAGAGGCAGCATTGAAGTAGTGGCTCGGAAGGCATCAACAATTAGTTTGCTTTTTACCTTGGCCACTTCTATGCTTCTGTGAAGAACATCAGCCAAAGTAGATGGCCAAGAGACTGCTGACCAGATTCGTTGCTCTTCCTCCGTTAGCACTTTAGCAGGAAATTTCCTTGGAGCTTGAAGTCCTAACACTCCGTTCTTCACAAACACATCTTCGTCATCACTATCATCATCATCATCATCATCATCATCATCATCATCATCATCATCATCATCACCAGGAGATCCTGAAAGGATTTGTAGAGAGTCATCAGATTCATCTCGGAGTCTGAACTCCGAGACAGGTTTCCATGGTTGAAATGTTGAAGTGGGTCCTTCTCCCCTCTTGCAACGGAAGGCCCGACAACTGATGCAAGCATAGCAGACTCCTTCAGATCCGAAAACTTATCAAACACCTTTTGAAAACTGGTGTTGAGTTGGAGAGTTAGGGCATCATAAGCTTCAGCAGTAGGAGTCTGAGCTGTTAGATGATCAAAAAGCTGGGAGAGAATGGAGAGCATCTCATCGAATTTATTGTTCGGAACATCTACGATGTTCTAACATGACCTGAGTAGCTTGATTAGAACCTGTTGCATGATGAGATTCATTTCATCCTTCTTCCGAATCTCCTTCTCTAAACGTTGGATCTGCTACTCATGACGAATGTGGGTTTGCTTGATGAGTTCGTTTGAAGCATTGAGCATATCGTCATGAACTTTCAACATCTTTGTGATTGTGTCAAGGTAGTGATCGACAAAAGTATCATATTTTTGTTCAACTTCTTCGATGGTATGCTTGAGGCGGAGAGAAATGAGTTGTTCAAGCTGAGCTTCTCGTTCAGCAATAGTGGGTCTGGACTTGTTGGCTTCGAACAATGAGTTAAGGATTGCATCAAGCTTGGAATCCAGTCCGGAAACCTTAATATCGATTCTAGTATTGAGTCCGACCACAGAAGCTTCTATAGCATTGCCTTTCTTCATTGTGTCAGAAACAGAGTCTCGGATTTCTAGAAGGGCAAATGGATCGATGTAATTTCCTGCTGAAGATCCGGTGTCCGAAGTGGAAGTCCGGGACTTGTTCTTGTTAGCTTCTTGGTTGAATTGTTGTTCGAAGGAGCCAGGATGAGTTATATCAGCATTGACGTTCTTAGGAGAGGATTCAGTTTCATCTTCAGGAGTGGCTTGGACGTCATCCTCTATATGAATTTCTTCGTCAATTGGTTCCGAAGAGGATGATGAGAGTCCGAAGTCCAAATCCAGCCTAGATGAGGAAGGCTTTGAAGGAAATGGAAATGATGTGAACAGCTTGGGAGCAACGATTGAGGCTCATTCATCATCAAACATGACTTCGTCGGAATGTTCTTCATTGGGATCAGAGTGCATGGCTTCATGAAGTTAAGTCTTGAGAGTTTCTACGGAAGCAAACTCCAGATCGGTGACTTCATCAGTAGGGGAAACGAAGGGCAGGTTGCTCTGAATAACCTTATTCCTCATGGAGATGAGCGTTGCTTCCACCTGGGATCTGGTGAGCTCCGGATGTCTTGTCTGAGCCCTGTCAACAAAATCTTCCTACATAGGATCGTTAACTCATGGTCGTCCTGTACCCTTATCGGATATCAGACCAGTTGAGGCACCTAAGGTTGGAGGGACAACTCCAGCCTTGAATTGCTTGGGGTCCGGAACAGGGGTTTTGGACCATTCTTGTATAGAAGAAAGTGGGATATCAAATGTGACTCGTGGGTTTGTTACAGGGGGAAAGGAAATTTTGTCAACACCGACATCACCTTGTTGGGAAGGTGAGGGTGGATGATTAGGAGACTCCCCGTGTGTGTGTGCGTGTGATATTGAAACTCTGAAGGGTACTTCGGAAGAGTGGGTAGGTGGGATTGAAGGATGGCCAGAGTCAGCCGAAATATCCTTGGCTCCTTCCTGTTGAGAGGAGGAACCGACTTTGGTTCTCTTTTTGGCTTTAGGCTTGGAGGGAGAGGATTTCCTTTTGGCATACTTCTTTTTCTTGTCACTTGAGGGAACAGTCTGGGCCACTTCCGGAGTGGGCTCAACAGAGACCGGGGCAGATTGTGTAGGGCTATACACAATCGAGGTCTCCAAATGGTGTTTCAAGTGAATAGATCCGGAAGGTAGGACAGCTAGCATATGTTCTGGTAAACGTCTAATTGGTCCGAATGAGGTTTGGTCTGGAATGCGATAGTGTCTAATAGTTTTTGAAAGAAATAAATACCTCTCTTGTAATCGTATTCACCGGAATTGGTTCAGACCTTTCACGGTTGAGTTGTTGGATCGTCAGGGCCCAAAATCTAGGGCTTAAAATCTCGTTAGGCTTCCATTTGACGGCGAACTTCCGAAAATCTTGCCATAGGACTTCAGGAAGATCGACGGCATTGTCCTTGCCGGAGAAAATATTGTACACGACATACAACCAATCTTTGCTAAGAGTATCTGTACCTCCGTGTTTGCCGGATAAGCCTCTAACGATAAGGTGCATCAGGATGGTCCAAAGGCCTGAAACGGCCGATTTCTTGAACTTCTTGTCCTTGTATTCTTGACCATAGCCAATATAATTGAGAAACTGTTGAAATTCTTCAGCAGTAGGTTCTTGCACCTTGAAGTTGGAAGGGTTTTCTTTCACTCCAATCGCCTTGAGGAATGTGGACTTGTGAACAGGAACAATACGATCGCTAGTGATCTTCATCTCAAGAACATCTTTTTCGATCTTGATACGCTCGAAGGTCGTGTGAAGAAGACGAAGTGGGATTGGTGGGTCTGGAATCTTGGTGAGAGGAACTGCGATTGGATGATGAGCAATGAACTCAATCATAACACGAATGGGCACATAGAAATCCATTGGGTCGAGAGAGAACCGCTGCGTCGTGTCCTTGAGGAAGGGTTCAGTGGACTGTGAAGAAGATGATCCCTTGGAGGATTTCTTTTTGGCAACGGTTTTGGGGATTTTGGAAGCGGTTTGAGCAATTTCAGGGGCAGTTTGAGTGATTACGGTGGCGGTTTGGGAGATTTTGGAGGGAGATGAGGACGCCATTGTTACAGGAGGTTGAAAGGTTCAAGAACACAGTTGAGAGAAAGAATAAGAATACTTTTGGGTCTTTTGTGCGCGTAAAGGGTAAAATGAGGTATGGGGGGGTTATATAGGTTAGGAAAACGGGTCAGGTCGGAAGGTAATGATGATATCCGGATAAGGAAACATATCACATTAATTATGTTGCCGTTTTCGTTTGAGTTGACCTGCAATGGCTAAAGATCTCATTGGCTTGAGGTGAAAAATAGAAACCGTCATTTGGGTGATGTGATGTTCAGTTTTCAGAGACGTGTGCAACGTGGAGCGAGTTTCGAGGGTGAAAAGATAATCATCATTTAAAAAGTAACGGTAAAAAAATGTTTCACCTTAAAACCTTTTGGACTTCATCATGAGTTTTGATTTCGGAATAATGGAGTTCCAGAATGTTTTGAAAATGGTTTCTTACCATGAAGAGTCCGGGATGAATTTGAGTGATCTCGGAACATGAAATAGTTCCGAGATAGATTCCAAAATGAAGCATTTGAGTCAAAAAGATCTAAAGAGAATTATTGAAGTTCCAGAGTGAAATTTGAAAAACTTCCGAAGAGAAATATGAAAAACTTCCGGAGTGAAATTTTGAAATGTTCCAGAGTCAAAGACTTCGATCCAGGACAAGGATTTAGAATTCAATACCGTTCCGGACTTGAATTCCGGGATGAGAATTATGAAGTAAGTTCCGAGATGGAGATAGTACCAATCTAACTATATTGGTCATGGACATCAAATGATAAGATGATCTGTACACCTTAAAACTCCAAGTGGTGGTTAGAGAAAAAGTCACGCAAAATGACCCTATTTATTCCGAGAGGCAATAGTTCCGAGATGAGAAACAATTTGGCTTCGAAACTAATTCTCTTTCTGATGTTCCTATCAGAGAGTGCAAACCTCTTGAAAGAACTAAGAGTCATGCATCATCATACCCATTTTGTTCAGAAAACCATTGAATTTGGTTTCGTCTAATGCCTTAGTAAAGACATTAGCAATTTCATCGTCAGATGGAACAAAAATAAGTTCAATGTTACCATTCAAAACATGATCTTTAATAAAATGGTACCGTATATCGATGTGCTTCGTCATAGAGTGTTGAATTGGATTGTGCGAAATTGCAATGACACTTTGAGAATCACAATAGATTGGAATTTGTTGAAACCGGTAACCATAATCTAAGAGCTGAGATTTCATCCAGAGAACTGGGGATGTGCAACTAGCAGTAGCATTGTATTCCGCTTCGACTGTTGAAAGTGCAATGCAATTATGTTTCTTAGATGACCAGCTGACCAATCGACCACCTAAAAATTGACAGCCACCAGATGTGCTTTTTTCCAGTCCAATTGAAGACCGCCATAGTTTGAATCGGAATATGCTTGAAGGAGGAAACTCTCATTTGCTGGGTACCAGATTTCGAGATTCTTTGTACCTTTGAGATATCGGAATATTTGCTTAACATCCAATAGATGAGACATCTTTGGATTGACTTGAAATCTGGCACACAAACATGTTGAAAACATGATGTCCGGACGACTTGCTGTGAGGTAGATTAGTGATCCAATCATTCCTCTATACTTCTTTTCATCAACTGCTACACCTATAGGGTCCGAAAAGATCTTGTGTCTGAAACCCTTAGGTACCTTGGCTGAGGCACAGGTGTCCATTGAGTACTTTTTGAGAAGTTCCCAAATGTACTTTTCTTGGTTAATGAAAATTCCTCTGTTGGTCTGTTTGACTTGGAGACCTAGGAAGAAGCTTAGTTCGCGATTCATACTCATTTGAAATCTACTAACCATTAAATTAGCAAAATCAGCAACCATTGATGAATCGGTGGATCCGAAAATGATGTCATCAACATAAATTTGGACAAGCATAAGATGTTTTCCATTTGACCTTCGGAACAGAGTAGGATCGAGAATACCTCTTTGAAAACCTGAACGCTTGAGAAAGTCGGTGAGGGTCTTGTACCAGGTGCGAGGAGCTTGCTTGAGGCCATAAACAGCTTCCCGTGAGTTTGTAGCAGTAGTTCGGATATGAGAGATTGACAAAACCAGGAGGTTGTTGAAGATATACTTTAGTATCAAGTTCACCATTTAGAAAAAAGCACTTTTGACATCCATCTGGTAAACCAATAAAGCCTTTGTGAGCAGCATAAGCAAGAAAGATTCTGATAGCTTTAAGACGGGCAATAGGAGCAAAGGTCTCATCGTAGTCAAGTCCTTCGATCTGTGTGAATCCTTTAGCCACCAATATTGCTTTGTTCCGAATAATGACTCATGCATCATCTAGTTTGTTCCGAAAACCCATCTAGTACCAACAATGGGCTGATTCTGAAGAGGAGGGACGAGAGTTCATACTTCATTTCTGTCGAATTCTGCTAATTCTTCCTGCATGGTTGTAATCCAATCAGCATGTTCTAGTGCTTCTTCGATGGATTTAGGTTCAACCATAGAGATAAATGTCAAAAAATGGCATTCATTTTGAACACTTGTGGTAGAGTGAGTTTGTACACCAGCATTTGGGTTTCCAATAATTTGGTTCGGAGGATGATCCTTATGTTGGATTAGATGTCTAAGCCCATAACTCTTATTGGTATGTACTCGACCCGAGAGTAGCATGGTCCATTTGGGTTGCACTTCACCGAAACAATTTGTGTGGATAATCTTTTGAGAATAGTATATTTATGATTTATTAATATATTATAAGTTATAATATATTAATATGAAATCATATTATTTAATTAGTGTTGATCAAGAATTAATTTGGAATTAATTTGGTGATCAAAAGAGACTAATTAAATATAGACTCTTATATATATATATATATATATATATATATATATATATATATATATATATATATATATATAGAATGGGCCAATGTTCATTTAGGATGGGCTAAGCTTGCACGGATAGTCCATGGGGTTTTTAACCCATGGATCCTATGGAAATGAAAGGTCATGAGTATTAGGGTTTACATGGATGTAACCCTAATCCACCATACTATATAAAGAGGTCTTTGGCACATGAAATGGCACTAGTGTGTGAGTGAACAAGAGTGGGCCGATTTCTAGTGTGCTTACTATTATCTCAAGTTTTCCAAGTTGTTTTGGTGATTTGTGATTCCACTTGAGGCATCCATATTATTGGTTCTAGGCTCTTGAAGCTCCAAGGAATCAACCACAAGAAAAAGTTATGTCATCCTACTAAGTTTTATATTACAAGTATCCATGGTATGCTAGTTAGGATGAGAACCTTGGAAAAATCATATTTGCATGTATAATAGAGAAAACATAGATCCAAGGTTTCTAGGGTTGCATGTACACCATATAAGTGTTAGAATGCTCAAAATCCATCAGTGGTATCAGAGTCTAGGCTTGTTTTCATTATACTTGATGCAAAATGTTGTAAAAAGTCGAAAAACTGTTCACTGTTCAGTGGACTCGCCGAGTCCATGGGGGGACTCGATGAGTCCAAGTGTAAACTCATCCTACTCGTCGAGTAGGTTCTTGCACTCGGCGAGTAAGAGGCCCTGTGTGCAGATTTTCGAGTTTTGCTGCTGGAAATGGACTAGAATCATTACCCTAAACTGTTTTAGATATAAAACAACCTGTTTTTAGTGTGGTAATGATTATGCTAATCCATTTTCAATGGTTATTATCAAATTTTCAAGTTTTATATATGTTTATATGATTCTTGAAATTGTTGATATGAATGTTCATACTTATGAGTTTTAGTAGATCATAGGAATTATTTGCAAATTGTTTGTTAGTGTAATTCTTGATCTAAATGCCAATTAATGGACTCCATAACTTGTCCTCAAGTTATGGAATTCCAAAAGTTTTTTCTTTAAAACCATTAAAACTTATAATTTATAGAAATGAAAAGTTTTTAAATAGTTTCAAAACTTGCCCTCAAGTTTTGGAATTTGTAAAGTCTCACACACACTTTAATTCCAAACCCTAGAGTTTTAAAAGTTAAAATTCAACCCTTATACTTTATAGTATTATAAGTTAATAATATATATATATATATATATATATATATATATATATATATATATATATGTATGTATAAGAGCAAGTCAGTCTTAACGTTAGTAGGCCTCATTCACGAAGCCGGTCTATAAGGGGGGTATTAGGTTGTTTCCTATAAAATGGCAGCTTAATGGGTGTCCACTCTCACCCACCGCTTCCTTGACTGGTGGAGGGTCGTTAGCCGAATGGGTAGGACAAGGACTATAATTATCATTAAAAGTATAATGATAAATATAAAGTAACTAAACCTTTTATAAATTCCCAATCTTAGTTACTTTAGGAAAATGTGAAATTGGTGCTAACCCATGAAATTACACTTTGTACCTTACCAAGTCGTTGGTGGAGCGTGTGTGGGTATCCGGCACACTAACATGGACTAGTAAGAATGGCAAAGGGTGACTTAATGTTTATTATATGTAACACCCCATTTATTTATTAAATAAATAAATTAATTAATGAACGGATAGTAGCCCTAAGTAAATAATTATATATAAAAGGATGGTCTCGAAGAGCTAATTGTCACAATTTTAGAAGTTAGGGATTAAAAGTGTAAGTTCCGGACTCAGTTTATAAATATTTATGAAGACAAGGGCTCCGTGGTAATTATTTGGATTTAATTTAAAAGGAAATGAGGTGAAAGGGGCTGAATATGTCATAATTAAGATATTGGGGGCTATTCGGTAAATTTTGTACCTAAATTGTAAAGAATTTTATTGCTGAGGGTTTAAATGGTAATTATCGGATTTATTTTGAAAGGAAATGTTATGGAGATGTGCCATTCCTGCCATTATGGGGGGAAGTCTGTTAAGACACGGTATTTAACTGTTGTATTGCTCTCCGTAACCCTAAACCTAACCAATGTTCAGCCGCCACCCTCTCCACCCTCCTTCTCCTCCCGCCACCACCATCTCTCCTACAGTCGTTGTACACCACCGTGTGGAGGACGCAACCCATCGAGTCAAGCGCCGCTGCCGCCGTTCCTATTGTTGTTAGAGACGGAGACCAGCGAAGGAGCGTTGTTCAGTCGGAAATGGCCGGAGAAACCCCCGAGATCGGAGTGTGGCTGTGAACGAAGGAGGGCAGGTCGCGAACAGCCATAACCTCTCGGTTAGACCAACTCGTATCGCTTATCTGTTCTCCTCGAGGTGTTTGACGTTGTGAGTGCCACTGTTGCGGCTGGTTTCTTTTCCGGCTGCCTTGTGCCGCCACGAGAATGGATGAGATCGGAGTGTGTTCAGGGTCAAGCTCCCGACGAGTGGGTATTCTGTAGGTGCATGTGGCTGACAGGGACTCAAGAAAGCTTGCCACCACCGTGAGGTGGTGGCTGTCTTTGCAAATCAACGATGTTGCCGCCTCAAGAGGACCGATAGGGTGTGTTTTACGTGTCTAGCTCGTGTGTGTGTGTGTTGTAGGTAGTGTTGATGGCTAGAAACGGAGAGGATAACCACCATGGTCGCCAGCCGTGGTGGCTGCCACCATGTACCACCGTGTGTGGGTGCATTTTAGTGAGTGTGTATGTCCATTTGGTAGTTTTCATTGTAATATTGTAACCGGAGTTGGAATAATGAAAAGAAAACTGAAAACCACCACCGTAGGGTGGTGGCTGCCGCCTCCTGCCGCCACCGGCCGCCGTGTCGGGTGGCGGTGTGCTTTGCATTGTTGTGTTGGATTCGTTTGGGGTGCTTGAAACCCTACTGGGCCCAATGAAGCCCTAATGGGCCTAGTGAAGCCCTAATGGGCCTAGTGAAACCCTAATGGGCCCAATGAACCCTAATTGATCAAAAGACATAGCTATTGGGCCTATTGGGCTAAGATGGGTTGGAAACCCTAATTAGGGTTTGGAAAACCCTAATGCCATGAAACCCTAACTTGGGATTTATCGGGACCGCGTCGGGATTATTTAATGAACTTAAAATGTTAATTAATAATCAATGCAAACTAACCTAAGACCATGTGGGACTTAATGGATTAAGTCCTTAAGGGGTTAAGTAGGGACACTTAACTGTAATCGTCATTTTATGTGAAAAACTCTATTTGGGTTTGGATGCTTGTTGGGCCACTTATTGGACTAAACTGCTGTGGGCCTTAATGGGCCAATTGGGGACATGTTATGGACTAAGGAAATCATTGGGTATTAGGATAGGACCCATTAGAGAGGCTTGGGCCCAATTTGGAAAATTGGGCCATAAGTGGGCCATAATTGGGCCTTGAGGACTATTAGCTATTGGACCATCATAATGCCAATCATTTGGACTGGAATAAGTGGTTGGGCCTTAAGATAAGCCTATATAGAGGCTTGGGGCCAATTTGGAAAATTGGGCCATATGTTGGGCTTTGATTCCTAGTTTGACTTCTGGGCCTTTGGATTGGGCCTTGTGCTTGAATCAAGCCTAGATGGGGGGTAATGTAGTGTGTTACTCCAAGAACTTATGGTTATGTGTTGGGACCCAATTATTAATTGGGTGATGTTTTGATATTGACAGATCGGGAATCTATCATCCAGCAGCTGGAGTTTTATCTGCGGGACTTCAGCAATGCCAAGTGAGTCTCCTCACCATACCAATGGTTCTAAGGCCCCAAGGCCGGCCCATTTTATGATATGTTGTACACTAGTTGATGTAGTGATATGTGGTATGCTAGTTGGTTATATGCTATGTGGTGTGCTATTTGTTTATGTGATATTTGCATGAAAGACCATGGAGGGAGCCCATGACACTTGGATGTAAGACCATGTGGGGGAGCCCATGGCTTTTCAGGTAAAGACCATGGGGGAGCCCATGGCACATGGATGTAAGACCATATGGGGGAGCCCATGGCTTTCCTATTAAAGATCATGGGGGGAGCCCATGACACTTAGGTGTAAGACCATGGGGGAGCCCATGGCATCCTGGAGTAAGACCTTGGGGGGAGCCCACGGCATCCGTATATGTTTATATGCATGGCTATGTGATTGATATGGATATGTGTTAGATCTAGCTATCTGACTGATATGGTTTATGTAGCTGTTATAGCTAATGTGGATTATATGGTTATGTGGATTGTGTGGGGTATGCTCTGGGGAACTCACTAAGCTTCGTGCTTACGATTTACAGTTTTGGTTTCAGGTATTACGTTTCAAAGGAAAGGAACCGACTCGATCGCAGCGCATCACACTATGATTTTCCGCACATGAGATCTTTGGGATTACACTCTGATATTGTTTTATGATAACATGTTTTGATTATTTCTACCTTGCTTTTGACATGACATGATATTATGGATGTTTTATTATACTGTTGGTTTTATAATAACCTATTTAAAAATGAAATTTTCAGTCTTGAATTTTGGGACGTTACATCATAGATCGGTGGAGCGAGTGTGGGTAACCGACACATCGATTAGGTGATAAAATTAAGGGTACCAAGTTAATTTGCATGGTTATTCACACCTTGTTTGTGATCCTCGGCATCCCAGTCACAAACTTGAGAGGGCACAATCGAGATTTAAACATGCCATTGAAAAGTTCAATGAATCTGAAAAGATCTAGGAGTTTAAATCCAATTAAAACCTAATACCGATTTCGTTTTTCATGGTGGAAATTGGTGAATCGTCATTCGCCTACCTTCAAATATTTTGTAGTTTGATTACGACATCCCTCTTCCAAGTTATAAAATATTATGTTGGGTCCTAGCCTTAATATTTCATATTGGGTGTTCTATTAAGGACTTAAATCAACTAACTTGAATTTCTCCCAGTGTAGATTTCTGGTTCAGACAAATATGGTCTTCCCAAATCTCTTGGAACAAGTTTTCCTAATGAAGATGATGTCCCACGATTGGATCATGGAAATCATACTTCTCTTCCTCCACCTCCTCCAATTATTCTCCCCAACGCACAAGTTCAAGGTCACTCAAGCCCTATTGGCAAGCAAAGTCTGTGTGTACTCACATGTTGGAGATGAAGTCGTATATAGACAGGCCGGGAGAGTTGGGTGTCAAAGTCTTGAGGAAGTTGGTTGTTGACTAGGTTCTTCAGTCACTTCCTAAGTCACATAGTGAGTTCCTTTGGGACTACTATATGACAGACCATGACATGACCCTTAATGATCTTACCTATTTGCTTGTTGCTACTGAATCAGAAATGTTTTGGCGCACTGGAAAAGTAAATTTGGGTGGAAGATCTACTTCTCAAACTTCCAGGGACATTGACAATGGTAACATTGGAAGTCCGGAAAAGTTTCCTCTTCCCAATGGAAAGGGATTGGCCATGGTCAAATCGGTTGACCAAATGGTAAAGAGAAATGCTAAGTCTGAGATAGTCCCGTGTACCATTCCCAAAGAGTCCATATGTTTCTATTGCCAAAGAAAGGGGCATTGGTTGCGAAGCTGCCCTATTTACCTGAAAGATCATAAGGATGGTAAAGTCAAAAGGGTTTGATTCTACTTCGGGTAAAGTCCACTATCTAACTCTATTAAGTATCTATTTTGAGATTCTTGTTACATGATGTGACTAGGTCGCATTTTGATGTTTTAAGAATCAAAGAAAAGAAAGGAAGCTTAAAAGAAGAATATGCTGATTCTGATCGCGACTATGGATTTCGATCGCATGGTTCGGTGATCAGAATTTTGAGTTGTTGCTTAAGAGTTGGGATAGATTGCCTAGGAATAAATAACAACATTGTTTTCATATGCATTTGCATTGTAAGGATAAGTTTTTCCGCAAGTTTTCAAATAAAAGGAAAATTTTTGATTTTATTTATTTTAAGTATCCTTACAATGGCATTTGTGAAAAATTGTTGTTTATGTGATTCCACTGATAGCAATATTGGAAAATGGATTTGATTCTTTCGTTTGTGGTAGTGTCATAATTTACCAAATAAGGAAAGATTCTCATCACCCAAGTTTCAGTTGGATAGGAACTTGGAATCATGCAAGTTGTATTGTATTATGAATGAGAATCTTCATCTTTGGAAAATTAAGACTAATTCCTTGTTCACACGTATATGTGAGTCAAGTGAAGGACTAAGGGATCGAGTACACATTCTTGTGCACTAGTCAAGTCCACCACAAATATTGATAAGACTATTCGTCATGATTTACTAAAGTTTAGTAAATATGGTTATACTTACAAGTTTAAATATAATTCTGAAACATTGGAAAAGTTTCAATGTAAGGTAGAACGAATAAGAAAAATCAAATTAGGCAGAAAGATAAAAGTTTCTCAAATCTGAAACGATGGGAGTGTACTTTAGTATCATGTTTTATGATCATCTTAATGATTAAGAAACCATATCACAATTGCTCCTCTAAGGACATCTTAGTGCATTCCTGTGGCTAAGAAGAGGAATCATGAATTGTTGAAATGGTTAAATCAAGAAAAGGAGTCGTACTTCGTTCCAAAACAATTCTTAGAGTCATACTCCAAGATTGTAGCTTGATTGACATATCTTAAAGAAGGTTTATAACACTTGTCAAATGTAGAGTAAAATGTTTTCTACTCTTGTACATTTGAAATTGGTAAGTTGTGATGTTTTGGATAAAACAAAGACCAACTAAGGCCAATTGTGTGAAGTGTTTGTCTTGATAAGAATCTGCACTATCTCTTGAATATTTGTTTGTCAAGGAATGGTTCTTGGCAAGAGAGTCTTGTATGTCAAGAGGACAGTGAGAGTCTTAAAGATCCTGAAAGAGTTTCAAGAACTAATCAATAATAAAACCTTTAGTTTATCACTAGCACACGACTTGAGGCTTATAACCTATCGTGCTGACATAATTCTTGTTTCTATGCCCATTCCGGTTAAAGTTGACTATGCATGTGAGTTCTATGAGTTCTCGGTTGCTTGCATAACAACTTGGAAGACATGGTAGGCCCTTGTGTTGCCAGGTGGCAAGAAATTAAGATTGAACAAGTTCGGTCGATATGAGTTTGAATTTGTCACTATCCTTGTCTTGTGATTATGGTTTTGACAAATTCACATGGATAGGAACACATACACCATAAAATCTAAGTATGATTAGGTTTCTCTCCGATTCATGGAAATGATGGTGAGGAAACGCTTTCACTAAATAGATTTTAAGTAGATAGCAATTCTGATGTTTTCATTCTCAAAGTCGTTAGTGGAGCGTGTGTGGTTAACCGACACACTAACATGGACTTGTGAGAAATGGAAAAGGTCTAAACAATTGAGACTATGATTACGACATCCCTTTTCATAGTTCTAAAATTGTTTAGACACACATGTGAGCTATCTAAGAAAAGGTGTATGATTTTGATAAAGTCTTATCAAAGCATCTTGTATCAGAAATCTGAACTTTGGTAAGAAAGTCAATAAAGTATTGATTTCTAGAAGTCCATCTGATTTCTGGATACATGTCAAAGCTACTGCGAGCATAAGTGTTATGATAATAATTATCATGTTAGTGGGAGCATGATTATTATGTTTAGTATTGCAAGTTAGCAATGTTAATTATAGAAAACAAAAGGGTTTCAATTCGTAAAGTTACGGGGGTTCAAAAGTTGGTTTCTATAATTAAGGGAGAGGAAATTATACTTCATTCCAATTCTAAAAGCTTAGATTGTGAGTTTTTAATCAAATTTAGTCATAATTACATTATTTGCGTTCTAAAATTCGATTATGATTACGACATCCCTTTTCATAATCTGAATTATGAGAACATGGCAAATAGAAATAGAAATATTTTAGCAAAAGACTGGTCTAGCATCATGTCTTTATGTGAGACATCATGAATCGGGTCCCATATGCTTCAGATATAGGATCAATTACATGTGCTGTAATATTCATCTGTTCTAAATTTTTCCAAATGCCTAGGGCATTAAGGGGGGAAAAGTACTTGAACTGGATATGACTAAAATGATTAAGCAATTTTCAAGGACAATATGAGGTTTTCCAAAGATTTTTTGCTCATGGACAATTAGAAGTATAAGTGTTAATTTTGGAAGGACCATATTGACATATTCTGAAAGGAGGCAACTCTTGTTCAGAAATGATAGTCAAAATGGGAATGTGGAAATTTTTTCATAGGTGGAAGGTATTCATTAAATATGTGTAAGATTAGAAAACTTAATGCAAGAAGGATGTTCAAAGGAATGTACTTTGAATTTGAGACTTCGTTTCCATGGAATTGCTCTCCATTGGAATACTTTGTAAATGTCTGTTGCCAAGTCTTTGTGACTTTTGTGCATAGTCATTACAAGAGAATCAATGCATATAAGTTTAGAATATAACAGATTTCAGTAAATGGCAAAGAATCTTGTATTCTTACATTTGCGGTAAGGATTTGGGGTTGTGAAATGAGCATCATTGGAATCATGTTCAATTGGTCTATTTCACAAAGTAAGGATCATAGACAAACATGGTGTGCATACTTGGAGTATGGCATAACTATTGTTTGGACAAACATAGTGTGCATGCTTGGAGCATGGCATGACTATTGTTTCAGTTCATGTATTAAGTTGATTATTTGAAACATTATGCAATGAATAATGTGTAATCATTATGGTGATTGAATAAAAGGTGTTTTATTTATATTCATAAGTTTTGATACCATATTGGATTCGATTGTTCTAGTGTTTCACTTTGCATGTTTTGATTTCCCGAATAACTAGGTTATTCAAACTCTCCACAGTCAATCATATTTTGGAAGTAGGTATGAATCAAGATTTTCATGAATTGGGCTTGTAGATGTCTAAAGTGTTTAGATATAACAAAAGTTGTTGCAACATTCATGAGTGCTCCTGGAATGAGATTAGAGTATTGGATTAAACCCACGCTCATTTGAATCACTTCATGGATTTTATCACGAGTGATCATGAGACGATAATATCTTATATTCTTCAAACGGAGACGTGTGAGTTGTAGTTGCGCATCGGTTGCACATTGACATATGTAAACGCAACTAGTAACTTGGTTGTTATAAAACATGTCGTTGTGTGTAAATTGATGAGTAAGTACAAGCGAACATTTGGGTCGAAGTTTATCCATTCCTTTTACCCTTGGAGGGATAAAAGCGATATATGTGGGCCCCTCGATGATTTAGTGATGACACCCCTAAGTGCTTGGCCAAGCCTGGACTGATTTGATTTGTTCAATTAGTCAGTCGTCATAAATTGGAAATCGAGAAATAACAAATGGACAGATAGAATGATTATAATCCATGTATCAGTCCATATGATATCTAGATTGGAGGAATATATGATCCCTTATCTGATGGACACGCCATTTGACTAGGTCAGAGTTCGGCAACGACTTTAAGAGCTACGATTGCTAGTCGGGATCTTGGACTCATACTTGAATAATAGTTTTAGACTTATCCAAGTGGGAGACTATTGGATTAGATATCTAAGCCCATAACTATTATTGGTATGTACTCGACCCGAGAGTAGCATGGTCCATTTGGGTTGCACTTCACCGAAACAATTTGTATGGATAATCTTTTGAGAATAGTATATTTATGATTTATTAAGATATTATAAGTTATAATATATTAATATGAAATCATATTATTTAATTAGTATTGATCAAGAATTAATTTGGAATTAATTTGGTGATCAAAAGAGACTAATTAAATATAGACTCTTATATATATATAGAATGGGCCAATGTTCATTTAGGATGGGCTAAGCTTGCATGGATAGTCCATGGGGTTTTTAACCCATGGATCCTATGGAAATGAAAGGTCATGGGTATTAGGGTTTACATGGATGTAACCCTAATCAACTATACTATATAAAGAGGTCTTTGGCACATGAAATGGCACTAGTGTGTGAGTGAACAAGAGTGGGTCGATTTCTAGTGTGCTTACTATTCTCTCAAGTTTTCCAAATTGTTTTGGTGATTTGTGATTCAACTTGAGGTATCCACATTATTGGTGCTAGGCTCTTGAAGCTCCAAGGAATCAACCACAAGAAAAAGGTATGTCATCCAACTAAGTTTTATATTACAAGTACCCATGGTATGCTAGTTAGGATGAGAACCTTGGAAAAATCATATTTGCATGTATAATAGAGAAAACATAGATCCAAGGTTTCTAGGGGTGCATGTACACCGTAGGAGTGTTAGAATGCTCAAAACCCATCACCTTAGTCCAAACATGTAGTCTCGGAAGCTCTTGTGCAGCAGATGATCCAATATCAACAATGGGGTTGTTTTGCTCCCCCTGAATAGTTTGAACTTGAGGATGATGCTCCCCCTGGACTTCTGAACCGGATAGGTTGATGTCATCATCAGGTGGGAAATCGAAGAAATTTGCATCATCATCTTTGTTGATAGGATTAGAGTCGAATTCAGAAGCTGCATCTTGAAATACATCCACATTTGATTCAAGGGAGGGTTGACCATTCTCCCCCTCAACATGAGAAGGTTGAAACAGTTCGGAATCAAATGGAGGAAAACTGGGTGTCGGACCTGAAACATTTTGGGAGACCGGAGCTTCTGTTGATGAGGAGTGTCTTATTCGAGATTCCGAATTAAGAGCTGTTTCTGAGGGTCTGAACAAGGTTTCAAAGTCAACTTCATAGATTTTTTGATGGTTCGTACATCCTGGGATTGGAACATCAAACTCCATGATGTGAGTTGTAACATGGGTTGGCCAGAATTCCGAACGAAAATGTCATCAAAGGTAACATCAAAACTTTCTTCAAGAACATGAGTTCGTCGATTAAGAACTCGATAAGCCTTTGATTTAGCAGAGTATCCAAGAAAGATGGCTTCATCAGCTTCGGCTTGGAATTTTAAAACTGATCTCGGTTGTTCTTGATGAAGCATCTACATCCAAAAACATAAATAAAAGAGATACTTGGCTTCCTACCGTTCATGGCTTCATACGGTGTCTTATTGAGACGTCGATTGATGATACTTCTATTCTGAGTAAATCATGCAGTAGAAACAGCTTCAGCCCAATGATAGAGTGGAAGATTTGCAAAGTTGAGCATGGATTGAGCAGCTTCAACAAGTGTTCTGTTACAACGCTCGACTACACCGTTTTGTTGTGGAGTGTATGGAGCAGAAAAGTTGTGGTCAATACCCTTCTCGGTGAGGAAATTTTCAATGGTGGAATTTGTAAATTCCGAACCATTGTCACTTCGAATTCGCCTTACTGGGAGTTTTATGAGAACTTCAATTCCTTTGATAAAGTTGATGAGTTCGGAGGCTGTTTCTGACTTGAGCCTTAGGAAGAAGACCCAGGTGAACCGAGTAAAGTCATCTACAATCACAAGAACGTATTTTTTGTGATGTAAACTCTCTACCATTGAGGGTCCACACAGATCAATGTGTAGAAGTTCTAACGGCTCCGAGATTGATTTTTCAATGATGACGGGATGACCCTTCTTTGATTGCTTTCCACACTCACATGAAGCACATAAATGGTCATTTTCGAACTTGAGGAGTGGTAGACCTCTTACCATCTCACCGGAAACAAGATCATTCATATATCTAAAGTTCAGATGAGCAAGCCTCCTATGCCATAACCAACCGACGTCAGGAACAGCCTTTGAGAGTAAGCAGAGCTGGGGCTTGCCAATGATCATGTTGATGTCAAGAGGATACATGTTCTTGTTACGATTTGACTTGATTAAACATTCCTTCCGGTCTTCTGTCATAACATAGATGTGTTTCTTGCAGAATTCAACTCGTCGATTCGCGTCATAAGTTGAGCCACACTTATCAAATTATGCTTCAAGTCAGCTACATATGCCACGTTTGAAATGGAGAAGTTTCCATTTGTAAGGATGCCATAACCTCGGATCTGAGAATTGGAGTTGTTACCATACGTCACATAGCCAGCATTTGGTGAAAGTTTGAGATCTCGCAGAAAATCCTTCTGCCGCGTCATGTACATGGAGCAAGCACTATCCATATACCATATTGTTTCTTGGTCCGAAGCACACAATGCCTAAAAAATTAGTGAGTTGTGGAGTTTTTAGGCTCCGAGTTAGGTTTTGGGACAAAGGCACGAGTCTTAGGCTTCGGTTGTGACTTGTGAGCAACAGATGGTTAGGAAGGTTTGTTCCGAGATTCCTTAGGAAACAAAAAGAAGGCCATAGTTCTTTCATCAATCCAATAGTCATACTCAATGACACGAGGATTCAGAACAAATTTTCTTGGACATTCATCTTCCGGAGTAGTGGGAACTACTGTGTCTCTCGGAGTTGCAGTTTCATCATAGTGAATTTTTACTTTCCAAACAAGATTTTCTTTTGAAGATTTTTAAGAGAATGTTTTCTTAACAACTTTTTTTTGGTTGATGGTACATTTGGTTTTGAAAACTGTTGAGGTTTGAAAATTGTACCATCAGCTTTGGCTATGAACACAGATGAAACAATCCGGTGAGAGTTGGTTCAAACAAATTTAGTGTTTACAATGGTCTTTTTCGAAGTAGGACTGACCACTTTCTGATGTTCTACTGGACTGGAAGGATTTAAAGGTCTCTTGAGGATCGTAGTGGATGTGAAGGTGTTTTGACTCTTAGTTGGTGAATAGGTAGTCCGAGATACACTCATTTTGGATTTCTCAAGGAATCTAGAATTTTGTCTTAATTTAACTTCCTTTTGCGAGCATTCAGGGCCACTACCTTAGGGTCCACAATATCTTTCCTATTCAACATGGTTTTCCTTTTGGAATAAGGCGAAGATTTGGAGGTTTGTCCTACTGAAGGATTGTTGAACACAGGCTTAATTGGAACTAGTTTTGTTTTGGAAATCACTTGGGGTTCAGAATCACATGAGATTGAATCATCAACGTCACTATCTAAATATGCCCAAACACATTCAGAGAATTCAGGTCCAGTTGTCTCCGGAAAAATTTCCTCAACAACACAGTTGTTAGGAGGGCTGTGGTTCGGATTTTCAACGACAGGGTTCAGAATACTAGAGTGGGGTTTCGGGGTCCGATTCAGGTCCAGGTTTGTCAGAGGCGGAAAATGCATGGAATCGGGACACTTAACAACTATAGGCTTAAACTCAGGAATCAGTGATGAAAATTGTGTTGGATTAGATGTCTAAGCCCATAACTATTATTGGTATGTACTTGACCCAAGAGTAGCATGGTCCATTTGGGTTGCATATCATCAGGACAATTTGTTAGGATGGACTTTTGAGAGAAGGTTATTTATGGTTTATTAATATATTATAAGTTATAATATATTAATATGAAATCATATGTTTTAATTAGTATCGATCAAGAATTAATTTGGAATTAATTTAGTGATCAAAAGAGACTAATTAAATCTATGGGGACTAATTATGATAATTAGTTATATTTATATGTGTTGGGCTTATGATCCATGTTGGACCAAGTTTATGTATGGATACATAAAGAGTTGGGCCACATGAACCATGGATCATAAAACCCATGGGTATGGATTATGGGTTATACCCATGACCCTTGGAATCCTACATATAAATAGGTTACTCCATAGCCAAAATCACCACTTCTTTTCTTAGAGAAATATGGAGGTGTTTTGGTGCATGGAATTCTCTCTCAAGAGTCACCTTTGTCTTAGGTGTGTTGTGATTCCATTTGAGGCATTTCATACTATTGGTGCTAAGCTCTTAAGGCCAAATACATCAAGACTTCAAGCCACATAAAAGGTATGTTTCCATAACTAGTATATTATATGGTTTATGTCAAATGCATGCTAGTTATAGGTTTAATGCCTTGGAAACCATTTGCATGTATAATTAGTGAAAACATAGATCTAAGGTATTTAGGGTTGTATGTGCACCATAGGATGTTGTATTATACCAAAATCCAACAGTGGTATCAGAGCCATGCGTTGTTTTCTATTATATTTGATGCAAATGTATTTTTTTTCAAGTTGAAGGAAAAAAAAAGAAAAAAAAACATGAAGTTTGTCAAATTTTATGATAATTACTTGATTTTATGAAAAACTAATTATTTATAAAATTTGAGTCACTTTACTACAAGAGTTGAATTAGGTCAATTTATTAAAAGATAGAATGATATGATTATTTTATTTGTTTTAAAAGTTTGATCTAAATGGTTTTAAGGAGTTACAAATTTTGTCATAAAATTTTGGAACTCAAAAGTTTTTTTTTTAAAGTTATGATCTTAAGAGTTTTGAAACTTCCATAAGTTATGGATGTGAAATGTCTCATTTATTAACTCTTTAGGTTATGAATTCCAAGAGTCTTCAAAGGATAATTGTCAAAGTTTCAAGATTTGTATTAGTTTATATGATTATCTAATTTCTTGAAAATTGTTGATGTGAATTATCTTTACTTATGAGTTTAATCTAGATCATAGAAAAATTATTTGATTATTGTCTTAATTGGAATATTTGATCTTAATGGTTTTTATGAACTCCATAACTTGTCCTCAAGTTATGGAAAGTGAAGAGTTTTTCTTTTTAAAGTGTCATTAAGTCTCATAGGTTATGAAAATAGAAGAGTCACTATTTTTAATGTCATCATTAAATGATTTAATGTCTTCTATAACTTGTCCTCAAGTTATGGAACTTGAATTTTTTTCATTAAACCTTAACTAAACTCATAAGTTATGAAAAATCCAAGAGTTTTGAAAGGTTTCAAAACTTGTCCTCAAGTTTTGGAATTTGTAAAGTTACCCCCCATGTATACTTTAATTCCAAACTAGACCTTAGAATTTTAAAAGTTTAAAATTCAACCCTTATACTATTATTATAATTTTAATTATATAGATATGTATAAGATAAAGTCAATCTTACCATTAGTAGGCCTCATTCACAAAGCCGGTCTATAAGGGGGGTATAAGGTTACTGCCTATAAAATGGCAGTTTAATGGGTGTCCACTCTCACCCACCGTTTCCTTGACTTGTGGAGGGTCGTTAGCCGAACGGGTAGGATAAAGACTATAATTCTCCCTTCATTAAAAGTATAATGATAAATACTAAGTAACTAAACACTTATAAATTCCCAATCTTAGTTACTTAGGAAAATGTGAAATGGTGCTAACCCATGAAATTACACTTTGCACCTTTGTTTAAACCGTTAGTGGAGCGTGTGTGGTTAACCGGCACACTAACCTGGATTTAACAAAGTAGGCAAAGGGTAACTTAATATTTATCATAGTATCGGTGGAGCTCGTGTGGTTAACCGGCACATCGATTGAGGGGTAAATATTAAGGGTACCAAGTATATTTGCATGGTTACTTCACACCTTGTTTTGTGATCCTCGGCATCCCAGTCACAAAACCTGAAGGGCACACTCGAGATTGAAACATGCCATTGAAAAGTTCAATGAATCTCAAAAGATCTAGGAGTTTCAAATCCAAGTAATTAAATTATTTCGTTTTTCATGGTGGAAATTGGTAAATCGTCATTTACCTACCTTCAACTATTTTATAACTCGGATTACGGCATCCCTCTTCCAGTTATAAATAGGTTGTTGGATCCTAGCCTTAATATTTCATATTGGGTGTTATATTAAGGACTTTAGATCAACTATCTTGAATATCTCCCAAAAGATGTCTAGTTCAGACATCTATGATCTTCCCAAATCTCTTGGAACTTTACTTCCTCCACCTCCTCCAATTATTCTCCCTAACCCACAAGTTCAAGGTCACTCAAGCCCTAATGGCAAGCAAGGTCTATGTGTGATCACATCTTAGAGGTGAAGTCACATATTGACAAGCCGGGAGAGTTGGGTGTCAAAGTCTTGAGAAAGTTGGATGTTCAATCACTTTCTAAGTCACATAGTGAGTTCCTTTGGGACTACTATGAAACAGACTATGACATGAACCTTAATGATCATATCTATTTGCTTGGTGCTGCTGAATCAACAATGATTTGGAACGATAGTAAAGCAAATTTGATTAGAAGATCAACTTCCCAAAAACTTTATGGACAGTGACAATGGTGACACTGGAAATCCAGAAAAAGCATTCTCTTCCCAATGGAAAGGGATTGGCCATAGTCAACCCGGTTGACCAAATGGTAAAGAGAAAGGCTAAGTCTGAGATAGTCCCATTACCAAAGGGTCCATATGTTTATTTTGCCAAAGGAAGGGGCGTTGATTGCAAAGCTGCCAAATTTACCTAAGGATGTTAAAGTCAATAAGTTTGACTCTACATCAGGTAGAGCCCATTATCTAACTCTGTTAAGTTCTATTATGAGATCCTCATTACATGATGTGACTGGGTCACATGTTGATGTTTTAAGAATCAAATAATAGAGAGAAATCTTAAAGGAAGTATATGCTGATTCTGATCGTGAAGGTGGATTTCGATCGCTTCAGAATTTTGAGCAGTTGCTTAAGAAGTTATGATATATTGCTAAGGAATAGATAACAACAATTTTCCATGTGGATTGTAAGGATAAGTTTTTCCGCAAAGTTTTAAAATAAAAGAAAATTGTTTAATTTTATTTATTTGAAGTATCCTTACAATGGCATTTGTGGAAAATTGTTGCTTATATGATTCCACTGACAGCAATATTGGAAAATGGATTTGATTCTTTCATTTGTGGTAGTGTCTAAATTTACCAAATCAGGAAAGTTCCTCATCGACCAAGTTTCAATTGGACCGAAACTTGGAATCATGCAAGTTGAATAGTATGATGAATGAGAACTTTCAAGCATTGGAAAATCAAGACTAATTACTTGTTCACGTGGATGTGTGAGTCAAGTGAAGGACTAAAGGGATCGAGTACACATTCTTGTGCACTGGTCATGTCCACCACAAAGCTCGTTAAGACTATTTGATTTACTAAAGTTTAGTAAATATGGTTATACTTACAAGTTTAAGTATAATTCTGAAACATTGGAAAAGTCTCAATGTATGGCAGAACGAATGGGAAGAATCAAATTAGGCAGAAAGATAAAAGTTTCTCAAATCTGAAAAGATGGGAGAGTACTTTAGTATCATGTTTGTGATCATCTTAATGATTTAGAAATCATATCACAATTAGTCCTCTAAAGGTCATCTTAGTGCATTCTTATGACTAAGAAGAGGAGTCATGAATTGTTGAAATGGTTAGATCAAGAAGATGAGTCATACTTTGTTCCAAAACAATTCTTAGAGTCATACTCCAAGATTGTAACTTGAGTGACATATCTTAAAGAAAGGTTTAAAACACTTGTCAAATGTAAGAGTAAAAGTGTCCTACTCTTGTACATTTGAAATTGGTAAGTTGTGATGTTTTGGATAAAACAAAGACCAACTAAGGCCAATTATGTGAAGTGTTTGTCTTGATAAAGAATCCGCACTATCTCTTGAATATTTGGCAAGATAGTATTATATGTCAAGAGGACAGTGGGAGTCTTAAAGATCCTAAAAAGAATTTCAAGAACTAATCAAGAATAAAACCTGAGGTGCTTCACTAGCACACGACTTGAGGTTTATAACCTATCGTGTTGACATATTCTCTGCCCATTCCAGTTAAAGTTGGCTTTGCATAGGAGTTCTAAAAGTTCTCAATTGGTTGCATAACAACTTGGAAGCAATGGCATGCCATGTATTGCCAGGTGGCAAGAAGTTAAGATTGCATAAGTTCAGTCCATATGAGTTTGGATTTGTCATTATCCTTGTCTTGTAACTATGGTTTTGACGATTCACATGGATAAGAACACATACACTATAAAATCTAAGGGTCATCAGGTTTCTCTCCTATTCATGAAAATGATGGTGAGGAAACACTTCCACCAAGTAGATTTGAAGCAGATGGCAAAAAGGTCTAAACAATTGAGACTATGATTACGGCATCCCTTTTTATAGTTCTGAAATTGTTTAGACACACATGCATGCTACCTAAGGAAAGGTGTATGATTTTGATAAAGTTTTATCAAAGCATCTCGTATCAGAAATCTGAACTTTGGTAAGAAAGTCAATAAAGTATTGATTTCTAGAAGTCCAGCTGATTTCTGAGTACATGTTAAAGCCGTGTTATGCTGATAATCATCATGTTAGTGGGAGCATGATAATTATTGTTAGTGTTGCAAGTTAGCAATGTTAATTATAGAAAACAAAAGTTTCAATTTATGAGGCTGCAGGGATTGAAAAAGTTGTTTTGCTATAATTAAGGGAGAGGATATACTTCATTTCAGTTCTAAAGGCTTAGATTGAGACCTTAATCATCTTTAGTCAAGAATATATATATATATATATATATATATATATATATATATATATATATATATATATATATGAATTTCATGTTGGATTGGTTCAACTTAAGGAAATTCTATATATTGCGTTCTCAAAATTCGATTATGATTACGACATCCCTCTTCATAGTCAAATTTTGAAAACATGGCAAATAAAAATATTGTAGCAAAAGACTGGTCTAGAATAATGTCTTTATGTGAGACATCATGAATCGTGTATCATTTGCTTTGGGTACAAGATCGATTGCATGTGCTATAATATTTGTCATTTCTAAATTTTTCCAAATGCCCAGAGGCATTAAGAAGGGAAAAGGTCTAGAATTGGATATGACTAAAATGATTAAGCAATTGTCGAGGACAATCTGAGGTTTACCAAAGATTGGTTGCTCAGGGACAGTTGGAAGTATAGTGCTAATTTTGGAAGGACCATATTCACATATTCTGAAAAGAGGCATCTCTTGTTCAGAAGTGATAGTCAAAATGAGAATATGGAGTTGTCTCCATAGGTGGAAGTTATCTGTGTAAGATTAGAAAACTTAATGCAAGAAGCATGTCCAAAGCAATGTACTTTGAATATGAGACTTAGTTTCCATGGAGTTGATCTCCATTGGAATACCTTATAATGACTGTTGACAAGTCTTTGTGACTTTGTACATATTCATTACAGGAGGGTCAGTGCATATAAGTATAAAATCTAAACAGATTTCGATAAAAGATAGGAATTTGAAATTCTCACATTTTTCGATAAGGATTTGGGAGTGTGAAATTAGAATCATTGAAATTATGTTCAATTGGTTTATTTCACAAAGTAAGGATCATAGACAAACATAGAGTGCATACTTGGTGTATGGCAAAGCTATTGTTTAGAAAAACGTAGTGTACATGCTTGGAGCATGGGACAACTAGTGTTTTTAATTCAGGTATAAAGTTGATAAAACCGAAAAAATGAAATAATGAGTAATCAGTATGGTGATAAATAAAAGTGGTATATTTATATTCATAGGATTTGATACCATATTTGATTCATTTATTCTTGTGTTTCATTTTGCATGTTTTGACTTCCAAAATAAACTAGGTCATTCTTCCCGAATGACTAAGTTATTCAAACTATCCACAGTCAGTCATATGTTGGAAGTAGATATGAATCAAGACTTTCATGGGTTGGCTTGTAGAGGTCTAAGATGTTGTACAAAGCGGTGCTACAACACTCATGAGTGCTCATAAGTTCTGAGTATTGGATTCAACCCACGCTCATTTGAATCACTTCATGGATTTTATCACGAGTGATCATGAGACGATAATATCTTATATTCTTAAAACCTAGAGATATGAGTTGTTACTATGAGTTGGTTATACATTGATTGCACGAAAACGCATTGGTAACTCGATGTTATAAAACGTGCCTTTGTGTATGATTCAACAAGTAGTAGAACAAGCCATATGAGTCGAAGTTTATCCATTCCTTTTACCTTCGGGATAAAAGCGGTATCTGTGGGCCCCTCGATGATTTAGCGATGACACATGTGAGTGCTTGGCCAAGCCAGGACTGATTTGATTTGTTCAATCAGTCAGTCATCATAAATCGGAAATCAGGAAACAACAAATGGACAGAGAGAATGATTGATAATCCATGTCTCAGTCCATATGATATCTAGAATGGAGGAATATATGATCCTTTATCTAATGGACGCGTCATTGATTTGTTCAGAGTTCGACAGCGGCTTTAAGAGCTACGATTGCTAGTCGGGTTATGAACTCGTACTTGCAATAATAGTTTTAGACTTATCCAAGTGGGAGACTGTTGGATTAGATGTCTAAGCCCATAACTATTATTGGTATGTACTTGACCCGAGAGTAGCATGGTCCATTTGGGTTGCATATCATCAGGACAATTTGTTAGGATGGACTTTTGAGAGAAGGTTATTTATGGTTTATTAATATATTATAAGTTATAATATATTAATATGAAATCATACGTTTTAATTAGTATCGATCAAGAATTAATTTGGAATTAATTTAGTGATCAAAAGAGACTAATTAAATCTATGGGGACTAATTATGATAATTAGTTATATTTATATGTGTTGGGCTTATGATCTATGTTGGACCAAGTTTATGTATGGATACATAAAGAGTTGGGCCACATGAACCATGGATCATAAAACCCATGGGTATGGATTATGGGTTATACCCATGACCCTTGGAATCCTACATATAAATAGGTTACTCCATAGCCAAAATCACCACTTCTTTTCTTAGAGAAATATGGAGGTGTTTTGGTGCATGGAATTCTCTCTCAAGAGCCACCTTTGTCCTAGGTGTGTTGTAATTCCATTTGAGGCATTTCATACTATTGGTGCTAAGCTCTTAAGGCCAAATACATCAAGACTTCAAGCCACATAAAAGGTATGTTTCCCTAACTAGTATATTATATGGTTTATGTCAAATGCATGCTAGTTATAGGTTTAATGCCTTGGAAACCATTTGCATGTATAATTAGTGAAAACATAGATCCAAGGTATTTAGGGTTGTATGTGCACCATAGGGTGTTGTATTATACCAAAATCCAACAAATTGGTCAGAAGTCTCAGGAAGGGGTGACAAAGGCAATACAGGGGTGTCCGAATGTTTGATGTTCGGAACGTCTCCCATAAAAGTTAGGTTTTGTAACTCCTTCAAGGGACGAGCAGTAGGTTTCAGAAACTAGCTTCCGAGACCAGGTGCTTTTGACCAAGGATGACGAAAATTGTGAGTCGTCCGTTCATTTGCTTCAACAATGTCTATGGAATGATGCAAAGCATCTATTTTAGCATTGAGACGTTTGTTGTCAGAAATTAAAACATTGCTTTCAGAATAAGTGATTTCACTTTTGTCTTTAAGAATGATACATTCATCTTGTGACATTACAAGCTCTCGTTCTAAAGTCTCTATTTTCAACTTCTTGTCCTCAAAACGTAATCTAAGACGACTTAATTCACTTTCCTTCTTCTCACTGGCTTCTAATGCTGTCTCATAGGCTTTGTAAATGATGTTCATATTGATGGGTTTTGAGCACTATAACAATCCTGTGGTGCACATACAACCCTAATTCTTTGGATCTAAGTTTTCTCAAGTTATACATGCAATTTTCATTTATCCAAAGCATGAACCCTAACTAGCATACAATTTTGATATTTACAACATAAAACAAGTTAGATGAATACCTTTGTAACATCCATAAAAGTCAAGCCAAATTTAAACTTTTTAAAACATTTAGAAACCAACAGTTTTACAAATTTGTCTTCAAAATAGTTATATATCAGAGTATCCCAGAAACATAGTCATAACATGTGAGGAGCTGTACGATCACGCATTTGCCTTCCCGCAATCATCTGAGGTACCTGAAATCGAAACTGAAACTGTTAGCCCGAAGCTTAGTGGGTTCCCCCAAAATACCGATACATAACAAACAATGCACATAATAACAACATGTAATGGGTCCACAAATTTACAGACTGGATTACCACCTGGGACCACAGTGTGAGTCTGGCTTGCCTTCCAGGACCAAAGCTCACATCTGGCTTGCCTCCGAGCCCACATCATAAGTCTGGTTTGCTTTCGAGCCTACAGTTTATGACTGGCTTGCCCCCTTCAGTCCTAAAACTGAAACATAAGTGACCTGCCCTCAGAATGAGTCTGGCATACCACTTGGTCCTCAGCTCGTATCTGGTATGCTAATGAGTCCTCAGTATAAGTCTGGTATGCCTTCCCGGCCCTCAGCTCATATCTGCCATACTCCAGGGTTTGTTGGTCACTGCACGAGACAATGCAACCTCAACCCTACCCACACACATGTCTACATATATAGCTAGTTGCACATACAGATAATCAACAGTAACACAGGTAGTCCTACAAATCTGCCTAACTGGCATAGCAACTAGCATGTATAACTATCTCATACTCAACACGTCATCAACTACTGGGATATCAAATCCAATGGGCCGGCCTTGGTGCCTTAGACTCCTTAGTATAGTGAGGACAACTCACCTCACACTGCTGAAGTCCCGCAGATAACTCCATCTGCTGGTTGATAGATTCCCGAGCTGTCAATCATCAAAACAACACCCAATTAATAATTGGATTCCAATACATAACCATAAGTCCATGCTTGGGGTAAAAGGCTACTTTACCCCCAACCTAGCTTGATTCAAGCCCAAGGCCCAACTCACACTCCAAGGCCCAAAAGTCAAGTAATGGACCAAAGCCCAACATAGGAAAATTGGGCCCAGACCTCTACATGGTCTTTCCTTAAGGCCCATCCATTTATTCTAGTCCAACTCTTGGTACTCTAATGGCCCAATGTCTCATAATCATCAAGGCCCATTTATGGCCCACCTATGGCCCAATTTTCCAAATTGGGACCAAGTCCTTCACATGGGCCTTATCCTAAAGCTCATCCAATTATTTTGGTCCATTTACTTGTTCTTGGATAGCCCATAAATAGTCCAATCACCAAGGCCCAATAGGAAGGCCCAACTCAAGACCCAAGTGAAATTAGGGTTTTCACATGAAATGACGATTAGGGTTAAGTGTTCCTACTTAACCCATTAAGGACTTAATCCATTAAGTCCAATTATGCTTTAGGTTGATTTGCAAATGATTATTAATTAACATTTTCAGTTTAGTGATTAACTCAAGTGCGGGTCCCGATAAATCCCCAAAATTAGGGTTTCATGTCATTAGGGTTTTCCAAACCCTAATTAGGGTTTCCAACCCAATACTAGCCCATTTGGGTTTCATTAGTCGGGAACCACCCACTACCACCTCGGGTAGTGATGGTCAATGGCGGCTCGCGGCGGCGGCCACCACCTCGTGGTGGTGGTTATGATTTTTGACTAGAAAATTTCCCAGCATCCCAAACGAATCCAAACACAAACGAGCACACCGCCACCCAACATGGCGGCTGGTGGCGGCAACCACCACCTCACGGTGGTGGTTATGAGTTTTTCTTTTCGATTTTTCCTTTACGGATTACAACATACAACACAAAACCCAATTAAACACACACACATACTAAGATAAACACACACACACACACACAGCCACCCTTATGGTGGACGGCGGTGGTAGATAGTGGCAGCCACCACCTCACGGTGGTGGTGGTGACTTTTCCGGCCAATAAACACCTAAACACCACTTCGCTATAATAAACACACACATACATGCTTCTAATTGCAAGGTGGACCCAGCCATCGACCCAGCGGCGTACGATGGCGGCAGAAACGGGAAGGAGGCAACAACAATGTTTTACGATAACACCACCACCTCACGGTGTTGGCGGTGGTTTGTTTCTTGATTCACTGCCCAGCAACACGTCGCACACGTAAGAGACGCGAAACTGCAGCCCTCAGCCACCGACTTGGCGGCGGGCATCGTTGAAGTTATCTCGGGTTCCCGATGGCGCTACGATGGCGACACAGTGGATGGCGGAGCAACAGCTAACTGAAGGAGGAGAAGGTATAAAATGAACGTTAGCAGCAGCAGCGACAAAAGGCAGAAGGAGACGATGACGGAGGAGGGTGGCAGCGGACGCCACAACCTCGTCGGCGGTCTTCAACGGATTGAAAGCAGCGGCGGTTCTCATCTTCGACGTCGGCGATGCAGCAGTGGAGACGGTGGTTGTCGGGCTCGATGATGCCAACGGCGGCTGAGGAGGACTCCTAAGGTGGTAGCGGCGACCGGATGTGAAGAAGGGGGTGGCGGCCGGTGATGGGAGGCATAAGGGTGGAGGTGGGGGCTAAGAATAGTTCCCTAGGGTTAGGGTTTGCTACATTATATATGAAGACTGCATAAGAGGGTGGCGGTTTATACCCGTAACCTTCAAATCTTGTTTCATCTTTACACTTCCAGCCCTCCTCATACGAATCTTTTAAAATTAGTTCCAATAACTACCATTTAAACCCTACCTTTTGAAATTCCTTACAAATCAGGTCCGAAATTTTACCAAGCAGCCCCTCCCTCTACAAATCCTTTTCAACTTAGGTCCAATACTTACCAAAAACACCCTAACTTCTAAAAATCTTTACAAAACACATTCTGAAATTACACTTTGACCCCCGAAAGTCTAAAATATATCATTTGGCTCCCCGAAACCACTCTCCGCTATATATTATTGGTTTTAGGGACATTATAAAATAATGTAAATTATAAATTTACATCTTGGGGCTTCGGGTTTATTATTTATTTTAATTAATTTAAACGGAATGTTACAACTCTCCCCACTTAAATTTTATTTCGTCCTCGAAATCATTTCTTATCATTCCTTACACGCCAGACAACTTGAACTACATGGCCACAATCCCGAGTATAATCCCAGCCTTTCCAAGGCAACCGTAACCAACCCTCGCAGGGCTTTTGAAACCTAAAGATAAACGAATTCCTTGCAATATGATCACATTTACTCAATATGAAATTTGAAGTCTCGAGATGGTCTGGCTCCCTGACAGACCGCCCACACTGGATCATTGCCGAATTCATTGCACTTAACTCCCAACTGGCTACTCAACTTCTGATAACTTGAGGTTCCCACCAGAAAATAGAATTACAAATCACACACTGTTACCTATAATTCTTTTCTTGACAAGAGATTAGATACTCCTTCAAGAGAAACTCGTTTTGATAACAAATTCCCAGGGATATAATGAACACTAGGATGTAAACTGGGAGATGAACCCTTTTAGGATCGACAAGACAATGCTTCCTTTATCACCGAGACCAACATACATATAATAACTGGATCATAAGCACGAACACTCATGCCTGGCCCAATCAGTCTCGGGCTGGAATACCAGGCATGCCTACGACGGGTCTAGTCATCCTCAGGATGGAATACCCTCATATCCTGCACATGTTTGGCCCAATAAACCCTCGGGTTGGAATTCCAAACACGTCAGGTCCAATCAATCATAGGGTCCGGTCATCCTCGGGATAGAATACCCTAGATCAAAATACCACTATATATGAAACTCGGTTCTAAACTCATAACTTGAGGTTCAAGGACCTGCCCTTGTATTTCGCACAAAATCTTCTGATTCCTCGCAGCCGATTACGGCTCGCCCGAACCTCAACAAATGTGTCCATTCCAAAAGCACTCCAACAGAAGAATGGACTACTAATATCATTAGGCCCACAACCTATGACTAGAATACCCCTACAAGGTCCTCAGCATAGGTCTGGATTGCCTCTGAGCCCACAACATGAGTCTGGTATGCCCTACCTGGCCCTCAGCTCATGACTGGAATGCTCCCGATAAACTATCAACATTTTCCAAAAGAAAAGGCCTAACCAACGTCCTTCACAACACCAACCAGCGTCACGAAGCTGAAACCCCACCATGCCCGATTCACTTATAGAATCAGTTGCTATCCAAGCAAGATCATACAAAACCATGGTCGCACATGACCCTAGAATAGGATGATAGCCGAACTCTAGATGAAATTTGCAGACTATAACCCAGACCTGATCAAGCACGTAAGCCGAACCAACCATATTGCCACCTTGAATACCCAAAGATACACATGAAAAAAAATCACTACAATGCACATATTTGGGAATCCCTAACTCCATATTTGCTCACCACAAAGCCCACACTTGATCGAGACTGATCCGATTCTACTAATACAAAACTAGTCCGAGAATACTTCCACGATTATCCCGAAGGTTACCGAAACCCGAGTCTGATACGAATCAAAATTATATTCCATCATCGAGGGGAAACATACCCTAAAAACTTAGGAAACATAAACACATTGCATAAGGGAATTGGTGACGCGTTCCTAGCTTCTCAATTGTCGCCTCTTGAAATCCTTCAGAGAATTCCTGCTTCCTGAGAGGTTCACTGATTAACGCCTGTCCAACCATTCTGGAAACCGCAACCTGAACAGCAACAAACAAAACCTTCAATGGCTGACGCTCAACCTGAGAATTCCTAATTCTCCCCCACTTAGAACACTAACCACCATCCATTGGTGTGAAACCCAAACATAACTTAACCGACAGCCTCTGATTCTTGAATGATCCCACACTCAAATCTTGAAGACCAAAAGATAGATGCTCCCACTAATACCTCAACAACGAGCTATTTCCCTTGGCGCTTTCATCCGCCAATCAATAACGATTACTAAAACCATTAAATCCTGACAATGCTGGATAACTATCCTATCGGACCTTGTCCGCAGACCTCCCACATAATACCCCTCTTCCCAAGGTGCTCCAAACAAATCTCCCGCTCTCGGGCTCTAGAAATCATATTATTCAGGGTCTCACACCCTGACTCATTCACCAGCTCAGTCGTCTACAGCTCTGTCAACTGCAGTAGCTGAAGCAACCTCTGCCCTAAACCGGGCTACAAACTACTCCCAAGACATAGCCTCCAATCCCAAAAGTGCAATAGATCGCACAATCAATCCTTATCGCCCTATACAAGAGATCGAAGGCGAATCGGATCTTGGTTCCTATGGGTAGGGACTGTAATCGTGTACGCCTCGCAAGATACTCATGCCACATCGACCCACCTGCACTCACCAGCGCTGAAATAATGTCGCTAACCCCCGGCGACTAACTGACCCCGAGCTGGAATACAACCTGATCCTGGGGTCACAAGCCTGCTCACTCCTTCGAGCTCGAAAAACTAAAAGGGCACAATCCTTGCCCTAAGAACCGATATTCCAATCCATCAATTAACCATTCTACTTCCAGCTACAAAACTCCAGCTGAACATAATCATCACTCCCTTCCGGAGTCCCCGCGAATCGCATCCCGACCTCGAGTAAAACCCTCGAAGCTTCAAATCCTGAAACTCTTATGCCATTCTCTCCCTCTCAACCCGCAGAATGTAACGAGTATGGAACATCTCCCTGATCCCAAGTAACTACAGCCCCCTACTCATCAGAATATGTCCCAGTAACAAGTCCCGGTACTGGAAAGCTCGACCAGCTCCTCCCCTACCGTCGTTACAGCTGTTGTAGCTGCTGCGGCAGCCGTCTCAGCAAGGGCTACATAGTGCTCATCGGAATACTCAACCATGGCGGTCTTAATAGACCTAAACATCTCCGGCAATTGTCCCCGGACAATCTCGATCACCTCCTCCCGGATGATCCCACTGACACGATCCTCTAACAATACTGGCCTATCCTGCCTGCCAGCTCCCGGTCCTGATCCGGATCCGGTCTCAAAACGTCTCGTAACCACCATTCTGATAATACACCAGAGAGATCTCAGATAATCCATAAAATAACAGGGAACCAACTCCCAATTAAACCCTAGGGGTTGTGACTTCTTTGCTACGCGTATTGGTGCTATGCTTTCAGTAGTATGGGCCCATAATACCTTCCACACCTACCTATATTTGTCTCAAGTATCATCACAACGCCCTAACTATATACATAACATGGCGAGCGCTCAATCCTCACTCCTAGAGGAATGATAGATACCTCATAACTGGCCTACCGGCCTCACACAACCTACCCATGAAACTTCTACCAACCCTGTAGCACTCGTGTATGCTAGCCATACATAACGCTGGACCCTAAAGACTTTTGAATACCTGATCCTACCCTAAGCCCTTCATCAAACATGAACAGGAAATAAGGCCAAACCAAACATTCTCAAGCAATAAGATCTTAATTATGTACAACTGTGATGCATACACTAAGCAACTGCAGTAATGATGTCAATTTCATATAAGGAAAAACTCTAGGCTATCAGGAATCATACAATCTGGAAACTCTATCATGCAATTCTTGAAGATCCCTAGCCTAGTACTAGCATGCTGTTCTAACATATCACAATATCACATAATCGTATGGTAGTTTAGGGTCTACTTACTAGCTCCGGCTGATTGTACACCCTGCATCCTCCTTTAGTATTTTGAAAACCATTTAAAAATCATTTTGAAAATCCTTTCCTTGATTTGAGAATGGATTCACACGAGTGTTCCTCCAATTCACTCAAACCAAGGCTCTGATACCAACTTGTAACATCCATAAAAATCAAGCCAAATTTAAACTTTTTAAAACATTTAGAAACCAACAGTTATTACAAATTTGTTTTCAAAATAGTTCTATATCAGAGTATCCCAGAAACATAGTCATAAAATGTGAGGAGTTGTACGATCACGCCTTTGCCTTCCCACAATCATCTGAGGTACCTGAAACCAAAACTGAAACTGTAAGCCTGAAGCATAGTGAGTTCCTCCAAAATACCGATACATAACAAACAGTGCACATAATAATAGCATGTAATGGGTCCACAACTCTACAGACTGGATTACCCCCTGGGACCACAGTGTGAGTCTGGCTTGCCTTCCAGGCCCACAGCTCACATCTGGCTTGCCTCCGAGCCCACATTATAAGTCTGGTTTGCTTTCGAGCCCACAGCTTATGACTGGCTTGCCCCCTTCAGTCCTAAAACTGAAACATAACTGATCTGCCCTCAGAATAAGTCTGGCATACCACTTGGTCCTCATCTCGTATCTGGTATGTTAATGAGTCCTCAATATGAGTCTGGTATGCCTTCCCGGCCCTCAGCTCATATCTGGCATACTCCAGGGTTTGTTGGTCACTGCACGAGACAGTACAACCTCAACCCTACCCACACACATGTCTACATATATAGCTAATTGCACATACAAATAATCAACAGTAACACAGGTAGTCGTATAGATCTACCTAACTGGCATAGCAACTAGCATGTATAACTATATCATACTCAACACGTCATCAACTACTGGGATATCATATCCAATGGGCCGACCTTGGTGCCTTAGACCCCTTAGTATAGTGAGGACAACTCACCTCACACAGCTGAAGTCCCGCGGATAACTCCATCTGTTGGTTGATAGATTCCCGAGCTGTCAATCATCAAAACAACACCCAATTAATAATTGGGTTCCAATACATAACCATAAGTCCATGCTTGGGGTAAAAGGCTACTTTACCCCCAACCTAGCTTGATTCAAGCCCAAGGCCCAACTCACACTCCAAGGCCCAAAAGTCAAGTAATGGGCCAAAGCCCAACATATGGCCTAATTTTCCCAATTGGGCCCAGACCTCTACATGGTCTTTCCTTGAGGCCCATCCATTTATTCTAGCCCAACTCTTGGTACTCCAATGGCCTAATGTCTCATAATCATCAAGGCCCAGTTATGGCCCACCTATGGCCTAATTTTCCAAATTGGGCCCAAGTCCTTCACATGGGCCTTATCCTAAAGCTCATCCAATTATTTTGGTCCATTTACTTGTTCTTGGATAGCCCATAAATAGTCCAATCACCAAGTCCCAATAGGAAGGCCCAACTCAAGGCCCAAGTGAAATTAGGGTTTTCACATTAAATGACGATTAGGGTTAAGTGTTCCTACTTAACCCATTAAGGACTTAATCCATTAAGTCCAATATTGCTTTAGGTTAATTTGCAAATGAATATTAATTAACATTTTCAGTTTAGTAATTAATTCAAGTGCGGATCCTGATAAATCCCCAAAATTTGGGTTTCATGTCATTAGGGTTTTCCAAACCCTAATTAGGGTTTCCAACCCACTACTAGCCCATTAGGGTTTCATTAGTCGGACACCACCCACTACCACCTCGGGTAGTGGTGGTCAACAGCGGCTTGCGGCGGCGGCCACCTCCTCGTGGTGGTGGTTATGATTTTTGACTAGAAAATTTCCAAGCATCCCAAACGAATAAAAACACAAACGAGCACACCGCCACCCAACACGGCGGCTGGTGGCGGCAAGATGGTGGTTATCAGGCTCGATGATGCCAACGGCGGATGAGGATGACTCCTAAGGTGGAAGCGGCGACCTGAGGTGAAGAAGGGGGTGGCGGCCGGTGGTGGGAGGCATAAGGGTGGAGGTGGCGGCTAGGAATAGTTCCCTAGGGTTAGGGTTTGTTACATTATATATGAAGTATGCATGAGAGGGTGGCGGGTTATACCCGTAACCTTCAAATCTTGTTTCATCTTTACACTTCCAGCCCTCCCCATACAAATCTTTTCAAATTAGTTCCAATAATTACCATTTAAACCCTGCCTTTTGAAATTCCTTACAATTCAGGTCTGAAATTTTACCAAGCAGCCCCTCCCTCTACAAATCCTTTTCAACTTAGGTCCAATACTTACCAAACATACCCTAACTTCGAAAAATCTTTACAAAACACCTCCTGAAATTACACTTTGACCCCCAAAAGTCTAAAATATATCATTTGGCTCCTCGAAACCACTCTCCGCTAAATATTATTGGTTTTAGGGCCATTATAAAATAATATAAATTATAAATTTACATATTGGGGCTCCGGGTTTATTATTTATTTTAATTAATTTAAACGGAATGTTACAACCTCTTTGTTGTAGCTTGTAGAACTTGGCCTTTCAAGAGCTTAATACCTCAAATGTGATACCTCAAATAAGTCACAAACACCAAGAACAATGGAGGATAGTGAGAGAGAGAGAGAGGCTAGGAGGCACCAAAAATAGGCTAGGGTTTCTTCTTGGAAGTCTTGGCCGATTTTAGGAGTACTAGGGGTTTCATTTATAGTTTGGAATTCCTAGGGTTTTAACTTGTAAACCCTAATTCATTTACTTAGGCCTTTAATCCAATAACTCATTTGATAGCCCTTTGGACCAACTCTTCATGGACTCTCACATAGATTTAGTCCATCCCTAATCAACATGGATCATTAGCCCAAACTATATGTATCACTGATTTACCTAATCAGTACCCGTTAATTTAATCAGTCTCTTTTGATCACTAAATTAATTCCAAATTAATTCCTGATAATTACCAATTAAATAATATGATTTCTCAATTAGTATATTATTCTTATAATATATTAATAAATCACAAATAACCTCTTTCTCAAATATCCATCCTATCAAATTGCTCTGGTGAAGGCAACCCAAAAGGACCATGCTACTATCGGGTCAAGTACATACCAATTATAGTTATGGGCTTAGACACCTAATCCAACACATATATGATTGGATCTAGGTTAGATATGGTTCACAAAGAGATAAGTCAAAATTATTATTAGTAATCATAAGTTTTACCTGTTGAACGATGCTTCTGCCAGGTGGATCGTTGGTAGCCATATAGCAGTAGTTTGGTTCAACATCTTTTTCTGACCCACACGACCAATAGCCTTCATCACATTCTATCTCTTGTCGAGCCATAAGACACATGTTTCCGTCAGTGGCTGTGTCATCATCATCTCCAGACGACCAATACCCTTCTACATCCCTTGATACAGTGGTAACAAAAGCCTTTTCACTTTCTTCCATTTCTTGAGTTGGACGTGCATAGTAAGCAGAGTTCTTGATCTTGGGTTTCTGTGGGACTACGGCTAAGCAATCTTTGGCATAGTGATTTGCATGGCCATATTTGTGACATACAATCTTGGGTTTTTCCGACTTTGGAGTCTGTGATGATTCTGAGGTGTGATTTGGTGTAGGAAGGTTAGGCTTGTAGGATGGTGGGTTTTCTTAAAGTTTGTTGAAAGGTTGAGGATTATTTTGCTGAGGAGCCTGGAAATGGTTATTTTGGTGAGGAGCCTGGAAACGATTGTTATATGGCTTGTTGAAAGGATGGTTGTATTTCATGGAAAGCAGGGCAAACTCCTGTTGAAAACGGAGTTCGGAGTCCATTTCTTCAGGGTTAAGGTTGTTGGGTTATGAGCATTCTAACACTCCTAAGTGTACATGCAACCCTAAATACCTTGGATCTATGTTTTCTCTATTATACATACAATTATGAACATCCAAGGTATTATCCTAATCTAGCATACAAAATAATAAATATAACAAGATATAATACATACCTCTTTGATGTAGAATGTCTTCATGAAGCTTGAGTGCCTAGTGCCCCAAGTGTGACACCTCAAATGGTTCACACAACACCAAATACACTTGGAATAACTTGAGAGAAACTTGAACACTCCTTGAAATCGTCTAGCCCTCACACTCACACCTTAGTGCCCGATTTCTTGAGCCATGTGATTCTTTTATATGGTGGCTATTAGGGTTACACCATGTAACTCATAACTTTACCCATTCCTTATGCTCCATGGATTTTAACCTCCATGGAGTATCCATGGGTCACCCCATGGACTTAGTCCAACATAAGGAATCTTGGATCACAAGCCCACATATATAAGAATGAATGATTTACACAATCAACCCATATATTTAATTAGTCTCCTTTTGATCACTTAATTAATTCCAAATTAATTCTTGATCAATACTAATTAAATAACCTTATTAATATATATTAGAACTTATAATATATTAACCAACCTTAAGTGTTATTTCTCTCATTATAGTCTATCCAAATGCATGATGCCATGCAACCCAAATGGACCATGCCGGGTCGGGTCAAGTCTTACCAATTATAGTTGTGGACTTAGACATTAATCCAACAGTCTCCCACTTGGATAAGTCTAAAACTATTATTGCGTATGACTTCAGGAACCGATCAGCAATCGTAGCTCTCAAAAGCTTCTGTCGAACTCTGACCTTGTCGATGAACTCTGACCTTTGTCAATGACTTGTCCATTAGATAAGGGATCATATATTCCTCCATTCTAGATATCATATGGACTGAGACATGGATTATCAATCATTCTCTCTGTCCATTTGTTGTTTCCCGATTTCCGATTCATGATGACTGACTGATTGAACAAATCAAATCAGTCCTGACTTGGCCAAGCACTCACATGTATCATCTTTAAATCATCGAGGGGCCCACAGATATCGCTTTTATCCCGAAGGTAAAAGGAATGGATAAACTTCGACTCATATGGCTTGTTCTACTACTTGTTGAATCATACACAAAGGCACATTTTATAACATCGAGTTACCAATGCGTTTTCGTGCAATCAATGTATACCCAACTCATAGTAACAACTCATATATCTAGGTTTGAAGAATATAAGATATTATCGTCTCATGATCACTCGTGATAAAATCCATGAAGTGATTCAAATGAGCGCGGGTTGAATCCAATACTCAGAACTTATGAGCACTCATGAGTGTTGTAGCACCACTTTGTCCACCAACTTGGACCTCTACAAACCAACCCATGACAGTCTTGATTCATATCTACTTCCAACATATGACCGACTGTGGATGGTTTGAATAACTTAATCATTCAGGAAGAGCGACTTAGTTATTCTGGAAGTCAAAACATGCAAAGTGAAACACAAGAATAAATGAATCAAATATGGTATCAAACCCTATGAATATAAATAAACACTTTTATTTATCACCATACTGATTACTCATTATTCATTGTTTCGGTTTTATCAACTTTATACTTGAATTTAAAACAATAGTTGTCCCATGCTCCAAGCATGTACACTATGTTTTCTAAACACTAGTCATGCCATACACCAAGTATGCATACTATGTTTGTCTATGATCTTTACTTTGTAAAATAGATCAATTGAACATCACTCCAATGATCCACTTTTCACAGTCCCAAATCCTTACTGCAAATGCAAGAATTCCAAATTCATGCCATTTACTGAAATCTGTTAGATTCTAAACTTATATGCATTGATCCTCTTAATGATTATGCACAAAGTCAGAAAGACTTGACAACAATCATTACAGAGCATTCCAAAGGTGATCAGCTCCTTGGAAACATCCTTCTTTCATTAAGTTTCCTAATCTTACACAGATTGAATAATTTCGAACTTTGAAACATTTCCATATTCCATTTTGACTATCACTTCTGAACAAGAGTTGCCTCCTTACAGATTATGTCAATATGGTCCTTCCAGAATTAACATTATACTTCCAACTGTCCTTGAGCAACCAATCTTTGGTAAACCTTAGATTGTCCTCGACAATTGATTAATCATTTTAGTCATATCCAATTCGAGACCTTTTCCCTTCATAATGCTCCAGGCATTTGGAAAATTTTAGAAGGGATGAATATAGCACATGTAATCGATCCTATATCTGAAGCATATGGGACACGATTCATGATGTCTCACATAAAGACTAAACCAGTCTTTTGCTATAATATTTCCATTTCAATTTGCCAAGTTCTCAAAATTCAGATTATGAAAAGGGATGTCGTAATCATAATCGAATTTTAGAACGCAAATAATGGACCCATATATAGAATTTCCTTATGTTGAGCCATTCCAACATGAAATTCATATATATATCCTTGATTAAATACGATTAAAATCTCAATCTAAGCTTTTAGAATTGAAATGAAGTATAATTTCCTCTCCCTTAATTATAGCAAAACGACTTTTTCAACCCCTACAACCTCACGAATTGAAACTTTTGTTTTCTATAATTAACATTGCTAACTTGCAACCTTTGTCATAATTATCATGCTCCCACTAACATGATGATTATTAGCATAACACTTATGCTCCCACTAGCTTTGACATGTACTCAGAAATCAGCTGACTTTCTTACCAAAGTTCAGATTTCTGATACTAGATTGTTTTGATAAAACTTTATCAAAATCATACACCTCTCTTAGATAGATCACATGTGTGTCTAAACAATTTTAGAACTATGAAAAGGGATGCCGTAATCATAGTCTCAATTGTTTAGACCTTTGCCACTTCTCACAAGTCCATGTTAGTGTGCCGGTAAACCACACACGCTCCACTAACGACTTTGAGAATGTAAATATCACAATTGCTATCTAGCTAAAATCTACTTAGTGAAAGTGTTTCCTCACCATCATTTTCATGAATCGGAGAGAAACCTTATGACACTTAGATTTAATAGTGTATGTGTTCTTATCCATGTGAATTTGTCAAAACCATAATCACAAGACAAGGTTAGTGACAAATCCAAACTCATATTGATTAAACTTGTGCAATCTTAAATTCTTGCCATTTGGCAGCTCAGGTGCCTGCCATTGCTTCCAAGTAGTTGTGCAACCAATTGAGAACTCTCAGAACTCCTATGCAAAGCCAACTTGAATAGGCACAAAAATTTCAACACGATAGGTTATAAACCTCAAGTCGTGTGCTAGTGAAGGACTTTAGGTTTTATTCTTGATTAAGTCTTGAAACTTTCAAGAGCTTTAAGACTCCCACTGTCCTCTTGACATATAAGACTCCCTTGTCAAATATTCAAGAGATAGTGCGGATTCTTTATCAAGACTAACACTTTACACAATTGGCCTAAGTTGGTCTCTGTTTTATCCAAAACATCACAACTTACCAATTTCAAATGTACAAGAGTAGATAACCTTTTACTCTTATATTTGACTAGTGTTAACAAACCCTCTTTAAGATATGTCACTCAAGTTACAATCTTGGAGTATGACTCTAAGAATTGTTTTGGAACGAAGTATGACTCATCTTTTTTATTTAACCATTTCAACAATTCATGACTCCTCTTCTTAGTCATAAGAATGCACTAAGATGACTTTAGAGGACCAATTGTGATATGGTATCTTAATCATTAAGATGATCATAAACATGATACTAAAGTACTCTCCCATCTTTTCAGATTTGAGAAACTTTTAGCTTTCTGCCATACTTTGATTCTTCTTATTCGTTCTGTCTCACATTGAAACTTCTCCAATGCTACAGACTTATACTTAAACTTATAAGTATAACCATATTTACTGAACTTAAGTAAATCATGACGAATAGTCTTCTTGATCTTTTGTGGTGGACTTGACCAGTGCACAAGAATGTGTACTCGATCCCTTAGTCTTTTCCTTATTCACATAATGAATTAGTCTTAATTTTCCAAGCTGAAAGTTCTCATTCATCATACTATACAACTTGCATGATTCCAAGTTTCGGTCCAATTGAACCTTGGGTGATGAGAATCTTTCCTTATTTGGTAATATTAGACACTACCACAACCGAAAGAATCAAATCCATTTTTCCAATATTGCTATCAATGGAATCTTATAAGCAACAACTTTTCACAAATGCCATTGTAAGGATACTTAAAATAAATAAAATCAAAACCTTTTTCTTTTATTTTAAAACTTTGCGGAAAAACTTATCCTTACAATCCATATGAAAACCTTGTTGTTATCTATTCCTAAGCAATATAAATATCATAACTCTTAAGTAATAGCCCAAAATTCTGATCACCGAACCATGCGATTGAAATCCATCTTCGCGATCAGAATCAGCATGTACTTAATAGAGTTAGACAATGGACTTTACCTGAAGTAGAGCCAAACTTATTGACTTTAACATCCTTAGGTAAATTTGGCAGCTTCGTAACCAATACCCCTTCCTTTGGCAATAGTTACCTATGGACCCTTGATAATGGGACTATCTCAGACTTCGCCTCTCTCTTTACCATTGGGTCAACCGAGTTGACTATGGCCGATCCCTTTCCATTGGGAAGAGAGAGCTTTACTGGATATCCAATGTCATCATTGTCAATGTCCATAGCGTTTTAGGAAGTTGATCTTAGCAAATAGATAAGATCATTAAGGGTCTTGTCTTAGTCTGTTTCATAGGATTCCCAAAAGAACTCACTATGTGACTTAGAAAGTAGTTGAGCCACCAACTTTCTCAAGACTTTGACACCCAACTCTCCCGGCTTGTCAATATGTGACTACATCTCCAAGATGTGATCACACCTAGACCTTGCCTTGCCAATAGGGCTTGAGTGACCTTAAACTTTTTAGGAACTTGTGGGTTAGGGAGAATAATTGGAGGAGGTGAAAGAAGTATGATATCCATGGGACATCATCTTCATTTAGGAAAGCTTGTTTCAAGAGATTTGGGAAGATCATAAATGTCTAGACTAGACATCTTTTTGGGAGATATTCAAGATAGTTGATTTAAAGTCCTTAATATGACACCCAATATGAAATATTAAGGCTAGGACCCAACAAACTATTTTATAACTTAGAAGAGGGACGTAATCCAAGCTATAAAATATTTGAAGGTAGGTGAATGACGATTCACCAATTTCCACCATGAAAAACGAAATAATTTATTAGGTTTTAATTGGATTTGAAAGTCCTAGATCTTTGAGATTCATTGAACTGTTCAAAGGCATGTTTCAATCTCGAGTGTGCCCTTCAGGTTTTGTGACTGGGATGCCGAGGATCACAAAACAAGGTGTGAATAACCATGCAAATATACTTGGTACCCTTAATATTTACCCCTTAATCAGTGTGTCGGTTAACCACACACGCTCCACCGATACTATGATAAATATTAAGTTACCTTTTGCCTACCTTGTTAAGTCCAGGTTAGTGTGCCGGTTAACCACACACGCTCCACTAACGACTTAAGCAAAGTGCAAAGTGTAATTTCATGGGTTAGCACCAAATTCACATTTTCCTAAGTAACTAAGATTGGGTATTAATAAGAGTTTAGTTACTTAGTATTTATCATTAATACTTTTAATGAAAGAAGAATTATAGTCCTTGTCCTACCCGTTCGGCTAACGACCCTCCACTAGTCAAGGAAGCGGTGGGTGAGAGTGGACACCCATTAAACTGCCATTTTATAGGCAGTAACCTTATACCCCCCTTATAGACCGGCTTCGTGAATGAGGCCTACTAACGGTAAGACTGACTTTACTCTTATACATATATATAAATATTATTAACTTATAATATTATAAAGTATAAGGGTTGAATTTTAACTTTTAAAATTCTAAGGGCTAACTTGGAATTAAAGTATTCATAAGTGAAAACTTTTCAAATTTCAAAACTTGAGGGCAAGTTTTGAAATTATTCAAAACATGAGGGCAAGTTTTGAAACTATTCAAAACTAATTAATTCCATAACTTATGAGTTTAAAGTAGTTTTAATTATAAAAAAAAAAAAAAAAAAAAAAAAAAAAAAAAAAAAAACTCTTCAAGTTCCATAACTTGAGGACAAGTTATGGAAGACTTTAAACTAATTAATAAAAAAAATAACTTTTTTTTATTGTAACTTATGGAACTAATTAAGGTTACACTTTTTTTTTAATTTAATGAAGAGACTCTTGAACCTCCATAACTTGAGGACAAGTTATGGAGTCATAAAACCATTTAATTAGAACTAGACTCTTCATTTTGTAACATTTGCCAACTTTTATGAGTTTTATGATTCTTAAATGTGACTTTTCATATAACTTGAGGACAAGTTACAAACACACACTTTGGAATCAACTCTTAGATTAAAATGGATTGAAAACAACTATTTCACACAACTTTTCTATTAATCTAAGAACCTCATAAGAACAAGATAATTCAAATCATCAATCTTCAAGAAATTAGCATGAACATACAAACTAATACAAATCTTGAAATTATGACAATTATCTTAGAAATTGGATTAGCATGAACATTACCACATCTAAAACAAGTTTATAAGTCCAAAAACATCTTAGGGTAATGTTCCTAGTCCAATTCCAGCCAAAACAATCGAATATATGCATCCAACTCGATTTTCAGCTACTTTTGCAAGTATAACAAGAAAACAAGCCTTGGCTCTGATACCACTGTTGGGTTATGAGCATTCTAACACTCCTAAGTGTACATGCAACCCTAAATACCTTGGATCTATGTTTTCTCTATTATACATACAATTATGAACATCCAAGGTATTATCCTAATCTAGCATACAAAATAATAAATATAACAAGATATAATACATACCTCTTTGATGTAGAATGTCTTCATGAAGCTTGAGTGCCTAGTGCCCCAAGTGTGACACCTCAAATGGTTCACACAACACCAAATACACTTGGAATAACTTGAGAGAAACTTGAACACTCCTTGAAATCGTCTCGCCCTCACACTCACACCTTAGTGCCCGATTTCTTGAGCCATGGGATTCTTTTATATGGTGGCTATTAGGGTTACACCATGTAACTCATAACTTTACCCATTCCTTATGCTCCATGGATTTTAACCTCCATGGAGTATCCATGGGTCACCCCATGGACTTAGTCCAACATAAGGAATCTTGGATCACAAGCCCACATATATAAGAATGAATGATTTACACAATCAACCCATATATTTAATTAGTCTCCTTTTGATCACTTAATTAATTCCAAATTAATTCTTGATCAATACTAATTAAATAACCTTATTAATATATATTAGAACTTATAATATATTAACCAACCTTAAGTGTTATTTCTCTCATTATAGTCTATCCAAATGCATGATGTCATGCAACCCAAATGGACCATGCCGGGTCGGGTCAAGTCTTACCAATTATAGTTATGGACTTAGACATTAATCCAACAAAGGTCACCCATTGATTGATAGTTAGTGTTTGTGGGAGCAGGAATGGTTGGAGGTGAGGGTTGAACAGGAGGGATGAATGGAACAACAACAATGAGAGGGTCCGAAACGGTCAGGTTTGGAGTTTGTGGGTGGTAGGAACTGACTAGAGCTAGAGGACCTCCAGTGAGTTCACGCAGGGTTTGTGCAACATTTGATTCATGACCTTGAAGCTCATCGAAAAGTTGGTAGATCTTCAGCTTTTTCAGAGATCCATTACTCTGAAGACATGATTTCACATTTCCCCACCCCTTTCCGAGGCTGTTGATGAACTTGAGGTTGTACTCAAGTGGGGTTCGGACTATCCAATGAGTTGTCATGTTGTCGACGACGATTCGGTATTTGTTTGAGGCTGAGGCAACAGATTCACCAGGTGTTGTGGTGCAAGTGTCGAACTCATTGACAACTGAGCTTAGACGTTTATCCTTCATGTTCTCTGATCCTTCGAACAAATCTTGAAGTGTATCTGAAATCTCTTTTTCCGACTTACACAATTTAATGTGCTCAAAGAGAGAAGGTAGAACACCAAACACCATTTCTGAAAAGGCAACTTGATCTGCATGCAGCTTTTCAAGATCATCAGCAGTGAGAGGTGCTTGACGTTGTTGATCCTGTCCCAAGAGAGTTACAACAACATCTCTAACAATAGTTCGAACTGGAACATGAGTACCTTCTTTAACGGATCTCCAGATAGATTCACCTTTTTCTTTTCCAAGTAAAAATCCTTCCATTCTGACTTTCCAGTGATCATACTCTTCCACAACTAGCAGTGGGACACGTGTAGGGCAACCCACGCTATTTGCTATGTGCATTTACTACATTTGTTGAGAATTAGAAGCAGCCATTGAAGTTAAGATATCTTGAGCAAAAGTGGTATATAGAAGAACTTTTATCCTGAACACATAAATGATCGAAATACCAAGGTAATCTCGAATCAACTATAATTTGTTCTTATGGATTCAAAGGACAACCACTCAAGCTCTGATACCAATTATGAGAACAAGGATCTGATTGCACAGGGACAAGGCTTGAAAACTCAAACCTTGATTTAATGCTTAAGATCAATGTCTGCTTCTGATTATAGGTTCCAGTCAACTCTGGCAAGACCAGTCAAGACTTGAAGATGAAGATCAACAAAGCACTTCAAGTATTTAATATGATACTATGAGTATAATCAAGGTAAAGACAATAAATGAACACAATGAATGTTTGAAGGAATGATTTGAGAGAAAGATGCAAGTGAAGTAAATGTGAAAATATATATCTTTGGAGGAACAATCTGTCTTCTATTCTTGTCATTAAACACTCCTTAAATAGGATAAGGAGTACATCGTACAAACTTGAATATATACATAGGACTGGACAAAAGAGTTACATCTGACACTCTGTTTATCCCTTTGACAAAATAAACTGAGTCCTATGAACTATTACATCAAACTAAAACACAAGAATAATAAATGTAAGGACAGATAGACTGATTCGGACTTATACACCATTTCAGAACAATAGCGCTTGAACATTCTCTATTCCGGACACCAACTTGACTCCGGACCATATACCACTTTGGAACAAGACTGACTTCGGAACAACTGAAGGTTAGAGATTGCTAGAGGTTCACTTTCAGGTTCCAACAAGGACCATACTTCATCCTCACTCTCCCCCAAAACTTCATGAAAACGAATCTTCAACTTCATGAATTCGTCTTTATCATTAAAATTTTCTACAATTTGGAACTGCGGAGATGTGAAAAAATTGTGATTAATCGGAAAATCAAGTTGATTAAAATCCGAATTCTCTGTATCATAGCTCTTCTTTGGTGCTTTCCTGAATTCATCATTTTTTCCAAGTACCGCTATCTCAATCTTTTCATAGCACCAATGTTTGTTGGGATGTTCCTTGTTCAAACCTGGTGGATCGTTTGCTATTTTCCTCAAAATGCTATTTATTTGCCTTTGTTTCATCAACTCGATATCTAGTAATCTTTTCTTTTCTTCATCAGACTGAACAACTTCAGTTGATTTTCTTTTGTCTTTCGGATCATTATTAGAAGTTGTTTTGACAAGAGTAGATCTAGAACCTCCTGCACCTTCATTAATCGAAATCCTTTTCGATTGGACTTTCAATTGATAAAAATTGGTTGTTGTAGAGGTTGGTGTTATTGATACAATTACAGGCTTCATTGAGTTTGTTGTTGGAATTTGAGTCGACATAATCTTCCCAAAAACTACTCCTGTATCTTCACCAGAAGCTTTGGACGATCCAACTCCTCTTTCTCCCCCTTGCGAAACTTGCGCAACACGTTGAGCATTTATTGGTAAACACAGTACCAAATTGAGGATTGGAGCCAACTCAACTTTAATGCTTGACTCAATATTCGAAACCATTTTCGAAATGGATTCTTGAGGGATAGAAGATTGATTCGAAAGATCCATTTTCGATAGAGTATCTTTAATACCAGAAAAAAACTCCTCAAATTTCTTAAACACCTTGTCATCTTTCTCAGACTTTTCTTTGAGCTCTTTGGAATGATCCTTGTTGAGTTCAACCAAGCAATTTGTTGCACCAGCTACGACATCAACTTTTTCATGCAACAAATTGTAATTATCCTCCAACTTCTTATCTTCTTTCGACATCAATGTTTGAAACTCAGTAACCTTGAGATCAAGAGACTCTTTCATTTCAGTGATCTTGTCCAGAAATATTTCATGACGTGCTTTAGCAACATCACGAATCTTGGTAATATCATGATTAAGACTTCGAGAGTGAGTAGCCAATATCTCTTCGTGTTTCTTATCAACATCTCCAATCAAAGTTCGCAATCGAGACTCTTGAGCTTTCAACATATAAACAACTTCAACCCCAATAATATAATTCTTACCTCCAGTATTAGCCAAAAATTGAAGAAGATAATTCATTTTGGAGTTGAGAATCTTGAATTGCTTACCTAACATGATTAAGTCATCAGGTATATCTTCTTCTTCTGGATTAAACTGAATTTCTGCAAATGAAACCATCACATTTTCATCATCAGCTGCATCTTCTTGGACTTCTCAACCTTAGTTGATTGTGAAGAGAAAATAGTGGTAATTGGTTCTTGCATAACACCAACAAAGGTTGGTGACACATTTGTAACAGGAGTGGAAGAAGTAATTGGTGATGTTGGTGGTGGTAGAACAGTTGATGTTTCAATTGATGTCGAACCTATTGTTGTGTCGGCTGTATTCATCCTTTCATCCATGTTGACATTTGTGTCCTTATTCGATAAGTGCACAATGATGTCTGGAGTTTCGACCTCTTCCATAACAGACTTGGTATGCGAAACATCGGGTGATATGATTGTAGCCTTCTCAGGATATTTATGGGTTGTTGTACACCAGATTCAATGTTTGCACTCGTATTGATACATTTACAGTGACATCAGGAATCCTTGTCTCCTAGAAAATCGACTTGACAGGGGTATCCTTTCGTGGTGATACATGAAAAAGAATCCTCAAATCGAGTGTCTGATTCGTCGCTATCATTCTCAGTCTCGACAGTTACTTTCTCAAATTGGACTTCAGCTTGATCATGCTTTCTCTTCTTTAGCTTTTGTGCAACATCCAAAGCTCGACACTTCTTTGATGTTGGAGATTCAGGACTCGAAACCTCTTGTAAAATAACTCCCCTTCTGGTAAATTGGAGTTTCTTAACCCTTTTTGAACCACCCTTTTTTGCAACTGGTTCACTTTCCTGTGTGATTGTAGTTATACTAGGAACATGATTAGAAGTTTCAACAACTATTGTCTCAACAGTCTCGATACTTGGCTCTTGAATAGGTTTCATGGTTGCAGAATCATAAGTTTTCTTTGTTGGTTTCTTGGTTCGTTCGAATACCCCTTTAACAAACTCATCCTCCACTTCTTTTGGCTTTTCTGCTTGTTTCTTAGGATTTTGAGCCTTAGATCCTTTATATGTTCCTTCTACCCCTTTTTGAAAAACCTTTTGGTGGAAGAACACCAGTTGAAGTAGAATCAATAGAAGCCAAATACTGCACCAACAATTGATTTTTAGGATCCACCAAATTTAGCATCGAATCAGGGATTCGAGCAACAACATGAAATATTTTAGCATCATCCACGACAATCTTGGGAACTGTGATCATAGGAAACTCAGTGGTAGCAACACCTGATGGAACCAAAATATTTTCCTGACTATAGATTTCCTTCAAAATCAACCCTTAAAACCTAGCACTCGACACCCCAATCGCTAGTTTAGAATGATAAATTGATGTTCCAAATTCTTCCCATAACATCGAATCATAGTAGACATTAAGAACATAATACAGACCAGCCAACTCTGAATAAACCTTAAGTTTGGCCTTATCTAGTCCAAAACTCCTCCCTATCAAACACCTTAACACAATTCCAAATAGGAAACTACAAACATAGGGTAGGCTCGACTTCTTAAACGTACTAATATTCACAAGAGAAAGTTGATGTCTCATCTCATTAAACATGTGGATAACCTGATCAATGGATACTTCAAAAAAATTACATGAAGAAGGTAATTTCAACATCTGTGCGAACTACTTCTTTGTAAGCTTCTTCGTTTTAAAAGACAATAGCTGGAAAGTAACAACTTTGGTTGACTTATTGAACACAACCATTGAAGCAACAAGAGATAACCATTGAATCAGAATGGAAAATGTTCCAGATAGCGCAAAAGAAAGAACATAATTGTTCAAAATTTGAACAATTAGTTGCAGTTCATTCGGATACACATCGAGAGACGGAATGAGATGAAGATTTGTGTGCAGAATCTTCATCGTTTGTTGTGAAATCTCTTCTTCATTTGTTGTAACTTCATCGAAGTTGTGTTGTGTAGCAGCCATTTAAGAAAATCAGAGAGAATTTTGGAGAGAAAATCGTCGATGAATAGTTAGGGTTCTTGAGAGTTTTTAGAGAGCATAACGTGAAAATTGGAAGAACCATTTTCCTTATATAACTAGCATGAATTTTGAATTCAAACCGTTGCCCAATGAAAAAATGCCACATGGAATATTAGTAATTGAACCGTCACCATAAAAAATCGCCACGTGTAAAAGTGATGATCACTTTTCTCCTAAATTCCCGTGAAAATCTTGAACCTTCACTTCCACCAGATCTTTCGCTTCCCCCAACCAGATAAGAACCGCCACAATTTTTTATACTGAGAGTTAGGGCTGTAAACGAACTGAACGTTCGGCGAACTGTTCGTGAACTGTTCGGCGGGAAGTTCGTTTGTGTTCGTTTATTTAATAAATGAACGAACATGAACAAAAATTATCGTTCATTTAGTTAAATGAACGAACATGAACAATGGTCTCGTTCGTTCATTTATGTTCGTGAACGTTCGTTTATGATGTTCGTTTACGTTCGTTTATGTTCGTTCGTTTAAGTTTATTTATATTCATTTATATTCAATTTTTTTATTATATTGCCATATTATATGTTCGTTTATGTTCATATATGTTAAATTGTGTTTTTTTATCTTTGTTTGTTTATGTTTGTTCGTTTATGTTTGTTCGTTTATGTTTGTTCGTTTATGTTCGTTTAGCATGTTCATGAACATAAACGAACGAACATGAACAAAGTAATTTGTTAAACGAACGAACATGAACAAGAAAATCTCGTTCGTTTATCCGTTCGTGTTCGTTTGTTGTTCGGCTAACTTAAACGAACGAACATGAACAAGACCTTGTTCGTGTTCGTTTGGTTCGTTTACAGCCCTACCGAGAGTGATCGGTATAAGTTTCATTACCAATAGAGAACCATCTGTCGGCATGGAGGCTAGCCTCATTGACTTATGGGATAGATAAGCGAAATCATTTGGCAGACTTTGCGAAATCTAAGTTTCGAGTTGGTAATACCCAAAACCTCAAGGATTTCAGTTCTTTCGTGTGCCAAAAAATAAGATAGAAACAAAGTAAAAAAAATATGGATATTGTGATATCAAAGATCCTTCGATATGAAGGCAAGTTGATCTCAGGCAAATATCTCTTCATTCAACATCAAGAGAGACGTCGAATTGCTTGTGTGGTTCCCGTGAGTTACAATGGAAAAACTATTTGATGAGTATCGAAGGGCCTTTTTTTCTAGAGGTTTGAAGGTGGTTTCGTTTTCACATAAGTTCACAACTTAACATAAGTGTGAATCAATATGTAAAAAATACTGGATGACTAGTGTAGTCAAGAACAAGTAAGGTTGGATAAATTTTGAGTAACGAACGTAACAGAAAAGATGTTCAGATGACAATCATTTCAAAAAAAATTGAAAATCTGGATCTTTTGGGAAAAAAATGACTTGGGAATAGTACATTTTATTAAGATCACACAATACAAATGAAATGAGATTTTGAACATCAAAAGTGGTACATTTAAACAAATGTTTCGTTAAAATCTTGAACAAGAATGCTCACCGTCAATTCATTTAAGTTCAGGTTTGTTGGGTTTCACCATCATCACGTAAAAATGATTCAGGATCATAAACACAGAGTTGTGACATACCTACATCCTGGTAGGTTTCGACCAAAGATGTCGAGGGTATGCAGTATAGTGTGTGGTCATGAAAGAAATTTCGGGTGAAAAAGATTGGTTAGAAGAACTCATTGTACCTCTACAAAAAAAATATGGACCTAGCAGAAATCTCTTTACTCATCGTGAGAAGAGAAAGGTAACTCGTCGACTAATGTGAATACAACATGATCGGGAAGAAAATTTCATGTTGATAGTTTCATTAAGGCTTCGAACACATAGAGACTTTGAGGCTTGAGGACAACATATTGCAGCATGCTTCTAGGGATACTTAACTAGTTCACAGTTTCGAGTCATACTTGTTCCCTTTGAATGTTTTCATTTGGCATGCGAACGAACAACACATTGTTACAATGAGCTTCCAAAATAAGGAAAATATTTTTGTGTTTTTCAAAAAAAAAACTTCAAATATAACGAAAATCTTTTTGGAGTTTTGATTTTTATAAACGAAAAACAAAAATAAGAAAATCTTTTTGAATTTTTAAAGTTTATAAACGGAAAAACAAAAATAAGAAAATCTTTTTTGGATTCTTGAATTGTATAAACGAAAAACAAAAATAAGAAAATCTTTTTTGTTTTTTGAATTTTATAAACGAAAAACAAAAATAAGAAATTTTTTTTTATTTCGAATTTTATAAACGAAAGTGCAAAAACAAGAAAAAGGATATGAAAAATTCTGGATATTTGTTAGAGATAACAAATACGGCATATACGAACCATGTTTGCTATTCTCCAAAGAAATATACCATAGTCGAACGCTTCTATAAGGAAATGGACTTCCCATCGAGAGACTATTTCCCCATACACAACTGACTAACTCCACAAACGAAACTGATACTGAATGAATCAGAGGAAAATCGAATGCGAAGGCATGCGAACGCTGAATCGTGCACAATGACCTCTGAACAGATATCAAACAAGTAACGAAAGTTAGGATAACACTTGAAACTCATACCTACTAATCGAAAATGATACAAACAATCGAAAGTAAAGTAAAACACATATCCATGTCAAATTTAAGAAGAATTATGTTGAATGTGGAACATAACTTGCTTCCATCATTCCCAAACCATGCAAAATCCTTAAAATAATTTTTCATCCAAAGTTTTCGTGAAAATATCATCAAGCTGATATGTTTTTTTAACAAAATGAACTTCAATGTTCCCATCTTCAACATGATCTTTTATGAAGTGGTAACGAAGAGCAATATGCTTTGTTTTCGAATGTTGAACTTGATTGTGACAAATGCAAATGACGTTTTGTGAATCATAATACAAAGGTATCTTCTTCATATTGATTACATAGTCAGTCAATTAGCTATGTATCCAGATTACTTGAAATGTGCATGCAGCAGCAGCGATGTATTCAACCTCGGCTGTCGAAATAGAAACACATGTATGATTTTTCGATTTCCAACTCACAAGTTTCTCATCTAGTAATTGACATCCTCTAGTAGTTCTCTTTCGATCCAATTGACAACCCCCAAGATTCGCATCAAAAAAATCTTGGATAAAGAATCTTGTTTTCGCCGGATACCACAATCCTAACATTTTTTGTACCCTGAAGGTATCGAAAGATATTCTTCACTGCAGTAAGATGGGGTTCTCTTGGGTTCGATTGATATATGGCACAGTTACATAAAAATAACATAATATCAGTTCGACTTGCAGTTAAATACAAAAGCGAACCTATCATGCTCCTATATGTCTTGAGACCGACAACAGGCTTATCCAACGAAGGACTTAAGCGTGTGCCGACAACCATATGTACTTTGACTTTCATGTAATTCGTCATCCTAAATATTTCAAGCAGATTTCGAGTGTAGTTCTCTTGATTGATAAATATTTCTTCCCTGCTTTGATGAATATTTAATCCCAAAAATTGATTTATCTTACCCATCATGGTCATTTCAAATTTACTCTTCATTAACTCCTCAAATTCCATAGACAACAGAGGATCAGTCGAACCAAATATAATGTCATCGACATAAATTTGAACAAGCATCAGATGATCCCCTGCTTTCTTTTGAAATAAAGTAGGATCAACCGATCATTGTTTAAATTTAGCAATTTTCAAAAAAATTGTAAGAGTTGCATACCAAGCACGAGGTGCTTGCTTCAATCCATAAACAACTTTGTCAAGGATATAACAATGATCAGGATACTTATCGTTAACGAAACCTGGAGGTTGTTCGACATACACTGTTTCTTCAAGAACACACTTTACGTCCATCTGGTAAACATCAAAATCCTTGTGAGCTGCATAAGCTAGAAAAATTTGTACTGGCTCGAGTCTTGCGAAAGGGGGAAAATGTTTCCTCATAATCAATACCTTCTTGTTGAGAGTAACCTTTTACGACTAGCCTAGCTTTGTTTCTAACAATATTGTCTTCTTTATCAGTTTTATTCTTAAAAACCCATTTGAGTCCAACTATCGAAACATTATCAGGTTTAGGAACTAATCTCCAAACCTTGTTTCATTCAAATCCAACCAACTCATATTGTATTACAACACCCCAATCGGGATTTTCTAATGCGGTCTTGACTGTTTTTGGTTCAATTTTCGAAATAAAAACATTGAACATACATAATTCTTGATGAACATTTAAAATTTCATTTTTGGCTCGAATCTGGGCTCGAGTTAAAACACCGGAATTTGGATCACCAAGAATCTACTCCTTTGGATGATCTCTTGTCCAGTTGTCCATCGGAGAATATGCAGGATCAAATTCCAAATGTGCATCTTCAAATATTTCTTCAGAATCTGAGACTGCACCTGAAATTGAGATATTATCATTACAATCAATAAAATCAATAAAATTTCTATCATCATCCTCATCATTACCCCCTCGACATCAGGATGGTCAGTCATATGCCCCCCCTCGAAATCATTACCTTTATCATCATCCTCATCATAATTCTTGAAAAATGTTATTACGTGTAACATCCCAATTTTCAACACCAAAAATTTTGTTTTTAATTAAGTAACTTATAAAACAGTTAACTGAAAAACATCATCGATTCATATCATTTCATAAAACATAGTCATGTGTCTTAAAACCATATCATAAAATAGTAAATAATGTCATAGTACAATCCCAAGAATCTCATAATGCGTAAATCCTGTGTGTGTGATGCGCTGCTACCATGCCGACTCTTTCCCCTTCAAAGAAGAGGTACCTGAAAACAAAACTGAAACTGTAAGCACAAAGCTTAGTGAGTTCCCCCATCCTACCACATACCATACAATAACATATCTAGCTAGACATATCTGGGTCCCGGCCTCCCCTTCGGTCAATTTCAACCGAATAATTTCCTAGCATATTTGGGTGCTGGCCTCCCCTTCGGTCTATTTCAACCGGATAACTGCCTAGCATATCTGGGTGCTGGCCTTCCCTACGGTCTATTTCAACCAGATATCGGGGACTATTTCACCCCTACCACTACCACATAGAATCATAGCATACTGGCACATAAAACATAACAGATAGTGGCATACCAGACAATCATCTAACTACAAGCTCCTACTAGTGGGCCGGCATTGTGGCCTTAGACCCACTTCTACTGGAAGGTAACTCACCTCGTAAAGCTGAGTGGCGAATCTCATGGAAAGTAATCTCTAACAGCCGCTTCGATGACTCCCGGCTATCATAATCATAATAACACTCAATCAGAATCCATAACACTACTTAGGGTAAAATGACCATTTTACCCCCTTGGCCTAATTTCAACCATTCATAAGGTACAATTCTAACTTATTATACCCCGTGCACCCTTGGCCCATCAAAGGCTCCCTAAGGCCCACTAATGGCCTAATTTTCTGAATTGGGCCACATTCCTCAAATGAGTCCATTACAATACCAAAAGTTCAGAGCCCAAAATATAATTTCAAAAGGCCCAATACTCTACTTCCAAATTCCCAGACCCAGAACTATACTCCACAGTAGGCCACGGGGCCCAACAGTCCAGGCCCAGTCCTCTAAGGCCCAAAAGTGTGACAACCCGAAATTTTCATTTGTACAATCTCTACCGTTAAACACTTCATATAATATTCAAAAACATTTCAGTACATTTTTGGCCGGATTTAAGTCCGTTTGGGTGTTTTATTTTATATTTCGTCAAACGACTTAATAAAAGGAAGTGTCGTTATTAGTGAGGTGTAACAAACAAAACAATCAACACATTAACTAGGAGTTTATGGCCAAACAAGTGGTGTTTGGGCCGTAAACACCAATTTCCCAAGAACTCATGCATATAGCATGAGTTTACACACTTTTTCCTCATTTCTCCACTTCCCACCTCAAGAACACCAAGTTTTTCTCTCAAGTATCATAATTTCATTTCTTCAAATCCGCCAAAATGTAAGTGTTTCCTTCCTAGATTCTTTCATACAGCACTTAATCTAGTGTTTATACATCATTTCATCCATGGATTCTTGGTTTTTACTTAGATCTTCAAGTATTCTTCAAAACACCAAGAACACCAAGAACACACACTAGTGTTCTTGGGTCCTAAACACTCTTACAAGCTTCCTATAAGTAAGTATACTCTTCCTAACTAGTTATTTGCTTAGTGTGCTTGCTAATCCATGGAATGAACACCAAAAATCCCCAAGAACATGTGTTTACGGTTTGGGGGTCTCCCAAAACTGTAAACACCCCCAAAGGTTGTTTTGATGCCCCTAACGCCTTCTAATGCTTGGACAAGAGGCTAAAAACTTGCATGCATGAACTAAGAACCACAAAAAACGAAAAGGATGAAGTGGCCAAGGGTTTACGGCCGTAAACTCTAGGGTTTACGACCGTAAACTCCCAAGGAGTGGTCCAAGGACCGTAAACTCCAAGGGAGTGCCATTTCGAGCCCTAACCACTTCCTAAGCCTTTGATTCAACCCTAGGACACCTCTTTATGAAACATGAGACCTTGAAACACTCAAATGCACCATTCCCATGAGTTTACGGCCGTAAACTCATGGGGGGAATGGTCCATCAACCGTAAACTCATATAGGGTGACCATTTGAAGTGTAAACTCCATAGTGAGGCCATACACTCCTTAGAAGCAACCCTTAGCACTCCTAGCACTTGAAACAAAGTGTTTTCATGCATTAGAGTGTCTTTACTTACTTAATTAGTGATTAACTAACTAATTAGATACATTTATGTATCACTACATGTTACATAGGATCCATGTGTGTGTTCAAGTCCTCACTTGACACCTAGCATCCTACCCGGCACTTCCATCAAATCCACTCACTACAGGTGAGTTCATACCCCTAAATCAACCTTTTTAAATGATTTTAAATGCTTTTATGGGGGGGGGGGATACAAGTTGAACTGTTATTGTTATGATATCAATCATATGTGATTAATAACTAGAACAGACTACCAGATTTATTGCTGCTTTCAAATTATCACCAAACTTTGGATTTTCAAGTGTTTCAAACCTTTTGTCAAACTATTAAATATCTAAAATTGTTTTCAAACTCTTTTAAACTTGCTTATTTTCAAACCCATATCTATACTAATATATTTATATAAGTAAGACTTGAAGGACGTAGGACTGATAGCTCACCTTATTTCCTGTTCCTTGTTTGGTTGTGGACCTAGGGTATTCTGTTATTTGTCCGACAGTCGTTGAATTCTTAGTTATACATCATATATATATTTGTGTTTAGATATAAAAGTCTTCATTTCAGTTTAGTACCTTTGTGTAACAAAGGCATGCAACCAACATTACTATGTAACTATAATAGGTATAGTTAAGGAGTACTACTCATTACTATTATTACAAAGACACCCACCAGAGTCAGTATAGTTATGAGTCAATACATGTTAAATACTATACAAAGAGAACACTATATAAGAGAACACTCTATACATTATACTAGAAGATACATTATACAATATACAAGAGAATATACTATAATTAGAATGTGACATACTACTTCTCGATACGACACTTCATTGTGCTATCACAGTGTAACCAGAGTCTCCTGGAGGGAGAGCGGGCATTATGTGTATAGATCTATACGGGACAGACACTCCCACATCCCGACTGCTAGCTACAGTCCGAGCCGACTAGGCCCAGGGATGATAAAATGTCACCATACTACGTGTGATCTGGAGGGTCATCAGTTATTCGATCGTCAATCAGCATGGTTACATACGAGTTCACATTCAGACCTTTAATTAACACTTTAATAATTAAAGGCAAAACAGACTCCCCCAGGTGTATTGTACATTTAATACCACCTGAAGTCTGCATTTTCATTACATTCAGTCGGCAGTGACACTGCTGGGGTAAAACATTATTTTTCCCATTCTTTACATTAATGAGGTCAAAAACTATATTTTCATGTTAATAGTTTCACTGGGAAAATCTCTACATTTATGAAAGAACAAATATACAAACAATTGAGTCTTGGTAGAAGACTACTTTTTACTGGAAAACATAGGGTTTTCTAGGGAGTGTACTATTTTCAAACACTGAAACCAGTTATTATACCACATTATTGTGAACCTTTCTATACAATCAATGACACTAAATACTTATGAACTCACCAGCCTTATGCTGATACTCGCTTTCAAAATAACTTGTATTCTCAGGTCATCAGTAGACAGGTACAGACGCAGCTTTTGAGAAGATGGAGCACATATAAGACTCATCTTTTATTTTGATTATACTTTTGGTGTCTTACAAACTGTACAGAACACGCTTGTATTACAATTATTATATTAATGCAATGGATGTTGTTGCTTGTCTTTACTATTATGCATTGTTATGATATTGTACATGACGTCCTCCACCCCAGAACATATTCCGCCGTTCTTGGTTTTGGGGTGTGACAAAAATCCCAATGTAGCCACTCTGCATGCGTACACGCGGCGTACCTGGCACGTACGCCCAGCGTATGCTGGCCTTGACCGAAAACGGGAAGTTAACCCAATACGTGCAGCGTCCCAGGGTGTACGCTTAGCGTACTGGCCAGCTTTCTTGGGACTTTATTTGTTACTTAATCCATTAAGTCTTCACGTCCAAAATGTAGATCCAGGTCCTTTAAGACCTCCTAATCCATAAAGTCACAAACTTTATGTGCTTGCATGCATGGTTGGGGGTCAAAACATGATTTTGGTCCTTTAACAAGCTTTATGATCATCAAACACTTGCATGGTTGTGGCTTAACCATCAAGGTCCGATTTTTATGACTCTTAGTGCCTCTAAGAGCCCAAAAGGACAGCTCTTATAGTCTGAAATCATCAAGATGCAAGAAGCCTCAACAATGGAGTCCAAAAGTGGCATAAAACACCCCAACATCAAATCTAAGCATGCAATGACCAAGTTTGAAGCTTGATACCTCAAATGAGTAAAAAATGGTGCTAATTTCCTAGATCTACAAGCTCCTTTTGAAACCTTGCTCCTTCTTCAAGCTCCTTTCTATTCCAAAACACCAAAACTACACCAAGATACTCTTAAATGGCTTCCAAATCACAAGAACACATAATTATGGGTTAGGGTTTTCGTGGTGGCTGCCTAGAGGTAAGAGGGAGGCTGGACCAAAGGCATAAGGTCCTTTATATAGGGATCAAACCCTAAAAGTTAAGGTTTTAGAAGCTGTGCGGGTACGTTGCGCGTACCTTTTGGTACGTTGCGCGTACGTGCATGGCCTCCCCGCCCAAATCTCCTGAGTACGCTGAGCGTACCTGGCATGGTACACCCCGCGTAATGCCTTTCTCAGTCCAATTCTCGAAGCCCAACTATCCTGGCCCAAACCAAAACAACCCATTATTTAATAAGATAATTAATAATAATACCTGGTAAATCCCGGATGTTACAAATCTCCCCCACTTGGATTAGACTTCGTCCTCGAAGTCTGTTGTTGCTGCTGAAAATAACTCGGGGTAGTGCTCCCTCATCTCATCTTTCGGCTCCCACGTCCATTCCAAACCCTTGCGGTGCTGCCACTGCACCTTCACCAGCTCTACTTCCTTGTTCCTCAACGCCTTCGTCTTCCTATCTAGAATGGCTATCGGTCGCTCGATGTAGTTCAGGCTGTCATCCACCTGAATATCCTCGAGAGGCACCACTGCAGAGTCGTCTACCAGGCACTTCCGCAGCTGGGAGACGTGGAAAGTACTGTGAATCTGGTTAAGCTCGGCTGGCAGATCCAGCCTATATGTCACCTTGCCCACCCGGGCTGCAATCCTAAAGGGACCGATGTACCTGGGGCCTAACTTACCCCGCTTCCTGAACCGGAATACACCTTTCCAAGGTGACACCTTCAGGAGAACCATATCCCCGACCTGGAATTCCAGGTTCGAACGATGCTTGTCGGCAAAACTTTTCTGCCGACTCTGAGCAATCTGGAGCCTGCTCCGGACCTGCTGGATCCTCTCCGTCGTCTTGAGTACCACTTCGGTACTCCCCATGACTCTCTGTCCAACCTCACCCCAGCATATCGGGGTCCCGCACTTCCTCCCGCACAACATCTCGAAGGGAGGACGATCGATACTCGCGTGGTTGTTGTTGTTGTAGGAGAACTCAACCAATGGAAGATAGGTATCCCAGCTACCACCGAAGTCTAAGACATATGCCCGTGGCATATCCTCCAAGGTTTGGATGGTCTGCTCGCTCTAACCATCCGTCTGCGGGTGAAAAACGGTGTTGAAGTGCAGACGAGTACCCAACTCGTCGTGAAATTTCTTCCAAAACCTGGAAGTGAACCGTACGTCTCGATCTGAAATCACAGAAACTGGCACTCCATGTCGAGCTACTACCTCTCGGATGTAGATATCGGCCAGCTTCTCGGCCGAGATGCTCTCGTGGATTGGTATGAAGTGGGCACTCTTGGTCAATCGATCCACGATGACCCAAATCGAATCCACTCCTCGTGCGGTCCTGGGAAGCTTTGTGATGAAATCCATAGTAATATCTTCCCATTTCCACATAGGGATATCCAATGGCTGTGTCTTGCCGTGAGGCCTCTGGTGCTCGGCCTTGACCTTCTTGCAGGTCAGGCATCTCTCGACGTACCAGGCTACATCCCGCTTCATGCAGGGCCACCAGTAATAAGGACGAAGATCTTTGTACATCTTCGTCGCCCCGGGATGGATGGAAAATCGAGATTTGTGCCCCTCCTCCATCAGGACCTGGCGCACCCCACCTGTATACGGAACACACACTCTGCGGTGCAGTGTCAAAAGCCCTCGGCTATCATAGTCGAAGGAGGAAACTATTGGGTTTTGTATACTACAACATCCTATGGTGCACATACAACCATATATGCTTTGGATCTATGTTTTCTCTAATTATACATGTAATATTGTTTCCAAAGCATTAAGCCTACAACTAGCATACAACTGACATAAACAACATAAAATACTAGTTAGGAGCTTACCTCTTTATGTAGCTTGTAGAACTTGTTGTATTTGGCCTTTAAGAGCTTAGCACCCCAAGTGTGATGCCTCAAACGGTTCACAACACACCTAGGACAAAGGAGAACTTGAGAGAGATGTTGCAAGCTCCAAAATCGGCTCTAACGAACTCCAAGAACTCCAGTGGCCGATTTTGGGTGCTAAGGGAGTCCTTTTATAGTGTGGCAAAGTCTAGGGTTACCTCCATGCAAACCCTAATGCCCATGACCTTTCATATTACTTAGGCTCCATGGGTTAAACCTCCATGGATTATCCATGGACTACCATATTGGTTTAGCCCATCCTAAATAACAATTGGCCCATACTATAAGAATCATTGATTTACCAAATCAATCCCCCATATATTTAATTAGTCTCTTTTGATCACATAATTAATTCCAAATTAATTCTTGATCAATACTGATTAAATAATATGATTTCATATTAATATATTAGAACTTATAATATATTAATAAATCATAAGTAACCTCTTACTCAAGTATCCATCCTATCAAATTGTCCTGGTGATATGCAACCCGAAATGCACCATGCTACTCTCGGGTCAAGTACATACCAATTATAGTTATGGGCTTAGACACCTAATCCAACAGAAACGTGTCCCACAATACGCTCGCTCTTCCGATGTTCCTCCTTCATAGCATCCTTTTGGGCCTCTCGGATCTGCTCCAGAAGCGGAGTCACTACTGTCATCCGCAGGCAAATATCTCTGATCGGGGCCGCCTTGCGGCTAAGAGCATTGGCCACGACATTGGCCTTTCCCGGGTGGTAGAGGATCTCACAGTCGTAATCATTCACCACATCTAGCCACTGACGCTGCCTCATGTTCAGATTCGGCTGATCCATGAGATACCTCAGACTCTTGTGATCCGTGTAAATGGTACAACGGACTCCATAGAGGTAATGCCGCCAAATCTTGAGGGCGAAGACGACCACCCCCAACTCCAAATCATGCGTCGGGTAGTTCGCCTCGTGAGGCTTTAGCTGCCTCGAGGCGTAGGCGATGACGTGCCCCCTCTGCATCAGTACTGCGCCCAACCCTGAAATGGACACATCGCAGTATACTACAAAATCCTCGACGCCCTCAGGCAGGGCTAAGATTGGCGCCTCACATAATCTCTGCCTCAATGTCTCAAACGCTGACTGCTGCTCGGGCCCCCAACAAAATACAACGGCTTTCTTCGTCAGTCGGGTCAAGGGTACGGCTATCTTGGAGAAGTCCTGAATGAATCTCCGGTAATAGCCTGCCAATCCAAGGAAACTCTGAATCTCAGATGGAGACTTCGGAACCTCCCATCTCATCACAGCCTCTACTTTGGCCGGATCAACCAAAATACCATTATGGTTGACAAGGTGCCCAAGATACTGCACCTCGCGCAACCAGAACTCACACTTGGAGAACTTGGCGTACAAGCTCTCCCTCCTCAAGGTATCCGGTACCTCTCGCAAGTGCTCCTCGTGCTGCTCCTGCGTCTTGGAATAAACAAAGATGTCATCAATGAAAACTATCACAGACCGATCCAGCATCGGTCTGCATATGCGGTTCACGAGGTCTATGAAGGCGGAAGGTGCGTTGGTGAGCCCGAAAGGCATCACCACGAGCTCGTAGTGGCCATAGCGAGTCCGGAAAGCAGTCTTCAGTACATCTTCATCTCTGACCCTCATCTGATGGTAGCCTGTGCGCAAATCTATCTTGGAAAATCAAGATTCCCCCTGTAGCTGGTCTAATAGATCATCAATCCTCGGGAGTGGGTAACGATTCTTTACCGTTACCTTGTTCAGCTCCCGGTAATCTATACACATTCGATGCGACCCGTCCTTCTTCTTTACGAACAGAATCGGGGCTCCCCAGGGTGAACTGCTCGGTCTGATGAATCCCTTGTCTAACAGCTCCTGCAGCTGCGTAGACAACTCCTGCATCCCGGGAGGAGCCAACCGATATGGTGCCTTGGCTATCGGGGCCGCACCAGCGACCAGGTCGATCCTAAACTCCACCTGTCTCTCTGGAGGTATCCCATGCAACTCCTCTGGAAAAACATACGGGTACTCTCACACCACTGTCACATCACTCACAGTTGTCTTACCCTCCTCCCGGGTATCCATGACGTAGGCGACATATTCGGCGCAACCTTGCTGAAGGTAGCGCCTAAACCTCGCTGTTGAGCATAAAGCTGGTCCACGCTGTGGCCTCTCGCCCTGAATCACCAGCTCTCCCCCACTTGGGGTCCTGACACGTACCAACTGCTGCGCGCAGTCTATCACTTCCCCATTGGGGCTCAACCAATCCATACCGATGATAACCTTATTCCCATGCAATGGTATAGGAACCAAGTCTACCAAGTAGTGCTCCTCGAACAGCCTCAAAACACAATCTCTGAAAACCTCTGATGCTCGAACTCATCGGTCGTCAGCAATCTCGACCTCTAGAGGGCAATCCAACATGCCCGAAGACTCAGGGAACCTCTTGCTAAGTGCAAGAGAGACAAATGATCGGGTAGCACCCGAATCGAACAACACCTGAACTGGATATCGTTCACATGGAATGATCCTAAACAAAACACATAACATGGCACATAAATATCATAAACAACATATAATAAGAACTAGGGAGAAGAAATCATACCCGTCACCACATCGGGTGCGGTGTGTGCCTCCTCGATAGTCAACTGGAAGGCTCGGCTCCTCACCACTAGAGCCTTTGACTTGCCCTGCCGGCCATCAGTAATCCGCAGGGTCGATGGAGCTGGCGCCACCACTGGCACTGCTGTTGCTGTCAATCTCGGGCAATTGGCCTTTTTATGACCTCGCTAGTTGCAATGGAAACACAACAACTCTGATGTCTGAATAGTGGGGGTAGGGGTGGTACAATCCTTGCTGAAATTCCCAGTCTTGCCGCATTTGTAGCAGCCCGATCCCCTGCCCTGCAGGGCCCCTCATGAGACTTGCCGCATTTCCCACAGCGGCCCCGGCCCTGCTGGCCCTTCGACCTAGCATCGAATCCCTTGGGTTTCTTCCCTGAAACCCCAGTAACCTGCTCCGTCTCTGCCTTCCTCTTCCTAAGGTGCTCCAAGTCAATCTCCCTCTCCCTCACCCTGACAATCATAGAATCCAGGGTCGGGCATGCTGAGTAGCTGACATGCTCCCGTATATCCGCCCTCAACATGTCATGATAGTGGGTCTTCCGCATCTCCTCATCTCTGGCATACTGAGACACCAATAAGGCCCTCTCCCTAAAGTTGGCGGTAATCTCTGCCACCGACTCAGTCGTCTGTCTCATATCAAGAAACTCCTTGGACAGCTGCTGAAGTTGCACAGCTGGCACGAACTCAGCCCTAAACCTGGTCACAAAGTCTGACCAGGTCATAGCCTCAATGGCTGGGGCTCCCAATGAATCGCTAACTGCCTCCCACCAGTCCCTCTCCCTGTCCCTCAAACATCCAGCAGCATACCAAACCTTCGACCCCTCAGGGCAGAAGCTAGTCAACTGAGCAGACTCCATGTCTGCAATCCACCTCCTGGAAATAATGGGGTCCTTCACCCCGTGGAAGTCTGGCGCACCGCATCCCTGAAGTCATTAAAGGACAGTGTGCGCCCCCCTGACTGGCTAGATGTCCAGTCACTCCTAAACGCCCTAAGGCGATCCTCCATCAGCTCGATAATCCCTTCCTTGATCGACCCAAAAATCATCGGGGTCGACTCAAGGATGTCTCTCGTGATATCAGACACGATGAACTCGCGTAATCCCTCATCAAATGGCTCGGCACCCAATCATGAACCTGATCCTAAACCCGATCCTGACCCTGAACCTCCTCCTCCGTGTCGCGTAATCATCACCATTCTGAAACAAGACACATAATCGTCAGGGTCATACATAACCTCAATAGGTCTCATACATTCTACAAGTTCCCTGGTTCTGTCTCAGCCCTCCTTAACTTAAGTACAGATCCTCTGCTTTCAGTAGTACGGGCCCATACTACCTTCCATATATATCCGTACTTTCCTCAAGGACTGTCTTGACTTCACCAAGTCCCTTTTACTACTACTGCTTCCTGCACTATTCTCATCCTAGGCTTACCCTAGGGTAACTCTCCGACCTACTCTCCGCCATCATTTGCATAAGGAATCCCTGCTACCTTTACCTAACTAGCTTGCGAATACCATTACATATCACTAAGACCAGATAATTCTTCGAATGAGAGGTCCTACCCTACAACGGTTGGACTCAAACAAGAGTTGTGCAATAGGGATAGACCTAACCTTCTGAAATATTTAGTCCTCGCAATATGTAACTTAACGTATTCGCTTACTAGTTAGCTAAAGATAACTAGAACCCCTAAAAGCACAAAGAAAGCAACATTCGAGCATTGAGTAACCATACCAAACACATCTTATTCAAGCCATCATATTACTGACTAATCAGTTCTAGCATGTAAATCAATAAGCGCATATAGCAGGCACATAAGGCATCTCCCTAGATCCTTAGCCCTAATCTAGCATGCAGTTCTCATACAAAGACAATAGGCATATAAGGCATCATTCCTAGATCCTTAACCCTAATCTAGCATGCAGTTCTCATAATTATATCATATATCATAACAAACATGTATGGGTATCTTGGGGAAAACTTACTTGAGCTCCGCCGGTTGCACGCATCACACACCTTGTTCTTTCTCAAAACCTTTTTATTTTAAATTTTAGAAAAATTATTTTCTTCTAAAAATCTTTTAAACCCTCGATTTGAGTCCAGACACCCCCGAAGATGCGTCCGAATACCTCAAACCAAGGCTCTGATACCAACTTGTAACATCCCAAATTTTCAAGACCAAAAATTTTGTTTTTAATTAAGTAACTTATAAAATAGTTTACTGAAAAACATCATCGATTCATATCATTTCATAGAACATAGTCATGTGTCTCAAAACCATATCATAAAATAGTAAATAATGTCAGAGTACAATCCCAAGAATCTCATAATGCGGAAATCTTGTATGTGTGTGATGCGTTGCTACCATGCCGACTCCTGCCCCTTCGAAGAAGAGGTACCTGAAAACAAAACTAAAACTGTAAGCACAAAGCTTAGTGATTTCCCCCATCATACCACATACCATACAATAATATATCTAGCCAGACATATCTGGGTGCCGGCCTCCCTTTCGGTCTATTTCAACCGGATAATTGCCTAGCATATCTGGGTGCTGGCCTCCCCTTCGGTCTATTTCAACCGGATAACTGCCTAGCATATCTGGGTACTGGCCTCCCCTTCGGTCTATTTCAACCGGATATCAGGGACGATTTCATCCCTACCACTACCATATAGAATCATAGCATACTTGCACATAGAACATAACAGATAGTGGCATACCAGACAATTATCACACATACAATCATCTAACTACAAGCTCCTACTAGTGGGCCGACATTGTGGCCTTAGACCCACTTCTACTGGAAGGTAACTCACCTCGTAAAGCTGAGCGTCGAACCTAACGTAAAGTAATCTCTAACAGTTGCTTCGATGACTCCTGCTATCACAATCATAATAACACTCAATCAGAATCCATAACACTACTTAGGGTAAAATGACCATTTTACCCCCTTCGCCTAATTTCAACCAGTCATAAGGCGCAATTCTAACTTATTATACCCAGTGCACCCATGGCCCATCAAAGGCTCCCTAAGGCCCACTATTGGCCTAAGTTTTTGAATTGGGCCACATTCCTCAAATGAGTCCATTACAATACCACAAGTCCTTAGCCCAAAATATAATTTCAAAATGCCCAACATGGCCCAATAGGCCCAATACTCTACTTCCAAATTCCCAGACCCAAAACTATACTCCACAGTGGGCCACGGGGCCGAACAGTCCAGGCCCAGTCCTCTAAGGCTCAAAAGCCCAATGTAGCCACTCTGCATGCGTACGCGTGGCGTACCTGGCACGTACGCCCAACGTACGCTGGCCTTGACCGAAAACGGGAAGTTAACCCAGTACGCACAGTGTACCAGGGTGTACGCTTAGCCGACTGTCCAGTTTTCTTGGGACTTCATTTGTGACTTAATCCATTAAGTCTTCACGTCCAAAATGTAGATCCAGGTCCTTTAAGACCTTCTAATCCATAAAGTCACAAACTTTATGTGCTTGCATGCATGTTTGGGGGTCAAAACATGATTTTGGTCCTTTAACAAGCTTTATGACCATCAAACACTTGCATGGTTGTGGCTTACACAACAAGGTCCGATTTTTATGACTCTTAGTGCCTCTAAGAGCCCAAAAGGACAGCTCTTATGGTCTGAAATCATTAGGACGCAAGAAGCCTCAACAATGGAGTCCAAAAGTGGCATAAAACACCCCAACATCAAATCTAAACATGCAATGATCAAGTTTGAAGCTTGATACCTCAAATGAGTCATAAATGGTGCTAATCACCTGGATCTACAAGCTTCTTTTGAAACCTGGATCCTTATTCAAACTCCTTTGTCTTCCAAAACACCAAAACTACACCAAGATACTCTCAAATGGCTTCCAAATCACAAGAACACACAAATATGGGTTAGGGTTTTCGTAGTGGCTGCCTAGAGGTGAGAGGGAGGCTGGACCAAAGGCATAAGGTCCTTTATATAGGGATCAATGTAACACTCGTGTTTCTAGCCTAGGCATTAATCTTGATATGATAGTCTAGGTTAACCGTTGTAACTCATGTTGAAGGAATGAAAAGGAATTATGTGAATTCTATGTGTTTTATGTGTTTTATGCTTAATTACTAGGAGTTAATTAATTAAGAATAAAAATGAGCATCGAAAATAAATATTAGATAAAGCCGATATCTATTAAGAAAGTTGTAGTGGTCGTGACAAGGATTACGGATATATAAAGAATCCCGAAATCCGAGTTATAACGAAGAAGTTATGACCTCTCGAAGTTTCACGACAAAACCGGCACGGTGCTGAATGTCGTAAAAAGTGAGTTTTTGATAAACTACTTTTTAGCCTTAGTGATCTAAACGAAACTCGTAGTGTTCATTAAACCGAGAGTAGGTATAAAAAGAACGCCCAAATCTGACTTCGTATGAGGAAGTTATGATTTTTCGAAGTTTCAGCTTAGTAGTAGACAGCTAAAAACTCGAATTTTAGATCGAGTGATTTTTAGCCGACACAACCTAAACGAGAATCGAAGGTCTCGTAAATAGTATCACAACGGCAAAAAGTCTGACGAAAACGGACGTCGGATGAAGAAGTTATGAATTTTTAACGGATTTCCTGTCCCGGTCTGTTAAAAATAATAATATAAAAATTAAAGTCAAACTTAGCCGACGAAGTCTAAACGAAAGTTGTAGAGCGTAATTTTACCTACGTGTGCGTACAAAAGAACGTCAAAAACGGAGCTCGTATGCAAAAGTTATGGATTTTAGAAGTTTTGGTGCGAAAACCGAGAAATTTCGCATAGGTGGCTTCGGCCACGTCACCTTCGCTTAGAACGTGTCACGTGTCCGAAATTGGTGAGTCATGCGAGGCACGTGTCCGAAATGCTGCTGAGTCATCCGAACCGGAGAGCTGATCCGAAGCGGTCCAGTCAGAAGGTGACGCGTGCCCTCTATTACGTGTCCGAACCCTCGCATAAAGCCACGAAACCCCCCTACTTCGGACCTAGACCTCGGTCCAATCACAAGAGGACAACAGCCCCTTCGCATGCGCAGCCACGTGCGAGCCCACATGCGAGCCTTCCCTGCGAGCCCTCGGATCTGCACCACCTGGAGCCTTCTCAGCCGTTGGATCTGGAGGCTCGCTCCTATAAATAGGAGGGTGCGAGACCTCCCGGGTATATTTTGAAAACTTGTCAATTTTAGCCCCTAAACCCATATTTCTTTCATTTTATCATCCCCCAAAGCCCCAGTATCAAATATAACCCCTGGAATACGCTACGAAGTGCCCGAGAAGCCCGAAAAATTTATATTTTCGGTTTTGAAGCCCGACCTTCGCAGAGCCCGGTTTCTCAATAAAACTCCCGGTTTTATTAGAAACGATCGTTTTAGGAAACGAATTGCTGCCCGATTTTCATCAAAACATGTGAGTGTGTAGTTACTTTCACTTTACACATAGATATGAAGTATTTACCTTAAAATACGTGTTATGTGTAAATATATTAATTGTTTATTTGAGGTGACTGTTGAACAGATGTTTTATACAAGTTTTAAACTGTATATGTATTTTATCTACAAATATGTTGGGTAGAACATGGGTAGAAGAAATAGTCGGTGTGTGTTAAAATGGTGAGAGGCCTCGGTGTAGGTGTCGGTGTTGTTGTTGTTGTTATTGGCGAAGTCGTCTAACGGAGTATAGATGACGACCACTGACTTTTCTAGATAGTCCAGTGGCACACTAGCAGGTTCGCAACTTGTAGGTGTTGGTGAACTAAATGTCCGCTGGCGTACTCCAGTCCCCCTCATGGTTGCCTTTAGGACATGTATGGCTGAGGAGTCCCCTTAGCAATAGTGTCCAACCCGATGATATTCCTTAGGCTAAGTCCCTTGTGTTAGGTGTTTAGGGACGTAAAGTGAGGACAACGGGAATGGGTAATCAAGGTTATTGTTGATTGGTGAACTTAATAAGTTTATTATTATTGTGGTTTGAAAACCTTATATGCTCACCAGGCTCCCAAGCCTGACCCACTCAGCTTTTTATGTTACAGGTAGTGGACCCCGAGCATAGTCGGAGGACGATGAGAGATTTTTTATTATAGGCCAGTAGTTGTAAATAACTGTTGTAAGGCTTATAATGTCTTGTTTATGCTTTTGATCTGTATCGGAACATGACATCCCGAGGTTTTGATATATATGGAAAATATATACCTTCTTAAAGAAGGGTTTTGATAAACTTTTATCATGTATTGTTTTGGGGACCAATTGCGTAACATCTTTTAAAAAGATTTCTCGGATTTTGTTTTAAAAGGCATAAAATAAATCGGTCTTTTCTGGCCGAGAAATTAGGGGATGTCACAGTTGGTATCAGAGCATTAGTTTAAGCGAACTAAGAAATTGTAGAATGTCTAGACTTAAACTTAGAATGCTAAGTGATGATTGTGAGATGAGTGTCTACCATATTTTAGACACGAGCACTAGTTTATTTTAGGAAAGGTGCCTAAAATGCTTTTATGTGCTAAATGCTATGTGTTTGCCATATATGTCATTATTTGTTCGGATCTATGGTCTGTTGCCGACCGGATCTGGAAACCTTATGTGTGTAGGATTCTAAGCGTATGATTACGAGATTAGAACTAACATGTAAACGTTTCGGAGTGATAAGGGAATTGAAATGTCTAACAAGGATAAAGACCTAAATTCGCCTTATTCGGTATATAGATTGTAATGGCAAGAACTAGAAGTGGAGCGGGAAATGCAAACAGAAACCAACAACCTCAACCTCAAGTGGTGGAACAGGTGCCTATAGTAGGAGCTGCACCCGAACCCATCACCATGGCTGGAGTACGAGCTGTGATTCAGACCATGATAGCTGAACAGAGGGAGGAATTGAGGCAAATGTTGCTGAACAACAAGGGTGAACCTTCAGTTCCTGTTGAACAACGTGAATTGAATGACGATCGATCTGAAGAAGGAAACAACAGTAGATCGGTTGGTCATAGTGAACCGCTTGTGGTTGGGAGAAATAACCACGAAGATAGAGTGGAGAGAAATGGGTGCAAGTATAAGGACTTTATGACTTGCAAGCCATCAACTTTCACTGGAAAAGAAGATCTTGTCAGAGTAATGGACTGGATCTCGGAAATGGAATTGGCTTTCATGACTTGTGATTGCCAAGGCAAGTTACAAACCACCTTTGCAGTGCGTCAGTTCAGGGGTAGTGCTGCTCGTTGGTGGAACACTTTGGGGAAAACCCTAAGCCCTAATGAGCCACTGCAACTGACTTGGGCAGAGTTCTTGGTGCACTTCAAGTGCAAGTACTGCTCGGCCCAAAACATACTTGAGTTAGAAAACCAATTTCTAACGTTGAAGAAGGAGAGTATGACCGTTGACGAATACACGAATAACTTCACAGACAAAATGGAGTTTGCTTTGCGTATTGTCCCAGATGAGCTGGAGAAAATTGACAGGTACGAAAAGGGACTTCCATGGGAGTATGCGGTGCCAATACGTCAGGCACATACTTTGGAGGCAGCTATCTGGGCTGCCAAGTCTGTTGAAGATATGATCAAGGGGAGAGCCGCCAGCAAGGTTGAAGTTGGCGAAAAGAGAAAGTTTGAAGGAACTTCAGGTTCCAATAAGAAGAACAAGTTCTCGAAGATTGGTTCGAGAAAATTCGGAGGTGAAGCCGAAGCCAAGTGGTGTGACAGGTGCAAGAAGAAACATGCTGGGAAATGCAGCGTGGAACTCACCCGTTACAAATGTGGAAAGCCAGGGCATTATGCCAATAAATGCACCTTCACTAATAACGTTTTTCATGGGTGCCATGAAGAATGGCATATTTTGAGGGATTGCCTGAAGAAGAAGGATGCAGCAAAACCCAATCTGCCACCAAAGCCGAAGGCGAGAGCCTTTCAGATGACACTCAAAGCTGCGAAAGAAGAAGCCGATGTCGCTTCAGGTACCTTTCTTGTAAACGAATTGCCTGCCCAAATTTTGTTTGATTCTGGAGCCAATTACTCCTTCATTTCGCATGAATTTGGTAGAAAACTAGCTTTGCCTGTTGATAGACTAGTTAATGCTTTATTAGTCGAAATTGCTAGTGCCAAGTTTGTACCTGTTAGCCATCGTATGAAAAACATCCTCATTGACTTGGATGGGAATAAGTTCCACGAGGAATTATTGCCTATCGAGTTAAATGGATTCGACGTAGTTTTAGGAATGGATTGGCTTAGCGCCAATGATGCCGAAATACTGTGTAGGAAGAAGATAGTAAAAGTAAACCCTCCAGGGAAAGAGTCGTTTATGGTGTACGGAGACAAACGCAGAGTAAACTCTGGAATCATTTCCCTAATGAAAGCCAGAAAGTGTTTGGCCAAGGGATGTACATCATATCTAGCGTTCGTGATCGATGCTAAGAAGGAGAAGAAGGAGGTGCAGAATATTCCGGTGGTGTGTGACTATCCGGAAGTCTTTCCAGAAGATCTTCCCGGATTGCCCCCTGATCGACAAGTAGAATTTCGTATCGACTTGTTACCAGGAATGACGCCGATAGCAAAAGCACCATATCGATTAGCACCAACAGAGATGAAAGAACTTATGACACAACTTCAGGAGTTATTGGACAAAGGTTTCATTCGACCTAGTTCATCGCCCTGGGGAGCCCCTGTGTTATTTGTAAAGAAGAAAGACGGGAGCATGAGAATACGCATCGATTACAGAGAGCTGAATAAAGCGACGATAAAGAACAAGTACCCATTGCCAAGGATCGATGACCTGTTCGATCAGTTGCAAGGATCGAGCTATTTTTCGAAGATCGATCTTAGGTCGAGGTACCATCAACTAAAGGTGAGGGAGCAGGATATCGAGAAGACCGCGTTCAGAACAAGATATGGACACTATGAATTTTCGGTTATGTCGTTCGGATTAACCAATGCCCCAGCAGCTTTCATGGATTTGATGAACAGGGTTTGTAAACCATACCTTGATAAATCCGTGATAGTATTCATAGACGATATCTTGATCTATTCAAAAAGCAAGCAGGAGCATGAGAAGCATTTGCGCGAAGTGCTAGAAGTTCTGAAAAAGGAGAAGCTGTATGCAAAGTTCTCCAAATGTGAATTTTGGATTCAAGAAGTCCAATTTTTAGGTCATGTGGTTAACCAAGAAGTAATAATGGTTGACCCGGCAAAGATTGAAGCTGTAATGAAGTGGGAACAACCAAAAAGTCCCACGGAAATTCGAAGCTTTTTAGGATTAGCCAGATATTATCGCCGATTTATCCAAGGCTTTTCTTCGATCGCTACTCCATTAACAGCTTTGACCCACAAAGGAGCTACTTATGCTTGGAATGAGAAGCATAAGGAAGCCTTTGAGAAGTTAAAGAAGAGATTGTGTGAAGCACCGATTCTTTCGTTACCTGAAGGAGTTGATGACTTCGCAGTCTATAGTGATGCCTCTGGAGTTGGGTTAGGATGTGTTCTGACCCAAAGGGATAAAGTGATAGCGTATGCATCGAGGCAATTGAAAGAGCATGAAAAGAACTACCCCACTCATGATCTGGAGTTGGCAGCGGTAGTATTCTCCTTAAAGATATGGAGGCACTATCTTTACGGTACTAAGTGTAAACTTTTCACTGATCATAAGAGTCTCCAATATCTCTTTAATCAGAAGGAATTGAACATGAGGCAACGACGCTGGCTAGAGTTACTCAAGGACTACGACTGTTGTTGTTGATGCTCTCAGTCGGAAGGTAAATCTTGAAAAGAAAAGGCCAAGAGCGTTGAGAATTGAAGTTGTCTCTACAATTGTGGAAAGTATAAAGAAAGCTCAAGAGGAAGCTTTAGAGAAAATTGACCGGAAGGAGGAACGTTTGGGCAAAACGTTGGTGTTTGATACAAACGGTCAAGGATTGAAGGTATTCAAGGATATGATTTGGGTACCTAAGACGGGAGGAGTAAGAGATCTTCTGATGGAAGAAGCTCACAAGACCATGTACTCGATTCATCCCGGCAGTACGAAAATGTATAGGGATCTAAAACCCTATTACTGGTGGCTGACGATGAAGCTCGATGTGGCTAAGTATGTGGCTGAGTGTGTAACTTGTGCTAGGGTTAAGGCACAACATCAGAAACCGTATGGGAGTTTAGAACCTTTACCTGTACCCATGGGTAAATGGGAGGACATTACCATGGATTTTATGACTAAACTGCCCAGAACAAGGAACGGTCACGACATGATTTGGGTGGTCATTGATCGCTTCACTAAGAGTGCGCATTTCATAGCCGCTAACGAGAAATGGTCTATGGATAAACTTGCGAATTCTTATGTGAAGGAAATTGTGAGGCTTCACGGTGTTCCGTTAACGATTGTATCTGATCGTGACAGCCGTTTTACCTCAAGGTTTTGGAGGAGTCTACAAGAGGAATTGGGTACCAAGTTGTGTTTGAGTACAGCTTACCATCCGCAAACCGATGGTCAGAGCGAACGAACGATTCAAACATTGGAGGATATGCTGAGAGCATGTACCCTAGAATTCCAAGGTAACTGGGATGAACACTTACCTCTAGTAGAATTTTCCTATAATAATAGTTTTAACTCAAGCATCAAGATGGCACCTTATCACGCCTTGTATGGAGAAAAGTGTCGAACGCCATCATGTTGGCTGCAAGCTGGGGAAAAGCAGTTTATGGGACCTGAAATAGTCCATCAGACTGCTGAAAAGTTGAAAGTGATAAGGGAAAGGATGTTAGCTGCTCAAGATCGTCAAAAGAGCTATGCTGACAAGAAAAGACAACCGATATCCTTCGAAGTTGGAGATTCGGTTTTACTTAAAGTCTCGCCGCGGAAGGGACTTATAAGATTTGGTAAAAGGGGAAAGTTGAGTCCAAGGTTTATTGGACCATTTAAAGTTCTTCAGAAGATCGGGAATCAAGCTTACAAGCTAGAATTACTGGAAGAACTGGAGGGTATTCATAACACCTTTCATGTGTGTTATTTGAGGAAGTTCACGGGAGATGTGCCTGACATAATTCCGATTTCTAAGTTAAGGTTGGATGAAAACAAGAGGTTGATTAAAGAACGTGAGGCAATCGTTGACCGTAAGACTATGAAGTTGCGACGCAAGATGGTTGATTTAGTGCTTGTGCACTGGAAACATACGAATGGGCCAAATCTCACCTGGGAAACGGAGAGTGACATGATGAGTCGCTACCCGCAGTTGTTTGTTGGTGTGTGATTCCGGGGACGGAATCATCCTAAGGGGGAGAGAATTGTAACACTCGTGTTTCTAGCCTAGGCATTAATCTTGATATGATAGTCTAGGTTAACCTTTGTAACTCATTTTGAAGGAATGAAGAGGAATTATGTGAATTCTATGTGTTTTATGTGTTTTATGCTTAATTACTCGGAGTTAATTAATTAAGAATAAAAATGAGCGTCGAAAATAAATATTAGATAAGGCCGATATCTATTAAGAAAGTTTTAGTGGTCGTGACAAGGATTACGGATATATAAAGAATCCCGAAATCCGAGTTATAACGAAGAAGTTATGACCTCTCGAAGTTTCACGACAAAACCGGCACGGTGCTGAATGTCGTAAAAAGTGAGTTTTTGATAAACTACTTTTTAGCCTTAGTGATCTAAACGAAACTCGTAGTGTTCATTAAACCGAGAGTAGGTATAAAAAGAACGCCCAAATCTGACTTCGTATGAGGAAGTTATGATTTTTCGAAGTTTCAGCTTAGTAGTAGACAGCTAAAAACTCGAATTTTAGATCGAGTGATTTTTAGCCGACACAACCTAAACGAGAATCGAAGGTCTCGTAAATAGTATCACAACGGCAAAAAGTCTGACGAAAACGGACGTCGGATGAAGAAGTTATGAATTTTTAACGGATTTCCTGTCCCGGTCTGTTAAAAATAATAATATAAAAATTAAAGTCAAACTTAGCCGACGAAGTCTAAACGAAAGTTGTAGAGCGTAATTTTACCTACGTGTGCGTACAAAAGAACGTCAAAAACGGAGCTCGTATGCAAAAGTTATGGATTTTAGAAGTTTTGGTGCGAAAACCGAGAAATTTCGCATAGGTGGCTTCGGCCACGTCACCTTCGCTTAGAACGTGTCACGTGTCCGAAATTGGTGAGTCATGCGAGGCACGTGTCCGAAATGCTGCTGAGTCATCCGAACCGGAGAGCTGATCCGAAGCGGTCCAGTCAGAAGGTGACGCGTGCCCTCTATTACGTGTCCGAACCCTGGCATAAAGCCACGAAACCCCCCCTACTTCGGACCTAGACCTCGGTCTAATCACAAGAGGACAGCAGCCCCTTCGCATGCGCAGCCACGTGCGAGCCCACATGCGAGCCTTCCCTGCGAGCCCTCGGATCTGCACCACCTGGAGCCTTCTCAGCCGTTGGATCAGGAGGCTCGCTCCTATAAATAGGAGGGTGCGAGACCTCCCGGGTATATTTTGAAAACTTGTCAATTTTAGCCCCTAAACCCATATTTCTTTCATTTTATCATCCCCCAAAGCCCCAGTATCAAATATAACCCCTGGAATACGCTACGAAGTGCCCGAGAAGCCCGAAAAATTTATATTTTCGGTTTTGAAGCCCGACCTTCGCAGAGCCCGGTTTCTCAATAAAACTCCCGGTTTTATTAGAAACGATCGTTTTAGGAAACGAATTGCTGCCCGATTTTCATCAAAACATGTGAGTGTGTAGTTACTTTCACTTTACACATAGATATGAAGTATTTACCTTAAAATACGTGTTATGTGTAAATATATTAATTGTTTATTTGAGGTGACTATTGAACAGATGTTTTATACAAGTTTTAAACTGTATATGTATTTTATCTACAAATATGTTGGGTAGAACATGGGTAGACGAAATAGTCGGTGTGTGTTAAAATGGTGAGAGGCCTCGGTGTAGGTGTCGGTGTTGTTGTTGTTGCTATTGGCGAAGTCGTCTAACGGAGTATAGATGACGACCACGGACTTTTCTAGACAGTCCAGTGGCACACTAGCAGGTTCGCATCTTGTAGGTGTTGGTGAACTAAATGTTTGCTGGCGTACTCCAATCCCCCTCATGGTTGCCTTTAGGACATGTATGGCTGAGGAGTCCCCTTAGCAGTAGTGTCCAACCCGATGATATTCCTTAGGCTAAGTCCCTTGTGTTAGGTGTTTAGGGATGTAAAGTGAGGACAACGGGAATGGGTAATCAGGGTTATTGTTGATTGGTGAACTTAATAAGTTTATTATTATTGTGGGTTGAAAACCCTATATGCTCACCAGGCTCCCAAGCCTGACCCACTCAGCTTTTTACGTTACAGGTAGTGGACCCCGAGCATAGTCGGAGGACGATGAGAGATTTTTGATTATAGGCCAGTAGTTGTAAATAACTGTTGTAAGGCTTATAATGTCTTGTTTATGCTTTTGATCTGTATCGAAACATGACATCCCGAGGTTTTGATATATATGGAAAATATATACCTTCTTAAAGAAGGGTTTTGATAAACTTTTATCATGTATTGTTTTGGGGACCAATTCCGCAACATCTTTTAAAAAGATTTCTCTGATTTTGTTTTAAAAAGAATAAAATAAATCGGTCTTTTCTGGCCGAGAAATTAGGGGATGTCACAATCAAACCCTAAGAGTTAGGGTTTTAGAATCTGTGCGCATACGCTGCGCGTACCCTTTGGTATGTTGGGCGTACGTGCATGGCCTCCCCGCCCAAATCTCCTGAGTACGCTGAGCGTACCTGGCATGGTACGCCCTGCGTAATGCCTTTCTCAGCCCAATTCTCGAAGCCCAACTATCCTGGCCCAAACCAAAACAACCCATTATTCAATAAGATAATTAATAATAATACCTGATAAATCCCGGATGTTACATTACAAATTGAGTTAGATTGCATATTTCTACTTACCATATTAATAACAAATAAAACTTCACACTAGATCCAGATAATCATATCAAGTAAAAATTTAAAATTTGGATACTACTAACCAAACTTTATTCTTAGAAAAGTTACTATTATAGTACAATTATTTAAGAAGTTTGAAATTTAATAGTTTTAACACTTTTAATCTTATTTTCCCAACAAATATTAGATATAAAATTTACAACTAAAATTATAACATTATCTAACAATAACTTTTATTTTTAGAAGAAATAAAAAAATAATGTAAATATATGATTGCATAACTCTAATAAACAAAACAACTTTAACACAAAAAAGTGTCAAAACCAATAATATTAGTGTAAAGTTTAAGTGTTTAATACTCCCTCCGTTTCATATTTATTGTCCACTTTTGACTTTTGAAGTCTTTATTTTTCAACTTTGACCTTAAATATTTTTGTTTTTATATATAATAATTGATGCAAAATATATGAATCGATTGTGTTTTAAATATCTTCTCATTGTTATAAGTTTCATCAAGTAGTATATAACACAAATAAAAGTATTATAGGTCAAAGTTAAAGAATAAAGACTCCAAAACTCAAAAGTGGACAATAAATATGGGACGAGGGTAATATAAAACTAAAACAATCATGCAAGCAAAAGTTAGAAAATAAAATATATATTATAAATATATACAAATTGTTTTCTTTGTGATTAGTTTACATGCATAATGTACAATTAATAATGCATGAAGTATAATTTCAATCCCTCAACTTTGCATAATCTGTCACTTCAACTCTTTTATTTTTTATTTTGTAAAATGATATTTTTTTATCTCTTTACATTTTAAAATATAACTTTCACATCTCCACCTTCAACTTTGTAAAATATCATTTGCACCCCCTTCATTTTCTAAACTTTCGTGCTTATTTTGTAGTATATATAAATGTGATTTTTCCGCCACTACTTTGTAAATGCCTTTTAACCTTTTTTAAAATGATACTTTGACCCTCTCAAAAGAGAAAATCACTGTAACTAATACTACAATTGTTAATGCACAAAGTAAAAATATATCAATGTGTAAAGTGAAACTTTAATCCCTTAACTTTATATAATCTGTTACTTGCAACCCTTCTATTTTGTAAATTATTTTTCATCCCTTTACTTTTTAAAATATGACTTTCACTCCCTCCACCTTTAACTTTATAAAATGTCACTTTTACCCCTTTCATCTTTCATCCCTCAACTTTGTATAAGTTGTCACGTGCAACCCATCTATTTTGTAAAATGATATATTCCATCCCGTTACTTTTTAAAATATCACTTTCAGCCCCTCCACATTCAACTTTGTAAAATTTCATGTTCACCCCTTCATTTTCTAAACTTTTGTGTTTATCCTCCATCCCCGTAGTGTGTGTGCGTGTGTATATATATATAATATGATTTTCCCTCATCTGCTTTCTTAATACGCAACAAAAACATGTAAAAATTCGCGACAAAGCGCGGGCTCACTCACTAGTTAAATTATATAGCCAATAAAAATTTTAAACCTTTAGACTTAAGGGTGTAGGTACGGTTCGTACCTCAGTTCACCACCTCAACATTGCAGCACACCGCCCCATCCTGTGGTTCCTATCTTCGTTCAATTTCGTGCGCCTAAAAAGTGCCACTCTCTCTCTCTCTCTCTCTCTTTCTCTCTCTCTCTCCCCACATATATCTTTCTTTCTATTTACCAAGGTATAACCTAGTGTGTGACAAAGAACCACACTTTGTGTGATAAAATTGACATGGTACCCATGTGGCGTCTACATGCCAGAAGAGGGAGTATGGTTCTTGTTGCACCACACCTTGAAGCCTTATGGATCCTAAACGGTCGCTCGTCATTTGGACCGAGCATTTCATCACATTATAAAACATATAGAGAAAATAGAAAAAAAAATTAATACTCTTTCATACCTTTAACTATATATATGAATAAATATGATATTTCTAATCAAATCTATAAACATTATCCAACATAAATTCTCAAAAAGAGTGGGATAACTACGTATTACCTTTTCTTCTAGTCCTCTTATAACGAGTTAATCATATCAATTAACTAATTTTATTAAAATAATAATATAAAATATATTATCTTATATATGAATATATTATTATAAATAAAAGGGAAAAGTGAATATATAGTTGTCATGTATGTAATATTAGGTATAAACCCATCAAAATTGACTTCATTTTGATTAAAAAAACACAATTTTCTTTCGTTGTGTAACGTCCCAAAACTACTAGTAAAAAAATCATTTTTAAACCAACAAAACTATACAATCATTTGTTCAAAATTCAACCAATGTATAATGTATTCTCAAACATCAGAGTAAATCAAAATAGATAATGTGGAATATGTCACAACTAGCATTTTGGCTAGGAAATTTCGTCCTCATGGAAGCAATAACTATTGTGAGACTTGTGCTAACACATTTAAGTGTGCAATATGATTCCTAGTGAGCCATGTAGTGTTAGAATGCAAATCTCTCCATGAATATCAAGTCTCTCCCAAATCTCTCCATGAATATCAAATCTCCCCCAAATCTCTCCATGAATATCAAATCTCTCCATGAATATAAAATCTCTCCCAAATCTCTCCATGAATATCAAATCTCCCCCAAATCTCCCCATGAATATCAAATCTCTCCCACATCTCTCCACATGTCTCAAATCTCTCTATGTATCTTCCTTAGTCGAAAACAGGTCAAAACTGAAGGAGAAAACCCAAAAGGACCCTCTTGGTCCGAAACCCTCTTAGTCCGGAGACCTTCTGATTCGGAATCTTCTCAGCCGAACAATTTCGCATGCTCCGGACCTTGTACACTTCGGAATTTCCTTCACTCCGGAAGGGTTCGCTCAGGAATTATCGCTTCGGACCATCTCGCACGTGCTAGGAAGGCTCCGCCCCAGAAAGTCTCGCACCTCGGAAGACTCGGATCCGCTCCGGAAGCTGTTGTCTCACTCCGGAACTTAGAGTTAGCTTCGTAATTTACACTTTTGGCTCTGGAATTGGCATATTGCCTCCGGAACCCTCGCAGATCCGAACCACACTCCGGATTTTTGCCCATTTCGGACTTTTTCATCTTTTTGACGTATTTTAATGTCGGGAATTCCTCCAAACTCGTATTTTTCATATCTTAGACCTTTTAAACCTCTATTTTAAGCCAAATTTGATCATTTAAGATAATATTTAAAAATTTCAAAATATATTATTTTAAACCATATGATGTGAATAGGACAAATGCCTTTCACTTTATGACGCGACATTTCAACAAGTTCCAAGGTGTTCACGGGTAAACACACAATATCCTCCAGGTAACCAAGCACACCTTATCACTTCCTTATCCTCTTTGGGAGTAAACCCATTCTTTGTTTCCACCAAAAATTCAGTTCACATTCTGTGAAGTCTCAAACTGCCCTTTGACATATGCAAGCTCCAAGTCTCATGTTCTTCAAGCAATTTCCTAAATCTTTGTAAGTATTTCATCTTCTTTGACTAGAGATTCTCCACATTATTCCTAAAACTTCATTATATTTACACATAAAAATTATGGGTACATATTCTTAGGATATTCTAAGGTTCAAAGAGTTATCAAACTCTTCAAGGATTAGAACTTGGAAACTCCTCATCATCTAGCCAAATCACCCACCAGATCAAACCAAGGTGAGCTTCATACCCCTACCTTTTTTTAAGTTTTCTTGTTTTTGGGGGAGAATACAAGTTAAAGTCTTGTGTGAATCATGATCTATTTGCTTATTGTGTATGCATGCCACATTATATGTGCTTAAGTATGAAACTCCTTATAAATAGTCCAAAAACTCGAGATTTTGGTTAAGTCTCAAGAGTTTGGATTATATTCCACAAATCATGTTTAGAAACAAAAATTTGTATGTTACCAAGTATAAGTCACAAATGATTATATCAACTATAAGGATTTGCTTCAAGATTAGCTTAATCAAGTTGTTGGGCAAAATATTTTGAAAGTGATTAAAATATGGAAATAATAATATTTTGGATTGTTTTTGGACAAACATAAAAATAAGGGTTATCTTGGAACATTATGTCATACTCATGACTTTTTACAAGATTAACAAACTATTAGTGATTATTTATAAATATCCAATATATATAATTTTAGCAAGAAAAATGTACAAGAGCAGGGTTTTCATGACAAAAATATATGCATGTCATAAACTGTTGTCGTAAAACTTTCAGAAGCATAAGTGATGATCTATATGTCATAAAGCAGAAAACGCGTGTCATAACCTGCAGTCATAAATATTTTCAATAGACAAAACGAAACGAACACGAAATACCCAGTCAACAAGTACAACTAAGGTTACGAAACGAACACAAGCACAATTAATGTTAGGAAACGAAAACGATATTTCTATTCAACAAGTACAAATATCATTGTTTATTTGATAAATAATGGGTCTCAACGATTGCTCAAAAGGTTGTTAGTATTCTAGTCAGACGAATCTCAAAAGTACCTAAATATAAAAATATTAGTGTACGTCTAAAGTCCTGTAAGGAGTTATAGCCAGAGTCTCCTGGAGGGAGAGCGGGAATTTGTGTATAGATCTATACGGGGTTGACAACCCGCACCTTCGCTGTTCGCTACAGCTAGACCGACCAGTCTAAGGTGACAAATGTCTTTAACAAAACAAGGGCGCCTGAGAAACGCCAAAACAGGTCCCGGTCATATTAGTATGGTTATAACGACTCACTAGAATATGTTATGTTATCTAGAAATTTATGCAAGGAAAACTTCATAAATAAATTTTGGCACGTTGTGTTGACTGTCCTACGCATGGTAGTGATGGTCCGCATTTGTTGTGTTGACTGTCCTTTCTCATTGCGTAGAATGTCCACAATTTCCATGTTGATTTCTTTCACCTAACAAGTATTAGAGTCTTAATACTGCTATTTTACCAATAAGAAAACACAGGATTTTCTGGGGAAAATGTTTGTAAACGATTTTGAAAACGATAAACTAACACACACATATGCAAGTATACACAGTTGGAAACATAACTTACGAATATTTTATAGCAGAAAAATATAGGATTTTCTGGAGAAAACGATTTTATACGATTTCGATAACGATAAACTAGAATGCACACTCAATTATACCCGATAAGAAAAACAAGATTTACAACTATATTCTCTTTTTGAAAATAGGGGGTTTTCTAGAAACGATTGGTTATTACTACTCAAAAGAACTATTCTCAAACACAGCTCGCCTTTACAAATTACACTACTTTTCAAAATCACTCCTTATAAGGATGAACAAAAGTAACGACATGCATATATCCATAATTTTCAAAGCAAGACTTCAAACGATTTCATAGAAAATATCAGATTTTCTGAAGTACAATGAGAACGATTATAAACAAGTGTAAAACTATTTTATACAAAAATGCTTATGAACTCACCAACTTTTTAGTTTACGCTTTTCAAAACGACTTGTATTCTCAGGGATCTAGTAAGCAGGTAAAAAGGGACGTGGATGCAGGACTATTTGCTGTAGTTTGGAATTTTTCTGATTATGTCTCTTTTGTGTAACTTGAAGGACAAATACAATATGTAAATAATGTAAGTTTGATATCTCAATGTATGATGTTTGGATTTACTCTGTTTCATTTATATTCAATTGTTATGATACTGCACAATGAAGTCACCCGCCTCCGGACGTTTCCGTTGTCTGGTCCGGGGGTGTGACAGAATAAAACTCTAGGAGATGCAGTGTGGTTAAGTCGGGCCCTTCCCTTTGGAACTCGAAGTACCTGGAACATTTTAAACATAAAACCGTAAGAACAAAACTTATTGAGTACCCCAAAATACCACATACCATACATATAAAGTGGGCCCAACCCTAGGGGTGTGTTTCAACCCATGTGAATGTTATGATCCAACCATAATCTTACAATCACTTCCAATGCTACAACCCAACTGTAGTCTTTCCTGCCATGATCCAACCATGGTCTTCCATGAAAGTGTTGTGATCCAACTACAGTCTTTCATACAAGTGTTGTGATCCAACCAGAGTCTTTCATGCAAGATTTACAAAGACAATCTTGTACCCTACATAGTATAGTGAGAAGACTCACCTCACAGACACAATCGACATCTAACAAGTTCACATAATCCCAAACCGGGTGCTACACACCTCCTACAGAATCATACAAGGAAAGCCTTAGTCTACCTTCTAAACTAGCAATTTGACTAAAAAGTCAAACCATGTTAAAAGTCCACGGTCAAAGTCAACTTCAGCTAACCTCCACATTGTGGCCATTCAACTTGGTCACGATCAAAATCTGCTACCAAATCGTGGCAGACATGCCACCACGTCGTTCCACATTCCATGCAAAACAGTCACGACATTATCCCTTTCCATGTCGTGACACCCATCTTGCCACGTCGTGGCCACTACATTTAGACCACTTAAGGGATTAATGTAACGCCCGCAGATCCAGGCTAGTCAATTTTAAAGACGATGAGCATCAAAAATGAGTTTTTGATGGAAGATTATTTAGAAGGATTAATCTTAACCAAGTTGTAGTATATGTTACAAGGGTTCCGTACATATAAAGAACGCCGAAATCTGAGTTATAACGAAGAAGTTATGGTCCGTCGAAGTTTTACGGCAAAACCGGCACAGCACCGGGAGACGTAAATAGTGAATTTACGGTAGAAGACTTTTTAGCCTTAGTGATCTAAACAAAAATTTTAGTATACGTTAAACCGAGAACATACAAAAAAGAACGCCCAAATCTGACTTCGTATGAGGAGTTATGAATTTTCTAAGATTTGGCATAGTAGTGTACGACCCGAAACTCGAATTTTAGTTCGAGCGGTTTTTGGCCTATGCGACCTAAATGAGAGTTGAAAATATCATTAATAGGAACTCAACGGTAAAAAGACAGATGAAAACGGAGTCCGTATGTAGAAGTTATGAATTTTACGCGGACATTTAACAGTATAATCTCCTTCTACTGTTAAATTTAAAATCGGTCGAGAATTAGCCGACGGAGTCTAAATGAAAGTTTTAGATCTTGTTTTTACCTACGCGTGGATATAAAGAATGTCGAGAGTAGAGCTCATATGTTAAAGATATGGACGAAACTTGGTCCCTACTCTTCGAGCGCGATAAATTCGATACAGTTTTGTAAATCTGAGATAGAATGAGAATTAGCTAACGGCGTCTAAATGAAAGTTGTAGTACTCATAAATACCAACGCGTGGATATAAAGAACGTCAAAAATGGAGTTCGTATGAACAAGTTACAAATTATAATAGCATATTTACGTATTAAAATAAAGTATATATTATATATACGTACACATATATATACAAATGTATATATCATTAGAAAGGTATCGATGATGCGGTTATTATAAGACTAGTGTTGAGTACTTTCGACATTAGTTTAGTACAAATATCGTTAAATCTATTTAAAATAGTATTATGAATGGGTGTTTAGTCGTTTATATAACTATAAGGTCATTAAGTAATTATGGAGGGTAGTTTTTGTAAATTCAATTACTATAAATAAGAGGTTTGGGCTCTCATATTTCTTGCACCATTCTCTTGATTCAAGAGTCTTTCTCTTCTTATCCCCCAAGCATTTCGGTCCCTCGTGATTCGACTTCTCTTTATGTAGTTTTAGTATAATAAGGTGAGCGCTGAAGCGTTGCACGAATCTTTCTTAGAAAGATTCAGCGACGAAGTTTTGCCCCTGCAGAGCCTGACTCCTAGCTAAAACTCACTTGTAAGTAAGTTATGCTTACCTATTTTAATATAGCTTATAGTTAAAATTAGTATTGTTATTATGAACTTATAATAAATATTTGAGCTATTATTATGACTTATATAAGTGTCGTTATAATATCTTTTTAACTACTCGCGGTACGGGGAATCCGGTTTAAAGGGTCGCACAGGGTTGTTGGATTTCAGAGGTGTTATATGCCAAAATGGTCCTGCCCTCCGGTGTTTTATGTCTGGCCCCTGTCTATACATTGTGGTTGGAAAGTATTGTTTAAACGCTTATATAATAATAATAATAATAATAATAATAATAATAATAATAATAATAATAATAATAATAATAATAATAATAATAATAATAATAAGACTAATAATTAGTCATGGTAAATATTAGACTAAAATCTAGTGGTAATAATACTAGGTTTCGTTGAAGGAAATTATTTTAAAGTAAACGAAGCGCTGTCCGAGTACCGAGTCACCACCTTATCAAGTGAGTGCATAGTTACTTTCATCTTACACATAGATATGAAGTATTTAATATAAATTACATGCTATGTGTGCATATTGTCTGTATACTTGCCGTCTATGCTGGGTGAAAGATTTTTATACGTGTTTTAAATGATTTAAACTGTATATGTATTTTATATCTACAAAATGTGTTGGGTAAAACATGGGTAGATGAAATAGTTGTTGTGTGAGAAAAACAAAATGAGGAGAGGTGATATAGACCATGAGATAATGGTGAGAGGTGAACCATGAGAGAAGCCTTTTACCCAAGTGTTGGCCCCGTCATCTAGCAGAGTATGGATGACAACCACGGACTATTCTAGACAGTCCAGTGGAACACTCGCAGGATCGCAACCTGTAGGTGTTATTTGAACTGTGTATTCACCAGCTGTACTCTAAAAACCCATTGACATGTATTGCGAGTGGATTCTCAGAAACGATACTGTCGATAAACGAGATAAAAACCCATTGACATGTATTGCGAGTGGATTCTCGAAAGCGATACTGTCAATAAACGAGATAACCATGGCAGATGCGCCTAAAGGACTCTACCGGCAGAAGCGCCTAATAGAGAACCTCATAACCCCGACAGATGCGCCTAAGGGACAATACCGGCAGATGCGCCTCATAAGGAATGTCACAATTCTGACAGCTGCGCCTAAGTGATAATATTAGTAGTTGTGCTTGACAGATGTGTCATTAGCAACGATGGATTTCGTGCCTATTCCTTAGGATAATCCTTAGGAATGAATGAACGAGAAATAGCTGATTCTTAGGGTAGATCCTTAATAGTAAATAAGATAATGGGGATGGGTAATTGGGTTGATTGATTGTTTAATGATTAAAACATAATAATTATATTATTGTGGGTTGAAAACCCTATGTACTCACCAGGTTTCCCAACCTGACCCACTCAAGCTTATTTGTATCACTGGTGTCGATATGAAGCTACTTTACACTGAGAGATTTAAAAGAGATGTAGAGCACTAGTGTAAATGAATGTAAGTTCTGTTTATGCTTATGTTTCTGTATTGCCGATGACATCCCAAATGTTTTAAAATGGATAAAAATACATTTCTTCGGAAATGCTTTGATAACGTATTTATCATGTTTTTCTGGGAACAAATTCCGCAACATTTTTATTAAAAGAGGTACTCTGATTTTTATAAAGCATAAACAAAATCGGTCTTTTCTGGCCGTGAAAATGGGGATGTCACAAATAAGCTCTCAAACCGTCAAGCCTTCAGTTCTAACTTTTTAGGATGCTTCTTGGGACCTTAATGGTCCATAAAAATCCAAACTTTGTCAACATGCATGACCCATGCATATCCTCCTCCCCCCCCCCCCCCAACTAGATCAAAATATGAGAAAAATGACCTAAACCACATGCATGACACTAAAAGCTCAACCAACTTCTAGATCCAAAAGGTATTAAGCTCAAGGGACCTGGATAAGTCATAAAGTTGAAAACTTCATATCATTAAACCACTTAAATCACAACTAAGAACCCAAAAGTGCATAGAATCCAAGATCTACTAATAAGGAACCAAAATGATTAAGTATTGAAGTCTTACAAATGGCCTAGAGAGTGACCCCAAAGATGTAGAGGAGTTGGTTGCTTAATCCTTGCACTAAAATCTTCTTATTCTTCCTTGAAAGGGAACCAAAATCACCAAAATAAGCTCAAAGCTTGCAAAGAGGCTAGGGTTTTATCAAGAACACATTTGGAGGTGATGGAGGCTGAGGGTGGAGGAAATCCTAGCCATCACTTCCTTAAATAGGGCGTTGAGCCCGAAAATTAGGGTTTACACATCTATCACCACCACGTCATGGCCATTGCATGATCAGGTTGTGGTGTCCATGTGACATCTCAAAAATCAAGGTAACATTTTCATTTTTAAAATCCAACCAAAACCATAATTGTTTTACAAACATATTTTCCAAAAGTAATAATCACGAATCAGAGTATCCCAAAATCAAATATCATAAAAATCATAAAGATGTGCACGATCACGCTGTTGCTTTCCCCAGGTCATCTGAAGTACCTGAAACATAAAACTTAAATTGTAAGCCAAACCTTAGTGAGTTCCCCCAAAGTACCACAAACAACCAATAATGATAACAACATGTATATATGAGCCTTCAGCTTGATAGGACAACCTCGCATGGCCTACAACCTATCTGGACCGCTCTCCGGGCCTCCGGCCTGACTGGACCGCCTCACAGGCCTTTAGTCGATCCGGACTGCCCCGGGTGTCTTGGCCTTCAACATAAAGCAGGACCGCCTAAACCCAACAAACCATAACATGTCAACATATACAATAACAATAATTAACCAACAACACATGTAATCATACAAATATACCAATCTAATGCATACTCACTGAACATAGTTAATCATACAGAGCTACCAATCTAGCATATACTCAACATAACAACAATCCAATATATACTAGGATACAAAATCCAGTGGGTCGGCCTTGGTGCCTTCGACCCAAAAGTATAGTGAGAAAGACTCACCTCACAGTCCGAAAAGATAGTTGAACAGATCACAACTCCAATTGCTGACTCTACAGGTCACCTATACAACAAACAATGACCTAGTCTTTAAACTACTACTCAAAATACCCAAAATACCCCAAGGTCAAACTTGGTCAAAATCATGGTCAAAGTCAAAGGTCAAAATGTCAAAGAAGTCAAACTTCAGACTGAGTACGCTCGGCGTACTCAACCATTACGCCCCACGTAGTGCATTCCCTTGGCCAAATTATGGGGCCTCGACCAAGTACGCGCAGCGTACCCTCAAGTATTCCCAGCGTACTCGGCTTCCACCTTTTCTCTTTTATTATGTGCTTAATCTATTAAGACACCTCATCCAAGACTTGGAGCTAGGTGCATTCCTTTGGCCAGATTACGGGGTCTCGACCAAGTACGTGCAGCGTACCCTCAAGTACGCCCAGCGTACTCGGCTTCCACCTTTTCTCTTTTATTATGTGCTTAATCTATTAAGACACCACGTCCAAGACTTGGAGCAAGGTGCATTCCCTTGGCGAGATTACGGGGTCTCGACCAACTACGCGCAGCGTACCCTCAAGTACGCCCAACGTACTCGGATTCCACCTTTTCTCTTTTGCTATGTGCTTAATCTATTAAGACACCTCGTCCAAGACTTCGATCTAACTCCAGATAACGTTCTAATTCATAAAGTTTCCAACTTTATAACTTTTCATGTCCATAAGGTGTCAAAATCTTAAATCCTAACATCTCACAATATTCTAAGCCACATAAAACATGCATGGAAGAAAGTGAAGGGTTAAGATCCCATTTTTATAACTCTAAACACTCCAAAATGTCCAAAAGGACAACTCATTTGGTCTAGAGTAGTCCATACTCACTTAGACCAATAATATGGACTAAAAAGCACAAAACTACACATCTATCAAGATCTAATGAGATAACCAACAAGTTCAGAACTTTATACCTTATGGAGGTTGCTCAAGGGGTGTATAACTCAGATATCTAAAGCTTAGAGCTCCTTCCTTGATTTCCAATGGCTTATTTCCTTCCGCAATGGACACCAAACACCAAAATGAGTTGAAAACACCACCAACGAAGATTAGGGTTTGTAAGGGACGAAGTGAGCAATTGAGGATGATGAGGGGAAGCGGTCTTGGGAGTTAATGATGCTTAAATAGGGCTCAAACCCTAAAAATTAGGGTTTGAACATCGACCACGTATGCCTAACGTATTTAACAAAAGACACGTTTCTCAGTAATGAACCATGGGACCAATTTTGAAACAAAAATGCATATTAAGGGTAGAAATGGAAAATAACTGGATAAAGGGTATTACAACTATCCACTACTTGAATCAGACTTCATGGTGATCTCGCGCACATACACATCGACCGAGGAGCTCTCCTAAATAGCTAGAAAGTGGGCACTCTTGGTCAGACGATCCACTATAACCCAAATCGCATCGAACCCTTTAGCCATCCGGGGTAACTTGGTAATGAAATCCATGGTGATCTGTTCATTTTTCCACATGGGAACCTCCAAAGTTTGAAGCTTTCCATGCGACCTCTGGTGCTCGGCCTTGACCCCCAACTACAGATCATGCGTCGGATACCGAACCTCATGTAACTTCAGCTGCTTGGAAGCATAAGCAATCACCCTCCCTCTCTGCATGAGTACTGCCCCAAAACCGGTGACGGATGCATCACAATATACAACAAAATCCTCAACACCCTCAGGGAGAGTCAACACTGGGGCCTCATATAACTTTTGTCTCAGCGTCTCGAATGCAGCCTGCTGCTCAGCCCCCACCGAAAATCCACGCCCTTCCTCGTCAGACGAGTGAGGGTTACAACAACCTTGGAGAAATCCTAAATAAATCTCTGATAATACCCAACTAAACCCGAAAAAATCCTGATCTCCGAGGGAGACTTCGGGATCTCCCACTACATAACAGCCTCAATCTTGGCTGGGTCAACCAAAATCTTGTTCTGGTTGATGAGTTGTCCCAAGAACCGGACCTCCCATAGCTAGAACTCACACTTTGAGAACTTGGCATAAAGCCTCTCATGATGCTCCCTGGTCTTGGAATAGACCAGAATATCATCGATAAAAACAATGACCGAACGATCGAGCATCGACCTACATACCCGATTCATCAAATCCATAAATATCGCAGGCGTATTGGTGAGCACAAACAGCATCACCGCGAACTTGTAATGACCATAACGAGTCCGGAATGCTGTCTTCTCCACATCCTCCTCTCTAACCCTCATCATATGATACTCGAACCTCAAATAGATATTGGAGAACCAAGATGCACCCTGCAGCTGATCGAAAAGGTCATCAATCCATGGAAGTGGGTAACGGTTCTTCACAGTCAACTTGTTCAATTCCAGGTAATCGATGCACGTCTGGTGCGAACCATCCTTTTTCTTCACAAACAAAATCAGTGCTCCCCAAGGCAAACTGCTAGGTCTCATAAACTGCTTGCCCAACGGCTCCTGAAGCTGGGAGGACAACTCATGCATCTCCGGTGGTGCTAATAGGTACAACTCCTTAGCAATTGGGGTTGCACCAGGGACCAAATTGACCCTGAACTTGACCTGTCTATGAGGAGGCACACCGGGTAATTCCTCAGGAAACACATCTAGGAACTCCCTGACTACGGGCACATCCGAGACCGAAACCTCCTTTCCAACTCGAGTGGCAACCACATACGCGAGGTAATCCATACACCCATGCTGCAGACACTGTCGAGCCCTGGCTGTAGAACGAAAGGTTGATCCAACCCTGGTACCCTATCCAAAAATAATTAGCTATCCCCCACTTAGGGTTCGAACCACCACCCGTTGACCCTCACAATCAATCATCGCACCAAACCTGCTCAACCAGTCCATCCCTACTATCACGCACACATCCCCCATGGGGATAGGGATCAGGTGAATCGGGTAAGACACCCTGAAAATCTCCAAAACACAACCCCGATAAACGCTCGATGCCAAAACCTCGTGTTTGTTGGCGATAGAAACCCGCAGCAGACACTCCAACTCTCCGAGAGTCATATCAAAACTCCTACTCAAAGACTGAGACACAAAAGACCGACTCGCACTCGAGTCAAAAAGAACAAGAGAAGGCAAAGAGTTCACTAAGAAGGTACCTAGAAGAATCATAAACATAAGCATACCATAAAATAATTGATAGAATAATACATGAAAACATACTAGTAACGACGTCTGGCTCCGCCTTGGCCTCCTCCGCTGTGAGCTAGAAATCATGACATCGAGCCCTCGGAGGCTCCACCCTACCCCGACGTCCATCCATGATCCTCAAAGTAGTCGGGGTTGGAGCCTGCGTTGGCCTGGCAGCAAGCAATGGATACTGGACCTTCACATGACCCACCTGATCACAATGGTAACAAATATTGGTGCTTAGTGTTGGGGCCCGCTGGCGACAATCCCTCGTATAGTGCCCCTCCTTGCCATATTTATGGCATCCAGAAGAAGAAGATCGACAAACACCCTCATGAACCTTGCCGCACTTGCCACAAGTGCGGCTCCTTTGACTTCTTGATCGTGAATCAGCGGGCTTGAACTGCTTTGCTGCAGGCTGGGACTAAACCGAAGCCTGACACTGCTCCCTCATTTGGGTCTCTATCTCATCTCTCGCCTCATCGTGGCATCCTGAAGCTCAACGAGGGTATTGTATCGCTAGGTAGATACAAACTGTCTAATATCCGTCGTGAGCATGCTCAAGTACCGAGTCATCTGGGCCTTCTCCGGCTGATCGTACACATATCATCCTTCCTTGGTTACTTTTGAAAACAATTTTGAAATTTTTTTGAAAACTTTTACAAATCCTTAGTTTGAGTTTGGATTCACACGAATGCTCATCCAATTCTCTCAAACCAGGGCTCTGATACCAACTTGTAACATCCCAAAGATCAAGGTAAAATTTTCATTATTAAATTCCAACCAAAAACCATAATTATTTTACAAACGTAGTTTCCAAAAGTAATAATCACGAATCAGAGTATCCCAAAATCAAATATCATAAAAATCAGAAAGATGTGCACGATCACGCCATTGCTTTCCCCCGTTCATCTGAAGTACATGAAAGATAACACTTAAACCGTAAGAAAAAGCTTAGTGAGTTCCCCCAAAATACCACACTGTAACATCCAAAATTCAAGACCAAAAATTTCATTTAATTTAAGTTATTATATAAAACCAACAGTATAAAAACATTCATATTAATATCTCATGTCAAAACCAAAGTGTCAATAATCAAAACATATTATCATAAAACCGTATCAGAGTGTAATCCCAAAGATCTCATGTGCGGAAAACATAGTGTGATGTGCTGCGATCAAGCCGGCTCCTTTCCTTTGAAAACGAGTACCTGAAACCAAAACTGTAAACCGTAAGCACGAAGCTTAGTGAGTTCCCCCATCATACCACATACCATATAATCATATAACATACATACTGCCAGGCATATCTGGGTGCCCGACCTACCCCTTCGGTCCTCTCGACCGGTGACCTTGCCTAGCATATCTGGGTGCTGGCATACCCCTTCGGTCCTCTCGACCGGTGACTGCCTAGCATATCTGGGTGCTAGCCTACCCCTTCGGTATCTTTCAACCGGTAACCGGGAGGTGGCCTCTCCTTCGGTATCTTTCAACCGGTAACCGGGGACTATTACACCCCCTACCACTACCACATAAAACCCTAGCATATAAACATAAATCACATACTGCCTAGCATATCTGGGTGCTGGCCTACCCCTTCGGTCCTTTCGACCGGTAACCGGGGACTATTACACCCCCTACCACTACCACATAAAACCCTAGCATATAAATATAAATCACATACTGCCTACAATATCTGGGTGCTGGCTTACCCCTTCGGTCCTTTCGACCGGTAATCGGGGACTATTTCACCCCCTACTACTACCACATAATATCATATCACATATATCATAATCTGGCTAGCATGGTTGGGTACTAAACTACCCCTTCGGTCCTATCGACCGGTAACCGGGGACTATTTCACCCCCCTACTACCACTATCATATAACATCATAACATGCTAGAACATAAAACATATCAGGTAGCAGCAAACCTAGATGAATATCACAAAGACAATCATCTAACATACAACTCCTACTGGTGGGCCGGCATTGTGGCCGTAGACCCACCGCTACTGGAAGGTAAATCACCTCACACTGCTGAAGTACCGAAGACACAACCCCAGCTGCTGGATGACAGAATCCCGATCTGTCAATATCAAAACATCACCCAATTAATAATTGGGTTCCACTACATAACCATAAGTACATACTTGGGGTCATTACTACTTTACCCCAAGCTTGGCTTTATACAAGCCCAAGGCCCAATCCATAGGCCCAAAGTCAACTAGGAAATCAAAGCCCAACAGATGGCCCAATTTTCCAAATTGGGCCCATGCCTATACATGGTCTTATTCTAAGGCCCAATATCATATAATCATTAAGGCCCAAACTATGGCCCAATTTTCCAAATTGGGCCCAACTCCTCATATGGGCCTTACCTCAAAGCCCATTAATTGTTCTAGTCCATTTGCTTGATCTTGGATGGTCCATTAATAACCCAATCATCAAGGCCCAATAGAAAGGCCCAACAATAAACCCAAGTGAAATTAGGGTTTTCACATAAAATGACGATTAGGGTTAAGTGTTTCTCACTTAACCCATTAAAGACTTAATCCATTAAGGACTTAATCCATTAAGTCCATCATTCTTCTAAATAAGTCATATGGTGTGATTGGGCTTAATCACACAATTCCATTCTAATGGCCTAAAAGTGGGTCTCAATAAGTCCAAGCCCATAAATCCAATATTAGGGTTTTCTAAACCCTAATTAGGGTTTCCAACCCCATCTTAGCCCAATAGGCCCAATTGATATGTATTTTGATCAATTAAGGTTCATTAGACTCATTAAGGTTTCACTAGGCCCATTAGTCATCTGTTTGGGCTTTTAGGTCCATTAAGCTTCATTGGGCCCATTAGGGTTTATTAAGCCCATTAAGCCTCATTGGGCTCATTAGGGTTTCTTAGTCCCTTGTCCAAACATCCAAACGAGTCAAAACACCATCAAAGCACACCGCCACCCGACACGGTGGCTGGTGGCGGCAGGAGGCGGCAGCCACCACCTCACGGTGGTGGTTTTCAGTTTTCCTTTCATTATTCCAATTTGTAATTACACTTTACAATGCTAAATCTCAAATAAACACACACACCTACTAACACACACACAAAAACACGGTGGTGCATGGTGGCAGCCACCACCTCACGGTGGTGGTGGTGGCCTTTTTCATGATTTCCGGCCAAACAACCCATACAACACCTTCTCACAGCAGCAATACACACACTTACATGCACTAAAACACGCACACAGATCCTATTGCTTGGACAAATATACCCAACACCCACCTACGGTGGGTGGCGATGACAGCAATACGAGATGGTGGCAACAGCATCGGCAGTTAACGGCGGTAGGCAGCTGGTCGACAACAGAAATGATCAGCAGAAGCGACGAATAGTGGCTCTATGGCGGCAGATGGGCTTACCATCGATCTTCCGGTCACTCATGACCCTCGCAGCAGCAAAACCCCACTCGGTCGTCGGTCTTGGCAGCCATCTCGGCGAACACGTCGTTTCCGGTAGCGGGGCTGCGACGGAGGCAACCCCAGGCGAAGCAGCAGCGATTGAAGTCGTTCCAATGGTTGCAGCGGCTAGGGACCCTTGCTCCGACTTAGTCTCCAACAGATCTCTCGGTCAGGAGGATGGGGCACGACTGTTGGCTTCGGTGGTCCTAGTCGCCGGCGGCTGATCGGAGGTAGCATGTTGGCGTCGTCAATGGGGAGACATAAGGGTGGGAGAGTGGCGGCTGATGAATAGGTTGAGTATTAGGGTTAGGGTTTGAACAATGGAGAGGCTATATACCCGGTTATATGAAACATCTTCCCATAACGACACAACCAGCCCCTCCTCCTCCTATACCTTTCAAAATGAGTCCTAATTTTACCCTTTTATCCCTCAGCATTATAATTCTTTACAATTCATGTTCAATATTTACTAATTTCACCCCTGCTTCCATAAATACTTACAAAATAAATCTGAAACTTACATTTTAACCCCCAACTTCTATAATTGTGGTAATTAACTCCTCGAACCCAACACCCTGCATATATAATTATTTAATTTAGGGTACCATTCGTTCATTAATTTATTTATTTAACTAATAAATAAACAGGTGTTACACACACACACAACCAATATAGATAACAGAATGCATATATGAGCCTTCAGCCTGACTAGACCGCCTCGCAGGGCCTACAACCTATCCGGACCGCTCTCCGGGCCTTCGGTCTGACTGGACCGCCTTGCAGGCCTTTAGTCTATCCGGACCACTCCTGGTGTTTTGGCCTTCAGCACAAAGCAGGACCGCGTCAACCCAACAAACCATAACATTTTGAAGTATACAATAACAATCAATAACCACCAACACATGTAATCATATAGATCTACCAATCTAATGCATACTCAGTGAACACATGTAATCATACACATCTACCAATCTAGCACATACTCATCATAACATCAATCCAATATACCAGGATACAAAATCCAGTGGGGCGGCCTTGTTGCTTTCGACCCACAAGTACAATGAGAAAGACTCACCTCACAGTCTGAAAAGATAGTTAAACAGATCACATCCCCAACTACTGACTCTACAGATTACCTATACAACAAACAATAACCTAGTCTCAAACTACTGCTCAAAATACCTAAAATACCCCTAGGTCAATCTTGGTCAAAATCATGGTAGCTCAATGGTCAAAAAGGCAAAGAAGTCAAACTTTAGATTGAGTACGCTCGGCGTACTTAGCAATTACGCCCTACGTAGTGCATTCCTTTGGCCAGATTATGGGGTCTCGACCAAGTAGGTGCAACGTACCCTTAAGTACGCCCAGCGTACTCAGCTTCCACCGTTTCTCTTTTATTAAGTGCTTAATCTATTAAGACACCTCGTCTAAAACTCAGATCTAGCTCCAAATACTGTTCTAGGTCATAAAGTTTCCAACTTTATGCCTTTGATGACTATAAGGTGTCCAAATCTTAAACCCTAACATCTCACAATATTCTAAGCCACATAAAACATGCATGGAAGAAAGTGAAGGGTCAAGATCCCATTTTTATAACTCTAAACACTCCAAAACGTCCAAAAGGACAACTCATTTGGTCTAGAGTATTCCATACTCACTTATACCAAGAATATGGGACTAAAAAGCACAAAACTCCACATCTAGCAAGATCTAATGAGATAACCAACAAGTTCATAACTTTATACCTTCTGTAGGTTGCTCAAGGGGTGTAAAACTCAGATCTCTAAAGCTTGGAGCTCCTTCCTTGCTTTCCAATGGCTTCTTTCCTTCCACAATGGATACCAAACACCAAAATGAGCTCAAAACACCACCAATGGAGATTAGGGTTTGTAAGGGACGAAGTGTGCAATGGAGGCTGATGATGGGAAGAGATCTTGGGAGTTAATGATGCTTAAATAGGGCTCAAACCCTAAAAATTAGGGTTTGAACATCGACCACGTACGTGCAGCGTACATAAGTGTACGCCCATCGTACTTAACAAAAGGCGTGTTTCTCATTAATGAACCATGAGACCAATTTTGCAACAAAATTTCATGTTAAGGGTAGAAATGGAAAATACAGGGATTAAGGGTGTTACAGTCCAAATGAAACATACACTTAATGCAGGGTTGTTACGTTGTGGTGATCCCTTCACCATGTCGTGGCCACCCAAATTTCTCAAAATTAAACAATTGAAATTCATATATGGAACCGGGTGTTACACATAGTTAGCTTCTTTATATTGCTTTTGAACTCATATTATTTCTGATTTCTTGATTTATCCCCGACATGTATGTATTTCAAATCTGTTATTTTTATTAGACCTCTAGTAGGCTTCATAACTTCCTCCGACACATATCCTATGTATACTTGCATTGTTCTTTTCGATGGGTTATAGGAAGATGTTTATTGAGTTTTTCAAATGAACATTTTCAATCTTTCACTATAGTTTTATATATTAAAATTTAATATGGAGACCTACAGGTAATTGGTAAAATATTTTTATACATGGATTGTAGTGCAAAATTAAAGTTTTAAAACTCTATTAAAAAATATATACAAAGCCTAGCATAAGCTCTAATAGAATATACGAAAAAGATGTTAGAGAGATTGGACTGAATTTTGTTAAAACTATATAGTTTTTGATGATTTTATACCTAATATTAGGTATATAACAACCACATATTCAACAAACTCTAAATAAAATTATACAAAAAAATATATGTATATATAATAATTAGGTAACTAAATATCATTATATGGAAAAATACGTTTGCTAAGGTTTTTATAATATTATACCAATTTGTTAAAACTCAAAAAATAAATTTTATGAGGGAAATAATGAACTTGTTCGTGAACCGGCTACAAACCCGGTCGGGGGTTGGTGAGTTCCATTGGACCCTACTGTGTGGTGCCCCATCAATTCATTATCGTGGGAAACTTGTCTTGAACGATGCTTTAGAGAAGTTTTTAATAATTTTATACGATAACCATATTTTTCTTTTTATTAATTATTAATATAAATATTTTATTTATTAAAACCATAATTATCATTAAGTATGTTATTAATTATTAGGTGCCAATTGACATTGTATTTGTAGTCATAGTATGTATTATAACCCTTTAAAGCAGTTATTCATTTTTCTTGAAATATTCATATGAATATTTAAATTAATTTCTTTGTTTGAACGGAACTTCCACAACCATATATATATACTCCTTATGATGCTTTGGAAACTCAGGTTAGTGGTTCAACAGCTTTCCCACCTATCCAAGAAAAAGAATACTTTTCATTTTCTCTTCAAGAAAAAGAATCCTTGAAGGAAGAAACGAGCAAAAATGGCACTAGATGGAGAGACTAAAACTGAGTCAGGTAACGAAAAGCAAGTGAGCAAGCACCAAGAGGTTGGCCACAAGAGTCTTTTGCAGAGCGATGCTCTTTATCAGGTACGTTGTAATTTGTTTACTGTAAAGATGATGATTATGGAAATAAAAATAATCGATTCAAGTTTCTGTTTACATGGTTTTACAGTATATTCTTGAAACGAGTGTGTATCCACGAGAACCGGGACCCTTGAAGGAGCTTAGAGAGGTCACGGCAAAACATCCATGGTAAGTCTCGTGTGCATCCATTATTGGATGAGTTCAAAACAAGTGCAAATTAAATACAATAGAAGTTAGAGCAAATTACATTTTTGGTTTATGAGAATCACTACTTTTTTTTTGCTCTAAAAAGTTTTTTCTTGTGATTTTAGTCTCTATTTTAGTTTCTTGCAACGTTTTGTTTTTTCTAAGTAAAATGGCTATCTTTTTGTCATAAATATAGCTTATTTTTGTAAAATTTGTCCCAAAATATAGGAATTTTACTTGGAATATAAATTGAAAAGCGTTACAAAACATTAAATAGGGAACAAAATAGAAGAGAATATTTTTTAGAACCAAAATTGAAAAAATCAGCCATAATTAAAGACTAAAAATGTAATTTACTCTAACAATTACAATAACACACAAATTTGAGTTATTTTGCAGTTTGATTAACATGTTGGGTTATATGAAGTCACGTGGCAGGGAGGGACATTCACTATAAAGATTTAAAATATTTTTAAATGTAAGAAAAAAAATTTAGTATTAAAAATTAGTACATATATACCATCTTTTGGATGTCCCTCAACCGCAAAATAAAAAGTGTGGGCACATCATGTTGCAAAAGATAAACAAAATTTACCAAACGAAATATTTAAGTACTAGTTCTAAAATAACTTCTAGGAACAATAATTTAGAACAGCAACAAATTTTTATTTTATTTTACTTTTATGTATAACGGAAACAATTATTTTATTAAAAGAACTATATATGGGGCGTTGAGGGGCAAAGTGGACAGCTGCATATTATCCAATTTTTTTTATTATATATTATATATATTTTTATTTGAAAATAAAAACTTATAATAATGATAAAGGACAGTTTATAAACATATTATACAACTACAAACCATTCCTTTAATCGATTATTTAGAATTAATAGTTATTAATTTATTTACTTATATTAAATACATTAGGAATCTGATGACAACATCAGCAGATGAGGGACAGTTTATAAACATGCTATTGAAACTAGTGAATGCTAAGAACACCATGGAGATTGGTGTCTTCACCGGTTACTCCCTTCTTGCTACGGCCCTTGCTCTTCCTGATGATGGCAAGGTACATGAACTATTTTGTTTAATATACAATTACCAATAATTACAAGATATTACTTAATTTGTTTTAAACCAGAGTTATTTATTTATTTATTTAGAATTTATGATATAAACTTTTGATCTATTATTGTTACAGATTTTAGCAATGGATATAAATAGAGATAACTATGAGTTGGGACGCCCTATCATAGAGAAGGCTGGAGTCGCCCACAAAATCGACTTTAGAGAAGGCCCTGCCTTACCGGTCCTCGATGAAATGATTGCAGATGTAAGTACAATAATTAAATCGTTATATTAATTTTTGTTTTTATATTCTAGAAATTTTATAATTGTAAAATATATATGTGAACTCTTAAGTTTACTGTATGTACGCAAGTTTAGATTTAGACACCATATATAACTATATCTTGACGATGTAGTACACACTAACATTCATTAATTACTATCTGACTTTTGGTTGATGAATATTCAGGGAAAATATCATGGGACATTTGACTTTGTATTTGTTGATGCTGACAAAGACAACTACATCAACTACCATAAAAGGTTGATCGATTTAGTAAAAGTCGGTGGTTTGATTGGTTACGATAACACCCTATGGAATGGTTCAGTGGTTGCCCCACCAGATGCACCAATGAGAAAGTACGTAAGGTATTACAGAGATTTTGTGTTGGAACTCAACAAAGCCTTAGCTGTTGATCCAAGGATTGAGATATGCATGCTTCCTGTTGGTGATGGAATTACCTTATGTCGTCGGATTAATTAATTTTTATCCATGTTATGATAGCGTCCACCAGACAAAAGGGGATATATCATATTTATCGTGGGTTGGCCCCAATATAAAGATCGCATATGCTTTTGTTTTGTTAATTCCTTTATTTTATCTATTTTGTATAATATATGATCAATGAATTACGAGATGATCCATTACGTATGTGTCATATTTCATTTACGCTCATTAATAATTGTGGATCATAATGTAGGTAGTCTTGATCAACCAAATTTATGCAATTTGATTTCTATGGAAGAGTTTTGAGCCAATTCTATATTTTGAATCTAGGACTTCTTTGGAAAAATTGAACACCCAAAAAATGTTGATTTTTCTATTAAAAATATTAGAAAAAACAGATTTTTGACTTGACTAAGATTTGATATCCAAGTATCTTCTAGAACAAATTACAAAAATCGTCCCTATGGTTTGCCAAAATTTCATGTTTTGTCTCTAACGGTTTTTTTGCACTTGGACCGTCCCTATGGTTTCGTTTTGTTGCATGGTCCGTCTCTGACATCCCTGAAATGACTATAATGCCCTTAATATTTTCTTTTATAGTTTTATAATTATTTTTTAATATTTTTTTTTAATTAAAGAAAATAAACTATTGGCAAGTGGGGCCCACTTGCATTCCTACTCATGATCCCACTCCGACTGGCACTTCGATTACTCCCACCACCAGGCCAACATCGACCACCGGCCACCATCAACCATCCCAAACTGCCACCCGAAACCGAAAAATAAATCTATAACCTACACCATCAGTGAGACCCACCTTCATCCCCCTCACTCTTTAACCCTAACCCACCATCTGCCATCGACCACAACGTACACCTCTTGTCGGAAACAAATAAACACCCGACCCCAGAAAAGTCATGCTAAAAAATAAACCAAACACTAAATCAAAATAAATCCAAACAAATCACAACCAATTTTTTTTTTTGGAATTTCAAATGGTCGAACCTCTGTTCTTTTTCAGAATTTTAGAACATAAAAATCAAACATGAAAAGTTAAAAGTCAAAATTGACCAGAAAAATGAAACCCAAATCATATATGAGCATCGATATGCAGAACTAAGGTTTTACACACAAAAGCATTCACAAAATCGCATCCTATCTGGGATTTGTTAGAAGCCAAATCCCCACCAAGAAATTAAAAACCAGAAATAGAGGGTTGTATGTGAAAGAGAGGTGGGAATGTTGGTCGGATAAACAATCATCGATCTATAAAGCTAGGGTTCTGAGGCGGAGAGAAGATGTGGTTTTCACAGGAGGGGTCGTCAAGTGCATCCAAGGATTGTAAGGTTTAAAATGGCTTGACCCATAATCCAAATGTTCATTTTTGCAAATTTTGTGCTATGATCCAAAAGATTTTGATCCAAATTTTTAGCATAGATATTCATGAACAAAGGTTTAATTTCTTTGGGAAGTAAAAATATGTCAAGCTTACTCCTTTATGTACCTTGATTATTAACCAATTACCTCTATCACTCTATGTAGCATTGTGAAAAACATTATCATAGAGGAATATAATAAAACGCATTTTCATCGATTCATGAAAGAAGCAAGATAGTTCCAAAGTAATCTTTTACTCAAATCATCTTGTGGGACATAAACGTTCAACTTGAAGCATTTAAAATCAAGAATAACCACATTTTTTGTGCAAACAATATCGGTTTTAACCGGGACGAACGCAAGATTCCATAGCAAGTGTTGTCGGTCCGTAGTAGGTGTTGTTGGTGAAACAATTTATAGTAGAAAAAAGAAAAATTCAAAATTTTTTGCACTGCGAACAGACATAGTAGGTGTTGTCAGTAAACCGCCACTAGTTTTAACAAACACTAAAGAATCAGACCTAATACCACCTACCACCTCTTGCCGAACTATAAATAATTAAATTGAAAGAACTGCACATATATCAAAATGAATATTTCCTCACATACTTTTTATTATAAACAAATCCAAACTCGTAATCAAAGGTTTTTTAAGACCCAGAAAATTAGTATTGTGCCCCATACATAAACTTTTTCCCCAACCCTTATTTTTTAAGCTACCAACGCATTTAGTGCTCGTTTTGCGATAACTAAATGAATTAAAACCCTATATTTACCCTAGAATACTAAAATTTTATATAATTTTTAGCTTAAAAATATGGATTTAAGTTAACTTTTTGTGATAGATCTTAAACTTTATGGTTGATATTTTTGTTCCCATATAGTTGGGTTTGACTTGGTTTACGTGGGGTCCTCATCTCTTATTCAATATGATGATGGACGTTTTTAGTTGGGGTTGACATGGTTTACGTGGGTTTCTCATCTCTTATTCAATATGATGATGGACGTTTGGCTTCTTTTTATGAATTCTAAAGATCTTAAAGAATTTGACGACTCATTAACTTGTTCTTACAGGTTTACCTAAATTTCTTAAGTTCGTACAGACTATTCAACAAATTATGTTGGGTGTTGGTTTTCATCTTAAGAAATTTAGTTGTAGTTTGTTACATGTTACATATTCTGAATTGATGGTTTTCATCATCACCTGTAATCACAATTGTAACTCGAGTACTTCAATTCCCCTCTGTCTATTCAATGGGTTTGGCGGACATTGGTTTCTTTTTATGAAAATCAAAATATAGCACTTTGTGCTTTACAAATAAATTGACGGATTTTATTTCACTTGTGATTGCAAATACAACTTATGTTTTAAAGGTTCCTAACAGCCTATGATACGAATTTTAGTGGACGGCAGACTTCCTTTTATGAAGTCCAAAGTTCTTAAAGAAATTGGCTATTATCAACCTGTGTATACAAGTTGGCTAAGCTTCTTAGGCTCACGCTGCCTTCGATTGTTTTTGGTGGGTATTGGTCTTTATTTCATGAAGTCCAAATAATTTTAGCATTGAATTGACATATATATATATATATATATATATATATATATATATATATAGAGAGAGAGGAAAGATCATTTGAGAACTTATAGTTTTCCAAGAACTTGAGAACCAAACAGTAACCATTAGATCAAAATAATAGAAGGTCAAGATGTTTTGTGACATTTTTGTAAAAACTTGGAAAAAAACAACAGGGGTATCTCATTTAAATGATCGGAGGGCATTTTAGGGATGAGATAAACTTATACCTGATTTTGGTCAAACCCTTTCCTTATACTCTTTCCCCTTCATCTTGTCTCTCTCCTGTTTATCCAACTTTCGACCATTTCTCCTACGGCCATCCGCATTCCATAATCTCTACATCATCGATGAGGAATCAAAGAATCAACAGGTCAACGTTGTGCTATGGATCAACAGATTGATGACATTCCGCCCATTCCATCTCGATCGTCTACACCTACCCTTCGACAGTGGATCTGCAATTCCACGTAATGAACCAGATCGGCGGGGCCTTGTTTTTGGCCGTGATTATCAACGATGCACCGGATCCGAAACACGACTTTATTGAGGAAGCTATTATCGAGGATTGAGAGGTTGTTTAAGAACGACAATTTTAAGGTGAAGATGGTATTGCCGAATGAAATCACAATCATCTAGAGGTTCGTCTGATTACCGTTCATCTCTATCATCCTTTTGTTGAAACAGAAAATAAACCAGTTCTTTTAATATATGATTTAAAGTGATGTGAAAAAACTTTACATGGAGCATATGATTTGCAGTTTTAATCATTTGATCGACACTTGAACTGGACAAAAAAACGAATTTGTATTTGTTTCGTTTGTTAATTTCAATTATCAGTTATTAATTCGTTATTAATTCGAGTTTGTTGTTTTAGTTCTCGCTAAGTGTTGCATTCTATGGGATTTTAATTTTCTCACATTGCGATTTTATAGATGGATTACAATAATTTTGGTTTGATCTTCTTGTATTGATTTTTAGTGAATGCAATGATGGAATTCCTTCCTGTAATTGTAGTTATTTTTGTTTTTCTATGTTGTAATACCTTATTAGTCCTAAGGTGAGGTGAGTATGGGGTAGGATTGGGATATGTACTACACATTTTGATTCATTACACATATGTCAGAAAATTTAATTCACGGATTTGTGGGATGGGTAGGGGTGATGTGATGATATTACTGAACAGAAAGAAAAAAAAATTTAATTTATGGATTTGTGGGTAGGGGTGATGATTACAGAAGAAGAAGAAGAATTGGTCTTCATTGTTTTTGCTAACCTTTACCATATACTCCATTTGTCTCATCAAAGTTGTGGGTGATTTGTGATATCATGCAACTTTAGAAGAATCGATAGAAATGTATAATGAATGGAGTAAGCGGTAGAAAGTCTAAAGTGGAATTGGGATTATATAGATATCTTTTGCACTTTTTGTATTGGACTTTTAGTATTGGACCTTTGGTTGTTGGATTATTTATTTGAAATGATTAAAAAAGAAAATTGTATAATTGTTTTTTTAGGACGATTTGGTAGTGATTTGTAATAGATGATGGTTGCCTTTTGTGTCATCATTGATCTTGTCTTCTTTACGAATAATTTAATGGAAAATGGTTTTGATGCCACATTGGTTGGTGGAATTAATGGATATTTGTACAGTAATGATGGATCGACTATAATCTTCAGTGTAAATAAGTGTAAAAAACTTATATGAATCATGAATTCATAATCAAATGTTTAAAATACTAATGATTTTTCTCTTTTTTTTCAAATTTATCTTTTTGAAACTAAAAAAGCTTTAGGAGGAAGAACAAGTTGATGAGTCATTCATCCGAAAACAAATGAAGATCAGATTTCCAGAACATGGAATAAGTGGAAGATCTGTTGTGACAATTAAGAATCTAGAATTTAGCTACGAAGACAATGTAATCGACTAATAATAAGATCAAAATGATTGAAAGATTAGACTTTTTATTTTCTTTTTGATAAATATATAACCATGTGTTGGTTTTGTGGTTAACCAGGTTCTTTTTAAAAAAAGCTAACATATCGATCGAAAGTGATGTCAAACTTGTAAAAATTGAGTTGAATGGTCGTGGAAAGAGTACTCTACTTAACCAGGTAATAAATAATACACTGCATGCATGCCTTTATTATTGTTCCATTATTCATATAATATAATATTAAATAAAGTATTGGCATAATATTTTAGTAATTAATAAGAAATGAGGCTACAAGTGTGTCGTGATTCATATGTAAATCATAAGTGAGTCACATATTAATTACATGTGATTCACATATGAATTACATGTGATTCATATGTAATTAACATATGATTCACGTGTAAATCACGAGTGAATTACATACGATTCACATGTAAATCACATATGAATTTAGTCTATATGCACACATGCATTTTGTGTGAGTGTTCTTCGTTAATTTTTTTTTTTTAAATCTTCTTAATTTCACATTTAAATCTTAAAAGATACAATCACATGTGAATATCACACTATATAATCACGTATGAATTTTACATGATATAATCACATGTGAATCTTACACGATACATACATATGCATTTTTCTGAGTGATCTTGCATTAATCAATTTATTTATTTATTTATTTATTTTGTAGATTTAAAAGAATTTGTGAAAAATATTGAAGATGTGAAAAGTGATAAATAAAAAAAATATGAAAATCTTGACGCGAAGACATGATAACGCTTTGAAATTTTTGTAGTATTTTTGTTTTTTATATTTTATTTTGTATCGAATAAAATATTTGTACTATTGTGTTTATAGATTGGTAAATGAAAATAGTTTTTTTTATTATTTACTTACGAATATTATAGTATAACAAATATATATATATATATATATATATATATATATATATATATATATATATATATATATATATACACGTTTGAAAAAATATACATATATGCACCTAAAATGTTGATTTTTTAGGTTAAAAAATTTATAGTTCTTTTTTTATATATAATTCATTTAAAAAAATTATTGATTTTTAAAATTTTACTATTTTTAAAAAAATTGAAGCTTTTTTTTAAATATTTTTTTTTTCAATTTTTTAAAATGCATGTTTTCTAAAAAAATTTAAAAAATCCGTATTTAAAAAAAAACAAAAATTATTATTAAAAAATTCCGAAATTTTGATTTATTATGTTAATTTTTAGACATTTTGATTAATATTTTTAATAACACAGAAAATTAAAAATTAAATGGGATAGGTAAGACGACGATCATGCCCTTAATGAGTTAAATTTGATCTAACACTCCACCTTTAGTTATCGAGTTCTCGGAAAACTATGAGTTTTCAACATATATATATATATATATATATATATATATATATATACTAGCAGTGTACCCGTGCAAAGCGGCGGGGCGCGTAAGTTCTTTTGGTGATATGTTTCCTTTACAAAAATGTTATGTTCCAAAAGAAATTACATGTTTCACACAAAAAGTGTATACCCCAGATGTCATGTTGGCCATTGATTCATCCACTTCTATGCCCATTGATGCAAATGAAAAGTTGGTGTTGCACGCACGTATATTTTTCTAAACAATTTGCCTAATTTTCTTTTCGTGGTGAAAAGATTGTGTAATTCGTCAGGAATAGATGAGTCTGCCAATTTTGTCTTTCCACTCATGTAACAAAAGCCAACAGATTCAAATTGTAGTCGTTTTGCCCCACAATATCCGCATATGCCATTGAACTTCACCACAAGATGTTTTTTACGCATACCGGCAAAAACAAAAGCATATGGATCCTCCGGGACGCTACCATATTGTGAAACCGATGGAGTGGCATTGCCATGGATACAACATTGTCGATCTATAGACATTTGATTCAAATAAAATATCTAAATATAAGAATATTTGAATTACATAATTGAAGTATTAAGAAATAAATAAATACTAACTTGTTGATGTCAAAATTAGACTTATAAATTAATCTTGTACTGGCAGATTGACATTGCCTTCAACACCTCAAATTTTTTGATAAAATAATACATGTATTAATAGAAATTATTTACAAAATAATATTATTTATATTCTTTAGTTAAATGTAATATAAATAAAACTAAAATAATTAAACAAAATTATTAGCCAATATATATGATATTGTTCGTTAAAAATCAAATACTAACATATTGATTTTGAAATTTGAGTTATCAATTCATCACGTGGAGGTAGTATTACATCAGACTTTGAATATTTACGTATAAACAAAAATATCTCATTAAGAATGTAAATTATGGCATGTCTCAAATACTCTGTAAAAGATTATGGTTAAATGTAATGTTGTACAATTTAGATTTTCATTTGATAACTCCGGACATAGTTGGGTTGTTATTTCTATACCTGATTTTTTTATGTTTCGTTTTGTCTTGCGTTGATAAGGGTTTCTATTATACATCAACTTTCTTTTACCAAAATCCAATACGCATGTAGGAGATGCATCGGTAATATCCATAAGACTCATATTTACTGTAGGTACATTTGACAAATATGTTGCGTTTTGACTATTTCCTTCACCATTAGTTATTCGTCTCATTTTGTTTTTCTTCTTTCGTCATTCGTAACATGCCTTGTTATATGCTTTTCTTTTTTCTGCAACATTTTTTATATGAAAAATGTATACCAATGAAATACTAATCACGATTGCAAATATGAAACATACCTTTTGTATTTTCTGCATCAATTTGGATAACATTATTATGTTTATTTTCTTTACCATCAAACCTCATTGCAAACTGTACAACCCACAATATATATATATATATATATATATATATATATATATATATATATATATATATATATATATATATATATATATATATACACTTTATTTTATCCATAACAAATTAAAAAATAACGATTATTCATATATATATATATATATATATATATATATATATATATATATATATATATATATATATATATATATACTTTATTTTATCCATAACAAATTAAAAAATAACGATTATTCAAATATGAAATTTATTACAATATTAATTGTTCATTGATTGACTTGAAGTATTAATTGACCATTGATTGAGTTTACCTAACATATACAACATATGAAATTTATCGTTACATGAAATCTGTAACATTGTTTATTTTAGTTTTTTTGAAGTTAAATATTATGATAACGATGGTAGTTTTTAATTGATATCATTTGGTTGGTAAATTATATATGTGCATATGGGTTGATTTTTATTTGAATAATATATAGATAGTATTGCTTCGTAGTTTGTTTATTTATCATAATTATGAGAAGCACGTAATCAAATATATAAGTTGTATATTCTTTTGTGTTAAAAATAAAAATATATTATTAGATAAAAAGTATGTACATACTTTCATGTTAAAAATGAAAATATGTCATATTTTCGAGTTAAAGAAAAAGTTGAGTAAATTACACATCTAGTTCTACTATTGGATTTTTGATATGGCTACCCACTATCCGTTTGTTTACATTTGTTGCAAATGGTCATCGGTGGTAGACAGTTTATTTTGGTTTTTTGCCGGACTTATATTCCTATTGATTACTTTAAATATTATATAACAAATGAAATCTATATTTATTACATTAACCCCAAATAATAATAAAAAATCAAATTATTCATGTGAAATCAAAATTACAAACAAATACATTATGTTGCAATATAACAATGTATTGTAATTAAACCCATATTATGCTCAAACAAAACACATAAACCCATCAAATATTTTCAACGAAACAACTTTGACTAAAAAGTAACCATATCCTCTTATAACTGAACGAAATATTAGTCTTAGATATAAAAGCTAAAACTTTTAACAAATAATCTGTTAGAATCCCAATGGTTTAAAACTTCAAATACAAAGAAAATTAAAAGTCTATCAAAAACCTCATTTTTCCAACCATATTAAGCTACATGAAATCAAAAAGAATCTTAGTAAAGAATGATATCTGGAACTATAGGATTAGATCTTGAAGTCAAGAATGCTACCGGGAACTCGAGCATCTGATATCCATTTAACGAAATGAAAAAACAGAGAGATGATTCAAATCTGTCTACAATGCTACCTTATCAAACCACTCAAAGTTAGATTCCAGATCTGATGTGAATGGAAAAAAAAAGAGTAACATAAAAACTTAAACTGTATTCAAATCAACATGAAAATAAAGTCTATTTTCTACTAATCTTGCACAAGAGAATTATTTCCAGCCATAACTTTTTAGTGGCATGGCTTTAAAGTCATTATGGATACAATCAATCTTGTTGACAACTGTTTGTATTTTTGGCTTGTTATTTTTCCAAAAACAACTTTTTCTATAAGATTCTTATATGGAATATGTTCATACCTCAAGTTTAAGTGAATGATATAGCCCACGGTCTGAAAAGATGAAGGGACTGTTATACCCTTTGGAAGAAAGTTTGTAAAATCTGTAATTTTTTGCATAAACATAATTCAGGACATTCCAAGATAAACTTTATTAATGGGTCACACTAAAAGCTATATTCTAGAATAAGGTAATCGTAAATTTAGTTGGGAGTTTTAATGGTTAAAATGGATGTTGGATACCTTATTCATTTACCAATAACCGTAAAACAAAGCCAGCTTCCATCTCACAAGTTCAAATGGTGATCTTGTTAAGAATGTAAGCTGGAATGATAATACCATAATTGCATGTGCATTTCATTGACTTTGAATAACATTTCCTAATGCATTATTACTTGTATAAAATGTTAAATTCCAGTTTATTCTAACCCCTCGGTAAATATCATCCTCTATGGATGCTTTCAAAATCACATATTTCAACCTCATGTTGAATGTCCTTCCTCACCGTCACCACCCTTATGCCCAATCGCCATTATTAGTTTTCGACTTATAAACTGAGCAACTATATGGAAGTGTAAGCAATAAAGAATCCTCTTCGAGTTTCTCAAAACTAAAGTTAACACAAACACATCATAAAAAGTGATAGTTACAGGAGATGGTTAAGATTTTAACAAAAATAGTCTTGGTAGAATTTAAACAAACGAAAAGAAAATGCATTTTAAGATGGTTAGCTTAAAATTTTCATTGCCAAAATGATATCAAATTATTACCTTTCTGACTTTGAGAAGTAGCATACTCCCACCTCAAATTTAAACAACAATACTTACTCATCTGTTTCATCTCTCTCAACTTGGCAACAAACTTGGCAAGTTTTGAATAAAATACACATAGATCTGCCGAAACATGCCATACCTCCAATTAAATGAAAAAAAAATACTCCAAAAAAAGACTTAATAAAAGACTGTAACATACTTTCATCAATGGAGCCTGGTAAAGGTAACATCTTCTTTGACATTGTGCATCCAGCCTCAAGCAGTATTTCCACCTTCAAAATATGATTTTTCTATTCGATTTAAAGATAGAATTTAGAAGGGCATGTAAAATGACAAAAATGTCATTTAGACTACACACAGGTTGTCTGCCCAAAAGAAGGCTCTATTCTCTAAGAAGAAAAACACTAACATGATTACATCAACATAACGTTAGCCCTATTTACATAGGAAATCTAAGATATAACTTACATACTTTCATCATTGTCTTATGTATTACAGGCTTATCAAGATACTCTCTAGCTTTGAAAGCTGCATAAGGTGAATGATTAAAAAAGAAAATTACTGGTATGCATTGTTGCACCATCTATCTGATCAAAACAAAAGAAAATGATATCAAATTATTGACAAAAACGATCGAGTTCCTGTAATTACTGAAATGGAAGATTGAGGTTTAGGGCTTAAAATATAGATATGTTCAGGGCATGAAATCGTCGCTTACCTTGAATGGAGAGTGGTAGTTTATGAATATGATGTTTAGGTCTTGAAATCGTAACAACTTCAACCCAAAATCTATACCCTGCCAAACATAACCCAAAATCAACAAAAGTCGAACCAAAAATAAAGAGTGAGGTTTATGGCTTGAAATCAAGATCGAGAGGGAGGTTTAGGAGTGAAATCGTTGCTTACCTTGAATATAGAGTTATGTTTTGAAATCGGCTGAGGAGTGATGACTAAGATTCGATTCCTTTTTACCTAGGTATGGACTGATATGGGGAGAGGGTCTCGTATATGACCGATTCAATTATTGAAAGGCCGATTCAAAGTGCTAATTATGAGGGTTTCCGAGTCAAAGGGAGAAAAAGATTAACTATGCATTCCAAGAGAAGAGAAGATGGTCGGGTCAAAAGCCCTACGATAGAAAATACATGCTTTGATTAATTGTACTTTATTTTTTATGTTTTGTACGACTTCAAGAAACTATTATTTTATTAATCGTTACTTGTACAATTAGCTTAATGATTTGGACGTCTTAAAAAAATAATATTATTATATTCAATCTATTTATAGAAATAGTGAGATTTCTTTTATAAGATAGTAAAGATATATATATATATATATATATATATATATATATATATATATATATATATATATATATATAGAGAGAGAGAGAGAGAGAGGTAAGTTCAATTGAGAAAATAAAAAAGGTTGAGAATGGAGGAATCATTCTCAGTCACTCATTTATTTTTGCCGCAAAGGCCTCCATCAAATGTGAAAGGAATAACATGTGTTTTCCAACAAAACATGTTTCCTTAAACTATGCTAATCGTTACCTTAATATATACAAAAACATAGTATTTTTCATTTTTTTTAATTTTTAAGAAGCTATTTTTATCGGAAAAATGATTTTAAATATATCAAAATTCATAATTTTTTATTATCTATAAATAGACATCCATATTGATAAAGTTTTAAGATAAAATAAAATTTTTATTTTTTTTATAGATTCAGCTATCGTTATTCATAAGTGAATAAAAATGCATTAGATTTTTACTAAACTACATTCGTTATTCACTTATGAATTAAAAGTATGATTAATTTTTTTTCACAGTTTAAGTATAATCATATATTCATATAACATATCATAAACGCTTTACAGTTTACATCAACTCTCGTAATATGTTAAATTCATATATGAATAAAACATATATTAGTTTTCCTCACAAGTTATTTTCATATACGAAGAACACATTTATCATAATTTTGTTACAGTTCATTTGTTAATCATATATGAATAAGTAGTCCAAATTTTCAAAACACTACATTTTTTATTAACATACTACTTATTCATATATAAACAACAAATGAACTGTATCAAAAATATGATAAATGTTTTATTCATATATGAATATAACATATGACGACAACTAATACACGTTTTATTCATATATAAATATAACATATGACATGTGACAAAAAATGATGTAAAAAAATATATTTTAGGTAAAAAAAAAACCTTATTACGTGTTATATTCATATATAAACGATACTTAAACTGTAAAAAAGTTAAAAATATGTTTTATTCATAAGTGAATAACGAATGTACTGTAATAAAACTCTGATGCATTTTTATTCATTTATGAATAACGAGAGCTGAAACTCTAAAAAAAATATTTTACCTTAAAACTATATCAATATGGATGTCTATTTATAGAGAATAAAAAATTATGAATTTTGATATATTTAAAATCATTTTTCGATAACAATAGCTTTCTAAAAATAAAAAAACAAAAAAAGTATGTTTTTGTGTATATTAAGGTAATGATTAGCATAGTTTAAGGAAACATGTTTGGTTGGAAAACACATTTGTATCCGTTACCCATTTCCGTCGGTACACCTAAGTGTTTTGCGGCAAAATAAATGTGTGGCTGAGAATGATTCCCCCATTTTCAACCTTTTCTTTCTCAATTGAACCCTCCTATATATATATATATATATATATATATATATATATATATATATATATATATATATATATATATATATATATATATATATATATAGAGAGAGAGAGAGAGAGAGAGAAAGAGCTAGGTTCAAATGTTTCTAGCAACTATTGTGTGCTTATAAGAACCAATGAGAATTGAGGAAATAATTAAATTATAATAAATAATACAAGGGTATAAGAATAATCTACACTATAATTAATTATGGTAAAATAAAACAAAATCAATTAATATCCCATTAATTTAGGTTATCAGTTTCACAAATCTACAACACCACCATCGATCCCCTCTCTTTCTTTAAGAATCGTCTAGAACCACCATCATATTGGCTTCGACGTCCAGAACCACCATTATCGCAATAACCATTTAACCATTCGGTGCGTACTCGATCCAAATCGCAGCAGCAAAATCAATTCGTTTAAATCACAGCATAGACATTCAAAATCAAAGTGAAATAAGCAAAGTAATTGGTTTCTTAAAAAACCAATTCGTTAAATCGATTTCCAAGGCTTGAAGCTTAAGGTTTCATCATCGTTGAAGGTATGTATTTTGAGTATTTTCTTTCCATATTTTTTTTCTTAGAAATTTATTACGAAATCATATTTGTTAATATTGATTTCGGCAAAGAAATTTCTATTTTTTGCACACATAGTTTCAGATTTAGAAGACATCTATTTTTGCCCGCCAACTGTTTGTTAAAATGTTTAAATTAAATATTTCGTCCATTCAAGTATTTATACGCATTTGAAAATTAGCCAATGTAGTTTTGTTAATATGATCTGGTGTTAGTCTAATAAGGTCTTTATTTTCTCTATTTTGACTTTGCTTATGATTAGTTATTCCATAAACATGATGATTTAATTTGATTTCTTTGAATTAATTTCATACTTTTTAAGAATATTCAGAACCATTCTGGGAGAATATTTACGGTATCATTTTTGCAGATTAAAGCTAGGACAATTGGATATTGCACAGAAGGTGTTCGATAGAATGCATAAGAGATGTTTCAAGCCAAATTCTTGGTAACTGACTAATTCCATATTTAAAACATAGTTTCTAGTAATCTTAGACATGGATTCTGTCATATTCTATGTATTATGTCAAAATGTATTCTATTTTTATGTCATATTTTATGTATTATGTCATATTCTGCAAGAATGTATTATGTAATATAACATGTATTCTGTCAGAATTACTAGTAACATATATTTTATGTAATATTTATTCTCATAGAATGAACATGCCTTAGCTTTCATATAAGAAACTCAATATAGAATAAAATGTGTGATAAATCATTTAAATTGACTCTTCTCACTCAATCGTTTTCGTTCCATAGTTGTTTAGGAAATCGAATGGATGAATGTTTGAGTGTGTACACAAAATAGTTGATTATTTGACATTAAAAGGTAAATTGAGTGGTTGCATCTGATTTTATAGTTTTATTCTGATCAAATTTACATACAAAGGTTCAATATCTATCACATTCTTTCAGAATTGTTGTATTGTGTACTTAAGAAAAATTTCACTTCTTTATTGTTTACCATATTCTATCAGAATTTATAGTTTTATTCTTTTATAATGTACATAATTTAGAATGCTCATGGTGAATGTATAGAATGTTACTCTTACATATTCGATTTCATGGCAGTTGTTCTCATACAATGCTCGATTTTAAGGAAGTTATTCTCAAAGAATGCATGAAAGGAACACGATGATCAAGTGCTTGAAGGTTGGATGATGGCATATGGGATGAAGATGAACAATGGTCAATGTTCTTCACAAAAGAAAGCATTGTCAGATTAATTTACAATATAATGATAAGACTATATCTTATAGTATATTCCGGTAGAATATTCAGTTAGAATAATCTACAAATTGTGTTTGTTTTGTTATTAATGAGTGTTTCATTATGATAGAATAGTATATTACGATTTTCATTTTTTAAGAATGTGATGACAAAAATTTAACTTGTATCAAAAATTTTGTTAATCTTAGAAAGTCCATTCAATCAAAAAATGTTGTTATTTCGTTTGAAGAATGATATGATCTGATATCCTCGTAGAATATAGCATTCTAACAAAATGTCATTTTGACAGAATAAATTCGGTTATTATAAAAAATACATTAGAATTAATATTGAATTACTTTAAAAAAATCAGATTTTAAAAAGTAAGAGAATTAATTATCCCTAAATTTCCGAAAATTTCTTTTTTTAAATATAATTAATTGTCCAAAATACCCTTATGCTGAAATTTGTGTGATTAAATTGATTATTTTTTATTAGTTAATAAATATAAAACCTTACTTAAATTATCCCAAATGATTGGCTCAGAATCAATTTCACAGACACACAATACTTAGTAGAAACAAAATAACCCAAGCCTATATATATATATATATATATATATATATATATATATATATATATATATATAAAGGTTCAAATGAGAACCACTAAAAGTTAAGAACCCTAAGAACCTTTAAACTTAAACTACAAAATAAGATATGGGTTATTTTTCTTGCATCCAAACACTCCCACTCACCTTCAAAAGCTCAAACACAAACCCTCCATCTATCATCATCAACTACCACCATTGTCGCCACCTACTGGCGCCGCCACTTACCGTCGACGCCGCTGTTGACCGACGTCAGTTCCGACCATCGTCACCATCATATTCCAGCATCATCTTTTTCTCTTCATTTTTTGGTGAAACGCCACCAGATCTACATCAGATCTGGTGTGTTTGATACATTTCAAGTCTAGATCTACTCCACCACCACATCAGATCTACTTTACCACTGATTTTCGCCACCACTGATGTTCAGATCTGTGAGCTCTGATGATACATCTTCATCTCGCCTCCATCTTTTTTTCTTCTCGACCTTCATGAAAGACCACCATATCTGTTCAGATCTGGTCCACCACCACCTCTACCAACCATATATGTATATCTTCAACCTCCAAAATCCTTTGTTTTCATCAGATCTGAAGCGGTTCAGTCCAGATCTATGATCTCCGACATTAGATCTATGATTTCCGACAGCAGATCTATGATTTTCGCTTATGGATTTATGATTTATGCCTTCAGATCTACGACTTCTGACGAGACTGACGGACTATGTCACAACTAGCATTTTTAGTTAGGAAATTCTATTCTCATGTAAACATCATCTATTGTAAGACATGTACTCTAAGTAATAATCATACTTTGTGCTAAATCAAAAACCATCCATTGAATCTAAACTCTTGATTTAAGTTCAAAACCTATTACAATACATCTCATAGGGATTTAAAACTCTAGAAATCCCGGTTCAAGCTAATATGGACTAGGATTCTCTTATTGGGACTAATGGACCAATAAACTTTCAATTTAACTATTTTGTGCCAAGGAACTCTAATTGGGCTCTAATTGAACCCACATTCATGAAACTAAAACATTTTGGGCCATGTGGGTCTAGAATAGTTCATATAATCTCTAATGGGCCATGTTGGGCCATAACTAATTTCATTAGCCCTAATGGGCCATAAACTCAAACTCTTTCATCTTATTGGGCTGTGAACCCTCATAAGGGCCCAATGGGCCGAGAACCATCCATTTGGGCCTCATAATATCGAAATCAAGCATGAAAGGCCCAAACTACTTCTCCTTTCTTCTCTTCCTTCTCTCTCTCGGCCCAACACAAAAAAAAAGGAAGCAAATGGAGGATAATTGGAGGTGCCACCTCATAATTACCTTGTGGACTCCCATGCTAATTATCCCTCAAGTAACCAAGTAATCTCATGTTTCTATGCATCTATCTTGTCATCTCTCTCTCTCTCTCTCTCTCTCTCTCTCTCTCTTCCCTTCCTCTTCTTCAATTCTCGGTCCAAGGACATACACCACCACCTCCATCTTTCTCTCACACTCATTCAAACATTTCTCTCTAAGAGCAATCAAAGGAAACTCCTCTATTCTTCCTTGAATTCGTGAAGTACTTGTGGTGTCTCAAGGAAAATCTCTTCAAGCATCAAACTAGAATCATCATATTTTCGAAGATCTCTTCTCAAGAAGACTTCTAGGGCCGAGATCTACTCAATTTATCACCAAGAACCAAAAACACCAAAGCAAGGTGAGTTCATACCCCATATTTTCGATTTTTACTTTGTTTTGGGGGAGAATACAAGTTTTTTTGTGTAGATCTATGTGTATATGCATGACTATGTGTGTTTTCATGATTTATTTGGTGATTATGTGTTGTTTACTTCATAAATCTAAAAATATGTTAAGAATATGAAGTTTATCACTTGGATATACATAAAAACCTTGAGAAAAGTATGTGTTATCACATATAATACATGTAAACTTGTAGATCTGGGATTTATACACTTAAAATAGTAAAAACAAGTGTTGTGTACAAACATGGATAACTTAAACTCAAAAATCAGCCCTTGACAGAAAAGTTTTGGTCCAATCTCGAACTGTTTTGACCACCTTAATGGTAATGTTTTTCAAAACTGTTTTACATGCAAAAAGTTCAGGTTTATACCTTTAAAATGACTACTCTCACGTTTTCATATGATTTTTCTACAATTTTTGGCGAATTTTACAAAACTGCCTATCATATTTGAAATAATCTCGGACTAGCCTGTGAAGGTGAGCAATTTCACACTGGATAGAGGCCATTAAAAATTATGAGAAAAATTGTGAACAAAGTAGACCAATTTTCCAAACTTCCAGAGTTTACGGATCCAAATTTCGACTCACGATGATCTTTCTACAAGTTTTCCAACAACCGGGTCAGAAAAGTCAAAAACCAGAAAAAATGTGTATTTTCACAAAAATCAAGCCAAAAATGATATTTTTGACAAAAATGGGTTAAAAATGTCATTTTTACCAAAAACTAGCCATAAATACAAGTTTTCAATAAAATGGGGACAAAAGTGTTATTTTTACTAAGATTGGGCCTTAATTGTAAATTTTTGGCTTATTGGACCAAGAATGTCATTTTTACAAAAAGTGGGCTTTTTATGCTATTTTGGTAAATAATTTGGCTAATACTAGCAATAAAATAACAAACGGGCTAATTTTGTCATTCGTATAATATTGGGCCTTAGTGTAATGTCTGTGTTTCTAGGCTATGCATTAATATTGATGTGATAGTCTAGGTTAACCTTTGCAACTCATTTTGAAGAAATGAAGAGGATTTATGTGAATTATGTGTTTTGTGTTTAATTATTAGGATTTAATTAATTAAGACTAAAAAATGAGCGTCGAAAATAAATATTAGATAAAGCCGATATTTATTAAGAAAGTTGTAGTGGTCGTGACAAGGATTACGGATATATAAATAATGCCAAAATCCGAGTTATAACGAAGAAGTTATGACCAGTCGGAGTTTCGCGACAAACCGGCACGGTGCCGAATGTCGTAAAAAGTGAGTTTTTGATAAACTACTTTTTAGCCTTGGTGATCTAAACGAAAGTCGTAGTGCTCGTTAAACCGAGAGTATGTATAAAAAGAACGCCCAAATCTGACTTCGTATGAGGAAGTTATGATTTTTCGAAGTTTCAGTTTAGCAGTAGACAACTAAAAACTCAAATTTTAGATCGAGTGATTTTTAGCCGACACGACCTAAACAATAATCGAAGGTCTCGTCAATAGTAGCACAAAAGTAAAAAGACAGACGAAAACGGACGTCGGATGAAGAAGTTATGAATTTTTAACGGATTACCTATCCCGGTTTGTTAAAAATAATAATATAAAAATTAAATTCAAAATTAGCCGACGAAGTCTAAACGAAAGTTGTAGAGCATAATTTTCCCTACGCGTGCATATAAAGAACGTCAAAAACGGAGCCCGTATGAGAAAGTTATGGATTTTACAAGAATGGGCACAATTTTCGAGAAAATTCGCAAGGAATGGTGCTGGTCACGTGATCCTCGCATGCTTGCCTTGTGCCCGAATCGCGTGTCGCATGCTGATTCGACCAAGGGTGCGGTCCAATGAACTTCCGACGCGCATCGCTGTTGTAGCCCCGTGTCCGAGGTGCTGGCCCAATCCGAAGCCGACACGTAGCCTCCTCGCATCTGAGCCTCGCCGAAGCAGCCAGCTGGTCCGAGCCTCGCAGACACCTGCCTCTCCCTCCTTGCTTCGGATCCAACCCTCGCTGCTATATATAGTGGTGGCTGCGAGATCTCCCGGGTAGAATTCCGAAATTTGTCACTTTTCACCCATTTTTCATCTTTTTTATTATTTTGACTTCCCCCGAAGCCCCGAGATCATTTCCAACGCCCGGAACACGTCCCGGAGTGCCCGAGAAGCCCGAAAAATTTTATCTTTTCAGTTTTGAAGCCCGACCCTCGCAGAGCCCGGTTTCTGAATAAAACTCACGGTTTTATTAGAAACGAACGTTTTAGGAAACGAATTGCTGCCCGATTTTCATTAAATCAGGTGAGTGTATAGTCACTTTCATCTTACATATAGATATGAAGTATTTTATATAAAATACGTGCTATGTGTATATATGTTGTTTATTTATTTGAAATGGATGTTGAATTGATGTTTTATACATGTTTAAAATAATTTAAAATGTATATATATTTTATCTTCAAATATGTTGGGTAAAACATGGGTAGATAAAGGATGAGGGATAATAGTACAGTATAGATGTACGTTAGTAGCTATGAATTTAGTACAGTATAGATATACGTTGGTAGCTATGGATTTAGTACGTTGGCGACTATGTGACGTAGTGCCTATTGTATAAACCCTGGCGACTATGAGACTTAGTGCCTATTGTATAAACCCTGGCGACTATGAGACGTAGTGCCTATTGTATAAACCCTGGCGACTATGAGACGTAGTGCCTATTGTATAAACCCTGGCGACTATGAGACGTAGTGCCTGTTGTATAAACCTTGACGACGATGTGACTTCGTGCCTATTTGACATAAATTGTTGAGGGAAAAGCAAAGTTGTCACCCCGATGTTTGTTTTATTTGACATAAATTGCTGAGGAAAGCAATGTTGTCACCTTATTGGTTATCTTGTTTGACATAAATTGTTGAGGAAAACAATGTTGTCACCCCTAATAAAAATCCTTAGGCTAGGTCCCTTGTGATAGTTGTTTTAGGGACGTAAAGTGAGGATAATGGGAATGGGTAATTAGGGTTATTTTTGGTTGATGAAATTAATAAATTTATTGTTGATTGAGAACTTAATAAGTTTATTATTTATTGTGGGTTGAAAACCCTATATGCTCACCAGGCTCCCACTCAACTTTTTATATTACAGGTAGTGGACCCCGAGCATAGTCGGATGATGATGAGTGATTTATGGATTATAGGCCAGTAGTTGTAAATAACTGTTGTAAGGCTTATAATGTAGTGTTTATGCTTTTGATCTGTATCGGAACATGACATCCCGAGGTTTTGATATAAAAGGAAATTATATATTTCTTAAAGAAAGGTTTTGATAAACTTTTATCATGTTTTGTTTTGGGAACAAATTCTGCAACATCTTTTAAAAGGGTTTACTCTGATTTTATTTTAAAAAGCATAAACGAAATTGGTCTTTTCTGGCTGTGAAATTGGGGATGTCACACTTAGTGGCCCATTAATATGCTTTATAGGTCCTAAATACTATTTAATTGTTTATTGGGCCTCACTGACCCATTGACATGCGCGACGGACGTTGGATACTATTTGCGTGTTATTTGGGCCTATAAATACCTTACATGTGAAATGGGCCTTAGTTGTCCTTTTACATATATTTTGGGCCCATGTTATATAATCTCATTTCTTTCGGGCCTGAAAATGACTTACATGTTCAGTGAGACTCGGTGGTCCGCAGACATGGTTCATTGGGCCCGGAATGAGTTTATATGTTTCTCTTCGTGTAAAATTCGATTAAGGATCTAGTGAGACTTGTCGGTTGACACCTATTGAGTGTACGATCGTAGCCTGTAGTTATAATCAGAGTCTCTTGGAGGGAGAGCGGGGTTTTGTGTATAGATCTATACGGGGATGACACCCCACACCTAAGCTGTTCGCTACAGTTAGACTACATCAGTCTAGGGTGACGACAACCTTATTCTATTTTTCCGTCGGCGTTCACAAACGCCAAGACAGACGAAATTGTCATTAATTAGTATGGTATTGACGGCTCACTTAGAGGAATTAACGTTATAAATTTACGGGAGACCGTTTTTTTCTTTTCTTCTTTGGATTACTCAGGAACATACTCGTACTGGTACTCAACCTCGGGGGTTGGTATGGCAGCATTCTCGTTTACAGACAACATAGGGTTGTCTGGGGGCATTCTATTTACATTCTCTTTACCTTTTCTGCATTATCTTTATACATTCTAATAAACAATAACACACATGCATTAATACAAGATATGACACAAACATACTAAACTGTTTTAAGAAAATATAGGATTTTATGGTGGTTTCAAAGTTGTACAAATCATTTTCACAAACATGCTTATGAACTCACCAACATTTTTATGTTGACCTTTTTAAATTAACTTGTATTATCAGGAAACCGTTGAAGCAGGTTGAGCGGAACAAACTAATGGATATTTTGTTATATTTGTTTCATCATACTCTGACTATTTTGGCATGTAATATTCAAATATAATACTTGATGTAAACAATGAATGTTGTTATATTACATGTGTGATGATGATGATGTTAAGTTTCAATTATATACTCTGTGATGATACTACAACAATGGAGTCACGCTCAAGCCCCCGGACGTTTCCGCCGTCTGGTTCGGGGGTGTGACAGACTAGATTTGAGATCGATGTCAACTTTCACCACAACTACTGCCTTGCCGCTCCGGTGTAGCACCGCCAACTCAGCTTCATCTTTTTCTATCTGATCTTTAGTGAAACAACACCATATTTTCATCAGGTATGTTGATATTTGTTTACTTTTTTTTTCTTTCTGTTAAGTTGTGAATTTAATGTTCTAATCTCTCATTTGTTGTTTACTTTTGTTAAAAATAGTTGTTTTCAACTATTAAGTTGTTAATCGATGTTTATTATGTTTTTTATAATGTTTGCATCAAGTTTTTATTCACTTTATGTTTTATTGTTGTTAAGTTGTGAATTGAATTTAAAATGTGTGTTATTATGTTAGTGTTTTGTCAAATAATATCAATTTTGATTTTTTAAGCTTTGAACCGTGATGTTTTAATGTTTCAACTAATGTTTAGTTCTATTTAAGTTAGTTACTGTGAATGTGTGAATTAATATGTTTTTATGTTATAAATACAATGAATGAGAGTCCTAAACTGATTATTAAATTGTGAATGAGAGTTCTGAAAAGCTCTATTAAACTGTGAATTTATGTGGTGCACACAATGTATCTCATGAATTTTGTATACTAAACTGTGAATTGTGTATTTATTATATTAACGTACAAATGTAAGTTTTAATTTGAAAATATGGTTGTAAATATAACTTTTTTTGTCTTAAATTGTGAATTTTATATACTAAGCTGTGAATTTTGTATACTAAACTGTGAATTGTGTATTACGTTGTAAATTTTATTCACGACTTAATATATTAAATTCATAATTTAATACATATAAATGTCTTCTTATATTAACGTCTAAATATAAGTTTTAATTTGAAAATATGACTGTAAATATAAAAAAAAAATTTGTCTTCAATTGTGAATTTATTATATTAAGCTGTGAATTTTATATATTAAATTGTGAATTGTCTGTATTAAGAGTTTTAAATTGATATTATTGTTGTGAATTTATACTTTTTGTATTAAACTGTAAATTTATTGTAATAAATTGTGAATTTTATGTATTAAGCTATGATTTTTGTATTTTAAACTTTGACTTAACTGCATTAAGCTGTGAATATTTATTTAAATTGTTAAATTGACTATATTAAACTGTGAATTTTTTATATTAAACTGTTGTTTTGTGTTTAAAAATGTGAATTGACTGCATTAAACTATGGATTTTCTGTTTAAACTGTGAATTGACTGCATTGTGCTGTGAATTTTTTATAACTTGTGTTAAAATATGAATGATTTATGTATAAATTTTTGTGTTAATTTTCTTATGAATATATTTATTTTTTTGTTGTATAAATTTGTAAGAATCCACAAGTTTTTATAATTGTTTTGCATTAAATTCAAAACGAGTGAATTAATAGGCTTTAGTAGACTATGCATGTAGTATTTAAGTTGTTAATGCATGACTTTATTTACATGTCTGATTTGGAAGAAATGACGGCTACTATGTTGATACAGGTGGTTGGTGACTGCATGTGGTGGTAGAGTTTGAGTTTTTGACTTCTTTGAATTAGTGAATATTGTAAAACAATTTGTATTAAGTTGTGAATTTTTTGCATTAAACGGTAAATGGACTGTGTAAATCTGTATTTTATATAAGTTTTGTGTTCAAATATGAGAGCATATACGGATGAAAATATTAGACTATAAAAATTATAAGTTTGCTCTTTTCATACCAAAAACACAAAAAATTAGGATTTTAACATGTTTAACAAGAGTATCGTGTAAATATTTACTAATTAATTTGGGTTCTTAGGGTTCTTAATCTTTTATGGTTCTCATTTGAACCACTCCCTACACACACACACACACATATATATATATATATATATATATATATATATATATATATATATATATGTATATATATATATATATATATATATATATATATATATATATATATATATATATAACCCTTATGGGCAAGTTTTGTCAAAAACAAATTACTGAAATAGTCCCTGTGGTTTGGCTAAAGTTGGGCGTTTGGTCCCTATCTTTTGTTTTGCACTTGGACCATTCTCACCTTTTCTTTTTATTACTTGCCTGGTCCCTGGGTCCGTTAGTCGTCAATTCCAAACGTTAAGTCCCCCACGTGCTTCACACATGAGGGGTATTTTCGTCATTTTATATAAAAAAAACCTATTAGAACACCCCTAAACCCTGATTCTCTCTATTTTCAAATACGCCTTTTCTTCATCTCTTTCATTTCCTCTTCTGTGAAGTGTCGATCGACCCTAATGGAAAAAACCTGCAAGTGTGGTCAAGTTGGTGTGATACGAAGACCGACTACCAAGAAAAACCCTGGAAGACTTTTCTCTTGTTGTACTGGGAAGGTAAGGGCAATTTCTTCTTAAGTATATCTATATATCACATACCTTTAACACACAACAAATTACTCAAAATGCAGGGAGCAAAATGTGGTTTTATAGATTGGGTTGATGAGGACAACTTTAATGGTGAAAAAACTGAAAAAAGTATCTACCCGGATTTGCAGAAGTCATTGGACGAGCTTCAACATGATAATAGGGCCTTGAGGCTGTTATTAGTGTTCAGTTGGGTTTTTTTGTGTCAATTTTAATTTACAAGCTTTAATTTATGCTATCAATGTACTTATCTTTTGTTTCATCAAGGCAGTAATGTAATAGAATGGCAATGTATGAATGGCATTGACTATTGGAATAGAATTATCTGTTGGAATGCAATTTTCTTTTGGAATGGAATTGATTGTTTTATAATGGAATGGAATGTAGTGATTTTTAATGGAATGAAATTGAGTGGTTTGTACTGGAATGCAATTGATTGTTTTATAATGGAATGGAATGGAATTGACTATTTTATAATGGAATGGAATTGAGTGGTTTGTAATGGAATGCAATTAACTGGTTTTCTATTGGAATGGAATTGAATTGAATTGAATGATTGAATAGAATTGAATGGTATTGAATTACAATGGAATTGAATTGAATGATTGATGAAATTGAATTGAATGATTGAATAGAATTGAATTAAATTGTATGGAATTAAAACAAAAACATAGCAACAGATTAATAGCACCAATTGTTCATACCATAATTGAAAATAGAGATACATTAAAAGTCATACCATACATAGACAACAGGTCCCAAAAGTCATACCATAATTGTTGATAACACAAACACAAAACATAATGACAAATATAACAAACACAAAAGATCATAACACATAATAGGTTTATAACACAGACACAAAATATGAAAACACAGTCATAACTTAAGCAATAATCTTCCCTTTCTTCTCAACCTTCCTTTTCCTGCTTGAAATTCCATCACATGCACTTTGAGTTCCACTTTTCCTACCACCACCTGCACTTTGAGCTTTCTTTCCAACATTCCCTTTTTTGCTTGAACTACCATCACCTTCACTTTGATCTTTCTTCCCATCCTTCCCTTTTTTGCTTGAACTACCATCACCTACACTTTTAGCTTTCTTCACATCCTTCCCTTTCTTGCTGGAAGTATCATCATATGCACTTTGACCTTTGCAGCTTCTTTTATTATGACCAAGTTTTTTGCATTCTGAACATGTCACACTCTTGTCCTTCCTTGATGCCCTACCACCCTTCACCACATCTTCTAATTCAAAAGTTGGCTTCCTTCTTTTCTTCCTTGGTCTTCCAATGGGGACATGATGATTGGGAGGAAGCAAAGTGGTTGGACATGGAAACTTTTCCCACATTCTTCTTCCTTTAATTGGTTCAATCTTGAAAGAATACATTTCCTTCCAAGTTTTTAACCAGTAAGTAGAATGAACCCATTCTTCAGGTAAGCCAACATTCTGCTTATTTTTTCGCATGTCCCATATAGCAACAAGGGCATGTTTACAGGGTATACCAGTGAGTTTCCATATTCTATAAGAACATGTGTGCTGAACCATGTCTACCACACATTGGTCCATCCATGGACCATTCACCTGATATTTTCCATTCCCACAGAACTTACCCACACATTGAGCTGCATCAGATTTGTTTTTTTCAAGCACACTTGTTGCAGTTGGAGTTAATGGCCCAACAACCTTATCAATTACCTTTTGGACACTCACAATCCTTAACATAAGGTACTCTCTAATGAACTCAAGGCATGTGATAATTGGTTGGTCACGTGCTTTCTTAATTTTATTATTTATGGTCTCACACAAGTTATTCAGAAGCCCATCACAATGAGCCCTCCCTACAATATAAATAAAAATTTATGTGAGAAAGTGAATCATTTGGTAACAATTAACCCAACAAAATAAAACAAACCTGTGAAGTGTTCCCTAGACCAATGCTGAGGTGGAATAGCTTTGACCCATTCGTAGCAGTCATTGTTTAACTTTCTTAACTCTTCAATAGCATGGTTGAATTCTTGTATTGTTGTTGTAATTGCACAGTTCCACAACATGTCCTGAAACAACTTTCCCCTCCACATTTTCTTCATGTTTTCATGAATGTGTCGTAGACAAAACCTATGTTCTGTACATGGATACAATGTACCAATTGCTTGCAACAAGCACTGTACAAAAATAAACAACATTAGATGTAATGTATACAATGTACAATAAGAACCAAGTCCATTTAAATTACTTACCTTCTGTCTGTCAGATATAAAGGTAAAGTTGAAATTAACTTGCAAATCAATGTCATCACCCAAGCACCTTAAGAACCAAGTCCGTGAATTTATATTCTCAGCCTCTACAATAGCATATGCCAAAGGATATGTACAGTTATTTCCATCAAGACCCTAAACATAGTGAAGGAGTTAGTAATTTAAATAAAATGGAATAAAATGACACAAGATATGTATTTACATCTTACCACTGCTGTGAGTATCATTCCAGGATAAGGCCCTTTCATAAAAGTCCCATCCAAACCAAGATAATCTCTTTTACCAGCTAGAAAACCTTTCTTCAATGGCCCTAGACAGATGTAGATCCGTTTGAAAGTTCTAGTCTCAGAAGTTGGGTTTGGCTCACTTTCGACCTCTATCTTAACTGTTGTCCCTGGTTTTCGAGTGTGAAGTTCTTGAACATAGTCTCTTAGTGTAGTATATTGCCCTGCATAATCGCCCCTTACTTGATTCAATGCTTTTGTTTTAGCCCTAAATACCTTCATCTTCAAAATATCTACTTGGTATTCACGTTGAAGTTGTTCTTGTAAAGCTCGTGTAGGGACTGTAGGGTTGCTTTCAATCTGCTGCATTATTTTCTTTGCCAAGAACTTGTAGGTACAAGCTTTCACATTTCTTGTTTGTAGACATCTATGCCCTTTTTCGTAGGTCTTGATCTCCCAGTCAACATCTTGTTCCCACTTGCTAGCATAAAGTACCCATGGACACTTGTTTTCTTCACTTTCTTTATTGCTTTGATTGGGCCCACATGGGTCAAGTTGACCAAGGTCTGGGATAGTACCTTTACAAATAGCTCTCACTCTGTTTTTGTCATTTTTTATGAAGTCTAGTTCCCTCCTTGTCTCCGAAACATGTTTTCTTATTGCATCTTTCAATTCTTCAGATGAGGTGAATTTTTGGTACACATAGAATGGATCACTAACTCTTGCTTCAAAATATTCATGTTTAGTTGAAGAGATGATCAAAAAATTAGAGTAAATTATAGTTTTGGTCCCCGTGGTTTGGTCAGAATCGTAGTTTCAGTCCAATCTTTGAAAATTTAACAAGATGTATCTCTGTAGGTTAAATAAATTGCACTGCACATCCTTAGTTCCTTCGTAAAAACCATTTTACCCTTTTATATTTTTGTTTTTCTTATATATATATATATATATATATATATATATATATATATATATATATATATATATATATATATATAGATGTTATTGTTTAACTTTTTTTTTATATTTTTTTTCTTACATTTTATTTTTTTATTTATATTTTTTATTATTTAGATTTTATTTGACATTTCTTCGAATATATTGTTTAATTTTTTTTTACATTTTGTTTGTTTATATGTTTTTGATGTTTTTTGAATAATTTTTTCTAGTTTTTTTTGACGTGTTGTTTGAATACATTTTTATTTTTTTGATAATTTGTTTGTTTATATTTTTTAAAATGTTTTTTGTAAAAAAGTTCGTTAAATTTGAATATTTTTAACAATGATTAGGTATACAATTATTTATTTAATAGGATTAATGGATAGGCTAACCGAAATTTGAAAATAGATTTCAAGTTATATAATGGCTAATTGGAAACCATATGACTCGAAAACGAACAAAATTTATAAAATTAAAAAATGAACTCGAAAACATTGGCATATGTGTTTGAGTTATAGGAATTTTGATTATTATTTGACATTCGGAATGCACTATAAAAAATTTTTAAAACTAAAAAAATTGAACTCGAAGCAATTGACACTCGTTTGAACTTTGGCTATTCTATACAATAACCCTATTAAAATAAATAATTTTATACCTAATATTTGTTAATCATATGCACTTTAACAAAATTTTGAACACTTTTTATACAAAAATATTGATAAATTTTTTTACAAAAGTATACAAAAAAAAATCAAAAAACATTAAAAATATATTCGAACAAAACATCAAAAAAAAAAAACTAGAAAAGTTATTCAAAAAAATCTAAACGAACAAAATATAAAAAACATTAAAAAATATATTCGAATAAAATTTCAAAAACAAATATAAATTATAAAAATATAAATAAATAAAATAAAATGTAAGCAGCATAATATTAAAAAATTAATATATATATATATATATATATATATATATATATATATATATATATATATATATATATAAAGGTAAAATAAAAATTAAAATATAAAAGTAAGGGTAAATAGGTCTTTTTAAATGGACTAAGGATGTGCAGTATAATTTCCGTAAACCACGGTGATGCATTTTGTCAAACTTTCAAAGATTGGACTGTCGGTACGATTCTGAGCAAACTACAGGGACCAAAACTGTAATATACTCAAAAAATTATAATCATTCCAACACATGCGTTGAGAGCCCAACTTGGAAGTTTTAAAGGCCCGTCAATTACAAACTTTCAATTTTATTAGCCGGATTGTTAACTTTGTGGCCCATTCCAATTTTTAATTATCATGCTTTTTCCTTGGTATCCTATATACTCAACAACTTGACAAATAGATACAGCGAAAGATTATTCACACAGGCACACTTCAGAAGTCAAAGGCCCTACACAAATCAAAAATCAAAAATAAAACGCTGCATTTTATCCCTTTTGCTGTGGAGAATCACGAAGTCAAAAAGAGAAAGGAAAACGTTTCCAATTTCATGACATGGGGATATCATGAACTTTTTACGGATTTTCTGGAATTAAAAAGAGTCACCACAAATATCCTTATTCCTCCATATCAGCCTCTACACTAAACCAAACCACCACACGCATCATTACCATTTACCAGCCCTTCACCACCTCACATCGCCATACACCAACCACCATAACTACCAACACAAGCACAATGACGAAGACCACCCTTATTCCTCCACAAACACCACATCCATCAGAACCACCGAACCAACACCTTAACACCACCCTTTCTCCATCTCTACACTATTAAAACCTGCATAGAAATCACCCACCATCCTCTTCACCCCAACATCATCAATCTCCCCTGTCATAACACCATCATCATCGGTTATGCTCGACGATTCTGACATGTGGTTGTGTAAAATCGAGAGGGAGGAGTTGAGATATTTGGTGTCGATCCATGGGCAGATCTAGTATATATCCAGGGGTAGCCCGGGATGCCCCTCAAAAAAATTTCAGTAATTTAATTGTTTTTGGATTTTTTTTTTCATATTGTATATTACAAGATTTTTTTTTGTCGGGATACCCTTTACTTTAATCATGGCTCCGCCAGTCGATCGAATTTTAAAACAAGAAAAGGGGTCGATTACTCGATTTCTGTTTTGTTGGGGGCAGGGATATAAACGCAGAAAGCAAGCAACGATCCAAGAAGAGTGTGGGCTGCTTTTTCTTTTGTGGGCTACACGCCTACACATGTAGGCAAAGGCAACATGGAAGTATTTTTGCAGGAGTAAATAAAAAATCGAACCGTATCTAAAAATAATCGAAAAACAGTAGAAATTGAAACTGAGAAGAACACAGAAGGTGCGGTTTTAATTTTTCAAATTTATAAATTTTCGGTACAGTTTGGTTTTTGATATTCTAATAACTGCAAATAACCTTACCGCAATAAATCTAATATATTAAATATTTATATATAATATTTATTATTTAAGTTATTTGTTTGATGGTGTTTTAAATTATCTTGAGCTCTAAAAGAATATGATTTGATGATGTTTTAACTTTTAACGCAAGTTATTGAAATTTGACGTTTTTAAGATGTCAATTGTTTAGTGCTTAATTTGTTAGTTTGTTAATGTTTTAAGTTTTTGTCTATATCCTATTGGTTTTTATATTGTTACAACCAATATTCTTTGAACTTTTAAAACCGTAAGAAAATGATCAAATCCACATGGTTAAAAACACATAAAAAAAAACCCCACCAAAGTCACATGGTTAAAAATCGCAACTGCATGAAACCAAACCGTATAACCACACCGTTAAATAGCACTATTTTGTTTTCTAAAATTTAATAACGGCATTTATGGTAAGCAGCAGTTCGTTTTTGACCAATAAGCGTTCCAAAATCACCCCTATGTTTTTGTTTTTTTTAGTTCACTTGAATTATTCCTATCATTTAAATAAGTATGTTAACCATCGATTATATTAGGATTATTTTTGTTCAATTAGCTATCATGGAGTAATTTTTGTAGAGTTTAGTTGACGTGGGTTAAATTATAATTTCAATGCTTGTAAAATTGATAGACGCAATGGATGGTATAGTACGATGTTTAGTTGCAGCTTATTTTAATATCACTTGATGAAATTTGATAAATCAAGTGAATGCTTGTTTTTCGGCCAACAACCGCCATTTAAGGTTTATTAAATTTCTTATAGAGAAGTTTTGGATGACAAACATGAATGGGTTTTCGTTATTTCATTCAAAATTATTTTTAATTCTACTTCATAGAGATATGGTTAATTGATTTTAAACATAATGATAATACCGATGGGTAATTGGTAAATTTAGTGTTAATTGATTAATTGTATAAGATGAATCATTGAACCAGAAAAGTCAACCAAATCTTAGGGGTCGTTTGATAGTTGCTGACTGAGTTAGAACTGACTGGGTTAAAAGCTGACTGAGTTAGAAGTTCTGACTGAGTTAACTTCTGACTCAAACTTGTTGTTTGATTTTACATTTGACTAACAGTGCAAAATGACTATATTACCCTCAAACAATAATTTTTATAATAATTCTTTTATGATTTACCATTTAACTTGTAACATTACATTTTTTTTATAACATTACAACTAGTGTTATACCCGTAAATTTGAACGATTGAGCTTATTACAAAAAGTAATTAATACATAATGAAAATGACTCAAATATGAGTTTTAGTCAAAATTTAAAGGAAGAGTGAAATATGGCTTATAGATAAAAAAAATGTGTAAGGACTTGTACTTCGATAATGATAGACTTGGGCATGATCGTTATTACTACCATAAAAAAAATGAAAATTTTGAAACAATTCTACACCAAAAGTCCAAAAAACTGAGATGAATTAACCTAACTAACTTCCATCATTTTCTTTTTTTTTCTCTACGCCATATTCTTTTTCATTATCAGTGGCATATGAATCTTCATCAACTGGGATGAAACAACTCTACATCAAGGTCTGTTTTAAAAGTTATCCTGCTTCTTTTTCTTCTTATAATCAACAACCTGTTGTCAAAGAATGTATCAATATCAGCACCAACACATACACATTTATATTATTCAAGTCCTTCAAGGTAGGTTCAACATAATCTTTATCATCAAATTCTATGGTTAATAACTTCCTTTTGTATCATCTAGATATTCAAATGCCACTTTACTCTATTGAATGAGCATACCAATAACTACTTAACCCACAATGCTTTTTGTATCAAATAAATATGCATTATAGTAACATATTGCCTCATTTAACTTGATCAAGTTGGTGAAAAACTTCAGTGTAAAATACTTTAATGAGATCATGCAAATGATTTTATATGTGGATACAAATAGTTGGGAATTACTCCAAAAAAAGCACTCATATTGCTTTAAAGAATTATTGGATTCTATAATTTTGTGTACTAATAACTCGCTTGCTTTAGAACATCCAATAGTAAAGATATAAACTTGTAATAGTAAAGCTATAAACTTGCAATCAAGGAATAAAACATAAAATCTGTCATCTGTAATCAGAAAGAAAAAAAACCTGATTCGAAGTTACATGAGGTGGAGATCAAGAACATAGGAAATGAGCAGTAGTGGTGGTCGATGCGGTAGGTAATGATGGAGACAAGGAGGGTGACAACAGCGATCAGAGGTTGAAGTCGATGGTCGGATGCAACTTGTGAACACAGAGGCGATGTCTTCCTCCTTTGCCCTTTTGACGCTTTCTTCCTCTCGATCGGCTTGCTGCCTTGCTCTCCCACTTCCTTATTATATTTTTACTCATTTATCATACAATTTGTACCATAAGAGATTCACAGCAACAACAACAGCACAACAACAACACAACAACAGCACCAAACGAAAAAATATCAGAAAAAAAATCATCAATACTTCACTAAATCTAGCGTAATCAAAGAAGTACAAAAAAAAAAGTTGAACATCACAGCAAAAATCCAACATCTCAGTAAAATTCAAGCACAAAAAATTGGAGAAAAAAGGTATGAAAACTCACATGTTCGGAATCTTGGTGGTTTCCTGTTGAATGGTCGGAGAAGCTGACACCGTCGAGCAACATATCGAAATTGAAAACAACACGTGAACTTGATAGCAGCAGTCGTCGATGGATGTTCTTCCCGTGGAGGCATTCAATCGTAGGGCAAAATCGGAAAGATGAGTGTTTTGTCACATTTTGTCCCGGTCCAGCAAATGAAAAGGTATGACCGAATCAGCTCCAAAGCTTGGACCGAGTCCACAGCTTGGACCGAGTCTTTGATTGTAAAATGATCATCAAACATGTTGATTAAGTTTTTTTGGACCGGGTCCTTTATTGGACCCAGTTAGAGGCTATATCAAACGAGCCCTTATTTTTCTCTTATTTGCTAAATCACAAATTTGGTTGTTTGTTTCTTAATTCACTTTGGTTTTATATTGTGTTATTAAATTTTCTTTGAGTTTGTTTTAAAAAAAATAGTTTCTTTGCAAAATTATATTTCATATTAGTTTTAAAAATTTAGTTTCTTTAGTTTAATCAAACCAGTTCACTTTTACTAATAGTTAATTGATAAATCTTCCTTTAAGATAAAGCAGTCCATGTGGATACGATATCTGGTCTTACGACCGTATTACTTGCACGATCTCATATACTTGTGAGTATGTATTTTCATCGACACAACACACGCATATCTAGAGACATTGTATTCTTTTTAAACTTTATTTGAACACCAATTAGATTTATTAACTTATATAAGTCCTACTTACACCCTTCGATTTTGTAAACCAAGACTTTTCCAATCTTAATATACCGAAGCATCTCAATCATTAAAGAACCATCATTTTTACGCATATTTCCTCTTACCCGCTTTTGCGTTACCTCTTTTAGATGACATCAAATTACTTGAAACATTTTTGCGTCCACTTTGATTGTTCCTTTCTTGCCCGAACCCCTCCTTAGCCCTAAAGATCTTCGAGGTCAAATAATAGAGGGCTCACATCCACCATTACCTGAGGCTTGTAGCGAGTGAAATCTAAGGTCGTCAAACATCGAAAGTTTGGAAATATATTGAGCACTTCTCGAAAATATGTTTTTTGGACTTTGTACCTTCCACCAAGGACCAAACATCAACCATAACATGAGGAAATGGTTAACTTTTTTGGTGGCTCCAAAATAGCTCTTGTATAAACGTCCTCAACTCACCTTTCTTCGTATAATCTTCCTCGCTAGAAATCCTTCCACTTTACCATCAATGTTTACCCCATATAATTGTTTATACCTTTCATTATTACTACTGGAATTTGTTTTACTTCATTACTGTCTTCACCATCAACATATTTCAATCTTATGAATCATCAATGTTTTCCTCTTCATACGTGTGCGGACACCATTCTAGAAATTATCCTCCTTTCTAGACGCTTAACTATCATCCAAGTCTTCCTCTGATTCATCATATCCTTCTTCATTTAATTAGAAACTTTTTCTAAAAGGTCGATTTCTTTTATAATTCAGGATTCATCCGAAGAATTCATGAACAAAAACATTATAATTAAAACCTTCTATAACCATAGACACCTTTCTGATATTAGTGAGTACAACAAGGAACTTGTAACATTTCAATGATGAGGTATTTCCAATTTTTTCCCTAAGTATGAAGATTTATTGAATTTTTGCCCTTGTGTATGAAAATGTTGCAAAATAGCCCATATTGGCTTTTCTGTAATTTTTGGGGCGTGGGCACGTACGATGGGCGTACGTGGTGAGATCCTAAACCCTACTTTTTAAGGTTTGGACCCTATTTAATCATTTTATGACCTCCAAACCTTTTCTCTCATCAGCCCCAACCCCATTTCGACCCTCTAGCAAACCCTAGTCCCTTTGAGGCCATTTTGAGCTTGGTATGTGTGTGTTGCTGTTCTTGAAGGGGGAAGGAAGAAGAGGAGATCACCTTGGATCCACAATATCATCACCTTTGGGTACTCTTTGAAGGTAAAAAGCTCTAAACTTGATGAAGCTATGCTTAGATCTAGTTTATCCATGAAGTTTGCATTCTTTTGGTCTTATTAGTTTAGTATTTTGAGTATGATCTACTCTAATCCATTTAGGCCCTCCTTTCAGACGTTTTGGAGGTCTAGAAGCATAAAAATATGATCTTGGCTCTTAGTTCTTCCCCATGCATGATTTTGGTTGTCTTAATGGCTTAAGATGTTGGGGTTTTTAGTATTAAGCACTTAATGGCCATGCAAGACCATAAAGTTGGAAACTTTATGGTCAAGGACAACATTTAGGGCTTACATCTGTAATTTGGATGTAAGAGATTAAGTATTAAGAACCTAATGAGTTGGGAAAGAATTCAGCTGTGTACGCTGGGCGTACCAAGTGGTACGCTACGCGTACACGGTCAAGCCCCCGTATCTGGTCAACGATCAAGTATGTCCCCACATTAAGTTGGGAACGCCCAACGTACTCGTTTGGGTTTACTCAGTTGGTTTGTTGACTTTGACCTTTGACCAAGTTGACCTAAGGGTATTTTGGGCATTTTGAGTGGGTTTTGAGATTGGTCGTTATTTTGGTGTATAGGTGACCGGTTGAACTGACATTCGGAGCTGCGTTCTATTTAGCAATCATTTTAGTCTGAGAGGTGAGTTTTCCTCACTGTACTTGTGGGTCGAAGGCACCAATTTCGGCCTATTGGATTATGTATTCTGGTATATCAGGTGTTGTTATGCAGTAGTGATCTGTTAGATCTGTATTATGGGATATAGGATGTTGCTATGCGGTAGTAATCTGTAGATCTGCCTGTTTGTTTGACTGGTTATATGATTATCTGTTTGCTGGATACATGTTATTTGTTTTGTATATGTCGATATGGTATGGTTGGGTTGAGGCAATCCTGTTATGTGCGGAAGCCAACAAACCTGGGAGCAAGCTATACATAAGTTGTGGGCCAGTAAGACAAGCCAGACTTATGTTGTGGGCTTGGCAGCAAGCCAGACATAAGTTGTGGGCTAGTAAGGCAAGCCAGACTTATGTTGTGGGCTCGGGAGCAAGCGAGACATGAGCTATGGGTCGGATGGCAAGCCAGCCTCATGTTGAGCTCAAGGGTAATCCAGTATGTTAGTTGTAGACCCATCATATGTTGTTATATGTCTGTGTGTTAGTACTTTGAGGGGAACTCAATATGCTTTGGCTTATAGTTTCAGTTTAATTTTTCAGGTACTTCAGATGATTGTGGCAAAGCAAAGGCATGATCATTCACATCTTCCTGTTTTTATGATATTGGGTCTTAGGAAAACTCTGATTTCATATAATACTTTTGAAACAATGGATTTGTAAACACTTTATGGATAAACTAGTTGTTTTTTTAATTTAAAATTTTAAATTTCTGTGATTTTTGGGATGTTACAAGTTGGTATCTGAGTCTTGGTTTGAGTGAATTGGATTAACATTCGTGTGAATCCATACTTAAACTAGGGAACTGAAAAAGTTTTAAAATGGTTTTCAAATTGTTTTCAAAAGTAACCAAGGAAGGATGTGATGTGTACGATCAACCGGAGCGAGAAAGTATACCCCAAGTTACCCACACTATTATTTGATATGTTATTTATGATAGAACAACATGCTAGTGATAGGCTGAAGATCTTCAGGAATTGTATGATAGGATTGTCTGATATATGATACCTGATAGCCTAGGGTTACTTCTTGTATGGAATTGACATCATTACTTTAGTTGCTTAGTGTATGCATCATAGTTGTACATAACTAAGATTTTATAGCATGAGAATGTTTGGTTTAGCCTTATTTCATGTTCTTGTCTGATGAAGGGCTTAGGGTAGAATCAAGTATTCAACTGTCTATAGGATCCAGTGTTATGTATGATTAGCATACGCGAGTGATGCAGGCTTGGAGGAAAGTTTCAAGGATGAGTATATGTGTAAGCAGTTGGCCAGATGATGAATGTGTAGCCACTTACGAAAGAGTGAACATAGGATATATGCATATACTAGTGGTTGTATTTGTGTTTGGCGGGTGTGATGATCCTTGAGACAAATATGCGTAGGTGTCGAATGTAGTATGGGCCCGAGCTACTAAAAGCACAGGACCCGTACATGTAACAAGTAAGTCACAAACCTAAAGGGTTTAGTCTTGTATTGTGATTATAGCTATGTGTATTATGGCATTTCTGATATACTCTGGTTTATTTTAAGTATGGTGTTTACTAGAGGATCGGGTTCCGGGTCTGGAGCGAGCGGCTAGGATAGGCCAGGGATGACTGATTATCATATTCGGGAGATCATCACCACTGAGGTGGCTACTGCTGTCTGGAGGTCTATGCCAGAGACGTTTGGGTCTATCAAGATGTCACACCCCCAAACCGAGATGGAGGAAACGTTCGGGGGCGGAGGACGTCATGTACAGTATCACAACAATTGTATAATAGTAATCAAGCAAACACAACCATTACATTGATAAAATATCATATTTACATCTGTTCATAACATAGTTTGTATGACATCAAAGGGTATAACAAAAGTATAAAAGACGCAACCCTAAAAGCTCCGTCTTCTCAAAAAGTTGCGGGTGTACCTGTCTTATTGGTTTCCTGAGAATACAAGTGATTTTGAAAGTGTATCAACATTTAAGTTGGTGAGTTCATAAGTATGCTTGTAGGTAGAAATCTGTAAGTTGTTTCCTTGTAAAAGATGTTCATGTGTTTTACCCAGAAAATCCTATATTTTCTGTAAAAAAGTATTTTTGTATTTCAAAATAGTATGATGCATATGTGTATGGATAAAGACTCTGTAACTTGTAATTCCCTGGTAACACCAGCTGTTTGTAAAAATACTTTGCTGTGGTTTTATACATTGTTGTAGCTTTATTTATAATAAAACTAAGTAAAGTTGTTTACCATTCATACATTAATCGTATTATTTAGTACCCAATTTATGAGTTGTTATAACCATACTTAACCATTGAATTGCCTGAACGACGTTCTTCAGGCGTCAGAATCGAAATGACTTTGCCACCCAAGCCTGGCGGCCTAACTGTTGCTAACAGTTACGGTGCGAGATTGTCGGTCCCGTATAGATCTATACACAAACTCACGCTCTCCCTCCAAGAGACTCTGGTGATAATCTTAGGACTTTTGTTAGTACTTTGGTAAGTACGCGAAGATGCTCACTCACAAAATGCTATATTAAGTGTAGAATAAAATGAATCCTTTGAATTTAAATGACTGTTTCTAAGACCCATAAACTATACCGATTATAGTTTATATGTTTATTCGCGTTGTATCTATGTTTCGTGCATTGGTAATATAATTGTTTCATAAACTATACCTATTATAGTTTATATGTTTATTCGCATTGTATCTATGTTTTGTGCATTGGTAATGTAATTGTTTCATAAACTATACCTATTATAGTTTATATGTTTATTCGCATTGTATCTATGTTTTGTGCATTGGTAATGTAATTGTTTCATAAACTATACCTATTATAGTTTATAAGTGTATATTCCATTCGTAAAATAAGTATTCTAAAAGTGTTCCTTTGCTCTGCAATTTACAAAGGTTCATATAATTATGATTGTATAAAATACGTCTCAGTGAAAACAATGATTGATTTCTATCAAATTAAATTAGGATAATTTAAAACAGTATATGGTAGTTTTGAAAACGTTTAGAAAATAATGAAATGTTCCAAGAATGTATTTTGTGGTACTTGTATCCCCCCCTAAAAACATTAAAAAATGGAAAAATATAGGGGTATGAACTCACCTTGTATGTGCGTTAATTAGAATTAGCAAGTTGTAGTGACGATCCCCCGGGTAAGCGTATGCGCTAATAACGTCGCCCTAAAATAATTATATTTGACGTCGCATTTTAAATTAATAATATATTAATTTAAATAAAAGTTAGATAATAAATTAAGTATAAAAGGGCTTACAATTAATTAGGGAATAAATGGGAAATATTTGGAAAGTTGTTCAAAATGGTGTTTATGGTTGAAAAAGGGTTTACGGTTGGAGGCTTTGGAGTTTACGGTTGGATCATATGGAATTATGAAGATTTGAAGGCCATATGAAGATTTGAAGATGAATATGAATGTTCATGGTGGATTGTTTGAAGATTTGAAGGAATAGGGGCGTAAACACTTGAAGATTGAGAGGATTTGAGGTTGTTTATGTTTGAAGGTTGAGAGAGTTTTGAGGGTGTTTACGGTTGGGAATGAGTGAAATGAATTGATCCCAGGTGTAAACACATTTATATAGGAGGTGTTTATGGATGAATTGACATTGGCCCTAAGGTGTTTACGGTTGATTATTGGGCTTGAAATGGATATTAGCCCATTAAGGGGGGGGGGGGGGGTTTACGGATCTGAGTCAAATGAATAAAGGTTTTACAGATTTAGGTCAAAGGGGAAGGAGTTCACGGATTTGTTTACACCTTTAAGGGTGTTCACGGTTGGGTGGTCCACCATAAACATGTGTTTACGGTTTGGACAATTCCAAATCCGTAAACAAATTTCACCCATTTTGAACTTTTGATTTAGTTAAGTTTAGCCCCTTAACTTGTACTAGTTTAAGTTTTATTTGTTTTAGTATAATTCTATGTTAAGTATGAAGTATATACCACCCTATTTCAACATGGTTTCTCCATAATCTTGCATATATGTTAGATAAACACACTTGTAGTTTAGAGTTTTATTTAAAGAAATAACGGGTTGTCACATCATCCCCCCGTTAAAGGGAATTTTGTCCCGAAATTCTTTCTATAGAGTACAATCATGGACTAGGAAAAAGATGCGGGTACTTTTGTTGCATCTGATCTTCTCGCTCCCAAGTGAATTCTGGTCCCCGCTTGGCATTCCAGCGAACCTTCACTATCGGTATGCGACTTTGTTTCGTTCGTTTGACTTCCCTATCCATGATCTCTAATGATTCTTCTACGAAGTTAAGGCTCTCGTTTATCTTGATTTCATCGAGTGGAATCACAAGAGTCTCGTCATATAGACATTTCTTTAAATTTGACACATGGAAGACTGGGTGAACTTTTTTAAGCTCTTGTGGTAAACAGAGTTTGTATGCTACGGGGTCGATCCTAGCGAGGATCTCGAATGGCCCAATGTACCTCGGGTTGAGCTTTCCACGCTTTCTGAAGCGTATCATGCCCTTCCAGGGTGAGACCTTCAGTAGAACTTGGTCACCAACCTGGAATTCCAAAGGTTTTCGCCTTCTGTCTGCGTAACTCTTTTTCCTATCTCTTGAAGCTTTCAACCGTTCTCGGATTTGTACTATATTTTTCATGGTTTCTTGAATGATTTCGGGTCCAGTGAGAGTGGTTTCTCGGATTTGTACTATCTTTTGCCTATTCCTTGTCTGGTAGTGGACCTGGGGCAGAGTCGCACATCTGACCGTCTTGTTAATTTTAATTATATACAACTTGTATACACAAGGTAATGATAGATGGATCAGGTATAAATCCTACTATGAACTTCAGCACAAGAGCTGCCCAGAACTACGAAAGGATATCTTACCAGTTGGATAAACGTAGTTAAGTAAACCAAACCCACCGACTTTCTACCGATCAAAACAGCAAACACAAAAGTGAATATCCGTTGGAACACCAGCAAGGATCAGAAATTCACTTAAGAAAGAGAAGTTTAGAGGAAATCGAAGTACTCACTTCTTTCCTAATTCCTAGTAGCCACTCAGAATTCGAATTTCGGGACAAAATTCCCTTTAACGGGGGGATGATGTGACAACCCGAAAATTTTATTCCAATAAAAGTCAAACTACCCGTTTTGATCTATCTTATTTTTTTTAAGTAGATTTAGATTCTAGACTTGGTTTGGGACCTTTTAATTGAGGTATTGTTTAAATTAGAAGTGTAGAAATTAAAAACCAAGAAGTCTCGCAGCCACAAACCTCACAGAACCGAACACACCCTCGCAGCCGTAAACACCCTTCGGTTTGCGGCCGTGAACTCGCTTCGGTTTGCGACCGTGAACATACCTCGGAACGTGAACCCCTCGGGCCCCACACTCTTCCCTATATATAGAAGTTTGACTGACTTTTACCTCATTTCTTCATTCTTGGCCGAAAACACACTCTTTTTCTCTCTAGATCTTCAACCGTGAACACCCTCTCAAATATCATCCTTCTTCCCTTAATCTTCAAGGGAACTTTCTTAGGATCTTCAAGTGTTCATTATTCATCAAATTTGTTGGGCCGTGAACACCCAGATTGGGTCGTAAACTCAAGAACATCAAGTGTTCTTGGGCCGTGAACCCTTCTTGGGCTGTGAAACATTCTTGGGCCGTGAACCCTTCTTCTGGCCGTGAACTCCAATCAGCCTCCATTTTTGCTTCTAACACTCTTATTTGTAAGTTAAACTTACAAATTGGTTCATTTCCTTATCATGTTTGTGATTATATTCACTAAAAATATACATATATTACATGAAATGCTTATAGGGCTCGGGAATATAACTCGTGGAAATAACATCCTATATTGAATCTTCTATCGAATTCCTCAAATAAGGTGAGTTCATACCCCCCATATTTTTCCAAGATTTTTAAATGTTTTTAGGGGGGGGGGGGGGGAATACAAGTAAAACACAATAAATTTTGTGTTTTAAAATATAATGTTTTTCTTATTATTATTATGTATGAAAACATGAAACTTGTTAAAATCATGGAAATGAACTTATAAACTATAGTAGGTATAGTTTATGGATCAAATGAACTATTTTACAACTTCTAGGTTAAAAACATGGAAATAAACTTATAAACTATGATAAATATAGTTTATGGAACATAGGAATCTTTTTACAAAACTACCAGTTGTTTATAAAAGGGTTTTCGCATTATTACTTGTAAAGTTGTTAATCTAGTTTGTGAGACGCGTCTTCGGTACTTACTTAAGTACCAGTGGAAGTCCGCCTTTATGAACCATGAGTTTGTGTATAGATCTATATGGGACTAACAATCCCTCACCTCTACTGTTAGCTACAGTTGGACCGGCAGGTTTGCGGATGACAAACGTCATAAACGATATCGATGTCTGATTCACGTCATATCAATTAGTATGGTCATATAACTCACAAGGAGAAAATAACGATATATTTACGTAGTAATATACTTTTCCTAAACTTTCCCAAGGGATATTAACTATATGATACTCAGTATATACAATAAGGTTAGATAAAATTGAAATCCGATAGACAGTGGAATGTGTGACTTCCGCCTCATTTCCGGTTCCTTGTTTGGTTGTGGGCTTAGGGCAGATTCACCCATTCGACTGTTTGTTCAATCTCGGTTATATACAATTCGTATGTATTAAGTGATCATAGGAGGGTAGTATCGCGGTATCAGGTTTTCAGGGTAAACAAGTCTTTATTCAGTTTAACTTATCAACAAAACTAGATATCATTAAAGTAAGTATATTAATTATACTTGTGCTTTTCGATCTTGGAACAATTAAGACTACCAGTCGGTTTTATAGAAAATATAGGATTTTCTATGGTAAACATCATTGTTTTAAAGGTAAACAGTTTTCGACAGAATTTTCTGAAAACAATAACATTTATTACTGAAAACAATGTTTCACAATAGAGTAAGTGAAACTAGAAACTTATTTACAAAAGGTTTAATACTTATTATTGAACTAGTATAACATAAAGGACCTTAAATGGTTAATTCTATAATTCCTTAATTTATACATCAGAGTTATATATAAATAATATCCGATAGGCAGTGGAATGTGTGACTTCCGCCTTGCTTCTGGTTACTTGCTTGGTTGTGGGCTTAGGGCAGATTCACACATTCAACTGTCCGTTCGATATTAGGTTATATATAGTTAGTATAAACTAAGTGATTGTCGAAGGAACTATTGTGGTTACCATTCTACTAAAGAAAATATAGGATTTTCTGGAGGAACAGACGAACTTTTCTAAAGAACGAAGAGTATACTTTTTATAACAAAAAATACTTATGAACTCACCAACTTTAATGTTGACACTTTTTCAAACCACTTGTATTCTCAGGATCATTAGTAGACAGGTATCCTCTCAGGTGTTGTGAAGACGGAGCTTTACGTCTTAACTTCTGTTGTACTTTTAATGTATTTCAAGTAATGTTTTGAACATGATGTAAATATTATATTATCAATATGATGGTTGTTGTTACTTTGATTACTATGATGCATGTGTTGTGATACTTAACATGAAGTCATCCACCCCCGAACGTTTCTGCCGTTCCGGTTTCGGGGTGTGACACTTATGATCCGCTCCCACTTCCACTCAGGTATCTCTGGCTGGTGGAGTAAACCTGAGGGCTTTTGATATTCTACCTTGACCTTGGCACAAGTTAGGCACTTGCCCACGTAGGTAGCAATCTTTGCTTTCATATTTGGCCATCAATAGAGTTTATTTAGATCCAGATACATCTTATATGAACCTGGGTGAATAGAGTATCGAGTCTTTGGGGTCCAAATCTGGTTCATGAAGTAACGGACTCCGTCTCCCTTGATCTCGAAGTTTTTCTCCATTCCTCTCAAGGCTTCTCCTGCCACATGTTCTAGTTTTAAAGCTTCTAGCTGAGCCTTTTTAATTTGTGTGGACAGGTGGGAATGGATGGTCATGGTTAGTGCCTTCACCTTACGACCTGAATATTCCTTCTGGCTAAGGGCGTCAGCTACTACATTGGCTTTCCCTGGATGATAGCGAATTTCGCACTCGTAATCATTGAGTAGCTCTACCCATCGTCGTTGTCTCATGTTGAGCACCTTCTGATCAAAGATGTGTTGGAGGCTTTTGTGGTCGGTGAAGATAGTGCACTTGGTACCATACAGGTAATGTCTCCAGATTTTTAGGGCAAAAACCATTGCTCCCAGCTCTAGGTCATGAGTTGTGTAGTTGACCTCGTGTGCCTTAAGCTGCCTCGTGGCATAAGCGATAACTTTTCCTCGTTGCATAAACACACATCCAAGTCCCTTGTTAGATGCATCACAGTATACTACGAAATCCTCTGTCCCTTCTGGAAGGGACAAGATAGGTGCGCTGTGTTGGGTTTTGAGCATTCTAACACTTCCTAAGTGTACATGCAACCCTATTAAACCTTGGATCTATGTTTGTCTAAGATACATGCAAAATATTATTTTCCAAAGGTTTATAACCTATCTAGCATGGCATGGGGTACTTTTAAACATAAAAGAACTAGATGAATTACATACCTCTTGTTGATTGCTGATTCCTTGGAGTTTGAGAGCCAAGCACCAATAATGTGAATGCCTCAAATGGAAATCACAAATCACCACAAACTTGGAAAATGTATGAGAGAGTATACTAACACTTAGAAATTGGCCACCACTATTACACACACTATGGTGGTTTTTCATGCAACATAAGCTTGTTTATATAGTGTGCATGGTTAGGGTGAAACCCTAATAACCCATGTCTTTTCCTCTTCCAAGGATCCATGGGTTAAAAGCTCCATGGATCATCCATTGACTTCCATATAAGCTTAGCCCATTAACAAATGAGCATTAGCCCACACCATATAAATACAATAGCCCATGATTTAATTAGTCTTCCTTTTAATCACTAAATCAATTCATAATTAATTCAAGATTAAAACTAATTAAATAACATGACTTTATATTAATATATTATAACTTATAATATATTAATAAATCGTAAGTATACAATTCTCATAAAATTATCCATAAACAGTTTGGGTGAAGTGCAACCCAAATGGACCATGCCGGGTCGGGTCAAGTATATACCAAATAAGTTATGGACTTAGACACCTTATCCAACTGTCTCCCACTTGGATAAGTCTAATAACTGTATTTGCGTATGTTACTTCAGGAACCAACCAGCAATCGTAGCTCTCGAAAACTCTGTTGAACTATGAAGCGCCATTTTAGATAAGTGATCATATAATCCTCTGTTCTCATGATATCAGCCGGACAAATACATGGAACAACGTCGTACTTATTGTCCAGCAGTTTGTTTCCCGATTTCCGATTTGTTTGACAAAGAACTAAATTGAACACATCAATTAGGTTCTGACCGGGCCCGGTACATAGGTCAAAACAAAATCATCGAGGGTCCCAGATATCGCTTCTAATCCTCCAAGGACTAGAAGGAACAGATAAACTTCGACTCATATACTTGTTTCTACTACTTGTTGAATTATACACAAAGGCACGTTTTATAACATCAAGTTACTGATGCGTTTACGTGCAATCAATGCACAACCAACTCATAGGTAACAACTCATATCTCTAGGTTTGAAGACTTATATGATATTACCGTCTCACGATCACTCGAGATAAATTCCATGAAGTGATGCAAGTGAGCGTGGGTTGAATCCAATACTCATAACTTATGAGCACTCATGAGTGTTGTAGCCATGTCCAACATCTTAGACCTCTACAACCAACTCATGACAGTCTTGATTCATATCTACTTCCAACATATGACCGACTGTGGATGGTTTGAATAACTTAATCATTCGGAAAGAATAACCTAGTTATTATGGAAGTCAAAACATGCAAAGTGAAACACAATAATAATCGAATCCAATATGGTCTCAGAACCCTTTTGAATATAAATAAAACCACCTTTTATTTATCACCATATTGATTACACATTATTCATTGTATAATGTTTCAAATAATCAACTTAATACTTGAACAAAAACAACAGTCGTCCCATGCTCCTAGCATGTACACTTTGTTTTTCTAAACAATAGTTATGCCATACTCCAAGTATGTACACTATGTTTGTCTATGATCTTTACTTTGTGAAATAGATCAATTGAACATGATTCCAATGATGCTCATTTCACAATCCCAAATCCTTATTGTAAATGTAAGAATTCCTAATTCCTACCATTTACCAAAAATTGTTAGATTTTAAACTTATATGCACTGATCCTCTCGTAATGATTATGCACAAGGTCACCAAAACCTTGTCATCAGTCATTACAGAGGATTCCAAAGGAGATCAACTCTATGGAAACGAACTCTCATATTCAAAGTACATTGCTTTGAACATCCTTCTTGCACTAAGGTTTTCTAATCTTACACAGATTGAACAACTTCCACCTATGGAGACATTTCCATAGTCCCATTTCGACTATCACTTCCGAACAAGAGTCACCTTTTTTCAGAATATGTCAATATGGCCCTTTCCAACAATTTACATCATACTTCCAACTGTCCCTGAGCAACCAATCTTTGGTGAACCTTAGATTGTCCTCGACAATTGCTTAATCATTTTAGTCATATCCGGTTCTATTCCTTTTTCCCTCTTAATGCTCTAAGCATTTTGGAAAAATTTAGAACGGATGAATATTATAGCACATGTGACCGATCCTATACCCGAAGCATATGGGACACGATTCATGATGTCTCACATAAAGACCTGATACTAGATCAGTCTTTTGCTACAATATTTTTTTATTTGCCATGTTTTCAAAAAATCGACTATGAAGAGGGATGCCGTAATCATAATCGAATTTGAGAACGCAATATATATAGAATTTCCTTATGTTGAACCATTCCAACATAAAATTCATATATATATCCTTGACTAAAGATGATTAAAAACTCAATCTAAGCTTTTAGAATTGAAATGAAGTATAATTTCCTCTCCCTTAATTATAGCAAAACAACTTTATCAACCCCTACAACATTACGAATTGAAACTTTTGTTTTTCTATAATTAACATTGCTAACTTGCAACACTAAACATAATAATCATGCTCCCACTAACATGATGATTATCAGCATAACACTTATGCTCCCACTAGCTCTGACATATTTCCAGAAATCAGCTGGACTTCTGAAATTTAGATTCGTACAACCTTTCTTAGATAGCTCACATGTGTGTCTAAACAATTTCCAGAACTATGAAAAGGGATGCCGTAATCATAGTCTTATCTGTTTAGACCTTTGCCATTTCTCACAAGTCCATGTTAGTGTGCCGGTTAACCACACACGCTCCACTAACGACTTTGAGAATGCAAACATCACAATTGCTATCTACTTAAAATCTTCTTAGTGAAAGCATTTCCTCGCCATCATTTTCATGAATCGGAGAGAAACCTTATGACACTTAGATTTTATGGTGTATGAGTTCCTATCCATGTGAATTTGTCAAAACCATAATCACAAGACAAGGTTAGTAACAAATTCAGCCTTACATGGATTGAACTTGTTCAATCTTAATTTCTTGTCATCTGGTAGCACAAGGCCCACCAATGCTTCCAAGCTGTTATGCACACAGTTTAGAACTAACAGAACTCATATGCATAGTCAACTTAATAGGAACAGACACAGAAACAAGAATTATGTCAACTTAATAGGTTGCAAACCTTAAGTCGTGTGCTAGTGATAAAACTCAGGTTTTACTCTTGATATCTTGAAATCCTTTCAGGATCTTAAAGACTCCCACTGTCCTCTTGACATATAAGTTTCCCTAGTCAAGAACCATTCCTTGACAAAACAAATATTCAAGGGATAGTACAGATTCTTATCAAGATAAACACTTCACACAATTGGTCTTAGTTGGTCTTTGTCTTATCCAAGACATCACAACTTACCAATTTCAAATGTACAGGACTAGAAAACATTTTACACTACATTTGATAAGTGTTTTAAACCTTACTTTATGTCACTCAATGTTACAATCTTGGATTATGACTCTAAGAGTTGTTTTGGAACGAAGTATGATCCATCTTCTTGATTTTAACCATTCCAACAATTCATGACCCCTCATCTTAGTCATAACAATGCACTAAGATGTCCTTAGAGTATGAATTTGTGATATGGTTTCATAATCATTAAGATGATCATAAAAAACATGATACTAAAGTACTCTCCCATCTTTTCAGATTTGAGAAACTTTTATCTTTCTGCCAAATTTGATTCTTCTCATCCGTTCTGCCATACATTGAAACTTTTCCAATGTTACAGAATTATACTAAACCTTATAAGTATAACCATATTTACTAATCTTTAGTAAATCATGACGAATTGATCTTTGTGGTGGACCTTGACTAGCACACACCGAGTGTACTTAATTCCTTAGTCCTTCAATTGACTCACATATGCATGTGATCAATGAATTAGTCTCAATTTTACAAAGATGAAAATTCTCATTCATCATACAATACAACTTGTATGATTCCAAGTTTCTGTCTAACTGAAGCTTGGGTGATGAGAACCTTTCCTCATTTGGTAAATTCAGACACTACCACATATGAGAGAATCAAACTCATATTTCCAATATTGCTAGAAACATACAAACATCAATTTTCCATAAATGCCATTGTAAGGGGATATAATATAAAATAAACTAAACAAAACTTTTATTTCTTTATTAAAATGCGGAAAAATATTCCTTACAATGCATCTTCAAATGAAAACTATGATATTACATATTTCCTAGCAATCTATCATAACTTTTAAGTAGTAGATCAAAAATCCGATCCTCGAACCATGCGATAGAAATCCATCTTCATGATCAGATTCAGCACACTCTTATTTTAACCTTCCTTTTGCTCGATCCTGCTTAACATCAAGATCCAACCTAGTCACATCATGTAATAAGAATCAACAATTAGTAATTTTAACAAAGTTAGATAGTGGACTTACCTGAAGCCGAGTCAAACATTTTGTCTCTACTTGCTTTCAAACATTTCAGGTATTCAGGGCAGCTTCGCTTCCAATGTCCCTTCTCATGACAATAAAAACATATAGACTCTTTGGGAATGGTACACGAGACAATCACAGACTTAGCCTTTCCCTTTACCTTTTGGTCAACCGGGTTGACCAAGGCCGATCCCCTTCCATTGGGACGAGAAAGCTTTTCTGGACTTCCAATGTCACCATTGTCCATGTCCATGGAAGTTTGAGAAATAGATTTTCCATCAATATTTGCTTGACCATTGCGCCAAATCATTGCTGATTCAGCAGCAACAAGAAAATAAGAAAGATCTATTAGGGTTATGTCAGGATCTGTCATATGGTAGTCTTTAATAAACTCACCATACGACTCAGGAAGCGACTGAAGAACCCGGTCAACAGCGTACTTCCTTGAAATAACAACACCCAACATTCTCAACCTGTCTATGTGTGACTTCATTCCTAAGACATGAGAGCACACAGGTCTTCCATCTTTATGTTTCATTTCTAGTAGAGCTTGAGTGATCTTGAACCTTTCAAGTCTTCGGGCTTGTGGGTCAGGGAGAATAAATGGAGGAGGTGGAGGGAGTGAAGCATGATGTTGAGGGACATCATCTTCAAGAGGAAAGCTTGTTCCAAGCGATTTGGGAAGATCATAGTTGTCTGAACTAGACATCAACAATGGGAGAAAATCAAGTTAGTTGATTCAAGTCCTTAATATAACACCCAATATGAAATATTAAGGCTAGGACCCAACACAATATTTTATAACTTGGAAGAGGGATGCCGTAATCCAAGCTATAAAATATTTGAAGGTAGGTGAATGACGATTCACCAATTTCCACCATGAAAAACGAAATAATTTATTAGGTTTTAATTGGATTTGAAACTCCTAGATATTTTGAGATTCATTGAACTTTTCAATGGCATGTTTCAATCTCGATTGTGCCCTTCAGGTTCTGTGACTGGGATGCCGAGGATCACAAAACAAGGTGTGAATAACCATGCAAACTCACTTGGTACCCTTAATATTATCACCTAATCGATGTGCCGGTTAACCACACACGCTCCACCGATCTATGATAAACATTAAGTCACCCTTCGTGATCCTTACTAGTCCAAGTTAGTGTGCTGGTTAACCACACATACTCCACCAACGACTTGGTAAGGTACAAAGTGTGAATTTCATGGGTTAGCACCATATTCACATTTTCCTAAAGTAACTAAGATTGGGAATTTATAAAAGGTTTAGTTACTTTATAATATTCATTATACTTTTAATGAGAATTTAAAGTCATTGTCCTACCCGTTCGGCTAACGACCCTCCACCGATCAAGGAAGCGGTGGGTGAGAATGGACACCCATTAAGTTGCCATTTTATAGGCAACAACCTTATACCCCCCTTATAGACCGGCTTCGTGAATGAGGCCTACTAACGGTAAAACGACTTGATCTTATACATATATATAATAATTAACCATTAATGTTATAAATAGTATAAGGGTTGAATTTTAACTTTTAAAACTCTAAGGGTTTGGAATTAAAGTTTATTAAAGTGTGTGAAACTTTACAAATTCCAAAACTTGAGGGCAAGTTATGTAACTTATGTGTTTTAAGTGTGTGTTTAAAAGAAGTGACCTTTGGATATCCATAACTTGAGGACAAATTATGGACTCCATTAAAACACATAAATGATCAAGAATTAATCCTAAACAATTCAGCAAATAATTCCTATCATCTTCTAAATTCATAAGAACATGAACATGATCATCAAAGTTTCAAGAATTATATGAACACATACAAAGCATGAAATTTTGATATAAGCTATTGTAAATGGATTAGAACTACCATTACACCAACTAAAACAAGTTTTAAAACACCAAAACAGTTTAGGGTAATGTTTCTAGTCCATTTCCAGCAGCAAAAGTCGAAAATCTACATTCTGAGGCTCCTACTCGCCGAGTGCACGAACCTACTCGGCGAGTAGGATGAGTTTACACATGAACTCGGCGAGTCCCCCCATGGACTCGGCGAGTTCATCAGTTAGACAGCAAAAAATCGACTTTTTATCACTATTTTGCATCAAGTATCAAACAAACAAGCCTAGGCTCTGATACCACTGTTGGGTTTTGAGCATTCTAACACTTCCTAAGTGTACATGCAACCCTATTAAACCTTGGATCTATGTTTGTCTAAGATACATGCAAAATATTATTTTCCAAAGGTTTATAACCTATCTAGCATGGCATGGGGTACTTTTAAACATAAAAGAACTAGATGAATTACATACCTCTTGTTGATTGCTGATTCCTTGGAGTTTGAGAGCCAAGCACCAATAATGTGAATGCCTCAAATGGAAATCACAAATCACCACAAACTTGGAAAATGTATGAGAGAGTATACTAACACTTAGAAATTGGCCACCACTATTACACACACACTATGGTGGTTTTTCATGCAACATAAGCTTGTTTATATAGTGTGCATGGTTAGGGTGAAACCCTAATAACCCATGTCTTTTCCTCTTCCAAGGATCCATGGGTTAAAAGCTCCATGGATCATCCATGGACTTCCATATAAGCTTAGCCCATTAACAAATGAGCATTAGCCCACACCATATAAATACAATAGCCCATGATTTAATTAGTCTTCCTTTTAATCACTAAATCAATTCATAATTAATTCAAGATTAAAACTAATTAAATAACATGACTTTATATTAATATATTATAACTTATAATATATTAATAAATCGTAAGTATACAATTCTCATAAAATTATCCATAAACAGTTTGGGTGAAGTGCAACCCAAATGGACCATGTCGGGTCGGGTCAAGTATATACCAAATAAGTTATGGACTTAGACACCTTATCCAACACGCTGCACAGGGCTTGCTTTAGTGTCTGGAACGCAGTGTCTTGTTTTTCTCCCCAACTAAAGGTTACTCCCTTCCGAGTCAGGGTAGTAAGCGGTTTAGCAATTCTGGAGAAGTTTTGTATAAACATACGATAGTAGCTAGGAAGACCCAAGAATTGACGGATTTCTGTGGGCGTTCTCGGTGCTGACCAATTCTCTATTGCCTTTATTTTGGAAGGGTCCACATGTATGCCTTCTTCGCTAACTACGTGACCCAAGAAAGTTATCTTCCTAATCCAAAACTCACACTTAGAGAATTTCGCATAAAGCTTTTCTGCCCTCAGTGTTTCTAGAACTTGTCTTAAGTGTTGGTTGTGTTCTTCCTCACTTTGTGAATAGATAAGTATATCATCTATGAATACTATCACGAACTTGTCTAGGAAGGGGCGACAGACCCTATTCATCAGGTCCATGAATACGTCAGGTGCGTTGGTTAGACCAAAGGGCATCACTACAAACTCATAGTGACCATATCGAGTTCGGAAAGCTGTCTTAGGAACATCACTCTCCTGGACTCGTAGCTGATGGTATCCCGATCTTAGGTCTATCTTGGAAAAGTAGCTAGCTCCTTGGATTTGATCGAAGAGGTCGTCTATTCTGGGTAGTGGGTAGTGATTCTAGATAGTGAGTTTGTTGAGCTCACGGTAGTCTATGCACATCCGGAAAGATCCATCCTTCTTCTTAACGAACAAGACCAGTGCTCCCCAGGGTGAGAAGCTTGGCCTAATGAATCCCTTGCTGAGCAGTTCGTTAAGTTGGCTAGATAGTTCCTGTATTTCCGCTGGAGCTAAACGATACGGGGATTTGGCTACGGGGGTAGCTCCAGGTATCAAGTCGATTCGGAACTCGACTTGGCGTTCGGGAGGAACTTCTGGAAGATCCTCGGGGAAAATATCAGGGAAGTTACAGACTTCGGGGATGCTCTCGAGGTCTTTAACTTCTTGTTTTTCGTTAACTACATGAGCTAGGAATGCATGACACTCCTTTCGCAGGTATTTTTGGGCTTTAATACAAGAAATGATGCGAAGGTTCGTGCTGAGTTTGTCGTCATAGATAACGAGGGCTTCGCCATTTAGCAGATTGAGGCGAATGGATTTTTCGTAACAGAGGATATCAGCATGATTGGGGCTCAACCAATCCATGTCGATGATGACATCGAAGCTTTTTATGGAGACCGGCATAAGGTCGATAGGAAATGAATAGTCGTTTAGAGTAAGGGTACAACCTATGAATATGTTGTTAGTGTTTTCTTTCTTTCCGTTAGCCATCTCGACAGTGAATGTTTCGGTTAAAGGTTGTGATTTGTGCTTGAGTAGATGTTTAAACTTATGACTGACAAAACTCCTCTACGCACCAGAATCAAAGAGTATGCATGCATAAGAGTCATCGAGAAGAAACGTACTCGTGACTACGGTGGGGTCCGCTACAGCCTCTTCTTGACCCATCGCCAACACTCTTCCTGCGTTGCCAACATTTCTTGCCTTAGGGCAATCCCTTTTGTAGTGCCCTGTCTCGCCGCACCCATAGCAGGCTTGGATCACTCATCCGGTAGGTGTTTGGTTGGTTGGCCGCACTGGAGTCTTACAGAAACGGGCGGTGTGCCCCCTTTTGTTGCAGGTCTTGCATTGCATTTCTCTACAAACTCCCAAGTGATGGAAGTTGCATTTGTTACATAGGGGTAGGTTTCCAGCATATCGGCTGGGAGTTATTGGAGTAGTGGGAACAACAGCAGGAATGGTAGCAGCATGGACTGCCACTGTTTGTTGTTTCTTGGAGGGCTCCTACAATGACTCGCCCTTGCGTTTGTTCCAGAACTTTTTCTTCCCACTACTGCTCTCCTTAGGCTGTTCTGTAATAACTGTCACAGCATCTTGATGACCCCCATGATCTATCAGTGTCTGCGCCAAACATTTGTCTCTATCAAATGTGAGTAGTTTGGCAGCTAGAACATTCCCTTGAGATGGGGGAGTCAGTCCCCAAATATATCTCTCTACTTTCTTGCTCTCTGGGGTGACCATCCCGGGACAAAGTAGAGTCAGATCGTTGAATCTAGCAGTGTATGCAGCAATGTCGGAACCCTTCATCTTCAGGTTCCAGAGCTCGTGCTCCAGCTTTTGCATTTCGCCCCTAGGGCAGTATTTAAGAAACATCCCCAAAAATACAAGCCAAAAATTTCGTTTTTAAAATCATTTACTAAACATAATGTTATCACCAAAAAATAAAATCATCAATCATGTATCTCAAAATCTCATAAAATCTATCAACATATAACTGTCTCGCATAAAATATCAGAGTAAGCTCCCAGGCTAATAAAACTGTGGTGTGTACCATGCCATCAACTCGAGCCCTTCCCTTTACTAGCTGAAGTACCTGAAACCAAAACTGAAAACTGTAAGCACGAAGCTTAGTGAGCTCCCCCAAACTACCACATACCATACAAAGCACATATAACAAATAACATAACTCTGGGACTACTCCCCAACTGCATTGGGACGAATCCCGGCATCGGACTCCTGTCCGGCATCGGGCTCGCCCCGGCATCCGACTGCATCGGGTATCGGGCTCACCCCGACATCGGGCTTACCCCGGCACATACATAGCATAATCACATAATCTGCATCGGGCTTGCCCCGACATCGGACCGAAGCCCGGAACACATAACATATAACACATAGCTAGCATACATCGGGCTTGCCCCGAATACATAATACATGGCATAATGACTAACATACGTCGGGCTTGCCCCCGGCATCGGGCTTACCCCGGAATACTTAACACATAACATATAACACATACATATGCATGAATCACAAAGACATCAAGCATAATTAGCTACTTCTCGGGACCGCCTCGGCATCGGACCGAAGTCTGGAAACATATCAACTGCATCGGGCTCGCCCCGGCATACTCTACAACTTAAACGGGCCGGCATTATGGCCGTAGACCCGTTACTACTAGAAGGGAACTCACCTCTCAAACTGACTGCTGAATAACCCGTGCAAAGGTGACACCGTCGGCTGCTCCAACTACTCCCCGGCTATAATGACCAAATAAACATTTAGTCAAAAACTGATGACTCTCCTATGGGTAAAATGACTGTTTCACCCCTCTGATCTATTTTGGGCCATGACCTAGGCCCAATCCTTTCTAGTCCTCACTAAGGCCCATTAAGTGCCCAAATGGCCAAATTTTCTAAATTGGGACCAACTCTTCAGATGGGCTTCCCTTCCAAGCCCATAAATCCTTGGGCCCTTAACTGGATTCTGAAGGCCCATCACAGCCCATTACTACTATGTGCAAGACTTGGCCCAAACCAAGGCCCAATAACAAAAGTCCACTGACTAAGTGTACGTTGGACGTACCTCTATGTACGCTGCACGTACTGCTGAAAAGGCTTGTACGCTGCACGTACTGGCTTGTATGCCCAGCGTACTCTCCTGATAAGCACTTTTCTCCAAAATGACTTAATCCCTTAAGACACTATGTCCAAACTACAGATCTGAGTCCCATGCTTCGTCCTAGCCCATAAAGTCGATCACTTGGTGGCTTGCAAGCCACCAAATGAGCCCAACACTAAAAAGTGACAAAGAACCATCATGGAAATGGCTAGATCTCTTGCATGGCTTCATGAAAGCCTCAAAGCTTGCAACTTTACAGCTAAAGGAACACATTGAGCTTCAAGGGTGGCAACCCTATGCTCAAAAACGGAGTTGCATGCTCAATATCAAATCTTTGGACCTAAAAAGGTCCAAATCTTCAAAAACCCTAGATCTATGACTCAAGAAGGAAAGGTAGGAGCTTTATACCTCCTTTGAGTGCCAAAAGGTGAGCTTGTTTGTAACACCTGGTTTGAATTAGAAAGGATTTGAGCATGGACTCGGCGAGTTGGGAGCTCAACTCGTCGAGTAGGGTCGTATTTCAGGGGCACGAATCGGAAGTGACTCGGTGATTCAGAAGGGTGACTCGACGAGTCAGGGCTGCTTAATGAAAAACCCTAACTTTGGGGTTTGCCCCTATATAAGCCTCATTAAACGCTCTTGTAGCCTCCTTTAACATCATAAGAGACTGTGTACGACCGCAAACTCCCTGGTGTGTGAAGTGTGTGCATTTGAGAGCTTGACTTTGGGAATTTGGGAAGGAATCCAAGCTTGGAGAAGAAGAATCAAGAGGAAAACACTGGATCGAGCATCTAGTTCGTCTTGGGCATCAAATTGAGGTATGAATCTGTTACCTTAAGCCTATATTCTAATTGGGAGTTCATGTCCCAACTTTAAGGAAATGGAAGCAAGCCTAGATCTGGACCTATCACAAGGGTATGGTTCCAGATCTGAACCTCACTAGGTCCCAAATATCATAAAGTTGCATGCTTTATAAGCTTATTCCCTCCCCATGAATGAAAACCTTGTTGGAGGATTAGTTTTGGTGTTTACGGTTATGAAAGGCCCTGCATGCATGTAAAGTTTGTAACTTTACGTGAAATCTACAATAGGAGATGATGGATCTAAAGTTTGGGACCTTGAGTCCCACTAGAAGTGGCCGTAAACATAATGGACTAATAGGGACTCGACGAGTCGTGCAAGAAACTCGGCGAGTCGAGAGGGTTTCTTCGTTTACGGCCAAGGGTGTACGGTTGGTGGTTTACGGCCGTAAACATCAAGGAATTCGACGAGTCCCTCGGGTGACTCGGCGAGTCGATGAGTTAAGCAGGGAACCCGACGAGTGAATGATTGTACTCGACGAGTCAAGGTCAATATGGACTGTTGACCTTGACTATAGACTTTAAATTTGACCAGGGTTGACCCTGGGGGTATTTATGGGAATATGTTGAGTTAATTACTCATTGATTATAGGCAGTTGGGAAGTGCAGCATAGGGTATACCTGAATTCAGTTGCCGATTCAGCTTTGTAAGGTGAGTTTTCTCACCACACCAATGGGTCTAAGGCACCAAGGCTGGACCATTTTGTGATAGTTGGTTTAGTTGTTATGTAGAGGTGTGATATGTATGTGTGCATGATATGTGGTAGAGATAGCCTTTGTGGCTATCGGTAGAGATAGCCTTATGGCTAATGGTAGAAATGGCCTTATGGCTAATGGTAGAGACAGTCTTTATGGCTGATGGTAGAGATAGCCTTTGTGGATAACGGTAGAGATAGCTTCAGGGCTAATTGACATGTGATATGTGGTAGAGGTAGCTTTATAGCTAATGTGATATGTGGTTTGTGTGGGGTATGCTCTGGGGGACTCACTAAGCTTTCAACTTACCGTTTGTGGATTTGTTTCAGGTACATCGGAGCCCAAGGGTAAAGGCAAGGCGTGATGATGCGGCGTGCACTCTATCTCTCTTTTCCGATCTGGTTTGGGGGACACTATGATGTTTTGAAAATAATAATGTTGTAATGTTGGTGGTTTTGATAACAATTATTGGAATCTTTATGTTTTATGAAAAATGGTTGACTAATTAAAAATGAAAATTTTCTTTGTAAAATTTGGGTCGTTACAAGTTGGTATCAGAGCCTTGGTTTGAGGGATTCAGGCATACTCTCGGGTGTGTCAGGACTCAAACTAAGGAAAGGGTAAATTTGTTTTCAAAAATAACATAAAAAGCTTTTGAAAGAAGGAAAAGATGAGAGTGCAACGCGCGTGATCAGCCGATCCAAGTAAGTATATCCCCAATATGCTAGTCATGCTATTTTGATATTTGAACTTGGATGATCGTATGGAATTCGCTATGTGTATGCTTTTAAAATTATATACGGTTAGGAGCTTATAGCCTTAAAATGATCGATTTGGCCTTATTTCTTGTTCCTTGTTTGGTTGTGGTCCCAGGGTAGAATCTTTTATTCGAAAGTCTATTTGATCCTCTTCTGTGTATAATTTGCATGCATAAAGGTAACCTGTGATGATTGGTCTGTTGATGTGGGTAGAGGAAATCTTAGAACAGTCTAGGATGTGGGTTACACGGTGGTTGGTAGTATATGGTTTATTTGGGACGAATTGGAATTATCAAGTCGAGCCTTGGGGAAAGGTACATGTAGGTGTGAAAGGTAGTATTGGGCCCGTACTACTGGAAGTACAGGACCTGTACCCAAGCCAATGTTAGATCTGACAACTTCAAGGAGGGTCGATGTGGAGAGATCTGTTTTATGAAAATCCTGATCGTTATGATTTATGATATTCCAGTTTAGCATGGTAGTGACACGTTTCAGGGCGGGAGGATCAGGATCAGGATCTGGATCCGGGAATGGATCGGGTGACACTACAGACGGCATAGATGAGAGGCTGCGCGAGATCATTGCAGCCGAGGTTACGAAGGGTATCCTCGACTCTACCCCAGTGATTTTTGGGACGGTCAAGGAGGGCATAATGGAGATCATGGAGGAGAGACTTAGATCATTCAGGACTGAGATTGCTGCGGGCCATTTGAGAGCCCTAACTCCCTCGTTCCGGGAGTTCAAGGCATGTGGGGCGCCGGAGTTTTTCGGGGTCAGGGACCCCATTGTCAGCCGACGCTGGGTGGCGGATATCGAAAACGCCCAGCGCACGAGTTCTTGCCCGGATGTGGCGAAGGTTGGGTTTGCTTCTTGCATGCTGAGAGACAGAGCCTAGGATTGGTGGGGCGTAGTTACTAGGCAGGTGGGACCAACCGGGGTGGCTGAGATGACGTGGGCCGAGTTTGTTCGACAATTCGATCTGGAGTTTGCACCACCCATTGAGGCGCAACGACTAGTGCGAGAGTTCCATGATTTGCAGCAGACCACCGAGATGGTGGCGGAGATCACCGCCAAGTTTCGGGAACGAGCTTTGTTGATTCCGTAATACGCTACCGATGAGGAGATGAGGCGGACCCAATATCATTCCATGTTGAGGGACGATATTCGGGAGTTTGTGAGCTTTACGGGGTGCAAGACCCTGAATGAAATGGTGGAGAAGGCCCGGGAACGGGAAATGAAGCTGGAATCCCGCACGAAGCGGAAGCCTGAGCAGGCTCAGGCAACAGTAGGACTGGATAAGAAGCCTAAGACGTCAGACACTCCCAGCAAGGGTCAGCAGGGTCGGGGCCGATGTGCAAAGTGTAGCCGGGTACACAGTGGAGCTTGTCGTATCGCAGGCTCGGGATGTTATGCATGTGGCCAGCAGGGCCATATGAGCAGGGACTGCCCCGCGAAGGGCTTAATCTGTTTGCACTGCAACCAGACCGGCCATAAACGGGTCAACTGTATGAATTTGCAGGGAGGAGGAGGAGCGGTGGCGGCGCCTGTGCCCGCCACAATGAGGATTTCCGATGGCCGCCCTGTTAAGGCGGATGCTCCAGCGGTAAAGAGTCGGGCATTTCAGCTGACTACCGAGGAGGCACGGGCAGCGCCAGACGTTGTGGCTGGTACGTATTCATTCTTCTCTACTCTATAGGTCCGTTTCGCTTATGTGTATTATATGCTTGTATAGGGACCTTTTTGGTCAATGGTATGTCTACTCACGTCTTATTTGATTCGGGTGCTACCCGATCGTTTGTATCTCTTGCGCTTAGCAAGAAGTTCCGGGAAGCGCCGGGAACCTTAGATTCCCCGCTCGAGGTGGAGATTGCGGATGACCACACCATTAGTGTTGCGAGGGTGTATCAAGACTGTGTCCTGAATGTGCTTGGTGATAGATTTCGTGTCGACCTAGTCCCGATACCGTTACGAGGGCTGAAGGTGATTATCGGAATGGATTGGTTGGGGGCTAACGGGGCCATGATTGACTGTGAGCACCAGTTGGTGAGGGTTCGAACCCCAAGTGGGGGAGAACTGGTAATACATGGTGATAGGGCATCGCAGTGGCCGACCCTCTGTTCGGCTGCGAGGGCTAGGAGGTTCCTGTAGCAGGGTTGTTCGGGATTTATGGCATATATCTCGGATACAAGGGTAGAGATCACGAAGGATGTAGGCAGTGTGCCAGTTGTTCGGGACTTTCGGGATGTTTTCCCCGAAGAGTTACCAGGGGTGCCTCCGGAGAGGCAGGTGGAGTTTCGCATCGATTTGGTGTCGGGTGCCGCTCCGATAGCAAAGGCACCATATCGGTTGGCACCACCCGAGATGCAAGAGTTATCTACACAGCTTCAGGAGCTGTTAGACCGAGGGTTCATTCGTCCGAGTAGTTCCCCGTAGGGAGCACCAGTCCTATTCCTGAAAAAGAAGGATGAATCCCATAGGATGTGTATCGATTATAGAGAGATAAACAAGCTAATGTTGAAGAACCGTTATCCGTTGCCAAGGATCGATGATTTGTTCGATCAGCTGCAGGGTGCGTCTTGGTTTTCCAAGATTGATCTTCGGTCGGGATACCATCAGATGAGGATTCGGGATGAGGATATACCGAAGACAGCTTTCAGGACTCGGTATGGGCATTATGAGTTTGTAGTGATGACGTTTGGGCTCACCAATGCCCCAGCAGCGTTCATGGACCTTATGAATAGGGTGTGTAGACCGATGCTGGATCGGTCGGTGATGGTTTTCATTGATGATATCTTGGTCTATTCTAAGACCAGGGAGCAGCACGAACAACACTTAAGGGAGGTGCTGGAGACCCTAAGGGTGGAGAAGTTGTATGCCAAGTTCTCCAAGTGTGATTTCTGGCTGCGAGAGGTACAATTCTTGGGGGCATATCATCAATCAGGAGGGTATTTCGGTTGATCCAGCTAAGGTTGAGGCTGTGATGCAGTGGGAAGTACCGAAGAATGCATCAGAGATTCGTAGCTTCTTGGGTTTAGCGGGTTATTATCGGAGATTTATTCAGGACTTCTCCAAGATTGTTGTGCCATTGACACAACTAACCAAGAAGAATGTGACGTTTCGGTGGGGTACGGATCAGCAGTTGGCCTTCAAGACTTTGAGGCGGAAATTGTGCGAGGCCCCGATCCTTGTTTTACCAGAGGGATTAGATGATCTGGTGGTGTACTGTGACGCATCGTTTTCAGGGTTAGGTGCGGTACTGATGCAAAGAGGGAATGTGATAGCATACGCCTCGCGACAGTTAAAGCCACATGAGGTGAATTACCCCACCACGACCTGGAACTGGGGGCAGTGGTGTTTGCCCTCAAGATTTGGAGGCATTACTTGTATGGAGTGCGGTATACAATTTACACCGACCACAAGAGTCTGAAGTATTTGATGGACCAACAGAACCTCAACATGCGACAAAGAAGGTGGTTGGACGTGCTAAAAGACTATGATTGTGAGATTCTAAACCACCTAGGGAAGGCCAACGTAGTGGCCGATGCCTTGAGCCGTAAGGCGGCAGGTTCCCTGATTGGGAGTGTGTGTTTGAGGATGACGGTGATCTCTCCATTGTTGGAGATGATCAAAGAGGCTCAGGTTGAGGGAGTGAAGAAAGAGAATTGGAAGGTTGAGAGGATCTGATGTGTGTGAAATGCACTGGTTTTAATCCTACTTTTGAGTTATAAATTAAGCACACAAAGGCAGTGAACCTGTCTTTTAGTGGTATAGTTGGGTAAGTAGAGTGTCGAACTCAGGGAACGTTAAATTAAAACTAAAGACTAATTTTATCTAAATTAAATAGTAAATATGGGTTTTCTCTAGTTTTACAAGACTAGAAACTTACTAATACTACTTAGGCTAAGAACTAGAAAAACAAAGATTTAACTGAATTTAAAAATAAAAGGGACTTCTGTTTAGTTCAACTCAATTGATCCTATGGTTGATATTATGGTAATAGTGCAATTGATTAATTCTTCTATTGGCTACCGATTCAAGTGATTAGCCTTGCGTTCGCTACGATAATCCTTAGAAAACAAACTAACTCAAATAGTGATCAGTTGTCTAATTTAATTTAATTCACTAGATTATTTATTCGGGTTAATTTAGACTTGTAATAGCTAACTAAATTGGTCCTTTAGTTAACCTCTTGCTGATGGTCATCAAACAAGCTCACACATGAATTTACCTAATTTTTCTTATTAATTCTAGTTTCACGTTCGTTAGTCCTAGATATATGATAAAGTGGTCACATAAACATATGGGGTTGATAATTAAAAGATGTTCATACTATTTAATTATCTTCCTATTAACAGAAAATTAGTTATCATTCACACACAAGGTTCTTTAACAAGCTAAAATTAACAAAATCACCAATATTTAATTAATCCTACCATTAATCAAACCATAATATCAATTTTGTATCCCCAAACAGAAGTTTAAGAGTTTTAGCTCATGATTGAGGTAATTAACAGCAATAAAACGAATTCTAATTGTCTAACCATAATTGAGAAACAATAGATTAAGTAGAATGATGAGAATGTGCCTCAAATCTTCTTCGGAATTGGATTCTAGGTTGTATCTTCGTTCTCTAGGGTTCTTCTGGCTCTTCAATCGCAGCTTGCTTCTCCCTAAAGGTTCCAGTAGTCCTTCCATCGGGTTAAGACCCGCTATTTATAATTATCACAAAACAGGGGCTACTCGGCGAGTAGGTCCTGGACTCGCCGAGTACTAGTGTGAAATTTGTGTTCGGTAAGGAATCTTGACTTTTCTTTCGGGAACATTCTAATGAACTCGCCGAGTACATGCGTGGACTCACCGAGTAGGTGTGTAGTTTTCCCTTTTTCTTCATTCTTTGGTCTCTAATTGATTCTCCTTTTTCCTTTCTGCTTCCAAGCATGTCTTTTGGACTGAAAACACAATATAAGCATTATTAAGTACCTTTTGTCCATATTATTCATATAATTAGCCAAAAATGAATAGAAATATATGTTAAACATATGATTAATTATGCACATATCAAAATACCCCACACTTGACGTTTGCTTGCCCCCCAAGCAAAACTGAATTTTAACACATTAGAATCACATAGGACAACTCAAGTCGAACCCAGCCATTATGCCAAGACCGCAACGCGCACATTTGTGTCTAAAATTCCTAATAACCCCCCATACTCTAAATACTCACAATCCTCATAAACATTCGCCCACTCACCCCGAACTATGCTCATTTTATGCATCCCTCCGAATCTATCCTCAGAAAACCTCTTAACCTCAAGGTGTTTTTGGTTGAGTAACCCAAGCATACATAATCTAGATAATTACAATTTATGATACCACATTGGAGCTCTTTGGAATTCTTCATTTCTTTGGCATTTGATCTTTGATCTCTTTGAATTCACCACTTTGTTGTTTGGTTTTTGGTATCTTCAACTTTTTGAATTTTTTGGAATTTTTGATCTTTTAATTTCATATTTGACTTTGATGCTCCAAAAATTCTTACAACTTTTCTTTTGTAATTCTCTCTTTTTTTTTCATGTAACTCACTTTTTTCTTCACTCAATACCTACATGCTTAAGCAGGGGCACTCAACTTCAACCTTTATTGATTAATGATAACAATTTTCCTGGATACATTTCAAGTACACGATGCTAAACATATTGCATCCTTCGGGCTAAGCGAGGTTGTGTTTTTGTCCCATGATTTCACTAGAATAAGGGGGCCACAAATGCACTATAACGTATATAGGCTCAACTAAACATTTGGGTCTTCATATAATCATCCACACAATTCTAACATGGAATCCTAATTACTTTTTACCAAAATTTTCTAAATTAAATCCTAAGTAACATTTTTGGTATGCAATAGTGCAAAAAAATTTTTTTTAAAAATAGACCTAAATTATGATATTAGGATTCTAAATTTGCTAAGGTTCAACCAACCCCCTACCCCACACTTATTTCATGCAATGCCCTCATTGCATGCTATGCATGATAAAGAAAAAAATACAAAAGTATAGAGGGAATTGGAACAAACTTCCCTGGGATAGCAGTGGCGAGGCTGATCATCTTCAATTTAGCTCCATCTTTGAATGACTTTAAACATGGGAACAGCTCATCCATGTCTTGGGTGTCATGTCGCGTGTGGTAGACTTGCAAATGACTCAAATATGTAGGATACAGCTCCTAGAAACATCCAGCAATGATTCTCTATGAAAGAGTTGGATAAAACTACAACGAATGTGCCCAAAACAACTCTGGAATCCGAAAAATGATGATGGACTCGGCGAGTAAGTCGTGTACTCGGCGAGTATGTTGCTAACTTGCAGAGAAGTCGTGTAATTGTCCATGCACTCGCCGAGTAGGATATGTGCACTCGGCGAGTAGGCGCTGAGTTTTCCTTTCGACTGAAGTGCTGAATCGGGGTAATTCAGTGACTCTTTTTCTAATTACTTCAGTAATAAAGCACTCTACACTCCCAACTCTAACGGACTCGAACTTAATGGAAAAGACTTCGCACTCTCAATTGAACATTCCTTACTTGAACCTTGACCCATAAGACTTCTAAATGTATCCTAACCTTCCAATCCTGAAAAAAAAATGCAGACAAAAGTGAAAGCAACGAAAAGTCCTAACAAGAAATAAAATCATCCAAGTTTAACAAGTTGTCCAAATCAAACATCACGAAAATAAATTAAAAACACAAAAGAAACATTCTTCATTCTTCATCATCCATGTCCGCTCCTCTAGCTCCACTTCCTCCTCCTTCATTGCCTTTCCTCATCCTTTCTTCCCAACTCATGATGTGGGGGTAGCCGGGTCCAGGTCTCGGTGCGATGTTCATTTGTTGGAAGAGATAGCCAAATGATTGATTGTTATAGTTAACTCCTCTTCCAATATCATCCAAGTAGCGCCGGTACTCAAGTTGATTCCATCCATCGTTCTCTTCTTCCACCGGAATAACCGGTGGGTCTTCCCGTACCCGCTCGCTTCTTTGCCTCACTCGCCTTCCCGGCTCCTCGGGGATAGCCGGCTCATCCGCATGAGGAATAGAAAAAGAATCACCAAACTTTTCCACAATCCTTGCCCTCCTATATAATGTGGTGTTGAACGGAGGGGGATAAATGACCGTCAGCGCCCTTGACTCTTGCAAATCTAATACCCCAAATGACCTTGCAAGCCTCGTCACAAACATCCCTCCATTAATCTTGGAGTTCATCTTCTCCTTAACAGCCCCTTCAGCAAGATACTTGGCTACGCGGTAGGGGAGATTGTAGAAAACATCGGGAGTAATAATACTCCAAAGATAAAAGATGTCAAGGGTAGGGACCTTGTCCAAGTCCTTTCGCATATTAATCGTGCTGGCAATGAACCGATGAATGAGACGGTGGATCGGTGAACGTATGTGACCCTCCTGTGCGGTAGATGGGATGTACACCCTGTTAGCAATAGTATTCCACCAGGTAGAAGCAACCACTCCCTCGGGGAGATCTTTGTGGCAAGTCTCTAAAAAAACTTCAAAATCTTCATTCAACATAGTGCTTTGCTCATAGATTCCAAGCCTCCATGAAAATTCAGCCATGCTGCATTGTCGCAGCTCCCCACCAAGAGAAAAGGAAACTACATTGGGATTGTAGTACTCACTACCACCTCGGAATGAGATGGTAGCAAAAAACTCCCAATATAATTCAGCGTAGACCGGTTCTTGAATTTTGAAAAGTTGTAACCAACCATCACATATGATGGTTGAATCCCCCAAATTACATTCTTTCACCAAATATGGTGTTAGCTCTTCTTCCAGGTTAATCTTGTGTGAACAATAAGAGGGACTTATTCCCTTGATGTCGGTAATGCTCCATGCTATGGCCCGTTTTCGCTTCTTCAAAACATGCACTAGTTCTTCCTTTTCAGAGTTGGAAAGGTCAGAGGCTATAATGACTGGCTTTTGATGGCCATCTTCAAGGAAGGCATACTCCAAATGTTCTGGTAACTTTTTGAGCTCAGTTTTTGGGTTCTGTTTGTTGTACTCGCCGAGTGTAGGTAAGGGACTCGGCGAGTTGGTAGCTGAATTTACGAATTCTGTTTTTTTTTCGCTTGGACTCGGCGAGTAGATCGGCCCTACTCGGCGAGTTGAAGTGTCAGATTGCCTCACCAATTCTTCAAACTCAGCTTCTTCCAGCAGCCTCTCGATGTCCATTAAGTCTTTTTCTGCATCAAATTCTTCATCAAAAATTGTGAACTTGCTGGAATCTTCACTTATGCATTCCTTCAATAATTCATCAAGCATGTCAATTGAGAATGCCGTGTCGTCACTATTCCGTGCATACTTCATAGCTTGATCAACCCCAAATGTGACTGAATCTTCTCCTACCCGCAAAGTGAGCTTCGAGTCCCTCATGTCTACTATAGCACTTGCCGTGTTGAGGAAGGGTCTTCCAAGGATGATTGGGACTTGAGGATCCGCCTCCATGTCTAGAATTATGAAATCAGCGGGAAATACAAACTTGTCCACTTTGACCACTAAGTCTTCACATATTCCTCTTGGGAAAGTGATTGTCTTGTTAGCTAAATGAATCGCCATACGAATTGGTCTTGGTTCCAGGAGATCCAGCTTCTTGAAGAATGAATAAGGCATTAAATTCACACTTGCTCCTGAATCAGCCAAGGCATGAGTGGTAGCTAAATTGCCAAATTGGCAAGGTAAAGTTAAGCTCCCCGGGTCACACTTGCTCCTGAATCAGCCAAGGCATGGCGGCTGAGCAATTCTCATTGAGGACTACCTTCTTCACTTCCTCCATCTTCCTTCTATTAGTGAGAAGTTCCTTAAGGAACTTTGCATATTTGGGCATTTGTGCGACAGCTTCGATGAAGGGTATGTTGATTTGAAGAGCCTTTATATGATCTAGAAACTTCTGGTACTCCTCTTCCTACTTCACTTTCTTAGCTCGGGCTGGGTATGGCAATGGCGGCTGGTAAAACTTTTCAGGGGTTTGATTGTTCGGATTTGGCAGTGGACTCGCCGAGTCCATATTCTGTACTCGGCGAGTAGAGCTGTCAGATTCAAGATTTTGATTTTCTGCTTGATTTTCTGCTTCCTCCTTCTGTGATTCTTTGGGTGCTTCATTCTGAATAGGGGCCAGAGGAGTGATTATTTTCCCACTTCTTGTTGTGACTATGTTTATGTGCGCGCCTCGTGGGTTGTTTTCGGTTTTGCTAGGAAGTTCGCCCGGTGATCTTTGGTTTATTTGTTGAGCAAGTTGCCCTAGCTGCGTTTCTATGTTGTGGATAGATGCTTGCTGGTTTCTAAGCATGGTCCTTGTTTCTTGAATTGCAGCATCATGATCACTATGTCTCTTTTCTGAAGCAGCTACAAATTTGGTAAGCATTTCTTCCAAACTTGGTTTTCTTTCTTGTGATGGCTCCCCCTTTTGGTAAAAACCCCTTCCCTTTTGCTTGAACTTCTCCTCCTTAGCCTTCTTGTACTCGTCATAAGGGAGCCACTCTTTCTTTGGTCTACGCCAATCTTCATCATATCGGTCCCCACTTGAGTAACAAACTTGCACCTTTTTGTTGCCATTCTCATCCAAATCGCAGTCTCTAGTAAGGTGAGGCCCATTGCAATTTTCGCAACCCACCCGAATAGCATGTATCGTTTGGTCCATTTTATCCATCCTCCTATCCATGGTTTTTAGCATAGCCATAACTGCTGACAAGTCTTCTGAAGCTGCATAGGCGGCCCCCCTCGTCACATCATTTCTTGGATTGTGGTATTCTCTAGAATGCTTAGAGAATTCTTCAATTAGTTGCTTTATCACTGGAGGTGCCTTCTTCGTGAGTGGACCTTGCGAGTCAAGTAATTGCCTAGTGGTAACATTTACTCCATCATAGAAGATGGAGAGTTCTTGTTGACTATTGAGGTCATGATGTGGTCAATTCCTTAGCAGGCTCTTGTACCTCTCCCACGCTTCATATAGTGATTCTCCAGCTTGTTGTTCAAAGTTAGCTATGACTTTCTTTAGCTTGGATATCTTGGATGGCGGGCAGAATTGATCAATGAACTCTTCTTTCATTTGGGCCCATGTAGTGATAGATCCTGGGGGCAATGACTTGAGCCAATCCTTGGCAGCACCCTTCAAAGTAACCGGAAGCATGCGAAGTAGCTGAGTTTCCCGAGGCACATTTGTAACATTGAAATAATCAGCTACATCATTGACTTCGTCCAAGTGTTTGTAAGCGTCTTCGTGGTCTTTGCCTGTGAAGGGGATCTCCTTAAGTAGAGCCAGGATGTGACCCTTGAGCTCAAAAGTAGCAGTAGCGGGGATTGCGGGTTGCACAAGTCCCGGTCCGGTATCATCGCGTATCCTCTTCTTCCATTCCCCCATGGGGACTTCATCAATGTTAGCCATGAGAATAGCTAATTAGTCGTCGGAATCGGAAACGTGACCGAATGTAGGGTCTTCTTCTTCCTCGGTCTCGTACTCGGCGTCTTCTTTAGTTGGGTCTTCGATTGTCAAAGAGGCGTTGGATGCTCCTGATTTGCTGCTCTTCTTCTTGCTGAAAACGGACTTTAGGTTCTTTACTGGCGAATTCCTTGAAGAAGCGGATTCTCCAACGGATTTTCCTTTGTTCTTCCTTAGGGCAGATTCCGGGTCGTCTAGAGGAGGGATCAAAGGTGTATCAGATCCTCGGGTCATGAAACAACTACAAATAAAACAAGAAAAACGCATAAGAAGAACAAAAATAAAATAAAAGCTAAAACTGTGAACAGTGATGGACTCGCCGAGTTTCGTCGAGTGCACTCGGCGAGTTCAAGGTAAAAACAGAAAAAATTTCTACTTAATTTATTAAAACAGGGATTGATCAAAACCTATACTAACTACTAAATTACCTCAGAATTAACTTTGTGTAAGATAAATCCCACACAAAGGATCGATAAAAATAGAAATTAGTGCTAATTTAGAACCGTTCCCCGGCAACGGCGCCAAAAACTTGATGTGTGTGAAATGCACTGGTTTTAATCCTACTTTTGAGTTATAAATTAAGCACACAAAGGCAGTGAACCTGTCTTTTAGTGGTATAGTTGGGTAAGTAGAGTGTCGAACTCAGGGAACGGTAAATTAAAACTAAAGACTAATTTTATCTAAATTAAATAGTAAATATGGGTTTTCTCTAGTCTTACAAGACTAGAAACTTACTAATACTACTTAGGCTAAGAACTAGAAAAACAAAGATTTAACTGAATTTAATAATAAAAGGGACTTCTGTTTAGTTCAACTCAATTGATCCTATGGTTGATATTATGGTAATAGTGCAATGGATTAATTCTTCTATTGGCTACCGATTCAAGTGATTAGCCTTGCGTTCGCTACGATAATCCTTAGAAAACAAACTAACTCAAACAGTGATCAGTTGTCTAATTTAATTTAATTCACTATATTATTTATTCGGGTTAATTTAGACTTGTAATAGCTAACTAAATTGGTCCTTTAGTTAACCTCTTGCTGATGGTCATCAAACAAGCTCACACATGAATTTACCTAATTTTTCTTATTAATTCTAGTTTCACGTTCGTTAGTCCTAGATATATGATAAAGTGGTCACATAAACATATGGGGTTGATAATTAAAAGATGTTCATACTATTTAATTATCTTCCTATTAACAGAAAATTAGTTATCATTCACACACAAGGTTCTTTAACAAGCTAAAATTAACAAAATCACCAATATTTAATTAATCCTACCATTAATCAAACCATAATATCAATTTTGTATCCCCAAACAGAAGTTTAAGAGTTTTAGCTCATGATTGAGGTAATTAACAGCAATAAAACGAATTCTAATTGTCTAACCATAATTGAGAAACAATAGATTAAGTAGAATGATGAGAATGTGCCTCAAATCTTCTTCGGAATTGGATTCTAGGTTGTATCTTCGTTCTCTAGGGTTCTTCTGGCTCTTCAATCGCAGCTTGCTTCTCCCCAAAGGTTCCAGTAGTCCTTCCATCGGGTTAAGACCCGCTATTTATAATTATCACAAAACAGGGGCTACTCGGCGAGTAGGTCGTGGACTCGCCGAGTACTAGTGTGAAATCCGTGTTCGGTAAGGAATCTTGACTTTTCTTTCGGGAACATTCTAATGAACTCGCCGAGTACATGCGTGGACTCGCCGAGTAGGTGTGTAGTTTTCCCTTTTTCTTCATTCTTTGGTCTCTAATTGCTTCTCCTTTTTCCTTTCTGCTTCCAAGCATGTCTTTTGGACTGAAAACACAATATAAGCATTATTAAGTACCTTTTGTCCATATTATGCATATAATTAGCCAAAAATGAATAGAAATATATGTTAAACATATGATTAATTATGCACATATCAGGATCCGAGGACAATATCCTCTGTTTGTTAAGGATAGTCGTGGTCTCTTGACGCAGTGTGGCCGGGTGTGGGTACCGGTGACCAGGGGAGTGAGACATAAGATATTAGAGGAAGCGCATAAGTTCAAGTTCTCTATACATCCAGGAGCTACGAAAATGTATAGGGACTTGAGGCTGAGTTATTGGTGGCCATGCATGAAGTGGGAAAATGCTTGGTTTGTAGAGCGGTGCTTGACTTGCAGGAAGGTCAAGGCCGAGCATCAACGGCCTCATGGTAAGGTCCAGCTGCTACCCATTCCAATGTGGAAGTGGGAGGAGATCACAATGGACTTCATTACGAAGTTGCCAAGGACGGCGAGGGGTGTGGATGCCATATGGGTGATCGTGGATAGACTGACAAAGAGTGCCAATTTTATTCCGATATCAGAAAGTATATCCGCACAGAAGTTGGCGGATATTTACGTGCGTGAAGTAGTTGTTGGGTTTTGAGCATTCTAACACTCCTATGGTGTACATGCAACCCTATAAACCTTGGATCTATGTTTTTCTCTATTATACATGCAAATATTAACTATTCCAAGGTTTCATCCTAACTAGCATATTATGAAGCACCTATACTACAAAGTTCTAGTTAGATGACATACCTTTTGATGTAGCTTGATGTCTTCAAGCTTTAAGAGCTTAGCCCCAATAGTGTGGAAGCCTCAAATGGAATCACAAATCACCAAAACACCTTGGAAGAACTTGAGAGAATATGTATGCACACTAAAATCGGCCCACTCTTATTTTCACACACTTGTGCCTATTTTGTGAGCCAAGGACCCCTTTATATATTATGGAGGATTAGGGTTACATCCATGTAAACCCTAATACCCATGACCTTTCATTTACATAGGATCCATGGGTTAAAAGCTCCATGGACCATCCATGAAAGCTTAGCCCAACCTAAATGAACTTGGCCCATTCCATATATATAAGAGTCCATATTTAATTAGTTCTTTTTGATCACTTAATTAATTCTAAATTAATTCTTGATCAATACTAATTAAATAATATGATTCCATATTAATATATTAGAACTTATAATATATTAATATAAATCATAAATATACTATTCTCAAAAGACTATCCATATAAATTGTGCCGGTGAAGTGCAACCCAAATGGACCATGCCGGGTCGGGTCAAGTACATACCAAATATAGTTATGGACTTAGACATTAATCCAACAGTCTCCCACTTGGATAAGTCTAAAACTATTATTGAGTATGACTTCAAAACCTAACTGGCAATCGTAGCTCTTAAAGCCGCTGTCGAACTCTGACCTTGTCAATGACTTGTCCATTAGATAAGGGATCATATATTCCTCCATTCTAGATATCATATGGACTGAGACATGGATTATAATCATTCTCTCTGTCCATTTGTTGCTTCCCGATTTTCGATTTATGATGACTGACTGATTGAACAAATCAAATCAGTCCTGGCTTGGCCAAGCACTCACATGTGTCATCGCTAAATCATCGAGGGGCCCACAGATATCGCTTTTATCCCGAAGGTAAAAGGAATGGATAAACTTCGACTCATATGGCTTGTTCTACTACTTGTCGAATCATACACAAAGGCACGTTTTATAACATCGAGTTACCAAATGCGTTTTCGTGCAATCAATGTATAACCAACTCATAGTAACAACTCATATCTCTAGGTTTGAAGAATATAAGATATTATCGTCTCATGATCACTCGTGATAAAATCCATGAAGTGATTCAAATGAGCGCGGGTTGAATCCAATACTCAGAACTTATGAGCACTCATGAGTGTTGTAGCACCACTTTGTCCACCAACTTGGACCTCTACAAACCAACCCATGACAGTCTTGATTCATATCTACTTCCAACATATGACCGACTGTGGATGGTTTGAATAACTTAATCATTCAGGAAGAGCGACTTAGTTATTCTGGAAGTCAAAACATGCAAAGTGAAACACAAGAATAAATGACTCAAATATGGTATCAAACCCTATGAATATAAATAAACACTTTTATTTATCACCATACTGATTACTCATTATTCATTGTTTCAGTTTTATCAACTTTATACTTGAATTAAAAACACTAGTTGTCCCATGCTCCAAGCATGTACACTATGTTTTTATTAAACAATAGCTTTTCCATACACCAAGTATGCACTCTATGTTTGTCTATGATCCTTACTTTGTGAAATAAACCAATTGAACATAATTTCAATGATTCTAATTTCACACTCCCAAATCCTTATCGAAAAATGTGAGAATTTCAAATTCCTATCATTTATCGAAATCTGTTTAGATTTTAAACTTATATGCACTGACCCTCCTGTAATGAATATGTACAAAGTCACAAAGACTTGTCAACAGTCATTATAAGGTATTCCAATGGAGATCAACTCCATGGAAACTAAGTCTCATATTCAAAGTACATTGCTTTGGACATGCTTCTTGCATTAAGTTTTCTAATCTTACACAGATAACTTCCACCTATGGAGACAACTCCATATTCTCATTTTGACTATCACTTCTGAACAAGAGATGCCTCTTTTCAGAATATGTCAATATGGTCCTTCCAAAATTATCACTATACTTCCAACTATCCCTGAGCAACCAATCTTTGGTAAACCTCAGATTGTCCTCGACAATTGCTTAATCATTTTAGTCATATCCAATTCTAGACCTTTTCCCTTCTTAATGCCTCTGGGCATTTGGAAAAATTTAGAAATGACAAATATTATAGCACATGCAATCGATCCTGTACCCAAAGCAAATGGTACACGATTCATGATGTCTCACATAAAGACATGATTCTAGACCAGTCTTTTGCTACAATATTTTTATTTGCCATGTTTTCAAAATTTGACTATGAAGAGGGATGCCGTAATCATAATCGAATTTTGAGAACGCAATATATAGAATTTCCTTAAGTTGAACCAATCCAACATGAAATTCATATATATATTCTTGACTAAGGATGATTAAGGTCTCAATCTAGGCCTTTAGAACTGAAATGAAGTATATCCTCTCCCTTAATTATAGCAAAACAACTTTTTCAATCCCTGCAGCCTCACGAATTGAAACTTTTGTTTTCTATAATTAACATTGCTAACTTGCAACACTAACAATAATTATCATGCTCCCACTAACATGATGATTATTAGCATAACACTTATGCTCCCACTAGCTTTGACACGTACTCAGAAATCAGTTGGACTTCTAGAAATCAATACTTTATTGACTTTCTTAGCAAAGTTCAGATTTCTGATACGAGATGCTTTGATAAAACTTTATCAAAATCATACACCTTTCCTTAGATAGCAAGCATGTGTGTCTAAACAATTTCAGAACTATGAAAAGGGATGTCGTAATCATAGTCTCAATTGTTTAGACCTTTTGCCATCTGCTTCAAATCTACTTGGTGGAAGTGTTTCCTCACCATCATTTTCATGAATCGGAGAGAAACCTTATGACCCTTAGATTTTATGGTGTATGTGTTCTTATCCATGTGAATCGTCAAAACCAAAGTCACAAGACAAGGATAATGACAAACCCAAACTCATATGGACTGAACTTATGCGATCTTAACTTCTTGCCACCTGGCAGTACAGGGCCTGCTATTGCTTCCAAGTTGTTATGCAACCAATTGAGAACTTTCAGAACTCCTATGCAAAGCCAACTTTAACTGGAATGGGCACAGAATATGTCAACACGATAGGTTATAAACCTCAAGTCGTGTGCTAGTGAAGAACCTCAGGTTTCATTCTTGATTAGTTCTTGAAATTCTTTTTAGGATCTTTAAGACTCCCACTATCCTCTTGACATATAAGACTATCTTGCCAAATATTCAAGAGATAGTGCGGATTCTTTATCAAGACAAACACTTCACACAATTGGCCTTAGTTGGTCTTTGTTTTATCCAAAACATCACAACTTACCAATTTCAAATGTACAAGAGTAGGACACTTTTACTCTTACATTTGACAAGTGTTTTAAACCTTTCTTTAAGATATGTCACTCAAGTTACAATCTTGGAGTATGACTCTAAGAATTGTTTTGGAACGAAGTATGACTCATCTTCCTGATCTAACCATTTCAACAATTCATGACTCCTCTTCTTAGTCATAATAATGCACTAAGATGACCTTTAGAGGACTAATTGTGATATGATTTCTAAATCATTAAGATGATCAAAACATGATACTAAAGTACTCTCCCATCTTTTCAGATTTGAGAAACTTTTATCTTTCTGCCTAATTTGATTCTTCCCATTCGTTCTGCCATACATTGAGACTTTTCCAATGTTTCAGAATTATACTTAAACTTGTAAGTATAACCATATTTACTAAACTTTAGTAAATCAAATAGTCTTAATGAGCTTTGTGGTGGACATGACTAGTGCACAAGAATGTGTACTCGATCCCTTTAGTCCTTCACTTGACTCACACATCCATGTGAACAAGTAATTAGTCTTGATTTTCCAATGCTTGAAAGTTCTCATTCATCATACTATTCAACTTGCATGATTCCAAGTTTCGGTCCAATTGAAACTTAGGTGATGAGCAAGTTTCCTGATTTGGTAAATTTAGACACTACCACAAATGAAAGAATCAAATCCATTTTCCAATATTGCTGTCAGTGGAATCATATAAGCAACAATTTTCCACAAATGCCATTGTAAGGATACTTCAAATAAATAAAATTAAACAATTTTCTTTTATTTTAAAACTTTGCTGAAAAACTTATCCTTACAATCCACATGGAAAATTGTTGTTATCTATTCCTTAGCAATATATCATAACTTCTTAAGCAACTGCTCAAAATTCTGATGCGATCGAAATCCACCTTCGCGATCAGAATCAGCATATACTTCCTTTAAGATTTCTCTCTATTCTTTGATTCTTAATACATCAACATGTGACCCAGTCACATCATGTAATGAGGATCTCAGAATAGAACTTAACAGATTTAGATAATGGGCTCTACCTGATGTAGAGTCAAACTTATTGACTTTAACATCCTTAGGTAAATTTGGCAGCTTTGCAATCAACGCCCCTTCCTTTCGCAAAATAAACATATGGACCCTTTGGTAATGGGACTATCTCAGACTTAGCCTTTCTCTTTACCATTTGGTCAACCGGGTTGATTATGGTCAATCCCTTTCCATTGGGAAGAGAATGCTTTTTCTGGATTTTCAGTGTCACCATTGTCACTGTCCATAAAGTTTTTGGGAAGTTGATCTTCTAATCAAATTTTCTTTACTATCGTTCCAAATCATTGCTGATTCAGCAGCACAAAGCAAATAGATATGATCATTAAGGTTCATGTCATAGTCTGTTTCATAGTATTCCCAAAGGAACTCACTATGTGACTTAGAAAGTGATTGAACATCCAACTTTCTCAAGACTTTGACACCCAACTCTCCCGGCTTGTCAATATGTGACTTCATCTCTAAGATGTGATCACACATAGACCTTGCTTGCCATTAGGGCTTGAGTGACCTTGAACTTGTGGGTTAGGGAGAATAATTGGAGGAGGTGGAGGAAGAGAAGTATGACTTCCATGAGCCAAACTCAGGAAGTCATATTCATTCGGAAAGTTTGGTTTGGGAAGATCATTGTTGTCTAAATCAGACATCAACAATGGGAGAAATTCACGTAAAGTTGATTTAAGTCCTTAATATAACACCCAATATGATATATTAAGGCTAGGACCCAACAAACTATTTTATAACTTGGAAGAGGGATGCCGTAATCCAAGCTATAAAATATTTGAAGGTAGGTGAATGACGATTCACCAATTTCCACCAAGATAAACGAAATGTATTATTAGGTTTTAATTGGTTTTGAAAGTCCTAGATTCTTTTGAGACTCATTGAACTTTTCAATGGCATGTTTCAATCTCGAGTGTGCCCTTCAGGTTTTGTGACTGGGATGCCGAGGATCACAAAACAAGGTGTGAAGTAACCATGCAAATATACTTGGTACCCTTAATATTTACCCCTCAATCGATGTGCCGGTTAACCACACACGCTCCAACGATACTATGATAAACATTAAGTTACCCTTTGCCTACCTTGTTAAGTCCAGGTTAGTGTGTCGGTTAACCACACACGCTCCACTAACAGCTTAAACAAAGTGCAAAGTGTAATTTCATGGATTAGCACCTTATTCACATTTTCCTAAGTAACTAAGATTGGGAATTTATAAAAAGTTTAGTTACTTAGTATTTATCATTAATACTTTTAATGAAGGGAGAATTATAGTCCTTGTCCTACCTGTTCGGCTAACGACCCTCCACCGGTCAAGGAAGCGGTGGGTGAGAGTGGACACCCATTAAACTGCCATTTTATAGGCAGTAACCTTATACCCTCCTTATAGACCGGCTTCGTGAATGAGGCCTACTAATGGTAAGACGACTTGCTCTTATACATATAATATATTAAACTTTTAATATTATAATAGTATAAGGGTGTATTTTAGACATTTAAAATACTTGGTGGTTTAATCTATTAATTAAACTATACTCTTAATTTAATTAAATTTAAACCATGTCATTATGGAATTATTAATTCTCTTTTAATTAAACACTTTAATTATCTATTAATAAAGTCCATACGAGTTAATTGAATTATTCAATAAAACATCATAATTCCAATTATTAAATTTAAAATTAAAACCATTTAATTAATTGTTTAAGTTATGAACCCAAGTGTTTTAGAATTCAATTCTTTTTTTTTATCATAAAAAAACTTTTTCCAAATTCCAAAACTTGAGGGCAAGTTTTGTAACTCTTGAAAACTTTTGGATTCCATAACTTATGGAGTTAAATACTTGTTTTATGATGAAACTTTTCATGTTCTATAACTTAAGAACAAGTTATGGAATTCTTTAAAACATTAAGACCAAGTTTTGTAACTCCATAAAAAACTTTGAATCAATTTTTTTTTAAAAACTTTTTCATATCCATAACTTATGGAGGTTTCAAAAAACTCTTTAGATCAAACTTTTAAAACTAATAAAATAATCATATCATTTTATCTTTTACTAAATTTGACCTAATTCAACTCATATAGCAAATGATTCAAATTTTACAAATAATTAGTTTTTCACAAAAACAAGTAATTATCTTAAAATTTGACAAACGTCATGTTTTTTTTTCTTTTTTTTCCAACTTTGAAAATAAAACATTTGCATCAATATAACAGAAAACAACCCATGGCTCTGATACCACTGTTGGGTTTTGAGCATTCTAACACTCCTATGGTGTACATGCAACCCTATAAACCTTGGATCTATGTTTTTCTCTATTATACATGCAAATATTAACTATTCCAAGGTTTCATCCTAACTAGCATATTATGAAGCACCTATACTACAAAGTTCTAGTTAGATGACATACCTTTTGATGTATCTTGATGTCTTCAAGCTTTAAGAGCTTAGCCCCAATAGTGTGGAAGCCTCAAATGGAATCACAAATCACCAAAAGACCTTGGAAGAACTTGAGAGAATATGTATGCACACTAAAATCGGCCCACTCTTATTTTCACACACTTGTACCTATTTTGTGAGCCAAGGACCCCTTTATATATTATGGAGGATTAGGGTTACATCCATGTAAACCCTAATACCCATGACCTTTCATTTACATCAAAAGCTCCATGGACCATCCATGAAAGCTTAGCCCAACCTAAATGAACTTGGCCCATTCCATATATATAAGAGTCCATATTTAATTAGTTCTTTTTGATCACTTAATTAATTCTAAATTAATTCTTGATCAATACTAATTAAATAATATGATTCCATATTAATATATTAGAACTTATAATATATTAATATAAATCATAAATATACTATTCTCAAAAGACTATCCATATAAATTGTGCCGGTGAAGTGCAACCCAAATGGACCATGTCGGGTCGGGTCAAGTACATACCAAATATAGTTATGGACTTAGACATTAATCCAACAATAGTGTCTAGACATGGGGTTCCTGTGTCGGTACTCTCTGATCGTGATGTTTGGTTCACATCCAGGTTCTGGAAGAAATTACACGAGGAGTTGGGCACTCAACTACATTTTAGCACGGCGTACCACCCCCAGATCGACGGTCAGAGTGAGAGAACGATCCAGACACTGGAGGATATGCTGCGGGCATGCGTGTTGGATTTTGGAGGGAGTTTGGATACGTATCTCCCACTGGCATAATTTTCCTACAATAACAGTTATCATGCCAGTATCGATCGAGCTCCGTTTGAGATGTTATATGGTTGGAGGTGTAGGACCCTGGTTTGTTGGGATGAGGTTGGACACCGGGTCATGGGAAGCACTGAAGTAGTGCTCAACACTACTGGGTTCATTCAGCAGGTACGCGACCGGTTGCGGGTCGCGCAAAACCGTCAGAAAAGCTATGCCGACCGACGGCGATCAGATCTTGAGTTTCAGGTGGGGGATTTCGTGTTGTTGAAGGTGTCGCCCTGGAAAGGGATCATCAGGTTTCGGAAGAGGGGCAAGCTGGGGCCTCGGTATATAGGCCCGTTCAGGATGATGGCCTGGGTAGGCAAAGTAGCATATCGCTTGAATCTGCCAGAGGAGCTTAGCCAGATTCACAGCACGTTCCATGTGTCGCAACTTCGTAAGTGTGTCACAGACGAGGCTGCGGTTGTCTCATTGGGTGATATCCAGGTGCATGAGAGCTTGAACTACATCGAGAAGCCCGTTGCCATCTTGGATATGAAGATGAAGGCTCTTCGGAATAAGGAAGTAAGACTGGTGAAAGTACAATGACAACATCGGAAGGGCTCCGAATGGACTTGGGAATCGGAAGAGGAGATGCGAGATCATTACCCCAATTTGTTCGAGTCAGCAGACTTCGAGGACAAAGTCTAGTTCAAGTGGGGGAGACTTGTAACACCTGGTTTGAATTGGAAACGATTTGAGCATGGAATCGGCGAGTTGGGAGCTCAACTCGTCGAGTAGGGTCGTATTTCAGGGGCACGAATCGGAAGTGACTCGGCGAGTCAGAAGGGTGACTCGACAAGTCAGAGCTATTTAATGAAAAACCCTAATTTTGGGGTTTGCCCCTATATAAGCCTCATTAAACGCTCTTGTAGCCTCCCTTAACATCATAAGAGACTGTGTACGGCCGCAAACTCCCTGGTGTGTGAAGTGTGTGCATTTGAGAGCTTGACTTTGGGAATTTGGGAAGGAATCCAAGCTTGGAGAAGAAGAATCAAGGGGAAAACACTGGATCTAGCATCTAGTTCGTCTTGGGCATCAAATTGAGGTATGAATATGTTACCTTAAGCCTATATTCTAATTGGGAGTTCATGACCCAACTTTGAGGAAATGGAATCAAGCCTAGATCTGGACCTATCACAAGGGTATGGTTCCAGATCTGAACCTCACTAGGGCCCAAATATCATAAATTTGCATGCTTTATAAGCTTATTCCCTCCCCATGAATGAAAACCTTGTTGGAGGATTAGTTTTGGTGTTTACGGTTATGAAAGGCCCTGCATGCACGTAAAGTTTGTAACTTTACGTGAAATCTACAATAGGAGATGATGGATCTAAAGTTTAGGAACTTGAGTCCCACTAGAAAAGGCCGTAAACATAATGGACTAATAGGGACTCGGCGAGTCGTGCAAGAGACTCGGCGAGTCGAGAGGGTTTCTTCGTTTACGGCCAAGGGTGTACGGTTGGTGGTTTACGGCCGTAAACATCAAGGAATTCGACGAGTCCCTCGGGTGACTCGGCGAGTCGATGAGTTAAGCAGGGAACCCGACGAGTGAATGATTGTACTCGACGAGTCAAGGTCAATATGGACTGTTGACCTTGACTATAGACTTTGACTTTGACCAGGGTTGACCCTGGGGGTATTAATGGGATTATGCTGAGTTAATTACTCATTGATTATAGGCAGTTGGGAAGAGCAGCATAGGGCATACCTGAATTCAGTTGCCGATTCAGCTTTGTGAGGTGAGTTTTCTCACCATACCAATGGGTCTAAGGCACCAAGGCCGGCCCATTTTGTGATAGTTGGTTTACTTGTTATGTAGAGGTATGATATGTATGTGTGCATGATATGTGGTAGAGATAGCCTTCGTGGCTATCAGTAGAGATAGCCTTATGGCTAATGGTAGAGATGGCCTTATGGCTAATGGTAGAGACAGTCTTTATGGCTGATGGTAGAGATAGCCTTTGTGGCTAACGGTAGAGATAGCTTCAGGGCTAATTGACATGTGATATGTGGTAGAGGTAGCTTTATAGCTAATGTGATATGTGGTTTGTGTGGGGTATGCTCTGGGGGACTCACTAAGCTTTCAGCTTACCATTTGTGGATTTGTTTCAGGTACATCGGAGCCCAAGGGTAAAGGCAAGGCGTGATGATGCGGCGTGCACTCTATCTCTCTTTTCCGATCTGGTTTGGGGGACACTTTGATGTTTTGAAAATAATAATGTTGTAATGTTGGTGGTTTTGAAAACAATTATTGGAATCTTTATGTTTTATGAAAAATGGTTGACTAATTAAAAATGAAAATTTTCTTTGTAAAATTTGGGTCGTTACATTGTTCCAGACCCTAGAGCTCAAGATACTCAAGTGCTTCTTCCTTCAACCTTGCTTCACTTTTTCCAAGCCCTTCTTCACCAAAATGAACTCAAGAGGTCAAGCACACAAAGCAAATGGAGTAAGGGACGAACTAGGGTTTTATGAGAGTGAGGGGCAGGTGAGGAGGCCAAAGGGGAGGCTATAATGGGGTTTATATATGTCTTAAACCCTAAAAATTAGGGTTTGACATCTGCCCGCATACGCTGGGCGTACCTCATGGTACGTTGCGCGTACGCCCCCGAGTCTCGCGCATCCAATGTGATTACTACGCCCTGCGTACGCCGGGTTACGCCCCGCGTACGGCTTATGGGCATCCCACTCCTTGGCCCAATCTTCTAAGGTCCATTCCAAAAGGGGCCATTGCCCAAACATTAGTCCAAAACTAATATTAATTTGCATAATTAATTAATACCTCGAGAGACGGATGTTACAATTCACCCCCACTTGTATCAGACTTCGTCCTCGAAGTTTATTGCTGCTGAATCTGGAAACAACTCCGGGTAGTGCTCCCTCATCTCCTCCTCGGACTCTCACGTCCACTCTGAACCCTTCCTGTGCTGCCACTGAACCTTCACTAATTCGGCTCTCTTATTTTTCAGCTCCTTCGTCTTGCGATCCAGGATCGCCACTGGATTCTCGATGTAGTTCAGGCTATCGTCAACCTGAATGTCCTCAATGGGTACCACTGCTGAATCATCCACTAAGCACTTCCGCAACTGAGAAACATGGAACGTGCTATGGATCTAGCTAAGCTCTGCTGGAAGATCTAACCGATAGGCAACCCGACCCACCGGGCCAAAACCCTAAATGGACCAATGAACCTGGGGCCCAGCTTGCCCCGCTTCCGAAACCTGATAACACCCTTCCAGGGTGACACTTTCAGGAGGACCATATCGCCCACCTGAAACTCCAAGTCCGAACGCCGCTTGTCGGCGTAACTCTTCTGCCGACTCTGAGCAGTCTGGAGCCTGCTCCGGACTTGCTGAATCCGCTTTGTGGTCTTGAGTACTACCTCCGTACTCCCCATGACTCTTAGACTGACCTCACCCCAACAGATTGGGGTCCTACACTTCCTCCCATAGAGCATCTTGAAGGGAGGTCGGTCTATACTTGAGTGATAGCTGTTGTTATACGAAAATTCCGCTAACGGAAGATACGTATCCCAACTGCCACCGAAATCTAGCATACATTCCTGAAGCATGTCCTCGAGAGTCTGAATCGTCCTCTCGCTCTGCCCGTCCGTATGAGGGTGGAAAGCGGTGCTAAAATGGAGACGAGTACCCATCTCATCGTGAAACCGCTTCCAAAACCTGGAAGTAAACCGGACATCCCGGTCTGACACCACCGAGACAGGCACTCCATGTCGTGTCACTACCTCTCGCACATAAATCTCAGCCAGCTTCTCGGCCGAGATGCTCTCCTGGATCGGTATGAAGTGCGCGCTCTTGGTCATCCGATCCACGATGACCCATATCGAATCGACCCCACGTGCGGTCCTGGGAAGCTTAGTGATAAAATCCATAGTAATATCCTCCCACTTCCACACGGGGATATCCAATGGTTGCATCTTGCCATGCGGCCTCTGGTGCTCCGCCTTGACCTTCCTGCAGGTCAGGCATCTCTCAACGTACCAGGCGACGTCCCGCTTCATGCAGGGCCACCAATAGTCTGGGCGAAGATCCTGGTACATCTTTGTCGCTCCCGGATGGATGGAGAACCTGGACTTGTGGGCCTCATCCATCAACACCTGCCATACTCCGCCCCAGTATGGTACCCAGACCCTCCCATGCAGGGTCAACAATCCTCGGCTATCGTAATCAAACGAAGCTACTCGGCCCACTATCCTTTCGCACGTCTGGCGCTCCTCCTTCCGACCCTCAACCTGCGCCTCCCTAATCTGCTCCAGCAGTGGAGTAATCACTGTCATCCGCAGACAGATATCTCGGATCGGGGCTGCTGCCGCCTTGCGGCTCAGGGCGTCGGTCGCTACTTTGGCCTTACCCGGGTGGTAAAGGATCTCACAGTCGTAATCCTTAACCACGTCTAACCACCGACGCTGCCTCATGTTCAGATTCGGCTGATCAATGAGGTACCTCAGACTCTTGTGGTCCGTGTAAATGGTACACCGAACCCCGTAGAGGTAATGCCGCCAAATCTTGAGGGCAAACACCACAGCCCCCAGCTCTAGATCGTGCGTCGGGTAGTTAGCCTCGTGAGGCTTCAACTGTCTTGAGGCATAAGCTATCACATGCCCCCGCTGCATCAACACTGCTCCCATACCTGTGATCGAAGCGTCACAGTAAACTACAAAGTCATCTATTCGCTATGGCAGGGTGAGAATCGGTGCCTCACACAATCGCTGTCTAAGCGTCTCAAAGGCTGTCTGCTGCTTAGGACCCCATCGGAACACCACTGACTTCTTGGTCAGTCGGGTCAACGGAACTGCTATCTTGGAGAAATCCTGGATAAATCTCCTATAATACCCTTCCAGGCCCAGGCAGCTCTGAATCTCAGTTGGAGACCTCGGAGTCTCCCACTGCATTACGGCCTCTATCTTGGCCGGGTCAACCAAAATACCCTTCTGGTTGACAAGGTGCCCAAGCAACTGCACCTCTCGCAACCAGAAGTCACACTTGGAGAACTTCGCATAAAGTCTCTCCCTCCTCAGTGTCTCCAATACCTCTCTCAGGTGCTCCTCATGCTGCTCCTGAGTCTTGGAGTAAACCAAGATGTCATCGATGAACACTATCACAGACCGATCCAGCATCGGTCTGCACACGCGGTTCATGAGGTCCATGAACGCGGCTGGAGCATTGGTAAGCCCAAACGGCATCACCACGAACTCATAATGACCATAGCGGGTTCTAAAAGCGGTCTTCTGACATCATCATCTCTAACCCGCATTTGGTGATATCCGGACCGTAGATCAATCTTGGAGAACCAGGATGCTCCCTGAAGCTGGTCAAACAAATCATCTATCCTCGGGAGTGGGTAACGGTTCTTTACCGTTACCTTGTTCATCTCCCGGTAATCTATGCACATACGGTGTGATCCGTCCTTCTTCTTCACAAATAGGATCGGGGCTCCCCATGGTGAACTGCTCGGCCTAATAGAACCCTTGTCTAGCATCTCCTGCAGCTGCGTAGACAACTCCTGCATCTCGGGAGGAGCCAACCGATATGGTGCCTTAGCTATCGGAGCCGCACTAGGGACCAGATCAATCCGGAACTCGACCTGTCTCTCCGGAGGTATCCCAGGAAAATCCTCCGGGAACACATCTGGATACTCTCGTACCACCGGTACATCATCAACTGTCGTCTTACCCTTATCTCGGGTATTCATGACATACGCGACATATCCCGCACAGCCCTGCTGAATGTGACGTCTCGCTCTCGCTGCAGAACAGAAAACTAGTCCGTGCTGTGGCTCTCGCCCTGAATCACTAACTCTCCCCTACTGGGAGTGCGAACTCTAACCAACTGCTGCTCACAATCTATCACTGCCCCATTGGGGCTCAACCAATCCATACCTACTATAACCTTGTTCCCTCGCAGGGGAATAGGAAACAAATCCACTGAGAACCGCTCATCAAATAATCGTAGTGTACAACCCCTATGAACCCTTGTGACCCTTACGGTCATGTCGTCTGCTATCTCCACATCGAGTGGGCAATCCAACTCCCCCGGAGCTCTGCTAAGTCGCTTGCTAAGTGCAAGCGACACAAATGATCGGGTAGCCCCCGAATCAAATAATACCATAGCTGAAATGTCGTTCACTAAGAACTACCCTTTACACAAACGCATAATCATGAGAAACAAATAATATCAAATACAGAGATAAGAGGAAAATCCATACCCGCCACCACGTCAGGAGCTGCTCGTGCCTCCTCTGCAGTAAGCTGAAAAGCCCTGCTCCGCGTCATAGGCACATCAGCCCGGCCCTGACGGCCATCTGTAATCCTCAAGGTGGCAGGAGAAGGTGCTACCACCTTCCCTGCTGCTGCTAAGCTCGGGCACTGGGACCGCTTGTGTCCCTGCTGATTGCACTGAAATCAAATCAGATCTGATGTTGGTGTGGTGGTGGTAGTAGCTGTGCAATCTCGGCTCATGCGACCAGTTCGGCCGCACTTGTAGCAACCCGAACTCCCTGCCTTGCACGCTCCCTCGTGCATCCTGCCGCATGTGCCACAATGACCATTGCTCTGCTGACTCCAAGATCTGTGATCTGATACCTTGGGCTTCTTGCCCGAACCTCTTGACTGAACTCCCTCTGGCGTCCTCTTCCTCTCCGTCTCTAAATCCAACTCCCTCTCTCGAGCCCTCGCTATCATATCCATCAGCGTCTTGCAGCTGGATCGACTCACAAACTGGCGGATATCACTCCACAACATCTCATGATATCGAGCCTTTTTCATCTCCTCGTCCGCCACATACTGCGGAACAAGAAGGGACCTCTCCCTAAACTTGGCGGTAATCTCCGCCACAGTCTTCGTCGTCTGCTGGAGATCCTGAAACTCCCTAGCAAGCTGTTGCACCTCAATAACAGGTGCGAACTCGGCTCTGAACCTGGTCGTGAAATCACTCCAGGTCATAGCATCCAACACAGTGTCATATCCAATGGCTCTCCCGACCTCCTCCCACCAATCTCGTGCCCTGTCCTTCAGAAGACAGGATGCTAATCTGACCTTGTCCCCCTCGGGACATTTGCTGGTACGGAACGCGTTGGCGACATCTGCCAACCATCTGGTACTCGAAATGGGGTCCCGACCCCCATGGTAGTCGGGAGCTCCACAAGCTCTGAACTCCCTGAAAGTCAATGTGCGTGATCCCATCATGGTCGCTATCTCAGTGCGGAATGCGCTCAGCTTCTCATCCATAAGCTCTAAAATACCCTCCTTGACCGATCCAAAAATCACAGGAGTCTGGTCTAGTATGTTGTGCGTGACCTCCGAGGAGATGAACTCCCTGGTCTGCTCATCTAACTACCTGGCTCTAGAGCCTAAGCCCGATCCCTCTCCTGTGCCTGAACTACCATCTGCTGGTCAAGGGCGTAAAACCACCATCTGAAAACACATAATGACAAACGTCAGAATACTAATATAACTCGAGGGATCACATCTACTACAAGTTCCCTGGTCTTGTCTCAGCCTTCCTTGATTCAAGTACGGATCCTCTGCTTTCAGTAGTATGGGCCCATACTACCTTCCACATCTATCCGTACTTTCCTCAAGAATTGCCTTGACTCCACCAAGTCCCTTCTACTGCTACTGCTCTCTGCTACTCTCATCCTAGGCTTGCCCTAGGGTAATCACCATCCCACTCTCCGTCATCTGGTGCATAAAAAATCCCTATTTTCTTCCCCTAACTAGCTCGCGAATACTATTACATATTACTCAGACTAGATAATTCTTCGAATGAGAGATCCTACCCTACAACGGTTAGACTCAAACAAGAGCTGCGAAATAGAGCTAGACCTAACATTCTGAAATTATTTAGTCCTTGCAATATGTAACTTAACATATTCGGTTACTAGTTACTGAAAGACAACTAGAACTCCTAAAACCACAAAGCAAGCAGCATTCGGGCATTGAGTACACATATTCAAGCATATACTACTCTGGCTATCATACTGACAATTCTGTACTAGCATGCAGTTCTCATAAACCTGAAACACATATAACAGGCACATAAGGCATCCTTCCTAGATCCTTAGTCCTAATCTAGCATGATGTTCTACTAAAGCTGATAATCGTAACATAGCATAAACTTGTATGGGTAATTTGGGAGTACTTACTTGAGCTCAGCTGATTTCATGCACCACACCCTTTTCTCTTTTTAAAGTTCTTTTCACAAATTTTTCTTTTCGCTTTTTCTAAAACTCTTTTCTTTTGCAAAAATTGATTTTCCTTTTGAAAATTTCTCTACCAATTCCTTAGTTTGATTTAAGACACACCCGAAAGTGCGCCCGAGTCCCTCAAACCAAGGCTCTGATACCTACTTGAAACATCCCCAAAAATACAAGCCAAAAATTTTGTTTTTAAAATCATTTAGCAAACATAATGTTATCACCATAAAATAAAATCATCAATCATGTATCTCAAAATCTCATAAAATCTATCAACATATAACTGTCTCGCATAAAATATCAGAGTAAGCTCCCAGGCTAATAAAATTGTGGTGTGTGCCATGCCATCAACTCGAGCCCTTCCCTTTACTAGCTGAAGTACCTGAAACCAAAACTGAAAACTGTAAGCACGAAGCTTAGTGAGCTCCCCCAAACTACCACATACCATACAAAGCACATATAACAAATAACATAACTCTGGGACTACTCCCCAACTGCATCGGGACGAATCCCGACATCAGACTCGTGTCCGGCATCGGGCTCGCCCCGGCATCCAACCGCATCGGGCATCGGGCTTACCCCGGGATCAGGCTTACCCCGTCACATACATAGCATAATCACATAATCTGCATCAGGCTTGCCCCGACATCGGACCAAAGCCCGGAACAAATAACATATAACACATAGCTAGCATACATCGGGCTTGCCCCGAATACATAATACATGGAATAATGACTAACATACGTCAGGCTTGCCCCGGCATCGGGCTTACCCCAAAATATTTAACACATAACATATAACACATACACATTCATGAATCATAAAATCAAGCATTATTAGCTACTTCTCGGTACCGCCCCGACATCGGACCGAAGTCCGGAAACATATCGACTGCATCGGGCTAACCCCGACATCGGGCTCGCCCCGGCATACTCTACAACTTAAACGGGCCGGAATTGTGGCCGTAGACCCGTTACTACTGGAAGGGAACTCACCTCTCAAACTGACTGCTGAATAACTCGTGTAAAGGTGACACCGTCGGCTGCTCCAACTACTCCCCGACTATAATGACCAAATAAACATTTAGTCAAAAACTGATGACTCTCTTATGGGTAAAATGACTGTTTCACCCCTCTAATCTATTTTGGGCCATGACCTAGGCCAATCCTTTCTAGTCCTCACTAAGGCCCATTAAGTGCCCAAATGGCCCAATTTTCTAAATTGGGCCCAACTCTTCAAATGGGCTTCCCTTCTAAGCCCACAAATCCTTGGGCCCTTAACTGGCTTATGAAGGCCCATCATAGCCCATTACTACTATGTCCAAGACATGGCCCAAACCAAGGCCCAATAACAAAAGTCCACTGACTGAGCGTACGTTGGGCGTACCTCTATGTACGTTGCGTGTACTGCTGAAAAGGCTTGTACGCTGTGCGTACTGGCTTGTACGCCCAGCGTACTCTCCTGGTAAGCGCTTTTCTCCAAAACGACTTAATCCCTTAAGACACTATGTCCAAACTACATATCCGAGTTCCATGCTTCGTCCTAGCCCATAAATTCGATCACTTGGTGGCTTGCAAGCCACCAAATGATCCCAACACTAAGAAGTGACAAAGAACCATCATGGAAATGGCTAGATCTCTTGCATGGCTTCATGAAAGCCTCAAAGCTTGCAACTTTACAGCTAAAGGAACACATTGAGCTTCAAGGGTGGCAACCCTAAGCTCAAAAATGGAGTTTCATGCTCAAGATCAAACCTTTGGACCTAAAAAGGTCCAAATTTTCAAAACCCTAGATCTATGACTCAAGAAGGAAAGATAGGAGCTTTATACCTCCTTTGAGTGCCAAAAGGTGAGCTTGTTCCAGACCCAAGAGCTCAAGATACTCAAGTGCTTCTTTCTTCAACATTGCTTCACTTCTTCCAAGCCCTTCTTCACCACAATGAACTCAAGAGGTCAAGCACACAAAGCAAATGGAGTAAGGGAGGCCAAAATAGGGTCAAGCAAATGAACTCAAGAGGTCAAGCACATAAGCAAATAGGGTTTTCTGAGAGTGAGGGGCACGTGAGGAGGCCAAAAGGGAGGCTATAATGGGGTTTATATATGTCTTAAACCCTAAAAATTAGGGTTTGGCATCTGCCCGCGTACGCTGCGCGTACGCCCCCGAGTCCCGCGCATCCAATGTGATTACTACGCCCCGCGTACGGCTTATGGGCAGCCCAATCTTCTAAGGTCCATTCCAAAAGGGGCCATTACCCAAACATTAGTCCAAAACCAATATTAATTTGCATAATTAATTAATACCTCGAGAGACGGATGTTACAATTCAGCTTGTTGGGTTTTAGTATACTACAACATCCTATGGTGCACATACAACCCTAAATACCTTGGATCTATGTTTTCTCTATTATACATGCAAATATGAAGTTTCCAAGATATTACCCTATACTAGCATACAAATATCATATACTTGGGTAATAAAATAGATAGAATACATACCTTTTTTTATGTAACTTGTCTTCATGAAGCTTGAGTGCCTAGTGCCCCAAGTGTGACACCTCAAATGGTTCACACTACACCATGAACACTTGGAATAACCTTGAGAATAAGGATACTTTGGTTCTCTCTAGTGAAATCGGCCTTGCCCTTTTGTGTACACACACTAGTTCCAATTTCACCAACCAAGGACATCTTTATATAATGTGGAGATTAGGGTTAAACCCTAATACCCATGACCTTTCATTTCATATGATTCATGGGTTAAACACTCCATGGACTATCCATGAAAGCTTAGCCCAACCTAAATGAACTTGGCCCATCACACACATATATCTTAGAGTCCATATTTAATTAGTTCCTTTTGATCACTTAGTTAATTATAAATTAATTCTTGATCAATACTAATTAAATAATATGATTATATATTAATATATTAGAACTTATAATATATTAATATAAATCACTAGTATCCTTTTTCCTCATCTTATCCATCCAATTGTCCCGATGCCATGCAACCCAAATGGACCATGCCGGGTCGGGTCAAGTCTTACCAATTATAGTTATGGACTTAGACATTAATCCAACAGTCTCCCACTTGGATAAGTCTAAAACTATTATTGAGTATGACTTCAAACCCTGACTAGCAATCGTAGCTCTCAAAAGCTTATGTCGAACTCTGACCTTGCCGATGAACTCTGACCTTTGTCAATGACTTGTCCATTAGATAAGGGATCATATATTCCTCCATTCTAGATATCATATGGACTGAGACATGGATTATCAATCATTCTCTCTGTCCATTTGTTGTTTCCCAATTTCCGATTTATGATGACTAACTGATTGAACAAATCAAATCAGTCCTGGCTTGGCCAAGCACTCACATGTGTCATCGCTAAATCATCGAGGGGCCCACAGATATCGCTTTTATCCCGAAGGTAAAAGCAATGGATAAACTTCGACTCATATGGCTTGTTCTACTACTTGTTGAATCATACACAAAGGCACGTTTTATAACATCGAGTTACCAATGCGTTTTCGTACAATCAATGTATAACCAACTCATAGTAACAACTCATATCTCTAGGTTTTAAGAATATAAGATATTATCGTCTCATGATCACTCGTGATAAAATCCATGAAGTGATTCAAATGATCGTGGGTTGAATCCAATACTCAGAATTTATGAGCACTCATGAGTGTTGTAGCACCGCTTTGTCCAACATCTTACACCTCTACAAGCCAGCCCATGACAGTCTTGATTCATATCTACTTCCAACATATGACCGACTGTGGATAGTTTGAATAACTTAGTCATTCAGGAAGAATGACCTAGTTTATTCTGGAAGTCAAAACATGCAAAATGAAACACAAGAATAAATGAATCAAATATGGTATCAAACCCTATGAATATAAATAGACCACTTTTATTTATCACCATACTGATTACTCATTATTTCATTGTTTCGGTTTTATCAACTTTATACCTGAATTAAAAACACTAGTAGTCCCATGCTCCAAGCATGTACATTATATTTTTCTAAACAATAGCTTTGCCATACACCAAGTATGCACTCTATGTTTGTCTATGATCCTTACTTTGTGAAATAAACCAATTGAACATAATTTCAATGATTCTAATTTCACACTCCCAAATCCTTATCGAAAAATGTGAGAATTTCAAATTCCTATCATTTATCGAAATCTGTTTAGATTTTAAACTTATATGCACTGACCCTCCTGTAATGAATATGTACAAAGTCACAAAGACTTGTCAACAGTCATTATAAGGTATTCCAATGGAGATCAACTCTGTGGAAACTAAGTCTCATATTCAAAGTACATTGCTTTGGACATGCTTCTTGCATTAAGTTTTCTAATCTTACACAGATAACTTCCACCTATGGAGACAACTCCATATTCTCATTTTGACTATCACTTCTGAACAAGAGATGCCTCTTTTCAGAATATGTTAATATGGTCCTTCCAATATTAGCACTATACTTCCAACTGTCCGTGAGTAACCAATCTTTGGTAAACCTCAGATTGTCCTCGACGATTGCTTAATCATTTTGGTCATATCCAATTCTAGACCTTTTCCCTTCTTAATGCCTCTAGGCATTTGGAAAAATTTAAAAATGACAAATATTATAGCACATGCAATCGATCCTGTACCCAAAGCAAATGGTACACGATTCATGATGTCTCACATAAAGACATGATTCTAGACTAGTCTTTTGCTACAATATTTTTATTTGCCATGTTTTCAAAATTTGACTATGAAGAGGGATGTCGTAATCATAATCGAATTTTAAGAACGAAATATATAGAATTTCCTTAAGTTGAACCAATCCAACATGAAATTCATATATATATTCTTGACTAAAGATGATTAAGGTCTCAATCTAAGCCTTTAGAACTGAAATGAAGTATATCCTCTCCCTTAATTATAGCAAAACAACTTTTTCAATCCCTGCAGCCTCACGAATTGAAACTTTTGTTTTCTATAATTAACATTGCTAACTTGCAACACTAACAATAATTATCATGCTCCCATTAACATGATGATTATTAGCATAACACTTATGCTCCCACTAGCTTTGACATGTACTCAGAAATCAGCTGGACTTCTAGAAATCAATACTTTATTGACTTTCTTAGCAAAGTTCAGATTTCTGATACGAGATGCTTTGATAAAACTTTATCAAAATCATACACCTTTCCTTAGATAGCAAGCATGTGTGTCTAAACAATTTCAGAACTATGAAAAGGGATGCCGTAATCATAGTCTCAATTGTTTAGACCTTTTGCCATCTGCTTCAAATCTACTTGGTGGAAGTGTTTCCTCACCATCATTTTCATGAATCGGAGAGAAACCTTATGACCCTTAGATTGTATGGTGTATGTGTTCTTATCCATGTGAATCGTCAAAACCAAAGTCACAAGACAAGGATAATGACAAATCCAAACTCATATGGACTGAACTTATGCAATCTTAACTTCTTGCCACCTGGCAGTACAGGGTCTGCCATTGCTTCCAAGTTGTTATGCAACCAATTGAGAACTTTCAGAACTCCTATGCAAAGCCAACTTTAACTGGAATGGGCACAGAATATGTCAACACGATAGGTTATAAACCTCAAGTCGTGTGCTAGTGAAGAACCTCATGTTTTATTCTTGATTAGTTCTTGAAATTCTTTTTAGGATCTTTAAGACTCCCACTGTCCTCTTGACATATAAGACTATCTTGCCAAATATTCAAGAGATAGTGCGGATTCTTTATCAAGACAAACACTTCACACAATTGGCCTTAGTTGGTCTTTGTTTTTTCCAAAACATCACAACTTACCAATTTCAAATGTACAAGAGTAGGACACTTTTACTCTTACATTTGACAAGTGTTTTAAACCTTTCTTTAAGATATGTCACTCAAGTTACAATCTTGGAGTATGACTCTAAGAATTGTTTTGGAACGAAGTATGACTCATCTTCCTGATCTAACCATTTCAACAATTCATGACTCCTCTTCTTAGTCGTAAGAATGCACTAAGATGACTTTTAGAGAACTAATTGTGATATGATTTCTAAATCATTAAGATGATCACAAACATGATACTAAAGTACTCTCCCATCTTTTCAGATTTGAGAAACTTTTATCTTTCTGCCTAATTTGATTCTTCCCATTCGTTCTGCCATACATTGAGACTTTTCCAATGTTTCAGAATTATACTTAAACTTGTAAGTATAACCATATTTACTAAACTTTAGTAAATCAAATAGTCTTAACGAGCTTTGTGGTGGACATGACCAGTGCACAAGAATGTGTACTCGATCCCTTTAGTCCTTCACTTGACTCACACATCCATGTGCACAAGTAATTAGTCTTGATTTTTCAATGCTTGAAAGTTCTCATTCATCATACTATTCAACTTGCATGATTCCAAGTTTCGGTCCAATTGAAACTTGGGCGATGAGGAACTTTCCTGATTTGGTAAATTTAGACACTACCACAAATGAAAGAATCAAATCCATTTTCCAATATTGTTGTCACTGGAATTATATAAGCAACAATTTTCCACAAATGCCATTGTAAGGATACTTCAAATAAATAAAATTAAACAATTTTCTTTTATTTTAAAACTTTGCGGAAAAACTTATCCTTACAATCCACATGGAAAATTGTTGTTATCTATTCCTTAGCAATATATCATAACTTCTTAAGCAACTGCTCAAAATTCTGATGCGATCGAAATCCACCTTCGCGATCAGAATCAGCATATACTTCCTTTAAGATTTCTCTCTATTCTTTGATTCTGAAAACATCAACATGTGACCCAGTCACATCATGTAATGAGGATCTCAGAATAGAACTTAACAGAGTTAGATAATGGGCTCTACCTGATGTAGAGTCAAACTTATTGACTGTAACATCCTTAGGTAAATTTGGCAGCTTTGCAATCAACGCCCCTTCCTTTGGCAAAATAAACATATGGACCCTTTGGTAATGGGACTATCTCAGACTTAGCCTTTCTCTTTACCATTTGGTCAATCGGGTTGACTATGGCCAATCCCTTTCCATTGGAAAGAGAATGCTTTTTCTGGATTTCCAGTGTCACCATTGTCACTGTCCATAAAGTTTTTGGGAAGTTGATCTTCTAATCAAATTTGCTTTACTATCGTTCCAAATCATTGCTTATTCAGCAGCACCAAGCAAATAGATATGATCATTAAGGTTCATGTCATAGTCTGTTTCATAGTAGTCCCAAAGGAACTAACTATGTGACTTAGAAAGTGATTGAACATCCAACTTTCTCAAGACTTTGACACCCAACTCTCCCGGCTTGTCAATATGTGACTTCATCTCTAAGATGTGATCACACATAGACCTTGCTTGCCATTAGGGCTTGAGTGACCTTGAACTTGTGGGTTAGGGAGAATAATTGGAGGAGGTGGAGGAAGTAAAGTTCCAAGAGATTTGGGAAGATCATAGATGTCTGAACTAGACATCTTTTGGGAGATATTCAAGATAGTTGATCTAAAGTCCTTAATATAACACCCAATATGAAATATTAAGGCTAGGATCCAACAACCTATTTATAACTGGAAGAGGGATGCCGTAATCCGAGTTATAAAATAGTTGAAGGTAGGTAAATGACGATTTACCATTTTCCACCATGAAAAACGAAATAATTTAATTAGGTTTTTACTTGGATTTGAAACTCCTAGATCTTTTGAGATTCATTGAACTTTTCAATGGCATGTTTCAATCTCGAGTGTGCCCTTCAGGTTTTGTGACTGGGATGTCGAGGATCACAAAACAAGGTGTGAAGTAACCATGCAAATATACTTGGTACCCTTAATATTTACCCCTCAATCGATGTGTCGGTTAACCACACGAGTTCCACCGATACTATGATAAATATTAAGTTAACCTTTGCCTACTTTGTTAAATCCAGGTTAGTGTGCCGGTTAACCACACACGCTCCACTAACGGTTTAAACAAAGTGCAAAGTGTAATTTCATGGATTAGCACCTTATTCACATTTTCCTAAGTAACTAAGATTGGGAATTAATAAAAGGTTTAGTTACTTAGTATTTATCATTAATACTTTTAATGAAGGGAGAATTATAGTCCTTGTCCTACCTGTTCGGCTAACGACCCTCCACCAGTCAAGGAAGCGGTGGGTGAGAGTGGACACCCATTAAGCTGCCATTTTATAGGCAACAACCTTATAACCCCCTTATAGACCGGCTTCGTGAATGAGGCCTACTAATGGTAAGACTGACTTGCTCTTATACACATATATGTTATTAACTTATAATATTATAAAGTATAAGGGTTGAATTTTAACTTTTAAAATTCTAAGGGCTTAACTTGGAATTAAAGTATTCATTAGAGAAAACTTTTCAAATTCCAAAACTTGAGGGCAAGTTTTGAAACTATTCAAAACTCTTGGATTTTCATAACTTATGTGTTTTAAGTAAAACTTTAAAACTTTTAATGAAGATACTCTTGGACATCCATAACTTGAGGACAAGTTATGGAGCCATAAAAACTATTTATAAGAAAAGACTCTTCATTTTTTTTGTAACCTAAGGCATATTTATGAGTTTTTTAAGATTCATAAATGTGACTTTTCATATAACTTGAGGACAAGTTACAAAAAAAATACATTTTATGAACAACTTTTAGATTAATTAGGATTGAAAACAACTAAAACACAATTTTTTTCATTAATCTAAACTAACTCATAAATCAAGGAAACATAGAACTTTTGGTAATCCATAACTTATGGAGTTAAATGCTTGTTTTATGATGAAACTTTTCATGTTCCATAACTTAAGAATAAGTTATGGAATTCTTTAAAACATTAACACCAAATTTTGTAACTCCATAAAAACTTTGAATCAATTTTTTTTAAAACCTTTTCATATCCATAACTTATGGAGGTTTCAAAACACATAAGATCACAACTTTAAAAAAAACTTTTTGAGCTCCAAAATTTTATGACAAAATTTGTAACTCCTTAAAACATTTAGATCAAACTTTTAAAACTAATAAAATAATCATATCATTTTATCTTTTACTAAATTTGACCTAATTCAACTCATATAGCAAATGATTCAAATTTTACAAATAATTAGTTTTTCACAAAACAAGTAATTATCTTAAAATTTGACAAACTTCATGTTTTTTTTTCTTTTTTTTCAACTTTGAAAATCAAACATTTGCATGAATATAACAGAAAACAACCTGGCTCTGATACCACTGTTGGGTTTTAGTATACTACAACATCCTATGGTGCACATACAACCCTAAATACCTTGGATCTATGTTTTCTCTATTATACATGCAAATATGAAGTTTCCAAGATATTACCCTATACTAGCATACAAATATCATATACTTGGGTAATAAAATAGATAGAATACATACCTTTTTTTTATGTAACTTGTCTTCATGAAGCTTGAGTGCCTAGTGCCCCAAGTGTGACACCTCAAATGGTTCACACTACACCATGAACACTTGGAATAACCTTGAGAATAAGGATACTTTGGTTCTCTCTAGTGAAATCGGCCTTGCCCTTTTGTGTACACACACTAGTTCCAATTTCACCAACCAAGGACATCTTTATATAATGTGGAGATTAGGGTTAAACCCTAATACCCATGACCTTTCATTTCATATGATCCATGGGTTAAACACTCCATGGACTATCCATGAAAGCTTAGCCCAACCCAAATGAACTTGGCCCATCACACACATATATCTTAGAGTCCATATTTAATTAGTTCATTTTGATCACTTAGTTAATTATAAATTAATTCTTGATCAATACTAATTAAATAATATGATTATATATTAATATATTAGAACTTATAATATATTAATATAAATCACTAGTATCCTTTTTCCTCATCTTGTCTATCCAATTGTCCCGATGCCATGCAACCCAAATGGACCATGCCGGGTCGGTCAAGTCTTACCAATTATAGTTATGGACTTAGACATTAATCCAACACAGCTAGCATTAACTCCTTCAAATCATCCCAACTCATAGCCTTGGCTACCATAAGGGTTAGGGATTTGACTTGGCTGTTCCACCAAGTTAGTGCTCTATCGGTGAAGGTGCATGCGGTAAATTTCACCTTGCTTTCCTCGGGGCACACACAGATCTCGAAGATTGATTCGATTTTCTCGAACCAACGAGTTAGAGCAATGACACCTCCATTGCCGTCGAAGGACTTGGGCTTCGCGTTCATGAAATCCTTGTAGGAATACTCCTTCGGGTGTCACTGGCTACCATCGAGGTTAAAGGGATTGGTACCACTACCCGATCCGCTAGTGCAGCTAGAATTAATCTGCGACATGGCGGCAGCCACAACGGCAGTTACTGCTGCTTGGAAGACAACAGGATCAAATTGGGGTGGAGGTGACGGTGGATTTGTCGAAGTGTTGTTTTTCTTCTTGGTGGACTTCTTAGGAGCCATCTTTCTCTAAAATGATTCAAGAGAAGATGATGGTAAGTCCTCTATAGGGGTTATGAGTCAGGTGATAATGAACGAGATATATCTAAACCTGACAGTTAGAGTGTTCTATTAAGCGATTTTACAAAATACTTCTTGTGAATCTGTTTCTGGTATGTATGTAGTGTTAGTATACTTCTTATAAAATACTTAGATTTTTAAAAGTATACTTTTAGTTTCAGAGCGCTTCGGCCCCCTTAGTGTTTATAGTTGTATACCATGTAAGGTTTAATATACTTAGTTCACTATAAACAATGGTCTGATACCAATCTATCACACCCCCAAACAGAGACGACGGAAACGTTCGGGGGCGGAGGACGTCATGTACAATATCACAACAATTGTATAATAGTAATCAAGCAAACACAACCATTACATTGATAAAATATCGTATTTACATATGTTCATAACATAGTTTGTATGGCATCAAAGGGTATAACAAAAGTATAAAAGACATAACCCTAAAAGCTCCGTCTTCTCAAAAAGCTGCGGGTGTACCTGTCTTATTGGTTCCCTAAGAATACAAGTGATTTTGAAAGTGTATCAACATTTAAGTTGGTGAGTTCATAAGTATGCTTGTAGGTAGAAAGCTGTAAGTTGTTTCCTTGTAAAAGATGTTCATGTGTTTTACCCAGAAAATCCTATATTTTCTGTAAAGGTGTTTTTGTATTTCAAAATAGTATGATGCATATGTGTATGGATAAAGACTCTGTAACTTGTAATTCCCTGGTAACACCAGCTGTTTGTAAAAATACCTTGCTGTGGTTTTATACATTGTTGTAGCTTTATTTATAATAAAACTAAGTAAAGTTGTTTATCATTCATACCTTAATTGTATTATTTAGTACCAAATTTATGAGTTGTTATAACCATACTGAACCATTGAATTGCCTGAACAACGTTCTTCAGGCGTCAGAATTGAAATGACTTTGCCACCCAAGCCTGGCGGCCTAACTGTAGCTAACAGTTGCGGTGCGAGATTGTCAGTCCCGTATAGATCTATACACAAACTCACGCTCTCCCTCCAAGAGACTATGGTTAAAATCTCAGGACTTTTGTTAGTACTTAGGTAAGTACGCGAAGATGCTCACTCACAAAATGCTATATTAAGTGTAGAATAAAATGAATCCTTTGAATTTAAATGACTGTTTGTAAGACCCATAAACTATACCTATTATAGTTTATATGTTTATTCGCATTGTATCTATGTTTCGTGCATTGGTAATGTAATTGTTTCATAAACTATACCAATTAGAGTTTATATGTTTATTCGCATTGTATCGATGTTTCGTGCATTGGTAATGTAATTGTTTCATAAACTATACCTATTATAGTTTATAAGTGTATATTCCATTTGTAAAATAAGTATTCTGAAAGTGTTCCTTTGCTCTGCATGTTATAAAAGTTTATACAATTATGATTGTATAAAATACGTCTCAGTGAAAACAATGATTGATTTCTGTCAAATTAAATTAGGATAACTTAAAACAGTATATGGTAGTTTTGAAAACGTTTAGAAAGTACTGAAATGTTCCAAGAATGTATTTTGTGGTACTTGTATTCCCCCTGAAAACATTAAAATATGTAAAAATGTAGGGGTATGAACTCACATTGTATGTGCGTTAATTGGAATTAGCAAGTTGTAGTGACGATCCCCCGGGTATGCGTACGCGCTAATAACGTCGCCCTAAAATAATTATATTTGACGTCGCATTTAAATTAATAATATATTAATTTAAATAAAAGTTAGATAATAAATTAAGTATAAAGGGACTTACAATTAATTAGGGAATAAATGGGAAATATTTGGAAAGTTGTTGAAAATGGTGTTTATGGTTGAAAAAGGGTTTATGGTTTGAGGCTTTGGAGTTTTCGGTTGGATCATATGGAATTATGAAGATTTGAAGGCCATATGAAGATTTGAAGATGAATATGAATGTTCTTGGTGGATTGTTTGAAGATTTGAAGGAATAAGGGCGTAAACACTTGAAGATTGAGAGGGTTTGAGGTTGTTTACGTTTGAAGGTTGAGAGAGTTTTGAGGGTGTTTACGGTTGGGAATGAGTGAAATGAATTGATCCCAAGTGTAAACACATTTATATAGGAGGTGTTTACGGATGAATTGACATTGGCCCTAAGGTGTTTACGGTTGATTATTAGGCTTGAAATGGATATTAGCCCATTAAGGGGGGGTGTTTACGGATCTGAGTCAAATAGATATTTTGCATTAGGTATGTTTTATTAGTGGAGAGGGAGAAACTGGCTCAGGAGTGTCTGGATCTGAGGCAGGGGACTGAGAGGGTGACAAAGATCACCAAGATGTTTACTCAGAGGGCTCTTTTCTGCCCTGAGTATGCTGCTTCTGAGCAGGCTCAGATGACCCGGTACTTGAGCATGCTCAAGACGGATATCCACCAGTTTGTGTCCACACAACGCTATGGTACTCTCTTTGAGCTACAGGAGGTCGCGAGGAAGCGGGAGATTAAGATGGATCTCCAAGTGAGGGAGATGAGGCAGGCTCTTGTTGTTGGGTTTTGAGCATTCTAACACTCCTATGGTGTACATGCAACCCTATAAACCTTGGATCTTTGTTTTCTCTATTATACATGCAAATATGAACTATTCCAAGGTTTCATCCTAACAAGCATATTATGAAGCACCTATACTACAAAGTTCTAGTTAGATGACATGCTTTTTGATGTAGCTTGATGTCTTCAAGCTTTAAGAGCTTAGCCCCAATAGTGTGGAAGCCTCAAATGGAATCACAAATCACCAAAACACCTTGGAAGAACTTGAGAGAATATGTATGCACACTAAAATCGGCCCACTCTTATTTTCACACACTTGTGTCAATTTTGTGAGCCAAGGACCCCTTTATATATTATGGAGGATTAGGGTTACATCCATGTAAACCCTAATACCCATGACCTTTCATTTACATAGGATCCATGGGTTAAAAGCTCCATGGACCATCCATGAAAGCTTAGCCCAACCTAAATGAACTTGGCCCATTCCATATATATAAGAGTCCATATTTAATTAGTTCTTTTTGATCACTTAATTAATTCTAAATTAATTCTTGATCAATACTAATTAAATAATATGATTCGATATTAATATATTAGAACTTATAAAATATTAATATAAATCATAAATATACTATTCTCAAAAGACTATCCATATAAATTGTGCCGGTGAAGTGCAACCCAAATGGACCATGCCGGGTCGGGTCAAGTACATACCAAATATAGTTATGGACTTAGACATTAATCCAACAGTCTCCCACTTGGATAAGTCTAAAACTATTATTGAGTATGACTTCAAAACCTAACTGGCAATCGTAGCTCTTAAAGCCGCTGTCGAACTCTGACCTTGTCAATGACTTGTCTATTAGATAAGGGATCATATATTCCTCCATTCTAGATATCATATGGACTGAGACATGGATTATAATCATTCTCTCTGTCCATTTGTTGTTTCCCGATTTTTGATTTATGATGACTGACTGATTGAACAAATCAAATCAGTCCTGGCTTGGCCAAGCACTCACATGTGTCATCGCTAAATCATCGAGGGGCCCACAGATATCGCTTTTATCCCGAAGGTAAAAGGAATGGATAAACTTCGACCCATATGACTTGTTCTACTACTTGTTGAATCATACACAAAGGCACGTTTTATAACATCGAGTTACCAAATGCGTTTTCGTGCAATCAATGTATAACCAACTCATATCTCTAGGTTTGAAGAATATAAGATATTATCGTCTCATGATCACTCGTGATAAAATCCATGAAGTGATTCAAATGAGCGCGGGTTGTATCCAATACTCAGAACTTATGAGCACTCATGAGTGTTGTAGCACCACTTTGTCCGCCAACTTGGACCTCTACAAACCAACCCATGACAGTGTTGATTCATATCTACTTCCAACATATGACCGACTGTGGATGGTTTGAATAACTTAATCATTCAGGAAGAGCGACTTAGTTATTCTGGAAGTCAAAACATGCAAAGTGAAACACAAGAATAAATGAATCAAATATGGTATCAAACCCTATGAATATAAATAAACACTTTTATTTATCACCATACTGATTACTCATTATTCATTGTTTCGGTTTTATCAACTTTATACTTGAATTAAAAACACTAGTTGTCCCATGCTCCAAGCATGTACACTATGTTTTTCTTAAACAATAGCTTTGCCATACACCAAGTATGCACTCTATGTTTGTCTATGATCCTTACTTTGTGAAATAAACCAATTGAACATAATTTCAATGATTCTAATTTCACACTCCCAAATCCTTATCGAAAAATGTGAGAATTTCAAATTCCTATCATTTATCGAAATCTGTTTAGATTTTAAACTTATATGCACTGACCCTCCTGTAATGAATATGTACAAAGTCACAAAGACTTGTCAACAGTCATTATAAGGTATTCCAATGGAGATCAACTCCATGAAAACTAAGTCTCATATTCAAAGTACATTGCTTTGGACATGCTTCTTGCATTAAGTTTTCTAATCTTACACAGATAACTTCCACCTATGGAGACAACTCCATATTCTCATTTTGACTATCACTTCTGAATAAGAGATGCCTCTTTTCAGAATATGTCAATATGGTCCTTCCAAAATTAGCACTATACTTCCAACTGTCCCTGAGCAACCAATCTTTGGTAAACCTCAGATTATCCTCGACAATTGCTTAATCATTTTAGTCATATCCAATTCTAGACCTTTTCCCTTCTTAATGCCTCTGGGCATTTGGAAAAATTTAGAAATGACAAATATTATAGCACATGCAATCGATCCTGTACCCAAAGCAAATGGTACACGATTCATGATGTCTCACATAAAGACATGATTCTAGACCAGCCTTTTGCTACAATATTTTTATTTGCCATGTTTTCAAAATTTGACTATGAAGAGGGATGTCGTAATCATAATCGAATTTTGAGAACGCAATATATAGAATTTCCTTAAGTTGAACCAATCCAACATGAAATTCATATATATATTCTTGACTAAGGAGGATTAAGGTCTCAATCTAAGCCTTTAGAACTGAAATGAAGTATATCCTCTCCCTTAATTATAGCAAAACAACTTTTTCAATCCCTGCAGCCTCACGAATTGAAACTTTTGTTTTCTATAATTAACATTGCTAACTTGCAACACTAACAGTAATTATCATGCTCCCACTAACATGATGATTATTAGCATAACACTTATGCTCCCACTAGCTTTGACATGTACTCAGAAATCAGCTGGACTTCTAGAAATCAATACTTTATTGACTTTCTTAACAAAGTTCAGATTTCTGATACGAGATGCTTTGATAAAACTTTATCAAAATCATACACCTTTCCTTAGATAGCAAGCATGTGTGTCTAAACAATTTCAGAACTATGAAAAGGGATGCCGTAATCATAGTCTCAATTGTTTAGACCTTTTGCCATCTGCTTCAAATCTACTTGGTGGAAGTGTTTCCTCACCATCATTTTCATGAATCGGAGAGAAACCTTATGACCCTTAGATTTTATGGTGTATGTGTTCTTATCCATGTGAATCGTCAAAACCAAAGTCACAATACAAGGATAATGACAAATCCAAACTCATATGGACTGAACTTATGCAATCTTAACTTCTTGCCACCTGGCAGTACAGGGTCTGCCATTGCTTCCAAGTTGTTATGCAACCAATTGAGAACTTTCAGAACTCCTATGCAAAGCCAACTTTAACTGGAATGGGCACAGAATATGTCAACATGATAGGTTATAAACCTCAAGTCGTGTGCTAGTGAAGAACCTCATGTTTTATTCTTGATTAGTTCTTGAAATTCTTTTTAGGATCTTTAAGACTCCCACTGTCCTCTTGACATATAAGACTATCTTGCCAAATATTCAAGAGATAGTGCGGATTCTTTATCAAGACAAACACTTCACACAAATGACCTTAGTTGGTCTTTGTTTTTTCCAAAACATCACAAATTACCAATTTCAAATGTACAAGAGTAGGACACTTTTACTCTTACATTTGACAAGTGTTTTAAACCTTTCTTTAAGATATGTCACTCAAGTTACAATCTTGGAGTATGACTCTAAGAATTGTTTTGGAACGAAGTATGACTCATCTTCCTGATCTAACCATTTCAACAATTCATGACTCCTCTTCTTATTCATAAGAATGCACTAAGATGACCTTTAGAGAACTAATTGTGATATGATTTCTAAATCATTAAGATGATCACAAACATGATACTAAAGTACTCTCCCATCTTTTCAGATTTGAGAAACATTTATCTTTCTGCCTAATTTGATTCTTCCCATTCGTTCTGCCATACATTGAGACTTTTCCAATGTTTCAGAATTATACTTAAACTTGTAAGTATAACCATATTTACTAAACTTTAGTAAATCAAATAGTCTTAACGAGCTTTGTGGTGGACATGACCAGTGCACAAGAATGTGTACTCGATCCCTTCAGTCCTTCACTTGACTCACACATCCATGTGAACAAGTAATTAGTCTTGATTTTCCAATGCTTGAAAGTTCTCATTCATCATACTATTCAACTTGCATGATTCCAAGTTTCGGTCCAATTGAAACTTGGGTGATGAGGAACTTTCCTGATTTGGTAAATTTAGACACCACCACAAATGAAAGAATTAAATCCATTTTCCAATATTGCTGTCAGTGGAATCATATAAGCAACAATTTTCCACAAATTCCGTTGTAAGGATACTTCAAATAAATAAAATTAAACAATTTTCTTTTATTTTAAAACTTTGCGGACAAAACTTATCCTTACAATCCACATGGAAAATTGTTGTTATCTATTCCTTAGCAATATATCATAACTTCTTAAGCAACTGCTCAAAATTCTGATGCGATCGAAATCCACCTTCGCGATCAGAATCAGCATATACTTCCTTTAAGATTTCTCTCTATTCTTTGATTCTTAAAACATCAACATGTGACCCAGTCACATCATGTAATGAGGATCTCAGAATAGAACTTAACAGAGTTAGATAATGGGCTCTACCTGATGTAGAGTCAAACTTATTGACTTTAACATCCTTAGGTAAATTTGGCAGCTTTGCAATCAACGCCCCTTCCTTTGGCAAAATAAACATATGGACCCTTTGGTAATGGGACTATCTCAGACTTAGCCTTTCTCTTTACCATTTGGTCAACCGGGTTGACTATGGTCAATCCCTTTCCATTGGGAAGAGAATGCTTTTTCTGGATTTCCAGTGTCACCATTGTCACTGTCCATAAAGTTTTTGGGAAGTTGATCTTCTAATCAAATTTGCTTTACTATCGTTCCAAATCATTGCTGATTCAGCAGCACCAAGCAAATAGATATGATCATTAAGGTTCATGTCATAGTCTGTTTCATAGTAGTCCCAAAGGAACTCACTATGTGACTTAGAAAGTGATTGAACATCCAACTTTCTCAAGACTTTGACACCCAACTCTCCCGGCTTGTCAATATGTGACTTCATCTCTAAGATGTGATCACACATAGACCTTGCTTGCCATTAGGGCTTGAGTAACCTTGAACTTGTGGGTTCGGGAGAATAATTGGAGGAGGTGGAGGAAGAGAAGTATGACTTCCATGAGCCAAACTCGGGAAGTCATATTCATTAGGAAAGCTTGGTTTGGGAAGATCATTGTTGTCTAAACCAGACATCAACAATGGGAGAAATTCACGTAAAGTTGATTTAAGTCCTTAATATAACACCCAATATGATATATTAAGGCTAGGACCCAACAAACTATTTTATAACTTGGAAGAGGGATGCCGTAATCCAAGCTATTTAATATTTGAAGGTAGGTGAATGACGATTCACCAATTTCCACCAAGATAAACGAAATGTATTATTAGGTTTTAATTGGTTTTGAAACTCCTAGATTCTTTTGAGATTCATTGAACTTTTCAATGGCATGTTTCAATCTCGAGTGTGCCCTTCAGGTTTTGTGACTGGGATGCCGAGGATCACAAAACAAGGTGTGAAGTAACCATGCAAATATACTTGGTACCCTTAATATTTACCCCTCAATCGATGTGCCGGTTAACCACACACGCTCCAACGATACTATGATAAACATTAAGTTACCCTTTGCCTACCTTGTTAAGTCCAGGTTAGTGTGCCGGTTAACCACACACGCTCCACTAACAGCTTAAACAAAGTGCAAAGTGTAATTTCATGGATTAGCACCTTATTCACATTTTCCTAAGTAACTAAGATTGGGAATTTATAAGTGTTTAGTTACTTAGTATTTATCATTATACTTATAATGAAGGGAGAATTATAGTCCTTGTCCTACCTGTTCGGCTAACGACCCTCCACCGGTCAAGGAAGCGGTGAGTGAGAGTGGACACCCATTAAACTGCCATTTTATAGGTAGTAACCTTATACCCCCCTTATAGACCGGCTTCGTGAATGAGGCCTACTAATGGTAAGACGACTTGCTCTTATACATATAATATATTAAACTTTTAATATTATAATAGTATAAGGGTGTATTTTAGACATTTAAAATACTTGGTGGTTTAATCTATTAATTAAACTAGACTTTTAATTTAATTAAACTCAAACCATATATTTATGGATTAATAATACTCTTTTAATTAAACGCTTTAATTAACTATTAATAAAGTCCATAAGAGTTAATTTGAACTATTCAACAAAACATCATAATTCCAATTATTAAACTCAAAATTAAAACCATTTAATTAATTGTTTAAGTTATGAACCCAAGAGTTTTAGAATTCAATTCTTTTTTTCATAAAAAACTTTTCTCAAATTCCAAAACTTGAGGGCAAGTTTTGTAATTCTTGAAAACCTTTGGATTCCATAACTTATGGAATTAATGGTGTTTATGATGAAACTTTCCATGTTCCATAACTTAAGAACAAGTTATGGAATTCTTTAAAACATTAACACCAAATTTTGTAACTCCATAAAAACTTTGAATCAAAAATTATTTTTTTTTAAAAAAAAAACTTTCATATCCATAACTTATGGAAGTTTCAAAAACCCTTAAGATCACAACTTTAAAAAAAAAACTTTTGAGCTCCAAAATTTTATGACAAAATATGTAACTCCTTAAAACATTTAGATCAAACTTTTAAAACTAATAAAATAATCATATCATTTTATCTTTTACTAAATTTGACCTAATTCAACTCATATAACAAATGATTCAAATTTTACAAATAATTTGTTTTTCACAAAACAAGTAATTATCTTAAAATTTGACAAACGTCATGTTTTTTTTTCCTTTTTTTTCAACTTGAAAATAAAACATTTGCATCAATATAACAGAAAACAACCCATGACTCTGATACCACTGTTGCGTTTTGAGCATTCTAACACTCCTATGGTGTACATGCAACCCTATAAACCTTGGATCTATGTTTTTCTCTATTATACATGCAAATATTAACTATTCCAAGGTTTCATCCTAACTAGCATATTATGAAGCACCTATACTACAAAGTTCTAGTTAGATGACATACCTTTTGATGTAGCTTGATGTCTTCAAGCTTTAAGAGCTTAGCCCCAATAGTGTGGAAGCCTCAAATGGAATCACAAATCACCAAAACACCTTGGAAGAACTTGAGAGAATATGTATGCACACTAAAATCGGCCCACTCTTATTTTCACACACTTGTGCCTATTTTGTGAGCCAAGGACCCCTTTATATATTATGGAGGATTAGGGTTACATCCATGTAAACCCTAATACCCATGACCTTTCATTTACATAGGATCCATGGGTTAAAAGCTCCATGGACCATCCATGAAAGCTTAGCCCAACCTAAATGAACTTGGCCCATTCCATATATATAAGAGTCCATATTTAATTAGTTCTTTTTGATCACTTAATTAATTCTAAATTAATTCTTGATCAATACTAATTAAATAATATGATTCCATATTAATATATTAGAACTTATAATATATTAATATAAATCATAAATATACTATTCTCAAAAGACTATCCATATAAATTGTGCCGGTGAAGTGCAACCCAAATGGACCATGCCGGGTCGGGTCAAGTACATACCAAATATAGTTATGGACTTAGACATTAATCCAACACTTGTGCAGTCACAGCCTGCGGCAAATCGGTTCAAGCCCGCTAATTCGAGATCTGGAGGACGGAGGGGCTGCACTTGTGGCAAGTGCGGCAAGATTCATGATGATGTTTCTCGATCTTCTTGTAGATGCCACAAATGTGGCAAGGAGGGACATTATGCCAAGGATTGTCATCAGCCGGCCCCTGTAACGAGTACCCGGATTTGTTATCACTGTGATCAGGTTGGCCATGTGAAGGCCAATTGTCCCTTGCTTGCAGCTAGGTCGACGCAGGCTCCAGCACCAGCCACTCTGAGCATCACTGATAGACGCCAGGGTAGGGCGGAGCCCTCGAGGGCTCGAGGTCGTGCTTTCCAGATCACTGTAGAGGAGGCCATGGTGGCGCCGGACGTCGTTATTGGTATGTTTCTATTATTATTTTGTCAGTTATTTTATGATATGCTTATGTTTATGCTTCTGTTAGGTACCTTCTTAGTGAATTCCTTGCCTGCTCTTGTGCTTTTTGACTTGGGTGCGAGTCGGTCCTTTGTATCTCAGTCTTTTAGTAGGGGTTTTGATATGAATCTTGGAGAGTTGGGGTGTCCGTTGCGGGTTTCTATCGCTAACGAACACAGGATATCTGCATCGAGTGTTTATCAGGGTTGTATTCTCGAGATTTTTTGGGTGTCTTATCCGATTTATCTGATTCATATTCTCGTGGGGGACGTGTGCATGATAGTAGGGATGGATTAGTTGAGCAGGTTTGGGGCTATAATTGACTGCGAGGGTCAGCAGGTAGTAGTTCGAACCCTAATTGGGGGAGAACTGATTATCTATGGGGAGGGTACCAAGATTGGATCAACTTTTTGTTCTGCCGCCAGGGCCCGGTGGTATCTGCAACATGGATGTATGTGTTATCTTGCATATGTGATTGACACCCAGGTTGGGACCGAGGTTTCGGTTTTAGATGTACCAGTTGTTAGAGAGTTTGTTCATGTGTTCCCGAAGGAGTTACCCGACGTGCCTCCCGAGAGGCAGGTTGAGTTCAACATTGATTTGGTTCTCGGTGCGGCTCTGATTGCCAAGGCGTCATACCAATTGGCACCGCCTGACATGCAAGAGTTGTCCTCTTAGCTTCAGGAGCTGTTGGGCAAGCAGTTTATTAGACCAAGAAGTTCGTCGTGGGGAGCACCGATTTTATTCGTCAAGAAGAATGATGGTTCACATCAGATGTGCATTGATTATCGAGAGTTGAACAACTTGACGGTGGAGAACCGTTATCCCTTTCCATGGATTGATGACCTCTTCGATTAGTTGCAGGGTGCATCTTGGTTCTCCAAGATCGACTTGAGGTCAGGGTATCATCAGATGAGGGTTAAATAGGAGGACGTGGAGAAGATCGCATTTCGGGCTCGTTATGGTAATTACAAGTTCGTGGTGATGCCATTTGGGCTCACCAATGCGCCTGTGGCATTTATGGATTTGATGAATTGGGTTTGCTGGCCGATGCTCGATCGATCGATCATTTTGTTCATCGATGATATTTTGGTGCATTCTAAGACCAGGAAGCATCACGAGGAGCACCTTCGAGAGCTTCTAGGAGTTTTGAGGCGATAACAGTTGTATGCTAAGTTCTCTAAGTGTGAGTTTTGGTTACAATACGTCCAGTTCTTGGGGAATCTCATTAACCAGAATGGGATTTTGGTCGATCCAGCCAAGATAGAGGCTGTGATGCAGTGGGAGGTACCGAAGTCTCCTTCGGAGATTAGGAGTTTCTTGGGTTTATCAGGATATTATCGAAGATTTATTCAGGACTTCTCCAAGATTATTGTACCACTCACTCGTCTGACGAGGAAGGGTGTGGATTTCTGTTGGGGGACTGAGCAACAGGCTTCGTTTTAGGCATTGAGACAGAAGTTGTGTGAGGCTCTAGTGTTGACTCTCCCTTAGGGTGTTAAGTATTTTGCCGTATATTGTGATGCATCCATCACTGGTTTGGGGGCAGTGCTCATGCAGTGAGGGAGGGTTATTGCTTATGCTTCTTGGCAGTTGAAGCTACATGAGGGTCTTTATCTGACTCATGAATTAGAGTTGGGAGCAGTGGTATTCGCTCTCAAGATTTGGCGACATTATTTGTATGGAGCCCGGTGTACTATCTACACATATCACAAGAGTTTGAGATATCTAATGGACCAGCCGAATCTGAATATGATACAACGTAGGTGGCTTGACGTGATTAAGGATTATGACTGCAAGATTTTGTATCACCCCGGGAAAGCTAATGTGGTCGCCGATGCTTTGAGCCGCAAGGTGGCTAGTTCTACCGCTGGGGGTCTATGTATGAGGATATCAATTGATTATCTGCTTCTTGATTTGATTAGGGAGGCTCAGTCCAAAGGAATCAAGAAGGAGAAGTGGAAGCAGGAGACACTCATGGGTGAGATTAGCAGTTTTGATACAGACAGTCACGTGTTATTGACTCAGTATGGACGGATTTGGGTGCCAGATTTTGGTGGGATCAGGAAGACGGTGTTGGAGGAGGCACACATGTCCAGGTTTTCGATACACCTCAGAGTCACCAAGATGTATCGGGACTTGAGACTTAGTTATTGGTGGCCGTGCATAAAGAGAGAGATAGCCTGGTATGTCGAGAGGTGCTTGACTTATTGGATGGTCAAGGCCGAGCACCAGAGGTCGCATGGCAAGTTGTAGCCATTGAAGGTTCCCATGTGGAAATGGGAACATATTGCTATGGACTTCATCACCAAGTTACCGTGGACGGCTAATGGATTCAACACGATATGGGTTATCGCAGACCGTTTAACCAAGAGTGCCCACTTTCTAGCCATTCGGGAGAGTTCTTGGGCCGAGAAATTGGCCGACTTATATATGCACGAGATCGTTGCTCGGCATGGTATTCTAGTCTACATTGTATCTGATCGAGATGTTCGGTTTACATCTCGTTTTTGGTAGAAGTTCCATGAGGAACTCGGTACGAGGCTGCATCTTAGCACTACTTATCATCCGCTGACCGACGGCTAGAGTGAGCGGACCATTCATACACTTGAGGATATGCTAAGAACCTGTGTCATAGACTTTAGTGGGAGTTGGGACTCCTACCTTCCCTTGGCTGAGTTTTCCTACAACAATAGCTATCACTCCAACATTGGTGCGCTGTCATTCGAGCTTCTTTATGGGAGGAAGTGTCGTGCCCCAGTTTTTTGGGGAGAGGTGGGTCATAGGGTCTTGGGAAGGACTGAGGTAGTCCTTCATATGACAAAGCTCATTCAGCATATTAGACAAAGACTTCAGACAGCTTAGAGTCGGTAGAAGAGTTATGCCAACAAATGTCGATCCGAGTTAGAGTCCCCAGTCGGGGATATGGTCTTGTTGAAGGTATCACCCTGGAAAGGTGTAATACGCTTCAGGAAGAGGGGCAAGTTGGGGCCCCAATATATTGGGCCATTTCGAGTGGTAGTCAGGCTTGGAAGGTAGCATACAAATTGGATTTGACTGAGGAGCTTAGCCAGATCCATAACACTTTCTATGTGTCTCAGCTTCGGAAGTGTGTGGTTGATGATTCGACGTTTGTTCCTTTGGATGATGTTCAAGTGGATGATCACCTGAATTACATTGAGAGGCTAGTGGCAATATTGGATCGGAAGACAAAGACTCTACGCAACAAGGTGGTGACTTTGGTCAAGATTCAGTGGCGACATCGGAAGGGTTCCAAATGAAAATGGGAACCTGAGTTTGAGATGCAGGAGCATTACCCGGAGTTGTTCACAGCAACAGACTTCAAGGATGAAGTCTTGTTCAAGTGGGGGAGAATTGTAACATTCTGATGATGAGGTATTTCCAAATTTTGCCCTAAATATGAAGATTTATTGCATTTTTTCCTTGTGTATGAAAATGTTGCAATATGGCCTATATTGGCATTTTTTTTAATTTTTGGGGCATGGGCACGTACGCTGGGTGTACGTGGTGAGATCCAAAACCCTAATTTTTAGGGTTTGGACCTTATTTAATCATTCTTATGACCTCCAAACCTTTTCTCTCATCAGTCCCCAACCCTATTTCAACCCTTTATCATACCCTAGTCCCTTTAAGGCCATTTTTGAGCTTGGTGTGTGTGTGTGTTGGTGTTCTTAAAGGAGGAAGGAAGAAGAGGAGATCGAGCACCTTGGATCCATAATCTCATCACATTTGGGCACGTTTTGAAGGTAAAAAGCTCTAAACTTGATGAAGCTATGCTTAGATCTAGTTTATACATGACGTTTACATTCTTTTGGTCCCATTAGTTTGGTATTTTGAGTATGAGCTACTCTAATCCATTTAGGTCGTCCATTTAGACGTTTTGAGAGGGACAACATTTGGGGCTTGGATCTATCATTGGGACGTAAGGGCTTAAGTATTAAGCACTTAATGAGTTGGGAAGGAATCCAGCTGCGTACGCTGGGCGTACTAAGTGGTACGTTGCGCGTACGCGATCAAGCCCCCGTATCTGGTCAACGATCGAGTACGCCCCACGTTTAGCTGGGAACGCCCAACGTACTCGGCTGGGTTGACTTGGCTGGTTTGCATTCTTTGCACATGGTTGCAGACAGACTCTCCTTCCTTCAATTTGCAAGCCATTAGAGCTATGACAACCTCATACTTTTCTTGAGGAGCTCTCTGGTGAAACTTTTCCACAAGATCTAAGTTCATCTTGTATGGCCAGTAGTCCTCATAGAACTTTTGCAACTTAGGAATCATGATGCCAACCATGATGCAAGCAACCTTAGTCGCTTCGTCATGTGTTTCTTGTAGGAGGCTATTTCTTCAGGAGTAGCAGTGGCATCATCGATCTCAACGAGTTGTTTCTCAAGGACATACTCTTTGCCCTCGTATCGAAGAGTCATCTTGATGTTTCGCATCCAATCATTATATTCGGTGCCATCCAATGTCACGTTGGACACGATTGAGAGAAGTGAGAAGTTGTGGATAGAGTTTTAAGAAGCAGAAGCATCACAAGAAGTAGACATCTATAGAGAAAAAGAAGTTTAAGTTAGATGAAAACAATCCTTAATATTTTAACCCATAATTAATATTTAAGGCTATGATCCAATATAACAATTCACAGCTATGAAGAGGGATGCCATAATCTTATTGCGAATTTATGAAAGGTAGGTAAAAGCACTTCACCAATTTTGAACTATGAAAATCATATATCTTTTGAGATTCATTTAATCTAATAAATGGCATGTTTAATCTCAGATTATGCTCTTCTATTTGTGACTGGGATGTTGAGGATCACAAAAAATATTTGAATAACCATACAAATATGCTTGACACTCTCGATGTCATTTATCATCTCCAATTAATGTGTCGGTTAACCACACGCGCTCCATTAACAATGATATTTTTTTAGATGCCCATTATTACTCTTTATAGTCACTATTAGCGTGTCGGTTAGCCATACACGCTCCACTAACTACATATAAAGCATAATGTGCAATTTTATGGATTAACATACTTTTCATATTTTTCCTAAAGTAACTAAGAGTGGTATTTTTCAAAAAATAGTTTAGTTGCTTTATATCATTATACTTATTAATGAGATTATGTCCTATCAAACTCATTCGGCTAACAACCCTCCGCCATACAAGAGAGCGGTGGGTAAGAGTGGATAACCAATGACAGCCATTTTATAGGTTGCTTCCTTAAACTCCCATTATAGTATGGCTTCGTGAATGAGGCATACTAGTGATTCGACTGACTTTGTCTTATACTTATAGTATATTAATCTTTTAATTATATATAGTATAAAGTGTATTTTAAAACTTTTCTAAAATACTAGGTTTAAATTTAAATTTTCGAAATTAATATAAAATTTTAATTTAATTTAAAAAATAAATCAACTTTGATTTAATCTTTATCTTTTAATTAAACAATTAATTAAATTAATTAAATCTTAAGGATAATTCACAAATCCAAGATATAAGATATCTGATTACCAAGATAAATATTCAGTTTTATACAATTAAAAAATATTATCTAAAGTAATTATCCTAATCAATTTGAATTAAGCAAAACAATTAGCTAATCAGAGGGTTCACCACAATGTGGCATAGGATTGCCACATCGTGGCAGAACGAAGAAAAACGCGGATCTGAAAATCCCCACGTTGTGGCACAAGAGGGTCACGACGTGGTTCTGCGACAGAATGACGATTCTGCCAATCCTCCAAGTCGGGTTTTGTTAAAGTTCAAGCAATGTACTATCAATTGTTAGACAACCATGCTTCGATACTACTGATGGGTTTTACATGCAATAACGTGGATAAATCCATCTACACTTAAGAGTACACGCAACCTATTAGATCTAGTCATAACACTATTGAAGTAACATTCTGTTGAACAACAAGAAACCCATAAACCCTAATGAAATCAAAATTCGAAAAATAAGGTTACATACCTTCTTGATTGTTGTAGTAAACAATCAAACCAGTCCTTCTTAAAAACTCTTGGAAGCAAGTACCAGAAATATCGTGCCCCTGATGGCTCACACCCAAACCCTAGCAGCTAAGGAAAACTTTTTAGGAAAGAGGAGGAGAAGGTAAATTTCGGCTATGATTCTAAAGGAATCTATCCTAAAAATACGAAGGATATAGGCCCTATTTATAGCTGATAGAAAAACCCTAGATAACCATTGCTTGATTAAAATAATAATATTTCAAATCAGATAATTATCTTGTTTCCTAATTTTCTTCAATGGATATTCTAGAAACCCTATAATCACCCTAAAACCGTACACCCCTTATGGGGAAGGTTCTGAAACCCTTTTGTTCAACTATTGAACAATTACAGCTTAGGTCCTTGCACTTTCAATTAATCTAATTAATCCCAATATTAATTCTAATTAATTTCTGATTAATTCTTAATTAAATAATACTATTTCTAATTAATATATTGTTCTCATAATATATTAATAAAATCATTTATTGCTATTTATTAATCATATAATAAATCAATAAATCAGTCTCTCTCTCCAAAAGCCATCCTATTCAATTACCAGGTTTGAGGGAAACCCAAAAAGACTCTGCTAATAATTCAAGTACATACCAATTTAGTTATTGCCTTAGACACCTAATTCAACAGTTGGGACCCAGGTATATTAGTCTTTTCAGGATTGCTTCCCGGGTGGAGAGGGGGGCATACCGTCTGGATTTACCTGACGAGCTTAGTCAGATCCACAACACTTTCCACATCTCTCATTTGCGAAAGTGTTTGGTATATGATTCCGCAGTAGTTCCATTTGAGAATATTCAGGTAGACGAACGTTTGAACTATGTGGAGATACTAGTGGTGATTATTGATAGAAAGACCAAGACCTTACACAACAAGGTGGTGGAGTTGGTGAATGTGCAATGGCAGCACCGGAAGGGTTCCGAATGGACGTAGGAACCCAAAGAAGAAATAAGGGAGAACTACCTCGAGTTATTTGTAGTAGCGGACTTTGAGGACGAAGTCTGATTCAAGTCTGAGAGAGTTGTAACATCCAGATACTTGAGGTATGAAAAACTATGCAATTTTCAGATTTGAGACTGGTCACGATGTGATGGTAGCACCCTCACATTGTGGTATGTCCATAATGCATGGGCTGTATCTTTAAGGTGTCACGACATGACACTATAAGTGTCACGACGTGAGACATGATTTAATGAAACCCTAATTTCAGGCGTTGGACCTATTTAAGGGAAGTAAGGGGATAGGGTTTCCTTCACCCTCAGCCCCCATCCCCTCCAAACTAGAAAGAGAGAAACCCTAATTCCTCTATTCCATTTTAGAGCTCACTTTGGTGTTTTTGGTAGTTTGAAGAGAAGAAGAAGGTGTTCTAGTTGTACATCCAAAAAGGGAACGTCATCATCATCATATTGTGCTTGTTTTGGACCCTTGTAAGTGTCAAAGCTTCAACCTTTATTGTTGTATATTGATAGATCTAGGTTTTGTCCCATTTTCTCTATGTTTGAGCAAGCTTGGATGAAAGGAAACCATAAAGTTGGCAACTTTATGGGTTCTAAGGGTCCCTAGTGTGATATAAAGTTCAAATCTAGTAAATAGTTTATCTTTGAATCCTTGCATGAAAACTTTAGTGATCTTTTCAACATTTGGACCCAATATGGGATCTAGACATGTATTTGACATAGATTACCATAAAGCACCAATTTTTAAGTTTATTTTGGAGTTATATGACCTTATGGAAAGTTGGAATGCATTAGTGAAAGCATTAGGGTTGAATGCATTAAGATGTCCATTGTGCGTAACTCATGACGTGACCATTTGGAGGTTACAACGTAAGGAAGGAAGTCCTCAATTATTTTGGCCTAACGATGTCACGACGTAATAATGGTTCGGATCGTTTAGGGTTGAAACCAAGCTGATTTGACTCGTGACGGTGTTAGGGTTCGGGGGGAATTGACTTTCATGATGTGACTATAAGCTGGTCACGACGTGAGGGTCAACTACAGGAGGGTTTGACCGTTGACTTGTTGACCAGTTGAATTTTGGTCAATTGTGAGGGTTGAGGACTTAGAGGGGCAAAATGGTCTTTTGCCCAAATGAGGATTTATTTTTGGTATTTGGACTTGCTAGGTTGGGGATTTACCCTGATTTCTAATTAGGGTTTGGTTGGGATATGTTTAGTGGAAGAGATTTCAGCACCAGCGGCTCATGTGTGAGATATATTCGTTGACCGATTGATGTGAGTCGCTTCACTATACTCGTGGGTCAAAGGCACCAATGTTGGCCCATGAGATTATTTTTGTAGGATGCTAGCTGTTTTTGTGACTCTTGCGTGTGTTTGTATATTTTATATGGGCAGAGCCCGATTATATGGGTGGGGCCCGATTACATTGGCAGGGCCCGAATATGTATATTGTATGGGCGAGGCCCAAGTATTTGGGCAGGGCTCGTTATGGAGTTTAGGCGGTCCCTGTTTATATGTATGTTGTATGTGGTATTTTGGAGAACTCACTAAGATTTGTGCTTACAGTTTTGTAGTTTAATGTTTTCAGGTACTTATAGTTCGAAAGGAAAAGGCTTGGCATGATCACACATCTACCAGTATTCTGCATTCTACAATTGTTTTATACTCTGATGGTTATCTGATACAATTTATACTTTGATTGAGTTTTTGGAATGAATGAATGAATGTTTTGAGTTGACTAAAAGAAATTTTTACTTAGTATTTTCGGGACATTACACACACGCACACACACACACACACACACACACACATATATATATATATATATATATATATATATATATTCATAATTAGTCATACATATTACGCAATTATCTTAATAGACAAATCGTGATGTTATATTTTAAGATAAATGATACTTAATATGCTTTGAAATGGATAAATACAATTAAAATCAGAGCTGAGAAGGAAAAGGAACATATTGGGACAAGAATGAAACTGATACTAACTAAAATAAGATTTACCATAAAATTCAGACTTAGAGACGCGATATTTCAAGACCACAACACGATGAAGCATTAGAATTCGAGAACAATCAGGAAACATCACATTTTGCGGCGCGACAACTACCTTTCCGCGACTCGACTTCCGTGATTCTTTAAATATTCGATTTTTATGCCATAATTCAGTGTGAAAACGAATCCAAATCGTACTAGAGAAACCCTACAAATATTATCCATCTAAGAACCCTTTTGGTTCGAATTGAAGGTGGAAGAACATGATTTAAGCATCGTTTTAAAGACCAGAGCTTGGAACATTGTTTAATCATTCGATTTGTTTTAGACATCATGTTTAGCAAAACTAAAATGATATTTTTATGTTTTTCAGTAGAGATTATGGGCTAATACCCTTTACTTCCTCTTAGATGTAGATTAACCCTAAATACTATAGTTTGATTTATTAGTTGAATTAATAAAGTTTGATTATTTATTATGTTTGATTGATCACTTTACATTATGTAATAAAGTGTCATTTTTTATTGCCTACAACTGGGTTTTGTTGTCGTTTAGAGGACCAATCTAACTGTATGAACTTGCATCTTAATTATTTTACAACGACAAATTGTTAAACTAGAGATGGACCAAATCCTAGGTTGAGATGATATAATTGTTAACTTAAATATGTAAGAGAGTATTAGATAATCATGCTATGCTTCGATTAAGTGTCATGATCATTGATAAGAAATCACTAGATCAATTCATTCATAATTCTAATATTTAGTTGATTAATTAGTTAGCTAATTACATGATCATTGTGTTAGTTATTAGTATTAGTTAATCAACCAAGATAACTAGATGTTATAAAAATCGGCAATTGACTTGTTAAATCCATTGCACTTCCAATAAACCAACTAAAGGAAAATAAAGGGATTCAGAATCTAAGTTGAAATACATTAAATCGATTGTTTAAACCAAGTTCTTTACTTTTGTGTGCTTTTGTTTAGCTGATAAATCAAGTTTAATTTTGATTAAACACCCTCCCCCCCCCCTTCACTTTTCTATCTCTAGTTTAATTATTTTCTTTATTAGCTAAATTAAATCATATATGTTTCCTTTTGTGTGCAACACCTAGTCGTGCCACAACTATACTGCTACACGATTAGATATACTGGCTGAAGGATTGAAATAACAAGATATATCGAGCAATGAAGAATGAAAGAACAAGAATAATCAAAAACTAATTTTGATTAAGAACTATCACTAAGAGAGAATTTACAAAGCGACGTCTTTTACATGTAACCCTAGTGTAACTTATATACTAGGGTAAAGACTATTCTAGAATGAAATCCCTATATATTCGGGATTCAAATACAAAAAATATTTAAAAAGATATATATTATACAAAATATAATCCTATCACAAAGATAACAAATTATAAGCCTGTCGCAGAAGAAAACGTCACAATGTACTCAGAAGCTTGGACAACGGATAACGATGTTGTATTATATAAACTTGGTGCAAAAGAAAATGTCACGTTGTTGAGATTACAATCTCCACCAATTTGATGATGTCAAAACCTATTTCATTTGAGAATCCTCAACACAGACTTTATCAGCTTTAACGATAATATATGGCTTAATCCATTGATCATCATCACAAGCAATATCATATCTTCTTTGATTTAGCACATAAAAAATTATCCAATGATAAGAATCAGCTTATGGCTTGTCCTTGCACTCTAGCCTCAAATGGAACAAAAAATTTCAATGGGAGCTTTGTAGAGATCAACATATCATTGAAAATAGATATGATCATAACCATCAACATAAAACAATCCATGCTCATGATCTTTGATAAAAAGATGTTGAACACAAACAACTCCCATCGCAAAGTATTGTTGATACAAACAGTTCCATAAGGTAAAAGGAACTTGGCATGTTTGGACTCCCCTGAGCAACCTGCAACTGTCGATGAAGATGAAACATCTGAAAGAGGAACCAAATTGAGATTCCTCACTTTGTTAATCATCAGAATAAGAGCAAGTTTCAGTTTCTGGGCATGAATACCCTTGTGGGTTTTGATGATACACTGAATTTCTAACCACTAATTGTATCCATATTTGACAAGATCAGATACATGTATTTTCTCAGGGTATTCTCTTGTAGAATATTTTCTTATTAAATGTATAGTAATAATCTTCACTTTTTTGGGATTAGAACATCTAACCTTCACGATTTAATAAGGAGAAAATATTCTTTGAAACACATCAACATAATTAGAATGATCTATCTTTGCGAGTATTTCTTTATCTTTCTTTTTCTTCTCAACCTCATCATTAAAATGTTCAATTGTTGCCTTGTATTCAAACATACTACCTTCATCAGTAGCCATTTTTGGAACAAATTTAGTGGAATCATGTTTGAGGATACCGTTGTTACAAGTAGTTGTGTTATGCTCCATAGAAAATTCCCTAGCTTCTTCAATAGTTAATCCCCATTCAATAATTATCTCAAAAAGATTTGTAAACTTAAGGCTTTACAATGTTTGGGAGCATAAGAGGAAGCAACATTAGAGTCAGGAGAAGATGACTTTCTTTTTCTTAGCAGGGTCTGATCGTCATCAGATTCAATGTCACTATCGAGATGCCCCCCTAATGTTATTATTGTCACACCCCCAAACCAGAACGATGGAAACGTTCGGAGATGGAGGACGTCATGTCAAGTATCACAACACATGCATTATAGTAATCAAAGTACAACAACCATTGCATTAATAATGTATAAGTTTTTACATAAGTGTTTAAACATTACATATTAAAACATCAAAAGTAGATATAATACAATACAAAAGACGCAGCACGGTACTAGGCTGTCTTCTCAATAGCTCCGGGAGTATACCTGTCTACTAGGTTCCTGAGAATACAATTTATTTTGAAAGAGAGGATCAACATTTAAGTTGGTGAGTTCATATTGTTGTTATAAAAAGTATACTCTAAGTTCTTTGGAAAAGTTCACCTGTTCTTCCAGAAAATCCTATATTTTCTGATGTGATGAATGATAAGTAAAAATGACTCTTACAATTCCTTCTATGAGTACATAATGAATACAAGTTATATACAATCTGAATCAAACAGACAATCGGCTGCGTGAATCTGCCCTAAGCCCACAACCAGACAAGGAACGGGAAGTAAGGCGGAAGTCACACATCCCATTGTTTGTTAGATTCGTATCGTATATAACCCTAACGTATTCACTAGGTGCTTACGGAGTTAATTGTAATAGTTCTATGACATTTGATGGAAATATTCTTTTAAGAAAGTCATATATTTTCTTTAGTAAATTGGTAACCACAACAGTTCTTACTATAATCACTTAGCTTATACTAGCTATATATAATCTAATATCGAACAGACAGTTAAATGTGTGAATCTGCCCTAAGCCCACAACCAAACAAGGAACATGAAGTAAGGCGGAAATCACACATTCCACTGTCTATCGGATATTAATTATATATATCTCTAATGTATAAACTAAGGAATTATAGCCTTAACCATTTAAGGTCCTTTATGTTATACTAGTTTAATAAGAAGTATTAAACCTTTTATAAATAAGTTTTTAGTTTCACTAACTCCATTGTGAAACATTGTTTTCGGTAATAAATGTTATTGTTTTCAGAAAGTCCTATCGGAGACTGTTTACATTTAGATAATGATGTTTACCATAGGAAATCCTATATTTTCCGTTTTACAACTGAAAAGTAGTTTTAATCTCATAAAACCGTTCTGTTTAAGTGTTATTGTACTTATAACATAGTTTGACATAATTTTAACTCACCATAAAATTATAAAGAGAATGTTTTCCGTTTTGTTTGTGGAAAGTGATTGGTGCAGTAGTATTTCTTAAAAATACACTACTGGTGTAATAACTACCCTATTATTAAACTTGGTTGATTAGGGTTTAAAATGTGATAAAGTTGTAACCATGCTGATAGACTAGAATAAACACGACGACTTTCTGGCGTCGAAACTGAATGTGACATTTGTCATCCCTTGGCTTGTCCGCCTGACTGTAGCTAACAGTCGAGATGTGGGATTGTCAGTCCCATATAGATCTATACACACAATGTCGCTCTCCCTCCAGGAGACTCTGGTTACAAGAGTGTAACATAGCAAGTATTGCTATGTCCTGAAAACGTACCATCACATTTTGGTTTGAGTAAAGATCGAATTATATCTTTTTCTTGACAAAGTAGTTTAAACCTCGTATACTTATCTAGAAAAATAGGTTTCTCGTTTGTTTCATAAATTATACCTATTATAATTTATATGTTCTATCAGATTAGCATGATCTCTCAGGAATGAACCCCTTTGCTCAGCGTGATACAAAGGTAATGATACCGATTGAAATAACCTTTTATATTCATATATGTATAATCTATATAATTAAGAAGGAAACGACCTTCGGACAAATAATACCACCTTAAGCCCACATCCAAACAAGGAAAGAAAATAAGGCAATTCATTAGTCCTAATCCCTTTAAGTCTTATTTATATACCTATACATATATAAACATAATTTTGACAATTATAAGTTAAAAGAGTTAGTAAAACATTTTAAAGAGTTTAACGGTATTCTAAAAGGAGTTTATGTGACTTTTAAAAGAGTTTACATGACTTTAAGTCATTATGGAAGTATTGGGTAATCCTTTATTGTAAGACTAATAATTTAAAGCATAAGAATATCTTTTATGTGATTGATATCACATGTATTTATTAACACAGTTAGATTGTGTTCAACTTGTATTCCCCCCTTAAAAGCATTTAAAACTATTTAAAAGGTAGATTATAGGGGTATGAACTCACCTTATGTAGGTGATTCAATTGAAGATTTGATATAGGATGATAAGTTTCACGAGTGAAGTCCCGAAGCACAAACGAGTCCTAAATAACATATAATGATACATATAGGTATGAAATTAGTGAATCTAACCACAAAGGTGTTTAGCAAACAACCTAGGATGAAAGAATAACTCACCAAAAGAGTGTTAGAAGCAACTAGGAGGCTGAAATGGAGTTCACGGCCCTATGGAGTGATCACGACCCAAGAACACATGAGTGTTCACGGCCCAAACATGAAGGGTTCACGACCCTGATGAAGGTTCACGGCCCTGTGTTCTTGATGAATGAATAACACCTGAAGATCCTAAGCAAGTTTCTAAGAAGATTCAAAGGTTTTCAGATGGGTGTTCTTCGTGTTCTTCGCGTGTTCTTCGTGAAAACTAGTGAAATTAACGGATTTCAGTCTAGTATATGAACATTGAAGGATGTTATTGAAGTGATAACAAGATCAAGAAATGATACTTGTTAGATCTTATGAAGAACTAGTGATTATCGCGAAATATGATAAGAAAGGATGAATTTGGCATGTTCTTGAGGAGAGAGGTTGTTCTTGGCTGATGATACTTGAGAGAAAAAGGTTGGAATTTCGTTTGGAAGTGTAGAAATGAAGTAAAAATCAGTCAAATTCGTATATATACTTAAGAGTCTTCGGCAGTAAACACATCCCGAGGAGATAAGATCCTCGGGTTCACGGCCGAGAAGAGTTCACGGTCATGTGAGGGTTCACGGACGAAGCATGATCACGACCCGAAGGTAGATTGCGGCCGAGAACGAAGGGTTTACGTTCCGAGATGGTTTGCGGCCAAAAGGTTGTTCACGATCCGAAGGTAAGAAAGAATGGTCTTCGGACTTCATGTTTTTACTTCTTAGATTATACAACACTTTTATCAAGTGTTTTTAATGTTTCAAATATAATTATTTTAACTTTATTAAAATAATAAATCATTAAGTTTGACTTTTATTTGACGGAAATTTAGTTGAGGTGACTTTTATAAGAGTAGAAATTTCAGGGTGTCACATCATCTCCCCCTCAGGATGAAAGTCGGATGGAAAGACTGTTGAGATGGGAATTCATATAGCATGAGCCTGAACATAATCACCCAGAAAATCAAGCTTTAAGAAACCTTCAACTTCTTCTTCTTCGGTCTCTTATTCATTAAGAAAATTTACAAATAAATTTCCCCCTTTTTTACATCACCATCCAATAGATGAGAAGTAGAAAGAGCAATATGATCAGAAAGAGAAGGTTGTTGTTGAGGTGGAGAGGAAGGCCTATCATGTGACGGATGTGGAATTAAAGGATCCTAATGTTGGAAGATGGAGAAGGTGGTGGTGATGGATCTTGAGTAGAGGAATTGGGAGCTTCCATAGGAATAATTTCTCTTTTAACGGCATCAACAACACATTTAATAGTGTCCATATCACTTTCTAATTTCCCCTGATGTTGAGGAAAAACATCAGATAACCCATTCAGCATGTTAAGATCTGTGAGTATCTGGAACTAGAGAGTAGGTTGCTCATGTTGATTCTCCCACTCAGGTTGAAACGAGGTTGAGAACTGTGAACAGATAGAGATTCACTACGATTGTAATAAGGGGAAGGAGTCTTCTCAAGATCAAAAGTAGGAGTAGAAATAACGGGTTTCAGAAGGATGCCTTGGTGTAATGAAGAGGAGGAAGATTTAAACTATGTGTGCTTGTTGAGACACGGTTGAGACTGAGTAGCGACACTATGTATAACATCCCAAAAACGGTAGTGAATTTGTTATTTTTCAAACACCCAAAATACAACCAATTCGTTCCAAATCAACCATAATATAAAATATTCGCAACATCAGAGTGAAATTAAAGTCAATGCACAATAAAAATTGAGGGGATGTTATGCGATCATGTCGGGTCCTTCCATTTCGAGCTGGAAGTACTTGAAAATGTTAAACCACAAAATCGTAAGCACAAAGTTTAGTGGCTTCCCCAAAATACCACATACCATATAAATGGGTCTAGACCAACATAAATAATAGTGAGCCCAACCCAACATATAAATAGGCCCAACCCAACATAAATAATAATGGGCCTAGCCCAACATAAATAATAATGGGCTCAACCCAACATAAATAATAATAGGCCCAACCCAACACAAAAATGGGCCTAGCCCAACATAAATAACAATGGGCCCAAACCAGCATACAAATGGGCTCAGCCCAACATAATCATGCAATAGTCACAAAGACAACTGTCACAATCCAATGGGTCGATATTGGTGCCTTCGACCCATGAGTATAGTGAGAAAACTCACCTTAATATGAAGATAGACAATATGTACACCCGAACTGTTGATGCTAGAAGTCCTCACACTAACCAAATTCACAATAAAACCCTAATCAGAATTTAGACTCTAATCCACATCAGGGTCTTGGTTCATAGTTTTTTTACTTGTGTAAAAGACCATTTTACCCTTACATGGCTAGAATCCACCCTACTTGACCTAAAACTAGTTTTGTCTAAAAATCAACTTATGGGGCTACGCCATATGTACCATGCTCTACGCCCAACGTAGAGCCTTCTAATGGAAAACAGGGCAAAACCAGGCTACGCCCCGCGTAGCCAAATTTACGCCCTACATACTACCTTGTTTTGCCAACTTTCTAATAAGCTCTCAATACTTAAAGACTAAACATCTCATTCCCAGATTTGGTCTTAAAGAACATCCTAAGTGATAAAGTTTTTGAACTTATGCCTTTGCATGGCTTGATAGATCACAATACCAAACCCTAGGTTCATAAGACACTCAAAAGCTCAAGAACTCATGCTTGAAAGGATGAGAGCAACCAAGCTCCTATTTTTATCATTCTGTTACCTCATAAATGATAGAAAATGCCACTCATGAGGTATGGAGTAGCTCATACTCACTAGGACCAAATTCAAGGGACAAAAAGCTCATAAAACCCACAACTAACTAGATCTAGCAAAGGAATCACCAAGTTTCAAGCTTTATACCTCCTGGAGAATGTTGAAGAAAAGCAAAGTCTGGATCTACAAGCTTGAGGTTCACCAATGCCTCTCCAATGGACTCCTTCTTCACTAAATGCACACAAAACCACACTTAAGGCTCCAAAATCAAACAAAGAGGCTAGGGTTTCGAGATTACAATATGAGAGAGTGGAGGTTGAGCATGAGAAGGCTCTCAGGGGATTAGCGCCTTTAAATAGGGCTCACAAACCCCCAATTAGGGTTTTGGATCCAACGCTCCTACGCCATGCATAGCCTTGTATTACGCCCTGCGTAGGGCATTAAGTCCCCACAATGACTTGTTGACCTACGACATGCGTAGGTGACTATCCTACGCCCTGCGTAGGACAAGGTTTCCCAAAAATTTAAAACTTCATAAAACAAGAAATGTATATGGGGATACAGGTGTTACAGAGAATAGTTAATGTCAAGGTGGGTCACTTGACCCACCTTGATTTTAAAAATTTACATTAAGTTATATACAAACTATATCTAGGACATATCTTAAATATTTTGAAGGACCTATCTTAATGCGTTTGAAAAAATGAAGGGATAAAGAGGTATACGTTATATAGAATAGAAGACTTACCATATTTTGTGGCATGAAAGGTCCCACATCGACTCCGAAAATAAAAATGGTGAGTGGATTTCCATTATAAATAGATATTTTCTCTTTCACACACACCATAAGCTTGTTGAGGGATTGTTTAGACTAGATTACTCCATGTATAAGTTGGTTTTAGTAAAATAAATAAATAAATAAATAAGGAATGAGCAATTTGGGATTGGTCTTTTCACCACCGACTTTTATACAAGCTGAATATGTTATTTTTCGGGTTGTATGGGTCCAATTGAAGCCGATTTTCTTTTGAACCGACCTAGTTAAACTCGCCTAGGGAATCACATGGTTTTCTATTCTAGGCTTGCCACTGCTTTGACCTAAGATTCCAAGCCACTTCATAAATCAGTTTAACCACTTTTTCTAGTTAAAATACATCCAATTACCCTTACTAACCCAAAATTGACATCTTAATTTGATTAAAATCATAATATCATTTATCAAATTCTCGTACTTTATCAATTCACTATGCAACATAGAGTTATACATTCATATTCACTACCATTTTCACTTGTTTACTTGTGAAGTTAAGATCCAATAAGTGAGGTGATATATAGGGATGTTGAATATATACCATGAAAAACCAATTGACATGCTACCAATCGAACCAAAATAGTTGGCTACCAATATGTTTGGTTGGTAGTACCATACCAACTGAGTAATCATGGTAAGGTAATAGTACAAAATTTAAAATACCATGGTATTACCATACTAACAATTTTATTTGATATATATATATATATATATATATATATATATATATATATAGGCTTAGGTTATTTTGTTTTTACTAACTATTGTGTGCCAGAATGCACAGATCTGGACCACCGGATGGAATAGAATCAAATGTCATGATCTGAGGGTCTATGATATTAGAATAGGATAACATGTACCATATAATCACACTAATTTCAGCATAAGGGCATTTTAGTCAATTAACCTATATTAAAAAAGGAAATTTTCGGATTTTTAGGGATAATTAATTCTTTTATTTTAAAAAATCTGAATATTTTAAATTAATTCAAATTTAAAAATCCGATTTTATTCTGTCAGAATGATAGAATGCCAACCATAAACTAGTAAATATATTTTTCGATTTTATTCTGTCAGAATGATAGAATGCCAACCATGAACTAGTAAATATATTTTCGATTTTATTCTGTCAGAATGACAGAATCCAATCATAAATTACTAAATACATTCTGAAAGAATACACAAAATCGATTCTTGAACTAATAATATACCAAATAATTACATTATATGATTGTGATTCATTGAATAATAACAACATTCTGAAAAAATAACAAGTGTAATTCCTAAAAAAATAACAACATTCTTAATTACATTGTATGAGTGTGATCATTCTTTAATTCATTCTTTAAGCCTTTCCCATCAGGTCTTCAAGCCATTCTTCAAGCCATTTCTATCACAAATTTGTTGCAAAATATTTTGTAGTGATACACTTGTAACAACTGCACATTGAACATATAAACAATTAACTACAATTCTATCAGAATACAACAATAAATATTCTTACAGAATAAACTATTCTTGCAGAATGGTTTTGAATATTCTATCAGAATCGCTATTTTACACCTGTTTATTGTTTTTTACATTCTAAATCCAAACTGAATGACATTCATACTAACATGAAAACAAGCCTTGAGCAAGCTATATTTACAGACTTCAAAAACATATTACAACCTTATTCTCCAATGGAGAAAGAAAAACACCCCTACATGGCGTGTTTATTAACAGACTATTCACAAATATCATACAAATCAATCATATGCTACTCCATTCACAACATTCTATGTAGAAAAAGAATCAATGAATAATAACAAAGACTTACATGTGCATCAGTAAAAGATATGTCAACATCTTCCCATTGTCGGATGCAATCGTGGGTTTACTTCAAGTTTTCTCTGCTCCTTTCACAAAAAGGTATAAAAGTCTGCATGTTTCTCCAATTCAGGCTTTTACTGAGTCAACTTTCTTTTTGTTCAGATTTACTCATGCCTCAAAGCTCGCGATAATGCTGCTTTGTAAAGGCCTCATATTCATATACTTTGAATAATGTTTCAAGAATGGAACCCCTTATAGAGTGCACTCATTGTCACTCTCATTCGTTGAGGACTTTTCACAAACACTTTAAAGGTAGAATTTTGAAGACCAAATTCTGAAGGTATACCTACAATATACAAGATCAGCAACAGAAATAAGTTGACAAACATTTTATTATAAAAGATTTGGAATCGGGTTAACTTTATTTGGGAAATTACATCAAGCCTAACATGTTCAAGTTAATTATTGAGTACAAGCTAAAGATGCAAGAAAAATTGAACCTGAGAATTAATAGAAACTTGAAAAGCAATTGAAAATCAAATTGTTCAAATGATGTAGTGAATAGAATGTCGGCTACGAAGGAGATAAGAATCAAACCTCATCCTGATTGGTGTTTAATTGGTTTTACATTATTCGGTTATACCATTGTCTTCAAATCGAACCCCTTCTTCTTCAAGATTCGTGTTGAAGCTATCTTTAATCAAACATCCATCGGTATTCAAACTGAAACGAAAATCTAGAAGATGAAGGCTGATTGAAATGGTTTAGATCGATGACAACAGACGGAAATGATGGCTGTGACGGTCCGATCACACACACAATAAAGAAGTGGAGGTTTTTCTCGTTGGATGCGACGCCATCATCGCCGGTGAAGGGGCGAGATCCTTCCCTCCTCTCTTCTTTGATCCTCGGAGGTTTGACCCTTCGGAGTGTCAAATAAAGGGGTGCTAGTCGGCTGGTAGAGGAGCGGCAGTGAAGTTGCCGGTTGAGGTGAGGCTACAGATTTTTGAGGCCGATCGTTTGACTATAAAGAGGGGAGAAGATTAGGTTTTAGGAAGTTAATGAATTACCATAATTATATATGAAAATATTACTATAATACCCTTACATGATTTATTTAATGATTTATTATTTTCTCAATTCTCATTGGTGCATACATGCACACAATAGTTGCTAGAAACATTTGAACCTAGCTCTCTCTCTCTCTCTCTCTCTCTATATATATATATATATATATATATATATATATAACAAAATCATATATTTCAATTGTTAAGTGTGTTTAATGTTTACAATTTTAAGATCATGATATTAGTTATTTAGTCGTAGTCAATATTTAGTAACACATTAAATTAAAAATATGAAAAGCTACTTAATAAAATTCTTTAGTAAACTTTACTAATTTAACTAGAGGACAAAATTATCTCAAGCTATTGTTGGTCTTTAATTATTATAATTGAAAATTAAAAAGAAGTTAGTATATATAATTATCAATTTGTACCAATCAAACTTGTTGGCAGCCAAAGAAGATTATACCGAGTATACTTGACGCGATACTTTTAGAATTTTTTATACCAACTATAATTAATATGATACACAATTTGAAGTAAAATAAATATATACCATACCAAGTTCACCCCTCACTCCATGATTGAATTCAATTTCTATTAGGGATAAAACTCAATCCAAACCATTCATGAATCTTGTAATTCTCACAATTCATCAATAGCTATAAACTTCACATAATGGATCCATATGTATAAAGAAATTATACATATAAGTTCATTAATTTATTTTGCCATTAAGAACATAAAAGATAAGCTAATCAACTTAATTATTCAACGAGTTATATATCACATTTGAATTCCACACATAACATAAGGTTTGGAACTCAAAACTCTTCTAAATGATGAATTAGGCTCATGATTGCATATATTGATGTTAGTATCACATCCTAAGCTTGATTTATGGTCCAAAAGTCATAATAACTCCATGAAATCATTTCAATTTTTTGATTAGATTTAGAAATCAAAACCCTAGCCAGAAGGGGATGGGGAAATATTGTAGTATTATATATTTAATGATCTCCAATGGATGTATTAGGCTCTAAAACTTCAAACACCACTTGAATCTATCTTCTATTGACATTCAGTCATTGAAATCGCCACTCATACTTGCATACACTTTACACTGATCGATTAGGAGAGAATAAAATGGGATGAAAATGGATTTATAAGTCTTATAACATATTTTTACATTTTCTATCCTCACGTTCTTTAGTTCTCAAATTTACCACCACTTAATATAACTAGTTAACATGTTTTCTTGGACTTAAAATCCTAATCATTCCTCATTGTCTACAATTTTTTTTTATCCTAAGTAACTTTATGATAAACATCAGTCAACATCCACTTTCTCCAAATTGATACATTTGGTCTGCCTTGATACATCTCATAAATACCTTAATTACATATCACATTAATAAGAAAAAGCTAAATCACAATTCACCAAAGTGGTTTTCAAAAGGTTAATGATTACTGTTTTGTTTATAGAAAATCAGAAGACACTAATCTAGGATGTGATCATTTCTATCATTAAATATCATCATATATTTTCTTCATATTCATCATCCTATCCATGTTAAATGTTGATATGTGTCACATTTAATGAAATTAATAATATTTTAATATATTTGTTAGCATTTAACATAGGTAGAAGGATGAGTAATATATGAAAATATTTAATTTCTCTTTTACTAAATGAACTTAATTAAAACTTTACAACCATTTTAATATAAAAAAATTTATTACTATTTTTATAAAATTACCCAAAATTGATAATCTTTTACATAAAATAAAATGACAATAAGATTATAATATTGTTACATTAATGACTAAATCTTATTAACAAGGTAACCAGTAATAGCTTTATTATATTAGATAATTACAAAATTTTGTAACTAAACTCACTAAAATAAATATTGATTTTTATTAAAAGCAACCTTAGAAATTTGGTAAACTTGGGAAAGGAGGGTTATGTTATGCCCAAGATCAAAACCTAATCCAAGATCAAACAAAAATCAAGACCCAATTACTTCTTAATCTCTCAATCAACACCTACAATTCACATATTCATCCTTTATTCCTCCTCCCCCTCCCTTCCCCTCCCAGTGACCTTCTCGTGTCTTTGTTATTTCTCTCACCCACCGCCAGAGGAAACCGTCGGCGAAAGCGTAGCACAATCGCTTCGATTCTTGGTGAAACGTTGTCGACCCACCGGCTAAACTGCCTCGGCTTCCGTCGACCCTAATTATCTTCATTGGTACAATTTCCGATCAATTTCTTTACGATTTGAGCACTTACTCAACATGGGTATTCCTATTTTTTATGAATTTGATTCCATTTCTTGTTCAATTAGACATCTTTATTTGTTTGTTAGGTTGTTGTTTTGAGTGAGAAGAGGGGATCTGACTTTTAGCTATGTGGGTTTGTTTCTTATTGATTTACGAAGTAAGAAACAAGATTCACATAAAGTTGATGTCTATTTCTATCAAGACACCAGTTTTTTACTGATTTTTTTAGGTCAAACCTACTGTGTTTGATGGCAAATTTAGTACAAAAGGTTATCCTTTTCGTATAAATTATATGTAGTTTTTTTTTTCTTCCGAAACTTTAAACACTCATATCAATCTTGAAGGATGGATAGTAACCAGTTTGACATCCAAAGTCAAAGTGTGGTTCCCTTTGTTGACATGGATGTATCGTTTGAAATGTGGATTTAATTTGTGTTCAGTGGTGTTTATTGGTTCAAGAATTTAAATTCCATTCCATTTTCAGTCATAAAATGAAACTTTGCATATTATAAGCATAAAAAACCACTTTGCTGCATAAATTGGGGAAAAAAGGTGAAACTTTGTTGCATAAATGTGCATTTAACCCCAATATCTATACCTAATATATGCCCATCAATCTCAGGAATCCATTTCTATCAGCTCAGAGTTGTGGTTGAATCTTGATTGTTATTCCTAATGCAACGTCAAAGGAGTATCTTTGATACCTTCCCTGAAACCGTTGATCTTAACCAGGGTCCTAATCATGGTATGAACGAGTCTGATGAACACAACATCAGGTTATCCCCCACTGAAAGACGCCTCTTAAGTAATGATCTTTCTGGTGAACTAAATTTCAATTGTGAAAACACAAATGATCACCATAACTCTCGAAGTTTCAGTAGCTGGGATGTAGGCGAATCAAGCTCTAGACCAAATGAACAAGATTCAAGATATAAAGAACGACAATTGGATCCACCAAATACTCAATTCCATTCCACTCCTAATCACATTCCCATGGATGTAAATCTGAATCTTGAATATGGGGGTAATAGTAATAGTAGTGGAAATGATGGTGAACAGGGTTTCAGATTCATGAATCTTTACAAATCAGGTACTCCTGAAATGGAGTCTGATGAACATGAACATGAACATGAACCAGATTGTTCTTTTGGGAATTGGGGTCTCTCTTGTAAAAGAAAAGCATTAGAAGGTACTTCTTCCAGCAGTGCAAGTCAACCTTCACCAGTGGTCAACTCTCCAAGTGCCTTTACTCCTCCGATTGCAACTGAGAGCTCACGAAGATACAATGGAATCAGAGATTCCGGTTCCGGACCTTTTAACATATCATCAACCGGAACCCCTGGAAACTCATTGCCTTTTAGACGACTTCCACATAGTGAGTATCTTGGTCAACCATCTAGAGGACCAATTTTGACTCCTCCCAATTCTAGTCAACCCTTAAATGTTCAACCACCTTTAGTTCAAGTTCCAGGAATGCCAAGAAACCTAATTCCCTTTTCAAGAAATGGAAGTTCATCAAGAAACAATGAGCAAAATTCTTACTTTGGTCCTTCAAATGAGACAAGAAATATGGTGCAAGATCCCACTAATTGGAGCTTAGCAACTGGGAGATCAAACAGTAATGGAGGTAATAATTACAGAAATGACCCTGTTTGGATACCTCATGTAAGCTCTTCTGGGACACATGGTCAGCAAAGGTTGACTGAGCTTCCTCCTTGGACTCTTTTCCCTTCTTCTGAGGTCGAGTCTGTGGGCCATAGAGGTCATTTTCCCATTTTGCCCTCGGGGTCTTCTTCTTCCTCAGAGGAGAATGTGTTACCTAGCCGGGGGCGTCATCGTCAACATTTTTTAAGGTCAGGACCTTTGATGGAGGTGCCTGGTGATGAGTGGCAGGCTTTTGCTTCTGATATTGAGGGAAGACATAGGCTGGTTTCTGAGGTTTGTTTTCTTATGATATAATTACATAAAATTCATTAGTTTTATATTGGATATATCTTACATTATAAATTTCACAATTAGTTAAATCAAACATATCTTGATATAATTTCCATCTTATTATGATTTGTATGTTCAAAAAAAATGCTCTAGTGTTTCAACACTTTTGAAAACAGTTATTTAAGTTCAAATATGTACCTTAAAATGTTGATTTTGAAACGTAGTTTTCTTTACATTTTGTAAGATATATTTTTTTAAATAAATGTGTTACTAAGTCATGAAATTATGTTTGACTTCCATGTTACAGATGCGTCAGATTTTGAATGCATTGCGAAGAGGTGAAAGCTTACGAGCTGAGGTCTGGTGTTGTTTTCTTGAATAATTTTCCAAATTCTAATAAAAAATAAGCTTAAAAACATTTGGATTCTTGAATAATTTCCCCAAAATTTCTTATTCTTTCAAACAACTTTCTGAAATGTTATATGTCAGGATTACATGCTCTTTGATCCATTTATAAACGGGGTTTCTGAGCTACATGACAGGCACAGAGATATGAGGCTAGATGTTGATAACATGTCTTATGAGGTAAGCCTCTGGGTCTTGCTATTTTTTTTTTAAAATTCTTTTCAAATATTATTTAGTTATTAATATTTTTGTAAACATTGATTTGTTTATCAGGAACTTTTGGCACTTGAAGAACGTATAGGAGATGTGAAAACTGGGTTGAGTGAGGAAGTTATCATGAAATCAATGAAACAAAGAAAACACATATCTTTCATGGCTATATCAACCCAAAATTTGGAGCCATGTTGCATATGTCGGGTGAGATTTTTCTCTTAAACTATGTGAAAAATTGCTACTTTTCACTATTTTTCAGCAAAGAACATGAAAGCCAATAAGAAAATCGGATTATCCGTGCTCAAGTTTATGTTATTTTTAGGGTTTTTGTGGGTTTTATTAGGCGTCATATTTTTCTCTTAAAATGTGAAAAATTGGTACTTTACCAATCAAGTCCTGATGGATGAAGTACCAATTTTTCACATGAAGTCTCTTTCTTTGCTAGACTGAATAAACCGTCTCAATGAGACTAAACTAAAATGACCGTTTTATCCTTGCATTCCAAAAAAGAAATTTCAAAGTATTCATCAGTTTTAACGTGAGATAGGTTGGGAGGAAAAAAGAAGGGAAAATAGACAAAGGGTTAGTGCCTTAATACATTAAGCCAAGTGTTTTTTGGCTTAATCCATTAAGTTATTCTGTTCAGAATAAGTGCTTAGACTATTAAGCACATCAAGTGGGTGTTTCTCTTTCTTTTAATGCAGAAAGAAAGACTTAACAGAGAAAGTCAGGGAAATGAAGCATATCCTGTTAAAGTCCCAACTTTTTACAAATTTGCCCTCATTTGTTTTTGGGTTAATCACTAAAATGACCAAAATGGGTGGCGCCCTTTCATAAAATGACCACTTCACTTGGGCCAAAACAACTTTGTGAAAACATTTTTTCTTGTAAATTTCAACTTTTTGTTAAATGCATTATTTTTCTTTTGCAAAATAATGGTGTCATTTCGTGAAAAGAAATCTAGCATTTTCTTTTTCTTTTTTAAACATCATTTAGTCATACACTACTTGGATTGGGGACCCAACCAAACTTCTTGATTTTAAACGAGTTTATTATTAAAACATAAAGAACAATTTCGATGATAATTTTGATCATGTTATTATTATTATATAATAATTGTGACTATGATCTCAATTTTGGAGTGTTGTATTGCAGGAAGAATATATTAACGGAGATAATATTGGGAGCTTGGAATGTGGACATGATTTCCACACAAGTTGCATTAAGCAGTGGCTTTCACAGAAAAATCTATGCCCAATTTGCAAGATGACTGGCCTTTCTACTTGATATATTTGAATTTCTATGCTTTTGTTGAGAGACAAAAAGACATGATATTCTTCTATGTTCACTTGTCTTTTTCAATCCCCCGATTTTTTTGTTTGTCAAAATTGGGGGTTTGCAAGAGAAAGGAGGAGGAGGAAGTAATAATGGTATATGTTATAAACAGATTTGGTTGTCAATTTGAAAATGATCTGGATAATTTAATGACTTGTTATTTTATTTCTTCATAGTTTTGTTTTGTTTCTCTTCAACTTGATCGCATAATCTTATTTTCTCATATCTGATAAGTAGTATATTGCATACACAATTAATGATGATTTATAAGTAAAGACGATGTGAGAGAAAGCAATTTTGTATATTGCATCTATTGATTAAGATGTGTAAAGTAATTACAAACAAGAGATCGAGGAATCAATGGAATCATATTCATCTACCCCTTTGAACCCATTCAAAATTGGATATTCGTCGAGTAAGGCCCCGTTTGATATGTATTTTTCCAGGTCCAAACAAATCTTTCTGGTTGAATGGACCGGAAAGACGGTTTGATTTGCACAAAAGAATGAGTCTTTTCCGGTAAGATATGTCTTTCCCAGAAAGCCCCAAAATCATATCTTTCTGGCTGAATGGGCTGGAAAGACAATTATACACCAAACCCCGCCTTTTTATTTTTTTATTGGATTATTAATTTTTTTAAATATATTTTTTTTTAAATTTTTTTTTATTGAATTATTACTTTTTTTTCATCATTCAGCACAGTCAAACAGATGTACAACACAGTCAAACAGATGTACAATCAAACAGCATGGTTTCTTTCCCATTCAGAAAACTTTACTAGACAGCACTTTACCAGACAGCACTTTTCCAGACAGAAACTATCAAACGGGACCTTAAGTTCTATATTGTTTGATCCACTTAGTTGATTGATATGTGGCAAAGAAATATCCACCAAACACTCCTTCAACCAAATTAAGGTTCAAATTATCCAATAAAGAAAGTAGTATTTATATTAATAGTTTTAACTATTGTTTTCATATATATTATATGGTATAAAAATGTAGAAAGTTATAAATAAAAAGCCCATATCTTTGGAGGTAGTGGACATTGTTCTATTTGTTGAAATAATGTATTGGGGGACCATATAGCTCATGCAACAAGATGTTGATGGAACGCTTTTTCAACCAATAAAATTGTCAATCTCACCTATTATTCGATTAATTTTGCGCCATTTCAATGTTATTACATGAAATATTGCATAAAATTCATATAAAAGGCACATAAAAGCTCTAGGGATCTCATGAGTCTTGATGAGTTTGGACATGGTTTTAGTTGGTTTATGGGTTTACTTGGATCATTAAAGACTTTTTCTAAATTAGCATGGTGCGTTCAGAAAAAAGAAAAACATTACTAAGGGGACCATATAATAAAGATACAAAGGATTGATCACAAACAAGTGGCTACGAGATATTGATGGGACGTATTTCTAACCAACAAAACTGTCGATCACAATTTTAATTTGCCTAATATCCACTCGTTTGACTAATATCTCACATTTTCTGTCATGAAAGTTGAAAGACAAAATAAATAAATAAATAAATAAATAAAATTATAAAATTACTTTTAGCAAATAAAATTATGGATAGTTTGTAGAAAAACAGTAACATACTTTTATTATATTGATATAATCAATGTTATTTGACTTTACCTATAATAATGACATACATATACATATTGATGGTCCTAGCGGTATCAAAGAGCTTCTAGCATAGCGGTAGCCGGTTGTTGGTGATTTTATATCACTAATGTTATTTAAGTGTAATGAGGTTAATTTGTTGATCAATGTCACTTTGACAATTATTGAATAAATCGGTATGGTGCGGAGTGCACATTTGTTTAAATTTTGTCTTTGTTGAAAGTATACTGCTATTTAGGGGTGAAGCCCCTGAACCGACTGGGGTCCGGGGGCAGCGCCTCTGGGAGCGGGGTCCAAGGGGCGGCAGCCCCTGGCGGGGTCCAAGGGGCAGAGCCTGTGACAATCCGAAACTTTTTTCCGTTTCCGTTATTAAAAAAAAAATTTCAAATTCGTTAACTTTTCCGTCAAACTTTTTGGTTTAGAAAATAATCTAGTTATATTAAATTATTTTGCAAGTAGGAACCAAAAATAGCGTGAAAACCCAAATATCTCGAAAATCAAACATTTCCGGTCTAAGGAGATTACGACCGTAAACGTGTTTACGACCGTAAACCTGTTTACGGTTAGTATGAGTGGACCCCACCTCAACACCCCTATAAATACGATGCCTCCACCTTCATTAGAACATTTCTGGCCAAGCACTCTCCCCTTCTCTCTCCAAGAATCTCGACCGTAAACACTCAAAACGCCTTCAAACTTCGGAAAGCATCGAGAAAACCACGTTTGGGTCGCTTAGGAACGTCTGGAAAAGCTCATCTCTTCGAAATCAGCACCCAGCACCAGTGTTCTTGAGTTTACGGTCCGTCTTCAGAAACCGTAAACTCTGTTCTTGAGTTTACGGTCCAAACCTTCAAAGACCGTAAACTCTGTTCTTGAGTTTACGGCCGTAAACTCGCCGAGCCTTCAGAAACCGTAAACATTAGTTTACGGCCGTAAACCCCCATTTACGACCGTAAACTCTTGTTCACGGCCGTAAACACCTTTTAGGTGGTGCTTTTGGCTGAAAACCCATTTCCTTCGATTCGATCAAGTCCCGGTAACATTCCTCAACCGAATACAAGTGTTCTTATGACACTTTATTTATCGAAATCGCTAATTTAGATACATATATGTATTTATTTGATAATAGGATTTCGTTAAGTATCACGTGCAACAACTCGAGGATCTTCATTTCAGTCAACGATTTCACGCAACAACAGTGAGTTCATACCCCTACATTTTCCGCATTTTTTAATGTTTTCAGGGGGGAATACAAGCTAAACATAAATGTTTTCAAGAATACACATAAAACTTATGCAAATCTCATACCTTAATTCCCTTTTGTACTATGCTGAGCATAAGGGACGTTTTCACTAAAATTGCATAGTTTTTCCGGACACGCTATTCGCTACGTTTTTCAAGCAAACTATAATCGATATAGTTTGGGATTTTTCTAAAACTTATCAAGCATAGAAACTTTCACTACTAAACATATGCACTGAGACAGAAACCGTTTACAGTTTACATCACTGCTTTATCATGGTATTCATAACTGTAATTATCACTATATACGGATACATACGGATTTTCACTACGGTAGAACGCTACCACACTACATGTAAACTAGATTGTACGATACTGTGAGGCGCTACTTCACTACTGTACCCTTAGGTGTACAGGGATAAATCCTACCACTGTATAACCAGAGTCTCCTGGAGGGAGAGCGTGAGATTTGTGAATAGATCTATTCGGGACTGACAATCCCACATCTGGACTACTAGCTACAGTTAGGTGGGCACGCCTGAGGTGTACAAATGTCATTTTACTCGACGCCTGAAGAACGTTGGAAAGGTCACTAGTCATATCAAGCATGGTTATACGACTCACATTATGTATAAATCACCTTTAGTTTACAAACCTGGCACTCTTCAACGGTTTTATTTATACTAAATAGAACAAAAACACACTATGCATACTGGCCGAGCCAGGGTTTTCAAAACAGAACCATTTATGCTATGGTTTTACCTATAAAGTACTTATACTTCATGATTAGCTTTAGCTAGCCACATGAGGTAGTATTTTCGCATATCACTACAGTTTTCAGAAACGAACGTTCATGGTTTTATACGAAATCGATAACGCTACATTTTCACTAAAGAAAATATCGGATTTTCTTGTAAGCATGCATATAATCATGGTTTATTACAGAACTGATAACACTACATTTTTCACTAAAGAAAATATCTGATTTTCTTGAGACTACACAAACATTTCGGCTAGCTCATCAACAAGTTTTTTCATTACAAATTACCGCTTATGAACTCACCAGCTTTATGCTGATATTTTCAAACTGTTTGTATTCTCAGGAAATCAGTAGACAGGTACTTGCTGGATTTTGAGGAGTTGAAGCAATAAGAGTTTATGTTTATATTCATACAAAGCTATTGGATGTAATTCAAACTAAGTTTCAGACTGATGTAAACATTTTTATTTAAGTATTCACTGTAATGGTTGTGTTGCTATGATTGCTATTATTCATTGGTTGTGATGCCATACATGACGTCCTCCGCCCCGGAACGTTTCCGCCATCGGTTTCGGGGTGTGACAGAGCCCCTGGCTGGGGTCGAGATTTTTTATATATGTTATGTTACTATATTAAAAATGCATCAGAAATCTGGATTTTTGGTAAATATACTCAGTTTTGTGATCCATATTCTAGACCCGAATTTAAGTTAGTTTATGACGTTTTGACAGTTTTAAGACATAAAACTGTCATGTGGCAGTTTTAAGACTGGAAGTTTTTCTGGTTATATGGTCATATCTGAAATCTGTTGTTGGTACTCTTCTTCTTCATAACATCTTGAACATTCTCTCTTCTGTTTTCTCAATTCTGAGTCTTATCCGATTAAAGATTGGGAGTACCACCCAAATACTTTAATCTGAAAGTGAAACCACAATTCTCAGAATTTCCAAGGCTATTTTATCCCGATCTTCTTACATCGGTGTTGTCCTCCCTCTTTCAGGTTGATGGTTCAAGTCCCCCAGTGGACATATGTGAAATAATTTAAGAGTAGTTTAGTATATTTGCAGTTTCAAAAAAAAAAGATGGTTCTAGCGATTGAAGTAAAAATTATATAAAAAATGTTCATGATTCAAATCCTCACACCTAAAATATTGCACTTCATGATTTACTGCACACGTGATGGCCTCACTGTTCAGTGTATGCCGTCAAAATGACGCAGGTTACCATATTTTAACTCTATGTCATTTTTATTATTATTATTATTATTATTATTATTATTTTGTATTTTAATGGGTTCCTTAAGTTTGGATTTTGTTTCAGTTTTGGTCTCTCCCATCTAACCCTGTTAAAATTTCTCGTTAAGACCCATGTATGAAGACCATATTTTCCCATTATTATTATTGTTATTATTGTTGTTGTTGTTGTTGTTATTATAAAACAAAAAATATAAAATATGAAGAAATAAGAACACTTAGACTACAAGAACACAACCCCTCTACCGAAAATAACATTGCCGCCAATGATTAATGGTCTTACAATTACATGCTTGTTCCCTTCCCGTCACAACCCGTCTACCCACGTTCCCCATCCGATCACCCCCTCTTTTATGAACCTAATGTTCCCCTCCCGCATACAACTCTCCTCTGACTAGGAAATAGGTGGATTGCCAATAAATATATAATCTTGAAAAAAACCATTTTCGATAAAAATGGGATGAACACCATTTCTAATCTTCTGCAATCATCTATTTTTATAGAACGACAATGCACACACACGCACACACTCTAATCTACCCCTAAGCTACTCCTAAATCCACATATGTTTGATACAGAACTTGAACCCTCAACCTCATAACCTACCTTAATGAAGCTTACTTGGATATGGGAAAAATGCAACGATCCAACGTATTATAATGAGACCATGAGTAGTGACCAATCATCTCAATGAAATGAAGATATGATTGACGAACTTGTTTCCATGAGTAAGAATGACATTCGGGAACTTGTTGAACTCCATAAGGCGATAAAACATGTAAGGTGCAAGTGGGTATTTAGAACCAAGCTAGACCCAAACGTAAATGTCAAATGGTATAAAGCACTTTTGGTTGCTAAAGGTTGCACCCAAAAGAGGGAATCAAATATCCGAAGACTTTCTCTCCCATTTAACGAAAGGGTTCGATAAGGATCATTATGGACTTAGTACCACATTTTGATGTGGATCTATATCAAATGTATGTTAAAATACATCTCCTTAGTGGTGATTTACATGGAGATGTGTTCATGACCCAACCCGAAGGTTTTAAGTCGAAGGTTCAAGAACACCTAGTGAGTAAACTAAAAAAGTCCATTAACAGGTTAAAACAAACATCATGACAATGGTACTTGAAATCTGATGAAGTCGTGAAAAATAATGGATTCATTAAGATTTAATTCGATTAATGTACCTACCTTAAAATGAGTACGAAAAACTTTTTCGTATTGGTCTTTTATGTTGATGAAATTATTTTAACAAATAACATTCTAATTTTTGTTTACATTAGTCAAAGAAATTACTTTCGTGACATTTTGAAATGAAATATCATAGGGAAAGCCTCATATGTGATCATTATCGAAATACACCAAAATTTGGCCAGTGTGACATTAGGATTTTCTGTCACACCCCCGAACCAGACGGCAGAATCGTCCGGGGGCACGCGTGACTATCAATTGAATTATCATCACAATAAATATACATGAAACATAACACAATCATCACCAATATTTAAATATTACAACTGGTATTGTTCACATCAAGTATATTGTCTTAGGTTACATAATTCCAAAATATTAATTGTACGATGATTGATATTACACAAAATAAATCCACACACTTGAAGGTTCTTCTGCTTAACGGTTACCTGAGAATACAAGTTATTTTGAAAACAGTCAGCATATATAATGTTGGTGAGTTCATAAGCATGTTTGAATGAAAGATTTCGTATTGTTTGTAAAACCCAGAAAATCCGATATTTTCTGTAAAAAGTCTGAAAAATGATGTGAAAGTCGAGTATAGTTGCATGTGTGAATTTCATAGTAAAAACATGTATGAGTATGCAGTCCAAATTTCTTTGTTTTCTTTCTGTTGTAAGTAGAAGGTATTTGATTAATAGTGTTTCCCCAGAAAATCCGATATTTTCTGATTTATAAAATGTTGCAGTCCTTGCATTATCGTATGATTTGTTTAGCATCAATATGATTTACGAGTTTTGATTTTCGTAATGTCGTGATGGTAATGAATCTCTATATGAGTCATTATAACCATGCATGATAGTGACTGAATTGCCTGTCTTGGCATTTTTCCAACGTCGGATTTTGATCAAGGTTTTGTCACCCTAGACTGGCCTAGTCTAACTGTAGCGAACAACTCAGGTGTGGGGGAGTCACCCCCGTATAGATCTATACACAAACTCTCGCTCTCCCTCCAGGAGACTCTGATTATAATTACAGGCTACGACCATACACTCAATGGTGTCAACCGACAAGTCTCCCTAGATCCCAATTATTGCCACATGAATATGTATAACGTTATATGTATTTAGAATTTCGAACACCAGATGATACATGAACGTGAAAAGATAAGGCCCAACAAACATGAAGAAAAGACAACTATGACCCATTAGACATGTAAGTTATTTCCAGGCTTGTTAAGTATGCAATGGACACATTAAAGCCCATTAAGCATACGATGAATTATTCCAGGCTAAATTAGCATGTAAATGGGCCACTAAGGCCCAATAACATGTAGAGGCTAATTTAGGCCCATTAAGCATGTAATTGGATCGCGAAGGCCCAATCGACATGAAATGATTATATTGGGCCCAATAAACATGCATATGGATCACGAAGGCCCAATAAGCATGTATAGCGAGTACCAGGCCCAATAGTTGTACCGTTGTTGTATTTCGTTTATTTGTTATAATATAGTTCATTTAGTCGAAACATTTATCCATAATGTTATAAAAAGTCCCGTGTTTTGTTATCATGGTATTTTTAGTTCGATACGTCAAAATTCTATAATTTGAACCCGTATTTATTAAAAATTACATTTTAGGCCCCTTAAGAATTAATTTGAACATTTAAAGGCTTATTTTTACATAAAATGTCATTTTTGGTCTATTTTAATTAAAAATAACATTTTAGCCCATAAATTTATAAAATTTATATTTTCGCCCCAAATGTTTAGTAATTGACGGGTTTGGCCCAAAAATACATATATTGACATTTTCAGCCCATCTTTGCAGAAAATTTACATTTTCAGCCCTTATTTGAATAAAATGACATTTTCGGCCCAAACTTTATAAAATTTACATTTTTGGCCCAATTTTAAAATAAGTGTCATTTTCAGCCCCTAAATTTGTAACTTTTCATTTTTGACTCAAGTTTTGATCAAATAACAATTTTGTCCATAAAAATTTATATTTTTGCAATTTGGGCCCAAAAAGCTGTAAGGCCCAAATTAAGGCCCATAATGCAAAATATTACACTTTTGGTCCTTTGGAAGGTATAGTTGTTATAAAAACTCATTTTTATACAAATGTGACCCTTTTGATCCTTACAAAACCGTAAGTGGCAAAATTTTCCCAATCTTTTGTTTACTTATAAAAAATGATCCTTATTCAAGATTTTTGTTTTGTTTTTCACATCTTAGGCATGTATAACACTTTTATCCTTGTAGTATGATGTTTAGAGTGTTTTAGTTTATGAATCTCACCCATTTTTGTTAGAGTATTCGAGATTTATCACATAATCACAACATAAACCAAGAAAATCACACATAACATGCATAAATACATAGATCTACACATGAACACTTGTATTCTCCCCCTAAAAACATGTAAAACCGAAAACAAGGGGGTATGAACTCACCTTGCTTGTTTGTTCTTGGTTTGGTGAAGAAAAGAGAGAGGTTTCGGCTCTAGCAAGCTTTCCTTGAGTAGATCTTGAGCTTATGGGGTTTTCTAAGACTATGGTCACAAACAATGTTTAGAAGGAGTGCTCTAACATAAGAATGAAGTTATATGTAGCACCTGGTTCCTGGTATGTATTTTATTTGAGTATTTTGCATTTTTGGCCTGGGACTTGGCGAGTTGAAGGACCAACTCGTCGAGTAGAAACGGATTTGACTCGGGATTTAAATGACAGACTCGTCGAGTCGGCTGCAGACTCGACGAGTAGGCTCTGACTGGACAAAAACCCTAATCTAAGGGTTTGCACCCTATTTAAACGTCTCATTCAGCCACCCTTCGTCCCTATTGCTTCCAGAAAACCCCCCATAGCAAACCCTAGCCATTTGTATAAGAGCTAAGGCTTTTGTGGTGCTTCTTGGTGATTTTGAATTCAAAGGAGAAGGAAAAGCCTAGAGGAACCAAGAGGAGACCAAGGGAGTTCAAGTTTGTGCACCATTTGCAGTTCACAGAAGGTATAAAGTCGATACCTTGCTTGTTCTTTTGCTAGATCCCTTTTTGGGGAGATTTAGGGCTTTTATAAGCCATTCTTGGTAACCAACCATGATTGCAAGCATGGTTGGGGGTTGAGGCTTCGGATCTAGGTCCATGGAGGAATTACAAGGCAGAAAGGGGCTGCTTTTGCACCCATGGAAGCCCCCATGCAACCCAAGAGTCTCTTTTAGAGCCTTTTTGACTCAAAGTCCCATGCATGCACGTAAAGTTCGTAACTTTACATGCTAGATCGAGTTTAGGGACCTAGATCTATCATTTGGACAAGAGTTGTACACCATAAATCGAAGAAATAAGACTTGGACTGTATCGACTCGACGAGTCGTTCTTGGGACTCGGCGAGTCCGAGGCTAGACTTCCCTTTTCTGTTATGGGTCAAAGAGACCCAGTGGAGTGCTGGAAAGGTTTTTAGAGGGCCCAGGGGAGTGACCCAACGTATTGGGCTAAGCCATAGTCTTGGAGTTCATAGGACTCGGCGAGTGCATGAACAGACTCAGCGAGTCCAAGGCAATCTCCCAACGCTTGAAGATGAACTCGACGAGTTGTTCATACAACTCGGCGAGTCGAGGACAGGACTGGTTCTTAGGATGAGGATGAACTCGACGAGTTGTTCATACAACTCGACGAGTCGGATGAAGGATCATTCGATGATCGTATAGAAGGAGAACTCGTCGAGTCATTTCTAAACTCGACGAGTAGAGACGTGGATGAGGACAGTTAAAAGGTTACGGACTCGACGAGTTGACGGCCCAACTCGGCGAGTCAGGTCAACTGGAAGTTGACTTTGACTTTGACTTTGACTTTGACTTGGACTTGGTCAGGGGTAAAATAGTCATTTTACCCTAAGAGTAGATATTAGATTCTGACTGAGTGTTTTGTGGGGATTTTAGCCGGAGGATTTCCGGAGCAGCAGCAGACAGAGATTTCCCGCATAGATTATCAGCAGCTACTCGTACGAGGTGAGTTACCTTCCAGTAGCGGTGGGTCTACGGCCACAATGCCGGCCCACCAGTAGGAGTTGTATGTTGGATGATTGTCTTCGTGATATCATCCAGGTTTGCTACTACCTGATATGTTATATGCTAGCATGATATGTTATATGTGATAGTAGTAGAGTTCGGTTGTTAGGACCGAAGGGTAGGTCAGGCACCCCAGATATGTCTGACAGTATGTGATAATATGTTGATATGCTGGCATGATACGTTATATGTGATAGTGGTAGTAGGAAGGGAATAGTCCCCAAGTTCGGTTGTTAGGACCGAAGGGTAGTTCGGACACCCCAGATATGTCTGATAGTATGTTTGTGTTATGATATATGTGATAGTAGCAATAAGGGGTGGAATAGTCCCCGATGTTCAGTTGTTAGGACCGATGGGTAGGTCAGCACCCCAGAACGGCTTGACACGGGTAGGTCAGCACCCCAGAATGGATTGACACGGGTAGGTCGGCACCCCAAAATGGCCGTAACGGGTAGGTCGGCACCCCAGAATGGCCGTACCGGGTAGGTGGGACTCTAGAAGTATTTCGCTAGCTTTCAAGGACGGTGGCGTCATGGTGTCGGTTAGCTTTGGAGCACTAGCAGCGGTAAGCATCAGTTTAGCAGCACGATCGTGGAGCGGTAAGAAGAAATGGGAATCCTTCCCAGACAGAAAACTACAAGGAGCTAGTTGAGTTAAAGTGGGGGAGAGCCCTCAAAGTATTCAGGAACAGAAGTAAGTAAGGAGTTGGAATGAGTTCGCAACTCTATTGAGCAGGGTAATAGTCCGAGTGGCTATTTGGATGAGAAATGCGTGAGTTGGGAGTTTGGGAAACTTCCCAGTGTTGAGTACGTGTAATAGCGATCGATAGATGATTGGTTTGGGAAACCAGGTTGAAGATTCTCACGGCTGGACGTGATTTTAGCCAGGATATAAGACTACGGGACAGCCGTAGCATTCACCAGCAGGTAGACAGTACGGGAAGTATAGTGAGGCTACGGGATGACCATAGTAATCACGTTAGACGATAGTTGGTTCGGAAAACCAGGTTGGAGGATCGCCAGCAGGACTCGAGTGAGTCAGGATACAGACTGAGTAAGTGTCCGACATGGGATGCTTTCAGATTAGTAATCAGTGTAGAGTCAGCATGGGGAGTGTGGTAAAACTGCGGGATAGCCGCAACAATTGTTAGTAGCCAGTTAGGAGTGTGGGCGGGGCACCGTATCTCCTAAATAGAGGAGTGTGGGCGAGGGCCCGTATCTCCTAGTTAGTATGGTCAGGATCAGGTAGACATAGTTCGTTGAGATTCAGTATGGAGACAGGCCTGCACAGCCCTAGATAGGTGAGACCTGAGGGAGAGGCCACTTCAGTATACAGTTGGGTGAGACCCGTGGGCGAGGCCCGTATATTAGTAGCGGTACAGGTGAAACTAGAGGGAGAGACCGCTCTAGACCTAGTTTGGGTGAGACCCGTGGGCGAGGCCCGTGAGATTTTAGCAGCACAGGTGGAACCTGGTAGAGAATTTAGAGTCAAGATAGGGGATCGAGGATCCCAGGAATTAGAGAGCCAGGGTGGCAAGGTAGACAGAGCAGTTTTAGTTAGCCGAAGTTTCCTTCGGAAGTCGCTGAGAGCGACTGAGAGATGGAGTTGAGTTCAATAACCGGTAGGAGTCCGGTAGTCAAGTTAATGGCAGATTAGTTGGGACCGGGGTGGTCTCGGTTCGTCCGGAGAGCAGATCAGAGACAACAGAATCTTCGGACAGGGACAACAATAAGGGGATCCGTGAGTGAAAGTAGTTAGTTGATTGAGAAGTGCTAGGCCACTAACAGCAGGATTAAATAATCTCAGAGTGAGTGATTTGACTCTGTTGCGCAGCTCTCGTTTGAGTCTAACCGTTGCATGGATGAGTCTATTACTCGAAGGATTATCTGGTCCATTCGCTGGGAGGGGTATCCAGCATCAGGATATAGTAAGAGGAAGCATTCAATAGGTATCAGTGAAGTGACCAGCACCGGGAGTGGCCGAGGATGTAGATACTGATGGGTTTTGAGCATTCTAACACTTCCTAAGTGTACATGCAACCCTAATAACCTTGGATCTATGTTTGTCTAATAATCATGCAAAGTTGAATTCCAAGGTTATATTCCTATCTAGCATACATGGGGAACATTTTTTAACTTGAATGAAAGATAGAATAACTTACCTTGTTGTTGATTATGATCCTTGAAACCTTGTGAGCCTAGCACCCCAAGTGTGATGCCTCAAATGCTTCACACAACACCAAATGCAAAGGAGTAAACTTTGAGATAATCTTACACTTGCAAAATCGGCTCTAGCCCTCTTGTTTCTTAGTGTCGCCGATTTTGGTGGAGAACATGTTGCTTATATAGTGTGTCACATCTAGGGTTACACCATGTAAACCCTAATGTGGCATGACTCTTCATTTCCATGACCCATGGGTTTGTAACTCCCATGGAGCCTCCATGGAGCATTCAATGGGTTTAACCCAACTTGATTATCCATGGAGCCTTTTAGCCCACTATACAAGTTATGGATGATTTACATGATCAACCCATATATTTAATTAGTCATCTTTTGATCACTTAATTAATCCTAGATTAATTCTTGATCAATACTAATTAAATAATACTATTAATATATTAGAACTTATAATATATTAATAAACCACAAGTGTTATTTCTCTCATTTAGTCTATCCAAATGCATGATGCCATGCAATCCAAATGGACCATGCCGAGTCGGGTCAAGTACATACCAGAAATAGTTATGGACTTAGACACCTTATCCAACAGTCTCCCACTTGGATAAGTCTAATAACTATAACTGCAAGTATGACTTCAGGAACCGATCAGCAATCGTAGCTCTTTTCAAGGTTTCTCGGAACTGAGAAGATGATGATACGCCATTTCAGATAAGTGATCATATAATCCTCTGTTCTAGATATCAGCCGGACAAATACATGGAACAGTGTCTTACTTTGTGTCAAACAGTTTGTTTCCCGATTTCCGATTTGTTTGACATAGAACTCAATTGAACACATCAACTTAGTTCTGACCGGGCCCGGTACATAGGTCAAAACAAAATCATCGAGGGGCCCAGATATCAGCTTCTAATCCAAGAAGGAACAGATAAACTTTGACTCATATGTTTGTTCTACTACTCATTGAATTATACACAAGAGCACGTTTTATAACATCGAGTTACCAATGCGTTTTCGTACAATCAATGCATAACCAACTCATAAGTAACAAATCATATATCTAGGTTTGAAGACTTATATGATATTACCGTCTCACGATCACTCGAGATAAATTCCATGAAGTGATTCCAGTGAGCGTGGGTTGAGTCCAATGCTCAGAACTTATGAGCACTCATGAGTGTTGTAGCCATATCCAACAACTTAGATCTCTGCAACCAATCATGACAGTCTTGATTCATACCTACTTCCGACATATGACCGACTGTGGAGGTTCGAATAATATGATATACCAAACATAATTATTCTGGAAGTCAAAACATGCAAAAGAAATATAGTAAACGATCGACAAGAGATAGCAACACTTTACTCATAAATAAAACACCTTTTATTCATCATCTAATGTCAATTACACTTTACAAATTTCAAGGTTATCTAACTACTAAATCTAATATCATCCTTCAGCCCTATGCTCTAGACCTAGTTTGGGTGAGACCGCTCTAGACCTAGTTTGGGTGAGACCCGTGGGCGAGGCCCGTGAGATTTTAGCAGCACAGGTGGAACCTGGTAGAGAATTTAGAGTCAAGATAGGGGATCGAGGATCCCAGGAATTAGAGAGCCAGGGTGGCAAGGTAGACAGAGCAGTTTTAGTTAGCCGAAGTTTCCTTCGGAAGTCGCTGAGAGCGACTGAGAGATGGAGTTGAGTTCAATAACCGGTAGGAGTCCGGTAGTCAAGTTAATGGCAGATTAGTTGGGACCGGGGTGGTCTCGGTTCGTCCGGAGAGCAGATCAGAGACAACAGAATCTTCGGACAGGGACAACAATAAGGGGATCCGTGAGTGAAAGTAGTTAGTTGATTGAGAAGTGCTAGGCCACTAACAGCAGGATTAAATAATCTCAGAGTGAGTGATTTGACTCTGTTGCGCAGCTCTCGTTTGAGTCTAACCGTTGCATGGATGAGTCTATTACTCGAAGGATTATCTGGTTCATTCGCTGGGAGGGGTATCCAGCATCAGGATATAGTAAGAGGAAGCATTCAATAGGTATCAGTGAAGTGACCAGCACCGGGAGTGGCCGAGGATGTAGATACTGATGGGTTTTGAGCATTCTAACACTTCCTAAGTGTACATGCAACCCTAATAACCTTGGATCTATGTTTGTCTAATAATCATGCAAAGTTGAATTCCAAGGTTATATTCCTATCTAGCATACATGGGGAACATTTTTTAACTTGAATGAAAGATAGAATAACTTACCTTGTTGTTGATTATGATCCTTGAAACCTTGTGAGCCTAGCACCCCAAGTGTGATGCCTCAAATGCTTCACACAACACCAAATACAAAGGAGTAAACTTTGAGATAATCTTACACTTGCAAAATCGGCTCTAGCCCTCTTGTTTCTTAGTGTCGCCGATTTTGGTGGAGAACATGTTGCTTATATAGTGTGTCACATCTAGGGTTACACCATGTAAACCCTAATGTGGCATGACTCTTCATTTCCATGACCCATGGGTTTGTAACTCCCATGGAGCCTCCATGGAGCATTCAATGGGTTTAACCCAACTTGATTATCCATGGAGCCTTTTAGCCCACTATACAAGTTATAGATGATTTACATGATCAACCCATATATTTAATTAGTCATCTTTTGATCACTTAATTAATCCTAGATTAATTCTTGATCAATACTAATTAAATAATACTATTAATATATTAGAACTTATAATATATTAATAAACCACTAGTGTTATTTCTCTCATTTAGTCTATCCAAATGCATGATGCCATGCAATCCAAATGGACCATGCCGAGTCGGGTCAAGTACATACCAGAAATAGTTATGGACTTAGACACCTTATCCAACAGTCTCCCACTTGGATAAGTCTAATAACTATAACTGCAAGTATGACTTCAGGAACCGATCAGCAATCGTAGCTCTTTTCAAGGTTTCTCGGAACTGAGAAGATGATGATACGCCATTTCAGATAAGTGATCATATAATCCTCTGTTCTAGATATCAGCCGGACAAATACATGGAACAGTGTCTTACTTTGTGTCCAACAGTTTGTTTCCCGATTTCCGATTTGTTTGACATAGAACTCAATTGAACACATCAACTTAGTTCTGACCGGGCCCGGTACATAGGTCAAAACAAAATCATCGAGGGGCCCAGATATCAGCTTCTAATCCAAGAAGGAACAGATAAACTTTGACTCATATGTTTGTTCTACTACTCATTGAATTATACACAAGAGCACGTTTTATAACATCGAGTTACCAATGCGTTTTCGTACAATCAATGCATAACCAACTCATAAGTAACAAATCATATATCTAGGTTTGAAGACTTATATGATATTACCGTCTCACGATCACTCGAGATAAATTCCATGAAGTGATTCCAGTGAGCGTGGGTTGAGTCCAATGCTCAGAACTTATGAGCACTCATGAGTGTTGTAGCCATATCCAACAACTTAGATCTCTGCAACCAATCATGACAGTCTTGATTCATACCTACTTCCGACATATGACCGACTGTGGAGGTTCGAATAATATGATATACCAAACATAATTATTCTGGAAGTCAAAACATGCAAAAGAAATATAGTAAACGATCGACAAGAGATAGCAACACTTTACTCATAAATAAAACACCTTTTATTCATCATCTAATGTCAATTACACTTTACAAATTTCAAGGTTATCTAACTACTAAATCTAATATCATCCTTCAGCCCTATGCTCCGAGCATGCTGGAGATGCTTAACCCGAGTCAGTCCCTTCGTGAGGGGATCTGCTGGATTCTCATCCGATGATACCCTCTTTGCCACGAGGAGTCCTTCTTCTATTCGATGTCTGATGAAATGGTATTTTCTGTCGATGTGTCTGGATCTCCCGTGATCCCTTGGTTCCTTGGCTAAGGCAACTGCACTTTCACTATCACAGAAAATTTCCATTGGCTCTTTAATAGCTGGTACAACTCCAAGGTCTCCAATGAAGTTCTTCAGCCATATCGCCTCCTTTGCTGCCTCGCTAGCTGCTATATACTCTGATTCGCAAGTTGAATCAGCCACTGTCTCTTGTTTGGAACTCTTCCAAGAAATTGCTCCTCCATTTAAGGTAAAGACCCAGCCTGACTGAGAGCGGAAATTATCCCTATCAGTCTGAAAGCTAGCATCACTATACCCTACAACTCTCAAGTCTTCACTCCCACCGAGGGTAAGGACCCAGTCCTTAGTCCTCCGTAGGTACTTGAGGATATTCTTTACCGCAGTCCAGTGTGCCTTGCCAGGGTTCCCCTGATACCTGCTAACCATGCTCAAAGAAAAGGCTACATCAGGTCGAGTACACGTCATAACATACATGATCGATCCTACAGCCGAAGCATAAGGTATTCGACTCATTTCTGCTATCTCAGCCTCAGTACTAGGGCTTTGTGTCTTACTCAATCTGGCGTTACTCTGGATGGGTAACTCTCCTTTCTTGGAGTCCTGCATGCTGAATCTCTTCAGCACCTTATCCAAGTAGGTACTCTGACTAAGTCCAATTAGTCTTTTACTCCGATCTCTCAAGATCCTTATCCCTAGAATATAGGCAGCTTCTCCTAGGTCCTTCATAGAGAAACACTTCCCAAGCCAGGACTTAACTTCCTGCAGAGTTGGGATGTCATTTCCTATGAGTAGTATGTCATCCACATACAATACCAAAAAGCTAACTATACTCCCACTAGCCTTGACATATACACAAGATTCATCTTCACTCCTAGAAAAGCCAAATTCTTTGACTTTCTCATCAAAGCAAAGATTCCATCTGCGAGGTGCTTGCTTTAACCCATAAATGGATTTCTCAAGCTTACACACTTTATTAGGGTACTCTGTATTGACAAAACCCTCTGGCTGACTCATGTAAACATCCTCAGCCAACTTTCCATTAAGGAAAGCGGTTTTGACATCCATTTGCCATATTTCATAGTCATGAAATGCAGTTATGGCTAACAGAACCCTAATAGACTTAATCTTGGCCACTGGAGAAAAGGTCTCATCATAATCAACTCCCGGAGTTTGTGAGAAACCCTTTACAACCAGTCGTGCCTTATAAGTGTGTACATTACCATCCATGTCGGTCTTCTTCTTGAAGATCCATTTGCACCCTATAGTCTTACGACCTGGTACATTCTCAACCAAGTTCCAAACTTGATTGTCATACATGGACTGTATCTCGCTGTCCATTGCCTCTTTCCACTTGGCTGACTCAAGGCCTGCCATGGCTTCCGCGTAACTGTTAGGTTCATCCAGACCTATCAGTGTCTCATCACTGATAAGTGTATCACCTTCCGCAGTAATATGGAATCCATAGTAATGCTCAGGTGCATTCCTAACCCTTGTGGAACGCCTCAGAGGTACAGACTTGTCAATTGGCTCAACATAAGTTTCCTCCTCAAGTTGAGTGCTAGGGTTTGAAGTTCCTTCACCACTTGACTCTTGAATTTCTTCAAGGTCAACTTGCCTCCCACTGTCTCCTTGGCTTATGAACTCTCTCTCTCGAAAGAAAGCCCTCCTAGCTACAAAGACCACATTCTCACTAGGTCTGTAGAAGAGGTAACCAAAGGATTTATGTGGGTAGCCGATGAAAATACACCTCTCACTTCGAGGTTCGAGCTTATCATGAGTCTCGCGTCTCACGAAAGCCTCGCAACCCCAAATCTTAATGTGGTCTAGTTTGGGTACTTTACCAGTCCACATCTCATGAGGAGTTTTGGCAACTTTCTTTGTGGGAACTAGATTAAGGATATGGGCGGCAGTCTCTAAGGCATACCCCCAAAATGAGATTGGTAGCGAAGCTCGACTCATCATGGAACGAACCATATCCAACAAGGTTCGATTACGCCTCTCAGCTACACCATTCAACTGCGGTGTCCTGGGAGGTGTCAATTGTGAGACAATCCCACATTCCCTAAGATAGTCGAGGAACTCTGAACTAAGATACTCACCACCTCGATCGGATCGAAGCATCTTAATGTTCCTGCCCAATTGATTCTCGACTTCCTGTTTAAACTCTTTAAACCTCTCAAAAGTCTCTGACTTATGCTTGATTAAGTAGACATATCCATATCTACTGTAATCATCAGTAAAAGTCAAATAATAACGATTAACATCCCTTGTGGCATGTTTGAAGGGCCCACACACATCCGTGTGTATAAGATCCAACAAACCTTCACCCCTCTCACAAGAACCTGTGAAGGGTGACTTTGTCATTTTTCCAAGTAAGCATGATTCGCAACTATCATCTGACTTTAGGTCAAATGACTCCAATACTCCATCCTTTTGGAGTTGGCCTATGCGTTTCTTGCTTATATGTCCAAGACGACAATGCCATAATGATGCTTTATCCAAGTTATTATCATTAACAGAATCAATACACAATACATTATTTCCTAAGTTATCAACCACATATACAGTTTCATACACACCATCACAAGGTAATGCTTTAAAATAAAGAACATTATTAAAGAAAGCATTAATCGAACCAACTTCATTATCAAATGAAAAGGTGAAACCTTGTTTATACAATGCATGAAAGGAAATAATATTTCTTGCCATTTCTGGCGAATAACAACATTTATTCAAATCTAAACTAAACCCACTACTTAGCGATAAAGTATAAACTCCAATCTTGGTGACAGGTAAAGCTTTCCTATTCCCCATGATTAAGTTTATTCTTCCATGCTCCGCATTCTCACTTCTTCTTAGTCCCTGCAAATCAGAACAGATATGAATACCACAACCGGTATCAAGGACCCAAGAGTCAGAATGGGGTGAGTTATTAGATAAGATAGTGTAAATACCTGCATGGTTGGGTTTAACTTTCCCATCCTTCACATCTTGCTGGTACTTTGGGCAGTTCCGCTTCCAATGTGACTTTTCATGGCAATAGAAGCATTCAGCCTCTTTAGGGTCAGAAGAAGGAGTGACAAAACCTTTCTTGGTTCCACTTGAAGAAGAGCCATCAAGGGTCCTAGCCTTGGTACCCTTCGAAGAGCTCTTTCTCTTCTTCCCTCTACCTTTCCCGATTGCCAAAACCGGGGCGGAGTTTGGAGTAGGAGTGTTAACAACTGACTTACCCTTAAGACCTGTTTCTGCGGTCTTGAGGAGTCCCTGAAGTTTGCTGAGTGTGACCTCTTCCTTATTCATGTGATATTTCATGCGGAATTGATCATAGCACGATGGTAAGGAGTGCAAAATGATATCTATTGCAAGCTCCTCAGGGAAGTTCACATTAAGCTTCAGCAACCGATCCACATACCTTTGCATTTTCTGCATGTGGCTCGTGACGGATTCCCCGTCCTTCATCATGGTTGTTATGATAGAGCATATGATTTCATACCTCTCCTGTCGTGCACTTTGATGGTATCTTTCCATCAGATCTTGGTGCATTTCAAAAGGGTAGAAGTCCTCATAGGACTTTTGGAGTTCCGCTGTCATGGTGGCCAACATGATGCATGCCACTTTTGTAGCATCCCTTTCATGTGCCCGGAAGTCAACGATCTCCTGGGGGTTGCAGTGGTCTCATCAATCTCCTTAAGCTCCTTGTCAATGACATATTCTTTGTCCTCGTAGCGGGTAATCATCCTGATGTTTCTGATTCATTCATTGAAGTTGGATCCATCAAAAGTGACTTTCCCACACAAGTTCATAAGGGTAAAGGAGCCATTAGGATTAGAGCCAGAAGCAGCATTGTTTGAAGACATCTGAAAGAAGAGAACAAGATTAGTTTAGATATTAAGAGAGTCCTTAATAAAACACCCAAATGTAATATTAAGGCTAGGATCCAATCACAATATATTATAACTTAGAAGAGGTATGCCGTAATCCAAGCTATAACATATTTGAAAGGTAGGTGAATGACGATTCACCAATTTACACCATGAAAAACGAAATATAAATATTAGGTTTTTAATTGGTTCTTAGAAATTCCTAGATTCTTTTGAGATTCAATGAACTTTTCAAAGGCATGTTTCAATCTCGAGTGTGCCCTCCAAGTTTTGTGACTGGGATACCGAGGATCACAAAACGAGGTGTGAAGTAACCATGCAAATCACTTGGTACCCTCAAGGTTTATCACTCAATCGATGTGCCGGTAAACCACACACGCTCCACCGATGCTATGGTAAACCTTAAGTCACCCTTTACCTACCTTGTTAAGTCCAAGTTAGTGTGCCGGTTAACCACACACGCTCCACCAACGACTTAAACAAAGTGTAAAGTGTAATTTCATGGATTAGCACCTTATTCACATTTTCCTAAAGTAACTAAGATTGGGAATTTAATAAAAGCATTTAGTTACTTTATAATATTCATCATACTTTTAATGAGAATTTATAAGTCCTTGTCTTACCCGTTCGGCTAACGACCCTCCACCGATCAAGGAAGCGGTGGGTGAGAGTGGACACCCATTAAGTTGCCATTTTATAGGAAACAACCTTATACCCCCCTTATAGACCGGCTTCGTGAATGAGGTGTACTAGCGGTAAGACGACTTGTTGTTATACATATATATTAGTAACTTATAATATTATAAAGTATAAGGGTTGAATTTTAACTTTTAAAATTCTAAGGGTTGGAACTAAAGTTTTAATCAAGACTTTACATGTTCCAAAACTTGAGGGCAAGTTTTGTAAACTTCCAAAACTTTTCATTTCTTATAACTTATGAATTAATTGAGTAATAAAAATGAAGACTCTTCATTTTTATAACTCTTGTGTTCTTTTAATGGCTTTAATAAAAGTGAGACTTTTGGTTTTCCATAATTTGAGGACAAGTTATGGACTCCATTAAAACACATTATGATCATGAATTAAACTACCATGAAGGTTACAAACAATTCCTATGATCATCTAATCTTCATAAGTTCAAGAACATGAATATGAACACTTTCAAGAATCAAAAATTACACTTAAAAAAAACTTGTAATTTAACGATTTTTTTTTCAAGCTGTTTACACAAAAAAAAACAACAAACAAACCTAGGCTCTGATACCACTGATGGGTTTTGAGCATTCTAACACTTCCTAAGTGTACATGCAACCCTAATAACCTTGGATCTATGTTTGTCTAATAATCATGCAAAGTTGAATTCCAAGGTTATATTCCTATCTAGCATACATGGGGAACATTTTTTAACTTGAATGAAAGATAGAATAACTTACCTTGTTGTTGATTATGATCCTTGAAACCTTGTGAGCCTAGCACCCCAAGTGTGATGCCTCAAATGCTTCACACAACACCAAATGCAAAGGAGTAAACTTTGAGAGAATCTTACACTTGCAAAATCGGCTCTAGCCCTCTTGTTTCTTAGTGTCGCCGATTTTGGTGGAGAACATGTTGCTTATATAGTGTGTCACATCTAGGGTTACACCATGTAAACCCTAATGTGGCATGACTCTTCATTTCCATGACCCATGGGTTTGTAACTCCCATGGAGCCTCCATGGAACATTCAATGGGTTTAACCCAACTTGATTATCCATGGAGCCTTTTAGCCCACTATACAAGTTATGGATGATTTACATGATCAACCCATATATTTAATTAGTCATCTTTTGATCACTTAATTAATCCTAGATTAATTCTTGATCAATACTAATTAAATAATACTATTAATATATTAGAACTTATAATATATTAATAAACCATAAGTGTTATTTCTCTCATTTAGTCTATCCAAATGCATGATGCCATGCAACCCAAATGGACCATGCCGGGTCGGGTCAAGTACATACCAGAAATAGTTATAGACTTAGACACCTTATCCAACACTTTGTGCTATGTGGGACTCTGAGTGATGGGAGTTAGCCATTAGGTGGATACGTCACGTCACATGTGATCAGGGTCGAATAATCTCAGAGTGCTGGATTTGGCCCTATTGCGCAGCTCTTGTCTGAGTCTAACCGTTGTAGGGACGAGTCTTTTACTCGAAGGATTATCTGAGCCTCGTCACATGTCCTTTAAGGACTTCAGGGGCAGTGGTGCGCCGGATTTCCATGGACTTCAGGGGCAGTGGTGCGCCGGATTTCCATGGGGCGAAGGACCCCATTGTGGCCAGACGGTGGATTGCAGACATTGAGTCTGCACAGTTGACCAGCTTCTGCCCCGAGGGGTCGAAGGTGAGATATGTAGCAGGGTGCTTGAGAGACAGGGCCATGGATTGGTGGGAGTCGGTTGGTGACTCTCTGGGAGCCTCGGCGGTTGAGGCTATGACATGGCCGGACTTTGTGACCCGGTTCATGAGTGAGTTCGCGCCAGCTGTGGAGCTTCAGCAGCTGGCCAGGGAGTTTTTGGATATGAGACAGACTACGGAGACTGTGGCGGAGATCACCGCCAAGTTCCGGGAGAGGGCGTTGCTGGTGCCCCAGTATGCGGGAGATGAGGATATGAGGAGGACCCGCTACCATGACATGCTACGAGCTGACATTCGGGAGCATGCTAGTTTTTCAGCTTGCCCTACCCTGGATTCCATGATCGCCAGGGCAAGGGAGAGGGAGATTGATCTTGAGCATATCCGGAAGAGAAAGGTAGAGGAGGGACAGACGATTGGGGCTTCAGGGAAGAAGCCCAAGGGATTAGATGGTAGGCCGAAAGGCTAGTCAGGACAGGGCCGCTGCAGGAAATGCGGCAGGCCGCATGAGGGGGCGTGTAGGTTGGGATCGTCGGGATGCTACAAGTGCGGCAAGACGGGGCACTTCAGCAGGGATTGTACCGCCCCTGCACCCACTATTCCGACATCTGAGTTGCTGTGTTTCCACTGCAACCAGAGGGGCCACAAGAAGGCCAATTGCCCCCAGTTGACAGCAGCAGCGCCAGTGAAGGCGCCAGCTCCAGCGACCCTGCGGATTACTGATGGCCGGCAGGGCAAGGCAGAGGCTCCAGTGGTGAGGAGCCGGGCTTTCCAGCTGACTACCGAGGAGGCACGCGCCGCACCCGATATGGTGACGGGTATGATTCTTTCCCTCTGATCTATTTATACGATGTTTATGATATTGATATATGCTCTGTATATACATGTTAGGATCGTTCCATGTGAACGGTATTCCGGTACAGGTGTTGTTTGATTCAGGTGTCACTCGATCTTTTGTTTCTCTTGCGCTCAACAAGAGGTTTTTTGAGTCTTCGGGCAGGTTGGATTGCCCTTTAGAGGTAGAGATTGCCGACGATCGATCGGTGCGAGCATCAGCAGTTTTCCGAGATTGTGTGCTGAGGTTATTCGAGGAGCGATACCTGGTAGACTTGATTCCCATTCCGTTGCGTGGGAACAAGGTGATTATAGGCATGGACTGGTTGAGCCCTAATGGGGCGGTGATAGATTGTGCACAACAGTTAGTGCGGGTCAGGACCCCAGGTGGGGAGATTTGGTGATCCACGGCGAGAGACTGCAGCGTGGACCCACCGTGTGTTCAGCAGCAAGGGCTAGGCGCTACCTTCAGCAGGGTTGTGCTGGGTATGTCGCCTATGTCATGGATACCCGGGAGGCGGGTAAGGTGACGGTGGGCGATGTTCCAGTGGTGCGAGACTACGCAGATGTGTTCCCAGAGGAGCTTCCTGGGATACCCCTGGAGCGGCAGGTGGAGTTCAGGATCGACCTTGTCCCTGGTGCGACTCCGATAGCCAGGGCACCGTATCGGTTGGCTCCTCCCGGGATGCAGGAGTTGTCTACACAGCTGCAGGAGCTGTTAGACAAGGGATTCATTAGACCGAGCAGTTCACCCTGGGGAGCCCCGATTCTGTTCGTGAAAAAGAAGGACGGGTCGCATCGGATGTGTATAGATTATAGGGAGCTGAATAAGGTAACGGTGAAGAACCGTTACCCACTCCCGAGGATCGATGACCTCTTTGACCAGCTACAGGGAGCATCTTGGTTCTCCAAGATTGATTTACGTTCAGGGTATCATCAGATGAGGGTCAGAGAGGAGGATGTGCAGAAGACTGCGTTTCGGACGCGTTATGGCCACTATGAGTTCGTGGTGATGCCTTTCGGGGTCACCAATGCTCCTGCCGCGTTCATGGACCTCATGAACCGCGTGTGTAGACCGATGCTGGATCGGTCAGTGATAGTTTTCATCGATGATATCTTGGTTTACTCCAAGACGCAGGAGGAGCATGAGAAGCACCTGCGAGAGGTGTTGGAGACTCTACGGAGGGAGAGCTTGTACACCAAGTTCTCCAAGTGCGAGTTCTGGTTGCGCGAGGTGCAGTTCCTTGGGGACCTTGTCAACCAGAACGGTATTTTGGTCGACCAGGCCAAGGTAGAGGCCGTGATGAGATGGGAGGTTCCGAAGTCTCCATCCGAGATTCGGAGTTTCCTGGGATTAGCCGGCTATTATCGGAGATTCATCCAGGACTTCTCCAGGATAGTCGTACCTTTGACGCGGTTAACGAAGAAAGCCGTAGTTTTCTGTTGGGGGCCTGAGCAACATGCGGCGTTCGAGACACTGAGACAGAGGTTGTGCGAGGCGCCAATCTTAGCCCTGCCAGAGGGCGTAGAGGATTTTGTTGTGTACTGCGACGCGTCTATTTCGGGTTTGGGCGCGGTATTGATGCAGAGGGGGCATGTCATCGCCTACGCTTCGAGGCAGCTGAAGCCTCACGAGGCGAATTATCCGACGCATGATTTGGAGTTGGGGGCTGTTGTGTTCGCCCTCAAGATTTGGCGTCATTACCTATATGGGGTCCGTTGTACCATTTACACGGACCACAAGAGTTTGAGGTACCTCATGGATCAGCCGAATCTGAACATGAGGCGGCGTCGGTGGTTGGACGTGGTGAAGGATTATGATTGCGAGATCCCTTACCACCCGGGGAAGGCTAATGTGGTGGCAGACGCGCTTAGCCGCAAGGCGGCACCGATCAGGGATATCTGCATGCGGATGACCGTGGTGACTCCGCTGCTGGAGCAGATCCGAGAGTCCCAACAGGAGGCTATGAAGGAGGAACATCGGAAGAGCGAGCGTATAGTAGGCCAGGTTTCCTTCTTCGACTATGATAGCCGAGGGTTATTGACACTACACCGCAGGGTGTGGGTTCCATTCCACGGGGGTGTGCACCAGGTTCTGATGGAAGAGGCGCACAAATCCCGATTCTCCATTCATCCCGGGGCGACGAAGATGTATGGATACCTTCGTCTTGCCTATTGGTGGCCCTGCATGAAGCGGAATGTAGCATGGTATGTGGAGCGGTGCTTGACCTGCAGGAAGGTCAAGGCTGAGCACCAGAGGTCACACGGCAAGATGCAACCGTTGGATATTCCCCTGTGGAAGTGGGAAGATATCACTATGGACTTCATCACCAAACTTCCCAGGACCGCGCGGGGAGTGGATTCCATATGGGTCATCGTGGATCGGTTGACCAAGACTGCCCATTTTATACCGATCCAGGAGAGTATATCAGCCGAGAAGCTGGCCGACATCTACATTCGGGAGGTGGTGGCTCGGCATGGAGTGCCATTCTCCGTGATTTCTGACAAGGATGTGAGGTTTACTTCCAGATTTTGGAAGAAATTCCACGACGAGTTGGGTACTCGACTACACTTTAGCACCGCTTTTCACCCGCAGACGGATGGGCAGAGCGAGCGGACCATCCAGACACTTGACGATATGCTGCGGGCATGCGTGTTGGACTTCGGTGGTAGTTGGGATACTTACCTCCCATTGGCTGAGTTCTCGTACAACAACAACTACCACGCGAGTATTGACCTTCCTTCCTTCGAGATGTTATACGGGAGGAAGTGCAGGACCCCGATATGTTGGGGTGAGGTTGTCCAGAGAGTCATGGGGAGCACCGAAGTGGTGCTCAAGACGACAGAGAGGATTCAGCAGGTTCGGAGCAGGCTTCAGACTGCTCAGAGTCGGCAGAAAAGTTATGCTGACAAGCGCCGATCAGACCTGGAGTTTCAGGTCGGGGATATGGTTCTCCTGAAGGTGTCGCCATGGAAGGGTGTCATCCAATTCAGGAAGCGGGGCAAGTTGGGCCCCAGGTATATTGGACCCTTCAGGGTTATAGCCCGGGTGGGCAAAGTGGCGTATAGGCTGGACCTGCCAGCCGAGCTCAGTCAGATCCACAACACATTCCACGTCTCCCAGCTGCGGGAGTGCCTGGTGGACGACTCAGCAGTGGTACCCTTAGAGGATATTCAGGTCAATGACAGCCTGAATTACATTGAGCGACCTGTAGCAATCCTCGACCGGAAGTCGAAGCATCTGAGGAACAAGAGGGTCGAGCTGGTGAAGGTGCAATGGCAGCACCGGAAGGGCTCGGAATGGACTTGGGAGCCGGTGGATGAGATGATGGAGTATTACCCAGAGCTTTTCCAGGAACGAGCAACAGACTTAGAGGACGAAGTCTAAAATAAGTGGGGGAGAATTGTAGCACCTGGTTCCTGGTATGTATTTTATTTGAGTATTTTGCATTTTAGGCCTGGGACTCGGCGAGTTGAAGGACCAACTCGTCGAGTAGAAACGGATTTGACTCGGGATTTAAATGACAGACTCGTCGAGTCGGCTGCAGACTCGACGAGTAGGCTCTGACTGGACAAAAACCCTAATCTAAGGGTTTGCACCCTATTTAAACGTCTCATTCAGCCACCCTTCGTCCCTATTGCTTCCAGAAAACCCCCCATAGCAAACCCTAGCCGTTTGTATAAGAGCTAAGGCTTTTGTGGTGCTTCTTGGTGATTTTGAATTCAAAGGAGAAGGAAAAACCTAGAGGAACCAAGAGGAGACCAAGGGAGTTCAAGTTTGTGCACCATTTGCAGTTCACAGAAGGTATAAAGTCGATACCTTGCTTGTTCTTTTGCTAGATCCCTTTTTGGGGAGATTTAGGGCTTTTATAAGCCATTCTTGGTAACCAACCATGATTGCAAGCATGGTTGGGGGTTGAGGCTTCGGATCTAGGTCCATGGAGGAATTACAAGGCAGAAAGGGGCTGCTTTTGCACCCATGGAAGCCCCCATGCAACCCAAGAGTCTCTTTTAGAGCCTTTTTGACTCAAAGTCCCATGCATGCACGTAAAGTTCGTAACTTTACATGCTAGATCGAGTTTAGGGACCTAGATCTATCATTTGGACAAGAGTTGTACACCATAAATCGAAGAAATAAGACTTGGACTGTATCGACTCGACGAGTCGTTCTTGGGACTCGGCGAGTCCGAGGCTAGACTTCCCTTTTCTGTTATGGGTCAAAGAGACCCAGTGGAGTGCTGGAAAGGTTTTTAGAGGGCCCAGGGGAGTGACCCAACGTATTGGGCTAAGCCATAGTCTTGGAGTTCATAGGACTCGACGAGTGCATGAACAGACTCGGCGAGTCCAAGGCCATCTCCCAACGCTTGAAGATGAACTCGACGAGTTGTTCATACAACTCGGTGAGTCGAGGACAGGACTGGTTCTTAGGATGAGGATGAACTCGACGAGTTGTTCATACAACTCGACGAGTCGGATGAAGGATCATTCGATGATCGTATAGAAGGAGAACTCGTCGAGTCATTTCTAAACTCGACGAGTAGAGACGTGGATGAGGACAGTTAAAAGGTTAGGGACTCGACGAGTTAACGGCCCAACTCGACGATTCAGGTCAACTGGAAGTTGACTTTGACTTTGACTTTGACTTGGACTTGGTCAGGGGTAAAATAGTCATTTTACCCTAAGAGTAGATATTAGATTCTGACTGAGTGTTTTGTGGGGATTTTAGCCGGAGGATTTCCGGAGCAGCAGCAGACAGAGATTTCCCACACAGATTATCAGCAGCTACTCGTACGAGGTGAGTTACCTTCCAGTAGCGGTGGGTCTACGACCACAATGCCGGCCCACCAGTAGGAGTTGTATGTTGGATGATTGTCTTCGTGATATCATCCAGGTTTGCTACTACCTGATATGTTATATACTAACATGATATGTTATATGTGATGGTAGTAGAGTTCGGTTGTTAGGACCGAAGGGTAGGTCAGGCACCCCAGATATGTCTGACAGTATGTGATAATATGTTGATATGCTGGCATGATACGTTATATGTGATAGTGGTAGTAGGAAGGGAATAGTCCCCAAGTTCGGTTGTTAGGACCGAAGGGTAGTTCGGACACCCCAGATATGTCTGATAGTATGTTTGTGTTATGATATATGTGATAGTAGCAATAAGGGGTGGAATAGTCCCCGAGGTTCGGTTGTTAGGACCGATGGGTAGGTCAGCACCCCAGAATGGCTTGACACGGGTAGGTCAGCACCCCAGAATGGCTTGACACGGGTAGGTCGGCACCCCAGAATGGCCGTACGGCTAGGTCGGCATCCCAGAATGGCCCGGCAGTATGTATGATATATGATTGTATGGTATGTGGTACGATGGGGGAAACTTACTAAGCTTCGTGCTTACAGTTTATAGTTTTGGTTTCAGGTACCTCTTCAGCGAAGGGGAAGGAGCTGGCGCGGTAGCAGCACATCATACACACTCGCATTGATTTTCCGCACTTGAGATATTCTGGGATTGTACTCTGACATGATGCTATTTTATGACTTAGGTGTTCAGACATGATATATTTTATGTGGTTTTCTTATGAATGCTTTTATAATCAGTTAATTAAAATGAAATTTTTGGACTCGAAATTTGGGATGTTACATTATATAACTTGGATATGTAGGGACTTACCAAGGAAATATGATTTTTGGTGGAAATCTCCTTGAAACAACTCTAGATCTTCAAAATTTTCGAGAAGAAAGGAGGTTTTCTAGAGAGAGTTCCTTGAAAGATTTTTGAAAGAATTGAGGTGGTGTGAGGGTGTTTCGGCCGAGAAGAAGAAGGGAGAAGAGAGAGAGAGTGTGTGTGAAGTGATGTTGCATGGAAATCCACCATGTAATAAGGATGTGGTGGTTGTCGAGGCCAACAAAATAAATACCCTGAATATTACACACTAAAATAGTGTATAGTGGTAAAGGGATCGTATCCACGAAGATTGGTTCAATTATATAACTCTATGATAATCTTGTTGTACAAATACTCGTAAAACTAAAATAAAATAAAATTGGGGGATTTTGATCTTTTGATATGTTTAAAAGAAAACTAGAATTACACTAAGATTTAAAAACACAATTCAACAAAAGCAAAGTTTGATGTAAAATCAATAAGATAAAGATGGTTGACTTTGGACTTTCATTACTTGAACATTTGGTTAAATAATCATGAGAATACCAAGGTGCAATACTTGTGTTTATAATCTAACTTGGCTATAGCAATTTATAAGCATAACTTGCCTCAACTCTTCTTTTGTATTAAAATGACTAGAGAAGCTCATAGCACATTTCCTAAATCAAAGTCACAAAACTAATGAAGCATGTAATATTGTGAAAATCAATTAGCATTAGGTTTTAAGAGTCACCAAATCCAAAGAGTAATCTATTGCTTTCATTACCACTATGGAGAAAATATTTTCTTAGTCTAAATGAAATGAAAACAAACATTTAAACTAATTGTTGCTTGTTAAATTGAAGACCCATTACTTAGCTAAGAATTTAACCAACAAAAATAACATTCATATATCAATAGTCATGAATAGAGATATATAAACATGGAGAAAGTTTTCATAGAAAATATAATCATAGATATTCAACACAAGTTCATGGAGTTCTTTAATAACCAAATCATTCAAGAAATTACATCCAAGTCAACCAAATATAAGTCTAGCCAAGCATGGCCAAAATGAAAGAAATGAAAAGTAGTTTAGAGGTACCAAACATTGTTCAAGATGAAAAGATGAAAGAAAATTGTTCCAAGCTTCCAAATCTTCAAGGTCTTCTAGAGAGAAAAAGTGTGTTGTTCGTCCATGTGTTGTCCCTCCTTCTTGCCTCAAAACTCCAGTAAAAGTGGTAAAAAATCGAATCCAAAAGTTGCCCAAAAGTATTCCACCAACCTTCCCAAAATAGAGTCAAAAAGTCAAAAATTCGGATTCTTCACAGTGCGATCCACGCGGACCATTTGTAAATCCACGCGGACCGCGTGGATTCTGGGCCATTTGGCCCATTTGATTGGCCTTCTAGTTTTGCTCCTTTATTTCTTGGTCCAACCCACATGCACAACTCTTGGTAGCCCAATTATGTTATTCCAAAGCCTCCAATGATGGTCCAATGCTTCTTTAATCCTCCTCAACTCGAGTCCTCGTCCAAAATAAAATCCAACGCGCATCCCGCTTGTACTAACAACGAGCCCAATCACCACACTTCAAGTCCACGAACAAATTGCAAGCCCCTAATAGTCCCGCACTCCTTCCACACCTCCAATAACAAATAGTCTTCGATAAATCCTGCAAATAAGCTCAAAAGACTGGAAAGCACCCGTTAAAAGAGAAAAATAACAAAAAGAGAAAATATGCATGAAGATTAACTAAAATGAGATGAAATGTGCTAAAATAAACTATAAAAAGAAGTAAATAAAATGAAACTATCAAATCACCCCAATCTTAAACCTTACTTGTCCTCAAGTAAGACAAGACTAAAATGAACTTGGGATGAACTATCCTAGAAAGAAAAAAAAGAATGAACATCTTAGGTGGAAATTCACAACACGCCCTTAAAATAAAAACATATAATCCATTTTTAGGGGTAAGAATCGCTTTGAGGGACGAGCCTTTGTTACCTTTCTAGCAAGGGATACATGTTGATCAAGATGCAAAACGAGCATGCATACTTCACTAGTATGGTTTATGTGACATTGTTTCGCGGTCCGATCTAGCCCACAAGCCATAAGAAAGTGTCCCTCGGTTAGAATGTTCCTCACTCCTCACAACTTCAACCCCACGCCAAGAAATAAAACCTAGCAAAAGATAACTCCGGCCAAAAATGGCAAGGAACGAGCTATGTACAAAGGTTGGCAAACCACCATCATCTAGAAGAATAAGTGCTTCCACCAAAATAAGATCATGTAGAGCGAAGAATCGAGCACGTGATGAGAAAAGGCGCCAATGTAGTTGCCAACCAAAAACGGAATCTAACTAGAAAAACATCAAACCAGAAACAAATTACATGAACTAAAATCCAAAAATGGTTAAACATCTACTAAAGAAAACAAATGGATACAACTCCGTGGCCCGACCTTTTCTTTTATTTATTTATTTATTTTTATTATTATTATTTATTTATTTTTATTTATTATTATTTTTTGGACAAAAAAACCCCAAAGACACAGTTACAAATACAAATACTTAAGACACAACGAGGAAAACACTAAAAATACATAACTACATTCGCATCTTAAGATTGCTAATATCCGACTTTTCAAAACTTTTTTTTTGAACACTAGAACCAAGAAACATAAAGTTCAAATTTCACGAAAGATCAAAGACTTGACTTCTCCAAATAGATTGGATGCGTATGAAATTTTCACGTACACAAAATAAATACTAGACTTTATTGAAACTTTTTGGTAAATTGATGCAAAATTTATCGAACGACGTTTTTAAAACAATTTACTTTTGACTCAAAAAACAAAACAAAACTAGAAAAAAGGGGTAGTTGTCTCTTCTTTTTTTTTGGCTCACTTTTTTGGTTTACCACAGGAGTATTACAATTACAGCTTGAAAATAAAAATACAAAACATAACTATACACAACTATAAGCAGAATCTAAATCTAACCCAAACAAGAGGCCAAACGAGCACAACTACATTAAGGCTAATTCGAGATCAAGTGGGAAAATGTGTCTAAATCATAAAGTAATGAGATATGATGTGAATTGTAGCAGTTAGACACTAAAGACCTCAAAATAGCATAATCTAGTTTTTATTCCTTTCTTTGGGGTTTGATTGTGGCTTGTGAGAAAAATGCAAGTGAGGGACTAGTCGGCTCGAGGCTAAGTTGTCCCCCCTACTTATGCCATACTTGACATGAGTCGATTCATATGCATAACTACTTGCACTCTCTCCCCACGTATATATAAGAGGAGAAGCAACAACTGAAAGTCCCTAATAGCGATTCTTATTTGTTATGTGAGTTTCCAAAAGAATTGTATTTAAGGTGCGTCGTGTCTTTCAAGTAAAGATGTTCGGAGATGAGAATAAAGAGGTAAAAAAAATGCATGAATGTTTATGTCCTAAGCTAAATGCCATGCAGAATCAAAAGTGAAAAAGAAGAAAATAAAATCTTTTTGGAATTTTTAAAAAAATGAATGCAAATTAAGGCTAAAATGCTATGCAACCTAATCTAAATTGCATGAGAAAGCAAAAAGAAAAAGGGAATATCCCACCCCAAGCTTAGAAATAAGCATTGTCCTCAATGCTTGGGGCGAAGCGAAAGTACCTAGACCGGGGGATCGGGAGGAGGGTATGGATAAGGAGGAGGCTATGGGTATGGATTAATGGTTTCTTGAGGGAGAAAGAATTCATAGAGAGAGGGAAACAACTGGCATGATAATGAAGAAGAAGGGATGCATGTCACTTAAGTTATTTGGTCAAAAAGTCAATGGAAGTCAAAGCTGGTCAACGAATCCACGCGGACAACTTCTGGAGTACACACGGACCATTTGCAGTACACGCGGACAAGTTCTGGAGTACACGCGGACCATTGTTGAGCCACGTGGACGAGCTTTCGAGTACACGCGGACCGCGTAAAATGTTCTGTAAACCCCAAATTTTTGAAGATGGACGCGGACGTTTTTGGGGACCACACGTGGTCCGTTTGTTTATACACGTGGACACTCCTTCGAGTACACGCAATCCATTTGTGAACCCGTGAAAAATCTCAAACCTTCATGCCTGACCAAAAGGAACACTGGGGGCTTAAAATTCAACACTCTTTTACTGCAAGAAGGAAGAAGAATAAATGTGAAATGCAAAAAGGATTTCTCTAAGACATTTATTCGGAATTAGAAAATACGAAAACATTAAGTTTTCCAAAAATGCCCTTCTTTAACGTCTTTGGCGAGACGTCCTTCCCTCTCGGTTTCAGTATACCGGGGCATCCAAATGGATGACATCTAAGCAAATTTGCATTAAAACCTTCATAGAAAGGTTTCAAGCGATGCCCATTGACTTTGAAGATTTTCCCCGTGTCGACATTTTTTAATTTCCACACCTCCATTAGGACTCATTTCTTGTATTTGACTTTCTTTTTACGAGAGAACCATATCAGACTTAGACCTTTGATAATAGCAATCATCCAACCATATTCTTTCTTGTATTTGTTCAATAAGGTGACTAACTCTTCCCTCTTTGACATGGTGGTTGAGTAGGTGACCGGTTGGGCGCCTTTTTTCTCGGGATACGTATCCTTTGAAGGGTCCGACAGATTTAGCGTTTCCGACTCTTGTGGTTGTTCTACCACTGGAGTTAGTTTCTCAATGGTATTGGATGGCTCAACCTCTCTTTCGTTAACACCCAACACTTCCACTATAGTTTCATTGTCAACTTTCTCAATGTCTTCTTCCTCATTGACAACCTCTTCCACTTCTACTTCTTCTTCATATGACACTCTTGGTCCATCTAAACTTTTCTCATCTTTCAGTGGAATGGTACATGCGCTATGCCATTGGATCTCTTCAGATGGTAGTTTGTCTTGAGCTTCCATTATACTCATTGATTGAGCAAGTTGTGTTATTTGTAGCTCTAATCTTTTGAGGCTAGCTTGGGTTGTTTCCTGGAAAATTTGGGTAGAAGTGGCAATGCTTTTCAAAATGTTCTCTAAGGACATGCTTGGCGTTTCTGTTTGTTGAGGAGGGTAAGGATAGGGTTGTTGGAACTGTGGAGTTGGGTGGTATTGGTTATTTCCCCAAGCTTGGTTGTTGTCCCACCATTGAACATGTTGAGGCTGATCATAACTTCATTGGTTTGACAAGTAGTAGCTTCCCTTCTCTTGCACTTCTTCCCATCTTCCTTGTAAATATGGACACATGTCAGAAGGATGTCCATTTTGGGCGCAAAAATCACAAATAAGAGGCATGGGTTGCACACTTTGGTCACTTTCCATCATCATAACTAACTGAGCTAGCTCAGAAAGTTTATCTTCAATGCAAGGAGTGTTCATTTCCGAACCATACTTTTTTCAATTTTTGAGTTTTAAACTAGAGTACATGCACAATGAGATCTAGGAATAGAGAAACAAACTTATTAAATATAAACCAATCCCCGGCAACGGCGCCAAAATTTGGTGGTTGTCGAGGCCAACAAAATAAATACCCTGAATATTACACACTAAAATAGTGTATAGTGGTAAAGGGATCGTATCCACGGAGATTTGTTCAATTATATAACTCTATGATAATCTTGTTGTACAAATACTTGTAAAACTAAAATAAAATAAAATTGGGGGATTTTGATCTTTTGATATGTTTAAAAGAAAACTAGAATTACACTAAGATTTAAAAACACAATTCAACAAAAGCAAAGTTTGATGTAAAATCAATAAGATAAAGATGGTTGACTTTGGACTTTCATTACTTGAACATTTGGTTAAATAATCATGAGAATACCAAGGTGCAATACTTGTGTTTATAATCTAACTTGGCTATAGCAATTTATAAGCATAACTTGCCTCAACTCTTCTTTTGTATTAAAATGACTAGAGAAGCTCATATCACATTTCCTAAATCAAAGTCACAAAACTAATGAAGCATGTAATTTTGTGAAAATCAAGGCATTAGGTTTTAAGAGTCACCAAATCCAAAGAGTAATCTATTGCTTTCATTACCACTATGGAGAAAATATTTTCTTAGTCTAAATGAAATGAAAACAAACATTTAAACTAATTGTTGCTTGTTAAATTGAAGACCCATTACTTAGCCAAGAATTTAACCAACAAAAATAACATTCATATATCAATATTCATGAATAGAGATATATAAACATGGAGAAAGTTTTCATAGAAAATATAATCATAAATATTCAACACAAGTTCATGGAGTTCTTCAAATAACCAAATCATTCAAGAAATTACATCCAAGTCAACCAAATATAAGTCTAGCCAAGCATGGCCAAAATGAAAGAAATGAAAAGTAGTTTAGAGGTACCAAACATTGTTCAAGATAAAAAGATGAAAGAAAATTGTTCCAAGCTTCCAAATCTTCAAGGTCTTCTAGAGAGCAAAAGTGTGTTGTTCTTCTATGTGATGTCCCTCCTTGTTGCCTCAAAACTCCAGTAAAAGTGGTCAAAAATCGGATCCAAAAGTTGCCCAAAAGTATTCCACCAACCTTCCCAAAATAGAGTCAAAAAGTCAAAAATCCAAATTCTTCACAATACGATCCACGCGGACCATTTGTAAATCCACACGGACCGCATGGATTCTAGGCCATTTGGCCCATTTGATTGGCCTTCTAGTTTTGCTCCTTTATTTCTTGGTCCATCCTACATGCACAACTCTTGGTAGCCCAATTATGTTATTCCAAAGCCTCCAATGATGGTCCAATGCTTGTTTAATCCTCCTCAACTCGAGTCCTCGTCCAAAATAAAATCCAACGCGCATCCCGCTTGTACTAACAACGAGCCCAATCGCCACACTTCAAGTCCACAAACAAATTGCAAGCCCCTAATAGTCCCACATTCCTTCCACACCTCCAATAACAAATAGTCTTCGATAAATCCTGCAAATAAGCTCAAAAGACGGGAAAGCACCCGTTAAAGGAGAAAAATAACAAAAAGAGAAAATATGCTTGAAGATTAACTAAAATGAGATGTAATGTGCTAAAATAAACTATAAAAAGAAGTAAATAAAATGAAACTATCAGGATGTGTCTAATGCTCATTAAACCTCTTAATTTCATTTTTTTATACTCATTGGGCCGAGAATGGGCTTAATGAATGAATATGAAATGGCTTTGGGCTCAAATCCTTGGCTTTGCTCAAATTTCATAGGCCCAATATTATTTTTCGGCCCATTGGGCTTATTAGATGGTTCACGGCCCATTTGAATGAAAAAAGGGAGTTTATGGCCCATTAAGGCCCATTAGGGTTAGAATGAATCATTATAGGCCCGTATGGTCCAAAATGTTATAGATTTATGAATTGGGTCCATTTAGAATCCAAATAGGGTTTCTAAGCCCAATATAGTCGAATTGAATGCTTATTGGTCCATTAGGCCCAATAAGAAAATCCTAGTCCATAAAGAACTTGAACCGGGATTTTTAGGGTTTTCAACTCCCAATTGACTTTCTGAAATGTTTTGCATAGAGTTTTAAACTACAATTGTGGATCCCGACTAAGTTTGTTGTCATAGAATGAACATAGCGTACGATAACAAATTAGAGTTACAAATATTATCATAGATGGCATTTACATGATCACATAATTTCCTGGCTAAAATGTCAGTTGTGACATTTTCTCAAAAGACTTACATTAAATGTGTTTTTGCATATTATAATATAGAACAATGCTCCCCTTCAACTGCTCTCATAGTCAAAGGGCGCATTTTCGCTTCTTCTCAATGCCCGGAAACGGAGGTAGAACAGGAACAAATGAGATTGATACATTATGCTTGTATGACAGGAAGCCTAATGTATCCTCAAGTTTGTACTTGTCCCGATATCGCTTATATTGTTGGAATGCTAAGTCAATATCATTTTAATCTTGACCTAATTTTTTTATTATATATTTTTATTTAAAAATAAAAATTTATAATATGTATAAGGGCCTTTTTTTACTCGTCCTGGGCATTTGAAAATATTTACTTCCTCAATACCGGCCATAAGTGTGATTATGGGGATCTCATATTGATAATGATACGAATGGCTGTTATCTTTTGATATGTCTATAATATTAAAAATGATGGACATTACTTTGACCAAACTTATGAATATTCATCAGTCATCACAAATGGCCACTCGTCTAAATGGAAAAATGCTAGAATATTTTAACTAATATGTGGCTTGTGGACCATATCTATAATAATTATTTAATTGTTACTATATTTACATATTGTGAAAACTATGCTAACATGACATAATGGGTATCCCATCTCTCCTAAATGTTATTTTATAGAAGTAACAAGAAGAAATCATATTCTCCTTTAGATGTCTTAAAACACACAAAGAATATCGGAGGATTCTCTCTCATGGTCTAAGTAAAATTTCTAAGAACACCAATTATATTTCAAACCAATAATCTATGGATTTAGTCATTTAGAGATCACAATGGACATCAATTCATCTTCTGCATCAAACACCCCTTTAAAGATTGTTTCACTCAAGTACACTTTTTCTATTGAAATAATTTTAATGTGTTTTAATTGATTAGAAAAGTAAAATGGACAACTGATTCTGAAGTTTAATCAACAACAAACCAACAACACTGTAACTCTTTAACATTGAGCTTTTGTTAAATTGTAAGGAAATCAAGATTTATCAAGAAACCAAAATTCATCTTCTTCATCCTCGTGGTTTATTCTAACCTCCTTCATCACTACCATATCTTGTGTCCTTCCCTACCATTGATGTCTAGTACAAACGATATTTGATCAATCTCAAGCTAAAAATTCCAACTGTTTTCCAGATAGATTTAAACAAATCTAAACAAACAAACAAAATGATTGTCAATCAAATGCAAATCCAACAAAAAGTTTTAATTTAAATTTAAGTAATAATCATAATAATTAGAATACCCGTAAAAAGAAAAAAGATAAATAGAAAAGACAAAGAAAAATAGTCGTTCTAAAGTGAATTTATCATAAAAATAAATAAAATAAAAAAATAAATAATAAGTGAAGTCAATTTAGGGATTTTATAGACGACTTTAAAAGAAAACATCGGAAAGCAAACTTATTTTTTTTTCCAAGTACAAGAACTATTTGTGTACTTTTTTATAGGAAAAATAATGGCATGGCCATATTTATTGACTTGGTTGCCTCATCAAGTGATATTTTTTACTTTATTTTAAAATTTCAACTAATAATTTTAATTAAATGTATTAGTTAATAATCTCTTTATACAGACCATTGCCCCACCAGCTCTAGCCGCCACCACCACCACCACCACATGGAGTATAGGTGGTAATGGTGTAATATCGAAATGCGAGAGGGATGTAGAAGAAAATATATATAATCAAAACAAATAAAATAAAATAAAAAAACTGATTAGAATAATAATTTAAAAATTAAAACTATAAAAAAGTTAAATTAATATTTCCTGTCAAGAAATTGTATATTTTGCAGATGACATGAATGATGTCACAATCGATTAAATGTTATAAATATATAATTATTACGGATTAAAATTAAAATACATTACTTGTATCGATAGAAAAACAAACTAGTTAGTTTGTCTTAACTTATCTTAAACGTATCAATAAAACTTGAAAATTTGTTATCAAACTAATCTTAACATTTTTTTTATTAAAGTAAATATCTATTTATTTGATTCATGTTTCACAATATATGGTATAAAAGTCTAGAAATACAAACAAATCCCATATCATATTGATAGAATGTAAACTAACAAAATGTAGCTCAAATGTACTATGGGTCGTAATTTCGACCCGTTTGACTGATATTTTATATTTATATGATATAAAGTCTAAAGAAACAAAAAAACCCATGTGATGTCACGGTCCAGGATGGTGGGGACAAGAGTTATTATGGAAAATTCTTTGTGGCCATATTATTATTCCCCAACAAATACTTAACTTTCTATCTTTCCCCTTGGGCATGCTTTGTTTGGCTTCTTCATCACTCCCCACTAATTCTATCATCAATTTTGGACACCCTTTTGGTCAAAGGTGGTTAAGTTCTCATGTCATTCAACATCATCCACACTCTTTTTTTCCTCATTCAATACACCAACTTTCACTTTATAACTACTCAACTTAATATATATATATATATATATATATATATATATATATATATATATATATATATATATATATATATATATATATATATATATATATATATATAGAGAGAGAGAGAGAGAGAGACACCGAGCTTGAAGGTTTTGTACATATTAATTGTCCCATAGAGTGTATGTTTCATAGTAAAATTTATGGACTTAAATAAACATCTCTTAGTTAAATAAAACTGCTTGAATAGAATTAAAAATATCATTCTAGTATTTGACAATTTCACTTTGGCATTTTATTGAACGTTTGGTGGGCAGTGAAGTTGGTATCTATTTCAACTGGTAGGAGGCTTGCTTGAAACCCATCGTTTGCAAACCATAAGAGGATGCGGTATGGGACAAAAACGAGAAGCAACCGGGTGATGTGGCACCATCAACGACGTCGTGACAGGGGGGGGGGGACACCGCCCCCTACTCGTTTTTGCTCGTTATGTTGCATCTAGTGGTAACGAGGACAAGATAAAACAAGAAAGATGATTGACTATCTCCTTTATCAACAAATCAAATAATTTTCTCTATTTTCTCTCTCTACCTCTTAACATGATATAACATGTGGAACATCATTTCCCCCTTGGTGTTATGGTGGTGTTATGGATGAGGTGGCACCAATATGGTGTTACATCCAGTTGCCCACACCCAATGCTTTAAACAATAAACCCATTTGACGTAAAACTAAAAGTGCAGTTGATTCAATACTCCCTCCGTCCCAAAATAATAGTACACAGACAAAAAACACACAGTTTAAGAAAACATTAATTACCATTAACTTTATTAAATAAAATGACAGTCTTATCCTTCTCTTGCATTTAATTCTATGGTAGTTGCATTTAATTTTATAGTAATTTAACTAATAATGAGGGGTATTATGGTAAAAGACATCTTTATTTTTAGAAGTAGACAATTATTTTGGGACAAACCAAAAAGAAAATATGGATTATTAATATGGGACGGAGGGAGTATTTAAAAACGAGTCTTGCATGGTTGCATGGAGAAGTAAATGCTTCAACATCCTGAGAATTCTGAAGTCCTGGAATCTTGAACAGGTTTTCTTTTGCTTTCCTAAATTTGATGACTTGATGCTTTCCCCTTCACTTTTTTTCCTTTAGCAGAGAAACGACATACACATTGCGATTTCGAGAAGTGTATGATGATATGATCTGTGTTGTGATTCTTTGAATCTTCTTCAAAAGTAAAACGCAGATTGAAAAAAGGAAAGAACAATCAATATAGAAACAGAGCACAAGATCCAAATTCTCTCTCACAGGATGTCATGTCGATAAACGTTAAACCCCCCAAATCATATGTTTGAAATTGATGAAACCTGTATAGATTGTATTTTAACTCACAATTTGTATAGATTGTATTCTAAACTATTTATAATTCCATATATATCTTAGATGAGTTAAACGAGACATGAACTCAACAACAATATATAATAAAATAACTACCATTAAAAATTCATATTTTAATCATTTAAATCATATTCACTTCTAACAATTCACATTTATAATGAAAAAAAAATCTCCACTACCAAAAATCCTTGCATGATCCAAAACCACTCTCCTTCTATATACCCCACCCACCTTCTAGAACTATATAATGTTCTCACTTTTTTTTCTTCTTTGAAATAAAGAAAAAGAATGGACTAAAATTTGCAAAATAAAGTAAACTAAAAATTTAAAAGAAAACAAAAAGAAATTAAAAAAAATAATCAAAACGGAACGACGTCGCTGCATCCGAAATCGTATGAATTCATTATCGAGTTTTCCGGCCAGGAATTCCGGAGAAGTTTCAGTAGCATTTGCGCTTTTCGCTTAGCTCGCTCTGTACAGTCGCTTTGAACAAGCAACAACAGCTGCGTCAAAACCCCTGCCGCCACCGCCTCCCCTTCCAACCATTCTGCGGCGGAACAGAGCGACAGTAGTGCTCCAGCGGCGTATTCCGTCGCACGGTCCGAGATCTTCAGGATGACCTTTACGAGCAGGGGCACTGTAAGCGCGTTAGACGCGAAGGCCACGCATCCTGATGGTATTCGGCATAATAGCTCCACCGTCGCCAGCGCTCTCTCAGCGTCGCATTTCTCAAAATCCGGCAACCTGTCAATGAGCGCCTCCACTGCTCCTGCCTCAACCGCTTTGTGCCGGTGTTGCTTCACCATGCAAAAAGCAAACAACGCCTTAATTCCGATTTTCAAGGCTCGCGGATACGTCAAAGGATAATCGAGAATTCCGACTATTCCGTCGAATATTTCATCGTGACTGGTGATTTCTGCTCGGAGTTCCGGAGATCTTGTACCGGTGACAACGTTCTCAAGCAACGCGGCCGTGTTGACTCGTACGTCAATTGACGAATGTGACAGAAGCGAAATCAGATACGAGATCCGATCTGGATCGGAAGACACCAAAAGGCACTCCGTCTCAGAAAGCGCGAGCATCGCTAGAATCGCAAGCGACTCGTGAGTCAAATCAGACGAGTTGCGATTGGTTTCGGAGAACAACACGTCCAATAAAATCTCACACGCTTTCTGCGTTGAGAGAACCAAACGGTTTTTATCCGAATCACGTGCGAGCCCCCGGAGCCGACGAAGCGCAGACAGCCTAGCGTGCCGCGTGTTCGACACCGACGACGCCTGTTTAAGCAATGACTGGACCATCACCGGATCAGCAGGTTGCTTCGGCGTAGGAATCCGTTCCACACCATACGAACGGTTGGCGACACACCACTCCTGGATTAGACGGCGGAGCGTGTGGTTAGGGATGAGCGTAAAATCGGTGAGCGGGAGGCGCGTGACAGGGCAAGTGGTATTTCCGGTGGCCACCCATGACTCGATGCTTGAACGATCATATGTCTGACCGGTTCCAATGATGACTGGATCCATCATGAGCTCAAGAGAAATTGGACATCTGAAATGATACGGAACCTGAATTCCGACGTCCAAGGGCTGTAAGCTCGCAGGCATGTTTTCCTCAACCTCAGTTTCTTTCTCTCTCTTTCTTTCTTCTCTCTCTATATATAAGTGTGTGTATATATACACACACTTTCACACACAGTACTCTGAAAATTCTCTTTCAGTTTGTTCTTTGTTTGGGGCTTTTTGACATATATAGGAAAGGAACAGAGAGACAAAGGCAACAGAGAGGGTGTGTGGAAGGGTAATTCTGTTTTGAGGGAAGATGTGTGTGAGTGTGTGTATGTGCGATTTTGGCTCCTTTTATCTGACCACGTTACTCCTTTCAACCTCCACACGTGTGTGTCCATTAACTTAAGGCTTAACCTGAGTTGGTGTTGAACGGTGGTGGGGTTCGGTCAAAGGTGCTAGTCTGTGTAGGTCCCACTTTCTTGCTGGATGTATATCGTTTACATCGACTTGAAGTTGAGATTTTGTTAATAGGAATCATTCTTTACACTTTAGTCCCTCTTCTTTTGTGTTGTCTCTTTCTTGGACCATACTTTTAGCTTAGTTGACTTTACTAACTCGTTACTTTAAAAAAGAAGTTATTTAACAGGTAAATTGAACGTTAGATGATAGTTCAAAAATGAAAAATTAGGTCATACATACCATAATTCTATGTAAAATAAATATATTTTTATTAATTTGTATTTTAAGAAAAATATTTTCAAGAGTTTAAACACTTGAAGAAGTTATTTCATTAATTTTTATTTTAAGAAAATATCATTATATATTTATATTCTACAGAAAACAAACAGTTAGTCATATTTATCTTGCTTGAGGAATAAGAAAAGAAATATATGATCTTTAAAGCATAAGATCGTATAAAAAAATAAAACCTACTTTCTAAACTAAGAGATGAGATTGCTTATATTTAAGACTTCATATACTACCGATTTTTTAATAACTGATAAATAATATTTATGTTACAAAATAACAAAGAAACAATAAGATATTAGATAACTTTAATAAGAACGAAAGAATTTTTTTTATTCACATTTATATATTAGTATATGTTCTTCATACTTAAATATTTAACAACAGAAAATCCAAAATAGGAAGTAACATAGAATTATAGAAGGTAGAAACTAGAGAAAAAGAGTAAAGTGCAATAATGGTACCTATGTTTAGCAAAAAATTGAAGGTTTAGTCCATTGACAAAAGCATTTGCAAAAAAACTTCCTTATCCCCATGTTTTATTGTGTATTTGGTCCCTCCTTTTAAGCACCATTTATTTTCAGTCGTTCATAGCTTAATGTGCCCCTCACATGAGGGTAAATTCGTCTTTTCACTTCTCATATCTCTCCTTCTCCATTACCGCCATTATACAACCATCATGCATGATACATCTACGTGTATGCATTAATCATCCCTATTATATAGTTATCTCTAATTTCTCCATCCCTATTTTTTTGATCTCCTTTATTGGTTAACCCTAATATCATTCTTAGTGTTGTCTAGGTATCAAGCTCTTGTAACAAAATGGTGTTGACATTGTGGACTCTTAGACCTTTGTACCAAAATTTTGAGACTAAGAAAATGTATCAAGAAAATGGTGTTGACCTTTGTAAGAAATTTCTCAACTTGAAGGGCCATAGGGAAGATGAGACTAGGGAAGTTGAGACAAACTAATTTGATGGTTGAGAAGACTCAAGAAGTGGGACATCTGGATTTGGTTGTGGGGGATGACATGAGGCTAAATGTGTCCCATGAATGTGGAGGTGTAGAAGATCTATTACTAAGGGTTTTGAAGAAACATATGAAAGATAGAGTTTAAAAGATATTTCGATGGAGTTAATGACATGTAAAGATGAAGTAAAAACACGTACAAAAAATGTATCAAGATGAAGTTGTAAAAAAAGTGTAAAATTGAAGTTGTAAAAAAACACGTCAAACAAAGTTTTTAAAATATATAACAAATTTATCAAAATGAAGTTGTGAAAAACATGTAAATAGCAAGTTGTAGCGGATATAAAATATATAATATAAACAAACTAAACAAAAAGATTGGACAATTAATAAAAAGACATTAGGCAATAAAAAAGGCTATGTAATATGATAAAGTCGATGTGTACACAAAGAAAAAAGTTAAAGAAACTTAGAAAACCTAAAAAATAAAATAAATAAAGTAACTAAATAAGTACTTTGAGAATAGTTTTCCATCTTGGCTCAATTACTATTCCAATGTTACCTTCCTTACTTAGAAGGGACTAATATTGAAAGAACATTGAGTTAGAGGGTAAACTGTTATTTGGTTAAAATAGAGGGTTTAATAAAGAATGAAGTGAGACTCGGAGTTGAAGAATCTCAATTATTTGGATAATTGTGTGGGTGCGAAAAGAGAGGTAACGAGGTGAACCACCGGACGGTGTCGTTTGTTGATTATTATGAAAAGAAGGCGGTGACCTGGGCAGTGGGCACACAGACGACCGTGCTTGTCGGTGGTCAACCGGCAACAAATTTTGGACTCGGGTACAGATAGATTGTGGGTCAATAGTCAATACAATTTGGGTTAAAACAATTACCCCTCTCCCAAAAAGAAAGAAAACACAACCCAAATTAAATTAAAAAAATACTCATTCTTTTAAAAATTTATCTTAAAAAATCCATACAACTTTAAATAATAAAACATTTTAATTACTTTCAGTGTTAAAAGTCTAGTTTCTGTTTAATATTCAACAATATTGTTATATATTGATGATCTTTTTAGAAAGAATCATATACAAATATCTAAAGTAAGTTGGATATGATTATCAAATATTGGCCTGTTTTTATAATGATGCATTGTTATCAAACGATAGGCTCCTTATAATATTGTGTAATGTATCTTACTTCATAATCAATTATGTACATAAAAAAGATAAATAAATAAAACAATAAACAACTACAACTTTAATCTTTAAATTTAATATATTAGATTAATTAGTAAAAAATAATAATATCATAAAATCCAATATCGTTAATCAGGATAAAATGGAGATATTATTAAGATGTGGGGGTAAAAAATCTTTTGAAATATATAAACAAGTGCTAGAAGTAGCTTAAAATGTGGTCCACAAGGTTTTGAGGAGTAGGATACCAAAGTCCAATGTAGATTCAAGAGACTTTTGACCGAAAGTTCGTGAGGAATCACCCATATATTCCTAAGGGATAATGACTTATAGGGTAACATACTTTTTAAAATGTACATATTTAGTCCTTATTTTTTTTTTAAAATAAATCCTTATATTTTATTTTTTGTAACAATGCAATCCTTGTGACCGGCTATACCCGGTATACCGGTTATATACGAATTTTCTTTTAGGGAAAATGACTTGATAGGATAATATACTTTTTGAATTGTACATATTTAGTCATTATTTTTTTTTTTTGTAAAATAAACCCTTATACTTTATTAATATATACACATTAGGTCATTTTCACCGGATTCTACAGGTTTTGCTGATGTGGAAGCACAAGTGGCACTAAATAGCAATTAATTAGCTTAGTCACCGGAGGTGGGTGATCCTCCAGCAACAAGAAAAGGGCGGCGACCCTTCTCTTTCTCGTCTCTCTTCCTTCCGGTCGAACAGCAACAGCCAAACACCCTTTACCTGTTGTGTTTCTCCGATCTGTCTCTCTTTGCCTCCATCTTTGAGATATGTTGCCAGAAAAAGAAGAAAGAATCGACGAGGGGGCTACCAGAGCAGCTCCTCACCGCCAACTACCGTCTCTACTTCCTCCTGCCTCCTCCTTCGACCTTGTTGTTTTTGTCATCATTCCTCCTTGCTACCAGTGATGTGTAGGAACACACAAAGGAGTCGCCGGAGATCGGGGTTCTCCCTCTTTTTCATGATGAATAAAAGTTGGAAAAATCTCGTTGTGGATATGTGGATGCCACATGGGTATTTCATTTCAACAAAATAAAAGAAAGGGAAAATGACTTGATTGGGTAAGATACTTTTTGAAATGTACACATTTAGTCCTTATTCTTTTTTTATTTGTAAATTAAACCCTTCCACGTCAGCAAAACCTGTAGAATCCGGTGAAAAGGACCTAATGTGTACATATTAATAAAGTATAAGGGTTTATTTTACAAAAAAAAAAGAATAAGGACTAAATGTGTACATTTCAAAAAGTATCTTACCCTATCAAGTCATTATCCCTCCTAATAACCCGCGAGAATTGAGAATGACTTTTCTAATGTCCGATTTCAAGTATGAGTTTAAATTATTATTTTTGAAAAAACTTGATTGGCTACAACGTGGTGAAGAGATCACCACAACGTGATATTTCTGTATGGGACACGTGTTTCATTTAAGATGCCACGACGTGGTCATGCAAGCGCCACGACATGACAATGCTGGATGTGCAAAATCCTAATTTTCGGGCTTAATGCCCTATTTAAAGGAAGTGATGGTTAGGGTTTTCCCCATCACCACCTCCCAAAATGTTATTGAGCAAACTCTAGCATCCTTGCAAGTTTTAAGATCATTTTGGTGTCTTTTGTGCACTTTGAAGGAAGAAGAAGAAGGTTTTGGTGCAAGGATCCAACAAGAAACTCTTCCCCATTCTTAAAATCACTCTCTGGACCATTTGTAAGTCCTTAAGATTTCATCTTGGTGATCACTTTCTTGTAGATATAGCCTTTTGAGCATGTTTCGGTCCATAAAAGAAGTTTGAATGATGCGATGAGACAAAGTCTGCAACTTTATGACTCATCAAGCTCCATTGAGCTTAAAGCATTTTGGATCTAGAAGTTGGTTGGGTTTTTAGATCCGTGCATGTGGTTTTGGGTCGTTTTCTCATATTTTGAACTAGTTGAGTGAATGACATGCATGAATCATGCATGTCCATAAGGTTTTCATTTTTCTGGACCATTAAGGTCCCAAGAAGCATCCTGAAAAGTTAGAGCCGAGGACTTAGCAGATTGAAAGGTTTTTTTTTTTTTTTTTGGAACGACAAATCTACCTACTCGTACTATAAACTATTCCTAATACCACTTATGTACCGTACGGGACTTGAACCCTTGACCTTAAGGAGGAAGGGCAACACCTGGTACCGCTAGGCTAGAAACTCTTTAGTTCAACAGATTGAGAGTTAAATCGATTAAGTTGTCTTTATACGGTTTCCACGACGTGGAGTCTGGTTTGGGTCGCAACCGTTTTGTCTGGACTATGCCATAGTGTGGTAGTGGATTTGATCGATCTATTGAAATGGCCATGTCGTGGACATTGGTTGGCCACAACTTGGAGGTTAACAAGAGTTGACTTTACTGTTGACCTTGATCGTTGACTTTTGACATGGGTTGAATTTTAGCCAAATTGCTAGTTTTAGAAGGTAGACTAAGGGTTTACCTTGTGTGATTCAGTAAATGGTGTATAGCATCCACTTCTTGATTGTGTGAGCTGGTTAGCTATCGACTACGTTTGTGAGGTGAGGTTTCTCACTATACTATGTAGGTTGCTAGACTGTCTTTGTGACTTTAGCATGAAGGAACATGACATTTGTATGGAAGACCATGGGAGGACCATGACACCTGTATGAACGACCATTGGAGGACCATGACACCTGTATGAAAGACCATGGGATGACCATGACAGCCGTACAGAAGACTATGGGAGGACCATAGCAATGAAGACTGCAGGAGGACTGCAACAGTAAGTGATTGTAAGACTGTGGGAGGACCACGCCATTCAATTGTTATGTGTGTTATGTGTGTTATGTATGGTATGTGGTATTTTGGGGAACTCACTAAGCTTTGTACTTACAATTTTATATTTGAATGTTTAAGGTACTTATGGTTTCAAAGGGAATGGCCCGCCATGATTTCATCGCATCCACTGGAGATTCCACAGTTATGATTTTGTTGATACTCTGATGTTATTTTGAAACACCTTTCGATACTCTGACTATCTTTTGAATTAATGAATGAATGATTTGGTTGATTTAAAAATGAAATTTTTTACCTTGTATGTTGGGACGTTACAAATTGGTATCAGAGCCTTGGTTTGAGGGATTCAGACACACTTTCGGGTGTGTCTGAACTCAAACCGAGGAATTGATAAAATCTTTTAAAGGAAAAAAAGTAATTTTCTAAAAAGGGTTTTATAAGAAAAAGGGGTGTGATGTATGTAATTAGCCGAACTCAAGTAAGTAATTCCTAAAATACTTATACGTGGGTGTTACTTTAGCACGCCGTTATTGCAGTTACATTTATGATAGTGGATACGCTAAGGATCCCTTCAGGAATTGCATGCTAGAATTGTCTGACATTTGTGATGCCTTATAGCCTGGGGAATTGTTTGTTATGTGCTACTTGAAGTCTAGATTGATAATGTTAATTGTTAAGTTTATGTTTTAGAATTGTACACGATTAGGATTATATAGCCTCAAAATGATTGATTTAGCCTTATTTCCTATTCCTTGTTTGGTTGTGGGCTTAGAGTATAATCATATATTTGATAGTCTATTTAATCCTGTATTGTGTATAATTTGCATGCACGAGGCAACCAGTGGTGTTGGTAGAGATTCCTAGTAATGCAGAAGTTAGTAAGAAGAGGATTACTAGGAGAGCCTAGGAAGTTTTGTAGTAAGTTATGTATTTTGTTTAGCATAAGACTTATGAGAGTTGTCGTAGTTAAGTGACTTAAAGGATTCATGATGATTCTTGAGGAAAGTATGGATAAGTGTGGAAAGTAGTATTGGGTCTGTACTACAAGAAGCACAGGATCCGTACTTGAATCAAGGAGAGTCATAGAAATTATGAGGAGCTTATAACATTAGGGATTCTTTGGGTATGTATTAATCTTTTGTATTGTTGCCTTTAAGTATGGTGGTGATTACTCGGGGTTCTAGTTCTGGTTTTGGATCAGGCGCTGATGCCGAACCAATTGATAAGAGGATGCGTGAGTTTATCACGTCAGATATCATGCGCGGTGTCTTGGATGCGACCCATGTGATGTTCGGTACTATCAAGGAGGGGATTATGGAGTTACTGGATGGGCGTCTAGGGGCCATTCATACAGAGATTGCAGCCGGTCAGCTTGGGGCATGAACTCTCGCCTTTCGGGAGTTAAAAGCTTTGGAGCCCCAAAGTTCTTCGGGAAGAACGACCACATTGCTAGTAGACAATGGATTGCCGACATGGAGAGTGTTCAGTGGATGAGCTTCTGCCCTTAGGGGTCGAAGGTGAGATTTGCAACTTGTCTTCTAAGAGATTGAGCTTGCGATTGGTGGGAGGAGGTTGGTGACGGTTTAGGAGCGGAGGCCGTGGAGGCCATGACCTGGAAAGTTTTTGTTACCAGGTTCAGATCTGAGTTTGCACCGGGTATCAAGGTGCAACAGATGGAAATAGAGTTTCAAGACCTGCATCAGACGACAGAGACTGTGGCGGAGATGAAGAAGACGGGATATCATGACATGTTGAGGGATGACATCAGGGAGTTTGTTAGCATTTTAATCTAGAAGAACTTGGAAAGATATGATTGACAAATCCCGAGAGTGGGAGATTGAGTTGGAGCTTCGGTCGAAGCGGAAACCAACTCAGCCCCAACGAAGAAGCCCAAGACGTTTGATTCCCTTTCTATGGTTCTAGGTGCCAGCAGATTCGGAACCGCTGTGGAAAGTACGACAAGACACATGACGGGGTTTGTCGCTCATGTGGTTCTGGTTGCTTCAAATGCGGTCAGACATGACACATTAGCACAGATTGTATAAGCAAGTCGTTGATTTGCTTCAGTTTACGTCATTATTTCAAATTATATGTAATTGATTTAGTAAATGATTAAAACGATATACAATCGTTTGATATTAATAATTTTTCATTGAAATATGTTTTTTAAAAACAATAATCATTAAAATTTGTTAAATTAGTTGTTGTGATCATTTATTTATGATATGTATATCATATATATTTTGTTACATCCGTAGTTCTATAAAAGAATGAGGTTATGTTCTTTTTTTATATATTTAATTTTTGTAGTAATTTATTAAAATTTTAATTTACATGTCGTTCTTTTTTATTTTAAAAAAATAAAATACTATGTATACTTTAATTTGGTTGAAGTATTAGTTTAGCAATATATATTCTTTAACTCCATTTAGTAGTTAATTTCGTTTAAAAGTAAGTATATATATATATATATATATATATATATATATATATATATATATATATATATATATATATATATATATATATATATATGTAGAGAGAGAGAGAGAGAGAGAGAGAGTCAATATCAAATAAGAAGGAAATTTTTGGTAGGAAGGTAATTTGTTTTGGAAGTTAGTTTTAATGTGGTGATTAGTTTCCTTTAGGCGCGAGTTAGTTCATTACGAGCATTTGGCAGACTGTTTTATGTCGGATAGTTCATTTCAATGGATAATTTTGTGACATCCCCAAATTTCTCGTCAGAAAAGACCGATTTATTTTATGCTTTTAAAATAATTTCAGAGTAATCATTTGATTAAAAGTGTTGCGGAATTTGTTCCCAGAAAAACATGATAAATATGTTATCAAATCATTTCCGAAGAAATGTATTTTATTCACTTAAACCATTGGGATGTCATTGTCAATACAAAAACATAAGCATAAACAAAACTTACATTCATTTACACTAGTGATCTAATTCTCTTTTAATCTCTCAGTGTAAAGCAACTTCGTATCGATACCTGTGATACAATTAAACTGAGTGGGTTAGGCTTGGGAGCCTGGTGAGCATATAGGGTTTTCAACCCACAATAAATAATAAACTTATTAAGTTCTCAATCAACAATAAATTTATTAATTTCATCAACCAAAATAACCCTAATTACTCATTCCCATTATCCTCGCTTCACGTCCCTAAAACAACTATCACAATGGACCTAGCCTAAGGATTTTCACTAGGGGTGACAACATTGCTTTCCTCTGCAATTTATGTCAAATAAGACAAACATCGGGGTGACAACATTGCTTTCCCTCAGCAATTTATGTCAAATAGGCACGAAGTCACATCGTCGCCATGTGCTAAGTCCATAGCTCTTATTTATCGACAGTATTTCCCACGGGAATCCCCCCCCCCCCCCCACAATACATGTCAATGGGTTTTCCATGTGCTAAGTCCATAGCTCTTATTTATCGACAGTATTTCCCACGGGAGTACCCCCCGCAATACATGTCAATAGGTTTTCCATGTGCTAAGTCCATAGCTCTTATTTATCGACAGTATTTCCCACGGGAGTTCCCCCCCCCCCCCCCCCGCAATACATGTCAATGGATTTTTAGAGTAGGTAATCGACAGTATTTCCCACGGGAGTCCCCCCCCCCCCCCCCGACAATACATGTCAATGGTTTTTTAGAGTACAGCTGATGAACATATAGTTCACCCACTTACAGGTTGCAAGCCTGCTAGTGTTCCACAGACCATCTAGAATAGTCCATGGTTGTCATCCATACTCTGCTGAATGACGGGGGACAACGTTTGGGTAAGAGCTTTTCTCATATTGCACCACTCACGCCAATGTTTGGGTAAGGCTTTTCTCATATTTCACCACTCACTCTCAACTCATGATCTATATCACTGATCATCTCATCTATCCAACTCACCTTTCATCACACGCCCACTATTTAACTCATGATCTATATCAATGATCATCTCATCTATCCAACTCACCTTTCATCACACACCCACTATTTCATCTACCAATGTTTTACCCGACATTTTTGTAGATAAAATACATATACAGTTTAAAATTATTTAAAAACATGTATAAATCTTTCCTTCAATATCCATCTCAAATAAACAAACAATATATATTCACACAACACGTATTTTATATAAAATACTTCATATCTATGTGTAAGGTGAAAGTAACTACACACTCACTTGATTTAACGATAACCGGACGGCACTTCGTTGCCTAAAACGATCGTTTCTAATAAAACCGGGAGTTTTATTGAGAAAACGGGCTCTGCGAGGGTCGGGCTTCGAAACCGAAAAAATAAATTTTCCGGACTTCTCGGGCACTTCGGGACGTGTTCCGGGCGTTTGGTATAGTACCGGGGCTTTGGGGGAAGTGAAAATAGCTAAAATATTGAAAAAGGGGTGAAAAGTGCCAATTTTCCAACGTTTGGGTAAGAGCTTTTCTCATATTGCACCACTCACGCCAATGTTTGGGTAAGGCTTTTCTCATATTTCACCACTCACTCTCAACTCATGATCTATATCACTGATCATCTCATCTATCCAACTCACCTTTCATCACACGCCCACTATTTAACTCATGATCTATATCAATGATCATCTCATCTATCCAACTCACCTTTCATCACACACCCACTATTTCATCTACCAATGTTTTACCCGACATTTTTGTAGATAAAATACATATACAGTTTAAAATTATTTAAAAACATGTATAAATCATTCCTTCAATATCCATCTCAAATAAACAAACAATATATATTCACACAACACGTATTTTATATAAAATACTTCATATCTATGTGTAAGGTGAAAGTAACTACACACTCACTTGATTTAACGATAACCGGACGGCACTTCGTTGCCTAAAACGATCGTTTCTAATAAAACCGGGAGTTTTATTGAGAAAACGGGCTCTGCGAGGGTCGGGCTTCGAAACCGAAAAGATAAATTTTCCGGGCTTCTCGGGCACTTCGGGACGTGTTCCGGGCGTTTGGTATAGTACCGGGGCTTTGGGGGAAGTGAAAATAGCTAAAATATTGAAAAAGGGGTGAAAAGTGCCAATTTTCCAACTTTAGCCGGGAGGGTTCACACCCTCCTATTTATAGTATGCGGAGCTGCTGATCGAACGACTGAGAGGAAGCCACGCGGAAACAGATGCGAGGAGAGGTCACGTGGGCTGCGCATGCGAGGGCCTCGGTGGCAGCTTCTTAGTGGACCGGAGTCTAGGTCCGAGACTTCGGACGTGGCACTGTATGCGAGGGTCGGACACGCAATAAGGGGGTACGAGGCAGCTCCTGATTGGCCGAGCCTTCGGTCCGAGGAGAATGTGACACGCGTCGACAGGTGGCCTCAGATGACTCAGCAGTTCGGACACGTGGCACGATTTGGGCGAGGGTGACGTGGCCGAAGCCACCTATGCGAAATTTCTCGATTTTTGTGCAAAAACTTCTAAAATCCATAACTTTCGCATACGAGCTCCGTTTTTGACGTTCTTTATATGCACGCGTAGGTAAAATTACGCTCTACAACTTTCGTTTAGACTTCGTCGGCTAACTTTGACTTTAATTTTTATATTATTATTTTTAACAGATCGGGACAGGAAATCCGTTAAAAATTCATAACTTCTTCATCCGACGTCCGTTTTCATCTATCTTTTTACCGTTGTGCTACTATTGACGAGACCTTCGATTCTCGTTTAGATCGTGTCGGCTAAAAATCACTCGATCTAAAATTCGAGTTTTTAGCTGTCTACTGCTAAGCTGAAACTTCGAAAAATCATAACTTTCTCATACGAAGTCAGATTTGGGCGTTATTTTTATACCTACTCTCGGTTTAACGAACACTACGACTTTCGTTTAGATCACTAAGGCTAAAAAGTAGTTTATCAAAAACTCACTTTTTACGACATTCGGCATCGTGCCGGTTTTGTCGCGAAACTTCGACAAGTCATAACTTCTTCGTTATAACTCGGATTTCGGCATTCTTTACATACCCGTAATCCTTGTCACGACCACTACAACTTTCTTAATAGATATCGGCTTTATCTAATATTTATTTTTTACGCTCATTTTTATTCTTAATTAATTAAACCCTAATAATTAAGCATAAAACACATAATATTCACATAATTTCTTTTCATTTCTTCTAAATGAGTTACAAAGGTTAACCTAGACCATTATGTCAGTATTAATGCATAGCCTAGAAACACGGGCGTTACAAATTTCTACCTAGATGCATAGTCGGATAATAGAGCGAAAGTTGAATATAGATTTGAAAGTTCATAGTTGATTTTACAATATATAAATTACAACAATATGCAATCATGAAGTTTGCAATCATGAAGTTTAGTTTATTCAGAACATTTACACATAAAACTCGATGCATCGATATATTGATAGCCCTGCATCAAACATCAAATGATTATATAAAATACATATTTGAACAGATTGTAAAATAATAAGATGTTGATTTACCTTATTAATACATAAAACTTCTTTGTACACCATATTTGATGTGTAGATTACTTCATTATCACAAACTTTTTTTTTCTTGCTTTACTAATACTTTAGTATTACCGAGAACACAAACATCATATTAATATAAAACACCATTTTCCTGAAAAATATCTTAATTATGTTTAATTTCAAAATACCTTAATTACAATTCAATACATCCAATATAATAAAATAAAAGAAGGATTCCTTTAATAAAAAATATAATATGAAACATTCAGTATACAAATATACAATGCACAAAAATGAAAATATAGTATATAATAACCACAATAAAAGAACATACAAAACCAGAATAAAAGAACATACAAAAACCAAAATAAAATAACATATAAAAATCAGAATTAATAGCATAGCAATTAGTTCTTACCTATAGAAGTTGAATTGTAGTACGAATGGAAGATAAGGAAAACCGTGATGTGTCCCTCTTTTCTTTTCTTCTGAACGCAACTTCTTTCTTTTCTTTGGATCACATGCTTTTTCTACACTGTATTATGGAATATATATATATATATATATATATATATATATATATATATATATTTTGTAGTGACATAAGAACATGGTTTGGCATGCGGAATTAAAGTTTGCACAATGAACATGGTGATTTGGGTGTTCAAGAGATGTATTGATTGTATATGGTGTTACACAAAAAGGATCTAGATCTAGACTACATAAATAACACACACTTACACACTCACTTTTACATCTCTCAAGCACACCTCTACAAGTGGAATAAACTCACCTTATATAGAGGTGTTTACATGTCTCTCTCTCACTCTCTATCTCTCATGTGTCAAAAGGCTAATACTCCACATGCAAGTGGGTCTACAAAAGTCAAATCATTACAAAGTCATACATGGATAACTTTGTACCCCAACATTCTCCCCCTCAAAGTTAGGATTGGATGACCCACTTCAAATCTTCCAAAATCGAGCAACTACGCGATCCGAGCCTCAAAGGTGACACATGTCGAAACGAACTTCAATCTTCAATTCTTCCATGATTCTTCAATTTGGGCTCTAGGATGTGAGACCATACAAACCGAGCATCAACGAATGATCACGAGCTTCTCAAACTCCAAATTGATAACCAAAAGTTGAGCATAAAAACACACCCCAAAAATCTTCAATAAAACCAAACCCATTTCCAAACGAAATCACTTCCAAACTTCCAATTGCATCATTTCGTAAGCTTCAAAAATTCAAGGTCACTTCGGTCGTCAAATCCGCGTAATATGAAAAATTCAAGTTCGAATTTCCATATAAATTTCTCCCCCTTTTTATAATCGAAATTTGATTATAAAACCTTCAAGGAAAGAGAACATGCTCTATTCGGAAATTTTTGTGTCAAAACTCCCCCTTAACATGTGGCATAATCTTTGTGCTTTAATCCGGAAAACCCAAAAAATATTCAATTTTTAGCTTCGTTCACGGACCGCATTTGACAAAATTTCTCAAAAATGGGTAGAAATTGTCAATTTCAAAATTCTGCAGTGACCCGGTGCGCCCAAAACAGCCAAATATGCAAAACTCTCCCCCTTTTCCAAAGCTGGGTAGAAAGCGTCAATTTGCATAAACTGCAGGGGCCTGAAATGCATTTCCTTCAAATTCTCAGCAAAAACAGTCATTTTTCGAAAATGGGTATGAACCGCCAAATGTTCGAAACCTCAGAGACTGTTTTCGACAATTCTGCCCTTTTTGATCCAAACATACGAAGAGTTTTAAAAACTGTCAATCTTTCGTAAGTTCAAGGGTAATTTTCGAAAATTCTGCTTTTTCTTTACAAAACTAACGAAGTTTTGTCCTGTTCATACGAAGCCTTGAAAAATATGTTAAACTATCGAAATTTCAGGGGCCATTTTCGTAACTTTTGTCAAATCCTTCCCCAATTTTGTTTTAACGAAATCAGGCAAAGGAAACGTACGAAACTTTTTCCTTTCTCTCTCCCCTTCGTATGAAACTGCATCTACACCATATTAACGAATTCTTCATCACTTCGTTAGAAATCCTCATCTCCAAAATAACGAATCTTTTTTACACTGATTAACGAAATCGAAGCATGTCGAACGCTTAACGGTGAACAGTAACCTCTTGATCATTCAGATGCTTAATCGACATTTCGTTAACAATAGATTTTCTCAAAATCATCGACATCAACAGGCAAGTACAAACTTCGTTCATAACACCAAAACCTTCGTTATCAACACAGTACTCCAAAATCGAAATTCCAAAAATCGTCATCGATTTAACGAAGCATAGCCATTTACGAATGAACCATTGACCATCACAAGGATCCTTCGTCATCACGATTTCTTCCACAATCCGTTCTTTTGCAAACATCGACAAACCTTCGTACATCAAAATCGTTCCTAGTCGACCCCAAATCATCAATAGCAAACAGTCTTCGCTTGTTCATTCACGAATCGTGAATCCTGTGACAAACAATTCCAAAATCTTCGTTAGTCAATCAAACCCAAATTTTCATACAATCGTTTTATCATTGAGCCCAAATCCATCGACCATTCGAATCTTGACTCAAAAATCACCGACTCCAAAAAGTTAACTTCCAAACCAAGTTCCTCAATTCGATCCCAAATACGTTTCATAAACACATCGAAATCGACTTCCAAGAATCGAAAATTGAATGAAAATCAATGTCAAGCAAAATCAATTGCGACTCAAACTAAAATCGAACAAGAAAATATCGATTTTGACTTTTCTTATAGTTTGACCATTCAATTCTAGACAATCGATCACTATTGGAATCAACCATTATCTGACTTTGAAATCAATCAACACAAGTATCAAACACAGAAGATAAAGAAATCGATCAGATGAACAAGAAAAAAAAATCGATTCACTTTAACAAGTGATACTTTCGATTCATAAATTGAATTGTGATACGGAACCAACCACTAAGACGTCAATGATCAAGATTCTAGTTCAAGAAATCGATTATGATGTTCAATCCATCAACTGATGATTCGGAAAATATAATCGATTATGAATCCCAAATATGTGTTGATATTCACGAATCTTACTGATGAAAGATGAATCAGATGCGAACCAAAAAGAATATTGAAACACGGGCTCAAAACTTGGTCATGAACAGTAAGTAGATCAAACAAATTGGGCTTTTGAAACAGATTTTGATTAAATTTGGGCTGGATTTAAACAAATGAAAATTTTGTACTCTAGATCATTGCGAACAATAGATTTTGAGATTTGGATAGAAGATGTGTTTTATTCTAAATCAAGAAAATGATTGAATCATAAAGAATTTTGGATCGATCAAATTTTTTTTTAATTGGATCAAACAAAGAGAATTGAAACAAATTAGATCCAATGAATCAAAACGATCAAAAATCAAGAACGTAACGCACGATTCAACAATATTAAGAGAGATCATAGAGAGAGACTCACCAAAAATGCTCCAATTGTGACAAATGTTGCTAAACCGAGAATCGTTCTTCAAAAATCACATTGATCTTGAAAACCCGCTCTAATACCAATTGTAGTGACATAAGAACATGGTTTGGCATGCGGAATTAAAGTTTGCACAATGAACATGGTGATTTGGGTGTTCAAGAGATGTATTGATTGTATATGGTGTTACACAAAAAGGATCTAGATTTAGACTACATAAATAACACACACTTACACACTCACTTTTACATCTCTCAAGCACACCTCTACAAGTGGAATAAACCCACCTTATATAGAGGTGTTTACATGTCTCTCTCTCACTCTCTATCTCTCATGTGTCAAAAGGCTAATACTCCACATGCAAGTGGGTCTACAAAAGTCAAATCATTACAAAGTCATACATGGATAACTTTGTACCCCAACATATATATATATATATATATATATATATATATATATATAGGGTTAGGTTATTATGTGCATAGTAACTATTGTATGGATGTAGGGATGATTGTGAGCCAATTATTTTTATTAATTAAGAAAGTGATTATCTTATTAAATTAAATTAAGAAAATATATTAAATGCATCTAATTAAAAGGGAACGTTGGTTTCTTTTGGAAACGTTGGTTTACTATATTTAATATTCCATCAAAATATAAAAAGTTTGTTTCTTTTGGTAACCGATTACAACATCCCCAAAATCTTGCACAAATCCAATTCAAAAACAATTTCTATCGAAACACAATTATACTTGTGAGTATACAAAAAAATCGTGTATTGCAAACGTTCAGAATACAATGTTCTGAAAGAATGAGGAACAGATGATCAAGTTTAAGATTTAAGTACGAATTCAAGTTGAAGTTCAAGAATGTATTTTTCTAAGTGTTCTGACAGGAGATAGGTTGTTAATTCAATGATTATAGCTTTTTTTTTATTACAACTTAATTGGTGGAATTGATATTTAGGGTTGGTTTGAATTCTTTAAGAAATATTCTTTTACGAATGTATTTTTCTATGTGTTCTGATAAAATGGATGCTGTTAATTGAATAATTGTACTTTTTGCTGAAAACTTGATTGGTGGAATTGGTTTTTAGGGTTAATGTTTGAAATTTAGTTTATTTGAAATGGTTTTTGGATTTTAATTTGAAAATTTAAGTTTTATTCTAATAGAATCTTTGAAATATATGGCTTATAGAAGTATTCATTGTTAATACCAAACGAATTCTTAAAGAATACATATACTAATTTTATACTAATTTAGTGGGATAATAAATTGGTTTTTAATTATAGTTAGAAACAGTACCTTATGGTTATTTTGTATACTAATATATAAATGTAAATTAATGGTGAAACGTTGCAGGCATATGTTGCTGTGTTGCAGCATAGTTATGGTAAACTATTAATAAGAAAGATTATTATGGAAGTGACAATAAAAAAGGGTTGAAGAAATTTCCAGAAAGTAAAATACTCATAGAATGGCTTGAGGAAAAAAAAGAGTTATTTAATGAAATTTGAGTTTATAACGGAAAAAAAGGAATAAGTGAAATTAATTAGGATAAGAATAAAATTAACTAAATTAAAAATATTAATTAAAATGTAAGTTTACAAAATTTATTTTTTAAAATGGTGATTCTTACATGCAAATAATGTCATAACAAAAAATATGCAACATCATACAAAAAATAAGTCTAATTGAAATAATAATTTCAATTAAATAAATCATACTAAAAATAAGATAAAATGAAAATCAAGGACTATTTGATAAATCATTATCATAATCTTACTATATATTAATTATCAAAATAAAAAATGAAATTTATTATAACTATAGACTTTATTAATTTGAAAAAATAAAAAACTGAACTACATACAAAAAGTCAAGGAAAAATGATTTTTGTTCATATTATACCAAATTATAGCATAGTATTTTCAAAGTACAATGCTATATAATGAAACCTATAAAACTATAAATGGCATCATACTTCCATCACTTAGCTTATTAATTTTTTTTCTAAAAACAAAAACAGCCAAACACCTTGAAATAAGAAGTGAGATTGCAAGAGGTTTCACTTTTTGACTAAATCCGGTAAAAATCACATACCACACAAACAAAAAAGGAAAAATGGTAAAATTTTACAGAAACCAACTCCATGACTATTTTACCACCTCTTGTTTCTCCAATGGATTTGAAGGACTAAAAGTTGCCGAAAGTTTTTTCAAATGCTTATTACTCTCAATCATTTTGTCAATATATTAATACTTAATACTATAATTATGTAATCAATTAATCATATTAAATCTATTAACTGTTTAGAGAATCCAAGAAAATAGACAAAAAAAAAAATGTTTGTCTTTTTCTCTTTTTGGAACAACAAGAGACAAAAAAAAACTATTTTATTTGTTAGCCAAACTAATCCAAGCCAATCCATTAAAACATGTTACAACCAACCCGACTAATCAACCCATTTTGACACCTTGAGGAATGAGAAATTACCTTAAGCTCCTTTGCAAACTTCCCACCCACGGCTAACAGGAGTATTGTCTTCCCATAACTTGGAGGACCCAAAAGTAATGTCATTCTACAAACACATTTACATCAAATTTTGAGTACAAAATATGGATCTTCATACTAATAAATCAATAAAATTGAAGCTATTATAATGGATGATTATGTATTCTTCATTCTTATCCGCTAGGTTTAACAGCACCACTCACATCATCAAGAATATTGGAGAGGAGATGAGAAAAAAAATTCTTCACTTAATCTACAAACAACCACACATTGCGATTAAAGAATTTGCTTTCTTGAATAATTAATGAAACATATTGTTTTTAGTGAAGAGATTGAGAAATGTGGAAAAACTAAAACAAATATGAACTGAATCTCTTTGTGACAATTTGTTAAATACCTGGTAGGTGCTACTGTCTCACCTCACAGCCTCATACCCACCTCAAACCTATCAAGATTGAAGAATTCATAATAAGATTCATGGATACAAGCTATAGAAAATACAAATGTAGGATGTTATAAAAAGCTAAAAATATGTGATGATTATTACAACAATAAAGAAACAAAATACGAACTGTGGGGCGTTTTTAAGGCTTCAAGTTGTTGTTTTGTACGTTGGAGACAACTAAACATTTTTTTGGTCTTGACTTCTTTTGCTCATCAGGGGCATAACTTTTTTCAACCTACAAATCAAGTTATAAAATCAAAACAAATTAATTAAAACATATCTTAAACACTAATAAAAACATCCAAAACTGATAAAAATCTAATAATAAAACAGATATTATTTCTAGTTACATATGTTAAACAGAATATATGAAATACCTTAGGAGTTAGGAAGACTATAAGTAAGGGATATCAATCGTGCTCCAATTAGTGGAAATAAAGGTTAAGAAACCTTGAGTATTAAACCATCCCACCTGCAAATAGGATAAAAGAGTAGTCAATAAGTTACTGACTTAAAGATGAACAGTAACTACTTTGATTATTATAACACACAAACAGGTCCTTAATGTACCAAACATGGTAGTACCATAAGCTATCTTCATGTATCAAATATGGGGCTCCATGCCTAACTAATCACATCCAAGAAAACTGAACCAGAAAACACATACTAAAAAAAATCAAAATATGTCATATTCTTGAATCCAGTTATAAGTTAAAACCAAAACAAGATCAAGATTCATCAAATTAATGAGTTCAATCTAACACTCACATTTCATCCACTTTTGGACGATAAATTTGGTTAGCAAAGCCGATGCAAGGGTTTGTATAGCTGGATGGAACTGCTTCACTCATGATTTGAAGGACACCGGAGTGACAACTTGGCTCTACCATTTGGCTCGTAGGGGCATTTTTGTCTGCAAAAAAAACTCATAAGTTTTTCGAACCAAATTAGAATCCAACCCAAATCTTTAAGATTTTGAATTGGAAAAAGGGGACCATCTGTGTGGTGGTTCATCGACGGAAAAGTAGTGAGAGAGAAAATATTGCTGGTGCAATGGCAGAAAATGGGTGATAGTGTGTTGCTGGTGTAATAGTGGTGTGGGATGAAGGGGGGTGAGAATCAGTTCGTGAGGAGGGGGCGTTTTCTGGTTTATAGTATGTGATGTCTGGCGATGGTAGAGACAAATTAGGATTAGGGTTTCAAGTGAATGGTGTCTAACGGTGGCGTTGATGGTGGCAGCTATATAAGGGTAGTGTTTCTCGTCTTGAATTAAGGTAGAAGCGGGGCGGCAAAGGGGGTTGCGGACACCAGTGGTGGTAACGGCGACGTCAGGAAGGTGGTAGTAACAGAGGCGTCAAGAGGGATGTGGTAATGGATGGACACTGGAGACTGAAGAGAGTAAGGAGAGAGATAGAAGAGATGTTGCAGGTGCAATGGTAGTTTGGGAAGAAGGAGGAGTGAGCATCGATTCAAGAAATGGTCTTTTTTGGTGACGATGATTGATTTAGGGTTTTGGTGAATAATTGTCATTCTAGGAAAAACAGAGAAAAGAAATGCAGTTTAATTATCAAAACGGATGTGTTAGTAGGTGTATCAGATGGTAAGTTGTACATGAGGTAGTAGGTGTTGTACCTCTTAAATTTCAAGAAATGTACAATATGCTTAATAATATAGTATATATATATATATATATATATATATATATATTGTGATATGTCACTGGCTTAACTCCGTCTTTCTGAGGGTGGAAATGAAGAGCTTGTGGATCACAACAAAGAAGATAAGACCGTCAGTCGTCGTCCGAGAGGTTGTCCCGGAACGAGGCTCTGACGATTAAGTCAGTGAGGGTCTGAGAGAGAGTGGGTTTAAAGCGTAAATGTAACGACCCAATTTTTCAAAAGAAAATTTTCATTTTTGATTAGTCAAACACATTCCATGAACCACAAAATTCCAGTACAATTGTTTTCAAAAAAACCCATATCAATTACAATTTTATTTCAAAACGTCAAAGTGTGCCATAAAAATGCCTGAGAGAGTGCACGTCGCGCCATCACGCCTTGCCCTTGCCCTTGGGCTCAGATGTACCTCAAACAAATCCACAAACTGTAAGCTAATGCTTAGTGAGTCCCCCAGAGTATACCCCACACACAATCCACATAACACAAATCATATTAGCTGTAAAATCTATCTCTACCACATAAGCCATGCAAACAAACATATAAGGATGCCATGGGCTCCTCCCAAGGTCTTACTCCATGATGCCATGGGCTCCCCCACATGGTCCTACACCTAAGTGCCATGGGCTCCCCCCATGGTCTTTAGTTGGAAAGCCATGGGCTCCCCCACATGGTCTTACATCCAAGTGCCATGGGACCCCCCCATGGTCTTTACTTGAAATGCCATGGGCTCCCCCACATGGTCTTACATCCAAGCGTCATGGGCTCCCCCATGGTCTTCCCTGCAAGCATCACGCATATAACTAGCATTATACCAAGCATATCTAGCAATCATACCACATATCTCTACACAACAAGTCACATATCTCTACACAACATGTATACCACATATCATAGAATGGGTCGGCCTTGGTGCCTTTGACCCATTGGTATGGTGAGAAGACTCACCAACCGAATGCCGAACTGACAAGCTAAAATCAGAAATGACCCACACGCTGCTCCAACTCAACTGCCTATAATTACCATGTGATTAACTTTTCATAATCCCATACTTGCCCTTAAAGTCAACCCTGGTCAAAGTCAAGGTCACTGGTCAAGGTCAACAGTCCATGTTGACCTCAACTCGTCGAGTGCATCCAACAACTCGCTGAGTTTTCTGAGTAATTCGTCCACTCGCCGAGTTACCTGTGTAACTCGCCGAGTCCTTCCATGTCCAAAACCAAAAACTCATGAAACTGAAAACTCATGACAACCGAAAACACTCGGGAGACCCGAAAACGGGTAAACCCTACTCGACGAGTTCCTTCAGTCTTCTTCAAGTTCAGCCCTTTTTCAGTGGGATCTAAAGTCCCAATCTCTAGATCCAAGCTCTCCTAGTTTAGATATCACATAAAGTTGCAAACTTTACGTGCATGCAAGGTCCCACAAGGCTATTACTTAAAAACTAGGCTTCTTACAAGGTTTTTGTGCATGGAAAGTGACTAAACTGCACAAAGGAAGCAACTTTATGTCATTTGGGACCTAAAGAGGTTCAGATCTGGAACCATATCCTTGTGATAAGTCCAGATCCAAGTTTGGCTCCATTTTGCACCAAGAATGGCCATTTACTTCCAAGGAAAGAGATCTAAGCGATTAGAGATCAAGATCACGACTTTATACCTTTGGATGCTGGTGAATATGATGTATATGTTGGATCCACTGTTCCTCTCCTATCTCCTTCTTCTTCAAGCTCTAAAGTTCTTCACAATCACCCAAAAAATTGCTCACAAATGCTCTTTCTTTCACTCAAGAGGGTGCAAGGTCGATCGAGGGTTTTCTTTGGCTGATAGAGTGCTAAGGGAGGCCACAAGAGGAAGAACATGTTCTTTAAATAGGGTGCAAACCCTAAAACTTAGGGTTTCTCTCTACAGCTCCTACTCGTCGAGTCGGGCCTTCCGACTCGTCGAGTAGGTCTCGATCTCGCGTCCACCAATAATGCCTCTACTCGACGAGTTAAACTCCCAACTCGCCGAGTGTAACATCCGGAAATCCAGGTATTATATTTTATCATTTATTTTTGAGAAAAGAAAGGGACTCGAAAAGTCGAGTCGTAGACTCGTCGAGTAGGACCGCGAATGCTGACTGGATTTAATGAATGGACTCGGCGAGTCAATGCGTGGACTCGGCGAGTCCGCGCTGTAAAATGAAACCCTAAATCTCAGGGCCTGGGCCCTATTTAAAGGCCTTTATGGCCTCCATTTGCGGCTACCTGTCCAGAGAGAGTACCCTTGAGAGCTTGAGCGAGTTGAGAGGGAGATAAAGCCATATTGATCGATTTTGGTGTAACTTAGCAAAGGAGAAGTTGTTTCCAACAAGAGGAGGTCAAGGGAGCTGTGGATCCAGAGTTTTCAAGTTCAGATCTACGCTGTTGAGGTATCTAATCGAACTCCTTTTCTGTTTTGGGTTAAGATCTATGATCTAGGGCTTCCTTTGCACCATTTTGAGTTAGATTGTGAAGCATAGGGGGTCCCTTTGAGTATAGATGATAGATCTGGACCTTAAGAGGTCCAAAAGGTCCCAAGCTTCCAGCTTTGTGAGGTTTCATGTGAGCCTTGAGAGTAAAATCACATTTAAAAGGTTATTCCTCCATTTTTGGTCTTATAAGCATTGCATGAACGTAAAGTTTGAACCTTTACGTGACTTTCGAGTGTTAGAAGGATGGATCTACTGTTTGGTGAAGCAGATCTGACCTCAAGAGATCTTTTGAGAGTTTTCATGGGAGAAACTCGCCGAGCGCATAAGGGACTCGACGAGTCGAGTCGGGTTGCCCCTCGACTCGCGACCTGTGGCGACCCATGGAGTATAGGGTTGACTCAGCGAGTCAAGTGAGGACATGGGCGAGGAGGACAGGCATGTACTCGCCGAGTCACTCTAGTGCACTCGGCGAGTCCGGTCAATGTTGACCGTTGACTTTTGTTGACTTTTAGGGTTAGTCAGTGTTGGGACTTATGAGCCATTAGAGGGGCAGAATGGTATTTTACCCTTCTTAGAGAACTTATAGAGAGGGGGTGGCCTAGCCTTTAGAAGTTGTATTAATTAGAGTAATTATTTATGTGATTAGGCGAAGGCTAGTGCAGTATTTCAGAGTTCGAGGTTTACTGAGTTACCCGAGGTGAGTCTTCTCACTATACATTACCTAGAGTGGTATTTATGTGTAGACCAGAGGGTCTTGTATGCTATGTGTATATATGAGATTATGTGCATTGTGTTATATGTATGCTATGTGTTGAACAGACCGGGCCGGAGGGGCCAACGATATAGACTGGGTCGGAGGACCCAACGATATAGACCGGACCGAAGGGTCCAACGACACAGACTGGACCGAAGGGTCCGATGAGCTATGACCGGACCAGAGGGTCCAACGAGCTACGGGACTGGAGGGTCCCGCTGAGACACATCGACCGGAGGGTCGTATTATAGCCTCGAGTTGCGTATGTGTTGTATGTGGTATTTTGGGAAACTCACTAAGCATTTATGCTTACAGCTGTTGTGTTACGTGTTTCAGGTACTAGCGAGGATCGCGGGAAGGTGCCGGCATGATCCGTACACACTGAGAGGATTTATGTATTCGAGGATCTTGGGATTTGTTTATTGTGAAACATGTGATACTTTGGGTTACTATGATATTTTATGAATGAAAGTATGTTTTTTTAAAATGAAAAATTGTTTTGAAAATTTACGTTGTTACAAGTTGGTATCAGAGCCCAGGTTTGAGAGACTCGGATACACCTCCAGGCGTATCTGAACTCAAACTGAGGATTTGAGAGAATTTTTCATAAAAGAAACAATTTTTCCAAAAGAGTAAAGGACTTTTGAGAAAAGCAGAATGGAGCAGTGTGTACGATCAGTCAGCGCCTGAACGGTGATTTCCCAAAATACCCTTACATTATGTGTTATGAGATATGCTATGCATGCTAGAGTAGGCTAGGTATTCATATTAGGACTAGAGTGGCCTGATTTGTGATGCCTTAGCCTAGGAGTTACTGCTACTATGAGATACTTCGAGAATAAGTAGGTAGCAACAAGGAATTTATGAGTGGTCTACTAGAGAGTAGTCTGAGTTCAGTGAGATATAGAGTACTTGTGATCTGGGATCCTAGGAGGAGGACTTGCGGTGAATACCGATGCACTGTGGAAGGTAGTATAAGGGCCCGTACTATTGGAAACATCGGATCGGTGAGCAGTCCAAGTAAGAATCCTTAGGGTGCTGAAGAACAAGTAAGGTTGAGTATCGAATGCGAGTATACTCGAACGAGTCTCTGATTCTTTTGTATTGTGTTTCAGAGACATCATGGTTGGGACGCGCCACCACCCAGGAGGCAGTGGTACCAACGATGAGGAGATTCGTAGGTTGATTCACGAAGAGGTGGTTGCGGCCATTCGAGCTGAGATACCAGAGATGTTCGGGTCTATCAAGACCACGCTGATCGAGACTTTTGATGAGCGGTACGCTGCTCTTACTGAGGCTGCTGTTGCTGCGGCCACCGCAGCCGTCGCTGCTGCCAGGCCGCAGGGGGGTGACTCGTTGCTGTACCGAGAGTTCAGCAACACGAAGCCACCAGAGTTTGATGGGACGCAGGACCCGATTGCTGCGATGAGGTGGATTTATGATATCGAGGGATGCTTCTACACCTGCTCGTGTCCGGAGCATCTGAGGGTTCGGTTTGCGCTGAACCAGCTTCGCTTGGGAGCGAAGGACTGGTGGAAGTTTGTGACGGCAGACTTCACTACGACAGAGCTTACTGCGGTGACCTGGGAGAGGTTCACCACGATGTTTCGAGATGAGTATGTTCCCCCTGTGGAGAGGGAACGACTGGCCCAGGAGTTCTTATCCCTCAAGCAGGGAACTGAGTCTGTGACGATGATTACGAGGATGTTTCACGAGAGGGCGTTGTTTTGCCCTGAGCACGTGTCGACTGAGCAGGCACGTATGAGCCGGTACTTGAGCATACTAAGGAGGGATATCCGTGAGTTCGTGGCGAACTCGTCATACCGGACATTTGCCGAGCTTCATGAAAATGCCCGGAAGCGAGAGATTGAGCTGGAGACTCAGGTCAGGGAGGAGGCCGAGTCTCAGAGGAGGGACAGGCGACCGGCACAGGCGCAGCTGGCAGCCAAGCGGGCAAAGCCCGCTGATTCGAGATCTGGGGGTCCGAAGGGACGCACTTGTGGGAAGTGCGGCAAGAGTCACGAGGGGATGTGCAGAGCTGGGGTGTGTTACAAGTGTGGAAAGGAGGGGCATTTCGCGAGGGATTGCCCCAAGGGATTATCGGTTTGCTTTCATTGCAACCAGACCGGCCATCGGAAGGCCGAGTGCCCTCAGCTACTACAGGGATCAGCACAGGGGTCTACACCTGCTGCTTGAGCTACCGAGGTCCGGCCAGCGAAGGCCGAGGCACCGAAGGCTCGCGGGAGAGCCTTCCAGTTGACAGCGGAGGAGGTCCGCGCAGCGGCCGATGTCGTGTCCGGTATGTATTCTTTTACTTACCTACTTTGAGTTTGAGATTTTGTGCTTATATTGTGTTATGCTTAGGTACTTTTCTTGTGAGTTTTGTACCTGCGTTGGTGTTATTCGACTCGGGTGCGAGTCGATCTTTCGTGTCATTAGCATTTAGTCAGCACATCAGTGTTCAGCGAGAGGCGTTGAGTCGACCTCTACGAGTTTCTATAGCCGATGAGCGAGCGGTGTATGCTACTGAGGTGATCCGAGGTTGCGTACTCGAGATCTTCGGCGTTGAGTTTCCGATTGATTTGGTCCCGATTGCGATGGGAGATGTCTGTGTCATCGTGGGCATGGACTGGTTGAGCAGGTTTGGAGCGGTTATCGACTGCGAGCGACAGTTGGTGACCATACGAGACCCTAGTGGGGGAGTTCTTACGGTGTACGGCGAGGGTACCCGTTCAGGGTCAGCATTCTGTTCGGCTGCTAGAGCGAGGCAGAGTCTACAGCAGGGTTGTAGTGGGTTTGTGGCCTACGTGATGAACACACGAGTAGCAGCGGAGAGGCCTAGTTCTGTTGATGATGTGCCGATAGTGCGTGAGTTCCCGGACGTTTTCCCCGAGGAGTTGCCGGGTGTGCCTCCCGAGAGGCAGGTGGAGTTTCGCATCGATTTGGTTCCGGGAGCAGCGCCTATCGCCAAGGCGCCCTATCGCCTTGCGCCACCAGAGATGCAGGAGTTATCCTCACAGCTTCAGGAGTTGTTGGGGAAGGGATTTATCAGACCGAGTAGCTCGCCGTGGGGAGCGCCGATCCTTTTTGTCAAGAAAAAGGATGGTTCACACCGGATGTGAATTGATTACCGGGAGTTGAACAAGTTAACGGTCAAGAACCGTTACCCACTGCCGAGGATTGATGATCTGTTTGATTAGTTGCAGGGAGCCTCTTGGTTCTCCAAGATTGATCTAAGGTCTGGATATCATCAGATGAGAGTGCGTGATGAGGATATCCAGAGGACGGCGTTCAGGACTCGTTACGGGCATTACGAGTTCGTGGTGATGCCTTTCGGGCTCACCAATGCACCGACAGCGTTCATAGATCTCATGAACAGGGTGTGTAGGCCGATGTTGGATCGATCGGTGATCGTGTTCATCGATGACATATTGGTGTATTCGAGGTCCAGAGAGCAGCATGAGGAGCATTTGAGGGAGATCCTCGGAGTTCTGAGATTGGAGAGGCTTTACGCCAAATTCTCCAAGTGTGATTTCTGGTTACGAGAGGTCCAATTCCTGGGACATCTCGTTAATCAGAATGGGATATTGGTTGATCCGGCCAAGATTGAGGCGGTGATGAGTTGGGAGGTGCCGAGATCCCCCACCGAGATCAGGAGTTTTTTGGGGTTGGCCGACTATTATAGGAGATTTATTAAAGATTTCTCCAAGATCGTCGTGCCTCTCACCAGGTTGACCCGGAAGGGCGTTACTTTTTTGTGGGGTCCTGAGCAGCAGGCCTCGTTCGAGACTCTTCGCCAGAGGTTGTGCGAAGCCCCGGTGTTATCCCTTCCAGAGGGAATGGAGGATTTTGTGGTGTACTGTGACGCATCGTTATCAGGGTTGGGTGCGGTGCTCATGCAGAGAGGGCATGTGATAGCGTATGTATCGAGGCAGCTGAAGCCTCATGAGACGAGGTATCCCACCCACGATCTGGAGTTGGGGGCAGTGGTGTTCGCCCTCAAGATCTGGCGCCATTACCTGTACGGGGTTCGGTGTACCATATACACGGACCACAAGAGTTTGAAGTATCTGATTGATCAGCCCAACCTAAATATGCGCCAGAGGAGATGGTTGGATGTGGTAAAGGATTACGATTGTGAGATCCTGTACCACCCGGGAAAGGCTAATGTTGTAGCTGATGCGCTGAGTCGTAGGGCGGAGAGTGCCCCGATTCGAGACACTTGTATGCGATTGACAATGATGACTCCGGTGTTGGACACCATTCGGGAGGCCCAGGCAGAGGCCATGAGACCGGAGAACCGCAAGAGAGAGCGGGTGATTGGGCAGGTACCTGAGTTTGTTACCGATAGTCATGGGCTGATGACCTTTCAGGGTCGGATTTGGGTGTCGTATGCAGGCGGGACGCGCGCCACTTTGATGGAGGAGGCGCACCGGTCGAGGTTCTCGATCCATCCCGGGGCCACTAAGATGTATTTGGACCTGAAGAGGGACTATTGGTGGCCCTGTATGAAGAGGGATGTAGCATGGTTTGTTGAGAGGTGCTTGACCTGTCGCAGGGTTAAGGCCGAGCACCAGCGTCAGCATGGCAAGTTGCAGCCACTTGAGGTTCCCCAATGGAAGTGGGAACAGATTTCTATGGATTTTATCACCAAATTGCCGAGGACCGCACGGGGTGTCGATGCAATTTGGGTGATCGTCGACCGGCTGACGAAGAGCGCGCATTTCTTTGCTATCAGTGAGAGCTCTTTTGCCGAGAGGCTGGCAGAGTTGTATGTGAGGGAGGTGGTATCGCGACATGGGGTGCCGATCTCGATTGTGTCGGATCGAGATGTACGTTTCACTTCCAGGTTCTGGAAGAAGTTCCACGAGGAGTTGGGTACGAGGTTGCATTTCAGTACCGCCTACCATCCCCAGACGGACGGACAGAGTGAGCGGATGATTCAGACGCTCGAGGACATGCTTCGAGCATGTGTGTTGGACTCCGGAGGGAGCTAGGACACATACCTACCATTGGCTGAGTTTTCCTATAACAACAGCCACCATTCGAGCATTGGTATGCCCCCTTTCGAGTTGTTGTATGGGAGGAGGTGTCGGACTCCCATTTGCTGGGGAGAGGTAGGGCAGCGTGTGATGGGTAGCACTGAGATAGTGCTTCAGACAATAGAGCAGATACAGTAGGTTAGACAGAGGTTATTGACAGCTCAGAGTCGCCAGAAGAGTTATGCGGATAGGCGACGATCCGAGCTTGAGTTCCAGGTGGGAGATTTCATACTCCTGAAGGTATCTCCTTGGAAAGGAGTGATCCGATTCAGGAAGATGGGCAAGTTGGGGCCCCAGTACATCGGTCCGTTCAGGGTGACTGCGAGGGTAGGCAGGGTAGCATATCGATTGGAGATACCTGCGGAGTTGAGCCAGATTCATGATACCTTCCACGTATCTCAGTTGAGGAAGTGCATAGCCGACGAGTCGGTGGTGGTACCACTGGAGGATATTCAGGTGGATGTGAGCCTGAATTATGTTGAGAGGCCAATCGCGATCCGGGATCGGAAAATCAAGGTTCTGAGGAACAAGGAGGTGTCCCTGGTGCAGGTCCAGTAGTAACATCGGAGGGGGTCCGAGCTGACTTGGGAGCCGGAGTTAGAGATGCGTGAGCAGCATCCAGAGTTGTTTGTGGAGCAAGACTTCGAGGACGAAGTCTGATTCTAGCGGGGGAGAATTGTAACATCCGGAATTCCAGGTATTATATTTTATCATTTATTTTTGAGAAAAGAAAAGGACTCGATGAGTCGAGTCGTGGACTCGTCGAGTAGGACCGCGAATGCTAACCGGATTTAATGAATGGACTCGGCGAGTCGATGCGTGGACTCGGCGAGTCCGCGCTGTAAAATGAAACCCTAAATCTCAGGGCCTGAGCCCTATTTAAAGGCCTTTATGGCCTCCATTTGCGGCTACCTGTCCAGAGAGAGTACCCCTTGAGAGCTTGAGCGAGTTGAGAGGGAGATAAAGTCATATTGATCGATTTTGGTGTAACTTATCAAAGGAGAAGTTGTTTCCAGCAAGAGGAGGTCAAGGGAGCTGTGGATCCAGAGTTTTCAAGTTCAGATATACGTTGTTGAGGTATCTAATCGAACTCCTTTTCTGTTTTGGGTTAAGATCTATGATCTAGGGCTTCCTTTGCACCATTTTGAGTTAGATTGTGAAGCATAGGGGGTCCCTTTGAGTATAGATGATAGATCTGGACCTTGAGAGGTCCAAAAGGTCCCAAGCTTCCAGCTTTGTGAGGTTTCATGTGAGCCTTGAGAGTAAAATCACATTTAAAAGGTTATTCCTCCATTTTTGGTCTTATAAGCATTGCATGAACGTAAAGTTTGAACCTTTACGTGACTTCCGAGTGTTAGAAGGATGGATCTACTGTTTGGTGAAGCAGATCTGACCTCAAGAGATCTTTTGAGAGTTTTCATGGGAGGAACTCGCCGAGCCCATAAGGGACTCGACGAGTTGAGTCGGGTTGCCCCGCGACTCGTGACCTGTGGCGACCCGTGAAGTATAGGGTTGACTCAGCGAGTCAAGTGAGGACAGGGGCGAGGAGGACAGGCATGTACTCGCCGAGTCACTCTAGTGCACTCGGCGAGTCCGGTCAATGTTGACCGTTGACTTTTGTTGACTTTTAGGGTTAGTCAGTGTTGGGACTTATGAGCCATTAGAGGGGCAGAATGGTCTTTTACCCTTCTTAGAGAACTTATAGAGAGGGGGTGGCCTAGCCTTTAGAAGTTGTATTAATTAGAGTAATTATTTATGTGATTAGGCGAAGGCTAGTGCAGTATTTCAGAGTTCGAGGTTTACTGAGTTACCCGAGGTGAGTCTTCTCACTATACATTACCTAGAGTGGTATTTATGTGTAGACCAGAGGATCTTGTATGCTATGTGTATATATGAGATTATGTGCATTGTGTTATATGTATGCTATGTGTTGAACAGACCGGGCCGGAGGGCCCAACGATATAGACCGGGTCGGAGGACCCAACGATATAGACCGGACCGAAGGGTCCAACGACACAGACTGGACTGAAGGGTCCGACGAGCTATGACCGGACCAGAGGGTCCAACGAGCTACGAGACTGGAGGGTCCCGCTGAGACACATCGACCGGAGGGTCGTATTATAGCCTCGAGTGGCGTATGTGTTGTATGTGGTATTTTGGGGAACTCACTAAGCATTTATGCTTACAGCTGTTGTGTTATGTGTTTCAGGTACTAGCGAGGATCGCGGGAAGGCGCCAACATGATCCGTACACACTGAGAGGATTTATGTATTCGAGGATCTTGGTATTTGTTTATTGTGAAACATGTGATACTTTGGGTTACTATGATATTTTATGAATGAAAGTATGTTTTTTTAAAATGAAAAATTGTTTTGAAAATTTACGTTGTTACACCGAGTCCACGCACAAAACCTTAAAACTTAAATAAATTAAGTAATACCTGGAATAGGTGTTACAGTAAAGAGAGTGTTAAAGGGTTTTGGATCTTGGCCCCTTCTCTTAGGAGAGAAGGGTATCTTTTATACATGTGTATAGGGGGAACAGATCCCGACAGTATCTTCTACCTTTTCAGGTTTGGCAGGGGCTGATGACTCTTGATTGCAGGATCGTGTTTCATGGGTGGTTGTTCGCTATTGGTGCAGATCCTGCCAGAAGTGGCGTCCAGAGCACTACACCTGTTGCTCTGGGGAACTATTGGTAATGTTTTGTCTTCAACATTAGCCTTGGCGCTTCGGCGCCAAGGAACGGATACGGGGTCTCGAAGGAAATGGCGAAGGCCCGACGTTAGTCACACGTTGCTCCTTCGCCGATCCGTCTGTCAAACTAGCGGTTCCGTAATCTTTGACGGATTCCCGGTGGGATATATATATATATATATATATATATATATATATATATATATATATATATATATATATATATATATATATAGAGAGAGAGAGAGAGAGAGAGAGAGAGGGTTCAATTCAGAAAGAAAAAAGGTTGAGAACGAGGAAATCTGTGCCAGTTATTTCGAATCTGCCGCTTAAGCGCTCCAGTGTACCGGACTGACAAAACAAATCATATTCATTTGTGAATACGTATAAATAAGTGTATTCATATATGAATACGTATATTCATATATGAATAAGTATATTCATATATGAATAAGTATAGCGGAAGTGATTATTCATATATGAATATGGTGGTGGCGGAGGTGGCGGTTGTTGGTGGTGGTTGGTTGTGGAAGTGGTGGTGGTGGCGATTATGGTTGGTGGCTACGATGGTGGCGTTTGGTGGTGGAGGGGAGGTGGTGTATTCATATATGAATACACTTATATTTATACTCATATATGAATATTACTCATCCATTATCGGTCCGTTACGCCGGATCTTTGTGCGGCAAAAATAAATGATTTGTGAGAACGATTTCTCTATTCTCAACAGTTTTTATTTTTTCTCAATTGAACTTATATATATATATATATATATATATATATATATATATATATATATATATATATATAAGTTCAATAGAGAACAATTATTAATCCAAAACGTCAGAATTTAAAGCGATCAACGGCAAAAGGAAGGGTTGTAAAATTTTATAATTGACGCACATGTACCGGATTATAACAAAACTCACTTCCTTTTTTTCATTTAAAATTTTTTTAGGTCAAGTTTTTTATCAAAAAAAAAAAAAAACCGAATATACCGTTGTTCACGATTTTTCATCCTCTTTCCATAGAGATCTATAATGATATATAAAAAACGAACTTTTGTTTTTCGAAAAAAAACTCACTTAATTTTCTTAGTTTTTTCAATATTTAAGTTTATTTTTATCAAAAAAAAACTAATTATACCAAAAATATTAATTTTTTGTATATATTAATAAACATCAACACCGATTAAAAAAAACCTCGAACAGTGTAGATTCACACTATGAAACTAAACTGCAAATATTTCAATTTTTAACATTTAAAATATGAAAAATCTCGAACAGTTCAGATTCACATTGTGAATCTGAATTACTATTATGCACACTGTGAATCTGAGAAGGTTCACAAAAAAAAAAAAAAAAAAAAAAAAAAACCTCGATCAGTGTAGATTCACACTGTGAATCTAAACTGTAAATATTTCAAATTTTAATATTCACAATGTGAAAAAGCTCCGATCAGTTCAGATTCACACTGTGAATCTGACTTATTATTATTCACACTGTGAATCTGAGGAGGTTCACAATGTAAATCTGAACAGGTTTACAATATGAATCTGAACATGTTCACAATGTGAATCTGAACATGTTCACAATGTGAAACTGAACTGAAACATCGTTTTTTTTAAACATTAATATGAATCTATGTTTAAAAAGTACAAAAATATGAATTTTGATATATTTATTAATTTTTTTCTATAAAAAATAGACCTTAACTTTTTTCATTAAAGAAAATGAAAGTGAGTTTTTTTCGAAAAAAAAAAGTTTGTTTTTTATATATTATCATGGATCTCTATGGAAAGAGGACGAAAAATCGTGAACAACGGTATATTCGGTTTTTTTTTTTGATAAAAAACATGGCCTAAAAAAATTTTAAACGAAAAAAAGTTGTGGGTTTTTTTGTAAATGGTAAATTTTTTGGTATAATCCGATGTGTGCGTCCAATGTAAAAATGTAAATCTATTTCCTTGACCGTTGATCGTTATGATTTCCGACGCTCACGATTGGTTTATTGGTTAATTATGGTTATCTATTAAATCTCAATATATATATATATATATATATATATATATATATATATATATATATATATATATATATATATATATATATATATATATATATATATATATATATATATATACACACGGAAAAGAACCCACAACAATACATTCAAAAGTAAACATATGTGTTACTGTTAATGCGTGTTATTTTTAAATTTAAACTTTGAGATTCATGTAAATTTATTTTTTTATATTTTTATGTTGGACCGTCTATATATAATTTACTTCAAACGGTTAGTATGTTACTCCTTCCGTCATAATATTATTGTACACAGACAAAAAACACACATATTAAGAAAAACATTAATTATCACTAACTTTATTTAATAAAATTACAGTTTTGTTCTTACTTTGCATTTAGTGTTTCATTAAATGCTTAGTTGGTTAAGTAATAATGATGGGGTATTTTGGTAAAAATGTTATTTATTTTTAGAAGTGGACTATTATTTTAGGACAAACCAAAAACGAAAGATGGACTATAATTTTGGGACGGATAGAATATTATATTCTGAGTTTTATATAAAAAAATATTGATATATAATATCTGTTGTGATGATCGACTCGTATTTAATTAAGATCTAAACCACTTTTGAAATTGTCAATATATTTTATCAAATATTTTTACTTTTACGCAACGTACGGGTATACGGTTAGTACATGAAAAAAACATCTCGAAAACCAAATAAAAACAAGGGCATGTTTGTTCCACAATAAGTATTTTTGAGATTTGACTTATTTTTTTCCAAAACAACGTTTAATCCAACCACATAAAGTTATATATATTACAAATGCCTCTCCTTTAAATTTATATATATTAAAGAGAATTTTTTTAGCGATAGTTTATTCTTCTCCGACACCAGAATATCCAATATTGATTCTTCCCCAATACCAATGAATTTCCATTAATGCGTTGTCTGTAATATTCTATTTGCATTTTCAAACACTGACATTAGACGGGACGGAGTGGTGTGGTTCCAGACTGCAGTTTTGCCACTGCCCCTCCGGTGCGGTTAAGGTGTGGCTAAGGCCGCAGTGCGACAATGGAAGGGAGCACTTGGTGATGGTTTGTGATTGGCTGCCGTTTCAAATGCTCGTTTTTTAAACTTATATATATATATATATATATATATATATATATATATATATATATATATATATATATATATAAATGCTCCTTCTGAATTTCAAAACATTATGAATGATATTATCATTCCTATAAACAGTTTTTCAATTGTTTATATTGATGATGTTCTTATTTTTTCAAAATCTATTGATCAACATTTCAAACATTTAAATCAGTTTTATGATTTAATTTATAAAAATGGCTTAGCTGTTTCAGCTAAGAAAATGCATTTATTTCAAAATAAAATTAGATTTTTAGGACATAACATTGTTAATAATACTATTAAACCTATTATAAGAAGTTTAGAATTTTCTAATAAATTTCCTGACGAAATTATAGATAAAAAACAACTTCAACGATTTCTAGGATGTCTAAATTATATTCATGATTTTTTCAAAGATTTAGGAACTCTTTGCAAACCTCTTTATAATAGATTAAAAAATAATCCACAACCTTGGACTCAAGAACATACTAATATTGTTAAACTTATAAAACAAAAAATTCCTTCTTTACCTTGTTTAAATTTACCACATCCTTATGCTAATATCATAGTCGAAACTGATGCTAGTGATATTGGATTTGGAGGTATTTTAAAACAAAAATTATCAAATTCTTCTGAAGAACAATTGGTTCGTTTTTATTCAGGTGCTTGGAATAATACTCAAAAGAATTATTCAACTGTTAAAAAGGAGATTTTAAGTATTGTTTTATGTATTACTAAATTTGAAGATGATTTATTTATGAAAACTTTTTTATTAAGAATTGATTGTCAATCTGCAAAATCAATTTTAGAAAAAGATGTTAAAAATATAATTTCTAAACAAATCTTTGCTAGATGGCAAGCATTGTTGGGCAATTTTGATTTTGATATTGAATTTATAAAAGGAGAAAGCAATTCATTACCAGATTTTCTTTCTCGTGAATTTTTGCAGGGAAAATGAGTTCATCGTCTTCCTCTAAGATTGAAGACAAGAAACCAATTAATCAAAAGCTTGTTCCTTTCTCAAGTCAGAATCGTTTTTCTCCATTAACTCCAATTGCAAAAAATTCTCAACTTTATTCAAATATGCTTCAATCAAAATTAGTCAATCCAAACATTTCTCCAGTTCAATCAATTAGCCCTTTTTCAAAACCTATTCCTTCTGAAACACAACTTTCAACAACTTCTAAACCTACAAATAAAGCCCCTTATGTTCTCAATTCAAATCTCTTGAAAATCCAAATACTTGAAGATTCTCAAATTCTTAAGCTCAATCAAGGTTTTCATGTTCTTACTGAACACCTCTTTGGCCGAGGAAAAACCTTTCATGAAAACTCTTACAAATCTCGAGAATATTATCAAACCATTCTACAAGAATCTGGATCTGTTCAGATTGATCACCGTTCTAATAATAAAGAAGGATCTATTGATTTTAGCAAAGCCCGAATTCTTAAAATCATTTCTCCAGAAAATTGGTCATCCAATCTTTCTTTCGAAAAACCCCTTTATCAATTTCCTGCTTATCCAAGATATTCATATTATGATTACCAAGAAGCTTGGACTAAAGCATTTTTTCTTCGAAACTATTCTCATTCATGGTTCATTTTCTTTGATAAAAATTTTACCTGTGAATATCCCAGATGGTTTGTCAATTGGTATCGCTATATGGGACTTGTTCCTAGTTGTTTACCCACTGAAATTCTCAAAGGCTTTTCTAAATTCAAAGAGCTATTTATTCAACAAATCCCAGAATTTGAATATTTGTTACAATTCACCATGTTATTTAAAGTTCCATGGATTATGTCCTGGACATTCTCTTATCAAGAAGCAACAGACTTCAATCCCCCTTGGCTCAATAGACAATTTCGTCTAAAATGGTGGGATAAAGTCACAATTTCTCAAGCAAACGAGCAAGCTGTTTTCAATCATTATCAATCAATGTATAATCAAAAGCCAGAAATTGAAGCAAATCTTATCAAGAGTCTATCTTCTCCAGATGCTAATCTTATTAGCAAAATTCGTGCCGCTGCAAACTCTTCCCCTGAAGATCTACAACAATTACTTCAAGAAATTCGCAATTCTCCAACTAATTCAGAACATTCTCCCACATCTGTCAAAAATAATTTTCAAGATGCTCAAGATCCTTTTGATGATCCATTTGCAGATTAATTAAGTTTTTAATTTTGGTGTTATACCTTCAATGTAAGGTATTCTTTTATATGTGTTTGTTATTCAAAGGGGGGTAGTACGTGTGTTATCAAATTGTTCAACTATTATCAATTATACACTGTGTGTGTTCAACTATTATCAATTATACACTGTGTGAGTACATCAATTATCAAAAATATTATCATGTCTTCTGCAGTGAGATGATGCTAAATTATTGCATGAAAACAAACAACTTTTATAAAGATGAAAGAAGATGCTCCATTATCGCCAAAGAAGATTTCCATTATCAAAAAATGACAAAATATGATGCCAATTTGTCAAAAGCTTTAAAGTTTTGTCTGCCACATCTACACTCTGACAAATGCAAGTTGATTCAATAATTCTCAAGATGATCCGGTAATCCTTCGGTTTCCCGTCTCAAGATGTTTCAAGACTCCAAGACTCCTATATATTGAAGGGACATGTTTTAATGAAGATCATCTCAAAGTTCTCTAAAAATCTCTCTTATAAAACTTCTGTCAAATGTTTAGTTCATGTCTAAGAAAAGAGTTCTCCTATCTACTTCTAGATGTTCAAAATCTTTAGATTTTCAAATCATACTTGCTCCAGACGGATGCTCTGATTGTAATTTAAAAGAAGGTAATATATAAAGAATTTTATTCAATTATTGTCTTAACTCTGTTATCGCTATGACAGTCTCTTTTCGAGTTATTCTAACTATTAATTCTACAAGATTTGAAATTTTTGTTAAAATAATACTTGCATTTAATAATAATCAAATTCATGCTTGAAATATTATGTCTGATTCAAAGATACAAGCTAATCGTCATTATTATTGTAATCAATTAAAAGCTTTACAAGTTCTAATCCATAATTATGAGTTTAGAAGCAAAGATAGAAAACAGTTTTATAAAATAATGTATGATTTTTATCATCAAAAAATATCTGAAACTATTAGTTAGCAATTGGTATCAGAGCTACGTTTTAGACCAGAGATTAGTATGTATGATAACTCTGTTTGTTATTTGGTTAATTTTTGTTTGAAGAATTTTAAGAAAATTATGAGTTTTGTTAAGAATGATACAGAGACCAGACCAGTGATTGGTTGGATTAGCGTAAGACGTGCAAGTATGGTAAGTCACGGAGCCGGACCACAATCATCGTTGGGCCGATGCCCTCTCTGTTCATCCTAGATAAAACAAGTAAGTTTTCTTATAAAATCTTTAAACTAAAAATTAATCAAATATGAGTAGATTTTCACGCATATTATCTAAAAAATATGATACTGGTAAAAATATTATGAATAAAGAACAAGATTATGATGATAATCATATAAACTCTATTGAAGAAACTATTGATAATATAGAACAAAATTTAAATGATTGGACTATACCTAAAACAAATATAAACACAATTTATAGAATAGGGACTTTTGATTATTTTCAAAGTTACTCAATTAAAATGACTGAACAAACCCTATCCATTGGTCAAAACCAACAAAATATAAATTTGTTATCATCAAGATCTATTTTCGAACATAGACAAAAATATAAATTTCTTCATTTAGGTCTTGTTCAAATTGCTATCAAACCTCTTTTTAGAATTGGTGTTGATGCTCCTGTTCTCTTAATATTAAGAGATAAAAGACATACAGATTTTCAAAATTCTATTTTAGCTATGGCAGAAACAAATATCGCAAATGGACCAATTTATTTTAATTGTTATCCGAATTTTTCCGTAGGATTATTTGACAAAAATATTTTAGACACTTTGGTTTTAACTGTTGAAACAAAGAATTTAGAATTTAAAAATAACTCTAAACCTTTAGCAATTATTTATCGTGTTTGTTATAAAACCATGACAACTACCTTAGAACCAAAGACCCGTTTGTCAAATCCAAGAAATGAAACAATTATTTACGAAGCAAATACTAATCATACAAAAGTTCATATGCCTAAACGACTTAAATGGTCAGAAATTACTCAATCATGTAATTGGAATTTACAAAATGTTATTGAACCAAAATCTTTAGATTCTTCAAAACAAATTTCAAATATAATTGAGCATAATGATGGCTCAGTTGATATAAACTTTTCTTCTACAAATTTTTCTTCATCTAGATTTTCTACTAGTTCTATTCCTGAAATTGGTACTTCTAAATTTTCGCTTTCAAAATCAAAGTCTTTAAATTTAAAAACTGTTGACTATTCTAGTCCTATTCCTAAACCTCTTTATCAAGAAGACCAAACTAGTGATACAAGTTTACCAAGTCCTACTAAATCTGATTTTATTAATGAACTTCAAAATTATAGACAACAATTATGACTAATAAAGTTCAAATAAATTGCAATTCTTTAAATAGAAATAGAGTTACTGCTATTAAGAGATTAAGAAATTCAATAAAAATATTTAAAAAACTCTTGCAAGAAAAGATATTAGAATTAAAAAATATAAATAATGATAAAGAACTATTGGAATTAGAACAAGAAATTAATAACATAAAAGCAGTATTAAAAACCTTTAATATACATCTTGATAATTATTTAAGAAATTTATCTAAATATACGTGTTAATGAGTTCTAAAAGACAGATTAGTTGTAGTAATAATAATAAATTTTGGAATAATTTATTAAAGACCAGATGGAAAATTATTGCAAGCATTTCTAAAGAAATAAATAGAATTAAACAACTTAAAAAAGACGAAGAAATTAAATTAATTAATACTGAAAAGGACACATATAATTATAATATTCAAAAGGAAATAATATATTGCTTATCAAAAATGATTAAAAATAAAACTATTGTTATTAGTGCTCAACTTAGTATTATTAAAAATATATCTTTTAGATTAAATCAATCAACTTGTTAAAATGAATATTAATATAGATATTTCTAAAATACCATCATATGTTAATTTTGATTATTTAAAAGAAGAAGAATATTATAAAGATTATAATAATATAAAAAGAATTTGGCATGAAGAAAACTTTTCATATTATATAAGATTTTTACATTTTGGACTTTGGGAAGATTATGTTTTATCAAATCAAATTCACTCTCCGTTTTTTCAATGGTTCGAATTAATTTATGCTCCTAAACATAATATAGATTATCCTTTTAAAATGCAAACTATTTTTCCTGTTTCTTCAAAAACATACAAGGATGTTATTACTAATCAAGAAATTATTTCTGAGTATCCGCCAAAAAAGGAAATCATTATTGATAATAATTTCATTGCAACTCCTTTAGTTAAAGTTCCGAGTCAGATAACAAATGAAAAATGTTTTCAAAACATTATTTATCAAAATAATTACTCAAATGAAACTCTTTTAACTATTTCAGATCAACTAAATAGGATTGAAGAAAATACTATAAATTTACAATTATCAAAAGAAAATAAAATTAAAACAAAAAATTTTTATAATAATATAGCAAGTTCTAGTAATGTCAGCTTTATTCCTCATCAAATAAATGGAAATTTTAATCTTGGAAATAAGGATTTAATTGATGAATTAGAAAAAAGACTTACTAATTTTCGTATTTCAAAAAATGTATCTATAAATATGTTAAGAACAAATAATGACTCTTTTGACGAATCTGATGAAAGTAATAATGAAAGTGAATTAAATTTAGACAATCTTACTCAACAATTCATAAATGACAATGATGATATAAATCAGCTTACAAATGATTTTTCAAGATTAAATAAGATTAATTATTTTGGTAATAATCCAAAACCAACTATTAAAAATTATTGGAATAGACCTTCTCTTCCTGATATTCAAATTGAAGAAAGAGCTTTTCAATATGATCGTTCAGCTTACGATGGTACTTCTGTTTACGAATGGAATATCGATGGTAACTCTGAACATCAAATTCTTAATATTGTTCAAGAAATGACCATGGCAGCTAATGCTTACAAGTCTCACAATAATACTCAACTTCAAATTGTTAATATTATTATTTCTGGGTTTACTGGTACTCTTAAAGGTTGGTGGGATTTCTATATTACACCAGAAGAAAAGAATTTTATTATGAATGCCAAGAAAACCGTTATAAAACAAGAAAATAATTTACCAATTCAAACTCAAGAGGATGATATGGTTAATACTTTAATTTTTGCTATAATCAAAAACTTTGTAGGAGATCCTACTACTTTTCAAGAAAGAACTTCTGAAATTCTAATGAACTTACATTGTAGAAAATTAACTGATTTCAGATGGTACAAAGATAATTATCTCGTTAAAGTTTTTTCAAGACCAGATTGTAAAGAATCTTATTGGAAAGAACGTTTTATTGCTGGACTTCCAAAACTTTTTGCCGAAAGAATTAGACAAAAATTAAGAGAAAATTTTAATAATACAATTCCTTATCAAAACTTAACTTATGGAGACTTAATTAATTATATTAATAAAGAAGGATTAGCTATTTGTGCTGACCTTAGATTTAAAGAAAAACTTAAAAAAGATAGAATTAATAGTAAGAATGAATTAGGAAATTTTTGTCAACAATATGGTTATCAACCATTAACAGGTCCGTCTACTTCAAAAACCAAAAAATATAATAAAAAATCTTCAAAATATTTCAAGAAAAAGAAATATAATAAATCAGAAAAATATAAGAATTATAAGAAAAATAAATTTTTAACATCAAAAAACCCTTATAAACGATCTAATAAAAATTCTAAAAGAAAATCAAAAGACATTATTATTTGCCATAAATGTGGTCGTAATGGTCATAATGCTAATAATTGTTATGCAAAAACAAAAATTAATGAATTAAATATTTCAGAAGAATTAAAAGAACAAATTAGAAAAATTATGTTAAATTCTGATTCCGATTCTGATTCTAGTTTTACCGATTTTCAAGAAAATGATTTAAACATCTTAGAACAAAATACTTCAAGTTCGGAAGATTCTGATACATGCAAATGTGTTGGAAAATGTAATTGTAATTATTCAATTAATGTCCTTACAAACAATGACAAAGATCTTTTAAAAAATTTGGATTCAATTAAAGATAAAAATATCCAAGAACTGTTGATAAAACAAATGCTTAATAAGAATGAAAATTCTATTTCAAATAATACAAAAATTTTTAATTTAAAAGACATATATGAAAGATTTTCTGAAACAAAACCCATTTCCATACAAGAACTTCAAGAAGAATTAAAATTAGTTAAACAAGACATAAAAGAAATTAAAGGCAAAATTATAACTCTTGAAAAGGGAAAAAATATTATTAATTCACAAAATAATGATAATAAAGATGAAAAGGTTATCGAAAGAATTATAAATGATCAAATTTCTCAAAAATGGAATACTCAAATAACTCTAGTAAAAAATAATTTTAAAATGGATATTACTGCTCTAATTGATAGTGGTGCTGATATGAACTGTATACAAGAAGGTTTATTTCCCACTCAATTTTATGAAAAAACTTCTTCTAGGCTTACTGGAGCTGAAGGAACCAGTTTAAAAATAAATTATAAAATTTCCGATGTTCATATTTGCAACAATCAAGATTATTGTTATAAAACTCATTTAATTTTAGTAAAAAATCTTACTTCTCCTTTAATTTTAGGAACACCTTTTATTACTAAATTATATCCTTTTATGGTTCAAGATGATGGAATTATTACTAAAGTTTTTGGAAAAGAAATTATGTTTAAATTTTGTGAACCTCCGTCTTATTCAACTATTAATATTCTTAATTATAAAACAAAACAAGCAAATTACCTTATCAATGAAATTAATGATTTTCGTATACATAATCAATTACAAGATAAGTATATTCAAGACAAAATTATAGCTTTAAAACAAAAGTTTGAAAATAATGTTTGCTCAAATATTCCAAACGCCTTTTGGAACAGAAAACAACATATTGTCAAATTACCTTATATTAAAACTTTCAATGAAAAGGATATTCCTTCAAAATCAAGAGCTATTCATATGAATAATGAATTAGAAGCCCATTGTAAAAAAGAAATTCAAGATTTATTAGACAAAAAATTAATTAGACCTTCTAAATCTCCTTGGTCTTGTTCAGCTTTCTATGTTATGAATGCTGCTGAATTAGAAAGAGGATCACCAAGATTAGTTATCAATTATAAACCTTTAAATAAAGTTTTAGATTGGATTAGATATCCTATTCCTAATAAAAGAGATTTATTGAAAAAACTTTATGATTCAAAAATATTTTCAAAATTTGATATGAAATCTGGTTTTTGGCAAATTCAAATTCATGAAGAAGATAAATACAAAACAGGTTTTAATGTTCCTTTTGGACATTATGAGTGGAACGTTATGCCCTTTGGTTTAAAAAATGCTCCTTCTGAATTTCAAAACATTATGAATGATATTATCATTCCTATAAACAGTTTTTCAATTGTTTATATTGATGATGTTCTTATTTTTTCAAAATCTATTGATCAACATTTCAAACATTTAAATCAGTTTTATGATTTAATTTATAAAAATGGCTTAGCTGTTTCAGCTAAGAAAATGCATTTATTTCAAAATAAAATTAGATTTTTAGGACATAACATTGTTAATAATACTATTAAACCTATTATAAGAAGTTTAGAATTTTCTAATAAATTTCCTGACGAAATTATAGATAAAAAACAACTTCAACGATTTCTAGGATGTCTAAATTATATTCATGATTTTTTCAAAGATTTAGGAACTCTTTGCAAACCTCTTTATAATAGATTAAAAAATAATCCACAACCTTGGACTCAAGAACATACTAATATTGTTAAACTTATAAAACAAAAAATTCCTTCTTTACCTTGTTTAAATTTACCACATCCTTATGCTAATATCATAGTCGAAACTGATGCTAGTGATATTGGATTTGGAGGTATTTTAAAACAAAAATTATCAAATTCTTCTGAAGAACAATTGGTTCGTTTTTATTCAGGTGCTTGGAATAATACTCAAAAGAATTATTCAACTGTTAAAAAGGAGATTTTAAGTATTGTTTTATGTATTACTAAATTTGAAGATGATTTATTTATGAAAACTTTTTTATTAAGAATTGATTGTCAATCTGCAAAATCAATTTTAGAAAAAGATGTTAAAAATATAATTTCTAAACAAATCTTTGCTAGATGGCAAGCATTGTTGGGCAATTTTGATTTTGATATTGAATTTATAAAAGGAGAAAGCAATTCATTACCAGATTTTCTTTCTCGTGAATTTTTGCAGGGAAAATGAGTTCATCGTCTTCCTCTAAGATTGAAGACAAGAAACCAATTAATCAAAAGCTTGTTCCTTTCTCAAGTCAGAATCGTTTTTCTCCATTAACTCCAATTGCAAAAAATTCTCAACTTTATTCAAATATGCTTCAATCAAAATTAGTCAATCCAAACATTTCTCCAGTTCAATCAATTAGCCCTTTTTCAAAACCTATTCCTTCTGAAACACAACTTTCAACAACTTCTAAACCTACAAATAAAGCCCCTTATGTTCTCAATTCAAATCTCTTGAAAATCCAAATACTTGAAGATTCTCAAATTCTTAAGCTCAATCAAGGTTTTCATGTTCTTACTGAACACCTCTTTGGCCGAGGAAAAACCTTTCATGAAAACTCTTACAAATCTCGAGAATATTATCAACCCATTCTACAAGAATCTGGATCTGTTCAGATTGATCACCGTTCTAATAATAAAGAAGGATCTATTGATTTTAGCAAAGCCCGAATTCTTAAAATCATTTCTCCAGAAAATTGGTCATCCAATCTTTCTTTCGAAAAACCCCTTTATCAATTTCCTGCTTATCCAAGATATTCATATTATGATTACCAAGAAGCTTGGACTAAAGCATTTTTTCTTCGAAACTATTCTCATTCATGGTTCATTTTCTTTGATAAAAATTTTACCTGTGAATATCCCAGATGGTTTGTCAATTGGTATCGCTATATGGGACTTGTTCCTAGTTGTTTACCCACTGAAATTCTCAAAGGCTTTTCTAAATTCAAAGAGCTATTTATTCAACAAATCCCAGAATTTGAATATTTGTTACAATTCACCATGTTATTTAAAGTTCCATGGATTATGTCCTGGACATTCTCTTATCAAGAAGCAACAGACTTCAATCCCCCTTGGCTCAATAGACAATTTCGTCTAAAATGGTGGGATAAAGTCACAATTTCTCAAGCAAACGAGCAAGCTGTTTTCAATCATTATCAATCAATGTATAATCAAAAGCCAGAAATTGAAGCAAATCTTATCAAGAGTCTATCTTCTCCAGATGCTAATCTTATTACCAAAATTCGTGCCGCTGCAAACTCTTCCCCTGAAGATCTACAACAATTACTTCAAGAAATTCGCAATTCTCCAACTAATTCAGAACATTCTCCCACATCTGTCAAAAATAATTTTCAAGATGCTCAAGATCCTTTTGATGATCCATTTGCAGATTAATTAAGTTTTTAATTTTGGTGTTATACCTTCAATGTAAGGTATTCTTTTATATGTGTTTGTTATTCAAAGGGGGGTAGTACGTGTGTTATCAAATTGTTCAACTATTATCAATTATACACTGTGTGTGTTCAACTATTATCAATTATACACTGTGTGAGTACATCAATTATCAAAAATATTATCATGTCTTCTGCAGTGAGATGATGCTAAATTATTGCATGAAAACAAACAACTTTTATAAAGATGAAAGAAGATGCTCCATTATCGCCAAAGAAGATTTCCATTATCAAAAAATGACAAAATATGATGCCAATTTGTCAAAAGCTTTAAAGTTTTGTCTGCCACATCTACACTCTGACAAATGCAAGTTGATTCAATAATTCTCAAGATGATCCGGTAATCCTTCGGTTTCCCGTCTCAAGATGTTTCAAGACTCCAAGACTCCTATATATTGAAGGGACATGTTTTAATGAAGATCATCTCAAAGTTCTCTAAAAATCTCTCTTATAAAACTTCTGTCAAATGTTTAGTTCATGTCTAAGAAAAGAGTTCTCCTATCTACTTCTAGATGTTCAAAATCTTTAGATTTTCAAATCATACTTGCTCCAGACGGATGCTCTGATTGTAATTTAAAAGAAGGTAATATATAAAGAATTTTATTCAATTATTGTCTTAACTCTGTTATCGCTATGACAGTCTCTTTTCGAGTTATTCTAACTATTAATTCTACAAGATTTGAAATTTTTGTTAAAATAATACTTGCATTTAATAATAATCAAATTCATGCTTGAAATATTATGTCTGATTCAAAGATACAAGCTAATCGTCATTATTATTGTAATCAATTAAAAGCTTTACAAGTTCTAATCCATAATTATGAGTTTAGAAGCAAAGATAGAAAACAGTTTTATAAAATAATGTATGATTTTTATCATCAAAAAATATCTGAAACTACTAGTTAGCAATTGGTATCAGAGCTACGTTTTAGACCAGAGATTAGTATGTATGATAACTCTGTTTGTTATTTGGTTAATTTTTGTTTGAAGAATTTTAAGAAAATTATGAGTTTTGTTAAGAATGATACAGAGACCAGACCAGTGATTGGTTGGATTAGCGTAAGACGTGCAAGTATGGTAAGTCACGGAGCCGGACCACAATCATCGTTGGGCCGATGCCCTCTCTGTTCATCCTAGATAAAACAAGTAAGTTTTCTTATAAAATCTTTAAACTAAAAATTAATCAAATATGAGTAGATTTTCACGCATATTATCTAAAAAATATGATACTGGTAAAAATATTATGAATAAAGAACAAGATTATGATGATAATCATATAAACTCTATTGAAGAAACTATTGATAATATAGAACAAAATTTAAATGATTGGACTATACCTAAAACAAATATAAACACAATTTATAGAATAGGGACTTTTGATTATTTTCAAAGTTACTCAATTAAAATGACTGAACAAACCCTATCCATTGGTCAAAACCAACAAAATATAAATTTGTTATCATCAAGATCTATTTTCGAACATAGACAAAAATATAAATTTCTTCATTTAGGTCTTGTTCAAATTGCTATCAAACCTCTTTTTAGAATTGGTGTTGATGCTCCTGTTCTCTTAATATTAAGAGATAAAAGACATACAGATTTTCAAAATTCTATTTTAGCTATGGCAGAAACAAATATCGCAAATGGACCAATTTATTTTAATTGTTATCCGAATTTTTCCGTAGGATTATTTGACAAAAATATTTTAGACACTTTGGTTTTAACTGTTGAAACAAAGAATTTAGAATTTAAAAATAACTCTAAACCTTTAGCAATTATTTATCGTGTTTGTTATAAAACCATGACAACTACCTTAGAACCAAAGACCCGTTTGTCAAATCCAAGAAATGAAACAATTATTTACGAAGCAAATACTAATCATACAAAAGTTCATATGCCTAAACGACTTAAATGGTCAGAAATTACTCAATCATGTAATTGGAATTTACAAAATGTTATTGAACCAAAATCTTTAGATTCTTCAAAACAAATTTCAAATATAATTGAGCATAATGATGGCTCAGTTGATATAAACTTTTCTTCTACAAATTTTTCTTCATCTAGATTTTCTACTAGTTCTATTCCTGAAATTGGTACTTCTAAATTTTCGCTTTCAAAATCAAAGTCTTTAAATTTAAAAACTGTTGACTATTCTAGTCCTATTCCTAAACCTCTTTATCAAGAAGACCAAACTAGTGATACAAGTTTACCAAGTCCTACTAAATCTGATTTTATTAATGAACTTCAAAATTATAGACAACAATTATGACTAATAAAGTTCAAATAAATTGCAATTCTTTAAATAGAAATAGAGTTACTGCTATTAAGAGATTAAGAAATTCAATAAAAATATTTAAAAAACTCTTGCAAGAAAAGATATTAGAATTAAAAAATATAAATAATGATAAAGAACTATTGGAATTAGAACAAGAAATTAATAACATAAAAGCAGTATTAAAAACCTTTAATATACATCTTGATAATTATTTAAGAAATTTATCTAAATATACGTGTTAATGAGTTCTAAAAGACAGATTAGTTGTAGTAATAATAATAAATTTTGGAATAATTTATTAAAGACCAGATGGAAAATTATTGCAAGCATTTCTAAAGAAATAAATAGAATTAAACAACTTAAAAAAGACGAAGAAATTAAATTAATTAATACTGAAAAGGACACATATAATTATAATATTCAAAAGGAAATAATATATTGCTTATCAAAAATGATTAAAAATAAAACTATTGTTATTAGTGCTCAACTTAGTATTATTAAAAATATATCTTTTAGATTAAATCAATCAACTTGTTAAAATGAATATTAATATAGATATTTCTAAAATACCATCATATGTTAATTTTGATTATTTAAAAGAAGAAGAATATTATAAAGATTATAATAATATAAAAAGAATTTGGCATGAAGAAAACTTTTCATATTATATAAGATTTTTACATTTTGGACTTTGGGAAGATTATGTTTTATCAAATCAAATTCACTCTCCGTTTTTTCAATGGTTCGAATTAATTTATGCTCCTAAACATAATATAGATTATCCTTTTAAAATGCAAACTATTTTTCCTGTTTCTTCAAAAACATACAAGGATGTTATTACTAATCAAGAAATTATTTCTGAGTATCCGCCAAAAAAGGAAATCATTATTGATAATAATTTCATTGCAACTCCTTTAGTTAAAGTTCCGAGTCAGATAACAAATGAAAAATGTTTTCAAAACATTATTTATCAAAATAATTACTCAAATGAAACTCTTTTAACTATTTCAGATCAACTAAATAGGATTGAAGAAAATACTATAAATTTACAATTATCAAAAGAAAATAAAATTAAAACAAAAAATTTTTATAATAATATAGCAAGTTCTAGTAATGTCAGCTTTATTCCTCATCAAATAAATGGAAATTTTAATCTTGGAAATAAAGATTTAATTGATGAATTAGAAAAAAGACTTACTAATTTTCGTATTTCAAAAAATGTATCTATAAATATGTTAAGAACAAATAATGACTCTTTTGACGAATCTGATGAAAGTAATAATGAAAGTGAATTAAATTTAGACAATCTTACTCAACAATTCATAAATGACAATGATGATATAAATCAGCTTACAAATGATTTTTCAAGATTAAATAAGATTAATTATTTTGGTAATAATCCAAAACCAACTATTAAAAATTATTGGAATAGACCTTCTCTTCCTGATATTCAAATTGAAGAAAGAGCTTTTCAATATGATCGTTCAGCTTACGATGGTACTTCTGTTTACGAATGGAATATCGATGGTAACTCTGAACATCAAATTCTTAATATTGTTCAAGAAATGACCATGGCAGCTAATGCTTACAAGTCTCACAATAATACTCAACTTCAAATTGTTAATATTATTATTTCTGGGTTTACTGGTACTCTTAAAGGTTGGTGGGATTTCTATATTACACCAGAAGAAAAGAATTTTATTATGAATGCCAAGAAAACCGTTATAAAACAAGAAAATAATTTACCAATTCAAACTCAAGAGGATGATATGGTTAATACTTTAATTTTTGCTATAATCAAAAACTTTGTAGGAGATCCTACTACTTTTCAAGAAAGAACTTCTGAAATTCTAATGAACTTACATTGTAGAAAATTAACTGATTTCAGATGGTACAAAGATAATTATCTCGTTAAAGTTTTTTCAAGACCAGATTGTAAAGAATCTTATTGGAAAGAACGTTTTATTGCTGGACTTCCAAAACTTTTTGCCGAAAGAATTAGACAAAAATTAAGAGAAAATTTTAATAATACAATTCCTTATCAAAACTTAACTTATGGAGACTTAATTAATTATATTAATAAAGAAGGATTAGCTATTTGTGCTGACCTTAGATTTAAAGAAAAACTTAAAAAAGATAGAATTAATAGTAAGAATGAATTAGGAAATTTTTGTCAACAATATGGTTATCAACCATTAACAGGTCCGTCTACTTCAAAAACCAAAAAATATAATAAAAAATCTTCAAAATATTTCAAGAAAAAGAAATATAATAAATCAGAAAAATATAAGAATTATAAGAAAAATAAATTTTTAACATCAAAAAACCCTTATAAACGATCTAATAAAAATTCTAAAAGAAAATCAAAAGACATTATTATTTGCCATAAATGTGGTCGTAATGGTCATAATGCTAATAATTGTTATGCAAAAACAAAAATTAATGAATTAAATATTTCAGAAGAATTAAAAGAACAAATTAGAAAAATTATGTTAAATTCTGATTCCGATTCTGATTCTAGTTTTACCGATTTTCAAGAAAATGATTTAAACATCTTAGAACAAAATACTTCAAGTTCGGAAGATTCTGATACATGCAAATGTGTTGGAAAATGTAATTGTAATTATTCAATTAATGTCCTTACAAACAATGACAAAGATCTTTTAAAAAATTTGGATTCAATTAAAGATAAAAATATCCAAGAACTGTTGATAAAACAAATGCTTAATAAGAATGAAAATTCTATTTCAAATAATACAAAAATTTTTAATTTAAAAGACATATATGAAAGATTTTCTGAAACAAAACCCATTTCCATACAAGAACTTCAAGAAGAATTAAAATTAGTTAAACAAGACATAAAAGAAATTAAAGGCAAAATTATAACTCTTGAAAAGGGAAAAAATATTATTAATTCACAAAATAATGATAATAAAGATGAAAAGGTTATCGAAAGAATTATAAATGATCAAATTTCTCAAAAATGGAATACTCAAATAACTCTAGTAAAAAATAATTTTAAAATGGATATTACTGCTCTAATTGATAGTGGTGCTGATATGAACTGTATACAAGAAGGTTTATTTCCCACTCAATTTTATGAAAAAACTTCTTCTAGGCTTACTGGAGCTGAAGGAACCAGTTTAAAAATAAATTATAAAATTTCCGATGTTCATATTTGCAACAATCAAGATTATTGTTATAAAACTCATTTAATTTTAGTAAAAAATCTTACTTCTCCTTTAATTTTAGGAACACCTTTTATTACTAAATTATATCCTTTTATGGTTCAAGATGATGGAATTATTACTAAAGTTTTTGGAAAAGAAATTATGTTTAAATTTTGTGAACCTCCGTCTTATTCAACTATTAATATTCTTAATTATAAAACAAAACAAGCAAATTACCTTATCAATGAAATTAATGATTTTCGTATACATAATCAATTACAAGATAAGTATATTCAAGACAAAATTATAGCTTTAAAACAAAAGTTTGAAAATAATGTTTGCTCAAATATTCCAAACGCCTTTTGGAACAGAAAACAACATATTGTCAAATTACCTTATATTAAAACTTTCAATGAAAAGGATATTCCTTCAAAATCAAGAGCTATTCATATGAATAATGAATTAGAAGCCCATTGTAAAAAAGAAATTCAAGATTTATTAGACAAAAAATTAATTAGACCTTCTAAATCTCCTTGGTCTTGTTCAGCTTTCTATGTTATGAATGCTGCTGAATTAGAAAGAGGATCACCAAGATTAGTTATCAATTATAAACCTTTAAATAAAGTTTTAGATTGGATTAGATATCCTATTCCTAATAAAAGAGATTTATTGAAAAAACTTTATGATTCAAAAATATTTTCAAAATTTGATATGAAATCTGGTTTTTGGCAAATTCAAATTCATGAAGAAGATAAATACAAAACAGGTTTTAATGTTCCTTTTGGACATTATGAGTGGAACGTTATGCCCTTTGGTTTAAAAAATGCTCCTTCTGAATTTCAAAACATTATGAATGATATTATCATTCCTATAAACAGTTTTTCAATTGTTTATATTGATGATGTTCTTATTTTTTCAAAATCTATTGATCAACATTTCAAACATTTAAATCAGTTTTATGATTTAATTTATAAAAATGGCTTAGCTGTTTCAGCTAAGAAAATGCATTTATTTCAAAATAAAATTAGATTTTTAGGACATAACATTGTTAATAATACTATTAAACCTATTATAAGAAGTTTAGAATTTTCTAATAAATTTCCTGACGAAATTATAGATAAAAAACAACTTCAACGATTTCTAGGATGTCTAAATTATATTCATGATTTTTTCAAAGATTTAGGAACTCTTTGCAAACCTCTTTATAATAGATTAAAAAATAATCCACAACCTTGGACTCAAGAACATACTAATATTGTTAAACTTATAAAACAAAAAATTCCTTCTTTACCTTGTTTAAATTTACCACATCCTTATGCTAATATCATAGTCGAAACTGATGCTAGTGATATTGGATTTGGAGGTATTTTAAAACAAAAATTATCAAATTCTTCTGAAGAACAATTGGTTCGTTTTTATTCAGGTGCTTGGAATAATACTCAAAAGAATTATTCAACTGTTAAAAAGGAGATTTTAAGTATTGTTTTATGTATTACTAAATTTGAAGATGATTTATTTATGAAAACTTTTTTATTAAGAATTGATTGTCAATCTGCAAAATCAATTTTAGAAAAAGATGTTAAAAATATAATTTCTAAACAAATCTTTGCTAGATGGCAAGCATTGTTGGGCAATTTTGATTTTGATATTGAATTTATAAAAGGAGAAAGCAATTCATTACCAGATTTTCTTTCTCGTGAATTTTTGCAGGGAAAATGAGTTCATCGTCTTCCTCTAAGATTGAAGACAAGAAACCAATTAATCAAAAGCTTGTTCCTTTCTCAAGTCAGAATCGTTTTTCTCCATTAACTCCAATTGCAAAAAATTCTCAACTTTATTCAAATATGCTTCAATCAAAATTAGTCAATCCAAACATTTCTCCAGTTCAATCAATTAGCCCTTTTTCAAAACCTATTCCTTCTGAAACACAACTTTCAACAACTTCTAAACCTACAAATAAAGCCCCTTATGTTCTCAATTCAAATCTCTTGAAAATCCAAATACTTGAAGATTCTCAAATTCTTAAGCTCAATCAAGGTTTTCATGTTCTTACTGAACACCTCTTTGGCCGAGGAAAAACCTTTCATGAAAACTCTTACAAATCTCGAGAATATTATCAAACCATTCTACAAGAATCTGGATCTGTTCAGATTGATCACCGTTCTAATAATAAAGAAGGATCTATTGATTTTAGCAAAGCCCGAATTCTTAAAATCATTTCTCCAGAAAATTGGTCATCCAATCTTTCTTTCGAAAAACCCCTTTATCAATTTCCTGCTTATCCAAGATATTCATATTATGATTACCAAGAAGCTTGGACTAAAGCATTTTTTCTTCGAAACTATTCTCATTCATGGTTCATTTTCTTTGATAAAAATTTTACCTGTGAATATCCCAGATGGTTTGTCAATTGGTATCGCTATATGGGACTTGTTCCTAGTTGTTTACCCACTGAAATTCTCAAAGGCTTTTCTAAATTCAAAGAGCTATTTATTCAACAAATCCCAGAATTTGAATATTTGTTACAATTCACCATGTTATTTAAAGTTCCATGGATTATGTCCTGGACATTCTCTTATCAAGAAGCAACAGACTTCAATCCCCCTTGGCTCAATAGACAATTTCGTCTAAAATGGTGGGATAAAGTCACAATTTCTCAAGCAAACGAGCAAGCTGTTTTCAATCATTATCAATCAATGTATAATCAAAAGCCAGAAATTGAAGCAAATCTTATCAAGAGTCTATCTTCTCCAGATGCTAATCTTATTACCAAAATTCGTGCCGCTGCAAACTCTTCCCCTGAAGATCTACAACAATTACTTCAAGAAATTCGCAATTCTCCAACTAATTCAGAACATTCTCCCACATCTGTCAAAAATAATTTTCAAGATGCTCAAGATCCTTTTGATGATCCATTTGCAGATTAATTAAGTTTTTAATTTTGGTGTTATACCTTCAATGTAAGGTATTCTTTTATATGTGTTTGTTATTCAAAGGGGGGTAGTACGTGTGTTATCAAATTGTTCAACTATTATCAATTATACACTGTGTGTGTTCAACTATTATCAATTATACACTGTGTGAGTACATCAATTATCAAAAATATTATCATGTCTTCTGCAGTGAGATGATGCTAAATTATTGCATGAAAACAAACAACTTTTATAAAGATGAAAGAAGATGCTCCATTATCGCCAAAGAAGATTTCCATTATCAAAAAATGACAAAATATGATGCCAATTTGTCAAAAGCTTTAAAGTTTTGTCTGCCACATCTACACTCTGACAAATGCAAGTTGATTCAATAATTCTCAAGATGATCCGGTAATCCTTCGGTTTCCCGTCTCAAGATGTTTCAAGACTCCAAGACTCCTATATATTGAAGGGACATGTTTTAATGAAGATCATCTCAAAGTTCTCTAAAAATCTCTCTTATAAAACTTCTGTCAAATGTTTAGTTCATGTCTAAGAAAAGAGTTCTCCTATCTACTTCTAGATGTTCAAAATCTTTAGATTTTCAAATCATACTTGCTCCAGACGGATGCTCTGATTGTAATTTAAAAGAAGGTAATATATAAAGAATTTTATTCAATTATTGTCTTAACTCTGTTATCGCTATGACAGTCTCTTTTCGAGTTATTCTAACTATTAATTCTACAAGATTTGAAATTTTTGTTAAAATAATACTTGCATTTAATAATAATCAAATTCATGCTTGAAATATTATGTCTGATTCAAAGATACAAGCTAATCGTCATTATTATTGTAATCAATTAAAAGCTTTACAAGTTCTAATCCATAATTATGAGTTTAGAAGCAAAGATAGAAAACAGTTTTATAAAATAATGTATGATTTTTATCATCAAAAAATATCTGAAACTACTAGTTAGCAATTGGATACCAATTGCTAACTAGTAGTTTCAGATATTTTTTGATGATAAAAATCATACATTATTTTATAAAACTGTTTTCTATCTTTGCTTCTAAACTCATAATTATGGATTAGAACTTGTAAAGCTTTTAATTGATTACAATAATAATGACGATTAGCTTGTATCTTTGAATCAGACATAATATTTCAAGCATGAATTTGATTATTATTAAATGCAAGTATTATTTTAACAAAAATTTCAAATCTTGTAGAATTAATAGTTAGAATAACTCGAAAAGAGACTGTCATAGCGATAACAGAGTTAAGACAATAATTGAATAAAATTCTTTATATATTACCTTCTTTTAAATTACAATCAGAGCATCCGTCTGGAGCAAGTATGATTTGAAAATCTAAAGATTTTGAACATCTAGAAGTAGATAGGAGAACTCTTTTCTTAGACATGAACTAAACATTTGACAGAAGTTTTATAAGAGAGATTTTTAGAGAACTTTGAGATGATCTTCATTAAAACATGTCCCTTCAATATATAGGAGTCTTGGAGTCTTGAAACATCTTGAGACGGGAAACCGAAGGATTACCGGATCATCTTGAGAATTATTGAATCAACTTGCATTTGTCAGAGTGTAGATGTGGCAGACAAAACTTTAAAGCTTTTGACAAATTGGCATCATATTTTGTCATTTTTTGATAATGGAAATCTTCTTTGGCGATAATGGAGCATCTTCTTTCATCTTTATAAAAGTTGTTTGTTTTCATGCAATAATTTAGCATCATCTCACTGCAGAAGACATGATAATATTTTTGATAATTGATGTACTCACACAGTGTATAATTGATAATAGTTGAACACACACAGTGTATAATTGATAATAGTTGAACAATTTGATAACACACGTACTACCCCCCTTTGAATAACAAACACATATAAAAGAATACCTTACATTGAAGGTATAACACCAAAATTAAAAACTTAATTAATCTGCAAATGGATCATCAAAAGGATCTTGAGCATCTTGAAAATTATTTTTGACAGATGTGGGAGAATGTTCTGAATTAGTTGGAGAATTGCGAATTTCTTGAAGTAATTGTTGTAGATCTTCAGGGGAAGAGTTTGCAGCAGCACGAATTTTGCTAATAAGATTAGCATCTGGAGAAGATAGACTCTTGATAAGATTTGCTTCAATTTCTGGCTTTTGATTATACATTGATTGATAATGATTGAAAACAGCTTGCTCGTTTGCTTGAGAAATTGTGACTTTATCCCACCATTTTAGACGAAATTGTCTATTGAGCCAAGGGGGATTGAAGTCTGTTGCTTCTTGATAAGAGAATGTCCAGGACATAATCCATGGAACTTTAAATAACATGGTGAATTGTAACAAATATTCAAATTCTGGGATTTGTTGAATAAATAGCTCTTTGAATTTAGAAAAGCCTTTGAGAATTTCAGTGGGTAAACAACTAGGAACAAGTCCCATATAGCGATACCAATTGACAAACCATCTGGGATATTCACAGGTAAAATTTTTATCAAAGAAAATGAACCATGAATGAGAATAGTTTCGAAGAAAAAATGCTTTAGTCCAAGCTTCTTGGTAATCATAATATGAATATCTTGGATAAGCAGGAAATTGATAAAGGGGTTTTTCGAAAGAAAGATTGGATGACCAATTTTCTGGAGAAATGATTTTAAGAATTCGGGCTTTGCTAAAATCAATAGATCCTTCTTTATTATTAGAACGGTGATCAATCTGAACAGATCCAGATTCTTGTAGAATGGTTTGATAATATTCTCGAGATTTGTAAGAGTTTTCATGAAAGGTTTTTCCTCGGCCAAAGAGGTGTTCAGTAAGAACATGAAAACCTTGATTGAGCTTAAGAATTTGAGAATCTTCAAGTATTTGGATTTTCAAGAGATTTGAATTGAGAACATAAGGGGCTTTATTTGTAGGTTTAGAAGTTGTTGAAAGTTGTGTTTCAGAAGGAATAGGTTTTGAAAAAGGGCTAATTGATTGAACTGGAGAAATGTTTGGATTGACTAATTTTGATTGAAGCATATTTGAATAAAGTTGAGAATTTTTTGCAATTGGAGTTAATGGAGAAAAACGATTCTGACTTGAGAAAGGAACAAGCTTTTGATTAATTGGTTTCTTGTCTTCAATCTTAGAGGAAGACGATGAACTCATTTTCCCTGCAAAAATTCACGAGAAAGAAAATCTGGTAATGAATTGCTTTCTCCTTTTATAAATTCAATATCAAAATCAAAATTGCCCAACAATGCTTGCCATCTAGCAAAGATTTGTTTAGAAATTATATTTTTAACATCTTTTTCTAAAATTGATTTTGCAGATTGACAATCAATTCTTAATAAAAAAGTTTTCATAAATAAATCATCTTCAAATTTAGTAATACATAAAACAATACTTAAAATCTCCTTTTTAACAGTTGAATAATTCTTTTGAGTATTATTCCAAGCACCTGAATAAAAACGAACCAATTGTTCTTCAGAAGAATTTGATAATTTTTGTTTTAAAATACCTCCAAATCCAATATCACTAGCATCAGTTTCGACTATGATATTAGCATAAGGATGTGGTAAATTTAAACAAGGTAAAGAAGGAATTTTTTGTTTTATAAGTTTAATAATATTAGTATGTTCTTGAGTCCAAGGTTGTGGATTATTTTTTAATCTATTATAAAGAGGTTTGCAAAGAGTTCCTAAATCTTTGAAAAAATCATGAATATAATTTAGACATCCTAGAAATCGTTGAAGTTGTTTTTTATCTATAATTTCGTCAGGAAATTTATTAGAAAATTCTAAACTTCTTATAATAGGTTTAATAGTATTATTAACAATGTTATGTCCTAAAAATCTAATTTCATTTTGAAATAAATGCATTTTCTTAGCTGAAACAGCTAAGCCATTTTTATAAATTAAATCATAAAACTGATTTAAATGTTTGAAATGTTGATCAATAGATTTTGAAAAAATAAGAACATCATCAATATAAACAATTGAAAAACTGTTTATAGGAATGATAATATCATTCATAATGTTTTGAAATTCAGAAGGAGCATTTTTTAAACCAAAGGGCATAACGTTCCACTCATAATGTCCAAAAGGAACATTAAAACCTGTTTTGTATTTATCTTCTTCATGAATTTGAATTTGCCAAAAACCAGATTTCATATCAAATTTTGAAAATATTTTTGAATCATAAAGTTTTTTCAATAAATCTCTTTTATTAGGAATAGGATATCTAATCCAATCTAAAACTTTATTTAAAGGTTTATAATTGATAACTAATCTTGGTGATCCTCTTTCTAATTCAGCAGCATTCATAACATAGAAAGCGGAACAAGACCAAGGAGATTTAGAAGGTCTAATTAATTTTTTGTCTAATAAATCTTGAATTTCTTTTTTACAATGGGCTTCTAATTCATTATTCATATGAATAGCTCTTGATTTTGAAGGAATATCCTTTTCATTGAAAGTTTTAATATAAGGTAATTTGACAATATGTTGTTTTCTGTTCCAAAAGGCGTTTGGAATATTTGAGCAAACATTATTTTCAAACTTTTGTTTTAAAGCTATAATTTTGTCTTGAATATACTTATCTTGTAATTGATTATGTATACGAAAATCATTAATTTCATTGATAAGGTAATTTGCTTGTTTTGTTTTATAATTAAGAATATTAATAGTTGAATAAGACGGAGGTTCACAAAATTTAAACATAATTTCTTTTCCAAAAACTTTAGTAATAATTCCATCATCTTGAACCATAAAAGGATATAATTTAGTAATAAAAGGTGTTCCTAAAATTAAAGGAGAAGTAAGATTTTTTACTAAAATTAAATGAGTTTTATAACAATAATCTTGATTGTTGCAAATATGAACATCGGAAATTTTATAATTTATTTTTAAACTGGTTCCTTCAGCTCCAGTAAGCCTAGAAGAAGTTTTTTCATAAAATTGAGTGGGAAATAAACCTTCTTGTATACAGTTCATATCAGCACCACTATCAATTAGAGCAGTAATATCCATTTTAAAATTATTTTTTACTAGAGTTATTTGAGTATTCCATTTTTGAGAAATTTGATCATTTATAATTCTTTCGATAACCTTTTCATCTTTATTATCATTATTTTGTGAATTAATAATATTTTTTCCCTTTTCAAGAGTTATAATTTTGCCTTTAATTTCTTTTATGTCTTGTTTAACTAATTTTAATTCTTCTTGAAGTTCTTGTATGGAAATGGGTTTTGTTTTAGAAAATCTTTCATATATGTCTTTTAAATTAAAAATTTTTGTATTATTTGAAATAGAATTTTCATTCTTATTAAGCATTTGTTTTATCAACAGTTCTTGGATATTTTTATCTTTAATTGAATCCAAATTTTTTAAAAGATCTTTGTCATTGTTTGTAAGGACATTAATTGAATAATTACAATTACATTTTCCAACACATTTGCATGTATCAGAATCTTCCGAACTTGAAGTATTTTGTTCTAAGATGTTTAAATCATTTTCTTGAAAATCGGTAAAACTAGAATCAGAATCGGAATCAGAATTTAACATAATTTTTCTAATTTGTTCTTTTAATTCTTCTGAAATATTTAATTCATTAATTTTTGTTTTTGCATAACAATTATTAGCATTATGACCATTACGACCACATTTATGGCAAATAATAATGTCTTTTGATTTTCTTTTAGAATTTTTATTAGATCGTTTATAAGGGTTTTTTGATGTTAAAAATTTATTTTTCTTATAATTCTTATATTTTTCTGATTTATTATATTTCTTTTTCTTGAAATATTTTGAAGATTTTTTATTATATTTTTTGGTTTTTGAAGTAGACGGACCTGTTAATGGTTGATAACCATATTGTTGACAAAAATTTCCTAATTCATTCTTACTATTAATTCTATCTTTTTTAAGTTTTTCTTTAAATCTAAGGTCAGCACAAATAGCTAATCCTTCTTTATTAATATAATTAATTAAGTCTCCATAAGTTAAGTTTTGATAAGGAATTGTATTATTAAAATTTTCTCTTAATTTTTGTCTAATTCTTTCGGCAAAAAGTTTTGGAAGTCCAGCAATAAAACGTTCTTTCCAATAAGATTCTTTACAATCTGGTCTTGAAAAAACTTTAACGAGATAATTATCTTTGTACCATCTGAAATCAGTTAATTTTCTACAATGTAAGTTCATTAGAATTTCAGAAGTTCTTTCTTGAAAAGTAGTAGGATCTCCTACAAAGTTTTTGATTATAGCAAAAATTAAAGTATTAACCATATCATCCTCTTGAGTTTGAATTGGTAAATTATTTTCTTGTTTTATAACGGTTTTCTTGGCATTCATAATAAAATTCTTTTCTTCTGGTGTAATATAGAAATCCCACCAACCTTTAAGAGTACCAGTAAACCCAGAAATAATAATATTAACAATTTGAAGTTGAGTATTATTGTGAGACTTGTAAGCATTAGCTGCCATGGTCATTTCTTGAACAATATTAAGAATTTGATGTTCAGAGTTACCATCGATATTCCATTCGTAAACAGAAGTACCATCGTAAGCTGAACGATCATATTGAAAAGCTCTTTCTTCAATTTGAATATCAGGAAGAGAAGGTCTATTCCAATAATTTTTAATAGTTGGTTTTGGATTATTACCAAAATAATTAATCTTATTTAATCTTGAAAAATCATTTGTAAGCTGATTTATATCATCATTGTCATTTATGAATTGTTGAGTAAGATTGTCTAAATTTAATTCACTTTCATTATTACTTTCATCAGATTCGTCAAAAGAGTCATTATTTGTTCTTAACATATTTATAGATACATTTTTTGAAATACGAAAATTAGTAAGTCTTTTTTCTAATTCATCAATTAAATCTTTATTTCCAAGATTAAAATTTCCATTTATTTGATGAGGAATAAAGCTGACATTACTAGAACTTGCTATATTATTATAAAAATTTTTTGTTTTAATTTTATTTTCTTTTGATAATTGTAAATTTATAGTATTTTCTTCAATCCTATTTAGTTGATCTGAAATAGTTAAAAGAGTTTCATTTGAGTAATTATTTTGATAAATAATGTTTTGAAAACATTTTTCATTTGTTATCTGACTCGGAACTTTAACTAAAGGAGTTGCAATGAAATTATTATCAATAATGATTTCCTTTTTTGGCGGATACTCAGAAATAATTTCTTGATTAGTAATAACATCCTTGTATGTTTTTGAAGAAACAGGAAAAATAGTTTGCATTTTAAAAGGATAATCTATATTATGTTTAGGAGCATAAATTAATTCGAACCATTGAAAAAACGGAGAGTGAATTTGATTTGATAAAACATAATCTTCCCAAAGTCCAAAATGTAAAAATCTTATATAATATGAAAAGTTTTCTTCATGCCAAATTCTTTTTATATTATTATAATCTTTATAATATTCTTCTTCTTTTAAATAATCAAAATTAACATATGATGGTATTTTAGAAATATCTATATTAATATTCATTTTAACAAGTTGATTGATTTAATCTAAAAGATATATTTTTAATAATACTAAGTTGAGCACTAATAACAATAGTTTTATTTTTAATCATTTTTGATAAGCAATATATTATTTCCTTTTGAATATTATAATTATATGTGTCCTTTTCAGTATTAATTAATTTAATTTCTTCGTCTTTTTTAAGTTGTTTAATTCTATTTATTTCTTTAGAAATGCTTGCAATAATTTTCCATCTGGTCTTTAATAAATTATTCCAAAATTTATTATTATTACTACAACTAATCTGTCTTTTAGAACTCATTAACACGTATATTTAGATAAATTTCTTAAATAATTATCAAGATGTATATTAAAGGTTTTTAATACTGCTTTTATGTTATTAATTTCTTGTTCTAATTCCAATAGTTCTTTATCATTATTTATATTTTTTAATTCTAATATCTTTTCTTGCAAGAGTTTTTTAAATATTTTTATTGAATTTCTTAATCTCTTAATAGCAGTAACTCTATTTCTATTTAAAGAATTGCAATTTATTTGAACTTTATTAGTCATAATTGTTGTCTATAATTTTGAAGTTCATTAATAAAATCAGATTTAGTAGGACTTGGTAAACTTGTATCACTAGTTTGGTCTTCTTGATAAAGAGGTTTAGGAATAGGACTAGAATAGTCAACAGTTTTTAAATTTAAAGACTTTGATTTTGAAAGCGAAAATTTAGAAGTACCAATTTCAGGAATAGAACTAGTAGAAAATCTAGATGAAGAAAAATTTGTAGAAGAAAAGTTTATATCAACTGAGCCATCATTATGCTCAATTATATTTGAAATTTGTTTTGAAGAATCTAAAGATTTTGGTTCAATAACATTTTGTAAATTCCAATTACATGATTGAGTAATTTCTGACCATTTAAGTCGTTTAGGCATATGAACTTTTGTATGATTAGTATTTGCTTCGTAAATAATTGTTTCATTTCTTGGATTTGACAAACGGGTCTTTGGTTCTAAGGTAGTTGTCATGGTTTTATAACAAACACGATAAATAATTGCTAAAGGTTTAGAGTTATTTTTAAATTCTAAATTCTTTGTTTCAACAGTTAAAACCAAAGTGTCTAAAATATTTTTGTCAAATAATCCTACGGAAAAATTCGGATAACAATTAAAATAAATTGGTCCATTTGCGATATTTGTTTCTGCCATAGCTAAAATAGAATTTTGAAAATCTGTATGTCTTTTATCTCTTAATATTAAGAGAACAGGAGCATCAACACCAATTCTAAAAAGAGGTTTGATAGCAATTTGAACAAGACCTAAATGAAGAAATTTATATTTTTGTCTATGTTCGAAAATAGATCTTGATGATAACAAATTTATATTTTGTTGGTTTTGACCAATGGATAGGGTTTGTTCAGTCATTTTAATTGAGTAACTTTGAAAATAATCAAAAGTCCCTATTCTATAAATTGTGTTTATATTTGTTTTAGGTATAGTCCAATCATTTAAATTTTGTTCTATATTATCAATAGTTTCTTCAATAGAGTTTATATGATTATCATCATAATCTTGTTCTTTATTCATAATATTTTTACCAGTATCATATTTTTTAGATAATATGCGTGAAAATCTACTCATATTTGATTAATTTTTAGTTTAAAGATTTTATAAGAAAACTTACTTGTTTTATCTAGGATGAACAGAGAGGGCATCGGCCCAACGATGATTGTGGTCCGGCTCCGTGACTTACCATACTTGCACGTCTTACGCTAATCCAACCAATCACTGGTCTGGTCTCTGTATCATTCTTAACAAAACTCATAATTTTCTTAAAATTCTTCAAACAAAAATTAACCAAATAACAAACAGAGTTATCATACATACTAATCTCTGGTCTAAAACGTAGCTCTGATACCAATTGCTAACTAGTAGTTTCAGATATTTTTTGATGATAAAAATCATACATTATTTTATAAAACTGTTTTCTATCTTTGCTTCTAAACTCATAATTATGGATTATAAATTATTGCATGAAAACAAACAACTTTTATAAAGATGAAAGAAGATGCTCCATTATCGCCAAAGAAGATTTCCATTATCAAAAAATGACAAAATATGATGCCAATTTGTCAAAAGCTTTAAAGTTTTGTCTGCCACATCTACACTCTGACAAATGCAAGTTGATTCAATAATTCTCAAGATGATCCGGTAATCCTTCGGTTTCCCGTCTCAAGATGTTTCAAGACTCCAAGACTCCTATATATTGAAGGGACATGTTTTAATGAAGATCATCTCAAAGTTCTCTAAAAATCTCTCTTATAAAACTTCTGTCAAATGTTTAGTTCATGTCTAAGAAAAGAGTTCTCCTATCTACTTCTAGATGTTCAAAATCTTTAGATTTTCAAATCATACTTGCTCCAGACGGATGCTCTGATTGTAATTTAAAAGAAGGTAATATATAAAGAATTTTATTCAATTATTGTCTTAACTCTGTTATCGCTATGACAGTCTCTTTTCGAGTTATTCTAACTATTAATTCTACAAGATTTGAAATTTTTGTTAAAATAATACTTGCATTTAATAATAATCAAATTCATGCTTGAAATATTATGTCTGATTCAAAGATACAAGCTAATCGTCATTATTATTGTAATCAATTAAAAGCTTTACAAGTTCTAATCCATAATTATGAGTTTAGAAGCAAAGATAGAAAACAGTTTTATAAAATAATGTATAATTTTTATCATCAAAAAATATCTGAAACTACTAGTTAGCAATTGGTATCAGAGCCACGTTTTAGACCAGAGATTAGTATGTATGATAACTCTGTTTGTTATTTGGTTAATTTTTGTTTGAAGAATTTTAAGAAAATTATGAGTTTTGTTAAGAATGATACAGAGACCAGACCAGTGATTGGTTGGATTAGCGTAAGACGTGCAAGTATGGTAAGTCACGGAGCCGGACCACAATCATCGTTGGGCCGATGCCCTCTCTGTTCATCCTAGATAAAACAAGTAAGTTTTCTTATAAAATCTTTAAACTAAAAATTAATCAAATATGAGTAGATTTTCACGCATATTATCTAAAAAATATGATACTGGTAAAAATATTATGAATAAAGAACAAGATTATGATGATAATCATATAAACTCTATTGAAGAAACTATTGATAATATAGAACAAAATTTAAATGATTGGACTATACCTAAAACAAATATAAACACAATTTATAGAATAGGGACTTTTGATTATTTTCAAAGTTACTCAATTAAAATGACTGAACAAACCCTATCCATTGGTCAAAACCAACAAAATATAAATTTGTTATCATCAAGATCTATTTTCGAACATAGACAAAAATATAAATTTCTTCATTTAGGTCTTGTTCAAATTGCTATCAAACCTCTTTTTAGAATTGGTGTTGATGCTCCTGTTCTCTTAATATTAAGAGATAAAAGACATACAGATTTTCAAAATTCTATTTTAGCTATGGCAGAAACAAATATCGCAAATGGACCAATTTATTTTAATTGTTATCCGAATTTTTCCGTAGGATTATTTGACAAAAATATTTTAGACACTTTGGTTTTAACTGTTGAAACAAAGAATTTAGAATTTAAAAATAACTCTAAACCTTTAGCAATTATTTATCGTGTTTGTTATAAAACCATGACAACTACCTTAGAACCAAAGACCCGTTTGTCAAATCCAAGAAATGAAACAATTATTTACGAAGCAAATACTAATCATACAAAAGTTCATATGCCTAAACGACTTAAATGGTCAGAAATTACTCAATCATGTAATTGGAATTTACAAAATGTTATTGAACCAAAATCTTTAGATTCTTCAAAACAAATTATCATACATACTAATCTCTGGTCTAAAACGTAGCTCTGATACCAATTGCTAACTAGTAGTTTCAGATATTTTTTGATGATAAAAATCATACATTATTTTATAAAACTGTTTTCTATCTTTGCTTCTAAACTCATAATTATGGATTAGAACTTGTAAAGCTTTTAATTGATTACAATAATAATGACGATTAGCTTGTATCTTTGAATCAGACATAATATTTCAAGCATGAATTTGATTATTATTAAATGCAAGTATTATTTTAACAAAAATTTCAAATCTTGTAGAATTAATAGTTAGAATAACTCGAAAAGAGACTGTCATAGCGATAACAGAGTTAAGACAATAATTGAATAAAATTCTTTATATATTACCTTCTTTTAAATTACAATCAGAGCATCCGTCTGGAGCAAGTATGATTTGAAAATCTAAAGATTTTGAACATCTAGAAGTAGATAGGAGAACTCTTTTCTTAGACATGAACTAAACATTTGACAGAAGTTTTATAAGAGAGATTTTTAGAGAACTTTGAGATGATCTTCATTAAAACATGTCCCTTCAATATATAGGAGTCTTGGAGTCTTGAAACATCTTGAGACGGGAAACCGAAGGATTACCGGATCATCTTGAGAATTATTGAATCAACTTGCATTTGTCAGAGTGTAGATGTGGCAGACAAAACTTTAAAGCTTTTGACAAATTGGCATCATATTTTGTCATTTTTTGATAATGGAAATCTTCTTTGGCGATAATGGAGCATCTTCTTTCATCTTTATAAAAGTTGTTTGTTTTCATGCAATAATTTAGCATCATCTCACTGCAGAAGACATGATAATATTTTTGATAATTGATGTACTCACACAGTGTATAATTGATAATAGTTGAACACACACAGTGTATAATTGATAATAGTTGAACAATTTGATAACACACGTACTACCCCCCTTTGAATAACAAACACATATAAAAGAATACCTTACATTGAAGGTATAACACCAAAATTAAAAACTTAATTAATCTGCAAATGGATCATCAAAAGGATCTTGAGCATCTTGAAAATTATTTTTGACAGATGTGGGAGAATGTTCTGAATTAGTTGGAGAATTGCGAATTTCTTGAAGTAATTGTTGTAGATCTTCAGGGGAAGAGTTTGCAGCGGCACGAATTTTGCTAATAAGATTAGCATCTGGAGAAGATAGACTCTTGATAAGATTTGCTTCAATTTCTGGCTTTTGATTATACATTGATTGATAATGATTGAAAACAGCTTGCTCGTTTGCTTGAGAAATTGTGACTTTATCCCACCATTTTAGACGAAATTGTCTATTGAGCCAAGGGGGATTGAAGTCTGTTGCTTCTTGATAAGAGAATGTCCAGGACATAATCCATGGAACTTTAAATAACATGGTGAATTGTAACAAATATTCAAATTCTGGGATTTGTTGAATAAATAGCTCTTTGAATTTAGAAAAGCCTTTGAGAATTTCAGTGGGTAAACAACTAGGAACAAGTCCCATATAGCGATACCAATTGACAAACCATCTGGGATATTCACAGGTAAAATTTTTATCAAAGAAAATGAACCATGAATGAGAATAGTTTCGAAGAAAAAATGCTTTAGTCCAAGCTTCTTGGTAATCATAATATGAATATCTTGGATAAGCAGGAAATTGATAAAGGGGTTTTTCGAAAGAAAGATTGGATGACCAATTTTCTGGAGAAATGATTTTAAGAATTCGGGCTTTGCTAAAATCAATAGATCCTTCTTTATTATTAGAACGGTGATCAATCTGAACAGATCCAGATTCTTGTAGAATGGTTTGATAATATTCTCGAGATTTGTAAGAGTTTTCATGAAAGGTTTTTCCTCGGCCAAAGAGGTGTTCGGTAAGAACATGAAAACCTTGATTGAGCTTAAGAATTTGAGAATCTTCAAGTATTTGGATTTTCAAGAGATTTGAATTGAGAACATAAGGGGCTTTATTTGTAGGTTTAGAAGTTGTTGAAAGTTGTGTTTCAGAAGGAATAGGTTTTGAAAAAGGGCTAATTGATTGAACTGGAGAAATGTTTGGATTGACTAATTTTGATTGAAGCATATTTGAATAAAGTTGAGAATTTTTTGCAATTGGAGTTAATGGAGAAAAACGATTCTGACTTGAGAAAGGAACAAGCTTTTGATTAATTGGTTTCTTGTCTTCAATCTTAGAGGAAGACGATGAACTCATTTTCCCTGCAAAAATTCACGAGAAAGAAAATCTGGTAATGAATTGCTTTCTCCTTTTATAAATTCAATATCAAAATCAAAATTGCCCAACAATGCTTGCCATCTAGCAAAGATTTGTTTAGAAATTATATTTTTAACATCTTTTTCTAAAATTGATTTTGCAGATTGACAATCAATTCTTAATAAAAAAGTTTTCATAAATAAATCATCTTCAAATTTAGTAATACATAAAACAATACTTAAAATCTCCTTTTTAACAGTTGAATAATTCTTTTGAGTATTATTCCAAGCACCTGAATAAAAACGAACCAATTGTTCTTCAGAAGAATTTGATAATTTTTGTTTTAAAATACCTCCAAATCCAATATCACTAGCATCAGTTTCGACTATGATATTAGCATAAGGATGTGGTAAATTTAAACAAGGTAAAGAAGGAATTTTTTGTTTTATAAGTTTAACAATATTAGTATGTTCTTGAGTCCAAGGTTGTGGATTATTTTTTAATCTATTATAAAGAGGTTTGCAAAGAGTTCCTAAATCTTTGAAAAAATCATGAATATAATTTAGACATCCTAGAAATCGTTGAAGTTGTTTTTTATCTATAATTTCGTCAGGAAATTTATTAGAAAATTCTAAACTTCTTATAATAGGTTTAATAGTATTATTAACAATGTTATGTCCTAAAAATCTAATTTCATTTTGAAATAAATGCATTTTCTTAGCTGAAACAGCTAAGCCATTTTTATAAATTAAATCATAAAACTGATTTAAATGTTTGAAATGTTGATCAATAGATTTTGAAAAAATAAGAACATCATCAATATAAACAATTGAAAAACTGTTTATAGGAATGATAATATCATTCATAATGTTTTGAAATTCAGAAGGAGCATTTTTTAAACCAAAGGGCATAACGTTCCACTCATAATGTCCAAAAGGAACATTAAAACCTGTTTTGTATTTATCTTCTTCATGAATTTGAATTTGCCAAAAATCAGATTTCATATCAAATTTTGAAAATATTTTTGAATCATAAAGTTTTTTCAATAAATCTCTTTTATTAGGAATAGGATATCTAATCCAATCTAAAACTTTATTTAAAGGTTTATAATTGATAACTAATCTTGGTGATCCTCTTTCTAATTCAGCAGCATTCATAACATAGAAAGCTGAACAAGACCAAGGAGATTTAGAAGGTCTAATTAATTTTTTGTCTAATAAATCTTGAATTTCTTTTTTACAATGGGCTTCTAATTCATTATTCATATGAATAGCTCTTGATTTTGAAGGAATATCCTTTTCATTGAAAGTTTTAATATAAGGTAATTTGACAATATGTTGTTTTCTGTTCCAAAAGGCGTTTGGAATATTTGAGCAAACATTATTTTCAAACTTTTGTTTTAAAGCTATAATTTTGTCTTGAATATACTTATCTTGTAATTGATTATGTATACGAAAATCATTAATTTCATTGATAAGGTAATTTGCTTGTTTTGTTTTATAATTAAGAATATTAATAGTTGAATAAGACGGAGGTTCACAAAATTTAAACATAATTTCTTTTCCAAAAACTTTAGTAATAATTCCATCATCTTGAACCATAAAAGGATATAATTTAGTAATAAAAGGTGTTCCTAAAATTAAAGGAGAAGTAAGATTTTTTACTAAAATTAAATGAGTTTTATAACAATAATCTTGATTGTTGCAAATATGAACATCGGAAATTTTATAATTTATTTTTAAACTGGTTCCTTCAGCTCCAGTAAGCCTAGAAGAAGTTTTTTCATAAAATTGAGTGGGAAATAAACCTTCTTGTATACAGTTCATATCAGCACCACTATCAATTAGAGCAGTAATATCCATTTTAAAATTATTTTTTACTAGAGTTATTTGAGTATTCCATTTTTGAGAAATTTGATCATTTATAATTCTTTCGATAACCTTTTCATCTTTATTATCATTATTTTGTGAATTAATAATATTTTTTCCCTTTTCAAGAGTTATAATTTTGCCTTTAATTTCTTTTATGTCTTGTTTAACTAATTTTAATTCTTCTTGAAGTTCTTGTATGGAAATGGGTTTTGTTTCAGAAAATCTTTCATATATGTCTTTTAAATTAAAAATTTTTGTATTATTTGAAATAGAATTTTCATTCTTATTAAGCATTTGTTTTATCAACAGTTCTTGGATATTTTTATCTTTAATTGAATCCAAATTTTTTAAAAGATCTTTGTCATTGTTTGTAAGGACATTAATTGAATAATTACAATTACATTTTCCAACACATTTGCATGTATCAGAATCTTCCGAACTTGAAGTATTTTGTTCTAAGATGTTTAAATCATTTTCTTGAAAATCGGTAAAACTAGAATCAGAATCGGAATCAGAATTTAACATAATTTTTCTAATTTGTTCTTTTAATTCTTCTGAAATATTTAATTCATTAATTTTTGTTTTTGCATAACAATTATTAGCATTATGACCATTACGACCACATTTATGGCAAATAATAATGTCTTTTGATTTTCTTTTAGAATTTTTATTAGATCGTTTATAAGGGTTTTTTGATGTTAAAAATTTATTTTTCTTATAATTCTTATATTTTTCTGATTTATTATATTTCTTTTTCTTGAAATATTTTGAAGATTTTTTATTATATTTTTTGGTTTTTGAAGTAGACGGACCTGTTAATGGTTGATAACCATATTGTTGACAAAAATTTCCTAATTCATTCTTACTATTAATTCTATCTTTTTTAAGTTTTTCTTTAAATCTAAGGTCAGCACAAATAGCTAATCCTTCTTTATTAATATAATTAATTAAGTCTCCATAAGTTAAGTTTTGATAAGGAATTGTATTATTAAAATTTTCTCTTAATTTTTGTCTAATTCTTTCGGCAAAAAGTTTTGGAAGTCCAGCAATAAAACGTTCTTTCCAATAGGATTCTTTACAATCTGGTCTTGAAAAAACTTTAACGAGATAATTATCTTTGTACCATCTGAAATCAGTTAATTTTCTACAATGTAAGTTCATTAGAATTTCAGAAGTTCTTTCTTGAAAAGTAGTAGGATCTCCTACAAAGTTTTTGATTATAGCAAAAATTAAAGTATTAACCATATCATCCTCTTGAGTTTGAATTGGTAAATTATTTTCTTGTTTTATAACGGTTTTCTTGGCATTCATAATAAAATTCTTTTCTTCTGGTGTAATATAGAAATCCCACCAACCTTTAAGAGTACCAGTAAACCCAGAAATAATAATATTAACAATTTGAAGTTGAGTATTATTGTGAGACTTGTAAGCATTAGCTGCCATGGTCATTTCTTGAACAATATTAAGAATTTGATGTTCAGAGTTACCATCGATATTCCATTCGTAAACAGAAGTACCATCGTAAGCTGAACGATCATATTGAAAAGCTCTTTCTTCAATTTGAATATCAGGAAGAGAAGGTCTATTCCAATAATTTTTAATAGTTGGTTTTGGATTATTACCAAAATAATTAATCTTATTTAATCTTGAAAAATCATTTGTAAGCTGATTTATATCATCATTGTCATTTATGAATTGTTGAGTAAGATTGTCTAAATTTAATTCACTTTCATTATTACTTTCATCAGATTCGTCAAAAGAGTCATTATTTGTTCTTAACATATTTATAGATACATTTTTTGAAATACGAAAATTAGTAAGTCTTTTTTCTAATTCATCAATTAAATCTTTATTTCCAAGATTAAAATTTCCATTTATTTGATGAGGAATAAAGCTGACATTACTAGAACTTGCTATATTATTATAAAAATTTTTTGTTTTAATTTTATTTTCTTTTGATAATTGTAAATTTATAGTATTTTCTTCAATCCTATTTAGTTGATCTGAAATAGTTAAAAGAGTTTCATTTGAGTAATTATTTTGATAAATAATGTTTTGAAAACATTTTTCATTTGTTATCTGACTCGGAACTTTAACTAAAGGAGTTGCAATGAAATTATTATCAATAATGATTTCCTTTTTTGGCGGATACTCAGAAATAATTTCTTGATTAGTAATAACATCCTTGTATGTTTTTGAAGAAACAGGAAAAATAGTTTGCATTTTAAAAGGATAATCTATATTATGTTTAGGAGCATAAATTAATTCGAACCATTGAAAAAACGGAGAGTGAATTTGATTTGATAAAACATAATCTTCCCAAAGTCCAAAATGTAAAAATCTTATATAATATGAAAAGTTTTCTTCATGCCAAATTCTTTTTATATTATTATAATCTTTATAATATTCTTCTTCTTTTAAATAATCAAAATTAACATATGATGGTATTTTAGAAATATCTATATTAATATTCATTTTAACAAGTTGATTGATTTAATCTAAAAGATATATTTTTAATAATACTAAGTTGAGCACTAATAACAATAGTTTTATTTTTAATCATTTTTGATAAGCAATATATTATTTCCTTTTGAATATTATAATTATATGTGTCCTTTTCAGTATTAATTAATTTAATTTCTTCGTCTTTTTTAAGTTGTTTAATTCTATTTATTTCTTTAGAAATGCTTGCAATAATTTTCCATCTGGTCTTTAATAAATTATTCCAAAATTTATTATTATTACTACAACTAATCTGTCTTTTAGAACTCATTAACACGTATATTTAGATAAATTTCTTAAATAATTATCAAGATGTATATTAAAGGTTTTTAATACTGCTTTTATGTTATTAATTTCTTGTTCTAATTCCAATAGTTCTTTATCATTATTTATATTTTTTAATTCTAATATCTTTTCTTGCAAGAGTTTTTTAAATATTTTTATTGAATTTCTTAATCTCTTAATAGCAGTAACTCTATTTCTATTTAAAGAATTGCAATTTATTTGAACTTTATTAGTCATAATTGTTGTCTATAATTTTGAAGTTCATTAATAAAATCAGATTTAGTAGGACTTGGTAAACTTGTATCACTAGTTTGGTCTTCTTGATAAAGAGGTTTAGGAATAGGACTAGAATAGTCAACAGTTTTTAAATTTAAAGACTTTGATTTTGAAAGCGAAAATTTAGAAGTACCAATTTCAGGAATAGAACTAGTAGAAAATCTAGATGAAGAAAAATTTGTAGAAGAAAAGTTTATATCAACTGAGCCATCATTATGCTCAATTATATTTGAAATTTGTTTTGAAGAATCTAAAGATTTTGGTTCAATAACATTTTGTAAATTCCAATTACATGATTGAGTAATTTCTGACCATTTAAGTCGTTTAGGCATATGAACTTTTGTATGATTAGTATTTGCTTCGTAAATAATTGTTTCATTTCTTGGATTTGACAAACGGGTCTTTGGTTCTAAGGTAGTTGTCATGGTTTTATAACAAACACGATAAATAATTGCTAAAGGTTTAGAGTTATTTTTAAATTCTAAATTCTTTGTTTCAACAGTTAAAACCAAAGTGTCTAAAATATTTTTGTCAAATAATCCTACGGAAAAATTCGGATAACAATTAAAATAAATTGGTCCATTTGCGATATTTGTTTCTGCCATAGCTAAAATAGAATTTTGAAAATCTGTATGTCTTTTATCTCTTAATATTAAGAGAACAGGAGCATCAACACCAATTCTAAAAAGAGGTTTGATAGCAATTTGAACAAGACCTAAATGAAGAAATTTATATTTTTGTCTATGTTCGAAAATAGATCTTGATGATAACAAATTTATATTTTGTTGGTTTTGACCAATGGATAGGGTTTGTTCAGTCATTTTAATTGAGTAACTTTGAAAATAATCAAAAGTCCCTATTCTATAAATTGTGTTTATATTTGTTTTAGGTATAGTCCAATCATTTAAATTTTGTTCTATATTATCAATAGTTTCTTCAATAGAGTTTATATGATTATCATCATAATCTTGTTCTTTATTCATAATATTTTTACCAGTATCATATTTTTTAGATAATATGCGTGAAAATCTACTCATATTTGATTAATTTTTAGTTTAAAGATTTTATAAGAAAACTTACTTGTTTTATCTAGGATGAACAGAGAGGGCATCGGCCCAACGATGATTGTGGTCCGGCTCCGTGACTTACCATACTTGCACGTCTTACGCTAATCCAACCAATCACTGGTCTGGTCTCTGTATCATTCTTAACAAAACTCATAATTTTCTTAAAATTCTTCAAACAAAAATTAACCAAATAACAAACAGAGTTATCATACATACTAATCTCTGGTCTAAAACGTAGCTCTGATACCAATTTCTTAATATTGTTCAAGAAATAAAAGAGATTTATTGAAAAAACTTTATGATTCAAAAATATTTTCAAAATTTGATATGAAATCTGGTTTTTGGCAAATTCAAATTCATGAAGAAGATAAATACAAAACAGGTTTTAATGTTCCTTTTGGACATTATGAGTGGAACGTTATGCCCTTTGGTTTAAAAAATGCTCCTTCTGAATTTCAAAACATTATGAATGATATTATCATTCCTATAAACAGTTTTTCAATTGTTTATATTGATGATGTTCTTATTTTTTCAAAATCTATTGATCAACATTTCAAACATTTAAATCAGTTTTATGATTTAATTTATAAAAATGGCTTAGCTGTTTCAGCTAAGAAAATGCATTTATTTCAAAATGAAATTAGATTTTTAGGACATAACATTGTTAATAATACTATTAAACCTATTATAAGAAGTTTAGAATTTTCTAATAAATTTCCTGACGAAATTATAGATAAAAAACAACTTCAACGATTTCTAGGATGTCTAAATTATATTCATGATTTTTTCAAAGATTTAGGAACTCTTTGCAAACCTCTTTATAATAGATTAAAAAATAATCCACAACCTTGGACTCAAGAACATACTAATATTGTTAAACTTATAAAACAAAAAATTCCTTCTTTACCTTGTTTAAATTTACCACATCCTTATGCTAATATCATAGTCGAAACTGATGCTAGTGATATTGGATTTGGAGGTATTTTAAAACAAAAATTATCAAATTCTTCTGAAGAACAATTGGTTCGTTTTTATTCAGGTGCTTGGAATAATACTCAAAAGAATTATTCAACTGTTAAAAAGGAGATTTTAAGTATTGTTTTATGTATTACTAAATTTGAAGATGATTTATTTATGAAAACTTTTTTATTAAGAATTGATTGTCAATCTACAAAATCAATTTTAGAAAAAGATGTTAAAAATATAATTTCTAAACAAATCTTTGCTAGATGGCAAGCATTGTTGGGCAATTTTGATTTTGATATTGAATTTATAAAAGGAGAAAGCAATTCATTACCAGATTTTCTTTCTCGTGAATTTTTGCAGGGAAAATGAGTTCATCGTCTTCCTCTAAGATTGAAGACAAGAAACCAATTAATCAAAAGCTTGTTCCTTTCTCAAGTCAGAATCGTTTTTCTCCATTAACTCCAATTGCAAAAAATTCTCAACTTTATTCAAATATGCTTCAATCAAAATTAGTCAATCCAAACATTTCTCCAGTTCAATCAATTAGCCCTTTTTCAAAACCTATTCCTTCTGAAACACAACTTTCAACAACTTCTAAACCTACAAATAAAGCCCCTTATGTTCTCAATTCAAATCTCTTGAAAATCCAAATACTTGAAGATTCTCAAATTCTTAAGCTCAATCAAGGTTTTCATGTTCTTACTGAACACCTCTTTGGCCGAGGAAAAACCTTTCATGAAAACTCTTACAAATCTCGAGAATATTATCAAACCATTCTACAAGAATCTGGATCTGTTCAGATTGATCACCGTTCTAATAATAAAGAAGGATCTATTGATTTTAGCAAAGCCCGAATTCTTAAAATCATTTCTCCAGAAAATTGGTCATCCAATCTTTCTTTCGAAAAACCCCTTTATCAATTTCCTGCTTATCCAAGATATTCATATTATGATTACCAAGAAGCTTGGACTAAAGCATTTTTTCTTCGAAACTATTCTCATTCATGGTTCATTTTCTTTGATAAAAATTTTACCTGTGAATATCCCAGATGGTTTGTCAATTGGTATCGCTATATGGGACTTGTTCCTAGTTGTTTACCCACTGAAATTCTCAAAGGCTTTTCTAAATTCAAAGAGCTATTTATTCAACAAATCCCAGAATTTGAATATTTGTTACAATTCACCATGTTATTTAAAGTTCCATGGATTATGTCCTGGACATTCTCTTATCAAGAAGCAACAGACTTCAATCCCCCTTGGCTCAATAGACAATTTCGTCTAAAATGGTGGGATAAAGTCACAATTTCTCAAGCAAACGAGCAAGCTGTTTTCAATCATTATCAATCAATGTATAATCAAAAGCCAGAAATTGAAGCAAATCTTATCAAGAGTCTATCTTCTCCAGATGCTAATCTTATTAGCAAAATTCGTGCCGCTGCAAACTCTTCCCCTGAAGATCTACAACAATTACTTCAAGAAATTCGCAATTCTCCAACTAATTCAGAACATTCTCCCACATCTGTCAAAAATAATTTTCAAGATGCTCAAGATCCTTTTGATGATCCATTTGCAGATTAATTAAGTTTTTAATTTTGGTGTTATACCTTCAATGTAAGGTATTCTTTTATATGTGTTTGTTATTCAAAGGGGGGTAGTACGTGTGTTATCAAATTGTTCAACTATTATCAATTATACACTGTGTGTGTTCAACTATTATCAATTATACACTGTGTGAGTACATCAATTATCAAAAATATTATCATGTCTTCTGCAGTGAGATGATGCTAAATTATTGCATGAAAACAAACAACTTTTATAAAGATGAAAGAAGATGCTCCATTATCGCCAAAGAAGATTTCCATTATCAAAAAATGACAAAATATGATGCCAATTTGTCAAAAGCTTTAAAGTTTTGTCTGCCACATCTACACTCTGACAAATGCAAGTTGATTCAATAATTCTCAAGATGATCCGGTAATCCTTCGGTTTCCCGTCTCAAGATGTTTCAAGACTCCAAGACTCCTATATATTGAAGGGACATGTTTTAATGAAGATCATCTCAAAGTTCTCTAAAAATCTCTCTTATAAAACTTCTGTCAAATGTTTAGTTCATGTCTAAGAAAAGAGTTCTCCTATCTACTTCTAGATGTTCAAAATCTTTAGATTTTCAAATCATACTTGCTCCAGACGGATGCTCTGATTGTAATTTAAAAGAAGGTAATATATAAAGAATTTTATTCAATTATTGTCTTAACTCTGTTATCGCTATGACAGTCTCTTTTCGAGTTATTCTAACTATTAATTCTACAAGATTTGAAATTTTTGTTAAAATAATACTTGCATTTAATAATAATCAAATTCATGCTTGAAATATTATGTCTGATTCAAAGATACAAGCTAATCGTCATTATTATTGTAATCAATTAAAAGCTTTACAAGTTCTAATCCATAATTATGAGTTTAGAAGCAAAGATAGAAAACAGTTTTATAAAATAATGTATGATTTTTATCATCAAAAAATATCTGAAACTACTAGTTAGCAATTGGTATCAGAGCTACGTTTTAGACCAGAGATTAGTATGTATGATAACTCTGTTTGTTATTTGGTTAATTTTTGTTTGAAGAATTTTAAGAAAATTATGAGTTTTGTTAAGAATGATACAGAGACCAGACCAGTGATTGGTTGGATTAGCGTAAGACGTGCAAGTATGGTAAGTCACGGAGCCGGACCACAATCATCGTTGGGCCGATGCCCTCTCTGTTCATCCTAGATAAAACAAGTAAGTTTTCTTATAAAATCTTTAAACTAAAAATTAATCAAATATGAGTAGATTTTCACGCATATTATCTAAAAAATATGATACTGGTAAAAATATTATGAATAAAGAACAAGATTATGATGATAATCATATAAACTCTATTGAAGAAACTATTGATAATATAGAACAAAATTTAAATGATTGGACTATACCTAAAACAAATATAAACACAATTTATAGAATAGGGACTTTTGATTATTTTCAAAGTTACTCAATTAAAATGACTGAACAAACCCTATCCATTGGTCAAAACCAACAAAATATAAATTTGTTATCATCAAGATCTATTTTCGAACATAGACAAAAATATAAATTTCTTCATTTAGGTCTTGTTCAAATTGCTATCAAACCTCTTTTTAGAATTGGTGTTGATGCTCCTGTTCTCTTAATATTAAGAGATAAAAGACATACAGATTTTCAAAATTCTATTTTAGCTATGGCAGAAACAAATATCGCAAATGGACCAATTTATTTTAATTGTTATCCGAATTTTTCCGTAGGATTATTTGACAAAAATATTTTAGACACTTTGGTTTTAACTGTTGAAACAAAGAATTTAGAATTTAAAAATAACTCTAAACCTTTAGCAATTATTTATCGTGTTTGTTATAAAACCATGACAACTACCTTAGAACCAAAGACCCGTTTGTCAAATCCAAGAAATGAAACAATTATTTACGAAGCAAATACTAATCATACAAAAGTTCATATGCCTAAACGACTTAAATGGTCAGAAATTACTCAATCATGTAATTGGAATTTACAAAATGTTATTGAACCAAAATCTTTAGATTCTTCAAAACAAATTTCAAATATAATTGAGCATAATGATGGCTCAGTTGATATAAACTTTTCTTCTACAAATTTTTCTTCATCTAGATTTTCTACTAGTTCTATTCCTGAAATTGGTACTTCTAAATTTTCGCTTTCAAAATCAAAGTCTTTAAATTTAAAAACTGTTGACTATTCTAGTCCTATTCCTAAACCTCTTTATCAAGAAGACCAAACTAGTGATACAAGTTTACCAAGTCCTACTAAATCTGATTTTATTAATGAACTTCAAAATTATAGACAACAATTATGACTAATAAAGTTCAAATAAATTGCAATTCTTTAAATAGAAATAGAGTTACTGCTATTAAGAGATTAAGAAATTCAATAAAAATATTTAAAAAACTCTTGCAAGAAAAGATATTAGAATTAAAAAATATAAATAATGATAAAGAACTATTGGAATTAGAACAAGAAATTAATAACATAAAAGCAGTATTAAAAACCTTTAATATACATCTTGATAATTATTTAAGAAATTTATCTAAATATACGTGTTAATGAGTTCTAAAAGACAGATTAGTTGTAGTAATAATAATAAATTTTGGAATAATTTATTAAAGACCAGATGGAAAATTATTGCAAGCATTTCTAAAGAAATAAATAGAATTAAACAACTTAAAAAAGACGAAGAAATTAAATTAATTAATACTGAAAATGACACATATAATTATAATATTCAAAAGGAAATAATATATTGCTTATCAAAAATGATTAAAAATAAAACTATTGTTATTAGTGCTCAACTTAGTATTATTAAAAATATATCTTTTAGATTAAATCAATCAACTTGTTAAAATGAATATTAATATAGATATTTCTAAAATACCATCATATGTTAATTTTGATTATTTAAAAGAAGAAGAATATTATAAAGATTATAATAATATAAAAAGAATTTGGCATGAAGAAAACTTTTCATATTATATAAGATTTTTACATTTTGGACTTTGGGAAGATTATGTTTTATCAAATCAAATTCACTCTCCGTTTTTTCAATGGTTCGAATTAATTTATGCTCCTAAACATAATATAGATTATCCTTTTAAAATGCAAACTATTTTTCCTGTTTCTTCAAAAACATACAAGGATGTTATTACTAATCAAGAAATTATTTCTGAGTATCCGCCAAAAAAGGAAATCATTATTGATAATAATTTCATTGCAACTCCTTTAGTTAAAGTTCCGAGTCAGATAACAAATGAAAAATGTTTTCAAAACATTATTTATCAAAATAATTACTCAAATGAAACTCTTTTAACTATTTCAGATCAACTAAATAGGATTGAAGAAAATACTATAAATTTACAATTATCAAAAGAAAATAAAATTAAAACAAAAAATTTTTATAATAATATAGCAAGTTCTAGTAATGTCAGCTTTATTCCTCATCAAATAAATGGAAATTTTAATCTTGGAAATAAAGATTTAATTGATGAATTAGAAAAAAGACTTACTAATTTTCGTATTTCAAAAAATGTATCTATAAATATGTTAAGAACAAATAATGACTTTTTTGACGAATCTGATGAAAGTAATAATGAAAGTGAATTAAATTTAGACAATCTTACTCAACAATTCATAAATGACAATGATGATATAAATCAGCTTACAAATGATTTTTCAAGATTAAATAAGATTAATTATTTTGGTAATAATCCAAAACCAACTATTAAAAATTATTGGAATAGACCTTCTCTTCCTGATATTCAAATTGAAGAAAGAGCTTTTCAATATGATCGTTCAGCTTACGATGGTACTTCTGTTTACGAATGGAATATCGATGGTAACTCTGAACATCAAATTCTTAATATTGTTCAAGAAATGACCATGGCAGCTAATGCTTACAAGTCTCACAATAATACTCAACTTCAAATTGTTAATATTATTATTTCTGGGTTTACTGGTACTCTTAAAGGTTGGTGGGATTTCTATATTACACCAGAAGAAAAGAATTTTATTATGAATGCCAAGAAAACCGTTATAAAACAAGAAAATAATTTACCAATTCAAACTCAAGAGGATGATATGGTTAATACTTTAATTTTTGCTATAATCAAAAACTTTGTAGGAGATCCTACTACTTTTCAAGAAAGAACTTCTGAAATTCTAATGAACTTACATTGTAGAAAATTAACTGATTTCAGATGGTACAAAGATAATTATCTCGTTAAAGTTTTTTCAAGACCAGATTGTAAAGAATCTTATTGGAAAGAACGTTTTATTGCTGGACTTCCAAAACTTTTTGCCGAAAGAATTAGACAAAAATTAAGAGAAAATTTTAATAATACAATTCCTTATCAAAACTTAACTTATGGAGACTTAATTAATTATATTAATAAAGAAGGATTAGCTATTTGTGCTGACCTTAGATTTAAAGAAAAACTTAAAAAAGATAGAATTAATAGTAAGAATGAATTAGGAAATTTTTGTCAACAATATGGTTATCAACCATTAACAGGTCCGTCTACTTCAAAAACCAAAAAATATAATAAAAAATCTTCAAAATATTTCAAGAAAAAGAAATATAATAAATCAGAAAAATATAAGAATTATAAGAAAAATAAATTTTTAACATCAAAAAACCCTTATAAACGATCTAATAAAAATTCTAAAAGAAAATCAAAAGACATTATTATTTGCCATAAATGTGGTCGTAATGGTCATAATGCTAATAATTGTTATGCAAAAACAAAAATTAATGAATTAAATATTTCAGAAGAATTAAAAGAACAAATTAGAAAAATTATGTTAAATTCTGATTCCGATTCTGATTCTAGTTTTACCGATTTTCAAGAAAATGATTTAAACATCTTAGAACAAAATACTTCAAGTTCGGAAGATTCTGATACATGCAAATGTGTTGGAAAATGTAATTGTAATTATTCAATTAATGTCCTTACAAACAATGACAAAGATCTTTTAAAAAATTTGGATTCAATTAAAGATAAAAATATCCAAGAACTGTTGATAAAACAAATGCTTAATAAGAATGAAAATTCTATTTCAAATAATACAAAAATTTTTAATTTAAAAGACATATATGAAAGATTTTCTGAAACAAAACCCATTTCCATACAAGAACTTCAAGAAGAATTAAAATTAGTTAAACAAGACATAAAAGAAATTAAAGGCAAAATTATAACTCTTGAAAAGGGAAAAAATATTATTAATTCACAAAATAATGATAATAAAGATGAAAAGGTTATCGAAAGAATTATAAATGATCAAATTTCTCAAAAATGGAATACTCAAATAACTCTAGTAAAAAATAATTTTAAAATGGATATTATTGCTCTAATTGATAGTGGTGCTGATATGAACTGTATACAAGAAGGTTTATTTCCCACTCAATTTTATGAAAAAACTTCTTCTAGGCTTACTGGAGCTGAAGGAACCAGTTTAAAAATAAATTATAAAATTTCCGATGTTCATATTTGCAACAATCAAGATTATTGTTATAAAACTCATTTAATTTTAGTAAAAAATCTTACTTCTCCTTTAATTTTAGGAACACCTTTTATTACTAAATTATATCCTTTTATGGTTCAAGATGATGGAATTATTACTAAAGTTTTTGGAAAAGAAATTATGTTTAAATTTTGTGAACCTCCGTCTTATTCAACTATTAATATTCTTAATTATAAAACAAAACAAGCAAATTACCTTATCAATGAAATTAATGATTTTCGTATACATAATCAATTACAAGATAAGTATATTCAAGACAAAATTATAGCTTTAAAACAAAAGTTTGAAAATAATGTTTGCTCAAATATTCCAAACGCCTTTTGGAACAGAAAACAACATATTGTCAAATTACCTTATATTAAAACTTTCAATGAAAAGGATATTCCTTCAAAATCAAGAGCTATTCATATGAATAATGAATTAGAAGCCCATTGTAAAAAAGAAATTCAAGATTTATTAGACAAAAAATTAATTAGACCTTCTAAATCTCCTTGGTCTTGTTCAGCTTTCTATGTTATGAATGCTGCTGAATTAGAAAGAGGATCACCAAGATTAGTTATCAATTATAAACCTTTAAATAAAGTTTTAGATTGGATTAGATATCCTATTCCTTTATCATCAAAAAATATCAGAGCTACGTTTTAGACCAGAGATTAGTATGTATGATAACTCTGTTTGTTATTTGGTTAATTTTTGTTTGAAGAATTTTAAGAAAATTATGAGTTTTGTTAAGAATGATACAGAGACCAGACCAGTGATTGGTTGGATTAGCGTAAGACGTGCAAGTATGGTAAGTCACGGAGCCGGACCACAATCATCGTTGGGCCGATGCCCTCTCTGTTCATCCTAGATAAAACAAGTAAGTTTTCTTATAAAATCTTTAAACTAAAAATTAATCAAATATGAGTAGATTTTCACGCATATTATCTAAAAAATATGATACTGGTAAAAATATTATGAATAAAGAACAAGATTATGATGATAATCATATAAACTCTATTGAAGAAACTATTGATAATATAGAAAAAAATTTAAATGATTGGACTATACCTAAAACAAATATAAACACAATTTATAGAATAGGGACTTTTGATTATTTTCAAAGTTACTCAATTAAAATGACTGAACAAACCCTATCCATTGGTCAAAACCAACAAAATATAAATTTGTTATCATCAAGATCTATTTTCGAACATAGACAAAAATATAAATTTCTTCATTTAGGTCTTGTTCAAATTGCTATCAAACCTCTTTTTAGAATTGGTGTTGATGCTCCTGTTCTCTTAATATTAAGAGATAAAAGACATACAGATTTTCAAAATTCTATTTTAGCTATGGCAGAAACAAATATCGCAAATGGACCAATTTATTTTAATTGTTATCCGAATTTTTCCGTAGGATTATTTGACAAAAATATTTTAGACACTTTGGTTTTAACTGTTGAAACAAAGAATTTAGAATTTAAAAATAACTCTAAACCTTTAGCAATTATTTATCGTGTTTGTTATAAAACCATGACAACTACCTTAGAACCAAAGACCCGTTTGTCAAATCCAAGAAATGAAACAATTATTTACGAAGCAAATACTAATCATACAAAAGTTCATATGCCTAAACGACTTAAATGGTCAGAAATTACTCAATCATGTAATTGGAATTTACAAAATGTTATTGAACCAAAATCTTTAGATTCTTCAAAACAAATTTCAAATATAATTGAGCATAATGATGGCTCAGTTGATATAAACTTTTCTTCTACAAATTTTTCTTCATCTAGATTTTCTACTAGTTCTATTCCTGAAATTGGTACTTCTAAATTTTCGCTTTCAAAATCAAAGTCTTTAAATTTAAAAACTGTTGACTATTCTAGTCCTATTCCTAAACCTCTTTATCAAGAAGACCAAACTAGTGATACAAGTTTACCAAGTCCTACTAAATCTGATTTTATTAATGAACTTCAAAATTATAGACAACAATTATGACTAATAAAGTTCAAATAAATTGCAATTCTTTAAATAGAAATAGAGTTACTGCTATTAAGAGATTAAGAAATTCAATAAAAATATTTAAAAAACTCTTGCAAGAAAAGATATTAGAATTAAAAAATATAAATAATGATAAAGAACTATTGGAATTAGAACAAGAAATTAATAACATAAAAGCAGTATTAAAAACCTTTAATATACATCTTGATAATTATTTAAGAAATTTATCTAAATATACGTGTTAATGAGTTCTAAAAGACAGATTAGTTGTAGTAATAATAATAAATTTTGGAATAATTTATTAAAGACCAGATGGAAAATTATTGCAAGCATTTCTAAAGAAATAAATAGAATTAAACAACTTAAAAAAGACGAAGAAATTAAATTAATTAATACTGAAAAGGACACATATAATTATAATATTCAAAAGGAAATAATATATTGCTTATCAAAAATGATTAAAAATAAAACTATTGTTATTAGTGCTCAACTTAGTATTATTAAAAATATATCTTTTAGATTAAATCAATCAACTTGTTAAAATGAATATTAATATAGATATTTCTAAAATACCATCATATGTTAATTTTGATTATTTAAAAGAAGAAGAATATTATAAAGATTATAATAATATAAAAAGAATTTGGCATGAAGAAAACTTTTCATATTATATAAGATTTTTACATTTTGGACTTTGGGAAGATTATGTTTTATCAAATCAAATTCACTCTCCGTTTTTTCAATGGTTCGAATTAATTTATGCTCCTAAACATAATATAGATTATCCTTTTAAAATGCAAACTATTTTTCCTGTTTCTTCAAAAACATACAAGGATGTTATTACTAATCAAGAAATTATTTCTGAGTATCCGCCAAAAAAGGAAATCATTATTGATAATAATTTCATTGCAACTCCTTTAGTTAAAGTTCCGAGTCAGATAACAAATGAAAAATGTTTTCAAAACATTATTTATCAAAATAATTACTCAAATGAAACTCTTTTAACTATTTCAGATCAACTAAATAGGATTGAAGAAAATACTATAAATTTACAATTATCAAAAGAAAATAAAATTAAAACAAAAAATTTTTATAATAATATAGCAAGTTCTAGTAATGTCAGCTTTATTCCTCATCAAATAAATGGAAATTTTAATCTTGGAAATAAAGATTTAATTGATGAATTAGAAAAAAGACTTACTAATTTTCGTATTTCAAAAAATGTATCTATAAATATGTTAAGAACAAATAATGACTCTTTTGACGAATCTGATGAAAGTAATAATGAAAGTGAATTAAATTTAGACAATCTTACTCAACAATTCATAAATGACAATGATGATATAAATCAGCTTACAAATGATTTTTCAAGATTAAATAAGATTAATTATTTTGGTAATAATCCAAAACCAACTATTAAAAATTATTGGAATAGACCTTCTCTTCCTGATATTCAAATTGAAGAAAGAGCTTTTCAATATGATCGTTCAGCTTACGATGGTACTTCTGTTTACGAATGGAATATCGATGGTAACTCTGAACATCAAATTCTTAATATTGTTCAAGAAATGACCATGGCAGCTAATGCTTACAAGTCTCACAATAATACTCAACTTCAAATTGTTAATATTATTATTTCTGGGTTTACTGGTACTCTTAAAGGTTGGTGGGATTTCTATATTACACCAGAAGAAAAGAATTTTATTATGAATGCCAAGAAAACCGTTATAAAACAAGAAAATAATTTACCAATTCAAACTCAAGAGGATGATATGGTTAATACTTTAATTTTTGCTATAATCAAAAACTTTGTAGGAGATCCTACTACTTTTCAAGAAAGAACTTCTGAAATTCTAATGAACTTACATTGTAGAAAATTAACTGATTTCAGATGGTACAAAGATAATTATCTCGTTAAAGTTTTTTCAAGACCAGATTGTAAAGAATCTTATTGGAAAGAACGTTTTATTGCTGGACTTCCAAAACTTTTTGCCGAAAGAATTAGACAAAAATTAAGAGAAAATTTTAATAATACAATTCCTTATCAAAACTTAACTTATGGAGACTTAATTAATTATATTAATAAAGAAGGATTAGCTATTTGTGCTGACCTTAGATTTAAAGAAAAACTTAAAAAAGATAGAATTAATAGTAAGAATGAATTAGGAAATTTTTGTCAACAATATGGTTATCAACCATTAACAGGTCCGTCTACTTCAAAAACCAAAAAATATAATAAAAAATCTTCAAAATATTTCAAGAAAAAGAAATATAATAAATCAGAAAAATATAAGAATTATAAGAAAAATAAATTTTTAACATCAAAAAACCCTTATAAACGATCTAATAAAAATTCTAAAAGAAAATCAAAAGACATTATTATTTGCCATAAATGTGGTCGTAATGGTCATAATGCTAATAATTGTTATGCAAAAACAAAAATTAATGAATTAAATATTTCAGAAGAATTAAAAGAACAAATTAGAAAAATTATGTTAAATTCTGATTCCGATTCTGATTCTAGTTTTACCGATTTTCAAGAAAATGATTTAAACATCTTAGAACAAAATACTTCAAGTTCGGAAGATTCTGATACATGCAAATGTGTTGGAAAATGTAATTGTAATTATTCAATTAATGTCCTTACAAACAATGACAAAGATCTTTTAAAAAAATTTGGATTCAATTAAAGATAAAAATATCCAAGAACTGTTGATAAAACAAATGCTTAATAAGAATGAAAATTCTATTTCAAATAATACAAAAATTTTTAATTTAAAAGACATATATGAAAGATTTTCTGAAACAAAACCCATTTCCATACAAGAACTTCAAGAAGAATTAAAATTAGTTAAACAAGACATAAAAGAAATTAAAGGCAAAATTATAACTCTTGAAAAGGGAAAAAATATTATTAATTCACAAAATAATGATAATAAAGATGAAAAGGTTATCGAAAGAATTATAAATGATCAAATTTCTCAAAAATGGAATACTCAAATAACTCTAGTAAAAAATAATTTTAAAATGGATATTACTGCTCTAATTGATAGTGGTGCTGATATGAACTGTATACAAGAAGGTTTATTTCCCACTCAATTTTATGAAAAAACTTCTTCTAGGCTTACTGGAGCTGAAGGAACCAGTTTAAAAATAAATTATAAAATTTCCGATGTTCATATTTGCAACAATCAAGATTATTGTTATAAAACTCATTTAATTTTAGTAAAAAATCTTACTTCTCCTTTAATTTTAGGAACACCTTTTATTACTAAATTATATCCTTTTATGGTTCAAGATGATGGAATTATTACTAAAGTTTTTGGAAAAGAAATTATGTTTAAATTTTGTGAACCTCCGTCTTATTCAACTATTAATATTCTTAATTATAAAACAAAACAAGCAAATTACCTTATCAATGAAATTAATGATTTTCGTATACATAATCAATTACAAGATAAGTATATTCAAGACAAAATTATAGCTTTAAAACAAAAGTTTGAAAATAATGTTTGCTCAAATATTCCAAACGCCTTTTGGAACAGAAAACAACATATTGTCAAATTACCTTATATTAAAACTATCAATGAAAAGGATATTCCTTCAAAATCAAGAGCTATTCATATGAATAATGAATTAGAAGCCCATTGTAAAAAAGAAATTCAAGATTTATTAGACAAAAAATTAATTAGACCTTCTAAATCTCCTTGGTCTTGTTCCGCTTTCTATGTTATGAATGCTGCTGAATTAGAAAGAGGATCACCAAGATTAGTTATCAATTATAAACCTTTAAATAAAGTTTTAGATTGGATTAGATATCCTATTCCTAATAAAAGAGATTTATTGAAAAAACTTTATGATTCAAAAATATTTTCAAAATTTGATATGAAATCTGGTTTTTGGCAAATTCAAATTCATGAAGAAGATAAATACAAAACAGGTTTTAATGTTCCTTTTGGACATTATGAGTGGAACGTTATGCCCTTTGGTTTAAAAAATGCTCCTTCTGAATTTCAAAACATTATGAATGATATTATCATTCCTATAAACAGTTTTTCAATTGTTTATATTGATGATGTTCTTATTTTTTCAAAATCTATTGATCAACATTTCAAACATTTAAATCAGTTTTATGATTTAATTTATAAAAATGGCTTAGCTGTTTCAGCTAAGAAAATGCATTTATTTCAAAATGAAATTAGATTTTTAGGACATAACATTGTTAATAATACTATTAAACCTATTATAAGAAGTTTAGAATTTTCTAATAAATTTCCTGACGAAATTATAGATAAAAAACAACTTCAACGATTTCTAGGATGTCTAAATTATATTCATGATTTTTTCAAAGATTTAGGAACTCTTTGCAAACCTCTTTATAATAGATTAAAAAATAATCCACAACCTTGGACTCAAGAACATACTAATATTGTTAAACTTATAAAACAAAAAATTCCTTCTTTACCTTGTTTAAATTTACCACATCCTTATGCTAATATCATAGTCGAAACTGATGCTAGTGATATTGGATTTGGAGGTATTTTAAAACAAAAATTATCAAATTCTTCTGAAGAACAATTGGTTCGTTTTTATTCAGGTGCTTGGAATAATACTCAAAAGAATTATTCAACTGTTAAAAAGGAGATTTTAAGTATTGTTTTATGTATTACTAAATTTGAAGATGATTTATTTATGAAAACTTTTTTATTAAGAATTGATTGTCAATCTGCAAAATCAATTTTAGAAAAAGATGTTAAAAATATAATTTCTAAACAAATCTTTGCTAGATGGCAAGCATTGTTGGGCAATTTTGATTTTGATATTGAATTTATAAAAGGAGAAAGCAATTCATTACCAGATTTTCTTTCTCGTGAATTTTTGCAGGGAAAATGAGTTCATCGTCTTCCTCTAAGATTGAAGACAAGAAACCAATTAATCAAAAGCTTGTTCCTTTCTCAAGTCAGAATCGTTTTTCTCCATTAACTCCAATTGCAAAAAATTCTCAACTTTATTCAAATATGCTTCAATCAAAATTAGTCAATCCAAACATTTCTCCAGTTCAATCAATTAGCCCTTTTTCAAAACCTATTCCTTCTGAAACACAACTTTCAACAACTTCTAAACCTACAAATAAAGCCCCTTATGTTCTCAATTCAAATCTCTTGAAAATCCAAATACTTGAAGATTCTCAAATTCTTAAGCTCAATCAAGGTTTTCATGTTCTTACTGAACACCTCTTTGGCCGAGGAAAAACCTTTCATGAAAACTCTTACAAATCTCGAGAATATTATCAAACCATTCTACAAGAATCTGGATCTGTTCAGATTGATCACCGTTCTAATAATAAAGAAGGATCTATTGATTTTAGCAAAGCCCGAATTCTTAAAATCATTTCTCCAGAAAATTGGTCATCCAATCTTTCTTTCGAAAAACCCCTTTATCAATTTCCTGCTTATCCAAGATATTCATATTATGATTACCAAGAAGCTTGGACTAAAGCATTTTTTCTTCGAAACTATTCTCATTCATGGTTCATTTTCTTTGATAAAAATTTTACCTGTGAATATCCCAGATGGTTTGTCAATTGGTATCGCTATATGGGACTTGTTCCTAGTTGTTTACCCACTGAAATTCTCAAAGGCTTTTCTAAATTCAAAGAGCTATTTATTCAACAAATCCCAGAATTTGAATATTTGTTACAATTCACCATGTTATTTAAAGTTCCATGGATTATGTCCTGGACATTCTCTTATCAAGAAGCAACAGACTTCAATCCCCCTTGGCTCAATAGACAATTTCGTCTAAAATGGTGGGATAAAGTCACAATTTCTCAAGCAAACGAGCAAGCTGTTTTCAATCATTATCAATCAATGTATAATCAAAAGCCAGAAATTGAAGCAAATCTTATCAAGAGTCTATCTTCTCCAGATGCTAATCTTATTAGCAAAATTCGTGCCGCTGCAAACTCTTCCCCTGAAGATCTACAACAATTACTTCAAGAAATTCGCAATTCTCCAACTAATTCAGAACATTCTCCCACATCTGTCAAAAATAATTTTCAAGATGCTCAAGATCCTTTTGATGATCCATTTGCAGATTAATTAAGTTTTTAATTTTGGTGTTATACCTTCAATGTAAGGTATTCTTTTATATGTGTTTGTTATTCAAAGGGGGGTAGTACGTGTGTTATCAAATTGTTCAACTATTATCAATTATACACTGTGTGTGTTCAACTATTATCAATTATACACTGTGTGAGTACATCAATTATCAAAAATATTATCATGTCTTCTGCAGTGAGATGATGCTAAATTATTGCATGAAAACAAACAACTTTTATAAAGATGAAAGAAGATGCTCCATTATCGCCAAAGAAGATTTCCATTATCAAAAAATGACAAAATATGATGCCAATTTGTCAAAAGCTTTAAAGTTTTGTCTGCCACATCTACACTCTGACAAATGCAAGTTGATTCAATAATTCTCAAGATGATCCGGTAATCCTTCGGTTTCCCGTCTCAAGATGTTTCAAGACTCCAAGACTCCTATATATTGAAGGGACATGTTTTAATGAAGATCATCTCAAAGTTCTCTAAAAATCTCTCTTATAAAACTTCTGTCAAATGTTTAGTTCATGTCTAAGAAAAGAGTTCTCCTATCTACTTCTAGATGTTCAAAATCTTTAGATTTTCAAATCATACTTGCTCCAGACGGATGCTCTGATTGTAATTTAAAAGAAGGTAATATATAAAGAATTTTATTCAATTATTGTCTTAACTCTGTTATCGCTATGACAGTCTCTTTTCGAGTTATTCTAACTATTAATTCTACAAGATTTGAAATTTTTGTTAAAATAATACTTGCATTTAATAATAATCAAATTCATGCTTGAAATATTATGTCTGATTCAAAGATACAAGCTAATCGTCATTATTATTGTAATCAATTAAAAGCTTTACAAGTTCTAATCCATAATTATGAGTTTAGAAGCAAAGATAGAAAACAGTTTTATAAAATAATGTATGATTTTTATCATCAAAAAATATCTGAAACTACTAGTTAGCAATTGGTATCAGAGCTACGTTTTAGACCAGAGATTAGTATGTATGATAATTTGTTTTGAAGAATCTAAAGATTTTGGTTCAATAACATTTTGTAAATTCCAATTACATGATTGAGTAATTTCTGACCATTTAAGTCGTTTAGGCATATGAACTTTTGTATGATTAGTATTTGCTTCGTAAATAATTGTTTCATTTCTGACCATTGAGTAATTTCTGACCATTTAAGTCGTTTAGGCAAAGACCCGTTTAGGCATATGAACTTTTGTATGATTAGGCAAAGACCCGTTTAGGCATATGAACTTTTGTATGATTAGGCAAAGACCCGTTTGTCAAATCCAAGAAATGAAACAATTATTTACGAAGCAAATACTAATCATACAAAAGTTCATATGCCTAAACGACTTAAATGGTCAGAAATTACTCAATCATGTAATTGGAATTTACAAAATGTTATTGAACCAAAATCTTTAGATTCTTCAAAACAAATTATCATACATACTAATCTCTGGTCTAAAACGTAGCTCTGATACCAATTGCTAACTAGTAGTTTCAGATATTTTTTTGATGATAAAAATCATACATTATTTTATAAAACTGTTTTCTATCTTTGCTTCTAAACTCATAATTATGGATTAGAACTTGTAAAGCTTTTAATTGATTACAATAATAATGACGATTAGCTTGTATCTTTGAATCAGACATAATATTTCAAGCATGAATTTGATTATTATTAAATGCAAGTATTATTTTAACAAAAATTTCAAATCTTGTAGAATTAATAGTTAGAATAACTCGAAAAGAGACTGTCATAGCGATAACAGAGTTAAGACAATAATTGAATAAAATTCTTTATATATTACCTTCTTTTAAATTACAATCAGAGCATCCGTCTGGAGCAAGTATGATTTGAAAATCTAAAGATTTTGAACATCTAGAAGTAGATAGGAGAACTCTTTTCTTAGACATGAACTAAACATTTGACAGAAGTTTTATAAGAGAGATTTTTAGAGAACTTTGAGATGATCTTCATTAAAACATGTCCCTTCAATATATAGGAGTCTTGGAGTCTTGAAACATCTTGAGACGGGAAACCGAAGGATTACCGGATCATCTTGAGAATTATTGAATCAACTTGCATTTGTCAGAGTGTAGATGTGGCAGACAAAACTTTAAAGCTTTTGACAAATTGGCATCATATTTTGTCATTTTTTGATAATGGAAATCTTCTTTGGCGATAATGGAGCATCTTCTTTCATCTTTATAAAAGTTGTTTGTTTTCATGCAATAATTTAGCATCATCTCACTGCAGAAGACATGATAATATTTTTGATAATTGATGTACTCACACAGTGTATAATTGATAATAGTTGAACACACACAGTGTATAATTGATAATAGTTGAACAATTTGATAACACACGTACTACCCCCCTTTGAATAACAAACACATATAAAAGAATACCTTACATTGAAGGTATAACACCAAAATTAAAAACTTAATTAATCTGCAAATGGATCATCAAAAGGATCTTGAGCATCTTGAAAATTATTTTTGACAGATGTGGGAGAATGTTCTGAATTAGTTGGAGAATTGCGAATTTCTTGAAGTAATTGTTGTAGATCTTCAGGGGAAGAGTTTGCAGCGGCACGAATTTTGCTAATAAGATTAGCATCTGGAGAAGATAGACTCTTGATAAGATTTGCTTCAATTTCTGGCTTTTGATTATACATTGATTGATAATGATTGAAAACAGCTTGCTCGTTTGCTTGAGAAATTGTGACTTTATCCCACCATTTTAGACGAAATTGTCTATTGAGCCAAGGGGGATTGAAGTCTGTTGCTTCTTGATAAGAGAATGTCCAGGACATAATCCATGGAACTTTAAATAACATGGTGAATTGTAACAAATATTCAAATTCTGGGATTTGTTGAATAAATAGCTCTTTGAATTTAGAAAAGCCTTTGAGAATTTCAGTGGGTAAACAACTAGGAACAAGTCCCATATAGCGATACCAATTGACAAACCATCTGGGATATTCACAGGTAAAATTTTTATCAAAGAAAATGAACCATGAATGAGAATAGTTTCGAAGAAAAAATGCTTTAGTCCAAGCTTCTTGGTAATCATAATATGAATATCTTGGATAAGCAGGAAATTGATAAAGGGGTTTTTCGAAAGAAAGATTGGATGACCAATTTTCTGGAGAAATGATTTTAAGAATTCGGGCTTTGCTAAAATCAATAGATCCTTCTTTATTATTAGAACGGTGATCAATCTGAACAGATCCAGATTCTTGTAGAATGGTTTGATAATATTCTCGAGATTTGTAAGAGTTTTCATGAAAGGTTTTTCCTCGGCCAAAGAGGTGTTCAGTAAGAACATGAAAACCTTGATTGAGCTTAAGAATTTGAGAATCTTCAAGTATTTGGATTTTCAAGAGATTTGAATTGAGAACATAAGGGGCTTTATTTGTAGGTTTAGAAGTTGTTGAAAGTTGTGTTTCAGAAGGAATAGGTTTTGAAAAAGGGCTAATTGATTGAACTGGAGAAATGTTTGGATTGACTAATTTTGATTGAAGCATATTTGAATAAAGTTGAGAATTTTTTGCAATTGGAGTTAATGGAGAAAAACGATTCTGACTTGAGAAAGGAACAAGCTTTTGATTAATTGGTTTCTTGTCTTCAATCTTAGAGGAAGACGATGAACTCATTTTCCCTGCAAAAATTCACGAGAAAGAAAATCTGGTAATGAATTGCTTTCTCCTTTTATAAATTCAATATCAAAATCAAAATTGCCCAACAATGCTTGCCATCTAGCAAAGATTTGTTTAGAAATTATATTTTTAACATCTTTTTCTAAAATTGATTTTGCAGATTGACAATCAATTCTTAATAAAAAAAGTTTTCATAAATAAATCATCTTCAAATTTAGTAATACATAAAACAATACTTAAAATCTCCTTTTTAACAGTTGAATAATTCTTTTGAGTATTATTCCAAGCACCTGAATAAAAACGAACCAATTGTTCTTCAGAAGAATTTGATAATTTTTGTTTTAAAATACCTCCAAATCCAATATCACTAGCATCAGTTTCGACTATGATATTAGCATAAGGATGTGGTAAATTTAAACAAGGTAAAGAAGGAATTTTTTGTTTTATAAGTTTAACAATATTAGTATGTTCTTGAGTCCAAGGTTGTGGATTATTTTTTAATCTATTATAAAGAGGTTTGCAAAGAGTTCCTAAATCTTTGAAAAAATCATGAATATAATTTAGACATCCTAGAAATCGTTGAAGTTGTTTTTTATCTATAATTTCGTCAGGAAATTTATTAGAAAATTCTAAACTTCTTATAATAGGTTTAATAGTATTATTAACAATGTTATGTCCTAAAAATCTAATTTTTATTTTGAAATAAATGCATTTTCTTAGCTGAAACAGCTAAGCCATTTTTATAAATTAAATCATAAAACTGATTTAAATGTTTGAAATGTTGATCAATAGATTTTGAAAAAATAAGAACATCATCAATATAAACAATTGAAAAACTGTTTATAGGAATGATAATATCATTCATAATGTTTTGAAATTCAGAAGGAGCATTTTTTAAACCAAAGGGCATAACGTTCCACTCATAATGTCCAAAAGGAACATTAAAACCTGTTTTGTATTTATCTTCTTCATGAATTTGAATTTGCCAAAAACCAGATTTCATATCAAATTTTGAAAATATTTTTGAATCATAAAGTTTTTTCAATAAATCTCTTTTATTAGGAATAGGATATCTAATCCAATCTAAAACTTTATTTAAAGGTTTATAATTGATAACTAATCTTGGTGATCCTCTTTCTAATTCAGCAGCATTCATAACATAGAAAGCGGAACAAGACCAAGGAGATTTAGAAGGTCTAATTAATTTTTTGTCTAATAAATCTTGAATTTCTTTTTTACAATGGGCTTCTAATTCATTATTCATATGAATAGCTCTTGATTTTGAAGGAATATCCTTTTCATTGAAAGTTTTAATATAAGGTAATTTGACAATATGTTGTTTTCTGTTCCAAAAGGCGTTTGGAATATTTGAGCAAACATTATTTTCAAACTTTTGTTTTAAAGCTATAATTTTGTCTTGAATATACTTATCTTGTAATTGATTATGTATACGAAAATCATTAATTTCATTGATAAGGTAATTTGCTTGTTTTGTTTTATAATTAAGAATATTAATAGTTGAATAAGACGGAGGTTCACAAAATTTAAACATAATTTCTTTTCCAAAAACTTTAGTAATAATTCCATCATCTTGAACCATAAAAGGATATAATTTAGTAATAAAAGGTGTTCCTAAAATTAAAGGAGAAGTAAGATTTTTTACTAAAATTAAATGAGTTTTATAACAATAATCTTGATTGTTGCAAATATGAACATCGGAAATTTTATAATTTATTTTTAAACTGGTTCCTTCAGCTCCAGTAAGCCTAGAAGAAGTTTTTTCATAAAATTGAGTGGGAAATAAACCTTCTTGTATACAGTTCATATCAGCACCACTATCAATTAGAGCAGTAATATCCATTTTAAAATTATTTTTTACTAGAGTTATTTGAGTATTCCATTTTTGAGAAATTTGATCATTTATAATTCTTTCGATAACCTTTTCATCTTTATTATCATTATTTTGTGAATTAATAATATTTTTTCCCTTTTCAAGAGTTATAATTTTGCCTTTAATTTCTTTTATGTCTTGTTTAACTAATTTTAATTCTTCTTGAAGTTCTTGTATGGAAATGGGTTTTGTTTCAGAAAATCTTTCATATATGTCTTTTAAATTAAAAATTTTTGTATTATTTGAAATAGAATTTTCATTCTTATTAAGCATTTGTTTTATCAACAGTTCTTGGATATTTTTATCTTTAATTGAATCCAAATTTTTTAAAAGATCTTTGTCATTGTTTGTAAGGACATTAATTGAATAATTACAATTACATTTTCCAACACATTTGCATGTATCAGAATCTTCCGAACTTGAAGTATTTTGTTCTAAGATGTTTAAATCATTTTCTTGAAAATCGGTAAAACTAGAATCAGAATCGGAATCAGAATTTAACATAATTTTTCTAATTTGTTCTTTTAATTCTTCTGAAATATTTAATTCATTAATTTTTGTTTTTGCATAACAATTATTAGCATTATGACCATTACGACCACATTTATGGCAAATAATAATGTCTTTTGATTTTCTTTTAGAATTTTTATTAGATCGTTTATAAGGGTTTTTTGATGTTAAAAATTTATTTTTCTTATAATTCTTATATTTTTCTGATTTATTATATTTCTTTTTCTTGAAATATTTTGAAGATTTTTTATTATATTTTTTGGTTTTTGAAGTAGACGGACCTGTTAATGGTTGATAACCATATTGTTGACAAAAATTTCCTAATTCATTCTTACTATTAATTCTATCTTTTTTAAGTTTTTCTTTAAATCTAAGGTCAGCACAAATAGCTAATCCTTCTTTATTAATATAATTAATTAAGTCTCCATAAGTTAAGTTTTGATAAGGAATTGTATTATTAAAATTTTCTCTTAATTTTTGTCTAATTCTTTCGGCAAAAAGTTTTGGAAGTCCAGCAATAAAACGTTCTTTCCAATAGGATTCTTTACAATCTGGTCTTGAAAAAACTTTAACGAGATAATTATCTTTGTACCATCTGAAATCAGTTAATTTTCTACAATGTAAGTTCATTAGAATTTCAGAAGTTCTTTCTTGAAAAGTAGTAGGATCTCCTACAAAGTTTTTGATTATAGCAAAAATTAAAGTATTAACCATATCATCCTCTTGAGTTTGAATTGGTAAATTATTTTCTTGTTTTATAACGGTTTTCTTGGCATTCATAATAAAATTCTTTTCTTCTGGTGTAATATAGAAATCCCACCAACCTTTAAGAGTACCAGTAAACCCAGAAATAATAATATTAACAATTTGAAGTTGAGTATTATTGTGAGACTTGTAAGCATTAGCTGCCATGGTCATTTCTTGAACAATATTAAGAATTTGATGTTCAGAGTTACCATCGATATTCCATTCGTAAACAGAAGTACCATCGTAAGCTGAACGATCATATTGAAAAGCTCTTTCTTCAATTTGAATATCAGGAAGAGAAGGTCTATTCCAATAATTTTTAATAGTTGGTTTTGGATTATTACCAAAATAATTAATCTTATTTAATCTTGAAAAATCATTTGTAAGCTGATTTATATCATCATTGTCATTTATGAATTGTTGAGTAAGATTGTCTAAATTTAATTCACTTTCATTATTACTTTCATCAGATTCGTCAAAAGAGTCATTATTTGTTCTTAACATATTTATAGATACATTTTTTGAAATACGAAAATTAGTAAGTCTTTTTTCTAATTCATCAATTAAATCTTTATTTCCAAGATTAAAATTTCCATTTATTTGATGAGGAATAAAGCTGACATTACTAGAACTTGCTATATTATTATAAAAATTTTTTGTTTTAATTTTATTTTCTTTTGATAATTGTAAATTTATAGTATTTTCTTCAATCCTATTTAGTTGATCTGAAATAGTTAAAAGAGTTTCATTTGAGTAATTATTTTGATAAATAATGTTTTGAAAACATTTTTCATTTGTTATCTGACTCGGAACTTTAACTAAAGGAGTTGCAATGAAATTATTATCAATAATGATTTCCTTTTTTGGCGGATACTCAGAAATAATTTCTTGATTAGTAATAACATCCTTGTATGTTTTTGAAGAAACAGGAAAAATAGTTTGCATTTTAAAAGGATAATCTATATTATGTTTAGGAGCATAAATTAATTCGAACCATTGAAAAAACGGAGAGTGAATTTGATTTGATAAAACATAATCTTCCCAAAGTCCAAAATGTAAAAATCTTATATAATATGAAAAGTTTTCTTCATGCCAAATTCTTTTTATATTATTATAATCTTTATAATATTCTTCTTCTTTTAAATAATCAAAATTAACATATGATGGTATTTTAGAAATATCTATATTAATATTCATTTTAACAAGTTGATTGATTTAATCTAAAAGATATATTTTTAATAATACTAAGTTGAGCACTAATAACAATAGTTTTATTTTTAATCATTTTTGATAAGCAATATATTATTTCTTTTTGAATATTATAATTATATGTGTCCTTTTCAGTATTAATTAATTTAATTTCTTCGTCTTTTTTAAGTTGTTTAATTCTATTTATTTCTTTAGAAATGCTTGCAATAATTTTCCATCTGGTCTTTAATAAATTATTCCAAAATTTATTATTATTACTACAACTAATCTGTCTTTTAGAACTCATTAACACGTATATTTAGATAAATTTCTTAAATAATTATCAAGATGTATATTAAAGGTTTTTAATACTGCTTTTATGTTATTAATTTCTTGTTCTAATTCCAATAGTTCTTTATCATTATTTATATTTTTTAATTCTAATATCTTTTCTTGCAAGAGTTTTTTAAATATTTTTATTGAATTTCTTAATCTCTTAATAGCAGTAACTCTATTTCTATTTAAAGAATTGCAATTTATTTGAACTTTATTAGTCATAATTGTTGTCTATAATTTTGAAGTTCATTAATAAAATCAGATTTAGTAGGACTTGGTAAACTTGTATCACTAGTTTGGTCTTCTTGATAAAGAGGTTTAGGAATAGGACTAGAATAGTCAACAGTTTTTAAATTTAAAGACTTTGATTTTGAAAGCGAAAATTTAGAAGTACCAATTTCAGGAATAGAACTAGTAGAAAATCTAGATGAAGAAAAATTTGTAGAAGAAAAGTTTATATCAACTGAGCCATCATTATGCTCAATTATATTTGAAATTTGTTTTGAAGAATCTAAAGATTTTGGTTCAATAACATTTTGTAAATTCCAATTACATGATTGAGTAATTTCTGACCATTTAAGTCGTTTAGGCATATGAACTTTTGTATGATTAGTATTTGCTTCGTAAATAATTGTTTCATTTCTTGGATTTGACAAACGGGTCTTTGGTTCTAAGGTAGTTGTCATGGTTTTATAACAAACACGATAAATAATTGCTAAAGGTTTAGAGTTATTTTTAAATTCTAAATTCTTTGTTTCAACAGTTAAAACCAAAGTGTCTAAAATATTTTTGTCAAATAATCCTACGGAAAAATTCGGATAACAATTAAAATAAATTGGTCCATTTGCGATATTTGTTTCTGCCATAGCTAAAATAGAATTTTGAAAATCTGTATGTCTTTTATCTCTTAATATTAAGAGAACAGGAGCATCAACACCAATTCTAAAAAGAGGTTTGATAGCAATTTGAACAAGACCTAAATGAAGAAATTTATATTTTTGTCTATGTTCGAAAATAGATCTTGATGATAACAAATTTATATTTTGTTGGTTTTGACCAATGGATAGGGTTTGTTCAGTCATTTTAATTGAGTAACTTTGAAAATAATCAAAAGTCCCTATTCTATAAATTGTGTTTATATTTGTTTTAGGTATAGTCCAATCATTTAAATTTTGTTCTATATTATCAATAGTTTCTTCAATAGAGTTTATATGATTATCATCATAATCTTGTTCTTTATTCATAATATTTTTACCAGTATCATATTTTTTAGATAATATGCGTGAAAATCTACTCATATTTGATTAATTTTTAGTTTAAAGATTTTATAAGAAAACTTACTTGTTTTATCTAGGATGAACAGAGAGGGCATCGGCCCAACGATGATTGTGGTCCGGCTCCGTGACTTACCATACTTGCACGTCTTACGCTAATCCAACCAATCACTGGTCTGGTCTCTGTATCATTCTTAACAAAACTCATAGTTTTCTTAAAATCTTCAAACAAAAATTAACCAAATAACAAACAGAGTTATCATACATACTAATCTCTGGTCTAAAACGTAGCTCTGATACCAATTGCTAACTAGTAGTTTCAGATATTTTTTTGATGATAATATATATATATATATATATATATATATATATATAAGGTTTTAAGATTCGAAAGGGAAGCTACTTGAGGCTAGGAACTGAATTATTTTCAAAAATTCGAGTTTGAGTTTGTTAACAATGGAGGAAATCAGGCAGCAGGAGCTGCGAGAAAGAATACATCCTATTTTCTGAATTTGGCATAATAGGTCCCTGGAGTTTGGTCTACGAACAGAAAAAAAAAACCTTGCTTAACTTCTCTCTACATAATTAGTTTCAGAAATGGCACAATCCACCCTTGACTTATAAATCCCAATTATTTATTAAACAAAAAAAAAGTCAAAGTGTGGCACCACTCCTTGTGTGTGGTATGAAACCACATTTTTGTGGTAAATGGTGACGTGACGCCTACGTGGCACTGCGGTTTTATGAGGGAGTGTGACAACACTCCCTCCAACCTTACTACTTCCAATATTTCTTTCCAAGATCAGTGAATATCCAATAATTTTAAATTTGTATTGTGTGAGACTTTTAAATACCGTCTTCAAGAAATACTCTTTCATTTAAATTTAACGGTTGATATCCATTGTTGAGTCTTAGTGCACTCAGGTATCTTGAAATTTAAACAAAAGACACATAGCAGATAATACTTGGTAGGCGAAAGTGGACTTCAAACCAAAACCTATATACGAAATTTGATTTTTTTTGTCTTTTACATTAGTAGATGTGAGAGATTTTGAAACAAAAAAATGACATAAGAAAAGACCCATATGGAACAACCAAAAAAGAAATCGTTGGCTTTAATTTTCCTTGAAAAAGTCAAAAGTCGAAGTGCCATAGTTTAAAAAAATCAACAACACAGTTATCATTTACGTAGTATCTACCAACAAAGGCTTGAAGATGAAAGATTGTACAAGCTATGTCGATGAGAAAGCAAAAATAGAGCTGAAATAGCAGCGCCCAAGAGAAAACGAGGAAGAAGAAGAAGCATCGTTCGTCATTGGAAACATATTATAGGAAAACTTATTAATCTTTAATTTTAGAGGATTGTTAAAAGTAACACATAAATTTCAGTGGATTGATTAAAAGTTACATTGGACAAATCAAACCCCTTTTAAAAACTTTTAACTTTTAGCGTTTAAGAAAAAAAATTACTCTTTATTACAAGCTTTTGGTTTTTATTTTAAATGAAAAATACTCATAATCCAAAAATTATTGCAAGTAGTTTTTACAAACTTTTAGTTTTATGTAATATTATACTTTTAAAAGTTTCTAACTAGTTTACCGAACATTTCAACATAAATAAAAGATACAATTTTCTATTTTCAATTATCGACTAGTAAACTAACATTTCAACATAAATAAAAGATACAATTTTCTATTTTCAATTATCGACTAGTTTTACCAAAGATGTTGTGAAGTATATATAATTTTATTTTCATCTTCTTAAAATTAATGTTCATTTAAATAACAGGAAAAGTTACTTTTGTTACTTTTATATGATTATATGCTATACTAAATGTAAACAAAGTTGTGATTAGATTCTATGTAATAAAATAGGTTGAGGTCTAAAGTATAAAAGCATAATTAGAGTATTTTAAATGCTAATGCCGGAAAAAGAAACAACCATTCGGTGTATGCAAAAAGGCTCGATCACACCCACACGGCACACTAGCTCTCCACTATGAATGGCCATTAGATAAGTAGCATATATATATATATATATATATATATATATATATATATATATATATATATATATATATATATATATATATATATACTAGAAAGTTCGAGGCCCGTGCTTAGCACGACTCAAGAGTAGTTTTTGGCGTATCATTGAAAAACCATTAGACTACACCGACAAACATTAGTAAAAAAACATAGATCAGATAAAACTCGAAAATTAATATATTGGATGATACTTGATCAGCTTTCTGACATTTAGTATTATGCAGTTTTAAAAAATGATCATCAGTTATGGTTTATTGAAATTAGAAATGTAAACTATCAACAGTTATTAATGAAATGGTTATTATATAAGAGATGCATGGGGTGCTCTGAAGAGATGTAAAGTATTATACATTTATTAATGTAATGGAATGTTATAATATGCACTATTGTTGGGGTGTAAAATTATCCATGTATGATTTTTTAATGTGTTGACTTTTGTAAAACTCACGTGTATGTGGTGCATTAGCCTTTTGACTCATGAGATAGAGAGTGAGAGAGAGACATGTAAACACCTCTATATAAGGTGAGTTTATTCCGCATGTAGAGGTGTGCTTGAGAGATGTAAAATTGAGTGTGTAAGTGTGTGTTATTTATGTAGATTTAGATCTAGATCCCTTTTTGTAACACCATACATAATCGAATGCATCTCTTAAACACCGAAATCACCGTGTTCTTTGTGCGTTCTTTAATTCCGCATGCCAAACCAATGTTTATAATTCAACTACAATTGGTATCAGAGCGAGTCTTCGAAGATCAACATGATTTTTTGAAGAACGATTCTCGGTTTGGCAAAATTTGTCACAATTGGAGCATTTTTGGTGAGTCTCTCTCTCTATGATCTCTCATAATTGCGTTGATTCATGCGTTGCGTTCTTGATTTTTGATCGTTTTGATTCATTGGACTATATTCGTTTTTACCCCATTGATGATCCAATAAATTTTTGTTTAGATCTAGCCTAAAACCAAATTTCATTACTGTTCATAGATCCAAAACTTAGAGCCCAAATTAATATCACGAGTACTGTTCATCATTATTGAGCCCAAACATTTTATGATCTGATAATAACTTTTTGAGTCCATTATTCGTTGTTCACCATTCATCATCGTTGCTTTATCTGTTGTACGTTTTTGATGTTCGTAACACGTTTTTTTTTCCGAGTTCTTGTGCTAATGCCCAAATATTTACATGTCTCTCTCTCACTCTCTATCTCATGAGTCAAAAGGCTAATGCACCACATACAAGTGGGTTTTACAAAAGTCAACACATTACAAAGTCATATATGGATAAATTTGCACCCCAACAACTATGTTTAGAAACAACAATAATTAATAAGAGTTATATATATATATATATATATATATATATATATATATATATATATATATACAAACTTAAATTATAATAATATATCATTCTTGGAGTTAATTACATATGCATAATAACATCATACGAAATTGATGAATATAATATCTAATGGAAGTAGCGGTATCAAATATAATAATAGTTTAGAATTTTTATTTAAATTTGATAGGTGTGAATATCTATATCATTTTTTTTGGTCTTGATGTGCCAGCTGTCGATGTTTCAGTTAGTTTTGTTTTCCTATTGTCCGTTCGGTTTCGCTTTTGTGTTTGTTAGGAGAACGTGGTTTTGTTGTTGACAAAGCTTCATCTTCATTTGATAGTTGGAGTTGTTGTTTGTTTTCGCTTTGATGCTCTGGGAGTCTATGTGCCTTCACAACGACGAATCTTGTAATAGGGTTTTCTTGATTCGATGTCTTATATGATCGTACATATGCCAGAAGTGGTAATGATCCAATTGATTTTGCAATTATATCTTGTACAATTTGTTCATGGTTTTTAAAATGATAACATCAATAATCGATTGTTAAATTACAATTGTAATATTTAAAATAATAGGCTTACATTTTCTTCCGCATCTTTGATATCATTGGGGTCCAATTTAATGAACTTTTCAATTTCTGGCGTTGAAATGCTTGCTGCAATTGAGCTGGTACCATCATCGATTTCAATTATTGCCCTTGACCTTCACATAGAATTATCATTTAGTATAAAAAAATATGGTTTAAATACTTGAATGATGGAATACACTTACATGAGTTGTACTTTAGATTGTTTTTTGCAGGCAGAGCATGTGATGATCCACTTTACATCGGCCACAACAGGTTTTAAGCAGGTAGCACATCCTATTTGTGTGAAACTTCTATCTTGACGAGGAAAATTAAGAGTTCCTTTTATCCATGTTGGTTTACCCTGTTTTAGGTGAAAAAATTTATATAGATAACATATAGTATAGAATATTGTGTAAAAGGTCATGAAAAAATGTTCTAATTAGTAACATTTTTCATTCTTGTAATTGTTTTGCCTATCGGAAGTATGTCTCTCTCTTGGGGAGGGGGCAACAGAATATCGGTATCCTTATATGTTTGTTTTTCAAGTAGTTCTTTAATTCCTGTTCTGCTATTTGTATACCTGTCAAATACAAATAGAATTAATTAAATTGAATTTTGGTTAATGGGTTGTGGATTATACCAATTTTGTAGTTGTGGATTTATAAGAATTGCAGAGCTACTACTTGTTGAGAGTGATTGTCCTGTGTGATTATAAGACATAAGATAAGATGTTTTTTAAAAATTTTGTTATATATATATAGTGTTTTAAGCAATTGTGTTTTAAGCAACATTATCTTACCGTAGAAAGTTGTCACCTTTACTCTCATTGCAAATATCATTGGCCCGGTTTCCACTATTTGGTCTAAGGTATTGCCTTCATTTTCATTGATGTAATTCCATAATGTTAATATTAAAAGTTTTTTCCTGAAAATTAAAAGGTAGGAATAATATGATGAATAATTTTTTAATTTAACAAAATAAAAATGTCATCTTATTGGGCAATTGTCCACATACTCTTCGTTAACAATGATTACATCTCTTTTCGATGATGGCTCTTGGCCTGGTTTCATCTTCTGACTTGAAAAACATTTTATTACAATACCCCTTACATCTGCAGTTTGAACATCAAAGTTAGTAAAGGACATAATAAAAATGAGTGATAACTGATAAGTATAGAACAAGTAATTTTTGCGTACTTAAATCTTTTTTCTCATCTGCATATTTGTATAGGTCACTAAAGGGAGTAAAGGTGAACTTGCATGTGAGTGTTGGTGGGGTTTCATCTTGAAAAGGTTCAATGAGTGTCAGTTTGTTGATTATATTCTTTTAAATTTCCATAAATCGCTGAAGAATTTTGTAGGAGTTACTTATATTCTAATAATTGTATGTTAAATTGTATATATTATAATACATTCGTATTTCAGCCAACACGTATGTGCGGTTTGCGCTGAATTGATGTTGTAAACCGTGTTTGCAAATAGATGGAATGCATTGAAGATTTATAATGAAAGTTAACAGTGTATTCCGAAAAGTAAATTTGTGTATGCGACGATGCAAAATTGGAAAGGACATTGAACATACCTGTTAGTGAAGAGAAGTGCAAAGAGGATTTTGATATAAGAATATTGTAGTTTTGTTTATTGCAGTTGAAACAGAGTAACAAATCGTATTAGTCAATTGCCGGTTAGAAGAAGTTTCTAATAACCGATTAGCAGTTAAAATTGTCGGTAGTAGTTGAAAGTTGTGGAATCTGTAGTAAGAGTTGACGGTGATTGCGGCGGCCTGTATATAGCTAGCTGTATACAGCGATATGTAAGGGACGGAGAATGGGTGTGGTTAACGGCGAAGTTCGTTAGGGCCGGTTATTTAATATTTAGGGTACATGACATACCTTTGGGCTGGGCCATTTATATTGATCTTTTGTGACAAAATTTCGAAATGTATTTTGCCAATAATTAGCCGATCTAAAAGCTTCAAATATTTATTTGTTTCTTATATGATAAAATTTTAAATATATAAAATAGGATAATAACTTAAGAAGTGTTGCCGCTTTATGATTTTAAACATAATACAATTGTATTTGATGTATTTTATATTTAACTCAAAAAATGGCATCATGAAGATGATCAAAATTGCGGCAATGATGATCATTAGTAATTTCCTTTACAGTTAAGTTAATTTAAAAATTAACTATTTAGGCCTCAAATGACCAATCGATGGCAAATGATCTGATTCACCATATACATATAAATAAATTTGAAATAAAATCATAAATGAAACTGTATGACAATACAATTTATGGTTGCAAAGTTTATGTAATAAAGCAAGCAATTGCAGTCATTGCATGTTGTCTTCTTGGCGTGATGAATTGAACTTGTCCCTTTCCTTTTGTACTACCATATGATGTTGCAGTAAAGTTGTTTCTGCATGAAGGTACGTATCTTGCATCAGGATTAAGAATTACTTTGGCAAAATTAATAAATGTGGATATCATTAATTGTAAAATAGAGTGCAAATATGAAAATAAACACTTTAATCAGGATAATATAATGAGCTGTAGGTAATGCAATCATACCGATATAAATGAAAGAGATGGATCTCCAGAAGGGTTGTGATTCTTTGCATGTTGTTTACTATTGAAATATTGTAATATTTAAGTATAATTATTACTTTGTAAAGTAAACAAACGGATTTAAATACAAAAGAAAAATATTGCTTATTACAGTCTGTAATAAAAATTAATTGCTATAATCGAAAATAAATGGATTTCTTTGGATAGTTCATTGACATATCATTTAAATCAAGTAATATTAAATGAAAAGAATGAAATTTGGGATGTAATGCAGAAAACAAAGTGCACTTACCAGATCACTGAATAATAGTGTATTCCTGTGATGATCCGAAATCATTATTTTCGGTTTAGTAGTTGTTTTCATGTTGGAAATATTCATGGTCTAAATTTATATAAAAAAGCATGTAATCTGTCAAGCAACCATGATATTGCAAAAACACTTACATTGATGGTTGTAATTTGTTTGGCAAAGAAAGGAACTACCATCGCTGGAATGCATACCTGAAATTCAATTGAATTACTGCATGAAAATTTATCATATAAGGGGATGAAAACGCATATTAGAGCGTAAACTGTTGATTGATTGCCTTTGAAGCATGTTAGTAGCAATTGTCAATTTTACCCTCAAAGTAAAAAGTAACATAAACCCTTCAATAGAAAGACTACGGTGATGACCTGAAGCAAATCATAAACATCCACAATATTAAAAAAATCAACGACAATAAAACAATAAAAACTGCATTCTAATTCAAACAAAACACAAAATCAGGGCATGAATTCGATACTTTGTGACACAGGAGAGAATGATAATAAGAATTAGGACAAAAATTGTCAATAGAATTCTGAACGGGGCAGGAAAATCCAACTATTGGGTTAACAATAAGAAATAGATAAGATCAAGATCAAATTAGGGTTCGTGAAGATAACATATCTGTAGCAAACATGGTGACAGCAAATGGAACGATTGTGTTGTCCCTCTTTGGCTCCGCATTCAACAATATTACACTTTCAGGGATAATTTCAAACGGTAAAAATTATGATTTTTTGGGGATCATGTAATTTAAGTGAAAATCGAATGAATATTACCTCTTTTGAAGATTCAAGGACCAACAATCAACCCACCATCGGCAGAAGTGACTTGGTGGAATATTTGCACAACGAATTAGGTTTTTTTTTGGGTGGATGATATGTCGGATTCCAGTTGGGGATACAGTCGGACGCGTTGCGAAAGAGATGGGGGAATTGTGGATAAGTCGATGTGTAGAAGGGAGTCGTAGAAGTTGAAGAGAACACGAGATTGACGAGATGGATTGAATCGACGTAACGAGCTACTGATAAATTGCGTCGATCGGTGAGGATGGGTTACGTGACGATTATGGAACCGTGTTATTTTTTTTTTTTTTGCGACATCTCAGTAAAACGGTCTTTATATATATATATATATATATATATATATATATATATATATATATATATATATATATATATATATATATATATATACTAGGTGATTCTTAGGCCCGTGCTAAGCACAGTCCAAGAAGGTAGACGTGCACAAAATTCGGTCCTGAACCGGTCCTGGATCGGTCCTAAGTCGGTTCTTTTTTCCTGGATCGGTCTTTTTTTTGGTCCTGTCCTTTTTTGAATCGGTCTTTTTTCGGATCGGTCTTTTTGTGGACCGGTTTCGCTTTAAACTAGTTCGATACCGGTCTTTTTCGGTTTGAATTCGGATTTTTTTTTCGGGTTAGATTTTGGATTTTTTTCGGGTTCGGTTTCGGATCGGTCTTTTTTAGGATCGGTTTCACTCTAAACTTCAAGCTTTGTATTGTAAATTTAGAGTCATTTTGAGAAAGAGATAAAATTTGAGGTGAGAAAATGGTTGGATATGAATGAGTATTTATAAGGTAAAAAAATATATAGCCGTTGTCAAAGGATTATGGCCGTATGTTTGTCTAGTCATTATGAATTTGTGATGTTATTGCCAAAAGCAAGTTAGTGAAAAGTAAGAAATATCATTTATAATTTGTAGCTGTTGAGTAATTTAGTATTAGAGATTAAAAAAAATAAAGGAAGGGAACTTGTACCACATCGGTTGTGTAAATAAAAAAGCAAAGTTTTGAGTACTATAAAAAGAAAGGAAGGATAGCTTTCAATACACACACAAGTGAAACAAAAAAATTGCTTAATCGGAGGCCTGTTGCCTAAATGGGCTGCCAAGAATATTTGGCTTTTTTAAGTTATCACTTTTTCAAGCCTATGACCGGTTGGACTGGCTCTGGTCCAAAGATGTGACTGGTTCATTTTAGGACCGGTTCATTGTGAGACTGGTTTTCGGACTGGTCTAGGATTGCCACGTATTCATTTTTAAGGACCGATTTAGGCTTTCAATCTTGACTGCTAATGGACTTATCGGCCCAGGACTGGTCTCTGTTCAGTTCATATACATTATTTTAGGACCAGTTTGGACTGGTTCTTTTGCCCACCTCTACAAGAAGGGATAATTTGGGCATTTTAAAAGATTAGTATAGAATGACATAAGTCTCATCTTGTAAAATACATTTTCTTTTTTACTTCAAGAAAAATTATTACCCAAAATCTTGTTTCTTTAAGCACAATACATAAAATAAGTTGAAGAAGTCTTATGCCTAGTCTTACTTGTAAGCATGATTGGTATACCAAGAGACCTAAAAATGTCAAATTTTGGCCAACTTCTATGCAACAATCAGGTGTTTTTGGCAAACAATTTAGAAAGATCTTTGATATTTTCTGCAGAGATTCCCTTAAGGAAGCTTGAATTCACATCTTTCACTTTTTGGGACGCCTAAAAATAATATGTATAATGAGCAATTAGTACATCAATAACAAAAAAACTAATTGCTAAGCATTCATACTCTACATATTAGGAAACATACAGTTTAAGATAGACCCCTCAATAACAAAAAAAAAACTAATTGCTAGGCATTCATACTCTACATATTAGGAAACATACAGTTCAAGATAGACCCACATTGAGTACTTTCGGTAATTCTTTTAATGTAATCTAAAATATAATGTGCTAATATCCCAAAAGTTATGATTTTTGCTTTAAATGTTCGGATTTTCTGACTAAAAGCATAAATAAAAAATGGAAGTATATTGTTATTATCAACGAATAAATGAAAGTTAGATTTCTAATTTTTGCATAATGGTCGTTACACAATGGATTTAAGATCCAATTACGGCCAAAATCCAACGAAATAAACATCATTACAGGAAAGTAAAATTAACATGAGAATATAGTTTCTTGTAGCAGCATATGAGTCGATAGGTTTCTACATATTTCAACTTTAAGTCGAATCGGTATGATATGTTCACATTTATATTTATGCAATGTCTGATTAAAAAATTAAAAAAAAAATTGAACTAACTATATATGAATCAAGTTATGGTTTGGCATCCAGTTATATGAACCATATCTAGTTTAATTAGGATCATCCAAAAGTTCAATAGAAACATTCAGCAAGTTTTTAGCAAAATATGCCCTGAAAAGTTGGCAAAAGATAACACTATAAATGAGGCCAAATTTTTACAAAGTTAGGACTTAATTAAGTCGTTATTTTTTCATTAAGTTAAAAAGGGGCATCGCTTAAATATAACTCACAAAAACAAAAAAGTACCAACTTTCGTTTGTTCCTTGCACATGCAAAGAATCAACTTACCATACATCTTGTAGCACCTTGTAGCACCTTTTTTCAAGATATTTTTCAATCTATATAAAATAATTAATTTTAATGATATGTTAGCACAAATAATTTCATCCCATTAACTCATTGATTGATAATTTGAGATCATACAAAAAGAATGTGCTCACTAACTTCAGGAGACAGAAAGGATATTTAGCAACATATTCACACAATTTGGCACTATCAAAAACGATGGTTTCAGGACAATTATAATCAATTTAACCACCCAAAAACAACAAAATAAAATATAAAAGTTGAATACATTGAAACACAACCTACTTTCATCACTTTATCGTAAAATAGAAGTAGTAAACAATAATAAATTATCAAAGATAAGCATTCAAGAAAACTTGTTAGCTGTGATTTGCTTGACAGAAACATTTTCACAAGCAGGTGAACTACAAATGATTCACAAGAACAATTCATGATTCCAGCCAATACCTGAACGTAATTGATATCATAAAGAGTTATAAAAGATACCTAACAAAATCGATATGTGATTAGAGGATGAAAACTATTGTTTATAAAGAAATATTTGTTAAGTCCTCATGAAAAGCAATCTAGATAAACAATTATCTAGAAATATTCAGGGTGGAAAGGGGAGAATACAAACCAGAAACAGAAGATCCATACATGAATCGTGAGATGTTGAAGAAAAGGAGATTTGAAGAAATGTCGGCTTCATCAACACAATCATCTATCAATTTCGTATCCAAATTTTTAACTTGCTGTACATGAAGAAGAAAGCAAAAAAAAATTGAAATGGAAAAGAAAAAAACTCACCTTGACACCCTAACGCAGGGAAATAAGAGGGGATTGAATTATTGCTAAACCCATTGATCAGTACTTCAATGTCTACATCTTTGCCACTGCTGCAGAACGTAAATTATTGGAGAGAGAAGAAATCAACAACTCATCGAAGTTGGGGTTCAACCCGAACTCATCGAAGAAATCAACAAGGACGCAAAAGGAAGTGATATTTGATGAATTTTGAGATTGCAGAGATGTTTTCGCAACCACCAGGTCTCTCATTTCCAAAACAATCTTGAAAAACTTTCAAACCAAAAAAGATAACGTGAACAATTAGAAGTCAAAATCAAGGACCAAATCGGGCTTCAAATCGAACCCTAAGTTAACAGAAGGGAAGAAAATAAACCACAACACGTACAACATATAGCGAAATTGAAAAGGGAATTTATGAATAAATCAAATTACCACATCACTCGCTGTATGTGAGAATGAGATGGAAGAGGAGAAAATGAGACTGATCAGGAATGGGAAGCGATGGCATGGAAAGAAACCAGAAATGTAACTGATGCGTTCATTGAAATCTATATCAACGCCGAATTCGACCCCAACCACCGTCGCCAATTAGGGTTTTTTTCTATGGAGGATGTTGTCAAAGATTTTCTTGCAGCCAAAGCCGAAATTATGGAATGGAGAACGGGAATCGGTAGATGAATGGGGAAAGGGTGGACGATATATAGAGAGGATACGACACCTTGACACATGAGTCTCTATGAATCGATGTCAATGTCGATGGCGTCTTTCAGAGTGGTGGTGACATGTTGTATAATAAACCCTGTTAAATTGTTGTTGGCGGCACCACAATAAAAGGGATTTAATATATAGTAATGATATATATATATATATATATATATATATATATATATATATATATATATATTGTTATGAATTAAGCGTAATTAATGTAACTATAAATCAAACCAAACTAGTAAACTTTGATAAGAACTTTAATTGAGAAGAAAGAATATTTAGAGAGAATATGAAAGTTATATCTCTTATAACTTTTGGTGTGTTTCATTCTTTACAATGGAGGGGTATTTATACTACAAATTTTACTAACATATAATTGTAACTAGTTAGAAATGTTGACAAATTTACCATGCACCAATTATTATGTCATCCACCAATTATTTACAACACTCCCCCTTGGATGACATCATTTTAGCATTCAACTTTGACGTACTGCCTCATTAAAAACCTTGCTAAAGAAAACCCAGTGGGAAAAAAACTTTAGCGAGGGGAAAAAGAGTGCAGTGTATAGTTGACTCCCCCTTATTTAGACATCCGTCACATTATATATTCTATGCACATGTCGCATTCCGATGCCATGTACATGTTTCCTGAAGATTGCAGTAAGAAGTGCCTTCGTAAAAAGGTCTGCTGCATTGTTACTGGATTGAACATATTTGATTTCACCTTGATGGTTCTTTATAAGCTCTTGAGTGTACTCAAAAAACTTTGGAGGTATATGTTTTGTCCTGTCGCTCTTGATATATCCCTCTTTCATTTGAGTGACACATGCTGAGTTATCTTCATAAATTAAAGTTGGACATATATCCTTTTCAAGTCCACATGAAGTTAAAACTATTTGTGTCATCGATCTTAACCATGTACATTCTCTACTAGCTTCATTTAGTGCAATTACTTCAACATGATTTGAGGATGTGGCAACAAGTGTTTGCTTTTGAGAACGCCAGGAAATTACAGTACCTCCATTCATGAATACATATCCAGTTTGAGATCTAGCTTTATGAGGATCTGACAAATAACCTGCATCTGCATAACCAATCAATCCTTGTTTTGAATTGTTAGGGTAAAATAACCCTAAATCACTAGTTCCTCGAAGGTATCGAAAAATATGTTTGATTCCATTCCAATGTCTTTTTGTTGGGGCTGAACTAAATCTTGCTAGCAAGTTTACAGCGAAAGAAATGTCAGGTCTAGTACAATTGGTAAGATACATAAGAGCTCCAATTGCATTTAGATATGGTACTTCTGAACCAAGGACTTCTTCATTTTCTTCGCATGGACGAAATGAATCATTGTCAATATTTAATGATCTAACAACCATTGAAGTGCTTAAAGGATTTGCATTTTCCATATTGAAACGTTTCAAGACTCTTTCTGTGTAATTTGATTGATGCACAAGTATTCCGTTAGGCATATGCTCAATCTGTAAACCAAGACAATATTTGGTTTTTCCAAGATCTTTCATTTCAAATTCTTTCTTTAAAAGTTCAATCACTTCAAGGATTTCTTTATTCGTTCCAATGATGTTTAGATCATCAACAGAGACTGCTATGATCACATATCCAGATGTTGTTTTCTTAATAAATACACATGGACCAATAGTGTTATTTTTATAACCTTTACTTGTCAAATAATCACTTAAACGATTGTACCACATGCGCCTAGATTGCTTTAACCCATACAAAGATCTTTGTAATTTTATAGAATACATTTCTTTGGGTTTTGCACTTAGCGCTTCAGGCATTTTAAATCCTTCAGGGATTTTCATATAGATATCACTATCAAGTGATCCATACAAGTAAGCTATAACAACATCCATAAGACGCATCTCTAAATTTTTAGATACTGCCAAGCTGATTAAATATCTGAAAGTGGTTGCATCCATTACCGGTGAATAAGTTTCTTCATAATCAATTCCAGGTTTTTGAGAGAAACCTTAAGCAACAAGCCTGGCCTTGTATCTTACAATTTCGTCTTTCTCATTTCTTTTTCGTACGAAGATCCATCTATATCCTAATGGTTTCACAACTTCAGGTGTGAGGATAATGTTCCCAAAAACCTTTCTCTTGTGAAGAGAATTTAATTCAACTTGCATAGCTTCCTTCCATTTAGCCCAATCATTTCTTCTTTGACATTCAATGACAGATTGTGGTTCGGGATCATCATTCATAATATCACATGCAACTGAATAAGAAAATATTGCACCTATATTGTCAGTTTCATTTTGGTCACATATTCTATTTGTCTGACCATAATTTAATGCATCATCCTCCTTTCCTGGGGGAATTTGAATAATTCGTGTTTCTCCAGGAACACTTTCATCGTGATCTAGTGCATTTTCTGCTCCTCTTCTTTTTCGTGGGTTCTTATCCTTAGAACCAAATGGCCTTCCACGCTTCAGGCGTGTTTTAGACTCTTGAGTGACTTTATCATCAGATTGTCCATGTGGAATGTCAATTCGAGCTGGAACATTGACAGCTGGTATATATGATTTAGTCACCCTTTTTGTGTCAGTAAATGCATCAGGTAATTGATTTTCCATTTCTTGGAAATGCATTATCTTTTGAACTTCCATGTCACATTGCTTTGTGCGAGGGTCAAGATATGATAAAGTAGGCTCATGCCATGACACATCCTTTTCCAGAATCTTCTTTTCTCCACCTAATGATGGGAAATTTGCCTCATTAAATTGACAATCTGCTAGGCGTGCTGTGAAAAGATCACCTGTTAATGGTTCAAGATATCTTATAATAGAGACTGACTCATAACCAACATATATTCCCAACCTTCTTTGAGGACCCATTTTTGTCCGTTGAGGTGGTGCAATAGGGACATATACTACACACCCAAAAATTCTCTAATGAGATATATTTGGCTCTTGACCGAAAGCAAGTTGTAGTGGAGAATATACATGATATGAACTTGGTCTCATGCGTATCAATGATCCAGCATGTAAGATTGCATGGCCCCAAACAGAAACAGGAACTTTGGTCCTCATTATCAATGGTCTAGCTATTAGCTGGAGACGTTTAATCAGTGATTCAGCTAAACCATTTTGTGTGTGTACATGAGCAACTGGATGCTCAACAACAATTCCTACAGACATACAATAGTCATTAAATGCTTGTGAAGTAAATTCACCAGCATTATCAAGTCTCACTCTTTTGATAGTATAATCAGGGAAATGTGCCCTTAATTTAATAATTTGGGCAAGAAACTTTGCAAATGCCATATTACGAGTTGATAATAGGCAAACATGAGACCATTTGCTGGATGCATCTATTAAGACCATAAAGTATCTAAATGGTCCAGATGGTGGGTGAATCGGTCCACATATATCACCTTGAATTCTTTCTAGAAATCTAGGTGACTCCCTTTCAACTTTCATTGGAGAATGTTTTATAATTAACTTTCCAAGGGAACAAGATGCACATGGTTTTATGCTATTGGATTGAGGAAACTTTTGGTCCTTCAATGGATGCTCGTGTGTATTCTCACTTATCCTTCGCATCATTGTTAATCCTAGGTGGCCCAACCTATCATGCCATAAACTGAATGTCCCAGGATCACAATGTTTTCCTTCTACTACCATATTTGATTCAATCATATGTATATATGTATAATGCAGACCGGAATCAAGTGTTGGTAGTTTTTCAAACACATGGTTTTTGTCTATAATATACATATATTTCTTATTTTCAATGGTCACAGTTTTTGTGTCATAACCTTTGAAATATATGTCATTGAAACTTAATAAGTTTCTGTTAGACTTTGGAGAAAATAAGGCATTTTCTATACAAAAGCTTGTACCATTTGGTAATATAAAATGGGCTTTCCCGGTTCCCTCTATCAAGTCTGTAGGACCTGATATTGTATGTATGACTGTTTTTGTTGGTACTAATTCTGAAAAATATTTCTTTGATTTCAGAATAGTATGTGTACTACCACTATCTGCTATACAAAGATCTCCAATCTTTTCTTGGTGTTGTGCTCCAGTTGGACTCATATTAAACTTCACATATAAAAGGAATAATAAGTGAATAAACATAATCATAATTATTATTAAAAAGAAAGCTCATTTATTGTAGGAAACACATTACATGAAAAACAAACGAAGGAAAAACAGTTTTACTAGAACAATAATAGATTTTTTTTTAGTTTATGTCTTCCATGTCATTACAAAAATCAACAACATTTAGCGGAGTGAATTCAACATTATCAATGAGGTTTGCTTCTTTTCCTTTTCCTTTAATGGACTCTTGATAAAGTTGACAAAGATGTGCAGGTGTGCGACAGGTCCTTGACCAATGGCATGTGTTACCACATCTATAACATGAACCATCAGATTTTTGTGATGTCCCAGTGTCATGCCTTGCCACTTTGGCCTTATCTTGTGTGTGGACATTGTTTCTTTGTGAATATTGGTAATTATTTCTTTTCTGGCCACGACCACGATTATTACCTTGTCCATGACCAGAATTATGGTTCTGATTATGGCTTTGGTTTCGATTAAAATAGCCACGGCCTCGCCCTCGACCACGACCTCGCCCTCGTGCACATGTATTGTTTCGATGACCATCAATATTTATAGCATTTGCTTCAGGAAGTGCTACTGATCCCGTTGGACGAGATTCATGGTTTTTCATTAAGAGTTCATTGTTTTGCTCTGCAACGAGCAGACATGCATTCAGTTCAGAATATCTTGTGAACTTTTGCATCCGATATTGTTGCATCAAAGTAATGTTTGTTGCATTAAATGTTGAGTAAGTTTTCTCCAACATATCTTCATCAGTAACCTCTTGTCCACAATACTTGAGTTGTGAACATATTCTGAACAAAGCTGAGTTGTATTCATTTACTTTCTTGAAGTCTTGAAACCTTAGTGTTCTCCATTCATCTCTAGCATTTGGAAGTATAACTTCCTTTTGATGATCAAATCTTTCTTTCAAAAGATTCCAGAGAATACTTGGATCAATAACATCAAGATATTCAAATCTCAACATTTCATCAATATGCTTACGAAGGAAAACTTGTGCTTTGCTTTGTCTTGTGCCAAACAATTATTAAATTCATATATAGTATTTGAGATACCCATGGATTCAAGATGCATTTTTACATCTATCATCCATGGCACATAGTTTTTCCCACTAACTTCAAGTGCTGCAAACTCGAGCTTTGCAATGTTGGACATAATTTAACTATAAATTTTAAACAAAATAAAAATTAAAATTAAAATCCATTTATTTCAATAAATATTACACAAAAAGAAGCGGTAAAGCTAACATTGCATACAAGCCTAAAAGTAGATGAAATTCCATATTATCTTCGATGTTAAAGATTGGGATGAAAAGTAACATGACTATTATAGTCATGATTATCACAAAAGGATGAATCATCTTGAAGCTTGATTTCTTGAAATTGATTTATTTGATAGAAGAGAGAAATATTTGTTGTGGGTAAAATAAGCAGGGTAAAGATGTTTATTTATGGTAAAAAAATATAGCCGTTGTTTTTGCTGTTTATAACCGTTGCATATATATTCCCGTTGTGTATATATGTATATGTATTTTATAAATCATATAATAAGACTTATAACTAATACATAACTTTACTAATTAGAAACATAAATAAATATTAGTAAATGTTTAAATAAAATTATTAAGAGTATCTAAAATATAAATAAACATTGACATATATAAATAAATATAATTTAAATGTTAGTATACACAAATAAAAGTTAGTAGCATAATATAAATGTTAGTATGCATAAATAAAAGTTAGTTGCATAATGTAAATGTTAGTTTGCATAAATAAAAATTAGTTGCATAATGTAAATGTTAGTATAAAAATTAGAATACATAAAGAAATGTTAGTATAAGAAATAAAAACTGTTAGTAGTCCATAATGTCCATAATGTATAAGTTCCATTAATTCATTAGTATTATTATTATTTTAATATGATTGAAGTTTTTATAATTAATAGTGTTTTTAATAAGTAATACATACCTTGATTAAGATAGATGTGATTTTCCACTTGTTTAATAACCTTGATTAGAGCTTTCGTGCTGATAACGTGTTATGAATTAAGCGTAATTAATGAAACTATAAATCAAACCAAACTAGTAAACTTTGATAAGAATTTTAATTGAGAAGAAAGAATATTTAGAGAGAATATGAAAGTTATATCTCTTATAACTTTTTGTGTATTTCATTCTTTACAATGGAGGGGTATTTATACTATAAATTTTACTAACATATAATTGTAACTAGTTAGAAATGTTGACAAATTTACCATGCACCAATTATTATGTCATCTACCAATTATTCACAACACCACCAATTATTTACAACATATATATATATATATATATATATATATATATATATATATATATATATATATATATATATATATCATACATACTTATAAAGCTAGCATTTTTACTTAAATCTCATGCATTTGAAACCCCCTTTTTTAATTTCCTCAAATCACATTCATTTGAAACCCCATTTTTTAACTAATGCAACTCAAAAGTTTTCTTAATTATGATTTAACACTTAAAAGTTTTATAACTTATATTATGTTTAATTAGCATTTAGTGAAAAGTTTACTGTAAAAAGGCCAATCTTTTGTGTCTTTTGTGTTATATAAAATCTCACATGTAAGAAGGATTTGAAGATATTGTGATTCAAAAGTTTTCATATAGTTGAAACATTCACGATCCAAATATGATGATTTGAAGAAATGAGTTATGTCGCATCGATGGTAATTGTAATATGATTTTTTCTTTCAACCAAAACAAATGAAGCTTTTCTATTCTTTCTTTATATTCAGTTTTTCATTTAATCTTTATATGTGATTTGTGTGTATTACTCAATCTTGAATGTGACTCTCCAAACATCAATGTTTTGCTTGGAATATCTTTCTGATTCTTCTTTTTCAAGAAAAATATTTTGATTGCAGGTTAGTGAGGAATTGTCATCAAGTTTCTATGGTTGAATGGTGTTAAATGAAGAAAGAAGATTCATAAAATGGATATAGGTTTTTTTGTTTGAGCAAAGTTGATGAATGTTAGTTTTTTCTTTTGATTTAAATGTATGTTTATGTAACATCTTTATTTATATATTCAACCACCCAATGTTCTTATTTATTTGATTGTAGTTTTTTTATTTTGATTATGTTTATTTTCTATTATTTTTTTGTTGGGTTATCCTACACAAAATATTTAAAAGACAATATTTAAAAGATAACATAATTTTGAACATTTGATATATAATTATGATAGACTTATCATGATATGTTCTTCATATGAAAGTAATTTATCCATATTACTACGACAAGAATTATATATGACATTTACGAAAATATATATATTATATGTGATTTGTTTAACATGTATATGCACCTATGTATGTTATAAAATTATAATTAAATATCTTTATGTTTAATAATTGAAGGGATTAAAATGATGTATGAAAACCAATTATTTAGACGAATATAATAATAATAGTAATAATAATAATAATAATAATAATACATTTCCAAGTACCGCAATCATTTGAAAGTCACACTACAACTCAAGAGTTTTCTAATTTATGTATATTATTAGTTACAACTCAAGTGTTTTTAACTTATGATTATTAATTAGTAACCACTAATAAAATTTTATTTTCCTTTCTTTTATAAGGTTGTAAAGTTTTGCTCATTAAAAACATTAATGTATTTGAAGAGATTTGTGATTTAAATATAAAGAGTTAATATAAATGTTATAATAGATGTTTTAGTGTTTTTATGTTATTAAAAGTTATAGTGTTTATTTTTCATATTTTTTATTATTCGTTGTATATATATCTTTTTTAATACAAATGTTATAATAGATGTTTTTCTATTTTTATGTTACTAAAAGTTGCAGTTCATATTTTTGTTCATACGTTTTGTTACCCATTATATTATCATTCATTTGATATATAATTTACACAATTTTAAACGGTTTATAAAATTATCAAATAATTGTATATATCATAATGACTTAAAAATTAAACTATAATGTTTAATAAAAGTAATATGTTAACTATATGTTGGCTTTACTACTAACATTTAGTTTCAAAGTAGAAATATTAAATAATAATTTGGTAAAAGTTATTATTTTAACTATATAATTCAATTCTCGCGCAACGCGCGGGGATTCGCCTAGTTATATATATATATATATATATATATATATATATATATATATATATATATATATATATATATATATATATATATATGCAACTTAGGGTAGCTAAGAGTGCATATGGTTATGCATAATGTACAACTATCTTAATGCATTAATTACAAGTTTAATCCTCAACTTTGTATAATCTCACTTGCAACCCTTATATTTTTGTAAAATGATACTTTTCATACATTTACTTTTTGAAATATCACTTTCACTCCTCTACCTTTAACTTTGTAAAATGTCATTTTCATCCTTTCATTTTTGTAAACTTTCGTGTTTATCCCCCGTGCTCGTAGTATATATAGGGCGCGTTTGACAAAACATGTTAGTAGCAGGTAACAGGTAGCTGGTAGCGTTTTGTTAAACGTTACGTAAGATAACTTTTAAATTTAAAACATTTTATTTAAACTAAAAGTCAAAAGCTTATAGTGTCAAACGAAACTTTTTGTTTAAACAGAGTGTTTAGTCAAACGCTCTGTGTCAAACACGCCCATAATATGATTTTCCCTCCTCTATTTTTCTAATCCTCTCTAATAAATGAATGTTTTTTTTTTTTTTTTTTGTCATTTGTCACACTCTCATTCAATTTGTCGAATGTTATTTTGTGGTTATTTTGAATTTTTTTTCCACATGTCATTTTATGAGTTTTTTCTATTTTATTAAATTTCCATAATATTTTAATATAACAATTGCAATAAATGAAGTAATAAATGGATATCAATTTCATTAATAAACTTACTTTTTAATTTCAAAATTCGTAAAATTAAAACTCATTAGTTTGTTTGTTTTATTTAAATTTAAAAGATAAAAAATATTTCCATTATAATAATTCATTATTTTTCTTATTTTCTTATAAATTCAAAGTTGTTAAATATTTTGACATTTATATTTAATTTTTTTTTAAAGAATTAATTAATGTAATACATGAGTTTCACAACTAGTTCATATCAAAAACACGTAAAAACCGCAGCATGAACTCAATTACTAGTTTGTCTAGTGTTTACTATGTTACAAAAAAGAAAGAAAAAATAAAAAGGCTTTTCTTGGACCGTTTTTTTAAGGCTTATGAATACACCGATTGTCTTAGCGACTGTGGGAAAGCCCAACAAGCAATGTGTCAACTATGTTTCACATCACAAACTTCCTTATATACGCCTTTTAAAATCATTTTCCATTATGACCCTTTAAATAGAAATAAAGAAAAAAAAAAAAGCAAAGTAACTATATTTAATCTCCATTTTCCTGCTCATGACAATAACAAAAATAAAAATACTATTCCATGCCAACTAGTTTTAAATAAGTTGGATACCACGGCAGCAAGGTATATATATAATTTGGATGTTACGACAACAATATTTGCACAATTTAGATGCCACGTCAGCATATTTGTACACCTTGGATACCATATTAGCATATTTGATATTTGTACAATAATTTAAGTTAGATACTCACGTTATATATATATATATATATATATATATATATATATATATATATATATATATTAAAGCGCATGGACAAAAAGAACGGTATTCTTTTCTATTTCTGACTTTTGCCATATCTTTCTACATTTTTGTTGAAAATTCTCATCTTCATAATTTGACAACTTTATTTTACTTTTTTATAATTTTGCCACTAAAGTTTCAACAAACTTTTCATTTTTATAATTTTGTCACTTTATTTTTACTTCTTTATATTTTTGCCACTAAACTTTCACTTTTACTTATTTACAACCATTTTTCTTTATTCTTTATCATTTTCGTCTACCGTATTCTTCTATTCTTTTTTTTTATTCTTTGGAATTTCCGTCAAACATATTCTTCTACCCTTCATTTTTTTCTAGAAAGAATGACCCGTGCAAAGCACGAGCCTTTTCCTAGTTAATAATTAATTCCCAGGTGGTCATGTTTTGTTTTCTCGGCCTATAGGCGTGGGGACATAACAATTAACATGAAGTCGTAATGGAGCTTTGAGAAGTGAGCAATAACAAAAACGGTGAATTATTTTCTTCTCCTTCACCAATTAAGCAGGTGATTATGAGTAAACCCCATGTGGTTTTCGATGTGGTAATAGTGAGGTACTGATGACTCGAGACAATTGCATGCACTGAAGTGCTTCATCTAGCTACATACATTTATTTAACTCTTATATTTGCAAATATAAACTAATTTGTACTCACTAAGCTTTATAAATTTAATACTTGTTCTTTGTCGACATTTCTATGCATAATGCATGGTTATGTAATTTGAGTACTCAATTTCTGGACAAAAGTGCGCTTGTGTACGTCAATATTGTCGAAAATCATGGTAGATCTTATAATTAAGTTAAAAGGATTTTTATTCAAGTGAAGTTCACGTCAATACTATTTTACGCGTCTGTTGTCAATTGATCACAAAACTTGCATATAACTTGTCAAACTAATTGTTGAAATCTATTCTCTCAAAAAGTAAAATACTTTGCTTAGAAAGAGAGGTTGCATATATATATGCACAACTCAAGTGAAAGTTCGTAGCGTATTTAGACCGAGTTCAAAAGTTGACTACAAAACAAAAATTATCTATAGCCAGAGAGCATTATATCTATATATGACCACATTCTGATTATGTTGAATTAAAACTGGGAATCTACCTTACATTTACATACAAAGAAGAGAATAGATGATACCTATCAAAGCAGTCGTCACCAACCATTCCAATTCAATCTGTTCACAATCAGAATTGGCAAAGCTCTTCTTATATCCTTCTCCTCCTCCTTTTGCTGCTGCAGATGCCGATGCAGAATTTGATGCTGATGATGCTGATGTTGTTGGGGCTGGAGCAGGACTGGATTCTCGTGGGTCACAGTCTCCAAATGTCATCTTTGCCTTTATATTATATTATACAATAATAATTAATAATCCAAATCTAAACTGGTTAAATCATACTGTACGTTAATAATTAATTATATTATCACGCTAGCTAATGATTTTTTTACTGATTAATATATGTTACATACCCTGCATGAGTCAATGTTGTTACATCCACAAACTAGGTGCCCATTAGCGAAATCTACAGCAGCAGGTGCACCTCCACCATCACTCCTCTGAAAAATTCCATTACATATAATAGCACGTGTAAAACTCAAGATTTCATAATTAGCACGTGTAAAAGTCAATGTGGTGGATGAAATGAATAAATACCTTGTAAAAGTCAACAGCGATGAAATTAGGCCATCGTTTACCAGCAGCATCATGGCAAGTATTCATCATGGTTATTAATGGGGCTGAATTTTGCTTACAAGCTTCGATAAAATCTGGGGTGTCTGGGAAGTGATTCAACAAAACCAGAGATCTTGTTTTACTGTTCATGGCGGCTGACTCAGCACGACTCGGGCAAGACCCGTTTTTCATCCCGTCCGTACCATCTGTAATTTTTAGAGTTCATTTACAAAAATCCAAACGGAATTAGATCAAAGTTGAGAGATTAAAACTTACATTGATTTTCAACCACGTATCTCCATATATATGCAATTCCTTCGGAGGCTTCTTTGGAGGATTTAGAAGTGAATACTACCAACCGTTGATTCTGCTGGATCATGGAATCAAGGGTGGGCCAATTACTACCGTTGCTTGGCATTCGAGCTACTGGAAACCAGAACTTGCCCAGGCCTGAAGCTTTGAAGATCTTGGTTAGACCACTTTGAGAGGTCACGTAGTCTTCTATGAATATGGTGATGATTTCTGTAGGATTTGCTTCTAGGAATTCCTCAACCTCTTTCAGGACATTGATAGCAGGTTGCTGATGAGATCAAGATTATAATTCAATATAATATCAAACACCCTATGGTTTAGTGTTCATAAATGGCTTAACTGAACTAAACTAAGCTGGCATAGATCAAAGATTAATTAATTTTACAGCAGAGTAAGTACTTACAAATGCTGTGTAGTTGTAGCACTTCCCATGAAAGGAGTGACATAACCAGATATCGTTCTCAAATTCATACATATCGAGCATCAGACCTCTCACGCCATTCTGCAGAAACAGTAAGCAAAAATCCTTATAATGTCTTAAACTTAATAATACAGAGTATAGGATGTAAGTAATGAGATGGTTAATGCATATACAACAATTAATCCTGCTGGTATAGTTTTTTAACCCAATCAAACATGATTTCTCCATTGAAGTCTCTGTGCATTCATCATTTAAGAAAATAGTAGGTTTTGACCTTTATCAAGTCTACAGATAAGTGGTGTTAGAAAAAATATGCAGGTATGCATGAGAGATTGCTACTTTCATAGTGTTATTCATGCTTTACAAGGCAAAATTTCAACACTCGGTTGCTAACAGCATATTGATCTAAAGTATCTACAAGATCATTCCTGTTCTTAATTTCTCTCCCTTGTAGGATGTTTTTGCAACCCAGATTTCTATACTAAAAAGCTGTCAAGCAAGCAATCGTGGCTGAAAAAAGAGATCAAGTTATTTTAAGGGGAAGCAAATTCTAAATATGAATCAACATAAATTCAATTGGAATTTCGTGGCCACAATGTTTTATTTACAGTTGCTGCTGAAATTTTTGTTTCAGTTCTGCCGGTTTCAAGTTCACTATTACTGTATTTGACGTTACAAAAATTATTGCTTATTTCTGGAGCATAGAGAGCATTAAGTATCAAATCGAATGCATTTGTTCGTTGAGATAGGTAATCAATCATGCGTTACGAAGAGAAATTGACTAAACAATACCAATTTAACGCCGAATTGAGAGTTTAACATTCTGAGAGAGAGAGAGAGAGAGAGAGAGAGAGAGAGAGAGAGGCATACGTTCAGCTGAGCAGTAATTGAATCCTGCTGGTTAACCGGAGCTAGAAGAACAGAGCCTGTATCTGACTTGTGTCCCATTCTAGCGAACGCATTGTGAGTCGTTAACCACGAGTAGCGATTGAACGGCAATCCTCTCACCTAAAACAAGTCTCGATCACATCACACACATCCATGATCCATAATCTATACACTCGTTTTCACACTTAAACAATACAATAAAGTATACCTTACGAACAGGACTATGAGGCTGGACGCGAATACATCGGGGAGGAACACTGACGTTTCCGGTGCAAGTTCCACATTGTGATCCACTGTCACAGCTCTTGTCGTTGATGCAAGTCTGTTTTTCCTGTTAGGTTCAAATAAAAGCTAATTAAGCCGATTGAATTGCCATAAACAGATCTCAGAGCTAAAACACAACAGAAGTGAACACATTCATCGATCAATAATTTGCAAATTACCTTGAGTCCTGAAGACAAAGTGAATAGAAAAGCTGCGGTGAAAAGAGTTGCGAAGAACACATTCGACGCGAGTTTGATACTCTGAAAACAATCAAGTACATGTTTCAGTTCTTTGTTGAGAGAGAGAGAGAGAGAGAGAGAGAGAGAGAGAGAGAGAGAGCTGTTACCTCCATTAATGGCTTTAGGAGAGGAAGTCGAGGAGAGTCTAGTGAGGGAGAGAGAAATGTATCTGTGTAATAAGTTTGTTTGAATGCCGGTTCAGGCTGTGGGAGAGAGAGCGAGAGATGCTTTTCAGTCCCGCGCCACGTCTAACAACCTCTTCTTGTGCCCCTTCTCGTTTCTGTTTGTTGGGAAATGATTATTATTTCTCTCACTGAATTTAGGAGAATGTAGGCGAATCTATCTTCTATAAAATATATTTAATCAATCCAACTACGAAAAACAATTCAAAAGTCATTTGTGTAATCGGTTTTTATTAAAATTAAATAAATTTAATCCAAATTAATTAAAAGTACTATAATCCATTATTTATATCTGTTTAATGATTAAATAAAAAATGTTGACGCGTAGTGATCAAATATTAAAAAAACAAAAAAAAAAACGGTAGTAAACTTAGAGGCTGTTTGATAGTTTCTGACTGAGTAAGATATGACTGAGTCAGAGCCTGACTGGGTCTGAAGTCTGACTGAATCTACATCTGACTGAAACCATACTGTCTGATTATGCGTCTGACTAGTTGTGCTGACTGTTCAAAATGACCATTTTACCCTTCTATTATATTTTTTAGTGGTATGAAAAAAGAACAAAAAAAGTACATTGTCATTTAGTGTAGGTTTTAAAAAGAAACTAATCAACAAACTAAAGTAAATTGCTATGTAGTGCACCTATGAAAAAGAAAAAATATAGCTTTTTTATAAATTTCTTTGCAATAACCTAGATAGCAAAACCATCGGGTCCTTTTGCTCATTAACCTTCTCCACCACATCGTTCCCTTTTAATCGCAAATTCCCCCACAAAATCAAACCCCATTGAATATGTTTGCATACTCAAGGTCTAAATAGAAGCTATCCAACTACAAATAATAATAATAATAATAATAATAATAAAAATAAAATAAATCTATTTTCTTGGTATGAACCTATCCAACTACAAAAATAAACAAAAAAAAACTTAAATCAAGATACTTGATTCACCTACTATAAGGTTAAAAGTAATGAGCTAAATGAACACTGATGAATGCAGACTTGATTATCAATTAGGAGAAATCCCAGGTGAACTATGAACTATAATGCACACTCATGGTTTATGTATCTGGAAAAAAAAACAAACTGCAAAAGGAAAATATATCAAGAGAATCCAATATCTCATCATGAATCTGAAACCATATCTTACAATAAAGGGGCAATGATATTCAACAGTAGGCGCCAAATTGATCAACAACCAAATCTTTCATTAACATAAGGGGTTAGGGCAGTTGCAATCGATTAGGAATGAGTTAGGGAGAGAGTAGATACATAAAGAAGTATTGATAAATTTTTAGAAAAAAAAGGGAAAGAGAATTATACCTGCAGCTTGATTAACAGAAATGGGGGTGAAATCTCATTTGCATTCATCGCGATGGGAAGAACAAGAGAGATGGCAACAGCAGGTGGGTCGTGCTGGAGAGGACGACGATGGAAGAGGTGGTCGGCGAGGCTGGAGACGATCGAGAAACACGAGAGGAGTGAGGACGAAGATCGCAGAAGGGTTGTTCAATGGAGGAAGTTGCCGACGAACAGAAGTTATTGAGATTGGGGAAGGCGATGGAGAAGGCAAAGGGCAAAAATGAGAAACACGCATAAGAGACTCGGTCAGCTCCATTTTTTAATAGGACCGAGTCAGCTGTTATTTACCGGGTCAGAATAATTTTTTGTGGGTATCAAACATGCTGATTGGGCTGACCGGACCGAGTCAGTCAAAAAGTGCTGACCGGACCCAGTCAGCAAGATATCAAACGGGCCCTTAGAAGACTTATTCATTAAAATGGTAATTTTGAAGGTTACATACATCAAAGTATACATCAAAGTATACATCAAAGTGACGATAATTTTTTTATAACAAGACAACGGCCGTGTTCGGCACGAAGCTTTTGGGAGCGTTTGAGAGCTTCTAGCTTCTAGCGTTTGACAAAACGCTCCGTTTTAGACAGAAAGTCTTGTTTGACACTACAAGCTTCTAGCGTTTAGTTTAAACAAAACGCTCCAAATCCAAATGCTACTTCATGTAGCGTTTAACAAAACGCTACAAGCTACCCGCCACCCGCTACAAGTTACCCGCTACCAGCTAATTTTGCCGAACACGCCCAACGAATCATGTATAGAAGACAACTATTTTAACCGAAAACATATTCGTGAATTATGAGGTTACTTATTATGACAAAAAAAATCAGGCAAAAATACTTGTTAAATTCACTCATGAATTTTCTCTTACTAATTAAGGTTTAGACCTATAAATAGGGATAAATAAGAAACATAATCTAAACCTAAAAGGCTTGAGTCTAAACTCTAATCACTAACATTTTCGAATATGTTTATGCTTGTGATTTTTTTTTTTCTGTGGTGTGATAATTTTGTCAAGAAGCTTTTAATAGACTTTGTTTTCCCTACAAAAATCATGTTAAAGGTTCTTTATAACCCGTTTAAAAATAAAATGAAGAAGATGATGGACACAAGTATCACATGTTAAAATGTTTTATTTTTATATAAATTGGATAAAATCAAAAACAGAATTATTAATTATTTCATATTGTATGTACTTTTGAGATGCAAAAAAAATATTAAAACAAGGAAACAGAACGTGTGTTGGCATATGATCAAGAATATATATATATAAAATAAGATAAATGACGATAGTTGAATAGGCTATAGTGACATTTACCTATATATATATATATATATATATATATATATATATATATATATATATATATATATATATATATATAGGTAAATGTCACTATAGCCTATTCAACTATCGTCATTTATCCTATTTGGTCACTAAAGTATTTTTTTTTTGCTCAGTAGGTCATTAAACTTACAATTTACATGTCTATTAATTCATTTTCGTTAGTTTTTAACAGATCTTACGTTAACCGGTTATTATAATTTACAAGAATGGTTACTATGATTTCAATTTCTTTCGAGGTTCGTCCCATACCAGCATAGCTCATCACCGACGTCACCACCGTTCAATTCCGGCAACCACCACCCTTCACCTCGGGCAACCCCGACAACTATTATACTCAATCTTTCTCTTGCACCCACTTCATATACATCATATTTCTACCTATACATATAGAACCTCATTCTTCTTCCTGCTTCTCTCTCTTTCAATAGCACTAATTACAATGGAAGGAAGTTCCACTGATGATCAAAGCACAACTATAGAAACAACTTCAACAGTTGCAGCATCGGTGACTACGCCTTCACTGATCGGCAGTGGGGGCAGCATGGTTCTTGACACCAATGAAGCGATGTTGGAAGCTAGTTAATTCTCATTCAAAAGCTGAGATCGTCGATGTGTTGAGGAAACACACATACAATGATGAGCTAGAACAAATTAAGAGAAGTTGCAGCTTATAAAAAACCTCTTTTACAAACGGGTTTAGATCGGGTGACAACTTGGTCAACGCCCGGGAACAACTTTTTGAGAAAACAGTCACCCCCAACGGCGTCAGAAAACTAAACCGGTTAGTGATACCAAAGCAGCACGCAGAGAAGCATTTCCCGTTGCAAAGCGGAAGCACTTCCAAAGGAGTTCTTTTACATTTCGTCGACATTGGAATGAAAGTATGGAGATTTCGTGATTTCGTTACTCATACTTGAATAGTAGCCAGAGCTACGTTTTAACCAAAGGTTGGAGCCGATTCATGAAGGAAAAGAACTTAAAACTTGGTGACATTGTGAGCTTTCAAAGATCCACGGGTTCAGACAAGCAACTTTACATCGACTGGAAGACAAAAAACAGGTGAGGTAGCTCCAATATTCAAGAACAAGCAACTTTACAACATGTTCAAGAACGGTAGTGGTGCAGGTGACGAACGATGCTAGCTAGTAAAGGACCAACCATGAAATAAATTGAAATCATAGGGACCATTCTAGTAATATTATAATAACTAGTTAACGGAAGATCTGTTAAAAAACTAACGAAAATGACTTAATAGACATGTAAGTTGTAAGTTTAATGACCTATTGAGCAAAAAAAATATTTTAGTATAAATGACGATAGTTGAATGGGCTATAGTGACATTTACCCTATATATATATATATATATATATATATATATATATATATATATATATATATATATATATATATAGTTCAAATAAAAACAGTAATAGTGTGAGAACGTAAAAACATTATATTTATGTTGTTATTCTGTAATGAATAATGTATATGTCTATTGTTGAAGTAATTCTGATATGAATATCAACATTTGATTATTCATATATTCATTAGAATGTTATTATTCTATTATAAATTTATGTATGTGCATTTTTGTACTAAATTCTAATTTTAGTTTTAACCTGTGACTATTTATTTATTCATTGCTGAATAATCACACAAAGTTGTGGATACAAAATTCATTGCAGAATAATAACATAAAAATAGTGTTTTTACGTTCTCACACTATTCACTGTTTTTTTTTTTGAACTATCCCCTATATATATATATATATATATATATATATATATATATATATATATATATATATATATATATATATATAGAGAGAGAGAGAGAGAGAGAGAGTTGTTAGAAATGTGTGCACGACAGAGGAGAGTCGGAGATGACAAGCTTGACGTTGTAAGAGGTTGTTGTGTTGAACAAGAAGACAATAGGGTTGAAACGTTTAAGTCGAATGAGCATGGGAGAGAGGCGCTATTGTTGAGGAGCGTGCCTGATATATATGATGTTAGGAGTAGTTTGGGTCAGACCCGCTCACCAACTAGCGGGTCTGTTTAGCATGAATGATGATTATTTGTTAGGGATTTTTTAATATGTGCCATAATGGCACATATAAGAAGCATTAAGTATGACAAATATTATGATAACTAAATGTAAAATGCAATAATTATGGGACAATTACTAATCTAGCCAAATTAAAGAAGTCATTAGCAATTTATAGCCAAAAATTAGTAAATGTCCAATTATAGCCCACGAAACCGTAGGTTTCGATATTCGTCTACTGTTTCGTCAAATCGTCTAATGATTTCAATTTCTTTCGAGGTTGGTCCCATACCAGCATAGTTCATCACCGACGTCACCACCGTTCAATTCCGGCAACCACCACCCTTCACCTCGGGCAACCCCGTCAACTATTATACTCAATCTTTCTCTTGCACCCACTTCATATACATCATATTTCTCCCTATACATATAGAACCTCATTCTTCTTCCTGCTTCTCTCTCTTTCAATAGCACTAATTACAATGGAAGGAAGTTCCACTGATGATCAAAGCACAACTATAGAAACAACTTCAACAGTTGCAGCATCGGTGACTACGCCTTCACTGATCGGCAGTGGGGGCAGCATGGTTCTTGACACCAATGAAGCGATGTTGGAAGCTAGTTAATTCTCATTCAAAAGCTGAGATCGTCGATGTGTTGAGGAAACACACATACAATGATGAGCTAGAACAAATTAAGAGAAGTTGCAGCTTATAAAAAACCTCTTTTACAAACGGGTTTAGATCGGGTGACAACTTGGTCAACGCCCGGGAACAACTTTTTGAGAAAACAGTCACCCCCAACGGCATCAGAAAACTGAACCGGTTAGTGATACCAAAGCAGCACGCAGAGAAGTATTTCCCGTTGCAAAGCGGAAGCACTTCCAAAGGAGTTCTTTTACATTTCGTTGACATTGGAATGAAAGTATGGAGATTTCATGATTTCGTTACTCATACTTGAATAGTAGCCAGAGCTACGTTTTAACCAAAGGTTGGAGCCGATTCATGAAGGAAAAGAACTTAAAACTTGGTGACATTGTGAGCTTTCAAAGATCCACGGGTTCAGACAAGCAACTTTACATCGACTGGAAGACAAAAAACAGGTGAGGTAGCTCCAATATTCAAGAACAAGCAACTTTACAACATGTTCAAGAATGGTAGTGGTGCAGGTGACGAACGATGCTAGCTAGTAAAGGACCAACCATGAAATAAATTGAAATCATAGGGACCATTCTAGTAATATTATAATAACTAGTTAACGGAAGATCTGTTAAAAAACTAACGAAAATGACTTAATAGACATGTAAGTTGTAAGTTTAATTACATATTGAGCAAAAAAAATATTTTAGTATAAATGACGATAGTTGAATGGGCTATAGTGACATTTACCCTATATATATATATATATATATATATATATATATATATATATATATAGTTCAAATAAAAAACAGTAATAGTGTGAGAACGTAAAAACATTATATTTATGTTGTTATTCTGTAATGAATAATGTATATGTTTATTGTTGAAGTAATTCTGATATGAATATTAACATTTGATTATTCATATATTCATTAGAATGTTATTATTCTATTATAAATTTATGTATGTGCATTTTTGTACTAAATTCTAATTTTAGTTTTAACCTGTGACTATTTATTTATTCATTGCTGAATAATCACACAAAGTTGTGGATACAAAATTCATTGCAGAATAATAACATAAAAATAGTGTTTTTACGTTCTCACACTATTCACTGTTTTTTTTTTTTGAACTATCCCCTATATATATATATATATATATATATATATATATATATATATATATAGAGAGAGAGAGAGAGTTGTTAGAAATGTGTGCACGACAGAGGAGAGTCGGAGATGACAAGCTTGACGTTGTAAGAGGTTGTTGTGTTGAACAAGAAGACAATAGGGTTGAAACGTTTAAGTCGAATGAGCATGGGAGAGAGGCGCTATTGTTGAGGAGCGTGCCTGATATATATGATGTTAGGAGTAGTTTGGGTCAGACCCGCTCACCAACTAGCGGGTCTGTTTAGCATGAATGATGATTATTTGTTAGGGATTTTTTAATATGTGCCATAATGGCACATATAAGAAGCATTAAGTATGACAAATATTATGATAACTAAATGTAAAATGCAATAATTATGGGACAATTACTAATCTAGCCAAATTAAAGAAGTCATTAGCAATTTATAGCCAAAAATTAGTAAATGTCCAATTATAGCCCACGAAACCGTAGGTTTCGATATTCGTCTACTGTTTCGTCAAATCGTCTAATGATTTCAATTTCTTTCGAGGTTGGTCCCATACCAGCATAGTTCATCACCGACGTCACCACCGTTCAATTCCGGCAACCACCACCCTTCACCTCGGGCAACCCCGTCAACTATTATACTCAATCTTTCTCTTGCACCCACTTCATATACATCATATTTCTCCCTATACATATAGAACCTCATTCTTCTTCCTGCTTCTCTCTCTTTCAATAGCACTAATTACAATGGAAGGAAGTTCCACTGATGATCAAAGCACAACTATAGAAACAACTTCAACAGTTGCAGCATCGGTGACTACGCCTTCACTGATCGGCAGTGGGGGCAGCATGGTTCTTGACACCAATGAAGCGATGTTGGAAGCTAGTTAATTCTCATTCAAAAGCTGAGATCGTCGATGTGTTGAGGAAACACACATACAATGATGAGCTAGAACAAATTAAGAGAAGTTGCAGCTTATAAAAAACCTCTTTTACAAACGGGTTTAGATCGGGTGACAACTTGGTCAACGCCCGGGAACAACTTTTTGAGAAAACAGTCACCCCCAACGGCATCAGAAAACTGAACCGGTTAGTGATACCAAAGCAGCACGCAGAGAAGTATTTCCCGTTGCAAAGCGGAAGCACTTCCAAAGGAGTTCTTTTACATTTCGTTGACATTGGAATGAAAGTATGGAGATTTCATGATTTCGTTACTCATACTTGAATAGTAGCCAGAGCTACGTTTTAACCAAAGGTTGGAGCCGATTCATGAAGGAAAAGAACTTAAAACTTGGTGACATTGTGAGCTTTCAAAGATCCACGGGTTCAGACAAGCAACTTTACATCGACTGGAAGACAAAAAACAGGTGAGGTAGCTCCAATATTCAAGAACAAGCAACTTTACAACATGTTCAAGAATGGTAGTGGTGCAGGTGACGAACGATGCTAGCTAGTAAAGGACCAACCATGAAATAAATTGAAATCATAGGGACCATTCTAGTAATATTATAATAACTAGTTAACGGAAGATCTGTTAAAAAACTAACGAAAATGACTTAATAGACATGTAAGTTGTAAGTTTAATTACATATTGAGCAAAAAAAATATTTTAGTATAAATGACGATAGTTGAATGGGCTATAGTGACATTTACCCTATATATATATATATATATATATATATATATATATATATATATATATATATATTGTTCAAATAAAAAACAGTAATAGTGTGAGAACGTAAAAACATTATATTTATGTTGTTATTCTGTAATGAATAATGTATATGTTTATTGTTGAAGTAATTCTGATATGAATATTAACATTTGATTATTCATATATTCATTAGAATGTTATTATTCTATTATAAATTTATGTATGTGCATTTTTGTACTAAATTCTAATTTTAGTTTTAACCTGTGACTATTTATTTATTCATTGCTGAATAATCACACAAAGTTGTGGATACAAAATTCATTGCAGAATAATAACATAAAAATAGTGTTTTTACGTTCTCACACTATTCACTGTTTTTTTTTTTTGAACTATCCCCTATATATATATATATATATATATATATATATATATATATATATATATATATATATATATATATATATATATATATAGAGAGAGAGAGAGAGAGAGAGAGAGTTGTTAGAAATGTGTGCACGACAGAGGAGAGTCGGAGATGACAAGCTTGACGTTGTAAGAGGTTGTTGTGTTGAACAAGAAGACAATAGGGTTGAAACGTTTAAGTCGAATGAGCATGGGAGAGAGGCGCTATTGTTGAGGAGCGTGCCTGATATATATGATGTTAGGAGTAGTTTGGGTCAGACCCGCTCACCAACTAGCGGGTCTGTTTAGCATGAATGATGATTATTTGTTAGGGATTTTTTAATATGTGCCATAATGGCACATATAAGAAGCATTAAGTATGACAAATATTATGATAACTAAATGTAAAATGCAATAATTATGGGACAATTACTAATCTAGCCAAATTAAAGAAGTCATTAGCAATTTATAGCCAAAAATTAGTAAATGTCCAATTATAGCCCACGAAACCGTAGGTTTCGATATTCGTCTACTGTTTCGTCAAATCGTCTAATGATTTCAATTTCTTTCGAGGTTGGTCCCATACCAGCATAGTTCATCACCGACGTCACCACCGTTCAATTCCGGCAACCACCACCCTTCACCTCGGGCAACCCCGTCAACTATTATACTCAATCTTTCTCTTGCACCCACTTCATATACATCATATTTCTCCCTATACATATAGAACCTCATTCTTCTTCCTGCTTCTCTCTCTTTCAATAGCACTAATTACAATGGAAGGAAGTTCCACTGATGATCAAAGCACAACTATAGAAACAACTTCAACAGTTGCAGCATCGGTGACTACGCCTTCACTGATCGGCAGTGGGGGCAGCATGGTTCTTGACACCAATGAAGCGATGTTGGAAGCTAGTTAATTCTCATTCAAAAGCTGAGATCGTCGATGTGTTGAGGAAACACACATACAATGATGAGCTAGAACAAATTAAGAGAAGTTGCAGCTTATAAAAAACCTCTTTTACAAACGGGTTTAGATCGGGTGACAACTTGGTCAACGCCCGGGAACAACTTTTTGAGAAAACAGTCACCCCCAACGGCATCAGAAAACTGAACCGGTTAGTGATACCAAAGCAGCACGCAGAGAAGCATTTCCCGTTGCAAAGCGGAAGCACTTCCAAAGGAGTTCTTTTACATTTCGTTGACATTGGAATGAAAGTATGGAGATTTCATGATTTCGTTACTCATACTTGAATAGTAGCCAGAGCTACGTTTTAACCAAAGGTTGGAGCCGATTCATGAAGGAAAAGAACTTAAAACTTGGTGACATTGTGAGCTTTCAAAGATCCACGGGTTCAGACAAGCAACTTTACATCGACTGGAAGACAAAAAACAGGTGAGGTAGCTCCAATATTCAAGAACAAGCAACTTTACAACATGTTCAAGAATGGTAGTGGTGCAGGTGACGAACGATGCTAGCTAGTAAAGGACCAACCATGAAATAAATTGAAATCATAGGGACCATTCTAGTAATATTATAATAACTAGTTAACGGAAGATCTGTTAAAAAACTAACGAAAATGACTTAATAGACATGTAAGTTGTAAGTTTAATTACATATTGAGCAAAAAAAATATTTTAGTATAAATGACGATAGTTGAATGGGCTATAGTGACATTTACCCTATATATATATATATATATATATATATATATATATATATATATATATATATATTGTTCAAATAAAAAACAGTAATAGTGTGAGAACGTAAAAACATTATATTTATGTTGTTATTCTGTAATGAATAATGTATATGTTTATTGTTGAAGTAATTCTGATATGAATATTAACATTTGATTATTCATATATTCATTAGAATGTTATTATTCTATTATAAATTTATGTATGTGCATTTTTGTACTAAATTCTAATTTTAGTTTTAACCTGTGACTATTTATTTATTCATTGCTGAATAATCACACAAAGTTGTGGATACAAAATTCATTGCAGAATAATAACATAAAAATAGTGTTTTTACGTTCTCACACTATTCACTGTTTTTTTTTTTGAACTATCCCCTATATATATATATATATATATATATATATATATATATATATATATATATATATATATAGAGAGAGAGAGAGAGAGAGAGTTGTTAGAAATGTGTGCACGACAGAGGAGAGTCGGAGATGACAAGCTTGACGTTGTAAGAGGTTGTTGTGTTGAACAAGAAGACAATAGGGTTGAAACGTTTAAGTCGAATGAGCATGGGAGAGAGGCGCTATTGTTGAGGAGCGTGCCTGATATATATGATGTTAGGAGTAGTTTGGGTCAGACCCGCTCACCAACTAGCGGGTCTGTTTAGCATGAATGATGATTATTTGTTAGGGATTTTTTAATATGTGCCATAATGGCACATATAAGAAGCATTAAGTATGACAAATATTATGATAACTAAATGTAAAATGCAATAATTATGGGACAATTACTAATCTAGCCAAATTAAAGAAGTCATTAGCAATTTATAGCCAAAAATTAGTAAATGTCCAATTATAGCCCACGAAACCGTAGGTTTCGATATTCGTCTACTGTTTCGTCAAATCGTCTACTGTTTCGTGTTTTGTATAAAAAAAATCATTTTTAGGATACAAAACCGTAGGTTTTTTAAAACCTACGGTTTTGGGTGAAAAAATACGTTTTTTTTTTTTAAATCTACTGTTTTGGGGGTTTTAACTACTGTTTTGGGGAAACCGTAGGTTTTCGAGAGGAAACCGTAGGGTTTAAAAAACCTACGGTTTTGTATCCTAAAAATGAAAAAAAAAATTATACAAAAACGAAACATTAGACGATTTGGCGAAACAGTAGTCAACCTACAGTTGACTACTCTTTTGTGGGCTATTTTTGGCTAAGTGGTTTTTTTTGGCTAATTTTTGATGAGTAATTAAGGATTTTGGCTAGATTTGTATTTTCCCCTAAAAAATATTATCATAATTAAATATGAATTGCATTAATAATCTTCATAATAAATGTGTTTCACATTTAATTATGATAATATTTGTAATACTTAAAGCTATGAAGGTCTAAATATTTGAGAACTTTAAATTTATAAGAAAATAAGAAAAATAATGTATTATTAAAATAGAAATGTTTTTTTATTTTTTAAATTAAAAAAAATAAGTTAAATAAATAATAATAAAAACTAATGAACTTTAATTTAGAAATTTTAAAATTAGAAGGTAAATTCATTAATGAAATTGATATCCATTTATTACTACATTTATTGTATTTATTACAATAAAATATTATGTGAAATTTAATCAAATATTAAAACCCATAAAATGACATGTGGAAAAATAATAATTCAAAATAACCACAAAATAACATTTAACAAATTGAATGAAAGTGTGACATGTGGCAAAAAAAAAAATTATTTATTAAAGAGATCTAGGATTTATTAAGAAAAAAACAACAAGACTCGGTGTAAATCATATGTCTACATCAAAATATCATACATATTAATGTCTACATCAAAATATCATACATATTAATCAAAAAGATTTTTTCTAATCGAAATGCTTTAAGCTCTTTTTTGGGTTTATTCGCTTTTACCTCATAACTTTTTTTCAATATTACCCCATAGATTAAGTCTAAGGGTTTCTTATCGAACTTAAAGAATTTTAACTGAGAATGCTTATTTAAAAGTTTAGAATCTAATCAAAAGGATTTGGAAAATAGGAGGCCACATTTCAAGATTTTGAGTTAATGTATCTGATCTTCACTTAACCCTTTTAATTAGATTTTGACTTGGAATGTTAAATTGAATGCCATATTAGGTTAAAATTGAAAGAAAAGAAGTTGAAGGACCATTCTTGCCAATATAGAAAAGATTAAATCTAAAAGGCCCCGAAGTCTCCTATCTTCTTCATTTGAACAATTGGATCATGAAGAACATAATGAAACTCTTTTTTTTAAGACATAAAAGTTCTAGCTTCAAAACACTAAAGGAAAGATAGTAAAGTTATCTTTTATTACATTTCCTTGTCATTTGAGCTTCCATTAATAGTTGATTTTATAAAGTTTCTTGGGATTTTTCTGGATTTAATTTCTTCATTTTTCTTATGGTGATTGCTAAAGGTGACTAGGGTGGGTGACATTGGATCTTTTAACATGGAGTGTGGGGGTAAGTACAGGCGGATCCTCTTAAGGGCTATGGGGCCATGGCCCCCTGATTTTTTTCACCAATACCAGTATTATATGTATATAGAAGATTGTTTTCATTTTTCACTAAGGTTTTGGCCCCCGCCTATTAATACATGAATATAGCAAGAACATTAATTAAAATATAACTGATTAACTTAGGAAAACAGAAAAAACCCATAGAATCAATCGTATGTGACTTATAAATTAAGAAACTAACCAAGTAATCAACAAAAAACACGAAATTTTTTCAAAAAATCAAAACCAATCCTAGTAAACTTAGGATGCTAATTATTCGGAAGTTTAAACTTAACAGAAACCAAAAATCTATCTTGACGTACAACTTTATAACTCTATGATTTAGAAAATAATTAAAACCCTAACCTAACTACTGTCGGAAAAAGATTTGCTCTCCGGAAAAAGAACTAATGCCGGAAACACAATTACACAACTGAAACGGCGGTCTTTGTGGTCGGTGCTCACCACTCCGTTCTTCTTCTCGCCATCATTGACATTTGTACGCTCTCTGTGTCTCCTCTCAAACGTTTGCGGAAATACTACTCTGACCGGTGACCTTTGTGGCCGGTGCTTCATCTTCGCCAGAATATTATTGAGCTCTTGTGCTCTATCTCATCTCTCAAACCGTCTGACTAAGGTAAGCCATTTTTCTTTTTCTTTATTTTTCTTTCTCTTTTTGATCCCTAAATTAAAACCTGAATAACATATGAAAACTAATATGTTAAAAGTACTAAAATGTTTGCACGTGCCAGTGTGCCAATTTATTTTATAAATTGTTGTTTGATTTACTATTATTTATTGTTTTTCCAATTTATGATTCATTGTGTTAAACAAAAGAATGTTACGATAGTTTGAAGAATTTTACTAAAATCTTAGGAAAATTATTAGGAATATTTATCTTATGTTAGTTAATTTTGTTATTTGATTGATAATATTTTGTGTTAAACAAAAGAATGCTACAAAAGTTTTAGGAATTTTATTGTTAGTTAACTGTGCAAAACTTCAAATAAGCAAAAAAATCGACGAGTTTCAATGATATCAGAATATTTCATTTTATTCGGTTTGTAGATGTCTCTTTTATATGTCACAATTTCGAACCGAATTAAATTTGCATATATAATTTGTTTTGAAGTTTTGGTTTCCGCCCCCTAACTTTAGTGTTCGTGCTCCGCCCCTGGGGTGGATAAGATTCATGATTCCCAATAAAAGAAAGACAAAAAAATATACAAAAAATAAAAATATGTAATAAGGGCTATATATTAATTTTAGGTCGGTTCGGAACAAACGTCAAAACAAAAACAAATTACATGGATGGTCCAAGTTAAAATAATAATAATAATAATAAATTAGGGTCCAAACATACAGATTATCCCAAACCCCATTGACCATTTATGTAACTTACCTGTGCTAGAATGTTAGGGGTATTGATAAAAATGACCACTTCTTTGTTTTTAATAAAGGGATATTGACAAAAATGACCATATGAATGAAATATTTAATCGAAATGAACAAGTTTTTGGAGTTTTGGAAAAATAATCTCCATGTCCAAAATGTATAATTATGGAGAACCATTTTGAATTTCAAACCACCATACATTTCGGATTCCAGACTACCATTATTTCAACCTCTATATAAAGTTAATTTAAAAGTTTTTTACTAATACAACAATTTATAAGTTCACCAATACTTATCTAACATTATATATATACTATTAATTGCTAAAATGGTGGTGAACAGGAAACTTTTGCATTTCTCATTTGTGCCCCTTTTTTTCCTTCCTTTCCTACTTTCGCCACATACGCTTTGTGTTTTAAAAGCTTATATTTTTTTATTCACACCGCCTTCAAAATTGGGTACGCTTTATCTTTTCCACCGGCTTAAACATTTTCTAGACGTTCTCTTCTAATTTCCCTTTGTGATTCTCGCTTTCATTGAAGAAAAATCCCTTTGTCGTTCTCACTTTCATTGAAGAAAAAAAAATCGGTTCGTCCCTTTGTTGCGATTATCTGTTCTTCTCTTCTGCGGCCTTTGTTTTTTGTTTTTTAGGTTTGTCTGCTTAGGTTTCCACCCTACACATAGGTTTCCACCCTACACAGAGGGAATAGATCGAGACGAAGGGTTTTTCTATTCGACTATGGTTCAGTGTGAAACAGTGCCGACAATCCGATGGGGAAGAAGCACGCGAGATCTGAATCACCGTCTTCCTAGCCATCGCCGGTCATCACGTGTTCTATTCAGGTAATAGATCAAGAGGTTGATGGATTTTAGTTCCAAACATATACATGGACTGACAAACTTCTCAATTTCTACAGTGGAGGTTCGATTGAGATCGATTGTAGTTCGAATTTCAGAAAAAAAAAAGACACACACACATCAAATTGAGCTATGGTAAGTCGATTCTCAGGAATTTTAAGATTGTTATGATATCAGATTCTGTTTTTCGGTTATTACATTGAATTTGGACAACTGGGTTTACGTTTTTATTATGTTTGCATTTTAGAGGCGTATTTCATCTGGGATTTCAAAGTGAATCGATTTGGGTGACTGTTGGGTGCCTTTACACATGATATTTGTATATCCGTTTTTTTTATTTTTCATTCTCTGGTTTAACTCCTCCGTTGCACGATTGCTTTTGCGCCATAATGGACTTTGATTCTTTCTTCCTTTCAGAATGGGTCGCAAAGGAGGCGGTGGCAGGGGTTTTGTGCTCATATGGAATTGGGTTTGTTTTCCTGTGTCGTGCTTCTTCGATATCTGCTTCAATTTTACCTTCTACTTTCATTGCTGCTTATTTTATGAATAGAGGAGGTAAGCATTCACTCTATTTTTTGTGTTTCAGTTTGGAAAAAGTTCTGCTAATACCCGGGAAAGCAAATAAGCAGGAAATGACAATAATGCCCCTCTATTAAATATTAGTTAATGGTTCCTTCCTTTTAAAACTTTGATGGAATGTGGAAAGGTTAGAATTCAAATCCTTAGAATGATTTGATTTAAAGTGTTAGTTACTCTGGTCTCAACCAACACCTATCAAATCAAGTTTCTCAAACTTCAAATTGATCATGTAACCCAGAAGGCATAATCAATTCCTCTATGTTGCTGTTAGATTACGGGAACAAAAAAATTATGACTGCAGCCGTCGATGGTTACGGTGCCTACCACCGGCAAGTGCAGCGGTGGTGTTCTTTAAACAGTACCAGATATCAAGGTGAGTTCTTCTATCCATACTTCAGCACTCAGTTTGAACTGAAAATGATAGATCTTTAAAGAGTTTCATTTGAATAAAGGTCAAAGTAGGAATACCCCAGGAAGAGAATTTAGCTATACAGGGCCACAATTAACATAAAAATTAATTTAATCTCACACTCTATTGAAACTGATATTATTTATACTATTTTTTTGTGAATTCTTTTATGGAAGACGTGATTACATGTGTTGAATTTCATTTCTATTCATTGTAGCACTTTCGCATATACTAGCTCGAAAGGATCCATTCGTCTCATTGATTTGTGTAAATCCGCGTTATGTGATAAACATTCTAAATTGTAACCTTTTTATGAATTTTATGCCAACTTTAAGTTAAAATAAGCACTAAAATATTCTTTTTACAGATTCACATTTACTATGTTTTGCTATGAGATGGTATTTTCCAAATTTTGGGTTTTTAAGTAGAGAGCCTAGAAAATCAACAAAGGGATTGGGCTTCTTAAGGAGCATATGAGCCTACTTGGTAAGGAACGAAAGAGGTAAGCTAAACTTTGTTAAGACTTAAGATAAGTGATTATTGTTTCTTTTCAATAGGTCATTTTGCAATATATGGTGTTTTATCCTTAGTTTTTCCAGATGATGCTTATAAAATATTTGAGAAAATGATGAATATTTGGGGACATTGATGAAAAAGGCAAAATCTGGCAAATTTGATTATAGTTCGGTGTTAGACCTTAACGAGAAAGCTTCATTTCTGTTTTAGGGATCCATTATTGTCTACAAATGAGTTCATATTAAAGATTGAGTTGGGTTGTTTGGATGTGTATTTTCAAAGCAATTGAAGCAAATAATCCTATAATCATTTCATCCCTAAAAAATATCATCAACTGCAGGACCATGTTGCTGCAAAAGTTAAAAATGTATCCACAAAAGCACAAACTGTATAACATCCAACTCAGCCGGTAAGTTCTCCAATATATGATTCTTTCTATTTTGCTTAATACGATAAGAAAGACTTAAACTTAATAGAGAAAGTCTAAGAATTTTGTCTTTTCCAATTATTATTTTCTAAAAATCAGTTATATATTTACTAATTTACCCCTTGAAGATTCAAGAATGTTATTTATTTATTTTGGCAGGGAATGGTGTTGGTAGTTGGTAGAAACAGGTAAGTATATTTCCATTTTACAGGGAATGGTGTTCGAAGTTTTTGTTTCCTGTTACATTTTGTATACCGGTAGAAACAGATACATGCATTGCAATTTAATAACTTTTATGTTGCAAAATTTGTTACATGTAATGTTTTTTTTTTTTACTAAATTCATGATTTTTGATGGAATATGGATATTCAGCAGCATTTTGCACTTTTCATTCACTTTCCATCCATCAATGGAGACGTCCTCCAAGCCCTCATCAACCAGATTGAAGCAGGGAAATTGTCGCTCCAGAATATCAAAAGTGGTTTCGCCGATCACCAGCAAGCCAAAGAAGAATGGAATGGGTCATTACATTCCATTATAATGTTTGGTTGGATTTGCAGGTTTCCAATTTGATGCAGAAGATGGAGATAGAATTATTTCTGGTTTTCTTGATGCCATAATTAGAATTCAAGGAGGTGAAACAAAATCTTTCCCACTTACATTTCCAGATTCATGGAAACAAGAAGATCTACGTGGCCTTCCTTGTCAATTTACTGTAAGCCCCCTCCTCTTACAAATTCTGTTAATAATTTACACAAATATTAATTTTCTTGCAAATATATCACTAGGTTGAATGTAAAGAACTCTTCTATAGAGAATTACCAGAGATGAATGACTCCATTGCTGATAAGCTTCTTACTGGATGCACCACTATCGATCAAGTTATAAACTTTGTCTATTAATCATGTTTTGACTTTTTACACAATTTGATTCGTGCTTTTGACTAAATGTTGTTTACTTATGTTTTTTTGGTTAGGAAGTCATTGTTGGAGAGGTTTGTGGAACTTGAGCAAACAGCTAAAGATCAAGCAACAGATAATGCAATACCTGATCAGCTTCGAAAGGTATTTAGACAGGGGTAAAATGGTAATTTTCCATTGATTTAATGGATGCTCTGTGAAGTTATGCAATAAAGAATCACTTTAGAGTTTAGATACTGCTTGTGCAACAAATGAAACATCTAGATGAAAATCGTACCTTTTGACAAACCACAGGGACTAAAGTTGTAATTTACTTTTTTCTTTTTTCTTTTTTGTTTGATCAAAATAATTTATTGAAACTTGTGTCCAGATGATTCAAGTTGAAATCCCACAATCTTTGTTTGAAGAGCAAGGAAGACAGCTTTATGGAGTTAGACTATTACAAATACAGGTTTAGTAACAAATATATGTTACACATTTGATTAAATCTGAGACATTTTTATATAAAGTTTTTAATTAAATATTTAATTTTTTAGGCAAACATGAAACTAAATGAAGAACAGTTGGCAATGCGCATCAGTTTTATCCCCTGCTCAACACGAAGGGATAGGGTAAGGGGATAAATTCCAACTCTTAAACCCCTTTTGCTCTTTTCTTGTGTTTAACATATTTTCCTTCATAAGTAATAATATATTTGTTTGTTTATATTCCAAAAAATGTACAGATCAAGGTTTATCATCATGGGGCTGGAATTTGACTGGTCAACATTCTACATATCATGCATTGTTCTTTTGTTAGTTGGTGAATATTGGGAAGGAAAGGGCACAAGTCAGCCTTCTTTTAACATGGACAGTAAGTTTAATTCTCATTCTTCAACTCACTGCTATTTTGAGCATTTTTCCACATCGGCTTCTTGAATATTTATGTGTTTTGTTTTTACTTTTTACTTTACAGAACTCAATTGGAGGTGTTTCACAAAAAATAAAATGACTCAGCGCCAACGGGCGCGCATGATTCCCATCTAGTTGTTATTAATTTATGAGTTCACCAACTCCCACCGGTCATCTTATCTCCACCTACCACTTTATTATCACACTAACACTCACATAACTATTTATGAATTAACGAGAATACACATGTACCACCTTATCTAACATCTACCCACATAGTTCTTTATGAATTCGTCAAAATACACACCTATCACCTTATCTAACATATATTTAAACATGTTAAAACCATAACATAATTCACATCAAAACTACACTAGTAATTCATTACCTTGATTAACTTAAAAGCATAACTTTCAATCGTGCCCAATCTTATATGAAATCCATCACCCACAAGCATAGACAAGACGTTGACTTTTCAGTAGGTGATCAGGTGTTCCTTGAATTGCGACAACATCGATAACAATCATAAACTTTAAGCTCACTACTATGGGTCATTTCTCATTACAGCCAAAATTGGACTAGGAGTCTACTACTTTATTATCACGCTAACACTCACATAACTCTTTATAAAAAGGAACAGGTGGAGGGCAAGTATAGAAGAGGTTGTTTTGCATTAAAGGGCAGAGTATAAATACAAGCGTGAGAGCATGTATTGTAGGCATGCGAGAGTATCGGTCATTCATTGCTTGGGCAGAGTCTGATTGCTCTGTTTAGTTTGCTTATGCAATTAAATATTTATCTCTGCCTCTGATTTTTTGTGTTATCGGGTTTAAATTTATCTCTGCCTTCGATTATTTTTGTATTATTGAGTTTAAAGTGAAGGATTCTATCAGTAAACTTCATCCCTCGTACATACATGAAAAATTATTTGGCAAACTGAAGTTGGATTTTGTTCATACACATTTGCATTTTGATCAAAACATGACCCAAAATTACAACTTCTTTATCCACGTCATTAATATGTTACAAAGTTGTAACAAAATCGTATAGCTTTTCATCAACATGCAGCCAACATAACTTTGATTCCAATAGGCAATAGCCACAAGGCATACTAAAAAGAACCACGTGGCAATTTTTCTTCAAACCCATTAAATAACTACCAATCATTTGGTTCTTATAAATATAACTAGAGGCCACCAGCAGCCACCAGGAACTTCTGTTTGCTTACTGGTTCCTCATGCAATGCAACAACCTCATTCACCTTTTCAAACAGCTCCTCAAGCTTATTCACACCATATCTTTTACAATCCAGTGTTTTTTTGTATCTTTGCTGATATATTTCCTCAAAACAACTTAACAAAATCTTACAAGAATAACTCACGAGTATCTCCTGCAACTCATACCTAAACTCATTCAGAATTTCAACACTCTGTTCTTCAACAACCACTCTTTCATCATCATCAAACTCATCATCATCAGAAGATCCAACACCCTGCTTCCCTTTCTTATCATCCTTTATGGTGCCCACTATTGAACATTTCTTGAGTAACACAACCTTCTTTTGTCCATGTCCTTCAACACAAATCACATCACTCATCTTTTTCAAAAGATTCACGAGTTTCCCACTTCCATACTCTGAAACATAAAGGGGTCTCCCGAAACTTTTCTGGTATTCAGCAGGAAGACGTGCAAGAGGTAAACTTCCACCGGAATGTTCTAGAAGCTTCATTAGTTGACCTTTCAAACCAATCAAATCTCCAGGCTGGACCCACATCACATTATTCGAATTCGATGCAGATGGAAGACTATATGATTTTGATAAATTGTTGCATTCAGGAAGTGAAATCCCTTTATATACAATTGCTTCTTCTTCATTTTTAGCTTCATCTATGTTTTTAACATGAGATCTTGAAGGTGTCACAAAGCCTTTTCCACGAACCAGAGCATGCCAATCCCAGACATAACTACCAGCATTACTCAAAGCAGAAGAAACAGAAACACCAACCCTAGATGGAATCACAAGAATCACAGTGTATCCACGTTGACCAAGGACATGAAGTGCAGGAGAAAAGTCAACATCACCTGAAATCAGCATGATGGAAGAGGGTGGAGGATTATCAAGAGCAAAGAGAAACATGTCAACTAATATTGCTTTATCAGCAGCATCTTTTCTTCCATTTGGAACATCTATGAGCTTCACTCCAGTTCTTTGACACCCTTCTCTTAATCTTCTAGGGAAGCCATTAAAGTCTCCATATGCAGAGAACATATTAACAGCTCCTTTGATTATGGGGTGGACACGTAAGGCCATTCTAATATTACCTGCAACATCTTCTGGACGTATGTCATTGGGAACAGGACAGTTTTCCATGTCCCAGAGTATAGCAATTGGACCATCTAATGAGTTTATGTTTTTCATTAACATATGTGGTTGATGTTGTTCCATGGATCCTGAAGATAATATTAAAGCTGATGTCATTCCATTCGCCATCAGTAGCTCACAGAAGCTTCAAGCTACCTGTACAATGCAAACATGGAATATCACCAACATTTTTCAATGTGAGATCAATTGCTAAAGCTTTTTAATTGTTGTAATCAGGGAAGAGTACCCGAAAAGCTGAAATTGATGATTCTTTTGATACCAAAATCAAAAACCTGGAATGCTTATTATCTAGCAAATTAAATTGAAATTCATCAACAAACAAGATAGACGAATTTCTTAACAAAAATGTTTCCAGGTTCTTCGAACTATAAAATTAAACAAATCAAGAAAAGACAAAAGATCGGCAAATAAATTTATTGACGGAAGAAGTATTCATCCAATCAATTAAGGAAACGAAAAATTAGACACATCAAATATACTCAAAGTGACAGCAACTGAACTTAAAAAGACAGTCATGATCAATCAGCTGCCGCATGAATGCAATTAGGACGATCAACAGAGTAAACCCTACGAATTAAAGATCTCAACCTAAAACCGTGATATATGTAAAAAGAATTATGCAACCGAATATACAGATAGAGGTGTTGGTACCTGACGAAGTGGGAAGTTTCTTCCGATTGTGGATTTTGGGAGGAAACGAATAGATGAATTAGTGGTGCTGATCGGTGTACAGCGATTAGTAGAGTCCGATGACGACGATGGTAATGACGGTAACGGAGTATTTTCGTACCAAAATCGAGGAATTATTGTCGAAATTTGGTACTGACCGCCACAATATATACACACAACCGACATAGTGTTATGTTCCGTAGTTCTTGTTTTATTAAAGGGAAAATGACTCTGTAGGTAATTAACTTTTGCGTTTGTATTCATTTGGTCTCTTTTCTTTTTTTTTTGTATTCAATATACCATCGAACTTGTTGTTTGTGTTCACCATAACCCTTATGACCGGCTTTTGACCTGTGATAGCCGGTCAAAGGGTTATGGTGAACACAAACAACAAGTTCGATGGTATATTGAGTACAAAAAAAGGGACCAAATGAGAACAAATGCAACAGTTGGTTACCCTCCTGAGTCATTTTCCCCGAAAAGTTAAATGAAATTAAAGTTGCAAAATTATCAAAGACTGCAACCTTCTTTGGCTATAACGTATATGAAGAGCGTTTCAGAGTGGTAACTTCGTTAAAACATGGTCTATGTTATGCTTACTGTGGTTAGCTGTCAACACTTCTCTACAAAAGGATATGACTGTGTATGAGAGGTATATTTATCAGCATAAACGTTTACCTCAAGGTATATTATGGTGATGTGTCTACAAAAGCAGCATGATATTGTACATATTGATGTTGTATCTTATCCCATGAATTCGATCTTAAAGCTAAGTAAACTCAAAAATCATAGCACTTGTGATTTCACTCGTTTGTAGACTTGTCTAGAATCCATGATACGATAAATCATTTGATTGGAAATGTAAATGTAGTCATGAAATGCGCATGCTTAGTCAAGATTCCCCTAATAAATATTCAAGTGCATTACAAAGTTGTACATGTATGATTAATGTTCTTTCGTGGGCTATGTTTTGAAGAGAAGCAATAATGAATCTCATAAAGTCATTAATATCAGTAGGAGATGACGTGGGATTTGTTGTAAATGAGTAAAGGAAAAATGAATCTGGAGAGTAACCAACTGTTGCATTTGTTCTCATTTGGTCTCTTTCCTTTTTTTTGTACTCAATATACAATCGAACTTGTTGTTTGTGTTCACCATAACCCTTTGACCGGCTATCACAGGTCAAAAGCCGGTCAAAAGGGTTATGGTGAACACAAACAACAAGTTCGATGCTATATTGAATACAAAAAAAAATGGACTAAATGAGTACAAACGAAAAAGTTAATTACCCTCAAAAGTCATTTTCCCTTTATTAAAAGACAAAATTGCAAAAATGTCTATTTTTGTCCAAAAAAAGTTTGGTAGTTAGTAGTCCAATTTTGTATATTTTATATGGTTTTGGTATTTTTTTTTAGTTTCGATCCATATCTCAAAATATTATTAAAAGAGAAACCTTATGACATTATCTTAAATAATCTGGACCATTGATTGTATTTCAATCTTATTTTTTCCACCCTTAGATCAAATTGCTGACTATCATATTCCTCATATGAAATGTATTTTATTCCAATAAATGTTTTCCAATCGTCAAACAATAACTTACATTCGTTGAAATGGAATGTATTTAATTCCAATAAAAGCTTTTCATATTTTAAATCTTGAATTTCCGGTTATGAAGATTTTAATATGGTCAATTTTAAAAGCATATTACTAACAAACCATTTCAATCAAGACATTAATATCAACCATTAATATAAATCCGTTTATATTAGTAAACCATTAATATAAAATATATTTTTATTAGGAAATCAATAATACAAAAAATCATATTCAAATTATCACATACATATACGATTCATCCTTCAATCCGCGGTTCATACTTATTTTCAATCGTTTCTTTTCTTCAAACTTTCTCCTACAACATCATTTTTATTGCTTATAACTTCCATTATCATTCTCTGCTTCAAACATTCGCTCTTGTGCACTAGAAGGTCAGTAACTTCTTTCGTTTTTTATATTTTTTTCGATTATTTTTTTGTTCCTATATCAAATATATGTATTCATATATTTCGATTTTCTTTGTCACAAATTACATGAAATCAGTTAACTATTTTTCTGAAACTTTTCAAATAAATAGGAAAATATATTACGTACCTTTAACAAAACATAAATTAACTATCTTGGGAACTGACATTAATCACGAAAATGTTACTTTTATATATTAGAGATGATTATGATTTTTTTTTAAATTTTTATGTCATAAGAATCCGGTTAATTTTGGCATGATTTTAAAATATCATTGAAATTATTATGTTTTTGTATATCATACCAACCTACTTTTTTATCTTTATATAGTAACAATAAATTTTATAAATTTACACAACAAATATAAATATTTCGAATTTTGTAATATTATTATACCTTACAAAATACAACTCCCTCCAAAATAATTTTCGCCATTAATTTCATCCATAATTTCACCAAATTCAAATTTGTATTTTTTTTATGTAAAAATTTTTAATGATCCTGATTTTTTTCCTCCACAAGTATATCAAGCATTTACGTCTTAGATAAAGTTGCCCCATTATAATTATTACTTTCCAAAAATATATCCGTTTAATAAGTCATTGATTTAATGAAGGATGTAAATGTTAATTAAAACGGGATATATATTTCATAATTATTACACGAGTTTATTAAAAAAAATCAATATCAAGGTGTAAACATTAAGCATTTTTAAAGTGAAATTTCAGAATACATACAAACGATGATGTTGTACAATGAAATATAAAACTGAATAGACTGAAAAAAAAACTATTAAGACAGTCAATCTTGAAAATAACATAGTTATGTAAAATTATAAAGTAAGATAAAAACTATAAGATATTATGAGATTTGTAAAAAGTACAATTAGTAAAAAGCGTTACGATTATTAGAAAAAAATAAGACCGTTAAGATTAATAAAAATACAATATATAAACTAAATTATCACAATAGTAATGAAATGTCATTATTTGATATTTCATATAATTAAAAGATATACCAAAATTACATTGATGATATACTAAAATTATTCAAAGTTACGCCAAAACTAATGCAAAATTCTTGCGAACACCAAATAAATAAGAACAAACATAAAAGTTAGCACTTATATTCATAATCAATTTAAAATAAACCAAACATGATTTAGAAAAGAATCTTCATTGATGATATACTAAAATTAAATCCATATAACATTTAACATTCTATAAATTATATTATATGATTTTATTTGAATAAATGAAACAGTTGTCAATATTTAATGCAGTGGAAAAAACGGTATATTGGTTATCAATATATATTTAAATTAGGTAACCTTATTATGGAAAGAACGTCTAATTAAAATGCTTATAATTATATAACAATATCATAACTATATGAGACGAGGAAAGTCGTTCAACTAATAAAACAAAAACTGTTGTCTACAAATAGGTCATTCAATGATTATAGATATTTATCGTTTTCAATGTATTTTCTACACATTTCAATAATACCAATAACCATATTTTTTTTATAATCATTATGCAATATCTGTAGACAATTATATGTTTTTTATGTGTTTCCCGCATTTAACGCGGGCTATAATCTAGTTCTACATGAAATGATAAATATGTTCTTAAATAATTTTTTTAATTTCGTTAATTATTTTATTATTATTCTAGTTTTTTTTTCTTTTTAAGATTGGCAAATCTACACTGCTTCAGACTCCTAAACTACTCCTAATACCACATATATCTCCAATGAGACTTGAACCTTCAACCTCTAGGAGGGAAGGCAACACCCGGTACCGCTGGGCTAGAAGCCCTTTGGTTATTATTATTCTAGTTAGAAAAAAAAAACTCACCATGCATTCCAAGAGTCAAATATTTTCCTATCCATTTCCCCTCTTCAACCACTAGCGCGGGTCGCCTTCTCTGCCGCCACCAGCATCTAACAATGTCACCCCTTACCCTTCGTTCAAAACATTAATCATCCATACCCTTGCCGACGACCATTTAATTTCCTTCCATATTTCATATCCGACAACCACGAATCGTCCCCCTAAAGATCCACCATCGTCGTTGAACCCACATACCAGACAACTCTACATGTCGGACCACTGTCATTGTCAGACCACCTCCGCCACCGAACCCTAGCGGAATCTGCCCGCCATCCAGGTTCTACCCTTCATCTTCTTCGACCTTTGTACCAACAAAAGAATAAGACAAAAAGGCAACGAAAACCTTAGGCTTGCCCTTAGTCGATTGAGATATCTACTCGTCGGAGTCCAGATGTAGAGTGTACCTTCTCGGTCTAGATCGAAGCTTATCATAGTTCATGTAGGATAGTGGTGGCGGCGTTGACCGGTGGTAGTTGTAACACCAGCAAAATTAGGTCAAAAATAAATTTGTTCAGTAACCATAATTGAGTATACTAAGTGGTAGATATCGTAACTAGGTTTCCAAAAATATAAAGAACACTAAAATTCGAGTTATAACGAAGAAGTTATGCAGATCGAAGATACACGACAATACCGGTAAAACACTGTTAAGCATAAAACGAGAAATTTCAATAAAATAATTTTCAACCTTAGGTGTCTAAATGAAAGTCGTAGATATCCCAAAACCGTGAACATACATAAAAAGAACGCCCAAATCTGACTTCATATAAGGAAGTTATGATTTTTCGAAGTATCGGACATAGCAGTAGACAACTAAAAACTCGAAATCGAGATCGAGCGACTTTCTGCCAACATGACCTAAACGAGAATCGAAGATCTCATCAATCGTATTACAACGGTAAAAAGTCTGACGAAAACGGACATCGGACGAAGAAGTTATGGATTTCTAACAGAGTTTTCCTGTCCCGGCCTACTAAAAATAATATATTAAAAATAAAGTCAAAATTAGCCAACAGAGTCTAAACGAGAGTTGTAGAGCATAATCTCACCTACGCGTGGATATAAAGAACGTCGAAAACGGAGTTCGTATGCGAAAGTTATGAATTTCTGAAGTTCAGGCGCGAAACCCCAAAACTGTCAGTGTTCACGACGTGAACTGACTTCTGACACCTTCTGGACCTTGACAGACGCAAGTTGCGATGACGCACCTGATGACGACTGAACTCACGACGTGAATATTTGAGATTCACGACGTGAACCCAGAAAATTCACCCTATAAATAAGGATTGAGGGCAGCCGGCTTTGGTTGTTCATTTCCATCCTTTCTCCTACTTCTACTATGTGTTAAGCCTCCCGAGACCACCCCGAAGCCCCGATAGCACCTCTAACACACGACGCAAGTCCCGAAGATCCCGAGAAACTTGCTTCTTTTCAGTCGAAGTACTGCCCGAGTTGAGTCTCGTCTTCTTCAACTCACCACTTCTATCAAGTGAGTTCATACCCCTACAACCACACTTTAAATGCTTTTTAAATGCTTTTGAAACACTTTTATGGGGGGGGGGGGGGAATACAAGTAAACACACGGTTAAAAATCGTGTGAAACACCAATCTTATGCTATACTTTTCGTACTGTTATTTTAACTATCATATAAAGTTGTTATCATGCAAAACACCTCACAACACAACTTTATCCCCTTGGGATACAATATGTTTTATAAATAGAAATATGTTTTATTTATACGTTTGCATACTACATCATATCAAGGGTAACCATTTCAACTATAACATGATGCTTTTACAAGAGAACTCAACTCATCATTACGCCTTTGTAACACGGTAGAAAAGGAAATCATTTCATACACACGATTTTTCATCATATTACTCGTGAACTTGTTGTTAGCAATCATGTGATGTCATATGGCTTTGTTTGTACCAAACGAAAGTCCCCACCTATAACCAGAGTGTCTTGGAGGGAGAGCGTGACAAGTGTGTATAGATCTATACGGGGCTGACGACTCCGCACCCTGACTGTTAGCTACAGTCCCCGGGGTGACAAATGTCAACATTAGGTACTGCGTCTAGTATGGTTATGAGGAACTCACAACACGCGGAAACAATGACTCATGCACGTAGTAATACATAACTCAATCATGCTCGGGGGGGGGGGGGGTAATAACTATATTATAGGGTATTATCAGCATGTCCAGAATTCAGGATAAACACTTCCACAACTAGTTTTACTTAATAATAAAACTATACACCTTCATTTCCAAGCATGGCATATTTGCTTACAGGTTACAGTCTTGGTCATTTAAGACTGCATCTCATTTAGGAAAATATAGGGTTTTCCTGGTTCAAACATTCACTTTATACAACAATGATTCACAACCCACTTTATTAAGAAAATATCGGATTTTCTGGAAAACATACACGAACTTTCGAATGGCATACATTTTATCAAAACACTACTTATGAACTCACCAACTTAAATGTTGACACTTTTTCTTTGAAATACCTTGTATTTTCAGGAAATCGCTAAATCAGCTTAGCAACTGCTTTTGAAGACTCACGCTCAGGCGTTAGTTTAATCTTTTGGACATCATATTGTAATTGGCTTTTGCAAACATGTAATACTACAATCATGTAAACTTTTCAATTATGTATACGATGGTTGTGTGTACTTTCTTTACTATTCATTTGTTATGATACTGTACATGACGTCCTCCGCCACCCAATGTTTCCGCCGTTCAGGTTTGGGGGTGTGACATATTGGTATCAGAGCATTGTTTATAGTGAACTAAGTATATCAAAACCATTTTTGATATACAACTATAAACACAACTGGGCAAAAACACTCTGAGCGAGAGTTATACTTTTAAAATGAAATTTTTATAAAGTATACATGCATATATTATATAACAGGGTCAGTATCATAATGAAAACAATATAGAAGTATTATAGATGAGTTGTGCACTACAGGTATGCCTTGGGACATGTAATCGGGACTGGGACAAATATAGCCTGATCAACTATATTAATCCAAGAGCCGACCAACATATGCCAGGGGATAGCTACAATGGACAACAAGTCTAAAACTTACCAAACTCATAAACCTTAAAATTAAAACATAACATTTAGAATACTATAGGAGTATTTTATGCATACGATAGTTTAACTTTGATGTTCAACCTTATGTGCCTTAGTTCTAGACAAATCCTTATCTCCCTATTCTCGTACAGACGCAATGGCCGGATTCCATCTACCAGGGGATCCCTACTACCCGAACCAAGACAGTGGGGTTGGGTAGAGAATGATCCAGAAGAAGAAGTGCAAGAAGACTCAAACCCAGATCCCGAGGACAATAACCTACCCTTAGTGACTCCGATCCAAAATCCTAATCCTCGACCGGAATTCATGGCTCGGCACCTCTATGGGCAACCAACCTGAATAGGTGGAGTCGCGAACAGGGTCAACCCCTTCCATACAATGGAGACCGAAGCTTGTACAATCTGAGCAAGGGAGGCTCAGCAGACAGAGTCCTTCCTATAATGGTTCGCCGAATTGCTCGCAATGATGAGCAAGGAAGGGCAACTATCCAACGAACCGAGGAGAATGATGTGAACACCGGAGTCAATATAGTTCGCATCCGACAGTTAGGATTAGCTCATGGTAGAGCCGTAAATCAAAATGAAGCTTGGCAGAGAGAGCTAACTGCAACTCAAAATGAAGTCAGAGAGAACCGTGCTAACTGTAGAGTCAACACAGTTCGTCTTCGTCATCTGACCGAGGACCAGGACTTTGAAAGGTCTCGTACTGACGCCTTACAGATGGAGTTGGATGCATGTCGATCTGAGACCAAGGATCTTCATCAGAACCAGGTGGCACTGCAAAGACGCGTATGGGAAGCAGAACAGCAGCTGGCTGAAGCCAGGGCTGAATCGAGTACCGATCACAACAATTCCCCTTGCAAGTAGAGTCTACTCTACTCTGTCTTTTGGAGATAATTTAGGTCTTTGTATAGACCCTAGTATTAACTTCCTGTACTGTAGACCTGTAGATAAGGTCAAATTTTCCCAACATTTCGATGTATCCACGATATAAATATATATATAACTAACGCATTTGTATGCGTATAAATTTTCTTGGTTATCACTCCAATTCATAAGTTTATCTATTTATACATAAACTCTCATTATGAATCAAACTCAAAACCTTGTTTAGGTCAAGTCCAATTTATGAAATGTTTAAGATAGCTAACTCATTAACACGCGACTTCAATCATTAAAGACTTATTGTCTTCATTGTTATTTCTTTGGCAGCTCGATGCCGCCTTGCAGATCTGCACGCCTCGTCAACAATGCAACACCTACGCCACCGCCACCACCTCCACAATATGATCCCTTCATGGTGCAGGCTGCTATCACTGCAGCAGTAGCAGCTGCTCTTACACAAATAAACACTAACAGAGCTGGTGGAACTGGAAGCAGTACCAACCACTTTAATCATGGCACTGGCCATGGTCATATCAGGGAATGCACATACAAGGAATTTTCGAATACGAAGCCAAAGACTTTCAACGGGGTAGGAGGAGTCATTGCACTTATGCAATGGTTCGAGAAGACCGAAACAGTCTTCGAGATCTGTGCATGCCCGGAGACCAGCAAAGTCAAGTTCGCCGCTTGCACTTTCTCTGATCGAGCCCTCACCTGGTGGAAGGGCCATGTGAAAGCCCTATCTCTCCCAGTTGCTAATGCCACGAGCTGGGAAGATCTCAAAATCTTGATGCTGGAAGAATACTGCCCGAGGGGCGAAATCCAAAAGTTAGAGCATGAGCTATGGAACCTAAGGATGACCGGATCGGACCTAGTCGCTTACACGGCCAGGTTCAGTGATTTGTCAGCCTTGTGCCCAGGTATGGTAAACCCGGAATCGAAGAAGGTGGAGAGGTACATTTGGGGATTATCACCTCAGATCCAGGGGCATGTCTTGGCCTCTAACCCAATCACGTTTGACAGCGCGAAGCGCTTGGCTCAACGATTGATGGATCACGGTGTTAAACAGGGTACTATTACCGCTGTTTCGGAGCCACCGAAGGATATAGAGGGCCGAAGGAAACCCTGGAATAAGAGAAAGGGGGAAACCATGCAGGAGAACCCCAAGAGGCAACAGTTAGTGACAGCTCACGCTGTTACTGTCCCTACCACCCCCACACCCATAAGGCCGTACAACGGCAGCCAGCCTAAGTGCAACCGATGCAACTTTCACCATCACGGACCCTGCCGTGAAATGAATTGCACTAGGTGCAATAGTAAGGGACACACCGTCCGCTACTGCAGGGAACCAACCCAACCAGCCACTCCAGCCGCAAATATGGGAGTAGACCGTACTTGTTATGAGTGCGGAGCAACGGGGCACCTCCGAAGGGACTGCCCGAAGGCAAACAACAGGAATAGTAGTGGAGGAGGCCGAGTATTCGCAATGGGCCAAGAGGAGGCTATTGCAGACCCCACGGTTATTCCGGGTACATTTCTCCTCGATAACTCATTTACATGCATTCCATTTGATAATAAGAGCGGAGAGGAGTTCCGTGAGTCACAAAAAAAATCTACTCAAACAAACACCCCAATCATTAAGCAAAACCTTCATGGTAGTAATAACAAAGATAGACTAAAAGCACTGAAAACACGTATGTAGAATGCACTATCCCACTAACGAACACTTGTCCTGATCGACTTCTGTGACAACCGTCAAAATTCGATTCGGTTCTAGATTTGACTAGACTTAGTTGCACATATAGGCACTACACATAATAAACTTAGTAACTAGAAGCTAAGTTATAACCTACTAGAAACTTGGAAACAATTAGAATCAATGGATAGTGTACTTAGATTTCACATTGATATGTGAATTCTACGTCTACTGAGCTGTAGTGACTATCCATATTTGGGTCACTCTTTGACTCGAACAACATTTCATGAATCATATACACACATCATGCACTTGACCTAGAAGTAGAAGTTAGGTCAAAGTCTCATAGAAACTTAAGTCAAAGTTGAAGAGTAGGACTAGTATACTTGATTCCTCAATTTCGCTTGAATCTCGAAACCACTACATAGAATGCCAATAAACCGATAAAATAAGTTACAAACATTATTTATAACTATAAAAGAGTTATAATACCATAAAATAATTTGAAGTCTCAAAGATACAATTCACTTTGATGTCCAAAGATTTATTAAACTCCAAAAACCCAAAAAACCCTAAAACCTAAATTTTATAAAGTTTAACATCAAGAATTATATAAAAAAAATTTATGAAACTTATAAAATTATCTTAAAATAATCAAGTTGGGAAATATAATCAAGGAAATTATAGTTTAATTTTTTTGAATTTTCTTTTTGTTTGGCTCCAATAAATCATAAAAGCACTTTCGAAAATCTTAAAATGATATATAACAATTTTCGCAGTTAATACCAGAGGTATAAGACTCAGAAAAATATTTTCAGAATTTTTCATAATGCATTCCTATTTTTACCCGATTTTTGTATTTATAATGGCCTAAAAATAGAAAAAATAGTTCTGCTCACCCAAAATTCATGAACATTTACCAAAACACTTTTTAGTACATTAGGAGGCTACGTAACAATTTTGATGATTTTTCTCTTCTGTATACTATTTTTCTCCTATTTTCTAAGATTAAATACACTTAAATACACAAAATCGGATTTCAGTATATAAAAACCACATTTGGTATTTTTCCCAGATTATTTACTCTGTAAATGAAGTGTACAAAAATTTTGGTAATTTACTTTAACTGTTTAATAATTATTCTCAAATTAATGATTATTTAAGAGGATAAAACAAAGAAAAATAGAAAGACTAATTGAAAAATATATTTTATATTTTTCACAGTTTCTACATGTATAATAAAAGTGTTACAAAAATTTTGGGTAATTTTGGAAACTGTTTTCTATTTATCCCCATTTTTATTAGAATAAATGCATAAAAATCATAAAATTGGGTTAAACAGTTTAGAAACCCCTTTTTATATTTTTCCCAACTTAAGTATGTGTAATGACATTGTTATAAAAATTTTGGGGTATTTTCATAACTGATTTCTATTTTTCATGAATTTGTATCTATTTAGAGAATTAAATATGTGAAAAATGGTTATACATATTCATAATCCATGAAAATTTATCTAGAAGTCTTTTAGTACATTTAGAACCAAAATCTGAAGTTTGGTAATTTTTATTAACTTTTTAGTATTTTTCATGATTTTATGGTTATTCAAGAAACTAAAATCGTGAAAAATAGTCAGACAAATCAAAAATTCAAGAAAATTTATCTTAAGGTCTTTGACTTCAATTAAAACTTAAATGCAAAGTTTGGGAAAGTTTAGAACTAAATTGATTTAGTTTTGAATATTTAATCATTGGAACACCTCTAAAATGTTAAATATTAACATTTCAATAATGGAAATTTTCCACTTAAATTGTTATATAACAATTGACTCTTTGAAACTTAATTTCCACAGAAAAATGTTTGTGACTTATCAATATTAAATTTTGACACATTATTGGCATAATTCTATTGTAGTAGTAAGTATACTAGTGTTAGATTTCGATTAGAGACTCACTAGCGAATACCATTATTGTAGGAATCGGTAGTGGTACACGTGGAACGTAGTTCAAGGCACCATTTGCATCATCTAAATGCATTGTGAGTATTCACGACTCCCCTTATTTTCAGTTTTTATGTTTTGGGGTGGAAAAGCATGTCCCGAAAAACTATTTTTTGAATGTTGTATTTAAATTGATTTGTATCAAACATGATTGCTATTTTATTGCTATGTCTCTCTATGTATGTCTATGCAACACGGAACATGAGAACTTATCGTACTAAGGCCCTTCCCTTATCTCTAACCATTAACTCTTTGAGCCAATGGTCATTATGGATAGCGCTATTAGGAATTGACAACTCCTCACTCGCCCTATTGCTGGAGTGCATGATACCATATTCATCTATGGAACGATAAGCATAGATCTTGATAGGGCTTCAGTCATAGGTTTGGTTGAGACTCATTGTTTGCTCATACACATACAAACTCGTTTCTCGTTATAGCAATAAACTTGTTATTAATTATAGCAATGAACTTTGTTTCTCATTACAACAACGAACTTTTATTACTGAAAACTTATATACATGTTTTAGTAATGAAATTGTTTGCTCCTTGTAGCAACGAAATTGATTGCTCATTTTAGCAATGAAACTTGTTTACTCGTTTGAGTAACGAACTTTATCTTCCATCAGAATATGAATGTTGCATCTTATTTGCGCAACATACTTTATCTCTCATGATGACAAAGAACTTTGTTTTTATAAACTTATTTACTCATTTTAACAATATACTTTTATTATTGGAAACTTTTATCAAAACTTTGATTTCAATTCATGGAACCAATATTATTTTGTTTATCTGTGAGTACTCACCAACTATTTTTATAGTTGACGCTCGTTTTACATGCTTTTTCAGGAATCATCAAGTAAGTGGCACTTAGGGACACTTCACTTTTAGGAGCATTCGCATGTGTTGTATTTCAATTTACATTGTAATTTCTTTTAAAAGTTGTTCAAACCCATTGTAAAATTGTAATGATTTTTAATACTATGGTTGGTGTTGTCTTTTAACTTTTGCTATGAAACCCTTTATACTGCCACGCCTCGTGTTTCCGCTTTAGCTGGGTGTGACAACTTCACAATTATTACGATAAGAAGTTCCCAAATAGCTACTAGAAATGGATTGGCTTGGTCTTCACCATGCCAATTGCATGTGTTATGAAAAGACCCTTCACTTTCACCGTTGGCTAACGAAACTCTATCGATTTATAACGACAAACCCGATACAACTCCCAAACCGTTCCTAGTTTCAAAATCCCATAGCACTCATGTGAGGAGTACTATATCCTTTGCGACCTTCCCGAATTATTACCGACATACTATTTAGGAATAGCACACGTACGACGAGTTAATTTCAAACCCGGAGGCTAGGAATGATTACGATTAACCTATCACTACAAAGTGTGTATGCGAATGGTATACACAAGGCGATGATAGACGGACCAGGTATGAATTCAACTATGAAGTTCAAGACAAAGCCGACCCATATTACGAGTAATCAATACTAACATTTAGATGAAAATAGACGAATAGACCCAAATCCACACGACCTCTACCGATCAAAACAATAGACAGAATAATGAAGATCCGCTGGAACACCCACGTTAGGATCTGGATTCACTAGAGAACAAGAAGGTCAAATGGAACAGACGTACACACATCTTTCCTCAACGATTGAAGTCCCAGTCAAAATGCGAATTTCGGGACGAAATTCTCTCTAACGAGGGGATAATGTAACACCAGCAAAATTAGGTCAAAAATAAATTTGTTCGGTAACCATAATTGAGTATACTAAGTGGTAGATATCGTAACTAGGTTTCCAAAAATATAAAGAGCACTAAAATCCGAGTTATAACGAAGAAGTTATGACAGATCGAAGATACGCGACAATACCGGTAAAACACTGTTAAGCATAAAACGAGAAATTTCAATAAAATAATTTTCAACCTTAGGTGTCTAAATGAAAGTCGTAGATATCCCAAAACCGTGAACATACATAAAAAGAACGCCCAAATCTGACTTCATATGAGGAAGTTATGATTTTTCGAAGTATCGGACATAGCAGTAGACAGCTAAAAACTCGAAATCGAGATCGAGCGACTTTTTGCCAACATGACCTAAACTAGAATCGAAGATCTCATCAATGGTATTACAACGGTTAAAAGTCTGACGAAAACGGACATCGGACGAAGAAGTTATGGATTTCTAACAGAGTTTTCCTGTCCCGGCCTACTAAAAATAATATATTAAAAATAAATTCAAAATTAGCCAACAGAGTCTAAACGAGAGTTGTAGAGCATAATCTCACCTACGCGTGGATATAAAGAACGTCGAAAACGGAGTTCGTATGCGAAAGTTATGAATTTCTGAAGTTCAGGCGCGAAACCCCAAAACTGTCAGTGTTCACGACGTGAAAACAGTGTTCACGACGTGAACTGACTTCTGACACCTTCTGGACCTTGACAGACGCAAGTTGCGATGACGCACCTGATGACGACTGAACTCACGACGTGAATATTTGAGATTCACGACGTGAACCCAGAAAATTCACCCTATAAATAAGGATTGATGGCAGCCGGCTTTGGTTGTTCATTTCCATCCTTTCTCCTACTTCTACTCTGTGTTAAGCCTCCCGAGACCACCCCGAAGCCCCGATAGCACCTCTAACACACGACGCAAGTCCCGAAGATCCCGAGAAACTTGCTTCTTTTCAGTCGAAGTACTGCCCGAGTTGAGTCTCGTCTTCTTCAACTCACCACTTCTATCAAGTGAGTTCATACCCCTACAACCACACTTTAAATGCTTTTTAAATGCTTTTGAAAAACTTTTCAGGGGGGGGGGAATACAAGTAAACACACGGTTAAAAATCGTGTGAAACACCAATCTTATGCTATACTTTTCGTACTGTTATTTTAACTATCATATGAAGTTGTTATCATGCAAAACACCTCACAACACAACTTTACCCTCTTGGGATACAATATGTTTTATAAATAGAAATATGTTTTATTTATACGTTTGCATACTACATCATATCAAGGGTAACCATTTCAACTATAACATGATGCTTTTACAAGAGAACTCAACTCATCATTACGCCTTTGTAACACGGTAGAAAAGGAAATCATTTCATACACACGATTTTTCATCATATTACTCGTGAACTTGTTGTTAGCAATCATGTGATGTCATATGGCTTTGTTTGTACCAAACGAAAGTCCCCACCTATAACCAGAGTCTCTTGGAGGGAGAGCGTGACAAGTGTGTATAGATCTATACGGGGCTGACGACTCCGCACCCTGACTGTTAGCTACAGTCCCCGGGGTGACAAATGTCAACATTAGGTACTGCGTCTAGTATGGTTATGAGGAACTCACAACACGCGGAAACAATGACTCATGCACGTAGTAATACATAACTCAATCATGCTCGGGGGGGGGGGGGTAATAACTATATTATAGGGTATTATCAGCATGTCCAGAATTCAGGATAAACACTTCCACAACTAGTTTTACTTAATAATAAAACTATACACCTTCATTTCCAAGCATGGCATATTTGCTTACAGGTTACAGTCTTGGTCATTTAAGACTACATCTCATTTAGGAAAATATAGGATTTTCCTGGTTCAAACATTCACTTTATACAACAATGATTCACAACCCACTTTATTAAGAAAATATCGGATTTTCTGGAAAACATACACGAACTTTCGAATGGCATACATTTTATCAAAACACCACTTATGAACTCACCAACTTAAATGTTGACACTTTTTCTTTGAAATAACTTGTATTCTCAGGAAATCGCTAAATCAGCTTAGCAACTGCTTTTGAAGACTCGCGCTCAGGCGTTAGTTTAATCTTTTGGACATCATATTGTAATTGGCTTTTGCAAACATGTAATACTACAATCATGTAAACTTTTCAATTATGTATACGATGGTTGTGTGTACTTTCTTTACTATTCATTTGTTATGATACTGTACATGACGTCCTCCGCCCCCGAATGTTTCAGCCGTTCAGGTTTGGGGATGTGACAGTAGTGGCGGCTGAAAACTCTAATCGCTAAAAGATAAAGGACAATGTCGGTGAAGGTGGTTTGGGTGGGTGATGGTGCCGGTGAAGATGGTTTCGGTAACTACACCATCGGTTTTCGGCAATAATGGCGAAATTGGTGGAGGTTTTCGGCGAGAACATTGGTTGTGGCGGTGGTTTTGTGGTGTTGCTGGTAGAAGAGAGAGGACAGTGGGTGTGGAGTGGGTGAGAATAATTTTTAATTTTTAATTTTAATTATTATAACAATTAAAAATTTGAAAAAATAAATAAATTGTAAAAGCGTAAAAGTCTTCTTAACTGGATAGAGACCAAAATCACTAAAAAGATTCAAAATTAGACTGCACCACTAAACTTTTGGACCAAAACTATCGTTTTTGGACAACAACACGGACAATTTTTGTAATTTTTTCTTTTATTAATAAAAGGAAGAAAACATAATGTTTATCTTTTATTGCACTAGTTATGGAAAAATACGATAAAACGATAGACAGGAAATGTGTTTGTAATTTAAAAATAATCAAAAAACAAAAATAAGAATTATATATGTTCTTTGATTTCTTATGAAATTTTAACAATTCTTGAAAAAATTAAACAAAAGCTCTAAAAAAGATTTTAAACATCAAATGACGGCTTCGAATGCATTCTCGTGAGTTTGTGCTAACAGGGTGTGGAAGCAGATTTTGACGGGAATCAGAAAATCACAGGAATGAATAAACCAAAAGCGAGAAGAAATTAGATAAGAAATATGTTTCTACTGAATGATGTAATGAGAACACTAAACAATCCCAAGGAATCTCTCTCTCCCTCTCTCTCTCTCTAAATAGACTAAAAGTTAAGTGTAAGAACCCAAAATTTAGTGAGTTTTGACTTATGCAAAATAATTGACCAAAAGGGCAATTTGGTCATTTAGAGGAATTTCATGAATTAAGAAGATGTAACTTCATGAAATTGTCCAATATAAGTTTAAGTCACATTTATAATATGAACTAAGTGAGTTCAAGAAGAGAAATGCAAGAGATGATGCATTAGAGGTGGAAGATGAAATGTTAGAATTATGATCAATTAAGTTATCATTTTGACATATAGAGTGATTAAGCTCTTAATAGGTTAAGAGGGGTGGTTCTAAGGATCTTCAAAGAATATGGAACAAGATGCATCAATTAAAGAATAAAAGCCAAGGGTAGTTAGTTTTCACTAACTAATAAAGCGAGTTATAATTCACTCTCTCACTAGATTATGTATGCATGCTTATATGTTAATGTTATGTTTGTATGTTAATAGTATTGTGTCAAATACCCACAAGATAGTAGGTAAAGATGGAATGTATGTTAAGGTTATTATGTATGTATTTGTATGTTAATGGTATTGTGTCAAATACCCACAAGATAGTAAGTAAATATAGAATGTGATTACATGAATGGTAATCATGTAAATGATTATGTAAGCATGGTTAGATGTTCAAGGTATTATGTTAAATACCTACAAGATGTTAGATGGAGATAGATTATGATTATATGTTTATAATAATGTAAATGAGCATGTATGTATGTTTAGAGCATGCATGTGTGGTTGAAGATAGAGTATGTATGTGTAGTTGAAGATAGAGTATGTATGTGAGGTTGAGATATAGTATGTATAAGTGGTTAGATATTGATGGTATTATGCTATATAACTGTCACACCCCCGAACCAGACGGCGGAAACGCCCGGGGTTTGAGTGACTTCATTTTTGTAGTATCATCACAGTGTATATAATTGAACCCAAACATCATCATCATCACACATGCAATATTACAACAGTCATTGTTTACATCAAGTATTGTATTTCAAATTACATGCCAAAATATCCAAAGTATGATGATAACAAAACACAACAAAATATCCAGGTATTCTTGTTGACCAACCTGCTCAACGATTTCCTAAGAATACAAGTTAATTTGAAAAGGTCAACATATATAATGTTGGTGAGTTCATAAGCATGTTTGAGTAAAATGTTTTGTATTACTTTGTAAACACCAGAAAATCCGATATTTTCTGAAAAACGGTTTGAAATGTTTGTGTCCGATCTCGTATTAATGCATGTGTGTTAATGTTTGAAAATGTATAAAATGAATGATCCCAAACAATCCGATATTGTCTGTCTATAAAACATTGTAGTATTATCCGTGTAAGTTTCCGTGTTACCAAACTGTAAAGGTATTCCGTAAATTTTATAATGAAGTTAATTCCTCTAAGTGAGTCGTTATAACCATACTTGATAATGACTAATCCGCCCGTCATGGAGTTTTTCAGACGCCGACTTGTTAGGTAAGGTTTGTCACCCTAGACTGGCCTAGTCTAACTGTAGCGAACAGCTCAGGTGTGGGGTGTCACCCCCGTATCGATCTATACACAAACTCCCGCTCTCCCTCCAGGAGACTCTGGTTATAACTACAGGCTACGGTTGTACACTCGATAGGTGCCAAACGACGTGTCTCACAAGATCCTTAACTGAATTTACGCGAACATTGAATTGCACAAAGTATATTGTTTCCGTGTAAGTTTTAAGTTTACAAGCCAAACAAGTATATATGAATGAGTGAATGAAGTCAACAAGCATGTAGATGGATATTCCAGGCCTAACAAGCATGTAAATGGACCACTAAGGCCCAATAAACATGTAATGTGTATTACATGCCAAATAAGCATGTAAATGGACGACAAAGGCCCAGTAAACATGTAATGAACATTCCAGGCCCAACAAACATGTAAATGGAACATTAAGGCCCAATAAACATATAATGAACATTCCAGACCCAACAAGCATGTAAATGGAACACTAAGGCCCAATAAACATGTAATATATATATTCTGGGCCCAATTAAGGTGTAAGTGACGTAATTAATCCGTTTGTTGTTATGTTGATTGGTTAAGCTTAATTATTCACCAAAATAACATAAAAAGCCCACTTTTGTAAAAAGCCGTTTTATGGTCCTTAAAACCGAAAATTTACAATTTAAGCACATTTTTGGTAAAAATGACACTTTAGGTCCTTTAAAACCAAAAGTTTACATTTAAGGGCTTGAATCGAGTAAAATAACATTTTTAACCCTACTTTTGTCAAAAAGATCATTTTCGGCCCAAAAGCATAAAATTTATTCCCTTTTGGCCCAAGTTTGATAAAATTATCATTTTCAGCCCTTATAACCGAAAAATAACATTTTTGGCTCAACTTTGTTTAAATTGACACTTAAGCCCACAAAAGTCCAAAAATTTACAATTTTAGCCTAAAAACCGTGAAAGTCCAATATGAGGCCCATTTGTGAAAGTTTACACTTTTAGCCCTTCTAAAATCATAAATACCATAAAGATCCATATTTATTCAAATAAATCTTTTCAAAACCATGAAATATGTATAATAACTTCACTTTCAAAACCACCTTGAAATGTTTTAAGCCTTTTCTTTGCATAATAAGTTACATCAAGTGTTATGTTCTACAAATATCATCATATTTTAGCATATTGTGGAGTTTATGAAGTCTATAACACATAATCACAACATATAACATGAAAAACACACATAATCATGCATATACACATAGATCTACACAAAACAACTTGTATTATCCCCCAATATATAGTAAAAACCGAAAATAGGGGGTATAAACTCACATTGGGGTTGATGGATCGGTTTTGGAAGAAGATTGGAGGAGTTTTCGGCTCTAACAAGCTTCCTTGAAGAGATTTTCGAGTTCTAGGAAGTTCTAAGAGCATGGATCATGAAATAGAGTGTTAAGGAGTGAAGATTTATCATAAAATGATGTTAAATACTTTGATTAGGGAGTAGCTTACCAAAATGATGATCTTTGATGAAGTTTTCTTGATCACCCACACAAGCATACACGAAAATTTGAAGAAGGAAAGATGAGATTTTCTTGAAGTTCTAGAGAGAGTTTTGGAATTGAGATAGAGTTGGAAATGGGGTGTGGGTGGCCGAGAATAGGAAGAGAGAAGATGAAGGGTGGTTAAATGGTTCTTACTTAGTGGTTAATCCCTACTTGCATATATATTTGTTGGACAAATTGCAAGGATATCCAAAATGTAATATTGAGGTGTCCTTTATTCAAATAATCATGTTTCTTTTTTTTTTTTATAAAACCGAGAATTGAGGAGTAGAAAGAGATGAAATTAGATGTTGGGTTTAGTTTTGGTAATACTCGAAATTATATGGACCAATATGAAGGTTTTCGGCCCATTGGGCCCATAAGAGGGTTTACGGCCCAAAATGATAAAGGAATTGGCTTTTTAGGCCCAATGAGGCCCAAGAAAATATTTATGGCCCATTATGATTCATGTAGACAAAGTAAGACATTTTAGGCCCAATATGGCCCAAAATTCTATAATATAATGAATGTGGATCTAGTTAGAGCCCAAATGGAGTTCCTTGGCCCAAAATAGCTAAATTGAAAGTTTAATGGCCCATTTGGCCCAATAAGAGGATCCAAATCCATTCTGAGTTTGAATCGGGATATTGGGGTTACGAATTCACAGTTAAGTGTGTGAAATGGATTGAATTAGGTTTTGGACTTCACGAGTGAGTTTTGGTTCAAATAGTTGTTTTTGGAATAAGCATTAGTACATAACATCAACTTAGATTACAAGTTACACAAGAGTTGAGTACATGAGGTCAAAATTTCCTGGCCAAAAATGCTAGTTGTGACATCATCCCCCCGTTAGAGGGAATTTCGTCCCGAAATTCTTTTGAAAGATAGAACTATGAACGAGAGAATATGTGAGGGTACTTTTAGCTTCATCTGGTCCTCGCGTTCCCATGTGAATTCCGGTCCACGCTTAGCGTTCCATCGAACCATCACAATCGGTATGCGACTCTGTTTTGTTCGCTTCACTTCTCTGTCCATTATCTCAACAGACTCTTCAACGAATAGGAGGTTTTCATTTACTTCGATCTCATCCAGGGGAACGACGAGGGTTTCATCTGATAAGCACTTTTTCAAGTTCGAGACGTGGAACACGGGGTGTATGTTGCTGAGCTCCGTAGGTAGCTGCAACTTATAAGCCACCGAACCAATCCGGGCAAGAATATCGAATGGCCCGATGTATCGTGGGTTTAGTTTGCCCCGTTTTCCAATTCAGGTCTTTCTTTTCTAGGGAGAGTCCTTCAATAGCACCCGCTCTCCGACTTGAAACTCCAGAGGCTTTTACCGTTTATTAGCATCGCTCTTTTGTCGGTCTCGCGATGCTTGGGGTCGTGCCTTGATTTGAACTATTTTCTCCATCGTTTCCCGAATGATCTCGGGGTCTATAAGAGTGTTGTTCGGTGCTTGTCCTCTTTCTAGTTGGGTGTTGGTCATCTCAGCCCAACACAAAGGTATTATGCCTTCACCTCCTATCTGGGGAGGTGAATTGATGGTCACGGTTAATGAGGATCGTGTACTTGACGTCCCAAAAGTAGTACCTCTAAACCTTAAGGTGAACACTATTATCGCTAGGGTTAAGGTCGCGTGATGTAGTTGGCCTCATACTTTTTAGGCTGCCATTGGAGTTTCTTACTTTGGGATTCTAAACTAGTAGGATGTTGATCTTTGCTTGTTTCTGGGGGCGGGTCGAGCAAGTCTTCGTTTCGGGATGGGGGATATCGATCCTTAAGGATGGGTTCGTTTGATTCTTAGTAGTCAGTGGTCCTATGGATACTTAGCCTTTCCTCTTTATGAGTTGGATAGGCGTTCTCTGAGGTTCAAGTCTTGGTTTGGTAACTCTCATACTTATTGGGTCATTCCCTTGACCGGATGGATTCGGTGTTCTTGCTGGCACTTAGTGTCCTTGGTGGTCTGGCTATGGAAATGGTTTCATTAGTTGAGTCAATTTCCGAACTCGACTTGACACATATAGATAACATTTCTGAAAGGACTTCTGGAATCCACTTCAGAAAGGTTTTAAATCTATAGGTTACCCTCGATGTCCTTTGCTTCTCGTTTCTTATCTCTATTGTGGGCTAGGAACAAGCGTGGTATTTCTTACATAGGTACTTAGGAGTCTAAATGCCATGAATGATTCGGGGATCTGTCCTTATAAGTTGTATGGATTTCGTTAGTCGATTGGTTAAGGCGTAGGGTCTCTACATGAAAATTTTATGGTGAGGATCAAGCCAGCCTCTGTCAAGTGACATTGTTGGGTTCCTTAGAGTTTGTTGTAATAGATGTTGGATTGACTTGGAAGGGATGGTTTTTCGGAAATGAGAGTGTGTTTCATGTACTCGTTTGTAATGTTCCCGGTTTCGTCCCTGTTATCACTAATGCGGACGTTTTAGTGAGTATTAGTAGTATGAGTGTTCCGATTATTAGCGATGAAATTTGATAGCATGGTCCTCACCAAGACTTTCTATAATCGCTTGGTAGGTATGAAGCATGTATAGTTAAGAGTGGAAGATTGTCGACTGAGGGGCTCTGTCCTAAATCCATAACCACTCAAGGAACAGAAAATAGAACGAAATTACGCACTCTAAACCTTTAGAACCTCAATTATATATGACCCTAATATACACTAAGCCATCGTGGCTCACCTGCAAAACCCTTGGTTTTTATACGAATGATATGTCTTGTTCGGACGATAGAGTAATCTATAATTAACGACTAAAGCCTTTGAATATCTTCATTGGGAAAACGTACCGCTGTTCATAGGTGATTCCGGGAGGGTCTCTTCTGTAGTGATTGTCAGCACTCTACCTTTCCTGCCAGAGTTCCTTGTTATTGGACAGTCCCTCCTGAAGTGTCCAGATTCATTACACTCGTAACAGGCCGGACTCATTCTAACGTTGGGGGTTTGGGGGATTGGTCGTGCTGATGCCCTGCAGGAACGGGTAGGGTGCCCTTTCCTATTGCAATTCTTACAGTGTAGCTTTCGGCAGGCTCCCTTATGATGGAAACTGCACTTGCTGCATTTTGGGAGGTTTCCAGCATGTGGTCTTACTGATGTTGATGTGGTAGGTGTCGTGGCAGCATGGACCGCAACAGTCTTTTGTCTCTTCGAGGGCTCTTGTGCTGTTTTATCCTTCCTCTCTCTTCGGGACTTTCTTTTCTTGCTTTTAAGTTTGTGGTTGGGGGTGTTCCTTTCGGCAGCCCCTCATTGGTGCCCTTGGTTGTTATTACGCTTGGAGTTGTTGACACCTTTTTCGTTTTCATTTCTCTTTGTGTTGTTGAGTTGTGCCATGACAACTGTCACAACAGCTGTCACTACAGCTTGGAAGGTAGCAGAGTCTATTCGTAGGATCGGTGCTTTGTCGGTTGGCTGGTTGTTTCCATGGGAGGACATAATTTTGTTGTATGAGGAGAAACGAGTGCGTGAGTAACCAAGGTCAGTTCTAGTTGTATTCATCTATTTATATTCGCATATAAATTTCATGTGTGGGTGTATGATTCTAAATGCCTCAACCTACATTCTGCTGATGTATTTGTGGTAAGAGTAGAAATGGACATTGTACGAATGCTATGTTTATCATAATAGGATATGGCTATCAATACACTTAGCGAATCAGGATTGCATGGATTCTTGGAGGGCGCATCTCCCTTGATTTACAACTACTAGTTGTAACGAGGACATAATAAACCTAAGACGTAGTGCATGCATTGTAGGGACTCCCATATGCCGAAGTGGCGCACCAGGCGCCCAGTCATTTCACTCATTTCACGAATGGCCTATTCCATTCTCGGTTTTGCTAAGGCTGCCCTAACCTTAGCCTTAATGAGTTGTTGCCTTAGGGTGATCACTTCTTCATCTAAGGAGTGTAGATGGTTGGTGGGTCCTCCCGTTCCGCGGGTTGGATTGGTATTGCTCATGATGGGTAAGGCTCACTAAGGATTCCTCCGGTGCTGCGGGATGGTCCTGTATCATCTCTGAAGAGTGAGGCTCGCTGGGGGCTTCCTCAATGTCCCCTACTTATTCCATCTCCTCATCGGATTTCTCGTACTCATAGTCTGTCTCCACATACTCCTCAGGTCCTAAACCTGGATATGTCCCTTTGAATCATACCCGGTTCTCCTTCGATCAACACATTGGCCACCAGGGCCTAATAGTAAAGGACACCCTGTTGGAATGACTGCGCGAGAAACGGAGGGGTGAGAAGTGTGTAAGGAGTGTGTATGTAGATAGCATTCCAAAATACTCTTATAGTATTTTAATTGTTTGTGTTTGAGTTCCTTAAAGCTTTTTGGATATTAGGTTGGTAAGTTTCTAAATTCATTGCCCACCATGATCACTCCCAAACACATGTTGGTCGTATTTTGAATAAATATAGTTGATCAGGCTCTATTTATCCCCAATACGACTACATATTATCGGGGTTTAACCATGATGTTCAATTTCCTCCAGAGACTTTTAGTGTTATTGCATTAATGCACAACTAGGTATGTATTTTAATTATTTTGTTCAGAGTAGTTTAGTCTCATTGTATTTATAGTTGCATATCTTGTATGACTAGATATGTCAGTTCACTATAAACAATGCTCTGATACCAATCTGTCACACCCCCGAACCAGACGGCAGAAACGCCCGGGGCTTGAGTGACTTCATTTTTGTAGTATCATCACAGTGTATATAATTGAACCCAAACATCATCATCATCACACATGCAATATTACAACTGTCATTGTTTACATTAAGTATTGTATTTCAAATTACATGCCAAAATATCCAAAGTATGATGATAACAAAACACAACAAAATATCCAGGTATTCTTGTTGACCAACCTGCTCAACGATTTCCTAAGAATACAAGTTAATTTGAAAAGGTCAACATATATAATGTTGGTGAGTTCATAAGCATGTTTGAGTAAAATGTTTTGTATTACTTTGTAAACACCAGAAAATCCGATATTTTCTGAAAAACGGTTTGAAATGTTTGTGTCCGATCTCGTATTAATGCATGTGTGTTAATGTTTGAAAATGTATAAAATGAATGATCCCAAACAATCCGATATTGTCTGTCTATAAAACATTGTAGTATTATCCGTGTAAGTTTCCGTGTTACCAAACTGTAAAGGTATTCCGTAAATTTTATAATGAAGTTAATTCCTCTAAGTGAGTCGTTATAACCATACTTGATAATGACTAATCCGCCCGTCATGGAGTTTTTCAGACGCCGACTTGTTAGGTAAGGTTTGTCACCCTAGACTGGCCTAGTCTAACTGTAGCGAACAGCTCAGGTGTGGGGTGTCACCCCCGTATCGATCTATACACAAACTCCCGCTCTCCCTCCAGGAGACTCTAGTTATAACTACAGGCTACGGTTGTACACTCGATAGGTGCCAAACGACGTGTCTCACAAGATCCTTAACTGAATTTACGCGAACATTGAATTGCACAAAGTATATTGTTTCCGTGTAAGTTTTAAGTTTACAAGCCAAACAATTATATATGAATGAGTGAATGAAGTCAACAAGCATGTAGAGGGATATTCCAGGCCCAACAAGCATGTAAATGGACCACTAAGGCCCAATAAACATGTAATGTGTATTACATGCCAAATAAGCATGTAAATGGACGACAAAGGCCCAGTAAACATGTAAATGGAACACTAAGGCCCAATAAACATGTAATATATATTCTGGGCCCAATTAAGGTGTAAGTGACGTAATTAATCTGTTTGTTGTTATGTTGATTGGTTAAGCTTAATTGTTCACCAAAATAACATAAAAGGCCCACTTTTGTAAAAAGCCGTTTTTTGGTCCTTAAAACCGAAAATTTACAATTTAAGCACATTTTTGGTAAAAATGACACTTTGGGGTGTGGGTGGCCGAGAATAGGAAGAGAGAAGATGAAGGGTGGTTAAATGGTTCTTACTTAGTGGTTAATCCTTACTTGCATAGATATTTGTTGGACAAATTGCATGGATATCCAAAATGTAATATTGAGGTGTCCTTAATTCATATAATCATGTTTTTTTTATAAAACCTAGAATTGAGGAGTAGAAAGAGATGAAATTAGATGTTGGGCTTAGTTTTGGTAATACTCGAAATTATATGGACCAATATGAAGGTTTTCGGCCCATTGGGCCCATACGAGGGTTTACGGCCCAAAATGATAAAGGAATTGGCTTTTTCGGCCCAATGAGGCCCAAGAAAATATTTATGGCCCATTATGATTCATGTAGACAAAGTGAAACATTTTAGGCCCAATATGGCCCAAAATTCTATGGTTTAATGAATGTGGATCCAATTAGAGCATAAATGGAGTTCCTTGTCCCAAAATAGCTAAATTGAAAGTTTATTGGCCCATTAGGCCCAATAAGAGGATCCAAATCCATTCTGAGTTTGAATCGGGATATTAGGGTTACGAATCCACAGTTAAGTGTGTGAAATGGATTGAATTAGGTTTTGGACTTCACGAGTGAGTTTTGGTTCAAATAGTTGTTTTTGGAATAAGCATTAGTACATAACATCAACTTAGATTAAAAGTTACACAAGAGTTGAGTACATGAGGTCAAAATTTCCTAGCCAAAAATGCTAGTTGTGACAATAACCATCATAGATTATATGAAGATATAGTATGGATGTATGGTTAGATGTTAATGGTATTGTGTTAAATACATATATGTTAGTAGATGAAGATTTAGATTTAGTATTTAATGAATCAAGTACTAGATTGTAGGTAGAAGACCTTTTAATGAGATGATGAGATAGATTGATATGAGACATGTGATGTTTACATGAAAAATTATGAGATTGTAGAACTATGATTACTTCATGAATGAGATAGATGATTCCTTTGGGAATGGAATAAGATGATGATTCCTTCAGGGATGTAGATAGATGATTCCTATGGGAGTAAGATGTTGTGTCGTTAAAAAAGATTGAGAAATAGTTCCACTAATGGAACTAAAGGGTTTTAAAGCTTATTAAAATACATATGAAGAGAAAATCTTAACCCTTAAGTTCACATGCAACCTATAAAGGATCTATGTTTTCTCTAATTAATAGCAATAAACTATGAACATCAAGAACCCTAAGGGAAACCTATTATAATCGAAATATACATAGGAGCAGGGTTACACACCTTTGATTTGTTGTAGTAAACAAATCACTTCAATCCCTTGAGTTTGTTGGTATTGGAAAGCTAGCACCAAAACGATAATGCATCTAATGGCTCACACCCAAAACCAGAAACCCTAGAATGAGGAGGAGAGAGGAGATATGATGGAAATTTCGTTCCTATGCTTATAGGTAATATGGTGAACGAAATTTGAAAGCCAATGGGTCCTATTTATAGTTTAGGTAACTTGCAGACAAAAACAAGATTTGAATTGTTTAAATAATAGATTTAATCCCAGTTCAAATCATTTCCTTACATACAACCAGGAGGCTTCCAGAAACATAGGAAACCCTCCAAAACTGTCCATACCATGGAGGGTTCTGGAATTGTTTCTTTTGTTCAACTATTGAACAATTACAATTCACCCATTTCACATTCATTTAATTCCAATTAATCATGAATTAATTCCAGATTAATTTTGATTAATAATTAATCGATTATAATTGATTTCACATTAATTTATTAATCATATAAATTAACAAATCAATTATTTAACAATTGATCTCAATTTAATTTATTAATCACAAAATAAATCAACAAATCAACTCTTTTTTTTCAAATAATATATTAATCACATAATATATTAACAAATTATTATCCCATAATTTCCAATTAGTTTATTAACCATATAATAATCTAATAAATTATACTTCTCTCTCCTAATATCATTTTTAGCTATTTCTGGTTATGAGGGCAACCCAAAAATGACTTTGCTTTTAACTACAAGAGTATACCAATTTAGTTACAAGCTTAGACACCTTAATCCAACAGTCTCCCACTTGGATAAGTCTATAACTACAATTGCACGTATAACCTTGAACTAAACTGCAAAGAGTGCTTTCCAAAGCCATTGTCGAACTCTGATTCAAATCAAACATTGGCCCTAAGATAAGTGATCAACTAATCCTTCGTTCTACAAGATATCATATGAACAAAGTCATGGATTAAATGATCAACCTATTGTTCATTGGTTTGTTTCCCGATTTCCCGATTTGTGATCAAATTCAGACTACAAATCGAACATATTAGTTTAGTTCGGACCATGCCTGGTTTGTGACATCCCCAAATTTACAGTCTTTTTAAAACTTTTTTCTTTATGCTTATTTTAAATCATAGTGATCTTAAAAAAGGTATTTTGGTCCAATTGTGGAAAAAGTATGAAATTTGGAAATATGTTAGTAAATGTCCTTGAATATGTTTTATTAGATGTTAATAATGTTGGTTAAGTGATTTAAGCCCCTGAATTGTGTATTGGAGCTAAAAAGGGTAAAATAGAAAAAAAAAATTGGACTTTTTGCATGATAATTAATTAAGTTCTATGTGCATTAAGTCAAAAGTAATTGGATATATGTGTGGTTCTTGTTAATACCTTAGTGTGCATATACATATTAGTGAAAACAAGTTTAGAGCGAAGAAGTTACGATTGTTTGAAGTTGGAATGGGAATTGGCCAAAGTTAGAATGGAATCTGTGAAATGCGACACCACGGCGCGGTCAGAAGGTAAACATTGGTCACCACAGCACGGTCAAAAGGATACTGCGGCACGGTTTCGAGACTAGAACGAATATTTAATCTGTTAAGTCTCATTTTCACGAACCAAACATTCCCAACTCGAATGAGAGCTCTGCTATGGCGATTATAAGGTTGTGAAGTCGTATAGAGAAGGTTAGAATCAAGGGAAACAAGGTGTAATATTTAGAAATACATAAAGGTATTGTTTTATTTCCGATTGAGCTTTTGAGCTTTTAAGGTAAATGTTCAATTCGAGTTTGAAACTCAAAATAGCTTATGAATAACTCGATTATAATGTTATGGAAAGTTTTAGAAGTTAATCATAAGCTTTATGTGATGATTTCATGGTTTAAATCGTATATTGATTAGTAGGGTTTCAAACCCTAATTTGTGAAAGTTATGAAGTGGTGAAGGTGATCATAAGCTTTATCTGATGATTTTTTGCACCAAATCATATTCTTTACCTTTCCGGTTGGTGCCAAAACTTTATGCCATCTCTTGTCCTCCTCCTATTTATCGCCATAGACACATTATTCAAATTTTATTTGAGCTCAATGGTATCACTCAAAAGAGTAGACATTTTCCATGTCGTCTTCCTAGATGATTGATTTCGGTTCAACATCCTTATACATTGGAGCTCTACATCATATGACCATTGTCACAAGCATTCCATCATAATATCATGGATCATGGGGATCAGGTGCATAGTTTCCACACCCGTGCTTCTTGAGTTCACATCTATGCATGTTATTCTATATATAATCCTTATACCCAAATCTCTTGTAACACGAGCAAAGTAATTGTTAGATGTACTATCCTTAAGATAGTATGATGACCATATTTATCATTGATATTAAAGTCGGATTCTTTTGTAGATTAAGTTTACATAGATATTAAGATGTGAGATAAATTAGTCAAATTACACTAGAGAAGCAATAAGGTGTGTAAAACTTAAAGTACATTGCTATTTTAGTACTTTGACATTATTTGAGATACATGAGATTTATTGGTGATTATGAGAAGCAACCGGTAACTGCCTAGCATAGCTGGGAGCTGGACTCCCCTTTGTTATCTTTCAACCGCTAACCGCCTAGCATAACTGGGTGCTGGCCTCCCCTTCGGTATCTTTCAACCGGCAACTGTCTAGCATAACTGGGTGTTGGCCTCCCCTTCGGTATCTTTCAACCGGTAACCGGGACTAGTTCACCCCTACCACTACCACATAGTAATATAACATACTAACACATATATCCTAACAGATAGTGGCATACCAGATAATTATCACGAAGACAATCATCTAACTCATAACTCCTACTAGTGGGCCGACATTGTGGCCTTAGACCCACTTCTATTGGAAGGTAATTCACCTCAATGTCGTGAAGTAGTTGAACTTTCCTCGGTGTTGGGATCAACTCCTTTCAAACTCCTACACATAACAGTCTCCTTTAATTACTCTTTCATACTCATAACCCCTTTAAGGGTCAATTATGGACAATGGTCAAAGTCAAAGTCAACACCCTGGTCGAAGTCAACATCCTGGTTGACTCAACTCGCTGAGTTGGTCCATCAACTCGTCGTTCCATAATCCATAAAACTCTAAAATCCCGATCCTACTCATCGAGTCCTTTCATGAACTCGTCGAGTTCATCCTCATAGCATAATCTGGACCTTTTACCCACAACTCGCCGAGTCCCTCCTTGAACTCATCGAGTTCTCCTTCATATAGAGTCGGGACATTTTGCTCATAACTCGTCGAGTTCCTCCTTGAACTCGTCGAGTTCTTCAATCTTCAAGCCCAAAACATGTCCAACTCGCCGAGTCATCTCCTAGACTCAACGAGTTTACTCAGTAACAGAAAAGGTTGGGGGACCACGACCCGACTCGCCGAGTTGTATGAGCAACTCGTCGAGTCCACAATGTTCTACATCCATACAATCGATTTTAATCGGGCTTAATGCATCCAAAACGTAGATTTGGTCTCCTAGGGTCGATATATCACGCAAAGTTTCGAACTTTACGTTCATGCATGGGTTATTTAGCTCAAAAAGACTTAAAAAGTGCTTCATAAGATGCATGGGACTCCCATGGCCATAAAGTTGGCACCTTTATGCCATGGAGTCCCTCAAAGACTCTGGATCTGAAGTTATTATCCCAAAACATGCTTGCATCCATGAATGGTTCCATCATATGCTCCAAATGGCCCTAAACTACCCCATGAAGAGATCTAGTAAACAAATAGACAAGGTATAGACTTTATACCTCAAATGAACTGGAAATGAAGTTCTTCTTCTGGATCCAAAGCTCCTTCCTTCAACCAAGCACTTCTAGCTTCCACTCCTTCAAGAAAATACCAAAGAATCACTCCTTTATCACTCACACACACTCACAAAACTCAAGATCTCGAATTAGGGTTTTCTAGACTAAGGGAGGCGATGAGGGAGGCCACAATGGGGTGTTAAGGTCTTTAAATAGGGTGCAAACCCTAAAAATTAGGGTTTCACTCTGTCAGTTCTACTCGTCGAGTCGAGGCTCCTCGGCTCGTCGAGTTGGTTTCAAGTCCCGCATCCAAAAATATCCCATTCCTACTTGACGAGTTTGGGGCCTCCAAATCGTCGAGTCCCTTTGCAAAAATGAATAATTATTTATTGAGATACATACCAGGAACCGGGCGTTACATATATCCTATTATGCATGCTATTGTACTATTGTGATCTGTTAGATCGGTATCCTGGTATATAGGATGTTACTATGTTGTAGTGATCTGTTAGATCGGTATCCTGGTATATAGGATGTTGCTATGCTGTAGTGATCTGTTAGATCGGTATCCCGGTATATAGGATGTTGCTATGCTGTAGTGATCTGTTAGATCTGTATCCTGGTAGATAGGATGTAGCTATGCTATTGTGATCTGTTAGATCTGTATCCTGGTAGATAGGATGTTAGCGTGCGGTAGTGATCGGTAAATCTGTCTGTTTGTCATATGATATCTTGTAGAACGAAGGTAAATCTGTCTGTTTGTCGATAGGTTATGGTTGGTTGGGTTGAGGCGGTCATGCTTTGTGCTGAAGGCCAAAACACCTAGGGCGGACCAGATAGACTGTAGGTCCTGCGAGGCGGTCCAGTTAGGCCGAAGGCCCGAAGGACGGTCCAGATAGGCTGAAGGTCCGATGCGACGGTCCCGTCATGAGTGAAGGTCCTGTGAGCGGTCCAAATAGACTGAAGGCCTGCGAGGCGGTCTAGTAATGCTGAAGGCTCTGTATGCATGCTGTTTGTTATTGTTATATGTATTGTGTGTTGGTACTTTGGGGGAAAGCTCACTAAGCGTTGGATTACAACTTTGGGTTATGTTTCAGGTACCTCATATGATCGCAGGAAGACGAAGGCGTGATCGTGCACCTCATCGTGTTTTGGACATATGATTTGGGAAAAACTCTGATATTAAACATGTTTGAAAACTATATTGTAAACAATTATGATTTTGTACTGGTTTTAAAAGTTTAAATTTTTCATTAATTTTATGGATGTTACAGTACACACTTCTAACTTCAACCCCTAATCACCTGAAACAATTGATAGTTTTTTTTTTTTTTTTTGTTTTTTTTTTTGGTACAATTTAAATATGATTAGATGGTGGTACAGAAGTTTTCAGAAAGCAAAGATTCTAAAGAAAATAAACAAGTAAAATAGAACAAAAGAAAAAGGGTGATAGCTATCATACCAAAAGTTGTAGCATCACTTGAACATTTCAATAACCAATTTCTTTTTTCTGATCACGATATCTTGCTGCATCCTTAAAGAACACGATAGCAATAATCAACTTTACTTAAGTGAATACATACATAAGGTGTGTTCAATTTTAATCAAATATATAAAAGGTCATTTAATAAAAATAAACATGACCAAAATTAATGTTATTTATATTCAGGAACAAGTAAGAATGCAATCATAAATATCTGAAAATGTCTTCACTTCTGACCCCTTTATCTGCCTTTTCATCATCTCCTACGTGTACAACTTTTGAAGCTTACACATTAATCTCTTCTACATTATCATCAACAATCTATATTCAAAATTAACATTTTACCCCTTTATCTGCCTTTTCATCATCTCCTACGTGTACAACTTTTGAAGCTTACACATTAATCTCTTCTACATTATCATCAACAATCTATATTCAAATAAAAAAACATCATTTTTATATATAAAGGTAAAATGATCATTTGTTAACAATTTTTATATAAACAGTAAGCAGTCATTGGTTATTTACCATCATTTCTACACTGAATGGTAAAATGTTAATTAGACCATAAAAAAACAGTGTTTATGTATGCAAAATTTAATCTCAAACACACATTTAACCACTTTACCTATACAACACTTAAAAACAACCTCTATCTTCTATTTTTTTTAACCGAATTAGATTAAATGACCATTTTACCTTTTAAGTCATGTCTCCGTTAGCTATAAATTATAAAAGAAACAAGATTTTAGTCTTGCATAATACATACTAAAACAGTTTGGAATATTTTTGTTCTATGACTATCTTTTTTGGACTGAACAAAGAGTAAATGACTATTTTAGCTTTTTTTTTTTTTTTTTTGTCTGGAAGTAATGCAGAAGAATATAAAATGAACCACCCCTATGATTAAGTCTACCAAACCACTACCAATTACCAATTTAGGCCTTTAAAATTTGACATAATTAACAATTCAAAACTAATGAAACAAATGATACTTATTTAAAAACAATTGAAACAATAAGCTCTGATAACCAAATTAGTTGATCAGCAGCTTAATTGTCGAGATTCTGTGTCTGCAAAATCACATGAATTAAACATAATCTCAGGAATTATTTCTTATTAGGCAGGGTTATCAATTGCTATAAAGGGTAGATGTTTTCCAGTAATGCAAAAAGCTAATTTGCTAATTTGCAACACATTCTTTGCAAATTGTATGCTATTTTTGATAAAAAATGTAAAACATGTTTATTTTATGATAAAAACTTGATATGGAGTGAATAACTCTTATATTTTAAATTTTTATTAAGTTTTTTCTTCATCGACTTACCCTTCCCTGACGAACGATTGTACTTCGCCTCTGCGGTTGCTTCTGTCGATCTGCTGCTCTCTCGAGGTATTGCTTTCCCTGTCTGTAATTAGTTTTTGATCAATCTCCATCAGTATCCTCGTGTTTGGGGTTTAGGGTTTAAGATTTCTTTCTATTGCTTCGATTGAATGGTATTAATTCTTTGCTATGCACAAGTTATGACATCTACATGTTTTCTTTCAAAAATGTTGATATTACTCATCTAAAATTTCTTTCTATTTACCCGAAGATGGTATGTTTTCTTTCTCTAGTCAAGTCTGCCTTAACATGCTCACCAACTGTTTGTTAAAATGTCTGAATGACAAAATGCTTCAAATAGACTTCGTTAAAAAGCAAAAACCAACCGGTACTGAATGGTATTTGAGCAGTAGTAAATTGTCTCTGCAAATTTTCGACTTTATAAATTAAGAATCGACATGCTGCTATCATTTTCTGTACATTCCATTGACTCTTGAATGTGCTGATCTTTTGAACTTTCCATTTCCAGCTCATAAAGAAGATGCCATTTAAGGAGCTAGTGGAAGCTTTGCGTTTTGCTTGCACCTCGTCATTTTGGAGAATGACCCTTCACTGGACATACTCCCTTGTATTTTCCTATATAAATCTACTCACTCAAACCATGTTCACCCAGAAATCCGTATATCATCAATGTGTTGTTTCACCTCTACCTCCAATAACATCTGACAAACGTCTACCAATCTGCATCATCACTGGTGTAAGTCAAGTTGCAAACCCCTTAATAAAATGTTAAATTGTAGAAATTATTCAATTAACCCCAATGTTCCCCAAAACATCTGTATGAAATTTGAACTTGCTGAAAGGTATATCATTTAACACATGTTGCGATGTGTAATATAGGCAACATCTGGGTTGGGTGCTGCAGCAGCTCTTGCTCTTTCAAAGAAAGGCTTCTATGTGGTTCTTGGTATGTTTATTGGGCCTGGTCCATTTCTCTTCTCTTAGCAAGTAGCAATTCTCACTCTTACTTTTACTCTTTTCTTTATCATGTGCCAAATATCAGAGATGTATATAACTGAAGTTTCGTTACATGCATGCAGCTGGAAGATCCTCTCATAAGTTATCAAAGGTATATATTGCATTCAGATTTCAGAATCAGAAGCTTATTATGATGTAATGTATCATCTTCTTCCTCAGCTCAAATATGCTTCTTGAGTCACCTCAACTTCTTGTTTGACTCTATGACAGGTTATGTCTGACATCAGAAGTCAAAGTGAAGAGGTGCAGCTTAAAGCATTTGAAGTTGACACATCATCATTCTCATCAATAATGAGGTTCAAAGAATCACTTGAGCAGTGGCTTTTGGACTCTGATATGCATCCTTCTATACAACTTCTGATAAATAATGCTGGGATATATGCACTAACAAGCAGACTCACTACAGAAGGACATCATGACCAGTAAATCATCTTTTCTTGTCTCTATATAACGAAAACTCATATAGTTTTATGAATAAAATTACAAAATGGTCCCTGTGGTATATAGTGGAAATTCCACGTTCAGTCTAAGTTTTGGTTTTGTTACAAGGGATAAATCAGACGTTAAACCTTATGAAACAACCATTTTACCCCCAATTTTGTCTTTTTCTTTATATAATTTGTTTCTTTTGCTAGGATGATGGGGACCAATTACATTGGGCCATTCTCTCTTACACAAGTTTTACTCCCATTTCTAAAGAATAGTCCAGTTCCTTCTCGCGTTATTAATATCACATCCTTTACACATCGAAATGGTGAGTTTTTTCAATATTTTTTCAGTTACACTAGGCTCATTCTGTTATTATCAAACATGTAGTAGAAAAAGAATATAAACTTTGTAATGCGTACATGCTTATTTTTTAGGTCATATTGTATTTACACATAAGTTTGTTATTATTATTATTATTATTATTATTATTATTATTATTATATTAATGATGGATTTGCATGTTTCTCTTTTCTTCTACAGTATCTAGTTTTCAGGCAGATAAGGAGACAGTTTCTGGCATGTGCTTATCTAAATTTAAACACTACCCATGTGCTGAGATCTACGAGTATTCCAAATGTAAGCATCTTAAATCCATTAGCTAAATGACATCTTTACCCCTTCATAATTTCTCCAGTATGTATGTTACTCTTTTCATATGAGCTCCATCGACAACTTCAAGGATCTGGATCTCAAGGAGTCTCAGTGATGTACGTGTTTGCAATCATTAAAAAATATATAGATGAATTGGATTGGACAAATTTACCCCTGATATGTTTGATAACAATGTAGTGGTGTGGATCCTGGATTAGTGAAAACGAATATCATGCGAGAAGTACCATGGTGTATCAGGCAGCTTGCTTTTATTGTCCTGCAGTTTCTAGGCCTTCTGCAGTCACCTGAAGCTGGTGTCTCAGCTGTTATTGATGCCGCCCTTGCCCCTCCAGTAAGTTCTAATTCTCTGGGAAGAAATGGAATGGAATGTCTCATTCCATTGGAATCAAACACACACAGACTGAAAGGCTGAGAATTAATGGGAGCTTATTATTGAGTGCAGGAAACATCAGGATTATACTTTTTTGGTGGGAATGGTAGGACAGTTGAATCTTCTGCACTATCTTACAACATGAAGCTTTCAAGGGAACTATGGGATACATCTTGTGATATATTTCAAGATTCTATGCTGAATTACAACAAAGTTTCAGTTTCTAGTGAGAAGGTTGATTGATAAATGAAAACTGGTACTACCCCTTCTACATTTAGAAAGAAATGTCAGTGTTTCTGGAATATATATAACTTATGTTGGAAATAATGTACCGATGGTTAATTGTTATGGAAACTTTGCTACCGTGTTCAAACTTTTATCAAGAACGTGTCCTTATATTTATGCACAAATATACTTTCAATTTTTTTCTTAAAAAATCTCAAATTTATGATATGATGCATAATGGGAAATTTCAAAGGGAAAACCCTATAAGAAAAACTGAGCTTATTATATCTTGTTGCACAAAAACACCATTATATTGTTTTTGTTTCTATTAAAACCAAGGTGCTGTTTGTTTTTTTTTAGACGAAATGTCTGCAGTCTGCGGACCATATCTGCATACCTTTGCAGTAGAAGAGGTGGACTAAACGTCTGCAGCCTGCAAAAAGAAGACTGTTTGTTTTGGGAGTTAAAAGAAAAGAGATTCCAGTGAAGGAATAAATTGATTAGGGCAAGTACATAATCTTTAACTTTAAGATTTATAATATTTTTAATCGCAAATATAAATTACAAATGCACAAACATATATACAAATTATGGAGAAAATATAAAACCAAACACAAGTTTGTAAAATGGCTCATCAAATGAATTTGTTCATTAATCTTTAAAGGTAGATTATTAATGTAATTCAATTTACACTTATTTCTTCATAAAAGATTTCAAATTTATTATTATTATTATTATTTTTTTTGTAAAAATAAGTTTTCGTATAAAATCATATATCTATATAACCGACCATGTTTACCATTTAATATTTTGCAACGAATCCCATATAACATATAAAACCAAACACAAGTATGTTTACCATTTAATATCTAGAAGATGTCTGAAGATGTTAGAAGACTTTAGTCCACATCTATGCCAAGAAGATGACGCACATACCTTTTTAGGTCTGCAGTATTCTAAAAAACAAACAGTCTGCGAAGGCTAATGTCTGCGCAGCGCAGACCAAAGAGGTCAAGAAGATCTGCAGACAAAAAACAAACACCACCCAAGCCTAGATTTATGCTATGTGACTAGCAAACATACCTATGAGAACCGTTCCGTCTTTTGGGCAAGACATGATATATACATGGGAGAATTCTAGAAAATCCCCACTTAAATGCTTAAAATTATTTTATTTTCTTGTATTTATTTAAACCCTTTGACCTTCGGGTCCGGGCCTGTTGCCACCCGTTATTGCCGATGTGGCAGTGCCTTAACGACGTGGTAACGGGGTGAACATCCCCACCCATTATGTGGTATGTTGTTGTCACGATAACGAGATGCAACGTGTTTGATTTCTTTGACTTTTCCGAATTCGACCGTTGAACATCTCCATATAGTGCCTACTGCAATAAGTTGTATTCCCTTGTCAGGTTTTAAGAGCGGCGTAAGAGGAGCAGCGACAATAAATTCTACCAAACTCGAAGGGCATCTTCCCCTAGCCATAGATTAACCACAAATGTAATAACATGTAGGAGGTTTTTGGCTATAATCGAACCTTCTCCACAAAGAGCATCCAAAAGGTGTTGAGCTCTCAACCCGCCTCTCCCACACGAGGTACCTTTAAGGAAGGATTTAATGCCCCCAAGGCCATTGTCAACATCCACTAGAAGGGGGAGGTCATGAAAATATGGTGCTCGACATGGAAGGTGGTGGTTTGTATGGATGCTTATCCTCCAATTCCTTTGTGGTATCACCCTCGAATGGAGCGACCCCCTAGGAACATAAAACTTTCACTACTGCTGTAAAATGTTCATTGACAACCTTACGAAGACATTGCCTGAAATTAATGTTGCCTAGTTTTCTTTCCTCCTGAATGTAATCTTCTTTTTTGCCTTGTTGCTCCAGTCTTGCATTGTCAACTAAGTTTTTAACTAGCTTGGCGATACCGTCTTCAGTCCCCCAAGTAGATAATACGCTCAGTATATTACGATGTTACAAAGACTTCCTATTGCCAAACTTACTTTCTTGCCTATTCTTAGGCCTAAGCACCTGAAGAGTACACCTAAGAAGAATTAACAATGCAACCCACGCTTCAACGAACCCATGATGAGCAACCACCTTGAAAAGGGCTACTTTCAAATCCTGAGAGAAATCTATATGACAACAATGAGGGATGATTTTAACGGTGGTGATAGGTAGTTTAAAAACACGACCAGGTAGTTAAGCATCCAACATTAACCCATCATTGAGGCCGGCTTTCGGTTCATTGGGTGGCTACTTTGGAATGCTAACAATATGCCCGCTCATGTCATCAACCTCGTCAATAAACTTAACCAGACCACCCGGGTGGTGACACGAACGAACCAGGGCATGAAGACTCAATCAATTCCCACATATCCATTGACCAAACTCTTGCAATGTTGCTGCCACAAACATAAACAATCCATGGTCAGAAGTAATAGCCTCTTGTAACACAACTTTGCGTTCATCTGTAGGGAGGTGTAAGCTCTTGAGATGAGATATCAAACGGGAAATCCCTTTACTTCCTACAATACCATTCAGGCAACAATGAAACCCCCGAAAAGGACACACCCAAGTTCCGCTCGGAAACGAATGAGAGGACGTCATGAACACACAAACAAAGTTTATTTAAGCCTCAAGGTGAGAACTGAAATTAGAAGCAGTAACCCAAAGGAAAATGTGACACTCCAACAAAAGGTTGGAGTGTGCACAATGAAACCAACACCGAGCAGAAACGCTACATCTTGTTGAGTCTACAATTGGCTGCAACACTTGAAAACCTCATTTAGGCATTTTATCAAACACTTGGCGGACAGAAAAAGAAACACTTTGTGTGCACCAAGAAACCTTGATAATTTTACCCAGAGGGAAGAAAGAAATCAAGGCACTAAATAAAGTATTACTTCCTTCTTTGGCAGGGATATTTGATGTAGAGACTATGTTCTGAATCGAGACTCGTTTTTTTTTTTCGATTTGCAGGTGTGCTTGTAGGGGCAGTGAATTAGTGATTTAGTGGGTTATATGGCTGGAAAGAGGTGTGAGAAACGGGTGGAGAATGGTGGAATTGGTTGGTGATTTCGATTGTATTTATTGATGATGAACTCCATTGACGGGTCTGATGAACATGAAAGCATTACAGATCATCCACAAAATTCTTCGAATAATGGCAAGGTTGTAAAACTCGCTACTCGGTACCTACTCGGACGACTGCAGAGTAGCAAGTACTCGGGAGTACTCGGGGAGTACTTGGATTCGGTAATTCATGTAGAAATATTTTTAGGGAACTTATATATGTCAAGATCATACGTTAAAATCATACGTTGATTGAAATATATAACAAAATTAGATACATGTGAATACACAAAAACAGAAAAACACACAATGGTCTCACTTCATTATAATTGCTGAAAAATTTAAGATATATATGTAGTAAAAATCACATATGTGTGTGTTAAATAATAATTCATTAAGTATATTATACAAATTAATCACCGAGTTGGCCGAGTTTTATAACCCTGCTTGCTTCAGTAAGGGGTCGATCAAAGAGTACTCGGATTCTGTAACCCGCCTCGGTAAGTGGGCGAGTAGGGAGTACCCGACCGAGTAATCGGCCAACTCTGAATAATGGACGATTTGCTGGAGGAGGGGCGACGTTGGCAGAAAGGCGGCGACTGAAGATTGGATGGAGGTGGGCGTGGCTGGAAGCTTAGCGTAGAAAGGAGGAAGTGGGTTCTTCTTCAGGGTGAGATGGAGGCGTCGACGGTGAAGGGCATCAAATAGTTTGGTTTTGATTTGTATCGATTTGGATGCATTGTCTTCAAAAATCAATTGCATTCGTACTGATTCAATGTGTGAAAGAAAAGACAAAGAAAATGGTCAAGTATGAGTAGGTGTGAAAGGTAGTAGAGGCCTATACTATCCGAAGCACATGACTCGCACTTGGATCAGGAAGAGTCACAAAGTTGCTAAGGTACTAGTAGTTAGGTAGATAGTGTGACTAACACTATAAATTCATTTTGCGTTATATTTGTCATTACCTATTGTACGGTGATGTCTAGGAGAGTGACTCTAAGTTCAGGCCCAAGTGGCCATAAAAGATCTAGTCCGAATAAAGTAGAGTTGCGTAAGTGAGTTGGTTATGAGAACCTCGATGTAGTACCAACTTTAGCTGTGAGAATGAAGTAGGACAATTGGAATATAACAAGGTGATTATCTCAGAGAAACAAGAAGGATGAAGTGAATTCAACAACCATCGTTGTTGCTAGTAGTTCGACTACGTTAGTAATTACCCCTATACCATTTAAACATGCGTGTGGGTTAGTGCGTCTATAGACAACGGTGTGCTTGTCACGACCTTATTCTGTTTTGGTCGGGCTATGCAAGGAGATCACTGCAGTAGACACGAGCAATAATATGATGATTGGAATATCGAAGGTTATTGAATATGACAACCAAGAGTTTCTTCAAAGTCAAAAGGAGCTACAAGTCACATAGGTAAAGCCACTTTAGACTTCGGCTAGTTACGAGCAACAACAGATGATGGGTCGAACCCAAGTGGGGGAGAACCGACTCTTAAGGAGAAAGTGTGAAAAGTAGTTCGACTTTCGATTTCGACGTCAAGGTCCAAGAGAGTAGCAACACAAGTAGGCGGAGGTTGTTAGTTTTGTTGAGCGGGTAACAGAAAAAGGAAGTTTTTTTTGCTAGACTACCCATAGGTTATGAGTTTCTTGCTTGTCGAGGAAACATTAGTCTTTCCTTCCAAGCATCTATTAGGATTTAGGAAATTGCCAAATTCCCAGGTGCAGCTCAGATAGCCAAGAGAACCATCTAGGTTCGTACTTTCATGAATAAAGGATTCATCCTCGCAGAAGAGGTTTAGCTAGATAAGGAACGCAATAGGTGGCGTAGTTTGCCATATAGATCGTTGAGTACTCAAGGGATACATCAGACTTAGAAATATTAGTTAAGCTTGTAGTAAGAACTTAATTGCCTTATGCTAGAAGACAGAAACCATATGATCTAAGTCAAGGAGGAAGTGTTTTCGTAGTATGAACGTTTCAAGTCATTGTATAATATGCATATAGAGACGCCTAGAAGAGTATCATTCGGGATGGACCATGAGAGGCGGTAGGTTGAAGATGTATCATAAGTATGCATAATAGGATTGATAGATCAAGTGTTAATCCAGGGTGAACTAAATGGTCTCGATGTTATCAGTAGCAATTAAGATTAACTAAGAGTCCCTAGTGTAAATTGACAATTGTTCAATTTAGGAGTGACTCAACGTTAAAATTGTGTAAGCAGTAGTAGTTGTTGTAGATTCAGTTGTAAAGACGCCTCTTTAGATGTCAATAAAAGATAGACCTACAAGGAAAAGATCTAAAGATTTCCTACGAGGTTTAAAACTGCAATAAGATGGTAGAATATTGCCAAGGAACTGTTCAAGCTTTTAGGGTGCAAGGTTGCAGTTGGCGATAGAGGACACAAAAGGATCGTAAGCGATTATTATAAACTCCTAGATATGTTCATTTAGTTAAAAGTCACGTTAGATAGATCATTGAGTGCAACTGCATATGCGTCCTTAGTCTTCGAGGGTGAGCTACGTGTTTGGTTTAGTTATTCCTTTAGTCGATAAGCATAAGAATTAATAGAAAACTAAGATTGAATTCCCAACATTCATAGGTTAACATAGGATGACAGTTAGACTTTAACATCCATACAATGTAGATTAAGGACCTCTAATAAGTTGTAGCCTCAAAAGATCCATTGTGATAAGTAGATATCAAGGAAGAATGATGACTAAGACAGTCAGATAATGAGTATGAGTGTTTAGGACCATCGAAGGGTTGATCATGAGTCTTCAGGCCCGATGGGGATGATGACAAGAACGATCCAGCATCGAAATCCTAGTAGTGAATAGGGCCACGACGTGTCGTGAGCTGGCATAAGAACGAATTGCGTGAACAATAGTTGTACCTTGATATAGGAAAAATTGTTAGAGCTTTGCGAGAGTGTTATTGGTAACCTGGTGTTCATTATAATCCAGTAGGTTGGAAGCTAAGTAAGCCTTATAATGAGTCCTTCACCAATATTATAGTATTGGTTCCAGTGTTTTCAAGCCAGTAAACCCGTTATAGTAGTTTTGGTTAAAATTCAGGATGTTGGAACACTTGAACCAGGTTGGAATACCGTTTGTAATCTAGATTCGTGTGTGTTTTAAGGACACGCCATAAGCCTTTTAGAGGCATGTTCTTAAAAGTAGATTCCGTTAGGATATCTTAGATAAATTTCCATAGTTAATCACTTCATAACAAGTTGACCGTGTCGACATTTTACGTCTGAAGGCGATTGCCAATCGTGACGTGTAAATTTTAGAAGTCCAAACCGACGAGTTCTCGGTTTTGGAAGACTTCACGAGGAGTTCAGGAGTATGTTTAAGGTAGAAAATGAAGTTCTACGAGAAATATTGATGTGGCAACGTCGGCTAGATCATAATTTGATCTCGATAACTCTGATAAGATGACGTATAGGTGCGCTAGGAGTAGGATTTTGGGGACAAAATCTCTGTAAGTCGGGGATAGTTATAACATCCCATTTTCATCTTACAATATAAACGACTTGTTATGTAAATAGACGTTTTTGGATAGAGGACTATTTAGGATAAATAGTCTTGATGAAAGTCATAGTTATCGAAAAACCGAGAGCGTACATATAGAGAGTGCCCAAATCTGACTTCAGAAGAGGAAGTTATGATTTTTAGAAGTTGTAGCGCGACAATGTGTGACATAGAAACCAAAATTGAGATCAGTTGATTGTTAGGAAAAACAATCTAAACAAGAGTTGAAGATCTCATAAATACCTATACATCGATATAAAGACAGTCGAAAATGAATATCGTATGAGAGAGTTATGATTTTTATACGGACTTTAACAACTAAGACTATAAAAATATAACTTTAAAAATAAAGTGAGAATTAGCCGACGAAGTCTAAATGAAAATTACAGATCTCGTCGATAGCTACAGGTGGATATAAAGAACGTCGAAAACGGAGCTCGTATGAAGAAGTTACTAAATTTACAAAATTCACGTTTTGCGCCGCGCGCATACGTGCGGCGCACGATTCTAGAAGGTGGCTACGCAGACCACAGAGAGCTTGACACGTCGCAACATTTCGGAGGAGCGACGTCAACAGAGGTGCGTGGCACACCTCCCCTTAAACTGCCTATAAATAACAGTCTATGCCATATTCTTTCTCTCACAATTCTCTGAACTCTCTCTGAATCAATTCTCCTCTCGAGTTTTTTCCTCTAGATTTTTAGAAATAGTTAGCGGAGCCCTGAGTCGTCAAATGGTTTAGCAATTTGAGGTGCTCGGGTCGAAGTCCTGCCTGTGACTTTTCCAACTTTCACTAAAAAAAACTCTGTATAAGTTAGGCTACACTTACTATGTTTTAAGTGTAATTTATATTTATATTCATAGACATTGTTATGAATGTATAAATAAGATTTATCAGTAATTCCAGTTATAATGCTGATTGATCTACTTACGGAAGAAGTGTCTAGAATGGTCACATTGACTTGGTTGTTGGATTTCATAAATGTTTTATGCTGAAATGGTCCTGCCTCCCAACTGCCCGACCTGGATGATCCTTATTTTATAGGACTTAGAGTATTCATTGAGATTAGTGAAAGATTTAGCTTTCAATACCAGATTGCCACAGGGATTAATAAGTTATAGTATTATAGGTTAATACTTGTTAAGCGCGTTACCAGCTAGATTGGATCGCCAGTAGAATCACCCAGATAGCTGTCAATCGTTTGAATAACTGTCCACATGAGTTTTCTCACTATATTATGTGCTCCAGTATATATCCTCTGTCATGTTGAGCAATTTATCTGTTAGATATTTATTGATATATTATGTGGGGAGTTGAGGGCGGCCCAGCCTCGGGCAGAAGGCCAATAGACTCGGACGGACCAACTTTATGTGAAGGACAAGGTGCGGACCACCTTTACGTTGTAGGCAAAAAAGGCGGACCAACTTTGTGCTGAAGGCCAAGGGCAGGTCTGTTTTATGTTGAAGGTCATTATGTGTATGCATTGTATATGTATTGTGGTATATGGTATTTTTGGGGAACTCAGTAAGTTTCGTGTTTACCCAGTTGAATATAAATGTTTTTCAGGTACTTCATTGACTCATTTGAAGGGCAAGGTTCGACTGTACACACGCGTATTCGCAACATGTTTCCGCATAATGTAATTATACTCTGATATAATTTAATAAATAAAAATGAAAAAATTTGGGTTGAATATCGGGACGTTACATATATCAACCATTTCATTTGAAAGATTTGATGTTGCATGAACATGGTTATGACATTGAAGGCTTTTTATGTGAACAACTCTCGACGATTGGACAAGAAGGCTGTTGAATGTGACTTGAGAATTGAAGTCCTCAGCTCGCTAGAAAACCGTCAACTAGCTGACGAACCATCGGTTGGCTAATCCGTAGTTGGCTAGCTAACCAGTAGCTAGCTTGGCTGACGATCAACTAGCGGAATGAAGGTCAGGTTCGAATTTTTTAGCTAGGGTTTGCATCATACTTTGCCTATATATGTAACGATTGTTAGCTAAGGGTCGTGTAATATTATAACATCGTTTTCAAGCTCAACAATCTACAAAAATGATCTTAGTTAAAAATAAAAAGTTAAAGCCAAACACACAAATTACATAAAAGCAATAGGGACCATTTATGTAATTTACTATAACGATGTAGATTAAATTTGAATATAAGTAAAAAATAACACGCCCGGTGGGACTCGAACCCACAATCGCCTGATTAGAAGTCAGACGCCTTATCCATTAGGCCACGGGCGCTTGCGTTTCTAGTACTTGACGTTAATATTTCTATACCATACCAATATATGGTTGTCGTTATATAATTGTGTGAACCTTTGTGATTATTCTGATATTGCAAAGGCCAAAATAATCAAATGTTATAAAACGGATAATTAGTTGCTTCAAAAATATTGATTTTCAAGATAATATCTATACTTTTCTATGATTAAGGTTATTCAGTTAGTATAGATAAAGATAAAGAATTATTTTTTATCAATTTGATTTTTGTATTCATAATTTTATAAACTAATGTAGAATATTTCAGTTATTTAATACTCCTTTCTATATGTATTTAATAAAAATAATAATACATTACAAATCTTGAAATCAAAAAGAAAAAGTAAATAGATTTTAATAAAAACCAGCACTTGTCATTTACAAGGTTCATATTGTTTTAAAATAATTCGTACTCTTTAATATGTAAACTATCCATTTTAACATGACAAGTTAATAGAGAACTACTCATTTTGTATACATTCAAATATCGATGTCGAGTCAACAAGTGACATGAAATATAGAACCTCCCTTGTCGAATTGCTTTTGAAGACATCTTTGATCTTATGAGATAAAGGACCTATGGCTAATTGCTTTTTCTTTAAAGCACTCGATCGTACATTACGAGACATCCTCCATGATAGATTTGCAAACGCTACGACAAGGCCTTTTTGTGGATTAATTGTTGTTTTAGGGGAAAATATTGGAGTTTTACAAATGACTACTACAAATTGGTTATGGGTCATTTTTTAAGATAATGAAAAAGAACTAGTTAAATTTTTGGCAGACATTATACAACAATCAACGAATTGTAGCATAACATCGATTGTTGACATTGTGTATCCGGGCTTATATGAAACTACCAAGACCCTTACTACTTTGAAGGAATAAGAAATACTCTCCATAGAATGATACAATACATGAGCTTAATAATGTAATCATGAATCATCATTTTTTTTAGAATCCGCAAAAGATTATATTACAAACAAAAAAACCACCACCAAGCAAGAAGCTAGGAGGGGCGAAAAAACGGAAGAAGAGTTACAAAGTCTGTGAGATAGTTCTGAAATTACAAGCAAATAAATGGATTAACACACCACTCAACCCATTTAAAACAACATTTTGACCTCCTATTGAAGCATCCCAAAAATACGGTCTAAAAATTTCATTTTTAAGTTATTAATAAAACCATAAATATCATCATCATCATCATATAAAATCTTAAACCATGTATCTCAAAATACCGTATTATCTGTCAACATATCAAAATCTCATGTCAAATATCAGAGTAAATCTCTCAGACTAGAAAACTGTGGTGTGTGTCATGCGACCATCCCGAGCCCTTCCCTGTGCTAGCTGAAATACCTGAAACCAAACTGAAAATTATAAGCACGAAGCTTAGTAAGCTCCCCCAAACTACCACATACCATACACATAACATATAACGTGTAACATAAACTTTGGGACACCGCCCAACTGCATCGGGACGAACCCGAAATCGGCTTACCCGGCATCGGACTCCTGCCCGGCATCGGGCTCACCCTGGCATCAGACCACGTTTGGCATCGGGCTCACCCCAGCATCGGGCTTGCCTCGGCATCGGGCTTACCCCGGCACATATACAGCATATCATATATCATAAACACATAACATAAGCATATAACATACATCGGGCTTACCCCGACATCGGACCGAAGCCCGGAACACATAACAGATAACATATAAACTAACATGCATTGGGCTTGCCCCGGCATCGGGCTTACCCCGGAACACATAACACATAACAAATACACTAACATACATCGGGCTTGCCCCGGAACACATAACACATAACATGCATGAATCACAAAGACATCAAGCATACATATACTCTTCTCGGGACCGCCCCGACATCGGACCGTAGTCCGGAACTACTAATAACTAAATGGGCCGGCATTGTGGCCTTAGACTCATTCCTACTGGAGAGAAACTCACCTCTCAAACTGGATGCTAAACTCGTGCGTGAGGAATCTCTGTTGGCTGCTCCCACGACTCCCCGTCTAACTCTATACAATAATACTTAGTCAGAAAACTGAGAATTCTTCTAAGGGTAAAATGACCATTTTACCCCTGGTCTAATTTTGGACCATATCCAAGGCCCAATTCCAACTAATATTTCTAAGTCCACTAAAGGCCCACTAATGACCCAATTTTCTAAATTGGACCCAACTTCTCAAATGGGCCTTCCCTAAGCGCAACCATGTCCTTAGTCCAAAATCTGACTTTTGATGGCCCACTAAGGCCCAATAGCTGATAAGTCCAATAGTTGGCCTAAACCGAGGCCCAAAAGATGAAAAGCCCAATACTGTTGAGTATGCGGGGCGTACTCCTATGTACGCAGTGCGTACCTGCTGTGTGTCTTGTACGATGCGCGTACTGGCTGGTACGCCCAACGTACTACCCTGTTAAGCCACTTTTCCCATTAAGCACTTAATACTCAACTCTAGAGGCTATAACTACAGATCCAAGTCCTCTTCAACGTCTTAATCCATAAAGTCGGTTACTTGGTGGCTTGCAACCCACCAAATGAACCCAAACTTGGAAAAATAGCAACATACTTCCATGGAAATGGCTAGATCTCATGCATGGTCACAAATGGACCTTAAAGATTGAAACTTTATTGCTAAAGGAATGCATTTAGCTCTGAGGGTGGCAACCCCAAGCTTAAAAACGAAGTTGCATCATAAAAATCCAACCTTTGGACCTAAAAAGGTCCAAAGCTCCATAAACCAAGATCTAGGCTTCTATGAGGAAAGTTGGAAGCTTTATACCTCCTTTGAGTGCCAAAAATGAGAAAATCCCAGATCCTTGAGCTCAAGATACTCAAGTTCTTCTTCTACAACTTCTCTTCTTCCAAGCTCTTCTTCACCAAACTAAGCTTCAAAATACCAAACACACACAAAAATGGAGTAAGAGAGGGTATTTAGGGTTTCTGAGGGTGAGGGGCTGGTAAGGAGGCTAGGAGTTGCTATAATGGGGGTATTTATATGTCTTAAACCCTAAAAAATTAAGGTTTTGGCATCTGCTCACGTACGCTGCGTGTACTCCTGGTACGCTGCGCGTACGTGCATGCGTCCCCCGCATTCAATGCGCCTCTACGCCCCGCGTACACCAAGGCTACGCCCATCGTACGTCTTATGGGCGGCCCAATTCTTTGGCCCACTTGCTTAAGTCCACTCCAATAGTCATTTTTATCCATATTTAGCACAACAATAATTTAAGAAATATTTAATAATTAATAGCTCAAATGACGGTCGTTACACCTGTGTTTCACCGATGTGTATACTATGGATTTGATGTTGTCAGCCACTTTTGGTTGGTGAAATCCGAGATTTTTAAAAACCCAGTCACACCTTGCTTTCCATATCATCCAAAGTGTTCCATAGTATATGTTTAGCAAAATCTTTCTCATGTTCTGATTATTTCCCCACGAGTCTATAAATGAGAGCAACTCACCAACATTATGGACTACCAGAACTAATATTTCACACCACCTAAAGATCCAATACCAAACCGTTTTGACAAAGGAGCACCTCCATAGAACGTGTACGATATCCTCTTCTTCCGTCCTACAATGGCCACATATTGGTGTCTCAACTGTTACCCCTCGTTTAATCAGCGTGTCAGCTGTTGGAAGACGTCCCAAATTTGCCCTCCAAACAAAGCATAACACTTTGATTGGTACATCATGGGTCCATTTAATTATCTTTTCACTTGGGTCTATGTGTTCAATTGAGTCAATATATATTGTACCTGAGAGTCCTTACTTGATACCCACCCTCATCCGTGTTAACGCATCGCCACTCATCTGATCCCTTGGTTGGATGAAAGATCCCTATCCTGGAAATTAGTATGTTCACATGGTTTAACTATGCAACAATAATAACATTGGTCTTCCATTCCCAGTTAAAGCCATCAATCATAATTCTATCCTTAATTAAACAATGTCTACGTTTTTCAAGACGATATAAATCGGGGAATGCGTTTTTTAGTGTTCCGTTCCCACACCAATTGTCAATCCAGAATTTAGTAGTGTCCCCTGATCTAATTACTTTTATCATACGTAGTTAAACCCCCGCTTTTGGTCAATGCCCAAGTACGCCCAGCGTACTTAGTTGAGTTGACGCGGTTGACTTTTTTAATTTGACCAGGGTTTGACCAAGTTTGACCTAAGGGTATTTTGGGTATTTTGATTATAAGTTAAGATTGGTCATGTTCCAATAAGTGACCGGTTGAGCTGATATTCAGAGTTGTGTCCTGTTCAACGATCTTTTTAGACTGAGAGATGAGTTTTCCTCATTGTACTTGTGGGTCGAAGGCACCAAGGTCGGCCCACTGGATTTGATATCTTGGTATATTGATTAATGTTATGCTTAGTATGTGGTAGATATGTATGATTACCTCATGATTACTGATACACGTTAGATTAGTAGATCTGTATGATTACATGTATTGTTGGATATGTGTAAGATTGGTAGATCTGTAGGACTACCTGTATTTTTTTTGGCTATTTATTGTTATGATATATGCTGATGTGTTATAGTCGGTTAGGGTGAGGCGGTCATGCTTGGTGTTGAAGGCCAAAATACCCAGGGCGGTCAGGATAGACTAAAAGCCTGTGAGGCGGTCCAGTCAAGTCGAAGGCCCGAAGAGCGGTCCAGATAGGTTCTAGGCCTGATGCGGTGGTCCAGTCATGATGAAGGCTCTGAGAGCGATCCAGATAGTCTGTATGCCCGGTGTGGCGGTCCAGTCAGGCTGAAGGCTCATGTATGCATGCTGTTATTTGTATGTTTGTGTGTGGTACTTTGCGAGAACTCGCTAAGATTTGGCTTGCGGTTTAAGTTTAGGTTTCAGGTACTTCGGATGATCGGGACAAGGGGAAGGCGTGATCGTACACATCCTTTGATGATATGCTTTTGGAGTTTTTATGACACACTGATCTTGGGAATATTTGAATTTGACACTTGATTTGATATGGTTTTGGTTGAAAACAATGGTTTCTTTTAAGTTAAAAATGCAAATTTTTATCGTGATTTTTAGGATGTTACACTCCACCAATAACTTGCAAAGAAATGATGTGCGTTTTCATGGATGAACATACAATTTCACATTTTCCTAAAGTAACTAGAGTGAAATTTTTATAGAAGGTTATAGTACTTTGTACATTATACTTTTAATGTGATTAGTGACCTATCAAACCCGTTCGACTAACAAACCTCCACCACACAAAGAAGCGGTGGGTGAGAAGGACACTCATTTAACGGTCATTCTATAGACCATTTCCTTATACCTCTCTTATATTGTGGCTTCGTGAATGAGGCCTCTATATGGTGTATTTTAAAACTTTTTTTTAAATTACAAGGTTCAAATCATATTAATTCAATTAACCTTTAATTAATTAATATTTGAACTAAATAAGATTTAAGAATTATACTTAATTAAACCTTTAATTAATTCATATAAATCTTATTAAAGGATGATTATATTATCTAATTATCTTATAATTGGATAATTGCCTTAAAAACTTCTTTTTATTAAATTAGGATTTCTTATTATCTAGTTATAATATTTAGATTTTAAACATTTAAAATAATATTAATTAACTAATAATTATCCTATCTTTTGAATAAGGCAAGAAAATACCTAGTTTTGATCTCAGGCAGTTCCCACGACGTAGCAGAGGACTGCCCACGTCGTGGCATGAGCAGATTGTCGATTTTATTTAGTTTTCTGGTTTCATCTTTACGCACTACTAATAGCGTTGTACTTGTAGAATTTCACTTAACATTTAAGGGTAAATGCAACCTAAAACAAGATATATGGCTTTTCACTATTAATAGCAACATACTTCATTAAACAAAACTAAACCTACATAAATCAGAAATTATAGATAAAGAGATCATACCTTTGTGCTTAAATCGAATTAAGCAATCAAACACTTGAAGATCTCTTTAGAAAACCTAGCTCTAATTGTGTGGTAGCCTCTAATACATCACACCCAAAACCCTAGAAAACTTTAGGAATGAATATAGGAGAGATGGGAGAGGAGAAAATCGGATTTCTCTATGGGAGGAGGTAGTGACCGAAAATCCAAGGGGTTATGGCCCTTTATATAGCTGCTAGATAATCCCAAAAACTCTAGATTTGAATTCAAAAGAATAGTAATTTAATCCAATAATCATATAGTTTCTTTGTCTGATTTGGAGGCTTCCAGAAACCCTAGGGCTCCTAACCCCCCCCCCCCCCCAATTGGGAGGTTCTAGATCCTCTCTTTTGTTCAACTATTGAACAATTACATCTTAATACTTGTACCTCTAATTAATTCTAATTAACCCAAAATTATTTCCAAATTAATTTTGATTAATTCGTAATTAATAATTACTATTTCCAATTAATATATTAATCACATAATATATTAATAAATCATATATATATATATATATATATATATATATATATATATATATATATATATATATATATATATATATATATATTATCAATCCAAGCCATTTCCTGGTTATGAGGGTAACCCAAAAATGACTTTACTTTTATTCTGCACTATTATACCAATTTAATTAAGAGCTTAGACTCCTTAATGCAACACAAAACATATCAAGAGTAAATTTTGAATTATACAAAATCTGATTTTGTGTAATCAAATCTTATAAGATCGAAATTATAAATTTCGAAAACCATAAATAAACTATCCTAGAAAAATTTCTCAGATTTTCAATAATATTCACTACATCGATCGGTTTTTTTTGTATAAATATGACATTGTCGGGTTGAGGTTGTCGAAATTAATTGCCCGCGTTTTAGAAGAGTATATATATATATATATATATATATATATATATATATATATATATATATATATATATATATATATTCAGATTTTGTCAAATATTTATAAAAGTTTTATAGAAATATATAACTTTTCCTTTACTTTTCTGTTTACCTGTAGTTTCATCATCTTATGGTACAATGGAGTTTAATTTTATACCCCTAGACTTACTTTTCATCTACTACATAAAGATTGGAACCCTGCTTCAATATATCATCATTGGTGAGTTGTATCCTAAAAATATAAAAAATGGGTTCCTCTAAAAGTAATGGAAGGTTAAACAGGATTGAGAGAGGAGGAGGAGCGACGAAAAGAATCTGATGGAGGTCCGTTGGATTTGCATGCGGAAAACGCAATAGCTGCTACTGTTGGGGTTGCTACGGCATGGGAAGTTTCTAGAATGCTTTCCAACAACACAAAAAAAAAGACACTGAAGAAAAAGATGAGGTGAGGTTACACCAACGAGGGGTCTAATAGAAATGGGCACGTTGAACGGAGCATGTATGTTGGGTCTGGTTCGATACCCGTTCAATATGCATCTCTAGAGGCTAACTCAACCACAAAAAGTATTTGGTTCCCTTGTCCTCAAGGTGGATTCAAAATGAAAGGTTTTCTCTAGTAAGTTATTAGAAGACTTAAAATCTCCGTGAATCACAAAAAGTTGTGGCTCCTCATGCAGATACACATGCCTCTTGTAGAATCAAGAGAATCTTCATTCTTATGTCTCAATCCAAAGGCCAGTTGAAACCTAGTGGGCCTGTAAATAGACAATCATACCCTCACCTCTCATTAATTTTATAAGCAAATGGTATGAGGAAAATATCCTCTTCTTGGATGAGCTTCCCCAGCTCGTGGCTTAGTTGTTGTCAACTAGAACAAAAGGTTAATAAGGTAAAATATGAAACATGAAAAACATATAAGTGGAGAATCATTTCATACTAGCTTCTTTTGGAAATGATCCTGGACTGCTTCAATGTGAAACACACAAACAAAGCATGAGAACACAAATAACGACAATAAAACAAATTTGAACAACAATGCTCCCCTCATTCCAAACTTCTCAAAGAACATATTTATGTCTTTTCAACTGCTATTAGATTTCGTAAATACCAACCATTAATATTGGACCCTTATCCTCTATTATCCATCTTGTCGATCTGGCTGCTTATACATGCTTCATTACAACATTTACGGATGGAAGGATTTCATCTCAGATTACACAAATAAGAACGTCAAGCATCCAACCAAATCTAATAGTAGATATAAGATCAGGTCCTCACAATTCAAATCAGGGAAACAGAAACAGATTGACCAAATCAGTTGTATCTAAGTGTGAGATATCAAGTGTATATAATTGTAACATAGAGAGAGAAAGGCGGCTTACAAGAAACGATTGCAGGGTGGGCATATTCACTGTTGTGGAGTCGTTGCTGAATCAATCATAGCAAGAGTCTTGGTGTAACATCCATAATTTCTTATAATTCTTATAAGTTTTAGTGGCCACAACGTGGGAGAGGAGACCCCACGACGTGATATGGCCAAAATGATCGTAGATCATTCTTTTTTCCACATGACGTGATAAGGATTAGGCCACGACGTGGCGACCATCTGAAGACTAAAACCCTAATTTTTTTGGTTTTATACCTTATTTAAAGGAAAGTGAGGGCTAGGGTTTGTTTATCCTCAACCTCCATTACTCTCAAACCTCAGAAATGCTAACTCTAATCCCTTTTGGTGGTTCTTGACTCATTTTGGTGCTTTTGGTAGCTTAAAGAAGAATAAGAAAAAGGTGTTCTAGTGTATGGATCCAACAAGGAAACCTCATCATCATCCTTTGTTCATATTCTGGACCTTTGTAAGTGTTCAAGATCCAAGCTTTAAGTTTCTTGCATCTTGATCTAGGTTTCTTGTCCATTTCCTTCATGATTGTGGAAGTTTGAAGGAATGGATTCCATAAAGTTAGCAACTTTATGGATCCTTGAGGTCCATTTGAGGTCATATGTTGTAGATCTGGAATTTCTTGGAGTATTTGGTCCCATGCATTAGTTTGAGTTCCTTTTCATTCCTATTTTGACCTAAAATAGAAGATAAATGCATTGGAAATGCATGCCCATAAAGCATCAATCTTTATGACCCATTAGGTGTACGAAAGCCTTCTGGAAATTATGGGTGAATAGATTTAATGGGATAAGTTCATGCTTCATGAGGTCGTTAAGAACTTAGCTTTAGAGGTTTTTTCTTATTTAGATGTCTTAATGGATAAAGTTGGAAACTTTATCCATCAAGACCTTGGGAAGAATCAGATTTGGGCTTTGGAGCTCTTGGAATTGGAAGGAAATTGCTTAACTAGTTAAGCTATTCAGCCCCTGTTCCCACGACGTGGCCTTATGGCCACCACGACACGGCGATTGGGGATCAACCCGACTGTTTTGGCGTTTTTTGACCACGACGTGGCCAATGGGAGGCCACGTTGTGGAGGCTTGCTGAATTTGCATTGACCGTTGACTTTGAGTGTTGACTTTTGACCTGGGTTGAATTTTGGTTAAATTGCTAGTTTTAGAAGGTAGATTAAGGGCTTACCTTGTATGGAGTGTTAGGAGGTGTTTAGCACCATTCTTCGGATGTGGGTGCTGTTAGTTGTGGTCTTCGTCTGCGAGGTGAGTCTTCTCACTATACTTTGTACATTGTTAGATTGTCTTTGTGACTCTTGTATGTATGTTGGGCGGGGACCATTATGTATGTTGGACGGGGCTCTTTATGTATGTTGGGCGGGGCCCATTGGTATGTTGGGCGGGGCTCTTTATGTATGTTGGGCGGGGCCCATTTGTATGTTGGGAGGGGCCTATTATGTATGTTGGGCGTGGACCGTTTGTATGTTGGGCGGGGCCCGTTTGTACGTTGGGCGAGGCCCGATGTTATTTATGGTATGTGGTATATTGGGGAACTCACTAAGCTTTGTGCTTACAGTTTATGTTTAAAATGTTTTAAGGTACTTCTGGTTTCAAAAGGAAGGGTCCAGCTTGATCGTACTGCATCCCCTGAGATTTATTATGTATTGACTGTTTATGATTTTACTTTGATTGTCTTTTGGAACAAATGAATGAATGGTTTTGATTTATTTAAAATGAAATTTTTACTCAATATTTTTGGGACGTTACACTTGGCATCTAAGGCAATCACTATGCATTCCTTGTGAGATCGGCATCAGCAGAGAAAAAATCCTAAACCGTCGGTGTTTGATCCTGAGGAGTCGATCTTGTGATAATCAAGGGAAATACGTCACCACCCAAAATAGTGATACACATAAATGTAAAAGAATAATGTTATAACATGTATGTTTCGAAATCTCATACTAAAAAATATGCCGCCAATTAGACAGTAAAGCCAAGAATTATGAGCACAAAAAGTCGCAACATCCTACAAATCAGACTACATATTTGGGAAGTACGCATCAACACAATTCTGAAAATATAATTTTGAAAATCCGTCTTCGAATAAATAAATATGAATTTTATAAGATATAAAAATCAACTGTGCACAAAAAGTTACAACATAAAAAGTTACGAAGGGAACAATCGACTTTTAGCTAAAATCACCAAAAGGAGAATTATAGTACTCCTCGAAATAAGAATTTTGAGACAAAGAATGCCAAAAATGAAACCCGTATGAAAGAGTTATGATTTTTTATAAAATCATTGAGGGTATAAAAATATAGGCTAGAAATAAATTTAGAATCAGCCAAAAAAACCAAATGGAAAGTTATATAACACGTCGAAACCTTCGCGTGGATATAAAGAACGTCGGAAATGGAGATCGTATGCAGGAGATACGGAACTCAGAAAATCTTAAAAACGAGTGTGCACACCTACGCGCCATGTGCGTCGTGTGTACTGACACCCAATTCGTGAAGATATGTAGGATGTGGCCCATATAAAAGACGACACGTGTCAAACTCTGGTTGAAGCCAACACGCATGTACGCAACGCACGTCCCAATGATGTCGCACCCACCCCAAATACTTCACCATATATAGAGGTCTCTACCTCCTCCATTCTCACACCATATCATCTGACTTTTATCTCTCCCTCTCTCTTTCTAATAGAACCTCTTCTCCTCTCGAATGATCCCTGAGCTCCTGAAGTTCCAACGCAACACACCGGTTACACAAAACACACTTCAATGGTGAGTTCACGTCCCTACTTTTACGATTTTCAAATGTTTTAAAGGGGGGAATACATGTTATAATAGTATATTGTTAATTTCACAATTATCGCTAACTATATATAGTATTAGTGATTTAATTATACCTAAAAATGTTAGGATGATATTATGTCTGGTAGATACCCTGCCAAACTTTTAAGGATAATATTATGCCTAGTCGTTATACTAACCAACTTTTAGGGATAACCTCGTACCTAGTCGTTATCCTGGCCAACTTTTGATACAACATCATACCTAGTCATTATGTTGGCCAACTTTATAGGAAAAACATAATACCTAGTCGTTACCTTGGCCAACTTTTAGGATAACATTGTACTTAGTAGTTACTATGCCCGAATATCCTACTAGAATAAACTATACTATCATAATTATATATATATATATATATATATATATATATATATATATATATATGAATATATATAATAAGTATAACTAACGTAACAAGAGAAAGCAAAGTACATGATACGACTACACAAAACAGTTGATAAATGAGACGTTATTCATCCTTTAGCTAAATAACCTTTAGCTAACCCCGACCTATAATCGTTAAATCTTACGTGAGCGGGAGATGTATGTATATATCTATATAGGGATGATACCCTCACATGTGGTTGCTAGCTACAACCTTAACGGTCGAGTCACAACATGCATAACTTTCTAAACTTTGGCGACGTCTGATGAAGCGTCGTCTCGGGGAGTTCAATAGTCATAAGCTCAATTATAAGAACTGATTGTAACATTGTTCAACCTTAACTAATAAATCTACTTATGAAGGGGATGTCTCAGAGTAGTAACATCACAAGTATCCCAAACGAGAAAAGAATGTTAGGGAGATATGATCCTAGTAACTATAGTATAGGTAAGATTCCGAATATCATACAAGTACCTATGGGATACAATAAGGATTTCACAAAATGAGAAATCACTTATACCCAACTAAAACCCAGGAATATGGATACATAGGAAAAAAGGATCACTATATTCATAAACAAAGATCCTGCTTAAAAACTGCTAAGTATTTTCTATAATCAAAAACTTGTGGACTCACCAACATTATGTTGACTTTTTAAAACCACATGTATTCCAAGGAAACCAAGAGACGGCAATCCACACTCCATGAAGCAACAATTGATTGAGGTAGCCACTGAAAGTTGTTATCATTTATTATTATGCCTAGTTGTCAAGGCACCTTTTGTATTAGAGATTCTAGTGAAAACATACCGTGGTGTAAATTTTAAATACATAATGGTAGTGATATTTATGCTACATATTGTTTTGTACTATTCAATGTATGTTAAATGTCAGTGATCAACATTCTAATTCAATTTCTGTGATCAACAATCTAATGTCGCACATCCCGACAATTCCGCCGCTGGTCGGGGGTATGACAGATTTGTACATAAAAACACTTAATCGATTATTGGTGTGAGAATATGAGTGTGAGAGTAGTTTGAACGTGATAGAGAGGATGGATGAAACGTTGACACAAAGTGGAAAATAATAGGAAGTAGTCACCGACACGGTGAGCATGAGGAGTCACTGTCGCTGACGAGGTGAGCTTGAGGTCGCCGACGATGTAATCAAGAGTGAAGCGCTTGTGTGGAATGATTGCAAAAAAAGCCCTAGTTGGTCACGATTTGGTGATGAGGACGATGAACGCGCGATTACCTAAAAAATCATAAGACGAAGGCTCTACATGACACACGTATTTGATGGGGTACTCTGTGTTTTTTTTTCATGTGGACAATAACTTTATGACACACAAATATGCATGTGGTAAATTCTTCAAATTATGGAAGAGATGATAATTGTTTACGACACACGATTTTGTGTGTCATAAACACAGTGTGTGTCATAGTTCCCAAGTCATTAAATGCCCTATTCATGAATTTCAATTTATACTTTCAATAAATATATAGTTGATATAGTAAATGTAAAAGATAATGTTATTAAAAGTAAAATCTATAAATATACCATAAGTTTAAGGTCGCAATTTGTAAGGGTCAAAATATAAATATCTTAAAGAATGGTTATTTTGTGGTGCGGCCAAAGAATCCAAACTATTTTTACAATTAAGTTTTAAAGATAGGCAGATCCAAGATGAAAATAAATCGAGGTCTGCCCTAAAGTTAACAATAGTATCCCTTATGACATTGGTGGTTGTTTATATATAAATTGGTGGCATGTCGTTGGAAGAGAACAACAAAGTCAGAAAATTTCAAAAGTTAGAAAAGAGAGTAAAAAATCAGAAAATTTCAAGTAATAGAAAAAAAGTCATAATAATAATAATAATAATAATAATAATAATAATGAAATTTTAGAAGAGTATGCCAAGATTTAACCATGTGGATAAATCTCTAGATTTTTTCTAATTCATAAGGATGTAGAGTCTATCCCTTTCAAGTTATTTGTCATCTCACTATCACATATTCTCACTTAGACCGAAGGGTATGAGAGGGATGTTTCCCTCATTTTTTGTGGGTCATACCACAATTTCCTTCATTTTTCTTTCCCTCACCTAAAACCCAAGGAATAGGTGGGAAGCTCCCCTCATTATTATTTTTTTATTTTTTTATAAAATATATTTCATACATATATTATACTCATTTTGTAGGGAATTAAAAACCATAAATTTTGATAAATTTTTTATATTTTTTTAGTAGGTATATAATTTTATAAATATTAAAAAAGATAAAAAAAAAGGAAAAAAAAACTATCCAATAGCATGAAAAGAGAGAGTGCGGCACCCCCTCCCCCCACCTCTTTCCCGCGGGTTGCTTCCCTCACCTAAGGGATGGTGTTCCAGAGTGAGGGAAACTTCACTCACCCATTTCCCGCTATGATACCGTCCGGCCTTACAACTCTCATCATACAATATATGAAAACACATCTTTTACATCTCTCCAACCCATGCATTTTTTTTTTTTTTGATTTTTTACATTAAATATTTATTAATTAAAAATTAAAAAAGAATTAGAAAATGTTGGAATGGAAATAGAGATTGTTGGAAAAGAATTGGAGTGAGTTGGTGGTTATGGATGTTTTTTATTTATATAGTTCAATTAATAATTATTAATTTTTTGGAAAAAGTAGTCACGATAATAAAGAAAAAGAGATTTCAAGTGGTTTAGGTAACCTCATTTTCTTCCAACGGGCTATTATATATATATTAATTACCAAAATTGGTAAGTGTGAGGATTTACTATTCATAAGCAGATTTCATACTTTTAATTTTTTTTTCATTTTCCACCCTTTACTTTTATTTGTTTTTATATTTTGTACCCCTAAACTAATTTTAAGAGTAAATTACTGAAATCGTCCCTGTGGTTTGGTCAAAATTGCACGTTTGGTCCCTAACTTTTTTTTTGCACTCGGATCGTCCCTGTGGTTTGATTTTGTTGCGTTTTTCGTCCCTGTGGTTTGATTTTGTTGCATTTTTCGTCCCTTACATACATAAAGTTAGGGACCAAACATGCAATTTTTACCAAACCATAGGGACGAAAAACGCAACAAAATCAAACCACATGGACGATCCGAGTGCAAAAAAAAATTAGGGACCAAACGTGCAATTTTGACCAAACCACAGGGACGATTTCAGTAATTTACTCTAATTTTTATGTAACAATTTTTATCCTCAATTTTTTATTTGTTTTCCACCATTTACTTTTATTTGTTTTTATATTTTGTACCCCTAAACTAATTTTGATGTAACAATTTTTATCCTTATAATTTTAAAATTTATATATATTTATATTCTTCCCCCTTAATTAATTTTTATTTAATAGTTTTCAACCCTTATAATTTTAAAGTTAATTTATTAGTATTTTATACATTATAATTTGGTCACTTACTATATTTTAAAGTTACATTTTGGCCCCTTATATAATTTTTTAATAATCTTTTTTTTATTAATTTCTTAAATATACACTTTCAAGTCAATTGTTTGTATCCATGTTTTATTTTGATATTTTTGTGTTCCATTTTATATGATTTAATCGTCTTCGTTGTATATATGGTGTCAAACTGCGTTTTTTAACATATCGGAGCTTCCGCAGCAACGCGCGGATGATCCAAACCCTAGTTTAATATTTAAATATCAACGACTTTGTCTCCTAAGGTGGGGACCCGCTTATAAGTGGGCTCCATGCACCCAATTACTTCTATATTACATTGTTACTGTTTCAAACTACCTTTATTTTCTTTAAAAAAAAATCTCAAACACACATGAAGATGTTAATCGCGGAACACTACCAATATTTTGAGCATGCTAATGTTTGAATCATGAATATCCTGTGGAATTTCATTCATTAGGATAGCAGGGCCTATGATCGGGCTCTAAGGTATAGAGCCCATGGCGGTGTTTGTTATTTTTTTCCGTCAAACCAACATATGTAACTTATCCGGCTAAAACCAACCGTAGTTAATTGTTATATTACTTATAGTTATATATATACTTGTATTTATAGATATTTGGTCTTGCCGAAGGTCATTATTTCTAGTACAATTTTCTGTGACATCTTTCTCTCAGGAAAACATATAACAAAACATACAGAGAGTAAAATTTGAAATATGGAAAATCTGATTTTGTGTATAAGATCGAAATTATAAATTTCGAAAACCATAAATATGGGAGGGGCCTATTATGTATGTTGGGCGTGGACCGTTTGTATGTTGGGCGGGGCCCGTTTGTACGTTGGGCGAGGCCCGATGTTATTTATGGTATGTGGTATATTGGGGAACTCACTAAGCTTTGTGCTTACAGTTTATGTTTAAAATGTTTTAAGGTACTTCTGGTTTCAAAAGGAAGGGTCCAGCTTGATCGTACTGCATCCCCTGAGATTTATTATGTATTGACTGTTTATGATTTTACTTTGATTGTCTTTTGGAACAAATGAATGAATGGTTTTGATTTATTTAAAATGAAATTTTTACTCAATATTTTTGGGACGTTACACTTGGCATCTAAGGCAATCACTATGCATTCCTTGTGAGATCGGCATCAGCAGAGAAAAAATCCTAAACCGTCGGTGTTTGATCCTGAGGAGTCGATCTTGTGATAATCAAGGGAAATACGTCACCACCCAAAATAGTGATACACATAAATGTAAAAGAATAATGTTATAACATGTATGTTTCGAAATCTCATACTAAAAAATATGCCGCCAATTAGACAGTAAAGCCAAGAATTATGAGCACAAAAAGTCGCAACATCCTACAAATCAGACTACATATTTGGGAAGTACGCATCAACACAATTCTGAAAATATAATTTTGAAAATCCGTCTTCGAATAAATAAATATGAATTTTATAAGATATAAAAATCAACTGTGCACAAAAAGTTACAACATAAAAAGTTACGAAGGGAACAATCGACTTTTAGCTAAAATCACCAAAAGGAGAATTATAGTACTCCTCGAAATAAGAATTTTGAGACAAAGAATGCCAAAAATGAAACCCGTATGAAAGAGTTATGATTTTTTATAAAATCATTGAGGGTATAAAAATATAGGCTAGAAATAAATTTAGAATCAGCCAAAAAAACCAAATGGAAAGTTATATAACACGTCGAAACCTTCGTGTGGATATAAAGAACGTCGGAAATGGAGATCGTATGCAGGAGATACGGAACTCAGAAAATCTTAAAAACGAGTGTGCACACCTACGCGCCATGTGCGTCGTGTGTACTGACACCCAATTCGTGAAGATATGTAGGATGTGGCCCATATAAAAGACGACACGTGTCAAACTCTGGTTGAAGCCAACACGCATGTACGCAACGCACGTCCCAATGATGTCGCACCCACCCCAAATACTTCACTATATATAGAGGTCTCTACCTCCTCCATTCTCACACCATATCATCTGACTTTTATCTCTCCCTCTCTCTTTCTAATAGAACCTCTTCTCCTCTCGAATGATCCCTGAGCTCCTGAAGTTCCAACGCAACACACCGGTTACACAAAACACACTTCAATGGTGAGTTCACGTCCCTACTTTTACGATTTTCAAATGTTTTAAAGGGGGGAATACATGTTATAATAGTATATTGTTAATTTCACAATTATCGCTAACTATATATAGTATTAGTGATTTAATTATACCTAAAAATGTTAGGATGATATTATGTCTGGTAGATACCCTGCCAAACTTTTAAGGATAATATTATGCCTAGTCGTTATACTAACCAACTTTTAGGGATAACCTCGTACCTAGTCGTTATCCTGGCCAACTTTTGATACAACATCATACCTAGTCATTATGTTGGCCAACTTTATAGGAAAAACATAATACCTAGTCGTTACCTTGGCCAACTTTTAGGATAACATTGTACTTAGTAGTTACTATGCCCGAATATCCTACTAGAATAAACTATACTATCATAATTATATATATATATATATATATATATATATATATATATATATATATGAATATATATAATAAGTATAACTAACGTAACAAGAGAAAGCAAAGTACATGATACGACTACACAAAACAGTTGATAAATGAGACGTTATTCATCCTTTAGCTAAATAACCTTTAGCTAACCCCGACCTATAATCGTTAAATCTTACGTGAGCGGGAGATGTATGTATAGATCTATATAGGGATGATACCCTCACATGTGGTTGCTAGCTACAACCTTAACGGTCGAGTCACAACATGCATAACTTTCTAAACTTTGGCGACGTCTGATGAAGCGTCGTCTCGGGGAGTTCAATAGTCATAAGCTCAATTATAAGAACTGATTGTAACATTGTTCAACCTTAACTAATAAATCTACTTATGAAGGGGATGTCTCAGAGTAGTAACATCACAAGTATCCCAAACGAGAAAAGAATGTTAGGGAGATATGATCCTAGTAACTATAGTATAGGTAAGATTCCGAATATCATACAAGTACCTATGGGATACAATAAGGATTTCACAAAATGAGAAATCACTTATACCCAACTAAAACCCAGGAATATGGATACATAGGAAAAAAGGATCACTATATTCATAAACAAAGATCCTGCTTAAAAACTGCTAAGTATTTTCTATAATCAAAAATTTGTGGACTCACCAACATTATGTTGACTTTTTAAAACCACATGTATTCCAAGGAAACCAAGAGACGGCAATCCACACTCCATGAAGCAACAATTGATTGAGGTAGCCACTGAAAGTTGTTATCATTTATTATTATGCCTAGTTGTCAAGGCACCTTTTGTATTAGAGATTCTAGTGAAAACATACCGTGGTGTAAATTTTAAATACATAATGGTAGTGATATTTATGCTACATATTGTTTTGTACTATTCAATGTATGTTAAATGTCAGTGATCAACATTCTAATTCAATTTCTGTGATCAACAATCTAATGTCGCACATCCCGACAATTCCGCCGCTGGTCGGGGGTATGACAGATTTGTACATAAAAACACTTAATCGATTATTGGTGTGAGAATATGAGTGTGAGAGTAGTTTGAACGTGATAGAGAGGATGGATGAAACGTTGACACAAAGTGGAAAATAATAGGAAGTAGTCACCGACACGGTGAGCATGAGGAGTCACTGTCGCTGACGAGGTGAGCTTGAGGTCGCCGACGATGTAATCAAGAGTGAAGCGCTTGTGTGGAATGATTGCAAAAAAAGCCCTAGTTGGTCACGATTTGGTGATGAGGACGATGAACGCGCGATTACCTAAAAAATCATAAGACGAAGGCTCTACATGACACACGTATTTGATGGGGTACTCTGTGTTTTTTTTTCATGTGGACAATAACTTTATGACACACAAATATGCATGTGGTAAATTCTTCAAATTATGGAAGAGATGATAATTGTTTACGACACACGATTTTGTGTGTCATAAACACAGTGTGTGTCATAGTTCCCAAGTCATTAAATGCCCTATTCATGAATTTCAATTTATACTTTCAATAAATATATAGTTGATATAGTAAATGTAAAAGATAATGTTATTAAAAGTAAAATCTATAAATATACCATAAGTTTAAGGTCGCAATTTGTAAGGGTCAAAATATAAATATCTTAAAGAATGGTTATTTTGTGGTGCGGCCAAAGAATCCAAACTATTTTTACAATTAAGTTTTAAAGATAGGCAGATCCAAGATGAAAATAAATCGAGGTCTGCCCTAAAGTTAACAATAGTATCCCTTATGACATTGGTGGTTGTTTATATATAAATTGGTGGCATGTCGTTGGAAGAGAACAACAAAGTCAGAAAATTTCAAAAGTTAGAAAAGAGAGTAAAAAATCAGAAAATTTCAAGTAATAGAAAAAAAGTCATAATAATAATAATAATAATAATAATAATAATAATGAAATTTTAGAAGAGTATGCCAAGATTTAACCATGTGGATAAATCTCTAGATTTTTTCTAATTCATAAGGATGTAGAGTCTATCCCTTTCAAGTTATTTGTCATCTCACTATCACATATTCTCACTTAGAACGAAGGGTATGAGAGGGATGTTTCCCTCATTTTTTGTGGGTCATACCACAATTTCCTTCATTTTTCTTTCCCTCACCTAAAACCCAAGGAATAGGTGGGAAGCTCCCCTCATTATTATTTTTTTATTTTTTTATAAAATATATTTCATACATATATTATACTCATTTTGTAGGGAATTAAAAACCATAAATTTTGATAAATTTTTTATATTTTTTTAGTAGGTATATAATTTTATAAATATTAAAAAAGATAAAAAAAAAGGAAAAAAAAACTATCCAATAGCATGAAAAGAGAGAGTGCGGCACCCCCTCCCCCCACCTCTTTCCCGCGGGTTGCTTCCCTCACCTAAGGGATGGTGTTCCAGAGTGAGGGAAACTTCACTCACCCATTTCCCGCTATGATACCGTCCGGCCTTACAACTCTCATCATACAATATATGAAAACACATCTTTTACATCTCTCCAACCCATGCATTTTTTTTTTTTTTGATTTTTTACATTAAATATTTATTAATTAAAAATTAAAAAAGAATTAGAAAATGTTGGAATGGAAATAGAGATTGTTGGAAAAGAATTGGAGTGAGTTGGTGGTTATGGATGTTTTTTATTTATATAGTTCAATTAATAATTATTAATTTTTTGGAAAAAGTAGTCACGATAATAAAGAAAAAGAGATTTCAAGTGGTTTAGGTAACCTCATTTTCTTCCAACGGGCTATTATATATATATTAATTACCAAAATTGGTAAGTGTGAGGATTTACTATTCATAAGCAGATTTCATACTTTTAATTTTTTTTTCATTTTCCACCCTTTACTTTTATTTGTTTTTATATTTTGTACCCCTAAACTAATTTTAAGAGTAAATTACTGAAATCGTCCCTGTGGTTTGGTCAAAATTGCACGTTTGGTCCCTAACTTTTTTTTTGCACTCGGATCGTCCCTGTGGTTTGATTTTGTTGCGTTTTTCGTCCCTGTGGTTTGATTTTGTTGCATTTTTCGTCCCTTACATACATAAAGTTAGGGACCAAACATGCAATTTTTACCAAACCATAGGGACGAAAAACGCAACAAAATCAAACCACATGGACGATCCGAGTGCAAAAAAAAATTAGGGACCAAACGTGCAATTTTGACCAAACCACAGGGACGATTTCAGTAATTTACTCTAATTTTTATGTAACAATTTTTATCCTCAATTTTTTATTTGTTTTCCACCATTTACTTTTATTTGTTTTTATATTTTGTACCCCTAAACTAATTTTGATGTAACAATTTTTATCCTTATAATTTTAAAATTTATATATATTTATATTCTTCCCCCTTAATTAATTTTTATTTAATAGTTTTCAACCCTTATAATTTTAAAGTTAATTTATTAGTATTTTATACATTATAATTTGGTCACTTACTATATTTTAAAGTTACATTTTGGCCCCTTATATAATTTTTTAATAATCTTTTTTTTATTAATTTCTTAAATATACACTTTCAAGTCAATTGTTTGTATCCATGTTTTATTTTGATATTTTTGTGTTCCATTTTATATGATTTAATCGTCTTCGTTGTATATATGGTGTCAAACTGCGTTTTTTAACATATCGGAGCTTCCGCAGCAACGCGCGGATGATCCAAACCCTAGTTTAATATTTAAATATCAACGACTTTGTCTCCTAAGGTGGGGACCCGCTTATAAGTGGGCTCCATGCACCCAATTACTTCTATATTACATTGTTACTGTTTCAAACTACCTTTATTTTCTTTAAAAAAAAATCTCAAACACACATGAAGATGTTAATCGCGGAACACTACCAATATTTTGAGCATGCTAATGTTTGAATCATGAATATCCTGTGGAATTTCATTCATTAGGATAGCAGGGCCTATGATCGGGCTCTAAGGTATAGAGCCCATGGCGGTGTTTGTTATTTTTTTCCGTCAAACCAACATATGTAACTTATCCGGCTAAAACCAACCGTAGTTAATTGTTATATTACTTATAGTTATATATATACTTGTATTTATAGATATTTGGTCTTGCCGAAGGTCATTATTTCTAGTACAATTTTCTGTGACATCTTTCTCTCAGGAAAACATATAACAAAACATACAGAGAGTAAAATTTGAAATATGGAAAATCTGATTTTGTGTATAAGATCGAAATTATAAATTTCGAAAACCATAAATACACCATCCCAAAAAAACATCTCCGATTTTCAATAATATTCAGGACATCGGTTTTTCTCTATACATACGACATTGTCTAGTTGAGGTTGTCGAAATTAATTGTTGGGGTTTTAGAAGAGCATAAATATTCGTGTTTTGTGAAATATCTATAAAATTCGTTTTAAAAATATCTAATTTTGCTTTTACTTATCTTTATTCCATGATATAACGACATCCATAATGTTGTACCTTAGTTTCGTCATCTTATGGTACAATGGAATTGAACTTTACATTCCTAGACTCACTTTTCATCTGTTACATAATGATTCTTCAAGATATCATTTGTGAGTTGTAGCCCTAAAAAGATAGAAAAAATGGGTTCCTCTGAAAGTACAGGAAGGTTAAATGGGACTCGGAGAAATGAGGATGAGCGTCGACAAGAATCCACCGGAGCCGGGACAATCGCAATAGCTATAGCGGCAGGGGTTGATGTAGTGTGGGCTGGGACAACCCCAATAGCTATAGCTGCTGGGGTTGCTGCAGCGTGGGGCATTTCTACAATGCTTTTCAACAACACAGACACAGATACAAATATAGATACAGACTCAGACACAGACACAGACACGGATGCCGAAGAAAAATATGAGGAGAGTAGAAAGAGGAGGATCAGCACTCATGGAATTGAACCTTCCTTGCCTAATCTACGCATCCGTACATACTACACCGAAGAGGCGTCTAATAGACGGGATCAGCAGCACTCAGAGGGTAAGTCAACCAAAAAAATTATATGGTTCCCTCCTCCTCCAGGTGTCTTCAAAATGAACACCGACGGTGGATTTCGTCCCACCGAAGACCTCCTTGAAAATGATGCTGTCAAACGACCGAGTGCGTACGCAGGAATCCTCCGAAATGATCGTGGCGAATGCATTCAAGCTTTTCGTCAGTTTTATGGTGTAACCGATAGTCTCGAAGCTGAGATCGCTGGAATTCTTAAGGGCTTGGAGCTTTTGGTTGAACGTGGTTTGAAAGGAGCTATCCTTGAAAGCGACAGCGATCAAGCTGTCTTTTGGATCAACGAAGTGAACAAATCATATCAAATTCCAAAAGATAGGATGGCCCATTGCAAGGGCATGATCGACAAGTGCAGGAAACTCTGTCGCAAAAACAGTATAACTATCAATAATATTGATCGACGTGCCAACAAATGTGCTGATGCTCTGGCTTCCTTAGCTTTAGGGGAACGATATCAGGATGTCCAAACCGATATTCCTTATAAAGTAAAGAAGCTTGTTAATGATGATAAAACAGCATACAGTTCATGGTTGAGATCAGATGGTTAGACCTTATCTTTGCCGCTGCTAGCTACTGATGAGTTATGGCACCAATCTCTTGTTTACTGTGTGTACTACTAATAAGTACTTCTGTTTGATGTTGTACTTGTTTCATGTATGTTTAATTTGCTGTTTCTTTTGGCAATGGGTTTGTTAAAGTAGAAAAAAAAAATGTTTTCTAAAGTATTATAATACGAAGTATAAATTACATGTATTCTTTTATAAAAGATAAACTCTGCTTTATAAAAAGAGAACACTTTAACTCATGTATCTTTCACCTCAGTTTAAACATTTACTTTAAATAAAAAAGTGGTCAAAATATATTTTCGAAAAGTAAAAGAATAAAGCAAGAAAATAATTGCTTTATGCTAGTGGCGTTTAATTCAATTTTGGAAATGCGTAATGCCAATATAAATAAATAAAGAGTAGGATGCTATAATGCACAAACAAGTGAAAGGACATTGCATTTACGTCCTCACATGAAACGAGATCTCTGGAATCACCATCTTTCATAAATATAGAGACCTGTAGAAAAGATTATAAAAATTAAGTGTAGAGATGTTCAAACATGTGGAGTTTCATCTAAACCTTTGTATAGTGTTACTGTTGTTAAAAAATATGTACTTTACTCTTGTTAAGAATATCAACAACGTACTTTATCTTTTAGCTGTAATAGCAATACATCTTTATTTATTTATCCATAATAGCAACATACTTACACTGTCTTATTGATAAAAGCAACGTACTTACATTTTCTTTACAACTATCCACGAATGACCATATGAAGTATCCCATCAAGTTCACACCGTTACTGTAAGTACTACATAACAAGACCACCATGTCATGAACCTGTAAGAAATTCAATGTCCATTTCATTTTAATATTATAAAAATATATTAACTTGACTTGTTGTTGCTCCAATCTAATGGCTTCAAGATGTTCTTTAATGTAATTAAGTAGTGGGATTCTTTTGCACGATGTGGCAGTTTATTAATATAATATTTTTTACTAAATAAATTAATAAAAAAAATGTTTGTATTAACCAAATAATTAAAAAACCTTAATTTTGTGACAAAAACTAATGTGTGAAACAATTTTTTTTAAAAAGATAAAAACAAAGACGAGAAAATGGAAAATCTTATAAACCATATATAAAATTGAAGATGTAAAAAAGTTATAAATAAATACTAATTAAATTTTTTTTACAAAATGAATTCATCAAAAACAAAATTATAAAAAATATACATAGAAAAAAAAAAGTTGTAAAACTAATTTCTAAATAAGTTAAAATACAGACAAACCTTCCGTATTGTATCAGGGGTGTATTAGATTAGAGATATAATAGAGTACACTTGTTTAACCATACTATATCCTCATACTATCTATGTACTCTATAACCATTTATAATCTCATATGCTACATTTTTGTATTAAAACTAACAATATTTTATCCCCAAAAATACTCTATAACAAAATATTAACACCAAACTTATCACAATGAAAGACAAAATATACAGAAGTACAAACATGGCACGCTAAATAAAAAATGAGTTGTTATTCTAGTAAAAAGAGTACTCTCCATTAATTCTTCCATAAGGTCATCTTGGTATTCTACCATTTGAGTTGTTGCACTCCTTTGAGCATGAAGGGAAAATACACTAGCCTGAAATAATAAAATAACATTAATGTATGAATAATAATAATAATAATAATAATAATAATAATAATAATAATAATAAAGATAGATAATAGCAATTTGTCTAGTTACCGTCTGCAAGACAAGTTCATATTATATAGGCATGTGTTTGCATTCATTTCTATCATCTCAACTTTGAGCTCTTCATGTTTCACCTGCTAATTACCCAAATAAATGTTACAAGGAGCCATAACATTATAAGTGTCATTTTACTTACCTATATATTCTGAACCATACTAAAACATATTTTTCATGCCATCTCCCTTCACCTTTTAATCTATATCAAGAAAGTTAATTGAATGTATCAAACAAAAAATTATTCTAAATAAAAACCATAAAGAGAAAACAGTTTTAAAATAGATCATTACAAAAGGAAAGAGTTGTCAAAACTCATATGATATATATATAGTCAACATACCTTTAGTAGCTAATTTCGTCTGGAGTGGGTATATTTCCTTTGTGTGCGAATAGATAAGAAGAATAAAGAGAAAAAAATGATAATGTTAGAAACATATGTTCCTTATTACAAATATATTGGTAAAGGCTTAAAGCAACATTTTCAAGAATTATTGAAAGATAATATTTGGTGATCCATGGCCCATTTATCACAGTCTTTGATTCCTCTGCTTCAACCATCTAGACAAAGAAAAAAATGAAAACTATGAAACCCCTTTAAAATTCAATATCTTTAATTGGTTTGTGTATAGAATGTTAATGTTCAAAAATTCTAAAAACAATGTCAAACAGGTTCCCTTTAACTAATACTTAATGATAAATTAACTTTGATGTAGGATACATCACACACCATTTAATAATACTTGGTGAGTCCAGAGAAGCCGTATCTCAAATAAGTTACAACAATTCATCTAGGCTTCTTTCATTCCCGTATTATAATATAACACTGTATTAAAAAATCTAAACATGACAATATATGTAGAGAAATGTCATAAAGATGTAGATATATGGATACAAAGAATCTTCACATGTTGAAACTAGTTCCCATCTAATCTAAGATTTGTTAAAAAAAAGAATTGTGAGAATTTACAAGTAAGGTTAACATTATAGAGGCAATTGCTCCAGATATTTGTAAAAATTAAGAAATCAAAGGAAAAACCTGTTCACAAACTAAACCAATCAATAAACATGTCGTTGGGGAATTTCCTCGAACACTTGGTGCTCGTCTGAAAAGCAAATGTAATAGTGAATGTACAACCTTTCAATCACAGCTAAGGAAACCATAATTTCGTCACAAAATCAATTAACAAAACAAGTTGAGATACAGACACCAAACCACACGATGAAATAAGACAAGTTGAGATCGAGAGTCTCTTAAAACCTAGTTTAGTTTAGGGACAAATCATCTCAATTCATGGAAAAATAGATAGATGACGGAAAAATTGCAAAAAATAATTTCTAGAAGGATGAGATTGTAAAATAGAGAGCAAAAGACTTACAAATGTTGGAGGCTCTGGAATTCTTCATTATAAAATTAGCAAGAAAATTGTGAAGAACAAGAACTTATTCATCAGCAAACAGAAATGGAAATTTATAGGATTGGTGTCCTTTGAATCTCGTCAATGGATTTTCAAGATCAAAGAAGAAATTCATTAGAATTTTCAAAACCATTGCAGAAGCTTAATTAGATTTGGTTTCTGAAGTGAGTATACCAAAGTCGATGCAGTCATTTTCGGAGGAAACTGTGAAGGGCGGTGGTGGTGGCATGAAAAATGATCGGGAACACTGTGGTGGTGGTGGTGATGCAGATTGCGGAAGCATACATATGGAACTAATGTAATCGATGTAGACTTCCATGGTTTCCCCAGTTTATCCTTGAGGGGTGATCTTTAGCTTTGTTTGATTTGACCATCATGTCATCGATGTAAAGTGTCCCCCAGTTTATCCTTTAACATCCGGTTAACTAGCCTTTGGTATCCTGCACTTATATTTTTAAGACCGAAGGACATAGCAGTATATCATGGAATCTAGCCTTTGGTATGCTGCACCTATATTTTTAAGACCAAAGGACAGTATATCATGGAATCTATATGTGGCAGGAGAAAAGCATCCTTAGGGCAAGCCTTGTTTAGATCCGTATAGTTCACACATACTCTCCATTTGTCATTCTTATTTTGTACGACGACCACGTTGGCAACCACCTTGGGAACTTGACCTCCTTGACCATCCTTGTTTTAAGAAGTTTTTTTACTTCTTCTTGGATGATCTGATTTCTTTTGAGGTGCAAACTTTCTTCTTTTTTGGTGTATTGGTCTGAAAGAAGGATCAATGTTAAGTTTATGGGTTATAATATTTTTGTCTATACCTGTCATATCCTCATGCTTCCAGAAGAATGTTTTGCTTTTATATTTTAGGAACTTTATTAGTTCTTGCTTGATTTGTTCTGGTATTGAGGATCCTATGAGGACTTTGGCTTCAGGATCCTCGAGGTTTAGGGGCACTTCCTTTACATCCTTCTCACTTGTTTCTAGCACACCTCGTGCCCCCTGCTTTAATTTCTATGCTTGTCGTTGTTAATGGGTTTTAGTATACTACAACATCCTATGGTGCACATACAACCCTAAATGCTTTGAATCTATGTTTTCTCTAACTATACATGCAATATTGTTTCCAAAGCATTAAGCTTACAACTAGCATACAATAGACATAAACTACATAAAAGTGAGTTATAGAATTACCTCTTTGTTGTAGCTTGTAGTTTTGGCCTTTAAGAACTTAGTTCCCCAAGTGTTGCACCTCAAATGAAATCACAACACACCTTTGGATAAAGGATGACTTTTGAGAGAATATTCTTGCAACCAAAAATCGGCTCATGGAACTCCAAGGATCACTAGTGTGTCGTTTTGGATGCTAAGGGGCTTTTTATATAGTGTGGAAAGATTAGGGTTACATCATGTAAACCCTAATGCCCATGACCTTTCATATTACCTAGGATCCATGGGTTAAACCTCCATGGACTACCATATTGGTTTAGCCCATCCTAAATAACAATTGGCCCATACTATAAGAATCATTGATTTACCAAATCAATCCCCATAGATTTAATTAGTCTCTTTTTGATCACAAAATTAATTCCAAATTAATTCTTGATCAATACTAATTAAATCATATGATTTCATGTTAATATATTAGAACTTACAATATATTAACAAATCATAAATAACATATTCTCAAAAGTCCATCCTATCAAATTGTCCTGGTGATATGCAACCCAAATGGACTATGCTACTCTCGGGTCAAGTACATACCAATTATGGTTATGGGCTTAGACACCTAATCCAACAGTCTCCCACTTGGATAAGTCTAATAACTATTATTGCAAGTACGACTCCACAACCCGACTAGCAATCGTAGCTCTTAAAAGCCGTTGTCGAACTCTGACCTTGTCAATGACGCGTCCATTAGATAAGGGATCATATATTCCTCCATTCTAGATATCATATGGACTGAGACATGGATTTTAATCATTCCCTCTGTCCATCTGTTGTTTCCCGATTTCTGATTTATGAAGACTGACTAATTGAACAAATCAAATCAGTCCAGGCTTGGCCAAGCACTTCGGGTGTCATCACTAAATCATCGAGGGGCCCACAGATATCGCTTTTATCCACATGGGGTAAAAGGAATGGATAAACTTCGACTCAAATGCTTGCTTGAACTTACTCATCAAATTACACACAACAATATGTTTTATAACACCAAGTTACTGGTGCGTTTACATGTAACATCCCGTTTTAGATAGAATAATTAAAATAATAAACCCGGGACCCCGAGAAGTAATTTTATTATTGTTTTATGTTATTATAGCCCAAAATCGAATAATAATTAGTGGGGTGTTGGTTTCGGGAAGCCAAATGACGAGATTTGAATCTATGGGGTTAAAGTGGAAGTTCTGGATTTAATTTGAAAAGATTTTGGAAGTCATGGTGTGTTTGGTAATTAGTGGACTTAAATTGAAAGGAATTGAAGGCTTAGGGGGCTGATTGGTAATTTCAGGACTTGAATTGTAAGGATTTTCTGAAGGAGGGGTTAAATGGTAAGTATTGGATTTATTTTGAAAGAAGTATGGGAAGGAGGGGCCATTTTGGTCATTATGAGATACATTCATATGGGGCGGGGTATTTAACTGTGCTACTCCCGTCACCTACTAACCCTAACCCTAAACACGTCCAGCCGCCACCACCTTATACCCCATTCGTCTCCGTCGCCGTCATCACCCAAACTCTACCTTGTTCCAATCAGCGGCGGCCTCAAGCGACCACAGGAAGGTCACCTTCTTCTCTTTCTCTTTCTCCAGTTGCTTTGTCGAGATCAATCGCCACCGGTAGCGCCGCTGTGTCGCCATCATGTCACTCGTTCCCGTTCGTCGTTGGAGAACCACCAGACGGGAGTTGTGTCGCCGTTCTGCCATCAAAACGCCACTGGGATGCGTCGTCGCCCTTCCCATCGTGGCAGATGGACCAAGAACCGAAACAAGCCGCCGCTGCCATCAGTCGTCGTTGCTTCTGTCATGGCTGATGGGGAAGATCGGCAGTGGGACGTCGAAAGTGAGGAGGGGCTGACCATTGCCACCGTAAGCTGATGCTGATGCCGGTTGTTTCGCTCACCGCCATCGCCGCCCACCACAGGAGGATGTGGGTTCGTTTTTCGAGTAAGATGCAAGTGTAAGGCCCTTTGGCTTTTGGTGCTAGTCGTGTGTGGTGTACTGCCTGGCCGGAGTTCACGAAAAAAAGCCGCTTGTATGTGTGTGTGTGTGTGTAATTAGTGTGTGTGTTATTTTTATGTGAGTGTGTGTGTTGAGTATTGTTGTAAGTTGTAATAGCGTGGGAATAATGAAAGAAAAGTCTAAACCACCACCGTAGGGTGGTGGCTGCCGCCACCGGCCGCCGTGCCTGGTGGCGGTGTGCTTACCTTGTTGTGTTTGACTCATTTGGGGGATGCTTGGTCAAAATGGGCCCAATCAGGCCCAAAGTGACCTAAAAGCCCAACCAATGGACTAATGGGCTAGTATTGGGTTGGAAAACCCTAATTAGGGTTTGGAAAACCCTAATGGTATAAAACCCTAATTTGTGGGAATTGATCGGGACACACACGGGAATTATTTAATAAACTTAAAATATTAATTAATGATCAATTGCAAATTAACCTAAAGCAATATTGGACTTAATGGATTAAGTCCTTAGTGGATTAAGTCCTTAATGGGTTAAGTAGGAACACTTAACCCTAATCGTCATTCATGTGAAAACCCTAATTTCACATGGGCCTTGAGTTGGGCATTCCTTGGGCTTTGGCGATTGGACTATTATTGGGCTATCCAAGAACAAGTTAATGGACCAAAATAATTAGATGAGCTTTAGGATAAAGCCCATGTGAGGACTTGGGGCCAATTTGGAAAATTGGGCCATATGTTGGGCTTTGGCCCATTATTTGACTTTTGGGCTTTTGTAGTGTGAGTTGGACCTTGGGCTTAGAACCCAATTATTAATTGGGTATTGTTTGATGTTGACAGTTCAGGAATCTGTCAACTAGCAGTTGGAGTTTTATCTGCGAGACTTCAACCGTGCCAGGTGAGGTATCCTCACTATACTAAGGGGTCTAAGGCACCAAGGTCGGCCCATTGGATTTGATATCCTAGTAGTTATTGATATGTTGAGTGGGATGGGTTGAGGTTGTACTGCTCCGTGCGGTAGCCAACAAACCCTAGAGTATTCCAGATATGAGCTGAGGGTCGGGCAAGGCATGTCAGACTCATACTGAGGACTCGGGAGTATTCCGGATATGAGCTGAGGGTGGGGCAAGGCATGCCAGACTCATACTGAGGACTCGGGAGCATTCCAGATACGAGCTGAGGGCCGGGTAGGGCATGCCAGACTCATACTGTGGGCTCGGTGGCAATCCAGATGTGAGTTGTGGGCCCGGAAGGCAATCCAGACTCACATTGTGGGCCCAGGGGTAATCCAGTCTATAAAGTTGTGGACCCATTGCATGTTGTTCAGTTTGTTATGTTATGATATTGCTGATATTGTTATGTGGACTGTATGTGTATCGGTATTTTGGGGGTAACTCACTAAGCTTTGTGCTTACGGTTTCAGTTTATTGTTTCAGGTGCTTCAGATGACTTGGCAAGGCGAAGGCGTTACCGTACACATCCTCGTGATTTGGACTTATGGTTTCTGGGATACTCTGATACTAAACTATTTTGAAAACACTTTGTAATAACTAATGGCTTTTGGATGTTTGAAAAAGTTTTAAATTGGCTTGATTTTTATGGGTGTTACATTACATATGTCAATGCGCAACCGACTTGCAACTACAACTCACATGTCTCCGTTTCAAGAATATAAGATATTATCGTCTCACAATCACTCGTGATAAAATCCATGAAGTGATCCAGATGAGCGTGGGTTGAATCCAATACTCGAATCTTATTCCAGTAGTACTCATGAACACTGCAGCAAACTTGTGCTATGCCTAAACGCCTTTAGACAAATCTACAGACCCATTCATGACAGTCTTGCCTCAATACCTACTTCCAAAGTATGATCGACTGTGGATGGTTTGAATAACCTAGTTATTCGGGAAGTTAAAACATGCAAAGTAAAACACAAGAATAATACTAATCCTATATGGCCCCAAAACTTTTGAGTGCCATATTGATTACTCATTATTCATTGCATAATGTTTCGATTTATCAACTTAATACTTGAATTAAAACAATAGTTATGTCATGCTCCAAGCATGCACACTATGTTTGTCTATGGTCCTGACTTTGTGAAATATATCAATTGAAAAACATTTCAATGATGCTCATTTCATAATTCCAAATCCTTATGATAAATGTAAGAATACCAAATTCTTGCCATTTACTGAAATCTGTTAGATTCTAAACTTATATGCAATGATCCTCTTGTAATGACTATGCACAAAAGTCACAGAGACTTGGCAACAGACATTACAAAGTATTCCAATGGAGAGCAATTCCATGAAGTCTCACATTCAAAGTACATTCCTTTGAACATCCTCCTTGCATTAAGTTTTCTAATCCTACACAGATTTAAAGAATAACTTCCACTTATGGAAACATTTCCATATTCCCATTTTGACTATCACTTCTGAACAAGAGTCACCTCTTTTCAGAATATGTCAATATGGTCCTTCCAAAATTTTCAAAATACTTCCAACTGTCTATGAGCAACCAATCTTTGGTAAACCTCAGATTGTCCTCGATAATTGCTTAACCACTTTAGTCATATCTTGTTCTAGTCCCTTTTTCCCTCTTAATGCCTTAGGCATTTGGAAAAATTAGAACACGAGAATATTATAGCATATGCAATCGATCCTATACCCGAAGCATATGGGACACGATTCATAATGTATTACATAAAGACATGATACTTGATCAGTCTTTTGCTATAATATTTCTATTTGCCATGTTCTCACAATTCGAACTATGAAGAGGGATGTCGTAATCATAATCGAATTTGAGAACGCAATTAACATTTCCATATATATAGAATTTCCTTATGTTGAACCATTCCAACATAGCATTCATATATATCCTTGACTAAATTTGATTAAAATCTCAATCTAAGCTTTTAGAATTGAAATGAAGTATAAATTCCTCTCCCTTAATTATAGCAAAACAACTTTTCAAACTGTGCAACTTTTCAAATTGAAACTTTTGTTTTTCTATAATTAACATTGCTAACTTGCAACACTTACCATAATAATTATGCTCCCACTAGCATAATAATTATTATCTTACTAGCATAACACTTATGCTCCCACTAGCTTTGACATGTACTCAGAAATCAGCTGGCTCCCACTAGCTTTGACATGTACTCAGAAATCAGCTGGACTTCTAGAAATCAATACTTATTGACATTCTTACCAAAGTTCAGATTTCGACACGAGATGCTTCGACAAGACTTTATCTAGGCTTCTCAAATTCATACACCTTTCCTTAGATAACCCACATGTGTGTCTAAACAATTTTAGAACTTACAACAATAAGTCTTAAATGTTTAGACCTTTTGCCATTCCTCACAATTCGAACTATGAAGAGGGATGTCGTAATCATAATCGAATTTGACAATGCAAATAACACAACTGCTATCTCCTTAAAATCTACTTAGTGAAAGCGTTTCCTCACAATCATTTTCATGAATTGGAGAGAAACCTTATGACACTTAGATTTTATGGTGTATGTGTTCCTATCCATGTGAATTTGTCATAACCATAAACACAAGACAAGGTTAGTGACAAATCCAAACTTATATGGACTGAACTTGTTCAATCTTAATTTCTTGTCACCTGGCAGCACAAGGGCCTACTATTGCTTCCAAGTTGTTATGCAAACAATTGAGCACTCATAGAACTCACATGCATAGTCAAATCTAACTGGAATGGGCACAAAAACAAGAATATGTCAACACGATATGTTATAAACCTCAAGTCGTGTGCTAGTGATTAATAACAGGTTTATTCTTGATTAGTTCTTGAAACTTTTCAAGATCTTTAAGACTCTCACTGACCTCTTGACATATTAGTTTCTCTTTGTCAAGAACATTCCTTGACAAACAAATATTCAAGAGTTAGTGCAATTTCTTATCAAGACAAACACTTCTGGCAATCGGTCTTAGTTGATCTTTGTTTTATCCAAAACATCACAACTTACCAATTTCAAATGTACAAGAGTAAGTAACATTTTACTCTACATTTTATGAGTGTTTTAAACCTTCTTAAGATTATATCACTCAAGGCACAATCTTGGAGTATGACTCTAAGACTTGTTTTGGAACGAAGTATGACTCATCTTCTTGATTTAACCATTTCAACAATTCACAATTCTTCTTCTTAGCCATACAAATCCACTAAGATGTCCTTAGAGGATCAATTTTGATATGGTTTCATAATCACTAAGATGATCATAAAACACGATACTAAAGTACTCTCCCTTCTTTTCAGATTGGAGAAACTTTTATCTTTCTGCCTAATTTGATTCTTCTTATTCTTTCTGTCATACATTGAAACTTTTCCAATGATTCAGAATTACACTTAATCTTGTAAGCATAACCATATTTACTAAGCTTTAGTAAATCATAACGAATAGTCTTATCATTCTTTGTGGTGGACCTGACCAACACACAACCAAGTGTACCCAATCCCCTAGTCCTTCACTTGACTCACATATACATGTGAACAAGGAATTAGTCTTATTTCCCAAAGATGAAAATTCTCATTCATCACACAATGCAACTTGCATGATTCCAAGTTTCTATCAAACTGAAACTTGGTTGATGAGAATCTTTTCTTATTTGGTGAATTATGACACTACCATAAACGAAAGAATTAAATTCATATTGCTAACATAGAAACATACAAACATCAATTTTCACAAATGCCATTGCAAGGAGAAATAATAAAATAAAACAAAAATTTTATTTATTTATAAAATGCGGAAAAACTTTTCGCTACAATGCAATTACAAATGAAAACTATGTTACTACATATTTCTAAGCAATCTATCATAACTCCTAAGCAGCAGCTCAAGAATCCGATCTTCGAACAATGCAATCGAAATCCATCTCCTCGCGATCAGATTCAACATGCTCTTACTTTTAAGCTTCCTTCCTTTTGCTTGATCCTACAAACATCAAAATGCAAACTTGTCACATTATGTACTAAGAATCAACAATTAGGAACTTAATAGAGTTAGATAGTGGAATTACCTGAAGCAGAACCATACAATCTGACTAAAGTTCTCAGGTAGTCAGGGCAGCTTCGCTTCCAATGTCCCTTTCCTTGGCAATAAAAACACACAGGCTCATTTGGTATGGCACTTGGAACAATCTCAAAACTGGCCTTTCTCTTATGATCAAAACTTTTGACCATGACCAATTCCTTTCCTTTAGGAGAAGGAATCATTTATGGGATGTCCATGTCATTGCCCTTGTCAGCTTGCGAGGCAGATCTTCCAATCAAATTTGTTTGACCATTGTGCCAAATCATTGTTGATTCAGCAACAATTAGCAAATAGGTAAGATCAATTAGGGTCATGTCGTGATCTGTCACATAGCAGTCTTTCACGAACCCTCTATATGACTTGGGAAGTGACTGAAGAACCCAGTCAACAGCCAACTTCCTTGGGAAAACGACACCCAACATTCTCAGCCTGTCAATATGCAACTTCATGTCCAAGACATAAGCACATATAGACTTTCCATCTTTGTGTTTACTATCCAATAGGGCTTGAGTGACCTTGAACTTTTCAAGTCTTCAAACTTGTGGGTCAGGGAGAATAATTTGGAGGAGGTGGAGGAAGTGAAGCATGATATTGTGGAATATCATCTCCAAGAGGAAATCTTTTTCCAAAAGATGTGGGAAGACCATAGTTGTCTGAACTAGACATCTACAAGGGAGAAATTCAAGTTAAGTTGATTTAAGTCCTTAATATAACACCCAAAACGAAATATTAAGGCTAGGACCAACACAATATTCTACAATTCGGAAGAGGGATGTCGTAATCCAATTGCAGAATATTTGAAGGTAGGTAAATGACAATTTACCAATTTCCACCATGAAAAACGAAATTGAACATTAGGTTTTAAATGGATTGAAATTCCTAGATCTTTTGAGATTCATTGAACTTTTCAATGGCATGTTTAAATCTTGATTGTGCCCTTCAGATTTGTGACTGGGATGCCGGGGATCACAAACAAGGTGTGAATAACCATGCAAATTAGCTTGGTACACCCAATGTTACATATCACCTAATCAATATGCCGGTTAACCACACACGTTCCATTGATCTATGATTAACATCAAGCTACCCTTTTCCACGCATTTTCAGTCCCAGATTAGTGTGTCGGTTAACCACACACGCTCCACTAACGACTTAACAAGGTGAAAAGTGCAATTTCATGAAATAGCACCATTTTCACATTTTTCCTAAAGTAACTAAGATTAGGAATTTAATAAAAGTTTAGTTACTTTATAATTATCATTATACTTTTAATGAAAATTAATGTCCTATCCTACCCGTTCGGCTAACGACCCTCCACCAGTCAAGGAAGTGGTGGGTGAGAGTGGACACCCATTAAACTGCCATTTTATAGGCAGTAACCTTATACCCCCCCTTATAGACCGACTTCATGAATGAGGCCTACTAACGGTAAGACTGACTTGTCTTATACATATATATAATTATTAACCTTATAATAATATAAAGTATAAGGGTAGAATTTTAACTTTTAAAACTCTAGGGTTTGGAACTAAAGTATTCAAAAGTGAGACTTTACAAATTCCAAAACTTGAGGGCAAGTTTTGAAACTTGTCAAAACTTTTCATTTCTCTAACTTATGAGTTTAATGAGGTTTTTTTATGAAAAACTTTTCAAGTTCCATAACTTGAGGAAAAGTTATGGAAGACTTTAAAACCATTTAAGATGACTTTTAAAATGAGACTCTTGAAATTCCATAACTTGAGGACAAGTTATGAAGTTCATAAAAAAACATTTATGAAAAACTTTTCATTTTCCATAACTTGAGGACAAGTTATGGAGTTCATAAAAGGCATTTAGATCAAATATTTCAGTTAACACAATAATCAAATAATTTTTCTATAATCTAGATTAAACTCATAAGTCAAGATAATTCACATCAACTATTTACAAGAAATTAGTCTATCATATAAACTAATACAAATCTTGAAACTATGAAGATTATCTTTTAATTGGACAAGCATGATCATTAACATATGAAAAAACACATTTCATGGTTCAAAAAACAGTTTGGGGGTAATGATGTTAATCCAATTTCTGGCCAAAAGTCGAAAATCTACCCACTGGAGCACCAACTCGGCGAGTACATGAACTGGACTCGTCGAGTTGGCCATTTTATGAAGGGACTCGGCGATTCACCCAGTAGACTCGGCGAGTTCACTGGGCAGAAGGCAGAAAATTCGATTTTTTCACTTTGAAAACCAATAAAACATCAAGTATAATAGAAAACAACCCATGGCTCTGATACCACTGATGGGTTTTAGTATACTACAACATCCTATGGTGCACATACAAACCTAAATGCTTTGGATATATGTTTTCTCTAATTATACATGCAATATTGTTTCCAATGCATTAAGCCTACAACTAGCATATAATAGACATAAACTACATAAAAGTGAGTTATAAAATTACCTCTTTGTTGTAGCTTGTAGTTTTGGCCTTTAAGAACTTAGTGCCCCAAGTGTTGCACCTCAAAATGGAATCACAACACACCTTTGTGTAACACCCCAAATTCCAAGCCCAAATTTTTCATTTTTAATTAAGAAATTCCCAACATAGTTTACCAAAACATTTCCCATGCCATAACATTTGCAAACAGAAATATAACAAAGTGTCTGAAAATCATAATGTCAAAGTAAAATAAATCAGAGTACAATCCCAGAAAACTCCATGTGGAAATCATGTGTGTGTGATGCGCTGCTACACCGCCGGCTCATTCCCCTTAGACGAAGAGGTACCTGAAACCAAAACTAAAACTGTAAGCACAAAGCTTAGTGAGTTCCCCATCATACCACATACCATATAATATCGTCGGTATCTTTCAACCGGTAACTTGTCATCAGTATCTTTCAACCGGTAACTTGTCATCGGTATCTTTCAACCGGTAACTGTCATCGGTATCTTTCAACCGATATCTGTCATCGGTATCATTCAACCGGTAACTGGGGACTATTTCACCCCTACCATTATTACATAATAACATATCATAATCATACTGCTAGGCATGCATGGGTACTATCTACCCCTTCGGTATCTTTCAACCGGTAACTAGGGGTTATATCACCCCTACCATTACTAACACATATGTCATACCATCCTAGCACATAGAGCATATCAGATAGCAGCACATCAGATAATTATCACAAAGACATTCATCTAACAAACACTTCCTACTAGTGGATCGGCATTGTGGCCGTAGACCCACTCCTACTGGAAGGTAACTCACCTCGAACGAGTAGCCGCTGATAATCTGCGCGGGAAATCTCTGTCTGCTGCTGCTCCGGAAATCCTCTGGCTATAATCCCCACAAAACACTTAATCAGAGTCTGATATCTATTCTTAGGGTAAAATGACCATTTTACCCCTGACCAAGTCCAAGTCAAAGTCAAAGTCAACTTCCAGTTGACCCGACTCGCCGAGTTGGGTCGCCAACTCGTCGAGTCCCTATCTCTTCAACTGTCCTCATCCACGTCTCTACTCGTCGATTTTAGCAACGACTCGACGAGTTCTCCGTCTAACACAACCCCAGATGAACGTTCATCCGACTCGCCGAGCGGTATGAACACTCGTCGAGTTCATCTTCATCCTATGAACACGTCCTGTCCTCGACTCGCCGAGTTGTATGAACAACTCGTCGAGTTCATCTTCAAGATTTGGGAGATTGCCTTGGACTCGCCGAGTCGGCTCATGCACTCGCCGAGTCCTATGAACTCCAGGACTATGGCTTACCCCAACACGTTTGGGTTACTCCCCTGGACCCTCTAAAACCTTTCTATCACTCAACTGGGTCTCTTGAACCATAACAGAAAAGGGAAACCAGGCCTCGGACTCGCCGAGTCCCAAGAACGACTCGCCGAGTCGATACAGTCCCAAGTCTATTTCTTCGATTTCTGGTGTACAACTCTTGTCCAAATGATAGATCTAGGTCCCTAAACTCGATCTATCACGTAAAGTTACGAACTTTACGTGCATGCATGGGACTTTGAGCCAAAAAGGCTCTAAAAGAGGCTCTTAAGTTGCATGGGGGCTTCCATGGGTGGAAAAGCAGCCCTTTTCTGCCTTGTAACTCCTCCATGGACCTAGATCCGAAGCCTCAACCCCCAACCATGCTTGCAATCGTGGTTGGTTACCAAGGATGGCTTATAAAAGCCCTAAATCTCCCCAAAAAGGGATCTAGCAAATACACAAGCAAGGTATCGACTTTATACCTTCTGGAAACTGCAAATGATGCACAAACTTGAACTCCCTTGGTCTTCTCTTGATTCCTCAAGCTTTTCCCTTCCTTCTTGCCACCACAAGCTAACAAGAATCACCAAAAAGGCCTTTAGATCTTCACAACACGACTAGGGTTCTGTATGGAGTGTTCTAGGAGCATAAAGGGGCGATGGAGGTTGTATAAGGTTGTTTAAATAGGGTGCAAACCCTCATATTAGGGTTTTGTCCAGCCAGAGTCTACTCGTCGAGTCTGGAAGCCGACTCGACGAGTCCGTCATTTAAATCTCGGATCAAATCCGCTTCTACTCGACGAGTTGGGCCTTCAACTCGCCGAGTCCCAGGCCAAAAACACAAAATACTTAGATAAAATACATACCAGGAACCAGGTGCTACAAATCTCCCCCACTTATTTTAGACTTCGTCCTCGAAGTCTGCTGCTCGTTCCTGGAAAAGCTCTGGGTAATGCTCCATCATCTCGTCCTCCGGCTCCCATGTCCACTCTAAGCCGTTCCGGTGCTGCCATTGCACCTTCACCAGCTCGACCCTCTTGTTCCTCAGATCCTTCGACTTACGGTCGAGGATTGCTACAGGCCGCTCGATGTAATTCAGACTGTCATCGACCTGAATATCCTTTAAAGGTACCACTGCCGAATCGTCCACCAAACATTTCCGTAACTGGGAGACGTGAAAAGTGCTATGAATCTGACTGAGTTCGGCTGGCAGGTCCAGCCTATACGCCACTTTGCCTACGCGGGCTATAACCCTGAAGGGTCCAATGTACCTGGGGCCCAACTTGCCCTACTTCCTGAACCGGATGACGCCCTTCCAGGGTGACACCTTCAGGAGAACCACATCCCCGACCTGGAACTCCAGGTCTGAACGGAGCTTGTCGGCATAGCTTTTCTGCCGACTCTGAGCAGTCTGAAGCCTGCTCCTGACCTACTGAATCCTCTCTGTCGTCTTGAGCACCACTTCGGTGCTCCCCATGACCCTCTGGCCCACCTCACCCCAACATATCGGGGTCCTGCACTTCCTCCCGTACAACATCTCGAAAGGAGGACGGTCGATGCTCGCATGATAGCTATTATTATACGAGAACTCCGCCAACGGAAGGTAGGTATCCCAGCTACCTACGAAATCTAAAACACATGCCCGCAGCATATCCTCTAGCGTCTGGATGGTCCGCTCGCTCTGACCATCCGTCTGCGGGTGAAAGGCGGTGCTAAAATGCAGACGAGTACCCAGCTCGTCATGAAACTTCTTCCAAAACCTGGAAGTGAACCGCACATCCCTGTCGGAAATCACTGAAACTGGCACTCCGTGCCGAGCTACTATCTCTCGGATATAGATGTCGGCCAACTTCTCGGCCGAGATGCTCTCCTGGATCGGTATGAAATGGGAACTCTTGGTCAACCGATCCACGATCACCCAAATCGAATCCACTCCCCGTGCAATCCTGGGAAGCTTGGTGATGAAATCCATGGTAATATCTTCCCATTTCCACATGGGAATATCTAACGGCTGCATCTTGCCGTGTGGCCTCTGGTACTCGGCCTTGACCTTCCTGCAGGTCAAGCACCGCTCCACATACCATGCTACGTCCCACTTCATGCAGGGCCACCAATAATCAAGACAAAGATCTCTATACATCTTCATCGCTCCGGGATGGATAGAAAATCTGGATTTGTGTGCCTCCTCCATCAGGATCTGGCGCACGCCTCCATGATAAGGGACCCACACCCTATGGTGAAGAGTCAATAATCCTCGGCTATCATAGTCGAAGGAGGAAACCTGACCCACTATACGCTCGCTCTTCCGATGTTCCTCCTTCATAGCCCCCTGGGTGGTAAAGGATCTCACAATCATAATCCTTCACCACATCCAACCACCGACGCTACCTCATGTTCAGATTCGGCTGATCCATGAGGTACCTCAAACTCTTGTGGTCCGTGTAAATGGTACAATAGACCCCGTAGAGGTAATGACGCCAAATCTTGAGGGCAAAAACAACCGCCCCCAGCTCCAAATCATGTGTCGGATAATTTGCCTCGTGAGGCTTCAACTGCCTCGAAGCGTAAGCAATAACATGTCCTCTCTGCATCAGAACTGCGCCCAAACCCGAGATGGACGCATCGCAGTATACGACAAAATCCTTCATGCCCTCTGGCAAAGCTAAGATTGACGCCTCACACAATCTCTGTCTCAATATCTCAAATGCAGCCTGCTGCTCAGGCCCCCAGCGAAAGACCACAGCTTTCCTCGTCAACCGGGTCAGGGGCACGACTATCTTGGAGAAGTCCTGAATGAACCTCCGATAGTAGCCTGCCAGTCCCAGAAAGCTCCGAATCTCAGATGGAGACCTCAGAACCTCCCACCTCATCACGGCCTCAACCTTGGCCGGATCAACCGATATTCCGTCCTGGTTGACAAGGTGCCCAAGAAACTGCACCTCGCGCAACCAGAACTCACACTTGGAGAACTTAGCATACAAGTTCTCCCTTCTCAAAGTACCCAAAACCTCTCGCAAGTGCTCCTCATGCTGCTCTCACGTCTTGGAGTAAACCAAGATGTCATCGATGAAAACTATCACGGACCGATCCAACATCGGTCTGCACACGCGGTTCATGAGGTCCATGAACGCGGCAGGAGCATTGGTGAGCCCGAAAGGCATCACCACGAACTCATAGTGGCCATAACGCGTCTGAAACGCGGTCTTCTGCACATCCTCCTCTCTGACCCTCATCTGATGATACCCTGAACGCAAATCAATCTTGGAGAACCAAGATGCTCCCTGTAGCTGGTCAAAAAGGTCATCAATCCTCGGGAGTGGGTAACAGTTCTTCACCGTTACCTTATTCAGCTCCCTATAATCTATACACATCCTGCAGCTGTGTAGACAACTCCTACATCTCAGGAGGAGCCAACTGATACGGTGCCTTGGCTATCGGAGTCGCACCAGGGACTAGTTCGATCCTGAACTCTACCTGCCTCTCCGGAGGTATCCCAGGCAACTCCTCGGGGAATACATCCGCAAACTCTCGTACCACGGGCACATCGCCCACCGTTGCCTTACCCATCTCCCGGGTATCCATCACATAGGCAACAAATCATGCGCAACCCTGCTGAAGGTAACGCCTAGCTCTCGCTGCTGAACATAAAGCTGGTCCTCGTTGTGGCCTCTCGCCCTGAATCACCAGCTCTCCCCCACTTAGGGTCATGATCCGCACCAACTGCTGTGTACAGTCAATCACTGCCCCATTGGGGCTTAGCCAATCCATACCGATAATAACCTTGTTCCCCCGCAAAGGTATGGGAACCAGATCTACTAGATAACGCTCCTCAAACAGTCGTAGGACACAATCTCGGTAGACCTCTGATGCTCGCACTGACCGGTCGTCCGCAATCTCGACCTCTAGAGGGCAATCCAACGTGCCCGACGACTCAGGAAACTTCTTGCTAAGCGCAAGAGAGACAAACGATCGGGTAGAACCAGAATCAAACAATACATGAACTGGGATACCGTTCACATGGAACGATCCTATACAGAGCACATACATCACATATCAAAATCACATCGACATAAACAAAAGCATAAGAAAGAGATCATACCCGTCACCACATCGGGTGCAGCGCGTGCCTCCTTGGCTGTCAACTGAAATGCTCGGCTCCGCACCACTGGAGCCTCTGACTTGGCCTTCTGGCCATCTACAACCCGCGCTGTCGCTGAAACCGGCGCCACTGCTGGCGCTGCTACTGACGCTGCTGTCAGTCTAGGGCAGTTGGCCTTCTTATGGCCCTTCTGATTGCAATGGAAGCAAATCAAGTCTGACATTTGCACTGTGGGGGCGGGGGCAGTACAATCTCTGCCAAAATGCCCAGTCTTGCCGCACTTATAGCAGCCTGAACCCGGCCCAGTGCGGCAAACTCCCTCATGTGTCCGACCGCACTTTCCACAACGGTCCCGGACCTGCTGGCCCTTCGACCTAGAGTCGAATCCCTTGGGTTTCTTCCCCGAAACCCCCGTAACCTGCACAGTCTATGCCTTCCTCTTCCCGAGGTGCTCCAGATCGATCTCCCTCTCCCGCGCCCTGGCAAACATGGAGTCCAGGGTCGGACATGCCGAGAAGCTGACGTGCTCCCTGATATCGGCTCTCAACATGTCGTGATAGCGGGTCCTCCTTGTGACAACCGTCAAATTCTGGTCTAGTCAAAGTCAAATAAAGTCAACTAGTCAAACCGGTCAACCCTACTAACACTTGTATACTAGGGTTCACCTTATGTAATTACTGTACAACTCACTATTTTAATAAGAAATCATCACATGAAAAGTTATATTTTTAGATTTCTTGAACCCTAATCGGGGTAAGTGAGGTAGCAAAGCGATAAAACACTATTACATACCCTTCGGAGGTGTGTAAGACTCTTAATCATGGCTTAACGGGGTTTGTGGACCTTGCGTTTCAAAGTCAAACACTCAAAAAGGTCACAAAAGAAATCTCTCCCAATCTCTTTCACTCTATCTCTCCCTATCTGAAATCTCTCCCAAATCTCTCTAAGTATGCCAAATCTCTCCAAGTATGTCAAATCTCTCCCAAATCTCTCTAAGTATGCCAAATCTCTCCAAGTATGTCAAATCTCTCCCAAATCTCTCTAAGTATGCCAAATCTCTCCAAGTATGTCAAATCTCTCCCAAATCTCTCTAAGTATGCCAAATCTCTCAAAGTATGTCAAATCTCTCCCAAATCTCTCTAAGTATGCCAAATCTCTCCAAGTATGTCAAATCTCTCCCAAATCTCTCCAAGTATGTCAAATCTCTCCCAAATCTCTCCCAAAATCTCTCTCAACTGTTTATAATCACTCGGGGCATCCCGACCCTCGAATTTGACGAAAACAGCTCGAAAACGGAAGTCTACGCGAAAAACAACCTTAAGGAGCCGAAACTCCTCGTAGGAACCGAAACTCCTCTTAGGAGCCGAACCTCCTGAGAACCGAAACCCTCTCAACCGAAATGGACCGAGCGCTCGGTCTATTTCGGTCCCCTGATCATGCTGAACCGAGACTGACTTTCAGCTCTCCTTCTCAACTTCGGTCCGAGGACTTGACCTCGGTTCCGAGATGCGAGCCTAGACCGAACCTCGCAGATAGCCAGCGAGACCGAGCCTCGCCTTCTGTTCCTTCTCTTCGCACCTTCGGTTCCTCTCCAGCGACCGAACCCTCCTCTCGGCTCCCACCTACTTTCGGTTCTAAGCATCAGGAACCGAACCTCCGGCCCAGACTTCGGATTTTCGCCTATTTTTCCCGGTTTTTGACCATTTTCACGTATTAAGCCCGTTTTTCGTGATTTCAACGCGGGATTTTCTCCAAAAATCATATTTTAACATATAAGACCCTAAATATTCATAATTTAAACATATTTTTATGGAAACCTTTATTTAAGAATAAAATCTAGTGGGTGAATATTTGAGGTGGAGTGTTGACTTTACTTTAGTGTATGACACAAGCAACCACCCCATACCCACTCCAGGGACCAGCCATTGTCCTTCCACCATACCTGGTCATTCAAGAGTACTTTCCCCACCATTTGACCAGCCACACTCTTGGTCAAAGGCTGAAAACTCAACACATTCTCAACCAAAAGGAGCCATTGTCTGGAGGCACTACCTTTACGGAACAAAGTGTACTGTCTTTACCGATCACAAGAGCCTTCAACACATTCTCAACCAAAAGGAGCTCAACATGAGGCAAAGACGATGAGTAGAACTACTGAACGATTACGAGTGTGAAATTCGTTATCACCCAGGTAAGGCAAACGTAGTAGCGGATGCCTTAAGTCGAAAGGAATACTCGGGACGCCGAGTAAAGTCATTAACGATGACGATCCATTCACACCTGTCCACACAAATCAAAGAGGCTCAATGGGAGGCCTTGCAACCGGAAAATGTGACGGGTGAGGCATTAAGAGGAATGGATAAAAACCTAGAAGTCAAAAACGACGGAGTTCGTTACCTCATGAACCGAATCTGGACACCGAAGTTCGGTGGTTTCCGAGACGTCATCATGAACGAAGCACACAAGACTCGATACTCCATCCACCCAGGTTTAGATAAGATGTATCTGGATCTCAAGAAGTTGTACTGGTGGCCAAACATGAAAGCCGAAATCGCTACCTATGTAGGCAAGTGTTTGACTTGCGCCAAAGTCAAAGTAGAATATCAGAAACCCTCAGGACTACTACAACAGCCTGAGATACCTGAGTGGAAGTGGGAACGGATAACCATGGACTTCATAACCAAGCTACCCAAGACCACGGGCGGGCTTGATACCATATGGGTAATCGTAGACAGATTAACCAAATCAGCGCACTTCCTGCCGATAAAGGAAAACGACAAGATGGAGAAACTGACTAGGACGTACATCAAAGAGATTGTACGACTGCATGGCGTGCCAAAATCCATTATCTCAGACAGGGATAGTCGATTTACCTCGCGATTCTGGCAATCACTTCAGAAGTCCTTGGGAACTAGACTGGACATGAGTACAACCTATCACCCACAAACCGACGGGCAAAGTGAGAGGACTATTCAGACGCTAGAAGACATGCTTAGAGCGTGTGTGATAGACTTTGGTAAAGCTTGGGATACCCATTTACCACTTGTTGAATTCTCGTGCAATAACAGTTATCACACTAGCATCAAGGTTGCACCATTCGAAGCCCTCTATGGCCGCAAGTGCAGGTCACCTCTGTGCTGGGCTGAAGTAGGTGACACGCAACTAGCTAAGGGACAAGACCCTAATAGCACCCTCACTGGCCCGGAGATAATAAGAGAAACTACAGAGAAGATTGTTCAAATCCGAGAACGATTAAAAGCTTCTAGGGACAGACAGAAAAGTTACGCGGATAACAGATGAAAGCCTTTGGAATTCCAGGTTGGGGATCGTGTGCTGTTAAAGGTCTCACCCTGGAAAGGCCTAATACGTTTCGGCAAGCGAGGAAAGCTGAACCCTAGATATATCGGACCATTCGAAATCCTTGCCAGGATTGGCCCGGTAGCATATAAACTACGTTTGCCACAGGAACTTAATAACGTACATCCTACCTTCCACGTATCGAACTTAAAGAAATGTCTATCCGACGAGACCCTCGTGATACCACTCGACGAAATTGAAATCAACGAGAGTCTCCAGTTCGTGGAAGAACCGGTAGAAATCATGGATCGAGAGATCAAAAGAACAAAGCAAAGTCGTATTCCCATTGTAAAGGTCCGCTGGAACGCTAAGCGAGGACCCGAATTCACCTGGGAACGCGAGGATCAGATGAAACAAAAGTATCCGCATCTCTTCCCAAATTCTTGAAGTCCCAGTCAAAAAGCAAATTTCGGGACGAAATTCCTTCTATCGGGGGGATGATGTGACAACCGTCAAATTCTGGTCTAGTCAAAGTCAAATAAAGTCAACTAGTCAAACCGGTCAACCCTACTAACACTTATATACTAGGGTTCACCTTATGTAATTACTGTACAACTCACTATTTTAATAAGAAATCATCACATGAAAAGTTATATTTTTAGATTTCTTGAACCCTAATCGGGGTAAGTGAGGTAGCAAAGCGATAAAACACTATTACATACCCTTCGGAGGTGTGTAAGACTCTTAATCATGGCTTAACGGGGTTTGTGGACCTTGCGTTTCAAAGCCAAACACTCAAAAAGGTCATAAAAGAAATCTCTCCCAATCTCTTTCACTCTATCTCTCCCTATTTGAAATCTCTCCCAAATCTCTCTAAGTATGCCAAATCTCTCCAAGTATGTCAAATCTCTCCCAAATCTCTCTAAGTATGCCAAATCTCTCCAAGTATGTCAAATCTCTCCCAAATCTCTCCAAGTATGTCAAATCTCTCCCAAATCTCTCTAAGTATGCCAAATCTCTCCAAGTATGTCAAATCTCTCCCAAATCTCTCCAAGTATGTCAAATCTCTCCCAAATCTCTCTAAGTATGCCAAATCTCTCCAAGTATGTCAAATCTCTCTCAAATCTCTCTAAGTATGCCAAATCTCTCCAAGTATGTCAAATCTCTCCCAAATCTCTCCAAGTATGTCAAATCTCTCCCAAAATCTCTCTCAACTGTTTATAATCACTCGGGGCATCCCAACCCTCGAATTTGACTAAAACAGCTCGAAAACGGAAGTCTACGCGAAAAACAGCCTTAAGGAGCCGAAACTCCTCTTAGGAACCGAAACTCCTCTTAGGAGCCGAACCTCTTAGGAGCCGAACCTCCTGAGAACCGAAACCCTCTCAACCGAAATGGACCGAGCGCTCGGTCTATTTCGGTCCCCCGATCATGCTGAACCGAGACTGACTTTCGGCTCTCCTCCTCACCTTCGGTCCGAGGACCTGACCTTCGGTCCGAGGACTTGACCTTCGGTTCCGAGATGCGAGCTTGGACCGAACCTCGCAGATAGCCACCGAGACCGAGCCTCGCCTTCTGTTCCTTCTCTTCGCACCTTCGGTTCCTCTCCAGCGACCGAACCCTCCTCTCGGCTCCCACCTACTTTCGGTTCTAAGCATCAGGAACCGAACCTCCGGCCCAGACTTCGGATTTTCGCCTATTTTTCCCGGCTTTTGACAATTTTCACGTATTAAGCCCGTTTTTCGTGATTTCAACGCGAGATTTTCTCCAAAAATCATATTTTAACATATAAGACCCTAAATATTCATAATTTAAACATATTTTTATGGAAACCTTTATTTAAGAATAAAATCTAGTGGGTGAATATTTGAGGTGGAGTGTTGACTTTACTTTAGTGTATGACACAAGCAACCACCCCATACCCACTCCAGGGACCAGCCATTGTCCTTCCACCATACCTGGTCATTCAAGAGTACTTTCCCCACCATTTGACCAGCCACACTCTTGGTCAAAGGCTGAAAACTCAACACATTCTCAACCAAAAGGAGCCATTGTCTGGAGGCACTACCTTTACGGAACAAAGTGTACTGTCTTTACCGATCACAAGAGCCTTCAACACATTCTCAACCAAAAGGAGCTCAACATGAGGCAAAGACGATGAGTAGAACTACTGAACGATTACGAGTGTGAAATTCGTTATCACCCAGGTAAGGCAAACGTAGTAGCGGATGCCTTAAGTCGAAAGGAATACTCGGGACGCCGAGTAAAGTCATTAACGATGACGATCCATTCACACCTGTCCACACAAATCAAAGAGGCTCAATGGGAGGCCTTGCAACCGGAAAATGTGACGGGTGAGGCATTAAGAGGAATGGATAAAAACCTAGAAGTCAAAAACGACGGAGTTCGTTACCTCATGAACCAAATCTGGACACCGAAGTTCGGTGGTTTCCGAGACGTCATCATGAACGAAGCACACAAGACTCGATACTCCATCCACCCAGGTTTAGATAAGATGTATCTGGATCTCAAGAAGTTGTACTGGTGGCCAAACATGAAAGCCGAAATCGCTACCTATGTAGGCAAGTGTTTGACTTGCGCCAAAGTCAAAGTAGAATATCAGAAACCCTCAGGACTATTACAACAGCCTGAGATACCTGAGTGGAAGTGGAAACGGATAACCATGGACTTCATAACCAAGCTACCCAAGACCACGGGCGGGCTTAATACCATATGGGTAATCGTAGACAGATTGACCAAATCAGCGCACTTCCTGCCGATAAAGGAAAACGACAAGATGGAGAAACTGACTAGGACGTACATCAAAGAGATTGTACGACTGCATGGCGTGCCAAAATCCATTATCTCAGACAGGGATAGTCGATTTACCTCGCGATTCTGGCAATCACTTCAGAAGTCCTTGGGAACTAGACTGGACATGAGTACAACCTATCACCCACAAACCGACGGGCAAAGTGAGAGGACTATTCAGACGCTAGAAGACATGCTTAGAGCGTGTGTGATAGACTTTGGTAAAGCTTGGGATACCCATTTACCACTTGTCGAATTCTCGTGCAATAACAGTTATCACACTAGCATCAAGGTTGCACCATTCGAAGCCCTCTATGGCCGCAAGTGCAGGTCACCTCTATGCTGGGCTGAAGTAGGTGACACGCAACTAGCTAAGGGACAAGTCCCTAATAGCACCCTCACTGGCCCGAAGATAATAAGAGAAACTACAGAGAAGATTGTTCAAATCCGAGAACGATTAAAAGCTTCTAGGGACAGACAGAAAAGTTACGCGGATAACAGACGAAAGCCTTTGGAATTCCAGGTTGGGGATCGTGTGCTGTTAAAGGTCTCACCCTGGAAAGGCCTAATACGTTTCGGCAAGCGAGGAAAGCTGAACCCTAGATATATCGGACCATTCGAAATCCTTGCCAGGATTGGCCCGGTAGCATATAAACTACGTTTGCCACAGGAACTTAATAACGTACATCCTACCTTCCACGTATCGAACTTAAAGAAATATCTATCCGACGAGACCCTCGTGATACCACTCGACGAAATTGAAATCAACGAGAGTCTCCAGTTCGTGGAAGAACCGGTAGAAATCATGGATCGAGAGATCAAAAGAACAAAGCAAAGTCGTATTCCCATTGTAAAGGTCCGCTGGAACGCTAAGCGAGGACCCGAATTCACCTGGGAATGCGAGGATCAGATGAAACAAAAGTATCCGCATCTCTTCCCAAATTCTTGAAGTCCAAGTCAAAAAGCAAATTTCGGGACAAAATTCCTTCTATCGGGGGGATGATGTGACAACCGTCAAATTCTGGTCTAGTCAAAGTCAAATAAAGTCAACTAGTCAAACCGGTCAACCCTACTAACACTTATATACTAGGGTTCACCTTATGTAATTACTGTACAACTCACTATTTTAATAAGAAATCATCACATGAAAAGTTATATTTTTAGATTTCTTGAACCCTAATCGGGGTAAGTGAGGTAGCAAAGCGATAAAACACTATTACATACCCTTCGGAGGTGTGTAAGACTCTTAATCATGGCTTAACGGGGTTTGTGGACCTTGCGTTTCAAAGCCAAACACTCAAAAAGGTCATAAAAGAAATCTCTCCCAATCTCTTTCACTCTATCTCTCCCTATCTGAAATCTCTCCCAAATCTCTCTAAGTATGCCAAATCTCTCCAAGTATGTCAAATCTCTCCTAAATCTCTCTAAGTATGCCAAATCTCTCCAAGTATGTCAAATCTCTCCCAAATCTCTCTAAGTATGCCAAATCTCTCCAAGTATGTCAAATCTCTCCCAAATCTCTCCAAGTATGTCAAATCTCTCCCAAATCTCTCTAAGTATGCCAAATCTCTCCAAGTATGTCAAATCTCTCCCAAATCTCTCTAAGTATGTCAAATCTCTCCAAGTATGTCAAATCTCTCCCAAATCTCTCCAAGTATGTCAAATCTCTCCCAAAATCTCTCTCAACTGTTTATAATCATTCGGGGCATCCCAACCCTCGAATTTGACTAAAACAGCTCGAAAACGGAAGTCTACGCGAAAAACAGCCTTAAGGAGCCGAAACTCCTCTTAGGAACCGAAACTCCTCTTAGGAGCCGAACCTCTTAGGAGCCGAACCTCCTGAGAACCGAAACCCTCTCAACCGAAATGGACCGAGCGCTCGGTCTATTTCGGTCCCCTGATCATGCTGAACCGAGACTGACTTTCGGCTCTCCTCCTCACCTTCGGTCCGAGGACCTGACCTTCGGTTCCGAGATGCGAGCTTGGACCGAACCTCGCAGATAGCCACCGAGACCGAGCCTCGCCTTCTGTTCCTTCTCTTCGCACCTTCGGTTCCTCTCCAGCGACCGAACCCTCCTCTCGGCTCCCACCTACTTTCGGTTCTAAGCATCAGGAACCGAACCTCCGGCCCAGACTTCGGATTTTCGCCTATTTTTCCTGGTTTTTGACCATTTTCACGTATTAAGCCCGTTTTTCGTGATTTCAACGCGAGATTTTCTCCAAAAATCATATTTTAACATATAAGACCCTAAATATTCATAATTTAAACATATTTTTATGGAAATCTTTATTTAAGAATAAAATCTAGTGGGTGAATATTTGAGGTGGAGTGTTGACTTTACTTTAGTGTATGACACAAGCAACCACCCCATACCCACTCCAGGGACCAGCCATTGTCCTTCCACCATACCTGGTCATTCAAGAGTACTTTCCCCACCATTTGACCAGCCACACTCTTGGTCAAAGGCTGAAAACTCTTATCTCTCCTCACCATTCTCTCATTTCTCTCATTTTTTTCTCCAAAAGACAAACACCATTCTCTCTCAATTCTCTCTCTAAATTTCGAGATTCAAGGCCATTCTCCAAGCTTTTCTTCTACTATTGGTAAGTATTATCATCCTCCACAAGATTATTTCACTTCTTTCTACTCAAATCATGGATATCTTACATAAATATCATCACATTCATGTTAGATCTTCGAACCTTCAAGGCATCTTCTTAGTGTTCTTGAGTAGAACACTTCTTCACTTCAACATCCATCCACTAAGAACACACAAGGTGAGTTCATACCCATATCTTTTCATGTTTTTCTTAAGTTTTAAGGGGGGGAATACAGGTTAAAACACTAAGAACATAACTAAACTCATTTAACAGCCTTCATCAGAAAAGTTTAACTCCATTCAAGGACTGTTTTGGTCAACTTAAACATTTTAGTTTTCAAAACTGTATTAGGTGCAAATAGTTCAGGTTCATACCTTTAAAATGACTACTTGCACATCTCCATACGATTTTTCTACAATTTATGGTGATTTTTACAAAATTGTCTATCATTTCAAGAACAAATCCGGACCAGTCTGTGATTAAGGACCTTTTTACACAAGTTGGAGGTCACTAAAAATCATAATAAAATTTATGAACAAACTAGACTCATTTTCCAAACTCTCAGAATTTACAGATTCTGATTTGGATCTTTGATGATTTTTCTATAAAATTTCTAACAACAGAATAGAAATGTTAATACTAGAAAAATGCTATCAATTTCATTTGCACCTTGTAACTTGTTGAGCAAGGTGTGTATCATTATGTGAATATATGTTTTTACATTATATGTCATTTCGTCTTAGTGTAATGACATACACCAGAAAACAAATGGATTTTACCTTCACAAGTATGGTAATTAGTTTAAGGTTATAAACAAAGTTTACATCCATTTCATACAAACATTTGATAAAATACGGAAGAATAGTTTATATTGCTTTACATTACAAACGATTATAATAAACTATAATAGGTATAGTTTATGTTTCATTTCATTTCAAACTCTTTACCAAAGATTTTCAGTTCACGTAAATCTGTTAATGAATAAATTTGTGAGACATTCGCTTCGTGTTACATCCATGTAACAAAATCAAAAGTCCTGTAAATTGTAACCAGAGTCTCTTGTAGGGAGAACGTGATAGTTGTGTATAGATCTATATTGGGTCTGACAAACCCACACCTGAGCTGCATGCAACAGCTAGACCGACAGGACTGTGGTGACAAGTGTCATTTAACTTGCGACGCCTGAAGAACGTCGTATTACGAGGCCGTCTGAGTCATAGTATGGTTATAATAACTCACATGTGGTATTAACAAAACATAAGATTTGCGGGTTTTACTTCTAAATTTAACGAGTTTACGTCGATTTAAACTTGCATAAAATTTCTTTAAGTATGGTAAAATACTTGTACACTTCGGTCTTGATTTTTAAGGCTACAATGCATTACATAAGAAAATATGGGATCTTTCTTGAACAAACATCATACTTACAAGAAAAGGATTTTAGCATCTCTTTCAAAAGCTTATGAACTCACCAACTTAATTGTTGACACTCTTTCAAAACTACTTGTATTCTCAGGAAATCAATAAACAGGTAACCAAGTGCTTTTGAGGATGGGACGTAAAGCGTCAAACATTTCATTTTTGTCAACATAATGTAATTGATTTGGAAACATGTAAACGCATACAATGATGTAACTCTTTCAATTATATTTATGTTGGTTGTGTTTACTTTGATCACTATTGCAATTTGTTGTTATGATAATATATATGAAGTCCTCCACCCCCGGACGTTTCCGCCATCCTTGGTTTGGGGGTGTGACACTCCTTATATCCTCATCTCCCACATACTGGGGCACCAATAAAGCCCTCTCCCAGAACTTGGCGGTGATCTCTGCCACAGTCTCCGTAGTCTGTCTCATATCCAAAAACTCCCGGGCCAGCTGCTGAAGCTCTACAGCCGGCGCAAACTCGGCTCTGAATCTGGTCACGAAATCTGACCAAGTCATAGCCTCGATGGCTGGGGTTCCCAACGAGTCACCAACCGACTCCCACCAGTCTCTAGCTCTATCCCTCAAACATCCCGCAGCAAAGCGGACCTTCGACCCTTCCGGGCAGAAGCTCGTCAACTGCGCAGACTCAATGTCTGCGATCCATCTCCTGGCAGCAATAGGGTCTTTCACCCCGTGATAATCCGGCGCACCGCTCCCTCGGAAGTCCTTGAAGGACAGTGTGCGTGTACCCGTCTGGCTAGACGTCATATCACTCCTGAATGCTCGGAGGCGATCCTCCATCAGCTCAACAATCCCTTCCTTGATCGACCCGAAAATGACCGGGGTCGACTCAAGGATGCCTCTCGTGATCTCTGACGCGATGAACTCGCGCAGCCCGCCATTAACCTGCTCGGATCCTGCACCCGAGCCTGATCCTGATCCTGATCCAGAACCTCCTGCTCCATGTCGCGTGGTCACCATACTGAAAATAAACGCATAAATGTCAGGATCATACATACTCTCGAGAGGTCTAACACACTCTCCAAGTTTCCTGGTTCTGTCTCAACCTTCCTTGATTCGAGTACGGATCCTCTGCTTCCAGTAGTACGGGCCCATACTACCTTTCACATCTATCCGTACTTTCCTCAAGGACTGTCTCGACTTCACCAAGTCCCTTAACCAATATCCCCTTCCAACTAGTCTCCTCCCAGGCTTTCCTAGGGCACTCTCCGACCTACTCTCCGCCATCAGCTGCACTAGGAGTCTCTGCTACCCTTCCCTAGCTAGCTTGCGAATACTATAACATATTCGTTCACTAGATAGTTAAAGTGAGCCAGAACCCTTATAGCACGAAGCAAGCAGCATTCGGGCATTGAGTAACCAATTCAGGCATAACCTATACAAGCCATCCTACTGCTGACTAAACAGTCCTAACATACAGCTCATACTACAGGCACATAAGGAATCCTTCCTAGATCCTTAGCCCTACTCTAGCATGCAGTTCTCAGAATCATATATATCAGGCATACAAGGCATCCTCCTAGATCCTTAGCCCTAATCTAGCATGCAGTTCTCAGTATCATACATCATATAACTTATCATAACAAATATGGGTATCTTGGGGAAAACTTACTTGAGATCGGCTGGTCGCACGCATCACACACCTTGTTCTTTCTCAAAACTCTTTGACTCAGATTTTAGAAAACCATTTTCTTTGTAAAAACCTTTTAAATCCCTCGGTTTGAGTCCAGACACTCCCGAGGGTGTGTCTGAATCCCTCAAACCAGGGCTCTGATACCAACTTGTAACACCCCAAATTCCAAGCCCAAATTTTTCATTTTTAATTAAGAAATTCCCAACATAGTTTACCAAAACATTTCCCATGCCATAACATTTGCAAACATAAATATAACAAAGTGTCTGAAAATCATAATGTCAAAGTAAAATAAATCAGAGTACAATCCCAGAAAACTCCATGTGGAAATCATGTGTGTGTGATAAGCTGCTACACCGCCGGCTCCTTCCCCTTAGACGAAGAGGTACCTAAAACCAAAATTAAAACTGTAAGCACAAAGCTTAGTGAGTTCCCCCATCATACCACATACCATATAATATCGTCAGTATCTTTCAACCGGTAACTGGGGACTATTTCACCCCTACCATTATCACATAATAACATATCATAATCATACTTCTAGGCATGCATGGGTACTATCTACCCCTTCGGTATCTTTCAACCGGTAACTAGGGGTTATATCACCCCTACCATTACTAACACATATGTCATACCATCCTAGCACATAGAGCATATCAGATAGCAGCACATCAGATAATTATCACAAAGACATTCATCTAACAAACACTTCCTACTAGTGGGTCGGCATTGTGGCCGTAGACCCACTCCTGCTGGAAGGTAACTCACCTCGAACGAGTAGCCGCTGATAATCTGCGTGGGAAATCTCTGTCTGTCTGCTGCTCCGGAAATCCTCCGGCTATAATCCCCACAAAACACTTAATGAGAGTCTGATATCTATTCTTAGGGTAAAATGACCATTTTACCCCTGACCAAGTCCAAGTCAAAGTCAAAGTCAACTTCCAGTTGACCCGACTCGCCGAGTTGGGTCGCCAACTCGTCGAGTCCCTATCTCTTCAACTGTCCTCATCCAAGTCTCTACTCGTCGATTTTAGCAACGACTCGACGAGTTCTCCTTCTAACACAACCCCGGATGAACCTTCATCCGACTCGCCGAGCGGTATGAACACTCGTCGAGTTCATCTTCATCCTATGAACACGTCCTGTCCTCGACTCGCCGAGTTGTATGAACAACTCGTCGAGTTCATCTTCAAGAGTTGGGAGATTGCCTTGGACTCGCCGAGTCGGCTCATGCACTCGCCGAGTCCTATGAACTCCAGGACTATGGATTATCCCAACACGTTTGGGTCACTCCCCTGGACCCTCTAAAACCTTTCTATCACTCAACTGGGTCTCTTGAACCAAAACAGAAAAGGGAAACCAGGCCTCGGACTCGCCGAGTCCTAAGAACGACTCGCCGAGTCGATACAGTCCCAAGTCTATTTCTTCGATTTCTGGTGTACAACTCTTGTCCAAATGATAGATCTAGGTCCCTAAACTCGATCTAGCACGTAAAGTTACGAACTTTACGTGCATGCATGGGACTTTGAGCCAAAAAGGCTCTAAAAGAGGCTCTTAAGTTGCATGGGGGCTTCCATGGGTGGAAAAGCAGCCCTTTTCTGCCTTGTAACTCCTCCATGGACCTAGATCCGAAGCCTCAACCCCCAACCATGCTTGCAATCGTGGTTGGTTACCAAGGATGGCTTATAAAAGCCCTAAATCTCCCAAAAAAGGGATCTAGCAAATAAACAAGCAAGGTATCGACTTTATACCTTCTGGAAACTGCAAATGATGCACAAACTTGAACTCCCTTGGTCTTCTCTTGATTCCTCAAGCTTTTCCCTTCCTTCTTGCCACCACAAGCTACCAAGAATCACCAAAAAGGCCTTTAGATCTTCACAACACGACTAGGGTTCTGTATGGAGTGTTCTAGGAGCATAAAGGGGCGATGGAGGCTGTATAAGGTTGTTTAAATAGGGTGCAAACCCTCAGATTAGGGTTTTGTCCAGCCAGAGTCTACTCGTCGAGTCTGGAAGCCGACTCGACGAGTCCGTCATTTGAATCCCGGATCAAATCCGCTTCTACTCGACGAGTTGGGCCTTCAACTCGCCGAGTCCCAGGCCAAAAACACAAAATACTTAGATAAAATACATACCAGGAACCAGGTGCTACACTTTGGACAAAGGATGACTTTTGAGAGAATATTCTTGCAACCAAAAATCGGCTCATGGAACTCCAAGGATCACTAGTGTGTCGTTTTGGATGCTAAGGGGCTTCTTATATATTGTGGCAAGATTAGGGTTACATCAATGTAAACCCTAATGCCATGACCTTTCATATTACCTATGATCCATGGGTTAAACCTCCATGGACTACCATATTGGTTTAGCCCATCCTAAATAACAATTGGCCCATACTATAAGAATCATTGATTTACCAAATCAATCCCCATAGATTTAATTACTCTCTTTTGATCACAAAATTAATTTCCAAATTAATTCTTGATCAATACTAATTAAATCATATGATTTCATGTTAATATATTAGAGCTTATAATATATTAACAAATCATAAATAACCTCCTCTCAAAAGTCCATCCTATCAAATTGTCCTGGTGATATGCAACCCAAATGGACCATGCTACTCCCGGGTCAAGTACATACCAATTATAGTTATGGGCTTAGACACCTAATCCAACAGTTGTACCGTTGAAGATTTCATCGAGGTCTTGTAGCATTCCTTGGATTCTTGTTGATCACCTGTGATTTTTACTGTCCCCCATGGAGTGGGCATCTTAACACACTAATGGTATGTTGAGGGGACAACCTTCATATTGTGGATCCATGGTCTACCTAATATAACATTATAGGAGGAAAATGTATCAATTACACAAAATAGTTTCATAGAGCTTACCCCCTCTATGTAGATAGGTAGCTTTATCTCGCCAACCATATGTTTTGTTTCGCCACTGAATCCAATAAACATTGAGGATCTTCTAACTATTTCAGACTCTGGGATGTTCATTCTTTGTAAAGCATCCAGGAGTATAATGTTGACTGAGGATCCTCCATCAACAAGGATCCTTCTGACAAAATGGTTAGCGATGTAAAGAGTGATCACCATTCCATCGTGGTGGGGATCTTGGACATCCGCTCTATCTGTTTTGTCGAAGGAGATCTCATTCTCGTTTGTGACTGACGTGTTCTTGTGAGGCCTTTCTTTTTTCTCTATTTTCGACACTTTGGCATGCCTTTTGCTGCAGAATAAGAGGTACCACAAATGTCAGATCCTCCAGAGATCACATTGATTACATTGGCGTCCGCAGGAGGGGATCTTGGTTTCTCTAGGATCTTATGAGGATCCTGATCCTTTTCTTTGGATCTATCTTTTCTTCTTACAAGGATCTCTTTGAGGTACCCCTTGGTGAGTAGGTAACTGATCTCCTTCCTGAGGGCTATGTAATCTTCGATAATGTGACCAAAGTCCTCATGGTATGCACACCATTTGGACTTGTCTTTCCAGGTGGTGGACTTTTCTCCCTTTCTTGGTCATCTTGCTTTGTCTCCAAGATCTTGCATGACAAATATTAAACCTGAAATATCCACAGAAAAGTAATAGTCAGTAATCTTAGTAAATTCTTCTTCCTCTCGTTCATCTTCAAGGGCATTAACCCTATGATGATCAGGTTTGGAATATGGTTTCGACTTATAGGATCTTTGGACCGGGGAGTTGGCCTTCCTATTGGGATTATCATATGAGTTTGGGGGGTTGATCCTCTTTTAGTTCTCCTTGTCTTCTTCGATCCTTATGAACCTCAGTGCTCTGCTCCTTACTTCATCCATTCTTTTGCATGGAGTCATTACAAGGTCTTCATAGAAAGGAGAGTCCTTTTTAATGCCCGTCTTGAAGGCTTCTACGATAGTTTCCATATCAATGTTGGGGATACTCAGAGCTTCCCTGCCAAACATGTTCACAAAATCCTTGAGGGATTCCTTAGGATCCTGAACCACCCGATAGAGATAACTAGTGATCTTCTCGAATATTCCGCTGCAAGAAAATTGGTTGTTAAAAATATTAACTAAATGTGCAAACGAAGTAATAGAGTAAGGATGAACATTTAGCAGTCATTTCAAGGCTGATCCTATGAGGGTCGAACCAAAACCCTTGCATAGGCAAGCTTTTTTCAAATGTGTGGGAATAAGGATGATCTCCATTCTTTCCTTGTATTGTGCCACACGTTCTTCAGGATCTGTAGTCCCGCCGTAGGGCTTCATACTGGGATTTTGGAAGCACTTTGGGACTTTAGTGTCAGCAATCGCTGAATCAAATCTTGAAATCATGTGGCTTGTTGGGGAAACTTCCGGTATAGGTTGGACTACTCCGGACATACTTGAGATCATTTGTCTTAACTGCTGAAGTTCCTTGGCCATGACCGGGCTTATCCTGCATCAATATCCATAGAATTAGTAGTAAAAGTATTATTATTCACGAAGTTACCAGGATCCTTGTTATTAGGAGTGATGAAGGTTTCGTCGAGATCCTGGATCACATGAGCTTGCTCGTTTGGAGCTGCACCCCAAGCGGGAGTCGGGGCTGGCGTTGAGGATCCTATCTCCCAGCGGTTTCTTGAGGATCCTGTATAGTTAAAGTTTAGGATCTTTGGCTGCAAGATCGAGGGTGCTGCTTCTTGGGTTTTGTGGATCTGCACCCTCATTTTCTCTATTTCCTTGAGTACTGTCCTGTTGTCCTCCTGATGTTGAATGAATTGTCGTTCTAATCTCTTCATCATAACAAAGATCTTGTTATTAGAAATCATTATAGGAAGATCCTAAAATCCTTGGGTAACAACCGGAGAGGTGTTTTTCTTCGGTTCCTCAGAAGTCTTCTTGGGAGCTTCGCCTGGAGGTGGTGGAAGGTTTTTAGAGGAAATGGGAGGAATAGAGGAAGATGATAAGGTTGGTTGGGTAGACATGATTCTCGAATGATTGTAAACACCATGGGCCCATGGTGGGCGCCAAATTGTTCTGGACAAAAATTGATCAAGTAAAATTCAACCAAGATGTATGAGAGGATGTGGTGTTTAAGGAAATACAAATGTCGAATTTTAATCAAAGTGAGACGAGTGAATTACAAGGAAAGTCCTTGATCCTTTATAGGATCTCCGACATAAAACCTTGGGAGGTGATAGTGATCATCTACCTTGTTGTTCTTATTGATTTCAACGTGAGATTACATAGATGATGAAGATAATATGAGTACAAGTGTAGTAGTAAAGCTAATTGTGTGTGTAGTGTACGATTTACAGGTGTTATTTATAGTCTAAGCTAAATAACAAGAAGTATGATATTTCCGGGATCCTCCTTGAACAAGTATTTGCACATTGTTTGACCTAGTATTCCCGAGTCTTAAGCTTGGTTGAAGTGATTCTCCGTTGAGAATGAGTCTTGCTGACTAATTCTGCACATGTGAGAAAAAGAAAGAGGAATATAGCCGTTATAAGTGTTAGAAAATATTAGTGATAATAATCAGGATCTTGTGATATGTTCAAGGATGTTGAGGCTTCAGAAATATTAAGGATCCTCAATATGATTCTGGGATCCTGCCCCTAACAGTATCAGAGCCCATAATCCTCTGAAAATCCTTCTTAACTGCCGATCTTCTCCTCTTTCTTTCTTCTACCGAATCTTCTTCTTCAATGGATCCCAAAAATCACCCTACCATCACTATTACAAACATTAGAAACTTTATTCCATTCACTCTCGAAATGGAAAACAGTCAATACACTTCATGGGTTGAGTTATTCAAAATTCACTGTCGTGATTTCCAAGTTGGAAATCACATCGACCCCCAAGTCAAACGACCACCATCCGCCCCCTCTTCCTCAACAGCTACCAAGGCTGAGAAGGCCAAAGTAACTTCTGAATGTGACATTTGGTCTCGTCTAGATGCCATTGTTCTTCAATGGATCTACAATACCATCTCCAATGTTCTTTTTCACACTATCCTAAAACCTAACACTACCTCCTCACAGGTTTGGCAAGCTCTCGAAAGCATCTTCCAAGATAATAAAAGTTCAAGGGTTGTCTATCTTGACAGCAAGTTCATCTCCACCCGTATTGATCATCATCCCAACATCTCCTCTTACTGCCAAGATATGAAGATGTTGGCGGATCAACTTGCCAACATGGGAAACCCGGTGTCCAATTAAAGGCTTATTTTACAATTGATTATTGGTCTCAATGAAAGTTATGAAGGTGTCACCATGCTCATACAACAAACCACTCCTTTTTACTGATTTCTATGAAGTCCGATCAAAACTAATCATGAAAGAATCTCACAAAGCTCATCTAGCTGCCACAGCCGCAACATCACCTAACATCGGCGCCAATGCCATCGATTTAACAGCATCCAGGAAACATCGACAACAACAACCGATCCAATCAACAACAATCTGATTTTACCACTTCTCGTGGATGGGGTCGTGGCAGAGAAGGACGTGGTCGGGGTAGATCAAACAACAGCAAGGGGAGAGGTTTCAACAACAGTTCGCATCAACCTCAACACACTTATGGTACACGCTCCTATCAACCATGGACTACACCACTTCCTTGGACATTCCAAAACTACTCATCGTAGGCCTATCCACCGTCTCCCTATCCTACATAACAACTTGGCAATCCTAGACCTCCATCTAATGGACCTGGTATTCTTGGAAGCCGACCCCATCAGGCTTATGCTACCTCCGACTCTAGCTACATGCCAACATATTCGGAGCAGGCTTTCCACATGATGTCGCTCCACCCACCTGATACAAATTGGTATGCCAACACCGGAGCTACTTCCTACATGACGAATAATTAGGGTAACTTCAATTCTTTTCAAAATAATGGCCCTTTTCGGAATGTAATTATCGGTAATGGTTCCACTATTCCAATCCAAGGTACCAGACATCAAACTCCGCCTTACGCTTTCCCCCCTTTAATTCTCAAAAATTTCCTTCATACTCCTCATGTTATAAAAAAAAAAACTTTTATCTGTTCGTCGGTTTACCACTGACAATAATCTTTATGTGGAATTTGATCCTTTCAGTTTTGATGTGAAGGAGTTCCAGACGCAGACACCAATTCTTCGATGCAATAGTTCTGGCGATCTTTATCCTTTCACACTTCAATCATCATCCCAAGTTACAACACCCTCAACTTTTGCTACAATAACCAAGGATTTATAGCACCATCGACTTGGACATCCGGGATCCGATATTTTATATTCTTTAAAGTATACTTTGAATTTTAGCTCTAGTTCTAAAACTTTATCTCATGTTTGTTCTTCTTGTGTGTTTGGAAAACAATCTAAATTTCCTTTTTATGCTTCAAATTCTATCACACATTTACCTTTTGATATAATTCACACTGATTTGTGGACATCACCTCTGCTATGTTCTAGTGGTCATCGATATTATCTCTTATTTTTAGATGACAAAACTAATTTCTTGTGGACATACCCACTTGCACACAAATCTCAAGTCTATTCCACTTTCGTTCAATTTTTTTCACACTCATGAAAACCCAATTTTATTTTACAATAAAAACAATATAGTGTGATAATGGCCGCAAGTATAAAAATCATAACTTTCATCAATTTTGTTCTCAAAATGGCATCCAGTTTCGATTCTCTTATCCATACACCTCTCTACATAATGGCAAAGCGGAAAGAAAAATTTGTTCAATCAATAATGTGTTACGGACTCTTCTGCTCACTCCACGGTGACATTACGCTTTTAACATCATGCCCTTCAACATGCCACTTATCTCCTAAATATTATTCTTAGTAATCTTTTACATAAACTCACACTTACTCACCTTCTATGTAATCTCCAACCCGCATATTCTCATTTACATACTTTCGGATGTCTTTGCTATCCCTAATCTCTTCTACTACTATACACGAATTAAACAAACGACCATCACCTTGTGTTTTCTTGGGCCATCCATCCAACCATCGGGGGTATAAATGCTATGAAATACAAATCCGTACCATCATCCTTTCCCGCCACATCATTTTTGACGAAACAATATTCCCATTCTCAAAACAATGTAAGCTAATGAAAACTCAATATTATATTATTTGAAATAACAAAATTTGGAAAGAAAAACTAATGAAAATACACATTTAAACATGTTTTTTAATTTTTTAAAATTGAAAATAAAAAATCAATCATTTTAAACTAAAAATATTTTTAAATTTTCCTTTAAAAACTGAAAATAAAAATTCTATTTATTGTTTCTTGAAAAAATTTTCGAATACTAAAAACAAATTTCCACCGTCCTTAGAATTTTTTATTTTATTTATTTATTATTTTTTTGTAGTTTTCTGTTATTTATAATTTAGAAAATTAAAATTTTCATTTAAAAATAGTTTTAAAAGAATATTAATGTTTCTAAAAAGTTTATTTTTTTTATTAATTTATAAAAAAAAAAATAGTAATATTTTTACACAATTAAACGGGACAGGATTGATTCAATTTATTGGTGTGAGCCTCAAGAGAAGAGTGTAAACGAAATTCATGCCCAGATCATGATCGAACAAACATAAGATCTCCAAGTTTTAACTTGTTTACTTCATCAATTTTGGTGAATTGCCCCCTACTTCAACCCAGATTCAACACCACTCTATAAATCTTTATAGATTAATTGTTAAGAGAACATGGGTTCGCTAAACCCTAATCAAAGAGTATCAAGAGGCATGCAAGAAGATACTTATGGACCAAGTATCAGTAACAGCACTAACACTTCAACATCATCATCTTCTCCGCCATCTACCAACGTCCATAATTCAGATAATTCAAAGAAGAAATTGACCAATTTCCTGCCTCTGTTCTTAGCCCTAGTTTTCATAGCTGAGATCGGTTTCTTAGCCAGACTCGACTTAATTAAGAACCCTGACCTTGTCAACTCTTGGGCTGAATCGTTCCTCCAGTTCACAAACTCCTCTTTTTCCTCACTCTCCCTTGATCCCGTTGATGAGGTCGCCGTAGCAGATTTGTCTGCCGCCGTGGTGGATGTTTCGCGTTCTGTTGGGGGAGAGAGCTGTGAGGAGTGGTTGGAGAGAGAAGACTCTGTAGTTTATTCTAGAGATTTTCGTAAAGAACCAGTACTTATCTCTGGTCGTGAGGAGGTTAGTATTTCTACTGTGATTAGCATTATTTACGTGTTTCAACGATTACATGTATCATAGTTCTTCGATTGCATGTTTCCATTGTTATTCCTTTTTGTACGATTCAAGTATGCGATCTTACTGTGATGACATGACATGAGTGATAATTCAAAAGGTGCTTTCATGAAGGATTGGAAGTCGTGTTCTGTTGGATGCAAGTTTAGCCTTCGGAAGAAGAAGAAGAAGGCCGATGCTTCATTTGGGTTACATAAAGAGGAAGGGACTGCTGCTGTTCTTCTGTCAATGGAGTCATCTCACTACTTCCCTAGGAATGAGATCTCTAAGGCACGAGGGTAGGTAAGCACACTCTGTGATAAGCTGTCAAAAACTCAGATTACAAAGATGCATGATTGATGATTCATTTCTTGCTTATAATTAACAAAAATTTAAATTGTAACAATGTATCATCATGTTTCAGAGCAGGATATGACATAATTATGACCACGAGTCTCTCCTCAGATGTCCCTGTTGGCTACTTTTCTTGGGCAGAATATGATATAATGGCTCCTGTTCAACCAAAAACTGAAAAAGCATTGGCAGCTGCATTCATTTCAAATTGTGCTTCTCGCAACTTTCGCTTACAAGCCCTAAAAGGGCTTGAAAAGTCAAATATCAAGATTGATTCTTATGGTAGTTGTCATGGAAATCATAATGGAAATGGTAAGTATGTCAAGTTTTTTGGTTTAAAGCTTATTTTTTTGGTCTTTATTTGATTGTAAACCAATTAATGGCCACTGGTTCTAATTGTGTTTTTAGTGGAAAAGGTTGAAACCCTTAAGCGTTACAAATTCAGCTTAGCTTTTGAGAATTCCAATGAAGAAGACTATGTCACTGAAAAATTCTTCCAGTCACTTGTTGCAGGTATCAAGTCTTCTGGAATGAACAACTATAAAAATGCATACTTTTTAGGGTTAAATGGAAGTATGTTGCTATTTCTTGCATTTAACCTTTCTTTTTTTATTGCTTATTGATTGAAGTTGAAGCAACATGGAGTTTTTTTTTATAGGAACGATTCCTGTTGTTGTTGGTGCTCCAAACATTCAAGATTTTGCTCCTTCACCTAATTCAGTTTTACATATCAAGGAACTAACAGATGTTATGTTGGTTGCTAAAACCATGAAACAACTTTCACAGAATCTCACTGCCTATAATGAGTCACTAAGGCAAGTTTTTTTTGTGTTTTTTTCTTTCTACCTTCTTGATAACAAAATAAAAAGGTCTAAATTGTTACAGATGGAAATATGATGGCCCTTCTGATTCTTTCAAGGCCCTTCTTGATATGGCTGCAGTTCATTCTTCATGTCGTTTATGCATTTTGGTTGCAACGAGAATCCATGAGAAAGAAGAAAAAAGCCCCAAATTCCCAAAAAGACCTTGCAAGTGTACAAGGGGCTTAGAACCAGTATATCATGTTTATGTAAGAGAGAGAGGAAGGTTCGAGATGCAGTCTATTTTCTTAAGGTAATATTTTCTTCCAAAAATTAAAGTTGGCCCACACTGTATCCCTAATCAGGTACACAGTGGCCTACTAGATTGCTGACATAACAACCCAATCCACATTGGAACTTGAACCCTTGACCAATTAATATCACCCCTAAACCAATTATGATATACTTGAGGGGTAAAAATGTCCAAACACTATTTACTTTTACAGGTCTGGGAATTTGTCGATAGAGGCGTTAGAATCTGGTGTTTTATCCAAGTTTGAGTCTATAGAACATGAAAGCATTTGGAGGAAGGAAAGACCAGAAGGGATAAGAGGCAATGAAAAGGAGTTGAAAATTTACAGAATATACCCTGTTGGCATGACGCAGAGGCAAGCTTTATATGCATTTAGTTTTAAAGGTAACAAAAATTTATTTACAAGTCACATTATGAGCAATCCATGTGCAAAATTTGAGGTCGTTTTTTTGTAGTTGATTTTGATTGGAAGCCTTGAGTTGGTTTATGGGTAGAAATATTTTAGAAAAATCAATCCATGTGCAAAAGTTTGGTTTACAGTGTTTAGTTTTAAGTTTTAACAGAATTAAAATGAAACATACCGACCCCTTTATTGATACCGGGTTGACCCGTTTACTTGTTTTTTTTCCAGCAAAACCTGTTAAATAAATGGGTTGAACGATTTAATTTTTTGGGTAAACTACATGAATAGTCCCTGTGGTTTGCGGTAGTCTGTACGGTTGGTCCTTAACTCTTGGACCAACCGTATTATTATTAAAAAAATTTAAAAATAAAATAAAAACCAGTCAAACACTTATAACTAGCGGCGAACATTTGGATCGGACCGGACCGACTCTTGGACTGGACCAGTTTCGGAGAATATTGTGGACCGTGGACCGGACCGAATGAAACTTTCCGGGTCCAGGTTCATGTCCGTGTCCAGGTTCGGGTTTTCCAATTCTTGGACCCGTTTGGATCGGTACAACTTTACATGCATACAATACAATTTATTAAAATGCGTTTTTGGGTTTGATACAACTCGTTAAAACGAATATGTTGATGGGTTTGATACGTCACAACTCGTTAAAATGAATACGTTTCTGTTTCTTATGCCATTTGGACCGGTCAAACTTTGATTGTTTATACTTTATACCATTTGTTTGAAGAATTGTAACTCATTGAATATAACACCAAAAACAATAAAATCATAGTCTAAAATCATCTACAAACTCTAAATTACACGTTGAAAAAAGCCGCATGTCAATCCGACTTAAAATGAATGAGATATTTTTGTTTAAAGATTTCACATAATACAAAAGTTCAAATTTTTTGCTGAAAATCTGAAATATTTCAGCTTTGATCTCATCTTTGAAGAATTTTAACTCATTGAATATGACACCAAAAACAATAAAATTATAGTCTAAAATCATCTACAAACTTTAAATTACATGTTGGAAAAGACCGCATATCAATCCAATTTAAAACAAATGAGATATGCTTGTTTAAAGAATTTCACATAATACAAAAGTTTAAATTTTTTGCTGAAAAGCTGAAATATTTCAGCTTTGATCTCATCTTTTGAGGATTGTAACTCATTAAATATAACATCAAAAACCGTAAAATTATAGTCTAAAATCATCTACAAACTCTAAATTACACTCTGGAAAAAATCTCATGTGAATCCGACTTAAAACGAATGAGATATACCTGTTTAAAGACTTTCATATAATACAAAAGTTTAAATTTTTTGCTGAAATATTTCAGCTTTGATATCTCATCTTTGAAGGACTGTAACTCATCGAATATAACACCAAAAACAAAAACATTATAGCCTAAAATCATCTACAAACTCTAAATTACACGTTGGAAAAAACCGCATGTCAATCCGACATAAAACAAAAGAGATATGTTTGTTTAAAAAATTTCACAAAATACAATTTTTTTTTAAAAAAATAAGCCGGTCCAAACCGGTTTTTACCCGGAACCGGCCCGACCAGACCGGTTTTGGTCAAATCCTAGAACCGAGAATCGGCCCGGGGGTCCAAAAAAATGGTCGGGTCCACGGGTCCAAATGCTCACCCTTACTTATAACCTAATAACAAGGGACTTCTGACTCATTAATTGCCTTCATCCCTCCCCCCATGTCGTAGCATTGTTTCTCTGATTTTGACATGAACACCATCATTAATCGTTTTAGAAATCCTATGAATCGGGTGGTTTCCTTTGATTTTGACACGCTAAAATCATTTCACTCACTTATGATTGGGGTGGATTTGGAAGGTGATGACGACTTTTCCGGTGAGAAGATGTAGCGTCGATGAGTATATAGGGAGATGCAGTATAGGGGTTAGGGAGGGATAACGAGAAGAGGTAGAGTGTGTTTGATTAATAATTTATTCCATATAATAATTAAAATAAGAGTTAAAAAATATCATCAAGGGTAAAAGAGTCATTTCAACTGGATTAGGGACCAAATGCGAAACAAATACAAACTTTAAGGATGGTACAAGTTCATAAATTCTTTATAGGGACCAAGCGTGCATACTATCCAAAACTATAAGGACCGTTCGTGTAAATTTACCCTAAATTTTAAAATGTCAATAAAATAAAAAAAATATATTATACCTATTTAAATAAGTTACAAACCTAAATAATTCTTTGAAATTAGATGAAAAATATAATGGAATCTGACTTAGGAGGGTAACTAACTATCGTCATTGTTCCCATTTGGTTATTTTTTTTTTGTACTCTATTTACCATTAAACTTGTTTTTGGTGTTCCAAAATACCATCGCAACCTGCTATTGAAGGTTTCCGGTGACTTCATCACCTCCGACGGCTCTCCGACCATCTTCTCCGGCGAGCCGCCGACAAACATGAGGGGTCGTTTTCCAGATCTCGATTTTTTCTTCAAATGTTCGATTTTTTCTTCAAATGTTCGATTTTTCTTCTTCTTGATTTTCCAGATCTACAAATCGATTCGAGTTCCATGGATGAACCTTGAAATGAAGTTTGAACCTTGAAAGAGGGGTCGTTTTCCAGATCTCCATTTTTATGTTTAATATTGAGAAGGGTCGTTTTCCAGATCTCAGTTTCGTTTTGAAGTTGAAACCTTATTGAAAGAGGGTTTCATTTTGGTTTCGTCTTCCATGGATGAACATTCATCAGCTTCGAGTTCAAGTTGTTCAAACAGCTTCCATGGTAGCTTTAGCATCTTTGAGAATCGGAGGTACACAAAAAGAGAATCGAGACCAGCCCCTAGCGATTTCCAGATTTTCGATCCATGAACAAGATACACAAACCTAGGGTTTTCAATTTTCATAAATCGTTCCAGATACACGAACCTAGGGTTTCAGAAGTTGTTCTTCAACATCAATTTCCAGATTTTTGATTTGGAACCCACCGATTTCTTGTATGTTTTCAAAAATTGCTCTTCAGTTTCCAGAAATTGTTCTTCAACTTTGATTTTTGCTGGAATGGAGGTCGATCTGATGTTGTAATGATGTTTAGATTTTTGCAGATATGAAAAACAAGTTTAAGGCATTCATAGTGTCCTTCGCCGGAAATTTCATAAAATCACCGGAAAGTTCATACATTCGCCGGAAAATTCATATAGTCACCGGAAAATTCATATATTGGCAGGGAAATTCAACTTAACCGACTAAAATTACAATACCCGATCATAATGGTTTTTGTGAACACCAAAAACAAGTTCAATGGTAAATAGAATACAAAAAAAGGGAACTATGACAATAGTTACCCTCCTAAGTCATTTTCCCAAAATATAACTACAAAGACAAATTCATTGGTCAAAAAACAGTGGAAATGTCTGACTTCTAAGCAACTCCGCTTTCATTTTGCAGCAAATCGTGAGAAGTGAGAGCACACCTGTTTTAAGGTTACGTATTGATTTATTAATTATAGACAATTCTTCATAAATGGTCCATGTAGTTTCTCAGAATATCAAGTTTAATCTCTAACTTTTTGTCTTAAAGGATGGCCCATGTGTTTTTAAAACATTTCACGAATAGTCCTTTTGGTTCACTCTGTCACTTATGGTCTGTTAAGTTAAGTCCGAACACATGTAAGACTTGTGAGGGAAAAATCGTCTTTTACATACCACAAGGACCATTCATGAAGTTTAACCACAGAGAACATTTATGAAATTTTAAATGTTTACATCATTCAATTACTTTCTTCCTCCCCAAAACCTCCGCCACCGACACCCTTCATCTTGTATGCTTCGATCGCCGTCAGATTCACATGCCTATACACCGCCGCCAACAGGTGGTTTTCTCCTCCACCACCTCATTCCCCTTCTTTTCTCTCTTCTCTACTATCGATGTTTTTCCCCTTGTGAATCGATCCCCATATGTGTGCCTAAGTCCGTTTTTCATATGCTCCTCAACAACAATGAACCAACATAAAACACACAATAATCATCTTGAATTGTCTCTCCCCTTCCTTTATGCAAGCCTTGAGTTCGAGAGCCAAGAAACATATTAGATCTTCAACGGAATCAAATTCATAGGGATTCTCGTTTGTGGATGACTAATTTATCCACATTATCAGCTTTAGATCTTGCTTTGTTAGGTAAAATTTCAAGTGACATTGGGAGTTTGAAGTGATTGGAAGAGCTAAAATTTGCCAACAATTTGTTAACATGTTTGTTTCCAAGTGAGATTCATCTAATTGGCTACTTAATCAACTAGTGAAATCTTTAAGTATCTAAGCGAGATAGAGGGCTTAAGATGCTATTTTTTGTGGAAATCGATTCAATGGAAGCATTCCTCCAAGTTTTAGCAATCTTGCACGACTTAAACTACAAGGACTGTCCTTAAAGACAAAAAAATGGGGATTAAACTTGATATTTTGAAAATCCACAGGGACCATTTATGAAGATTTGTCTTATATATAAAATAATTAAATATCGATATTAAATAAATGTATTTAAAAGGGTTGGTGGATTGGAAGTTCACATTTGGACAACTTTCTTTTTTATGTATACATTTGACCACTTAACTTATTAAATGTGTTCACATATTACCATTTCACCTGCTATAGCAGGTGACAATGGTAATATGTGAACACATTTAACAAGTTAAATGATCAAATGTGTACAAAAAAAAACGAAGTTGCTTAAATGTGAATAAGACGAAAAAGTAATTACCCTCGCAAGTCATTTTCCCTTTTTTTTCAATTTAACTACTCACAACTATTTATACATATTTATGATCCTTATATTTATTGAAAGTGTTTAGATTTTACCAATATGAAATGCAATAAAAAGTTTATTAGTTGGGTTGGGTTTATGATTAATTTTTTAGGGAAATCTCCAATAAAGTCCTATTATTTTGCCCCTATTTACAGAAAAATTCCTAAACTAAAAAATGTTAACGAAAAAGCATGGAATACCGGATAAAGCGACAAATTGACCAATTTTACCCGGTTACCACTCTTGCAACCGGTAACAAATCGATGTGGCTTTATTTTGCTTACATGGAAGCTGACTCGATACCTCACTCTCTCACCTTGTTTAAGAATACACAAACCCTAAATCGACCAAATTGCAAGTCTTGAAGATGGGCTCCTCCTCCTCCATCTCCAACAGTAGTGCTAATAGGTCAGTCATGCAAGTTCGAAGAAGGTGAAATTGTGATGATCCAGTTGGTAGGTGGACTTCATGGCTAAGTTGCACGGAAATGGATACGGCAACGGGAAACAGATACGGAACGGAAACGAGAAATGGCAAAAATCACAAACTAAAGATACGGATACGGATACGGCAGAGATACGACAATATAAAAATATAAACACACACACACACACACACACACACATATATATATATATATATATATATATATATATATATATATATATATATATATATATATATATATATATATATTAAAGAAATTCCAAGATAGATATATATTGATGTAAAGTGTAAACTCCAAAAATAATAAATCTTTCAAAAGTAATTAATTATCAATAATCAAATCATTTTCAAAATCCGATTCATCTAGTGAGAGATCGACAACCTCCAAAAACCCTACATCTTCCATTGAATCAAAAGCATCTCCACCCACATCCCACATCTTTACATCATCATTCGGAGTCTTGGATAAAAGTCGGAGATTATTGTGGATGTAAACCAAGTCTTAAGCACGACTTGTAGTCAACTTGTTCCTCTTAAGTGAGTGAATAAATGCATAAGTACTCCAATTACGCTCAACACAAGAAGAAGAACTAGGTTGTCCAAGTAATCTAAAAGCCAAAGTCTGGAGAAAAGGAGTTTGAGCACCAAAGTTAACCCACCAATTCTTGGGTTCCATAGTAGCCATCTTTGAAATGCTTGTTAAATCCTCAAAAGGACCACTCTTCATTGAAAACATTGCATACTCATCAAAGACTTTGCTATACTCATCATCATTAGGAAAAAACATTCGAAAACATTTCATCATTTCTTGTGAAATTTCTCCATCCCTATGTGGAGCACATCTTGTAGAATCCTCCGGTAACCATGCGTCACTATAATATCTACAACATTCAAAAGTTAAAACATAAATATATAATAGAAATCAAGTGTATAATTTAAAATCTTATACCTTGGATGTAAAGAGTGATCTAAACAATGTAGGCGAGTGTTATTCTTCGCCCATCGAGCCACTAAAATACGATGCACAACATCATAAAAGCAACTTATTTGAGATGTTGGACGTTTTTCTTTCTTGTAGATCTCAATCTTCACTTTCTCAATCATAAAATCCCACATCTCATACACCAAGTGTAAACATTAATTGTCGGTGTCACAAGCTCTAATCATCTCATATATAGGTCCAATGAAACTAAGAATATATGCTACTTTGTCCCACCAATCATCATTCAAAATATATTCTTTCACTGAGTTTGCTTTCTCAGTGTCATCTTATCTATAAAAAGACCATTATTCGCTTATGACCATAGCTTGAAGACTCATTTTGATAAGTTTCAATCTCTTGAGCATCACAATGATTATGACAACCCGAAAATTTCTACCTTGTAAGTCAATTCAACCAATCAAAAGTCAGGCTCGTTTCTGTTATCTTTTAGCCTTGTTTAGGGTTTATTTCAGAGTTTCAAAGCCTAGTACACTCAAGGTTTGTGTGTTAGGAAGTGTTAGCTTGAGTTCTATGAGTTGCAATCAAGCCGGAATCACTATCAAAATGAGTTCACGGTCGTGAACCCTCACTTGGCCGTGAACTACTCATATATATATATATATATATATATATATATATATATATATATATATATATATATATATGAGATTGGTTCATTTTTCTTCATTTCATCAAACTCTAGCAGTGAACATCCCATTCTCTCTCAAACTTCCTTCAACCGTGAACACCCCAAAAGCTACCAAAACGTAAGTATCTCTTCATACTTCTTGTTTTCCATTAGAAACACTTGATTCCACCCATGAAACAACACTTTTATGCATGATCTTCAAGAGTTCACGGCCGTGAACCCTTCATTGGGTCGTGAACCCTTCTTAGATGCAAGCCTTGGCCGTGAACCCTTCATAGGATCATAGTTGGGCCGTGAACACATCATGTGTTCTATGGCCGTGAACCCTTCTAAGGCCGTGAACACTTGTTTGTTTGGCCGTGAACTCCCTTCAATCAATCATATGTGATTGTGACACTTCATTGCAAGTGTTTCCTAGTTCCTAAGGTTGTTTCCTTACAAGTTAGTGGATTATAAACACTAATTACATGCCTATATATGCCGTTATATGTCATTTAGGACTCGTTTGTGTCTCGGGACTTCATTCGTGGAACTTCTCATCCTTACTCGAATCTTCAATTGAATCACCCACATAAGGTGAGTTCATACCCCTATAATCTATCTTTTAAATGTTTTTAAATGCTTTTAAGGAGGGGAATACAAGTTGAACACAATATTATTGTGTTAATATTTACCTGTGATAACATCACATTAAAGGATTTCTTATGTTTTTGTAAGTGATCAAATCAATTCAAAAACTCTTTTTAAAGATGTCAGTTTGTTGTTTATAAAATTTCATTCTTAAAGTATATGCTTAACTCAGTAGATAATTGAGTCTTTTCTACAGGCCAGTAACAATTCAAACAAACCTACTAGTAAACTATAATAGGTATAGTTTAGAGGGTTACTACTACTATTTCTAGAGCAGTGAAACTTAAATGAGTCAGTTCAAACATACTATAACTAGAATAAGGAGGATCATACTATAACTAGAACAGAAAGGAACATACTATAACAAGAACAGAAAGGAACATACTATAACAAGAACAAGATAACAATAATGTGAAACCACTACTTCACGGCATAGCAATACACTTGTTATGTCGCGTTTTTTAACCAGAGTCTCCTGGAGGGAGAGCGGGCATTGTGTGTATAGATCTATACGGGATTGACAATCCCGCATCCCGACTGTTCGCTACAGTTTGGCCGGCAGGCCAAGGGGTGACAAATACCACATTAGTTTCGACGCCAGCAGGTTGTCGTGTTAAATACTAGTCAATCAGCATGGTTATAACCACATCACATTTTAACCTTAATTAAACTTATTGGTTTTAAGGTAGTTAGTACTTCAGTAGTTATTTTATACAATACTACCGTGTACTTTCATTTTCCCATTACATTTATATAGTGATATTCTCACATAAACGGTAATGCAAACTATTTTCTAGTAAAGATAGTCATAAAACTTGGGAAGACATACATTCTTACAAAAGAACAAACAAACAGAACAGTCGGGTCATAGTACATTCAGTTAGAAGAGGGCCTATAATGCTAAATTTATGATTCCTTGATGGATACATTAGGGTATATATTAATCAGATCCGACAGGCTGTAGGATCTGTGCTTTCCGCTTCATTTCCTGTTCCTTGTTTGGTTGTGGGCTTAGAGCAGATACACATATTTCTTATCTTCATACGCATCTTCTAATCGTTTCATGTTAAGTTTTTTAGTCGATGTTGGTTTCTTGCAAATAGAAATCCCAGTACCTAAACAACAACATGAATCAAATCAATTGATCATTGACTACTCCCACACATGTCGATTAAAAAAAAAAAACTAAAGTGACATTCTCTAGTATAGTAAATCTGTCTAAAAACAACATGAATAAAAAAACCTTTTTTCTTTCTAAACAACAAAAATCGTTAATTGAGTACATTAATAAAAAAAAACAACGTGAATAATAAGAATCTTACAATTGTTTTTTACAATGGACATGTGATACATTACAACAAGATATTTAGTACATTAATCACACACACTAAATCTCGAAAATCACACACAATTGTTCACACACAATCACACACAATGGACCTCTTCTGTTTCTTTAAAATTTCGAAAATCACATACAATGAACAACAAGAATCACACACACTAAATCTCGAAAATCACACACAATTGTTCATTACAAAATCATTACAATTGAGTAGTAGATTACCTTTTATACCAAACAAATGTGCTCTAACTCTAGAATATGATCCTTGTCGGGTTTCACCGCAAAGGTTACACTTAAATTTCCAACATCCTCCTGCTCCAACAAGTTTTTCCAGTTTAGTCACATAGTCCTACCATGGAGGTTGGTCTGATGAAGTTGATGATCCTTGTGTTTCTTGAGATGCCATAATCGATGGGTTTAGGAATTAGGAGAATGGTGGATTTAGAAATCAGAAATTCAGAATTGGTGAACGGGTAATTGGTGATCGCCAGAAATCAGAATTGGAGAATGGTGAATACAGAAATCAGAATTGGAGAATGGAGAATGGTGATCGATCGTCTCAAATCGACGTTACAGTAGTCGACATTCGTTTACATGATTGAGTAATACCTATTATGTAGTGTATAGCCTAGCCCATTAGCCTTTTTGGAGTTAAACTTACAAAGCCCATTGAAAAGCCTAAAAGAAAATAGACACGTTATGGAAAATTCACCGGATACTTCACAAAAACGTTTTTGCCTACCGTATACTTCACCGTAACGTTTCCAAGGCGTTTCCAAGCCGTATCCGTTTCCCAGGAGTTTCTGATACGAGAACGGTACCCTAACAGGAGTTTCCGTGCATCATAGCTTCATGGAAACCGAATAACCCTGGAAGGAGATTCATTGGTTGCCCCAATTTCAAAGTGAGTGTCTTCGAATCTTTGAAATTAAACACCATATTTCTTATCTTCATACGCATCTTCTAATCGTTTCATGTTAAGTTTTTTAGTCGATGTTGGTTTCTTGCAAATAGAAATCCCAGTACCTAAACAACAACATGAATCAAATCAATTGATCATTGACTACTCCCACACATGTCGATTAAAAAAAAAACTAAAGTGACATTCTCTAGTATAGTAAATCTGTCTAAAAACAACATGAATAAAAAAACATTTTTTGTTTTTAAACAACAAAAATCGTTAATTGAGTACATTATTCAAAAAAACAACGTGAATAATAAGAATCTTACAATTGTTCATTACAATGGACTTGTGATACATTACAACAAGAAATTTAGTACATTAAGCACACACACTAAATCTCAAAAATCACACACAATTGTTCACACACAATGGACCTCTTCTATTTCTTTAAAATTTCGAAAATCACATACAATGAACAACAAGAATCACATACACTAAATCTCAAAAATCACACACAATTGTTCATTACAAAATCATTACAATTGAGTAGTAGATTACCTTTTATACCAAACAAATGTGCTCTAACTCTAGAATATGATCCTTGTCGGGTTTCACCGCAAAGGTTACACTTAAATTTCCAACATCCTCCTGCTCCAACAAGATTTTCCAGTTTAGTCACATAGTCCTACAATGGCGGTTGGTCTGATGAAGTTGATGATCCTTGTGTTTCTTGAGAAGCCATAATCGATGGGTTTAGGAAATAGGAGAATGGTGGTTTTAGAAATCAGAAATTCAGAATTGGTGAATGGGTAATTGGTGATCGCCAGAAATCAGAATTGGAGAATGGTGAATACAGAAATCAGAATTGGAGAATGGAGAATGGTGATCGATCGTCTCTAATCGACGTTACAGTAGTCGACATTCGTTTACGTGATTGAGTAATACCTATTATGTATTGTATAGCCTAGCCAATTAGCCTTTTTGGAGTTAAACTTACAAAGCCCATTGAAAAGCCTAAAAGAAAATAGACACGTTACGGAAAATTCACCGGATACTTCACAAAAACGTTTTTGCCTACCGTATACTTCACCGTAACGTTTCCAAGGCGTTTCCAAGCCGTATCCGTTTCCCAGGAGTTTCTGATACGAGAACGGTACCCTAACAGGAGTTTCCGTGCATCATAGCTTCATGGAAACCGAATAACCCTGGCAGGAGATTCATTGGTTGCCCCAATTTCAAGGTGAGTGTCTTCGAATCTTTGAAATTAAACACCATATTTCTTATCTTCATACGTATCTTCTAATCGTTTCATGTTAATTTTTTTAGTCGATGTTGGTTTCTTGCAAATAGAAATCCCAGTACGTAAACAACAACATGAATCAAATCAATTGATCATTGACTACTCCCACACATGTCAATTAAAAAAAAAAACTAAAGTGACATTCTCTAGTATAGTAAATCTGTCTAAAAACAACATGAATAAAAAAAACATTTTTTCTTTCTAAACAACAAAAATCGTTAATTGAGTACATTATTCAAAAAAACAACGTGAATAATAAGAATCTTACAATTGTTCATTACAATGGACTTGTGATACATTACAACAAGAAATTTAGTACATTAATCACACACACTAAATCTCAAAAATCACACACAATTGTTCATTACAATTGTTCACACACAATGGACCTCTTCTGTTTCTTTAAAATTTCGAAAATCACATACAATGAACAACAAGAATCACACACACTAAATCTCGAAAATCACACACAATTGTTCATTACAAAATCATTACAATTGAGTAGTAGATTACCTTTTATACCAAACAAATGTGCTCTAACTCTAGAATATGATCCTTGTCAGGTTTCACCGCAAAGGTTACACTTAAATTTCCAACATCCTCCTGCTCCAACAAGTTTTTCCAGTTTAGTCACATAGTCCTACAATGGAGGTTGGTCTGATGAAGTTGATGATTCTTGTGTTTCTTGAGAAGCCATAATCGATGGGTTTAGGAATTAGGAGAATGGTGGATTTAGAAATCAGAAATTCAGAATTGGTGAATGGGTAATTGGTGATCGCCAGAAATCAGAATTGGAGAATGGTGAATACAGAAATCAGAATTGGAGAATGGAGAATGGTGATCGATCGTCTCTAATCGACGTTACAGTAGTCGGATTCGTTTACGTGATTGAGTAATACCTATTATGTATTGTATAGCCTAGCCCATTAGCCTTTTTGGAGTTAAACTTACAAAGCCCATTGAAAAGCCTAAAAGAAAATAGACACGTTACGGAAAATTCACCGGATACTTCACAAAAACGTTTTTGCCTACCGTATACTTCACCGTAACGTTTCCAAGGTGTTTCCAAGCCGTATCCGTTTCCCAGGAGTTTCTGATACCAGAACGGTACCCTAACAGAAGTTTCCATGCATCATAGCTTCATTGAAACCGAATAACCCTAGAAGGAGATTCATTGGTTGCCCCAATTTCAAGGTGAGTGTCTTCGAATCTTTGAAATTAAACACCATATTTCTTATCTTCATACGCATCTTCTAATCGTTTCATGTTAAGTTTTTTAGTCGATGTTGGTTTCTTGCAAATAGAAATCCCAGTACCTAAACAACAACATGAATCAAATCAATTGATCATTGACTACTCCCACACATGTCGATTAAAAAAAAAACTAAAGTGACATTCTCTAGTATAGTAAATCTGTCTAAAAACAACATGAATAAAAAAAACATTTTTTCTTTCTAAACAACAAAAATCGTTAATTGAGTACATTATTCAAAAAAACAACGTGAATAATAAGAATCTTACAATTGTTCATTACAATGGACTTGTGATACATTACAACAAGAAATTTAGTACATTAAGCACACACACTAAATCTCAAAAATCACACACAATTGTTCAGTACAATTGTTCACACACAATGGACCTCTTCTATTTCTTTAAAATTTCGAAAATCACATACAATGAACAACAAGAATCACATACACTAAATCTCAAAAATCACACACAATTGTTCATTACAAAATCATTACAATTGAGTAGTAGATTACCTTTTATACCAAACAAATGTGCTCTAACTCTAGAATATGATCCTTGTCGGGTTTCACCGCAAAGGTTACACTTAAATTTCCAACATCCTCCTGCTCCAACAAGTTTTTCCAGTTTAGTCACATAGTCCTACAATGGAGGTTGGTCTGATGAAGTTGATGATCCTTGTGTTTCTTGAGAAGCCATAATCGATGGGTTTAGGAGTTAGGAGAATGGTGGATTTAGAAATCAGAAATTCAGAATTGGTGAATGGGTAATTGGTGATCGCCAGAAATCAGAATTGGAGAATGGTGAATACAGAAATCAGAATTGGAGAATCGAGAATGGTGATCGATCGTCTCTAATCGACGTTACAGTAGTCGGCATTCGTTTACGTGATTTAGTAATACCTATTATGTATTGAATAGCCTAGCCCATTAGCCTTTTTGGAGTTAAACTTACAAAGCCCATTGAAAAGCCTAAAAGAAAATAGACACGTTACGGAAAATTCACCGGATACTTCACAAAAACGTTTTTGCCTACCGGATACTTCACAAAAACGTTTTTTCCTACCGTATACTTCAACGTAACGTTTCCAAGCCGTATCCGTTTCCCAGGAGTTTCTGATACGAGAACGGTACCCTAACAGGAGTTTCCGTGCATCATAGCTTCATGGAAACCGAATAACCCTGGAAGGAGATTCATTGGTTGCCCCAATTTCAAGGTGAGTGTCTTCGAATCTTTGAAATTAAACACCATATTTCTTATCTTCATACGCATCTTCTAATCGTTTCATGTTAAGTTTTTTAGTCGATGTTGGTTTCTTGCAAATAGAAATCCCAGTACCTAAACAACAACATGAATAAAATCAATTGATCATTGACTACTCCCACACATGTCGATTAAAAAAAAAACTAAAGTGACATTCTCTAGTATAGTAAATCTGTCTAAAAACAACATGAGTAAAAAAAACATTTTTTCTTTCTAAACAACAAAAATCGTTAATTGAGTACATTATTCAAAAAAACAACGTGAATAATAAGAATCTTACAATTGTTCATTACAATGGACTTGTGATACATTACAACAAGAAATTTAGTACATTAAGCACACACACTAAATCTCAAAAATCACACACAATTGTTCATTACAATTGTTCACACACAATGGACCTCTTCTGTTTCTTTAAAATTTCGAAAATCACATACAATGAACAACAAGAATCACACACACTAAATCTCGAAAATCACACACAATTGTTCATTACAAAATCATTACAATTGAGTAGTAGATTACCTTTTATACCAAACAAATGTGCTCTAACTCTAGAATATGATCCTTGCCGGGTTTCACCGCAAAGGTTACACTTAAATTTCCAACATCCTCCTGCTCCGACAAGTTTTTCCAGTTTAGTCACATAGTCCTACAATGGAGGTTGGTCTGATGAAGTTGATGATCCTTGTGTTTCTTGAGAAGCCATAATCGATGGGTTTAGGAATTAGGAGAATGGTGGATTTAGAAATCAGAAATTCAGAATTGGTGAATGGGTAATTGGTGATCGCCAGAAATCAAAATTGGAGAATGGTGAATACAGAAATCAGAATTGGAGAATGGAGAATGGTGATCGATCGTCTCTAATCGATGTTACAGTAGTCGACATTCGTTTACGTGATTGAGTAATACCTATTATGTATTGTATAACCTAGCCCATTAGCATTTTTGGAGTTAAACTTACAAAGCCCATTGAAAAGCCTAAAAGAAAATAGACACGTTACGGAAAATTCACCGGATACTTCACAAAAACGTTTTTGCCTACCGTATACTTCACCGTAACGTTTCCAAGGTGTTTCCAAGCCGTATCCGTTTCCCAGGAGTTTCTGATACGAGAACGGTACCCTAACAGGAGTTTCCGTGCATCATAGCTTCATGGAAACCGAATAACCGTGGAAGGAGATTCATTGGTTGCCCTAATTTCAAGGTGAGTGTCTTCGAATATTTGAAATTAAACACCATATTTCTTATCATCATACGTATCTTCTAATCGTTTCATGTTAAGTTTTTTAGTCGATGTTGGTTTCTTGCAAATAGAAATCCCAGTACTTAAACAACAACATGAATCAAATCAATTGATCATTGACTACTCCCACACATGTCGTTTAAAAAAAAAAAACTAAAGTGACATTCTCTAGTATAGTAAATCTGTCTAAAAACAACATGAATAAAAAAAACATTTTTTCTTTCTAAACAACAAAAATCGTTAATTGAGTACATTATTCAAAAAAACAACGTGAATAATAAGAATCTTACAATTGTTCATTACAATGGACTTGTGATACATTACAACAAGAAATTTAGTACATTAATCACACACACTAAATCTCAAAAATCACACACAATTGTTCATTACAATTGTTCACACACAATGGACCTCTTATGTTTCTTTAAAAATTCGAAAATCACATACAATGAAAAACAAGAATCACACACACTAAATCTCGAAAATCACACACAATTGTTCATTACAAAATCATTACAATTGAGTAGTAGATTACCTTTTATACCAAACAATTGTGCTCTAACTCTAGAATATGATCCTTGCCGGGTTTCACCGCAAAGGTTACACTTAAATTTCCAACATCCTCCTGCTCCAACAAGTTTTTCCAGTTTAGTCACACAGTCCTACAATGGAGGTTGGTCTGATGAAGTTGATGATCCTTGTGTTTCTTGAGAAGCCATAATCGATGGGTTTAGGAATTAGGAGAATGGTGGATTTAGAAATCAGAAATTCAGAATTGGTGAATGGGTAATTGGTGATCGCCAGAAATCAAAATTGGAGAATGGTGAATACAGAAATCAGAATTGGAGAATGGAGAATGGTGATCGATCGTCTCTAATCGACGTTACCGTAGTCGGATTCGTTTACGTAATTGAGTAATACCTATTATGTATTGTATAGCCTAGCCCATTAGCCTTTTTGGAGTTAAACTTACAAAGCCCATTGAAAAGCCTAAAAGAAAATAGACATGTTACGGAAAATTCACCGGATACTTCACAAAAACGTTTTTGCCTACCGTATACTTCACCGTAACGTTTCCAAGGCGTTTCCAAGCCGTATCCGTTTCCCAGGAGTTTCTGATACGTGAACGGTACCCTAACAGGAGTTTCCATGCATCATAGCTTCATTGAAACCGAATAACCCTAGAAGAAGATTCATTGGTTGCCCCAATTTCAAGGTGAGTGTCTTCGAATCTTTGAAATTAAACACCATATTTCTTATCTTCATACGCATCTTCTAATCGTTTCATGTTAAGTTTTTTAGTCGATGTTGGTTTCTTGCAAATAGAAATCCCAGTACGTAAACAACAACATGAATCAAATCAATTGATCATTGACTACTCCCACACATGTCGATTAAAAAAAAAACTAAAGTGACATTCTCTAGTATAGTAAATCTGTCTAAAAACAACATGAATAAAAAAAAACATTTTTTGTTTTTAAACAACAAAAATCGTTAATTGAGTACATTATTCAAAAAAACAACGTGAATAATAAGAATCTTACAATTGTTCATTACAATGGACTTGTGATACATTACAACAAGAAATTTAGTACATTAAGCACACACACTAAATCTCAAAAATCACACACAATTGTTCATTACAATTGTTCGCACACAATGGACCTCTTCTGTTTCTTTAAAATTTCGAAAATCACATACAATGAACAACAAGAATCACACACACTAAATCTCAAAAATCACACACAATTGTTCATTACAAAATCATTACAATTGAGTAGTAGATTACCTTTGATACCAAACAAATGTGCTCTAACTCTAGAATATGATCCTTGTCGGGTTTCACCGCAAAGGTTACACTTAAATTTCCAACATCCTCCTGCTCCAACAAGTTTTCCCAGTTTAGTCACATAGTCCTACAATGGAGGTTGGTCTGATGAAGTTGATGATCCTTGTGTTTCTTAAGAAGCCATAATCGATAGGTTTAGGAATTAGGAGAATGGTGAATTTAGAAATCAGAAATTCAGAATTGGTGAATGGGTAATTGGTGATCGCCAGAAATCAGAATTGGAGAATGGTGAATACAGAAATCAGAATTGGAGAATGGAGAATGGTGATCGATCGTCTCTAATCGATGTTACAGTAGTCGCCATTCGTTTACGTGATTGAGTAATACCTATTATGTATTGTATAACCTAGCCCATTAGCCTTTTTGGAGTTAAACTTACAAAGCCCATTGAAAAGCCTAAAAGAAAATAGACACGATACTGAAAATTCACCGGATACTTCACAAAAACGTTTTTGCCTACCGTATACTTCACCGTAACGTTTCCAAGGTGTTTCCAAGCCGTATCCGTTTCCCAGGAGTTTCTGATACGAGAACGGTACCCTAACAGGAGTTTCCGTGCATCATAGCTTCATGGAAACCGAATAACCCTGGAAGGAGATTCATTGGTTGCCCCAATTTCAAGGTGAGTGTCTTCGAATATTTGAAATTAAACACCATATTTCTTATCTTCATACGTATCTTCTAATCGTTTCATGTTAAGTTTTTTAGTCGATGTTGGTTTCTTGCAAATAGAAATCCCAGTACGTAAACAACAACATGAATCAAATCAATTGATCATTGACTACTCCCACACATGTTGATTAAAAAAAAAAACTAAGGTGACATTCTCTAGTATAGTAAATCTGTCTAAAAATAACATGAATAAAAAAAACATTTTTTCTTTCTAAACAACAAAAATCGTTAATTGAGTACATTATTCAAAAAAACAACGTGAATAATAAGAATCTTACAATTGTTCATTACAATGGACTTGTGATACATTACAAGAAGAAATTTAGTACATTAATCACACACACTAAATCTCAAAAATCACACACAATTGTTCATTACAATTGTTCACACACAATGGACCTCTTCTGTTTCTTTAAAAATTCGAAAATCACATACAATGAACAACAAGAATCACACACACTAAATCTCGAAAATCACACACAATTGTTCATTACAAAATCATTACAATTGAGTAGTAGATTACCTTTTATACCAAACAAATGTGCTCTAACTCTAGAATATGATCCTTGCCGGGTTTCATCGCAAAGGTTACACTTAAATTTCCAACATCCTCCTGCTCCAACAAGTTTTTCCAGTTTAGTCACATAGTCCTACAATGGAGGTTGGTCTGATGAAGTTGATGATCCTTGTGTTTCTTGAGAAGCCATAATCGATGGGTTTAGGAATTAGGAGAATGGTGGATTTAGAAATCAGAAATTCAGAATTGGTGAATGGGTAATTGGTGATCACCAGAAATCAAAATTGGAGAATGGTGAATACAGAAATCAGAATTGGAGAATGGAGAATGGTGATCGATCGTCTCTAATCGACGTTACCGTAGTCGGATTCGTTTACGTAATTGAGTAATACCTATTATGTATTGTATAGCCTAGCCCATTAGCCTTTTTGGAGTTAAACTTACAAAGCCCATTGAAAAGCCTAAAAGAAAATAGACACGTTACGGAAAATTCACCGGATACTTCACAAAAACGTTTTTGCCTACCGTATACTTCACCGTAACGTTTCCAAGGCGTTTCCAAGCCGTATCCGTTTCCCAGGAGTTTCTGATACGAGAACGGTACCCTAACAGGAGTTTCCATGCATCATAGCTTCATTGAAACCGAATAACCCTAGAAGAAGATTCATTGGTTGCCCCAATTTCAAGGTGAGTGTCTTCGAATCTTTGAAATTAAACACCATATTTCTTATCTTCATACGCATCTTCTAATCGTTTCATGTTAAGTTTTTTAGTCGATGTTGGTTTCTTGCAAATAGAAATCCCAGTACCTAAACAACAACATGAATCAAATCAATTGATCATTGACTACTCCCACACATGTCGATTAAAAAAAAAAAACTAAAGTGACATTCTCTAGTATAGTAAATCTGTCTAAAAACAACATGAATAAAAAAAACATTTTTTCTTTCTAAACAACAAAAATCGTTAATTGAGTACATTATTCGAAAAAACAACGTGAATAATAAGAATCTTACAATTGTTCATTACAATGGACTTGTGATACATTACAACAAGAAATTTAGTACATTAGGCACACACACTAAATCTCAAAAATCACACACAATTGTTCATTACAATTGTTCACACACAATGGACCTCTTCTGTTTCTTTAAAATTTCGAAAATCACATACAATGAACAACAAGAATCACACACACTAAATCTCAAAAATCACACACAATTGTTCATTACAAAATCATTACAGTTGAGTAGTAGATTACCTTTTATACCAAACAAATGTGCTCTAACTCTAGAATATGATCCTTGTCGGGTTTCACCGCAAAGGTTACACTTAAATTTCCAACATCCTCCTGCTCCAACAAGTTTTTCCAGTTTAGTCACATAGTCCTACAATGGAGGTTGGTCTGATGAAGTTGATGATTCTTGTGTTTCTTGAGAAGCCATAATCGATGGGTTTAGGAATTAGGAGAATGGTGGATTTAGAAATCAGAAATTCAGAATTGGTAAATGGGTAATTGGTGATCGCCAGAAATCAAAATTGGAGAATGGTGAATACAGAAATCAGAATTGGAGAATGGAGAATGGTGATCGATCGTCTCTAATCGACGTTACAGTAGTCGGCATTCGTTTACGTGATTGAGTAATACCTATTATGTATTGTATAGCCTAGCCCATTAGCCTTTTTGGAGTTAAACTTACAAAGCCCATTGAAAAACCTAAAAGAAAATAGACACGTTACGGAAAATTCACCGGATACTTCACAAAAACGTTTTTGCCTACCGTATACTTCACCGTAACGTTTCCAAGCCGTATCCGTTTCCCAGGAGTTTCTGATACGAGAACGGTACCCTAACAGGAGTTTCCGTGCATCATAGCTTCATGGAAACCGAATAACCCTGGAAGGAGATTCATTGGTTGCCCCAATTTCAAGGTGAGTGTCTTCGAATCTTTGAAATTAAACACCATATTTCTTATCTTCATACGCATCTTCTAATCGTTTCATGTTAAGTTTTTTAGTCGATGTTGGTTTCTTACAAATAGAAATCCCAGTACCTAAAGAACAACATGAATCAAATCAATTGATCACTGACTACTCCCACACATGTCGATTAAAAAAAAAAAACTAAAGTGACATTCTCTAGTATAGTAAATCTGTCTAAAAACAACATGAATAAAAAAAAACATTTTTTGTTTCTAAACAACAAAAATCGTTAATTGAGTACATTATTCAAAAAAACAACGTGAATAATAAGAATCTTACAATTGTTCATTACAATGGACTTGTGATACATTACAACAAGAAATTTAGTACATTAAGCACACACACTAAATCTCAAAAATCACACACAATTGTTCATTACAATTGTTCACACACAATGGACCTCTTCTGTTTCTTTAAAATTTCGAAAATCACATACACTAAATCTCAAAAATCATACACAATTGTTCATTACAAAATCATTACAATTGAGTAGTAGATTACCTTTTATACCAAACAAATGTGCTCTAACTCTAGAATATGATCCTTGTCGGGTTTCACCGCAAAAGGTTACACTTAAATTTCCAACATCCTCCTGCTCCAACAAGTTTTTCCAGTTTAGTCACATAGTCCTACAATGGAGGTTGGTCTGATGAAGTTGATGATCCTTGTGTTTCTTGAGAAGCCATAATCGATGGGTTTAGGAATTAGGAGAATGGTGGATTTAGAAATCAGAAATTCAGAATTGGTGAATGGGTAATTGGTGATCGCCAGAAATCAGAATTGGAGAATGGTGAATACAGAAATCAGAATTGGAGAATGGAGAATGGTGATCGATCGTCTCTAATCGACGTTACAGTAGTCGGCATTCGTTTACGTGATTGAGTAATACCTATTATGTATTGTATAGCCTAGCCCATTAGCCTTTTTGGCGTTAAACTTACAAAGCCCATTGAAAAGCCTAAAAGAAAATAGACACGTTACGGAAAATTCACCGGATACTTCACAAAAACGTTTTTGCCTATCGGATACTTCACAAAAACGTTTTTGCCTACCGTATACTTCACCGTAACGTTTCCAAGGCGTTTCCAAGCCGTATCCGTTTCCCAGGAGTTTCTGATACGAGAACGGTACCCTAACAGGAGTTTCCGTGCATCATAGCTTCATGGAAACCGAATAACCCTGGAAGGAGATTCATTGGTTGCCCCAATTTCAAGGTGAGTGTCTTCGAATCTTTGAAATTAAACACCATATTTCTTATCTTCATACGCATCTTCTAATCGTTTCATGTTAAGTTTTTTAATCGATGTTGGTTTCTTGCAAATAGAAATCCCAGTACCTAAACAACAACATGAACCAAATCAATTGATCATTGACTACTCCCACACATGTCGATTAAAAAAAAAAAACTAAAGTGACATTCTCTAGTATAGTAAATCTGTCTAAAAACAACATGAATAAAAAAAACATTTTTTCTTTCTAAACAACAAAAATCGTTAATTGAGTACATTATTCAAAAAAACAACGTGAATAATAAGAATCTTACAATTGTTCATTACAATGGACTTGTGATACATTACAACAAGAAATTTAGTACATTAATCACACACACTAAATCTCAAAAATCACACACAATTGTTCATTACAATTGTTCACACACAATGGACCTCTTCTGTTTCTTTAAAATTTCGAAAATCACATACAATGAACAACAAGAATCACACACACTAAATCTCGAAAATCACACACAATTGTTCATTACAAAATCATTACAATTGAGTAGTAGATTACCTTTTATACCAAACAAATGTGCTCTAACTCTAGAATATGATCCTTGTCGGGTTTCACTGCAAAGGTTACACTTAAATTTCCAACATCCTCCTGCTCCAACAAGTTTTTCCAGTTTAGTCACATAGTCCTACAATGGAGGTTGGTCTGATGAAGTTGATGATCCTTGTGTTTCTTGAGAAGCCATAATCGATGGGTTTAGGAATTAGGAGAATGGTGGATTTAGAAATCAGAAATTCAGAATTGGTGAATGGGTAATTGGTGATCACCAGAAATCAGAATTGGAGAATGGTGAATACAGAAATCAGAATTGGAGAATGGAGAATGGTGATCGATCGTCTCTAATCGACGTTACAGTAGTCGACATTCGTTTACCTGATTGAGTAATACCTATTATGTATTGTATAACCTAGCCCATTAGCCTTTTTGGAGTTAAACTTACAAAGCCCATTGAAAAGCCTAAAAGAAAATAGACACGTTACGGAAAATTCACCGGATACTTCACAAAAACGTTTTTGCCTACCGTATACTTCACCGTAACGTTTCCAAGGCGTTTCCAAGCCGTATCCGTTTCCCAAGAGTTTCTGATACGAGAACGGTACCCTAACATGAGTTTCCGTGCATCATAGCTTCATGGAAACCGAATAACCCTGGCAGGAGATTCATTGGTTGCCCCAATTTCAAGGTGAGTGTCTTCGAATATTTGAAATTAAACACCATATTTCTTATCTTCATATGTATCTTCTAATCGTTTCATGTTAAGTTTTTTAGTCGATGTTGGTTTCTTGCAAATAGAAATCCCAGTACTTAAACAACAACATGAATCAAATCAATTGATCATTGACTACTCCCACACATGTCGATTAAAAAAAAAACTAAAGTGACATTCTCTAGTATAGTAAATCTGTCTAAAAACAACATGAATAAAAAAAACATTTTTTCTTTCTAAACAACAAAAATCGTTAATTGAGTACATTATTCAAAAAAACAACGTGAATAATAAGAATCTTACAATTGTTCATTACAATGGACTTGTGATACATTACAACAAGAAATTTAGTACATTAATCACACACACTAAATCTCAAAAATCACACACAATTGTTCATTACAATTGTTCACACACAATGGACCTCTTCTGTTTCTTTAAAAATTCGAAAATCACATACAATGAACAACAAGAATCACACACACTAAATCTCGAAAATCACACACAATTGTTCATTACAAAATCATTACAATTGAGTAGTAGATTACCTTTTATACCAAACAAATGTGCTCTAACTCTAGAATATGATCCTTGCCGGGTTTCACCGCAAAGGTTACACTTAAATTTCCAACATCCTCCTGCTCCGACAAGTTTTTCCAGTTTAGTCACATAGTCCTACAATGGAGGTTGGTCTGATGAAGTTGATGATCCTTGTGTTTCTTGAGAAGCCATAATCGATGGGTTTAGGAATTAGGAGAATGGTGGATTTAGAAATCAGAAATTCAGAATTGGTGAATGGGTAATTGGTGATCGCCAGAAATCAAAATTGGAGAATGGTGAATACAGAAATCAGAATTGGAGAATGGAGAATGGTGATCGATCGTCTCTAATCGACGTTACAGTAGTCGGCATTCGTTTACGTGATTGAGTAATACCTATTATGTATTGTATAGCCTAGCCCATTAGCCTTTTTGGAGTTAAACTTACAAAGCCCATTGAAAAGCCTAAAAGAAAATAGACTCGTTACGGAAAATTCACCGGATACTTCACAAAAACGTTTTTGCCTACCGTATACTTCACCGTAACGTTTCCAAGGCGTTTCCAAGCCGTATCCGTTTCCCAGTAGTTTCTGATACGAGAACGGTACCCTAACAGGAGTTTCCATGCATCATATCTTCATGGAAACCGAATAACCCTGGAAGGAGATTCATTGGTTGCCCCAATTTCAAGGTGAGTGTCTTCGAATCTTTAAAATTAAACACCATATTTCTTATCTTCATACACATCTTCTAATCGTTTCATGTTAAGTTTTTTAGTCGATGTTGGTTTCTTGCAAATAGAAATCCCAGTACCCAAACAACAACATGAATCAAATCAATTGATCATTGACTACTCCCACACATGTCGATTAAAAAAAAAACTAAAGTGAAATTCTCTAGTATAGTAAATCTGTCTAAAAACAACATGAATAAAAAAAAACATTTTTTCTTTCTAAACAACAAAAATCGTTAATTGAGTACATTATTCAACAAAACAATGTGAATAATAAGAATCTTACAATTGTTCATTACAATGGACTTGTGATACATTACAACAAGAAATTTAGTACATTAAGCACACACACTAAATCTCAAAAATCACACACAATTGTTCATTACAATTGTTCACACACAATGGACCTCTTCTGTTTCTTTAAAATTTCGAAAATCACATACAATGAACAACAAGAATCACACACACTAAATCTCAAAAATCACACACAATTGTTCATTACAAAATCATTACAATTGAGTAGTAGATTACCTTTTATACCAAACAAATGTGCTCTAACTCTAGAATATGATCCTTGCCGGGTTTCACCGCAAAGGTTACACTTAAATTTCCAACATCCTCCTGCTCCAACAAGTTTTTCCAGTTTAGTCACATAGTCCTACAATGGAGGTTGGTCTGATGAAGTTGATGATCCTTGTGTTTCTTGAGAAGCCATAATCGATGGGTTTAGGAATTAGGAGAATGGTGGATTTAGAAATCAGAAATTCAGATTTGGTGAATGGGTAATTGATGATCGCCAGAAATCAGAATTGGAGAATGGTGAATACAGAAATCAGAATTGGAGAATGGAGAATGGTGATCGATCGTCTCTAATCGACGTTACAGTAGTCGGCAGTCGTTTACGTGATTGAGTAATACCTATTATGTATTGTATAGCCTAGCCCATTAGCCTTTTTGGAGTTAAACGTACAAAGCCCATTGAAAAGCCTAAAAGAAAATAGACACGTTACGGAAAATTCACCGGACACTTCACAAAAACATTTTTGCCTACCGTATACTTCACCGTAACGTTTCCAAGGCGTTTCCAAGCCGTATCCGTTTCCCAGGAGTTTCTGATACGAGAACGGTACCCTAACAGGAGTTTCCGTGCATCATAGCTTCATGGAAACCGAATAACCCTGGAAGGAGATTCATTGGTTGCCCCAATTTCAAGGTGAGTGTCTTCGAATCTTTGAAATTAAACACCATATTTCTTATCTTCATACGCATCTTCTAATCGTTTCATGTTAAGTTTTTTAGTCGATGTTGGTTTCTTGCAAATAGAAATCCCAGTACCTAAACAACAACATGAATCAAATCAATTGATCATTGACTACTCCCACACATGTCGATTAAAAAAAAACTAAAGTGACATTCTCTAGTATAGTAAATCTGTCTAAAAACAACATGAATAAAAAAAAACATTTTTTCTTTCTAAACAACAAAAATCGTTAATTGAGTACATTATTCAAAAAAACAACGTGAATAATAAGAATCTTACAATTGTTCATTACAATGGACTTGTGATACATTACAACAAGAAATTTAGTACATTAAGCACACACACTAAATCTCAAAAATCAGACACAATTGTTCATTACAATTGTTCACACACAATGGACCTCTTCTGTTTCTTTAAAATTTCGAAAATCACATACAATGAACAACAAGAATCACACACACTAAATCTCAAAAATCACACACAATTGTTCATTACAAAATCATTACAATTGAGTAGTAGATTACCTTTTATACCAAACAAATGTGCTCTAACTCTAGAATATGATCCTTGTCGGGTTTCACCGCAAAGGTTACACTTAAATTTCCAACATCCTCCTGCTCCAACAAGTTTTTCCAGTTTAGTCACATAGTCCTACAATGGAGGTTGGTCTGATGAAGTTGATGATCCTTGTGTTTCTTGAGAAGCCATAATCGATGGGTTTAGGAATTAGGAGAATGGTGGATTTAGAAATCAGAAATTCAGATTTGGTGAATGGGTAATTGGTGATCGCCAGAAATCAGAATTGGAGAATGGTGAATACAGAAATCAGAATTGGAGAATGGAGAATGGTGATCGATCGTCTCTAATCGACGTTACAGTAGTCGGCAGTCGTTTACGTGATTGAGTAATACCTATTATGTATTGTATAGCCTAGCCCATTAGCCTTTTTGGAGTTAAACGTACAAAGCCCATTGAAAAGCCTAAAAGAAAATAGACACGTTACGGAAAATTCACCGGATACTTCACAAAAACATTTTTGCCTACCGTATACTTCACCGTAACGTTTCCAAGGCGTTTCCAAGCCGTATCCGTTTCCCAGGAGTTTCTGATACGAGAACGGTACACTAACAGGAGTTTCCGTGCATCATAGCTTCATGGAAACCGAATAACCCTGGAAGGAGATTCATTGGTTGCCCCAATTTCAAGGTGAGTGTCTTCGAATCTTTGAAATTAAACACCATATTTCTTATCTTCATACGCATCTTCTAATCGTTTCATGTTAACTTTTTTAGTCGATGTTGGTTTCTTGCAAATAGAAATCCCAGTACCTAAACAACAACATGAATCAAATCAATTGATCATTGACTACTCCCACACATGTCGATTAAAAAAAAACTAAAGTGACATTCTCTAGTATAGTAAATCTGTCTAAAAACAACATGAATAAAAAAAAACATTTTTTCTTTCTAAACAACAAAAATCGTTAATTGAGTGCATTATTCAAAAAAACAACGTGAATAATAAGAATCTTACAGTTGTTCATTACAATGGACTTGTGATACATTACAACAAGAAATTTAGTACATTAAGCACACACACTAAATCTCAAAAATCAGACACAATTGTTCATTACAATTGTTCACACACAATGGACCTCTTCTGTTTCTTTAAAATTTCGAAAATCACATACAATGAACAACAAGAATCACACACACTAAATCTCAAAAATCACACACAATTGTTCATTACAAAATCATTACAGTTGAGTAGTAGATTACCTTTTATACCAAACAAATGTGCTCTAACTCTAGAATATGATCCTTGTCGGGTTTCACCGCAAAGGTTACACTTAAATTTCCAACATCCTCCTGCTCCAACAAGTTTTTCCAGTTTAGTCACATAGTCCTACAATGGAGGTTGGTCTGATGAAGTTGATGATCCTTGTGTTTCTTGAGAAGCCATAATCGATGGGTTTAGGAATTAGGAGAATGGTGGATTTAGAAATCAGAAATTCAGAATTGGTGAATGGGTAATTGGTGATCGCCAGAAATCAAAATTGGAGAATGGAGAATGGTGATCGATCGTCTCTAATCGACGTTACAGTAGTCAGCATTCGTTTATGGGATTGAGTAATACCTATTATGTATTGTATAGCCTAGCCCATTAGCCTTTTTTGGAGTTGAACTTACAAAGCCCATTGAAAAACGTAAAAGAAAATAGACACGTTACGGAAAATTCACCGGATACTTCACAAAAACGTTTTTGCCTACCGTATACTTCACCATAATGTTTCCAAGGCGTTTCCAAGCCGTATCCGTTTCCCAGGAGTTTCTGATACGAGAACGGCACCCCAACAGGAGTTTCTGTGCATCATAGCTTCATGGAAACCGAATAACCCTGGAAGGAGATTCGTTGGTTGCCCCAATTTCAAGGTGAGTGTCTTCGAATCTTTGAAATTAAACACCATATTGGTTACAATGTGAGGTTGTTATATTCAAATATTTGAAATTAAACACCATAGTATATACATTATGCAAAATGTCGTCCATTGATGGAAAAGGAGAAGGATTGCAAATGCTTTGACTGGATAGATCCTCCATTACCAAACAACTGGTACAAAGAGATGATATATGATTTTCACAACCAAGGAATTCATGGAGTCAATGCTGAAGAATTTGAAGACTTCTTGGATGAAGCTGTGGAAGAAGTAATGCAACAGATTCCTATGCAAGTGGAAGGTGGAATTGTTGTTAGGGGTTGGAAGATTTGTTGTTTGGTTGGTTTGATTGCAATTGTTTGGGTTATGGTTATGTAAGTTTAGGATGTTTAATTATGTTTCTATGCAATGTTAGGATTCCCTGTTTCTTTTGCAATGTAATGGTATGAATTGTGGAAAACTTGATCTTCTAATGTAATGGTTATGAAATGCATATTCTAAAGTTATGTGTTGACATTATAAACCATACCAAAGTGTATATTCCAAAGCATATTGTATTAACAATACCAAACTCTATTTACAATACAAACTAACATTCCAAATAACAATAAGAAACTACATGCAGTATATGAAACTAATAAATTAGTTAACCAAAACATAAAAATTCCATTCAACCACAAAACCACCATTGTTTATACATATAATATGTCATAATGTTTGAATTTCCAAAAAAATTACAAAAGGTGAAATTTTGTACCTAAAGAATTATAAACTAAAGCCAACACAATGACTTAATTACAAAAGGGCTACCATGTCACAATCATTTTCTCTATTCTAAAGTAAGTGCATTGTCTGCACTCGTCCCAAATTTTTTCACCATCTGCTTCTTCAATTTCAACTCAGTGATCCTTTTTGATGGCTTCCTCCTCTCGATTTCTTGGGTGTTCCTCTTCCTGGTTTCTTAGGTATCCTCAATACCATCGTCCTCTTCATCACTCTGATCATGTTCATATTGAGTATATACATTGCCCTCTTCTTCAGTCACTGCTATTGTTTGAGTCTCTTCTTGAGTCTCTTGAATTGGGTGTTGTGTACTATGAACATTGGTTTCCTGGATAAAAAAAACAAGTAATTTTAGAAAAAATGACTTAAATTTGTAATTCCCTTAAAAATAAACACTCGCCACATAGATATATCCAAACTCCTTCGGTTAAGATTCATTAATTCCAAGAGAAGCCATTATTTTAGCATCATTGTAGTTTAATGCCCTCACATTTAGAATGGAGTGTACTATTACATCCATATGTGATATATCAATGCCATCCCTTTCATCCATCACATCAGTTTCTGCTTTAGCCTCAAAACTTAGGTGTCTTCTCAATTTTAAACTATGTTTACTCTCATACTCAAACTGTGGACCCTTTGAACTTTCCCCTATCTCACCTCTACCACCTACAAGCCCTCTAAAACCACCTTTATTGCCTCTACCACCTGTTGGCCCCCTTCCACCTTTTTTCCAATGTGTAAGATTATGATCCAACTTAGGCCTTCCCATTTTCTTCTTTGGTTTTGAATCAAGGATCACCTTGGGATTTTTGCTAGATACCTTATGGTGACCGTTTTGTTGGAAGTTTTTACATTGGACAGTTATACCCTTAGATGATACTTGTGAAAACTTGTCTTTATGTTCATAAACATGCCTTTTTCTATTGATGGATGGCCTTCCTGACATCCTTCTTTAAATAGGTGGGAGGAGCTTTGGATAAGGAGATTTCATCCATTAATTGCTACCACTGACTGGTAGTATGTTAGAACCATAAGTCAACATATATTTCTCCTTATCAAACCAACTACTAATGTAACTAACATGATCTTGTTGTGTATACATAATTGCAGCTTGGGCATGTACACAAGGTATCCCTGATACTTTCCACAAATTACATGTACAAGAATACCCCTGTAAGTCAACTCCATAGGAGTGAAAATTATTCCTCACTTCAAAAGCAGTTACACCACTAGGATGAACATGCCATGCCTTGTAATTAAGAGTACATTAGCATATGAAACATAAATTTGATGAATTAAATTGTAGGATTACTTACTTTAAACTTTCACAAAATGCTTTCATCTTCTTAATTGACGATGGACATACTTGAGTATCCTATTTCTGTCATTCTTCCTTCAGGTTATAAAATCTTTCCATCATGTATAATCTTATTTCCTCAAGCACGGTCGGTAAGGGCTTCTTTCTAGCATCCATGATAACTTAATTGAAACATTCAACCATTCCATTTTCTATTGTTTCACATGCCTATCCTCCACCATATAAGGCCATGCACCATAAACTAGGATCCCTTGTCATTAGATGTTCATAATCAAATGGACTAATATCCCTAATCCTTTGTATGTTCATCTTGAACTCCCCTTCAACAATTGATTTTGAAGCAGCCCAGGACATATTTTTTAACTCCACATCACTATACACCTTTCTGAAGTTGGCATATATATATATATATATATATATATATATATATATATATATATATATATATATATATATATATATATGCCTGGCACACTGTCTGTGTTCTGCAAGTGGTAGGATTTCCTTTGTAGCCTCAAGAAGCCCCTATTTATAACATAAACAATTATATCAGTAAAGTAAATATGAATTATCTAGTAAAGAAAGAGTAAAGTATTTGTGAAGTACCTCGTGTTGATCGGAAATTACTGCCATACCCCTTCTACCATCCAATTCTAAATCATCTGTTGCCAATTCCAAGAACCATTTCTAGTTTGGTTTGTTCTCTATATCAACCATAGCCCATGCAGTGGGATATACTTGATTATTTGCATCCTTCCCTATAGCATTTAACAATTATCCCTTACATTAACCCTTTATAAAAGAACCATCTAGCCTAATAACCCTACGGCAACCAAGCTTCCATCCTTCTTTTATTGCTTTATAACAGATATACATTCTTTGGAAAGTAGTTGTGTTATCATGGTTTTGACTCACATAAATTTTAATTGAACTACATGGATTTGATCTCAACAGCTCACCACCATAATCTCATACTTTAGCATAGTGATCACTTAATTTCCCTTCTATCAAAGACATGTCCCTACACTTTGCTCTATAACACTTTAACCAATACACATTTCAGTGGAATCTGCTTTGGATAATTACTTGCATTTCCTTACACTTCAACTTAGGCTTCTTGATCAATTATTTCAAAAACTAGTTTCCTAACCTTGTTGGATCTATAAGGTTGGTATTACTGTAACTCCTAACAAACCTATTTTTGTCAAGTTTCTTAATTTTGAAATGACCTCTGTGTGCTCATCCAAGAAGCCCTAACATTAAAGGGACATTGGATTTTTTGTGGATCACTAACACATACAACAACTAGCCTAACACTGTCACATTTCTTGAACTTTATCTTATAGCCGGTATAAATAGCATGGTTGGTTAAACATAACTTCAGTTGATGGGGCGATTCATACCCCTCTTCCATAAATGGTCTCATCTTGTTACATTTCACCTTTGGATCGTGGGTGTTGTACTCAAACTCTAGCTTAGATTTTTTGTCCATTTCAGTTGATACTTCTTTATCAGGCCTACTTCCTTCTCGATTTAGGTCAAAAGGATCTTCGTTCTCCACCACATCATCTTCATTTAAGTCACCATCACCATCGATATATTCAATTTTAGGGATTGCGAAGTCATCACCTTCCTCACCACCTACATCGAGACACAAGTTGTTCAAGAACGCGTCACTGCATCTCTTGGTTTGCTTCTTCTTCAAATCCTTGTCTATTTCAACATCAATAGTTTCAAAATCTCAGGCGTCTTCCATTTGCAAAGCTTGGAAGACTCAAACTCGTTCCCTCAATTGTCGTCTTTTCACAAGTAAAAACCATAGTTTCTACGGAAGGAGTGGATATTGAGTTAATTGTGTGATTTACTGTTGAAGGGATGAATGTATGAGGTTTGGTCGACTCACCTTCCACCTAATCTCATTTAATGCCACATTGATTTGTTACTGGCTGCAAGAGTGGTAACCAAGTAATATGGGTCAATTCGCAGCTTTATCTGGTATTCCATGATTTTTCGTTAACATTTTATAGTTTAGGACTTTTTCGTAAATAGGAAAAAATAATAGGACTTTATTGGAGATGTCCCAATTTTTTATTTTAATTTTATGTAAGATATGATAAATATTAGAAACGATAAAATGATGTCAACAATTTACATATTATATCAATGCCACATCATCTCAACACTACATAGGATGTTATACGTTGCATAACGATGTATGGGACTAAAAATATGTATAATAGTTGCGAGTGACTAAATTGAGAAAAAAAAAATAGTGGGTCATCCATCATAAACTATCGTTAAAAAACATAATGCTATCTAAAACTACAAACAAATTGCATTTTGTCATTTATTCGTAACATTTCAAGAACATTCCAATAATTCAATTATTCAATATTAATTAGTTACTTTATTGTGATTTTCAAACATAAATTATCAAAATATTTCCAAACAAAGTGTTTATTTAATTAATTTTCACCCGATAAAGAAAAATTAAAGACATTTTATTCCTGCAAAAGTTGTGCAATGACAACTTTTGTAAAATTTATGTTTTCTTAGGCTATTAGTAATACTTTCCATGCCAAGGATTGTAAAGAGCTTCTAGATCAGCCAACATTACCACCACAAATTAAAACCATGGAGTACTCTCTCTCTCTCTCTCTCTCTCTCTCTCTCTCGATCGAGAGAGAGAGAAGAAGAAGAATGTTGGGTGCCTAAGAGAGAACAAGAAGGTTGGGTGCCTAAGAGAGAAGAAGACGACGATTGGTCGTGATCAATCATCCTCCTAACCACAACTCACAACAAAAACGTCCGACCACGAACCGATGGGATGGTGTGCACGGTCGCGGTTCGTGACCACATCAACCATGATGCCCTCCGTGATATGTATTACAAAAGGGCTTAGTTGTAATTTTAGAATAACTAAAATAATCACAAAGAATAACAAAAACTACAATAAATTTTTTTAGGGCCAAAATCATTTTCTTTGGGTTATTATGTGAATGCATGTAAAAACACAATAATAATCCAAATCAATAAATAATAAGAAAAATGGCTCTAGTTTTTTTTTCTTTTATTTATTTATTATTTTTTTAAGAACACAAACATATACACTTACTACACTGCTCCTAAACCAAGCCTTTTTATAATGATATACAACTGATTCTAAACATATTTCATTCATCTAAACATCATTATAATTTTTAAGTATCACAAAATATACCATTAATATAATTTTTAAGTATCATAAAGTATACCATTAATAGAAACATAATTTCAAACCTACTATTTTTCATCCAAACTTAAGAATACGTATTTCTATTTATAAAAAAACACTCACATGACCTAATTTGCATATCACTAACAATTTGGGAATTTTTATTAAAATGGAGAAAAGTTAACAATTGCTGAATGTTGCTATCTTTTTATATTCGAGCTTAACTTTATTAAGCATAACATATCTCATACGCAATTCCTTTTATATTTACAATATATGTGATTTTGTTGAAAACCACCAAAAGCCAAAGTTTCCATAACATCAACATCAACCTCATGCAATTCAATTCAAACACATCTTTAGAATCCTTATGGAATGCTCATTGATAATTCGTCGAAAGATTGTACGTGCATTAACATCTTGTATTCAAAACATCATCACTCCAATTTACACACAAATATCAGCCAAAAAGCTCCAAATATTGTTTCAATTACGCTAAAAGCTCCAAAATCAGTATTGTAGACTATAGTGACAACAAAGGTAGCACATGCAGAAAATGGCAAAGATTGCATCTTTTGTCACTTAAATATTTGGTCAAAGAAAGTCAAAACAGTTTCTTCAAAAGGCCTTTAACATATTTTGATTGATTAATAATTAGATGCCTTTTGAATCCGAGTGCAATGATCTAGATATTAGTTCACAAACAAATAACATTTAAAAGTTAGTAAACACACTCTTAGGTAACAAACACTCGGTTCACATCTTACAATACCTAAGACATACTTTCTTATGCTTTCTTAGATATCCACGTTCTTGAGCTTTCCAGATACCTATAATTCTGCACACTGTTCACTTATACTGATATTGTAATACCAACCTGTAACATGTTAAAGCGTGACAAACAACACTTTACAACAATATTCTTCTATCGTACTTCATATATATTCGTCATATCTAATTCCTCAAGATATATACAAGCAATATATGTTGAGAGTATCATAAAATGTGACTTATTATTCTCATTGACAATCTAAGATAGTAGATTCTATCATCCTCCAAACCTATAATGACACAAATACAAAGGAAATCACGGATATTATAGTTGGGTGGAATGGAGCTGCTCCCCTTTTACTCATTTACGTCTTTACAACCTTAAGTATCTTGTTAAGGGTTGTGGTTTCTTTAATGCTATCTTACTTGTCGTTTCCAAAAAAAACTACCAACTTTTAATAGAAACAAAATTTTTCCAATGTGATGCCTTTTATAAATTAAATTACATAACAATTAATTCACAAAAAGCATGATGTCCAACGTATACATATAATCGATTGTCTTTACCCTCTTTACTAAAATCTGAGCACTATCATATTCTTCTATTTAATCATTTTACTTGATAGATTTTTTACTCTTTTTTACTAATTCTTAACTAAACTAATAACTTACAATAAATTCTAAAAAGAAAACAAGAAAAACATGACAAAAAGGCTTAGAATTTATGAAATGAGGTCGTTTTAAAATCATGTAAGGAATCGTGTTTGAGGTAATAAGAATTAATAAATATAACTCACATTATAATCTCGTTTAACTTGTTCTATTAAATTCAAACACGATTTTATAGATATTTTCGGGTTATTCAAGTTCTTTGGTAGACATTCGATAGACAATTTTTAGCTATTCAAGCTTTTGTCGGGGTTTTATTTATGTATATGTCGAGTTATTCAAGTTCTATGGTCGACATTCAGACATTAATATGACTTTTATTTATGTATTTTTTAGAAAAAAATAAAAATAAATCTGGAATAGAAGAGTAAAAACTGAAGAAAAAAAACCTAAAAACATGGGCAATTAATGTGAAAAGAGCAGATTTGGAGGATGAGAAGGGTAATGATACAGTGTTATCAAAAGAAGTCTCTGGAGGGTACATCGGTTGAAATAGACGATTCGGGAAAACAAGGGTCCCGCATCGCACGATAGTGCTTGTTGTACAACCTCAGTTTATGGTGCCTAATGTCTTGATGTGACAAAAATCACCATTCGATCTTATCATATTCGAATCTTCTATGTTTACATCCGTCGATTACATCTGGTCCCTCCCGCACGACCACGTGAATTCTCCTGCACCCTCATTATCCTTGAAAAGTCTGATACCAACACTACAGATTTTCTAGTTGCTACTTGCTAGTAGGGACGAGCAAAAGGACCGAACCGGCCGGAACCGGTCCGAGTCGGACCCGACCCGGAAACCGGCTTCGGTCAAAATCAAGAACCGAACCGGCCCGGCGGTTCTACCGGTTCCTACCGGTTCTTGTCGTGTCTTAAAATGTTGGAACCGGTCCTCGAAAAATAGCATCATACGGTTCCGGTTTTTGCCGGTGCTACCGGTTCCGGTTATATCGGTTCCGGTTCCTACCGGTTCCCGGTTCCAAAAATCCACAAAAATAACGTCCCGGTCCCAGCCCGACCGGTTCCATCGGGTTCCGGTTCCGGTGCCGGTTCCGGTTCCGGTACCGGTTCCGGCCGGTTCCCCGGTCCATATGCTCATCCCTACTTGCTAGTTACTAACCAAGAATTCGATTTTCATAACAATTGTGTCACACACACACACACACACACACACACATATATATATATATATATATATATATATATATATATATATATATATATATATATATATATATATATATATATATGTTCAGGTTCATTTGAGACCATGCTAATTTTGTGAGACCGTGAGACCAAATCTAAAAATAATTTTAAAATGCAAAATAAAAGGAAAAATCCGAAAAAAAAATTAATTATTATTTTCGTCACTTTAATTACCTAAAAAAAATAAAAAAAATTACCGTTTTTTTTGAAAAAATACGTGAAATATTCTAATAAAATATTACACTGTAAATATTCTAATGTGATTTTTAGAATGTTAGAATATTCTACTAGATTTGTCAGATATGCAGAATATTCTAATATCCTACTAGAATATGTAAAAAAATGTATTTATTATTTATTTATTATTTATTTTTTTTGGTATTTTTTTTGGAAAATATAAATTCCAAAAATAATATTTGAAATTTTTTTTTTGAAAATTTTCAATTATTTTGCATTTTAAAAATGTTTTTTTTATCTACCAAATGAGTGGCTAGGATTGCGTCTCACGGTCTCACAAAATTAGGCCGTCTCACATGAACGTAACCATATATATATATATATATATATATATATATATATATATATATATATATATATATATATATATATATATATATAGAGAGAGAGAGAGAGAGAGAGAGAGAGAGAGAATCGAATGAAGACTCTTATTTTGGTGAGGACAACTTAAAAAAATTAAAAAAAAATACAAATCCTAAAATCGAGCATACTACTATATCGGAGAGAAAAAAAAATTGGAAAAAACTTTTTGGAAAAAACTATGCTAGGTTATTATAGATTTTTTTTATTCTTCTCATTTTGTCAGAATGTTGTCAGAATGTTTATTGAGTCGTATTCTGTAAGAATGAAAATGAGTGAAAAACGATGCATGAAAACAAAAATGAATAAGAATTAGTGAGAATGCATGAAAATTATTATTATTACTAAGCACGAGTCACGAATAACCGTCTGACAATTTTGAGCCATTGGATCTCTTCAACTTTTGATCTCAGCCGCATAAACTCCCTATTTTACAGTTATTTTTACAGTTTCTTTGCTTCCTCCGCTTCTTCTTCCCCACGTTCGGCTAACCCCCTTCTCCTTCAACTGCTCACCTTCCGTTTTATTGGCGATCCATGGCAGTTCGTCGTCGCCCCATGTTCTCAACCATCGGCGGTTGTCTCCTTTAACAAGCATTCAATCGGTTAATCAGTCTCCTTCAAAGAGTGATTCGGTTATGGCTTCAACCTCCTCCGATTACGTCTTTAACCCCCACTTCTCCTTAATCCCTAAATATCAGGTAGCTGTGGTAATGGAGGAGAAATTGGTTGTTCTGTTGGTTGATCAATAATGGAGGAGAAATTGGCTTCTTTGAATGTATTCGATATTCGATATTCCATCACTTCAAATCTATCTATTGGTTGATCAATAATGGAGGAGAAATTGGTTGTTCTGTTAGAAGATTGAAACATCCCAAAATACGACCCAAAAATTTTTGTTTTAATATTACTAAAATCACATCATCGAATGTCATACATACTAAGAACCATAGAGTGAGTAACTCAAAAGTCAAGTAACTGTGTCAAAACAAATACTGTATCAATCATATCGAAATATCTGAATAAAACTCCCAGGATAAAACTGAAACTGTGGTGTGTGCCATGCCATCATCCCGAGCTCTTCCCTTTACTTGCGGAAGTACCTGAAACCAAAAACTGAAACTGTAAGCACAAAGCTTAGTGAGTTCCCCCAATCTACCACATACCATACAATAACATATAAAACAACTACTGGGCCTTGCCCACTACATCGGACCGAAGTCCGGAAACTGCATCAGACCGAAGTCCGGAACTAACCAGGGCCTTGCCCTCTGCATCGGACCGAAGTCCGGAAACTGCATCGGACCGAAGTCCGGAACTAACCAGGGCCTTGCCCTCTGCATCGGACCGAAGTCCAGAAACTGCATCGGACCGAAGTCCGGAAACTGACTGAACATAGCATAGCATAATCATAACTACTAACATAGCACATATACTGCATACTGCATCGGACCGAAGTCCGGAACACATAACACAAAGACATGCTTGAATCACAAAGACATCAAGCACACTGGACTACTGCATCGGACCGAAGTCCGGACTACTGCTAACTAAACGGGCCGGCATTGTGGTCGTAGACCCGTTCCTATTGGAAGGAAACTCACCTCGTAACGCTGGCTGCCGAGATGCTAAATCTAAAACTGCCTGACCGCTGCTCCGGAACTCCCCGGCTACAAATCCCATAAACACTAAATCAAATACTGATAACAAATCTCAGGGCAAAATGACTGTTTCACCCCTGGTCAAAGTCAACTTCCTGGTTAAAGTCAACTTCCTGGTTGACCGGACTCGCCGAGTCAGGGCATAGACTCGCCGAGTCCCTTCTTTACTAACACTGACTTTAACTCACCGAGTCCCTTTCCTACTCACTGACTCACCCTGGACTTACAAGTCGAAGAAAAACGGGGACTCGCGACTCGACTTGTCGAGTACTCGCCGAGTTCTGTCGTGCAGATTCCATACAGTTGAATTCTAAACCATTCCAGAGCATATAACTTGTAGATCTGAGCCCCTGGAACCATCTGAACACGTAAAGTTGCTAACTTCACGTGTATCTAAGAAGGAATGAAGCTATTTCAGTCAAACACTACTTTTCTCAGGAAAACTCATCCAACTCGCCGAGTTGTATGAACAACTCGTCGAGTCTGAGGCAATCTCCATCGGACTCGCCGAGTTGCTCATCCAACTCGAAGAGTTCACGGCTATCTTCATATGACTCGCCGAGTCAACCTTGAGACTCGCCGAGTCCATTCAGTCCAAATTCCATACATCCTGATTTGAGCCATTCAGCGGCTCCAAATCGCAGATCCAAGTTCCTAGGCCATGCTTATCACGTAAAGTTGCAAACTTTACGTGCATGCATGGCTTTAAAAGCTTCAAATGCCAAATCTAAGCTCTTAATGGGGTTCCAAGCTCAAAAGGGACCTCAATCATGACCACAACTGAAACTTTACACTTCTAGAATGCAATAAGGGTCCAGATCTGAAGTATAACCCGACCATAAGGCTTCTTCACAAAGGATTTGGGATTTTTGGGCTAAAAAGTAACAATTTGGGGACCAACAAGATCTACTAGATCAATAAGCAAGATGGAGACTTTATTACCAGAAAATATGGCCACAAATGAGTGTGTTCTGGATCTACTTCCCCTTCCTTGAACTCTTCAACCTTCTCCTTCTTCTACTTGCTCCAAAGTGCACCAAAAGTTCCTTCACAAGGCAACAAACACTCACACACTCTTTAAGGGGGCTAGGGTTTGGTAAGAAATGCTCTGAGGGTGATGGAGGCGAATTTGGGGCGCAATAAGATGTTTAAATAGGGTGCAAACCCTTAAAATTAGGGCTTCATCCAGACAGGCGGACTCGCCGAGTCCCAGCATGTGGACTCGTCGAGTAGCCGGCTCATCTTGCGTGGGCATTCCAACCCGATGGTTGTGGGCCGAGAGTATTCCATCCCGGGGATGATTGGACTCGTAGCAGGTGGGTATTCCAACCCGATGGTTGTGGGCCTGGGGTATTCCAACCCGATGGTTGATTGGACCCATAGTATGTTGGCATTCCAACCCGATGGATGAGGGGCCTGGGGTATTCCATCCCGACGGATGATTGGACCCATAGTATGTTGTTTGTTATTGTATGTGTATTGTTGTGTGTATGGGTATTTTGGGGGTAATTCACTAAGCTTTCGGGCTTACAATTTCAGTTTATTGTTTCAGGTTCAGCGGATGACCGTGGGAAGGCGAAGGCGTGACCGTACACTTCCTCGATTTATGATTATGATTTCTGGGAACTCTGATGTTTAAACTATTTTGAAAACAAATTGTAATAACCGAATGGTTTTATATGATTTAAAAAGTTTTAAATTGGCTCGAATTTTTGGGATGTTACAAGTTGGTATCAGAACCTTGGTTTGAGTGAATTGGAGGAATACTCGTGTGAATCCAGTCTCAAATCAAGGAAACATTTTCAAAATGGGTTTTAAATGGTTTTCAAAATAAGTAAAAGAGGATGCGAAGTGTACGATCAACCGGGGCCAGTAAGTAGACCCCAAAATACCATGTAGTTATTTGATATTGTGATATGTTAGAACAACATGCTAGTACTAGGTTAGGGATCTTCAGGAATTGCATGATAGAATTGCCTGATTACATGATGCCTGATAGCCTAGAGTTTTCCTTATATGAAATTGACATGATTACTGTAGTTGCTTAGTGTATGCATCACGACTGTACATAATTAAGATCTTATAGCCTGAGAATGTTTTGTTTAGCCTTATTTCCTGTTCTTGTATGATGAAGGGCTTAGGGTAGGATCAGGTATTCGAAAGTCTATAGGGTCCAGCGTTATGTATGGCTAGCATACACTAGTGCTGCAGGGTTGGTGGAAGTTTCATGGATGGGTGGGTAGTGAGAGGCTGGGAGGCCAATTATGAGATATTTAGCATTCCTCTAGGAGTGAGGGTTGAGCACTTGCTATGTATATGTATATTGTTAGGGCGTTGTGGTGATACTTGAGACAAATATGGGTAGGTGTGGAAGGTAGTATGGGCTCGTACTACTGAAAGCACAGGACCCATACGCGTAGCAAGGAAGTCACAACCCCTAGGGTTTTTGGTTAGGAGTTGGTTCCCGGATTGTTATGAGGAGTATCTGATATCTTTTCGGCATGTTTTTCAGCATGGTGATTAAACGACGATTCGTGACTGGATCCGGGTCAGGATCAGGAGAGGCGGACATGAGGCGCCGACAGCGCCCGAGACTATCGGCCAGATGAGATGGATGACAGGATCCGGGAGTTCCTGCATGATGAGGTTGCTGGTATGTTCCGGGCTTAGTTGCCGGAGATGTTTGGGTCTATCAAGACCGCTATGGTAGAGTATTTCGATGATCGCTATGCAACCCTCACTGAGGCGGCTGCCGCCGCAGCCACAACAGCTGTATCAGCGACAAGGGTTGGGAGCCGGGCGAGCTTTTCAGTACCGGAACTTCGATAACATGAAGCCCCCGACATTTGATGGTACTCAGGATCCGATCTTATCCATGAGGTGGCTATCCGACATGGAAGGATGTTTCTTCACATGTTCATGTCCTGCTGACCAGAAGGTCAGGTGTGCTCTGAACCTGTTGAGGTCCGGAGCAAAGGATTGGTGGAGGTTGATTACTGGATCATATTCGGATGAGCAGCACTCTGCGGTTACTTAGGATCGATTTCGGGATATGTTCCGTACCCGTTACGTCCCGCGGGTTGAGCGGGAGAGGGTAGCGCAGGAGTTCTTGGATCTGCGATAGGATGCAGAGTCAGTGACGGAGATCACTCGCAAATTTACTGAGAGGGCGATGTTTTGCCCTGAGTTAGCTTCGGAGATGGCTCAGATGACCCAATATCTGAGCATGCTCAATACGGACATCAGACAGTTCGTGTCCATGTAGAGATGTGATACCTTGCTAGAGTTACAGGAGGCCGCCAGGCGGCGAGAGTTGGAGATTGAGCTTCAGCTGAGAGAGCATAGACAGGCCCCGAGGCAGTCACAGCCTGCGCCGAAACGGTTTAGGGCCACTGATTACAGACAGGGGAGTCAGAGGGGTCGTACTTGTGGAAAGTGCGGCAAGGTACATGATGGGGTTTGCCGATCTTCTTCAGGATGCCACAAGTGTGGCAAGGAGGGTTACATCGCGAAGGATTGTAGGCAGCAGACTCCAGGGGATGGTGTCAGAATTTGTTACCATTGTGAGCAGGTGGGCCATATGAAGGCCCAGTGTCCCCTACTAGCTGCCAGGCCGGTGCAGGCTCCAGCGCCGACCACCCTGAGGATTACTGGTGGGGGTCAGGGTAGAGCAGAGCCTCCGAAGGCTCAAGGACGCGCCTTCCAGCTTAAAGCCGAGGAGGCCAGAGCAGTACCTGAGGTGGCGACCGGTATGTCTTTTCTCCTATCCATTTGTTTATGATTGTATTATGAGCTTTCGTTTTCTTTATGCATAAGTTATTAGGACATAGGAGAGGTTAAGGAGAATTTATTGTCAAGGGATTATAGATGGTTAGGATCCGAAGATGCATTCGAGGTTAAGGAGTTAGGGTAGATATCGCCAGCCTAAGACGAGTAGTGTATTCGGAAATTCAAAGGTCATCAGCGGGAATTCAGATTCTCTTGAAGTTCGTTACTTCGTATCGGGAGGATTGCCTTGCATGGGTTAACCCCTCTAAGGTTAAAATGGTAATACTCGGTTGGGACGGTTAAGTCGCATATCAGCTTCGCCACCAGTGGGTAGTGGTTAGTGCTCTAAGTGGGGGAGAATCAGGAATTCTCGGATGGGGCATTATCTATGGAAGATATTGTCTGTTGCGGTTCGGAGGATGGTTTCCAAAGTGGTTGGGTTGAGGCGGTCCATTCATGCTGAAGACTTTGTATGGGTTATATAATCGGGTACTGAATATATGTTATGCGTTGGCAATCAGTAAGTCTGTTTTCTGGTGGCGAGTAAGATGTATAGTGATAATAACCCATGGAATCGTATGTTATGCGCTTGCTAGTTATCACCTTTAGAATGCTCTTAGGAGCTGTCAATGGTTATGAAGGAGAGTTTGGAAACTCGGGAGTAGGAACTTATTCTATAAGTGGATGGTGTAGGGTGAGGTTTCAGTACTGTGTCGCATGTCGGTGTTGAAAAGGACATAGATTAGGCCCTCTTGGGCAATGGAGGAGGTGAGTATCTCCAGGATGGAGTGTTGGGCAACTGAAGTGACGACAACGGTGTCGATAGGTTATCGGGAGCATTCCAGTCATGAGCTGAGGGCCGGAGAGGGCATACTAGACTCATGTTGTGGGCTCAGAGGCAATCCAGACCTATGTTGAGGACCATGTGAGGGTATTCCGGTCATAGGCTGTGGGCATAGAGATTGTGTTGGTTAGGTCTCTGGTAGGAGCGCGTTCGGATTGGATGTATTGTTGAGATTCGGGAGAGTTGTACTCGATTGTGTCGAATCAGAGGATTGTGGATGAGACGCAAGGATAGATCCGGGTTATGTATTCAGTGGTATTCCAATCTAGGGTATTCCATCCTGAGGATGACTGGACCCTATGATTGATTGGACCTGATATGTTTGGTATTCCAACCCGAGGGTTGAATGGGCCAAACATGTGTGGGGATACGAGGGTATTCCATCCTAGGGATGACTGGACCCGTCGTAGGCATGCCTGGTATTCTAGCCCGAGGCTGATTGGGCCAGGCATGAGTGTTCGTGTTTATTAGTGGATTGGTTTGGTATGATATTTTGGGAGCTGAAGGACGCATTATTCTGTCAGCACAAAGGGGTTCGCTTCAGGAAGAGGGAAAGTTGGGTTTCCGATACTTTGGATCATCAGGATTTTGTTAGGTTGGCAAAGTGGCATGTAGGATAGACCTTTTGAAAGGTTCGGTTAGATTCACATCTCTTTTCACGTTTGGCAGCTGCAAAGGCGCATATTGGATGAGTAGGCGGTTGTATCGCTGGATGATGTTCAAGTCGGAGAGCACTTGAATTATGTAGGGAAACCAGTGGCAACATCGGAAAGAATCCGAGTAGACGTAGGAGCCAGAGTCCAAGATGCGGGAGCATTATCGTGAATGGTTCGCCGCAGCAGGCTTCGAGGACGAAGCCTAGTTTAAGCGTGGGAGAGTTGTAACATCCCATTTTTCCAGTAGCTCCAAATTCATCCCTCGAATTTTAATTAGGTCATTTTGGCCCTTGATTTAGAAGGAAGTGGCAAAAGGAGGCCCTAGTGGCAAAATGGTAAGTTTGGAGACTTAAATAGCACGTCGGGCGTACATATGGTACGCTAAGCGTACTAGGGTGCGCCCTAGTACGCTGGCGTACGTGTGCCAGAATGGAACCCTAACTTTTAGGGTTTGTGGAGTATTTAAGCACCTTATGGTCCATACCCTCTCATCTCTTTTAGCCTCCACACCTCCCTCAGCCGTCTTGAGAGAACCCTAGCCTCCTAGTGACCATTCTTGAGCTTATAAGTGTGTTTTGGTGCCTTCAAGAAGGAGCTTGTGCATCAAGGAGCCAAGGAGGGAAGATTGGCTTGTGGATCTTGGTTCATCATCTGTTTTGGAAGCTCCAGAAGGTAAAAAGCTTGGAACTTTATGCTTGTATGAGATAGATCTAGTCATTCTAGCTTTATGGAAGCATTCTTGTCCTAAAAGTCCCAAGATGGTGCATGTTATGTTTTGGACGAAATGGGCTGTCCTTTCAGACCCTTGTTGAGGTCTTAAGTGGTAAAAATGAGGTCCCAATGGCTTAAGATGTCCCATGCATGTAGTAGAAAGGTCTTAATGGATTAAGAGCTTTCTGGACGTCCTAAGTGATAAAGTTCGAGACTTTATGGTTCCCAGACACTTTTGGTCGATGGATCTGAAATATGGACTTAATTGCTTAAGCCATTAAGCATATAGGAGAGTTTTGGTTTAGTCGCGAGTACGCCCCGCGTAAATCTAGTACGCCCAGCGTACTGGGTCAACCACCCCAATGGTGGTCAACATCGAGAGAGTACACCCAGCGTACCAGAGGAGTACGCCCCGCGTACTTCCTCTGTTGGGCTTGTGTCATTTGGGCTTCGGGTTTTTGGTTGTGTTTGGACTAGATGGGTTTGGGCTTTGCTGGACTCTCTAAATAATTGGATTTGGGCCAAGTTTTGATAATGGATCTTGGATTGAGGCCCAATTAGGGAGTTGGGCCCAATTTGGTAAATTGGGCCAATAATGGGCTTTACATAAGGACTTTCAAGTCAAGGACTTGGTATTGGACTTTGAACCAATAAAGAGAATATACTTAATGAGTTGTGTGGATCCTTAGTCAAGATTGTTATGTTGTTCAATCACTTGGTTTTATTATATGGATAGTTCGGGATCATTGGTGAGGCGGCGATTCAGGAGTTCGACTCTTCAGTTCGGATCTGACATTGCGAGGTGAGTTATCCTCGGTGTACTCAAGGGTCTAAGGCACCAAGGCTGGCCCTTTGATTTGTTATTTGGAATTGATATTGTTATGCTATGTTAGATCGGTATCCTGGTAGATAGAATGGTTATATATTGTTATTCTATGTTAGATCGGTATCCTGGTAGATAGGATGGTTATATGTTGGTATGTTATGTTAGATCGGTATCCTGGTAGATAGGATGGTTATATGTTGGTATGCTATGTTAGATCGGTATCCTGGTAGATAGGATGGTTATATGTTGGTATGCTCTGTTAGATCGGTATCCTGGTAGATAGGATGTGATTATGCTTAGAGACCTGTAGTTGGTCTAACTGTTTGTATGTTGGTAGGAGATTACCTGTTATATGTGCACATGATTGATTGGTGGTTGAGGGTATTCCATCCCGAGGATGATAGGACCCTAGTATGTTGTCTCTATAATCTTTTATATGATTATCTGATATAGGTGCATATGTTTGATTGGTTATGGGCATTCCAACCCGATGGTTGTGGGCCGTGAGTATTCCATCTTGAGGATGATTGGACTCATAGTATGTGGACATTCCAACCCGATGGTTGTGGGTCTGGGGTATTCCATCCCGATGGATGATTGGACCCATAGTATCTGTGATATATGTATTGTGTCTGGGCATTCCAACCCGCTGGTTGTGGGCCGAGAGTATTCCATCCCGGGGATGATTGGACTCGTAGCAGGTGGGTATTCCAACCCGATGGTTGTCGGTCTGGGGTATTCCAACCCGATGGTTGATTGTACCCATAGTATGTTGGCATTCCAACCCGATGGTTGAGGGGCCTGGGGTATTCCATCCCGACGGATGATTGGACCCATAGTATGTTGTTTGTTATTGTATGTGTATTGTTGTGTGTATGGGTATTTTGGGGGTAACTCACTAAGCTTTCGGGCTTACAGTTTCAGTTTATTGTTTCAGGTTCAGCGGATGACCGCAGGAAGGCGAAGGTGTGACCATACACTTCCTCGATTTATGATTATGATTTTTGGGAACTCTGATGTTTAAACTATTTTGAAAATAAATTGTAATAACTGAATGATTTTATATGATTTAAAAAGTTTTAAATTGGCTCGAATTATTGGGATGTTACAATGTAGACCATAGGAATGTTAAGTTTCTCCTGTTCCATGGCATGTGAGTAAAGATCTTAGTATGAATGTCACTTTATGGGACATAATTCAGCCAATTGGGGCTAATATGATAACAGATTGACTTATAGGTTTGACATTTGGACAAAAAAATCCAAGTTTTCTTTCATTGACATTTAGGTTCTGCATTAAGCATAAAGGTTATTATTGTATTTTTTGGTTATTGTCAACTATTCTAGGATTTGCCAAGCATGTGTGATGTTACGAGATAATGGTTGGCACGAGAATTAAGGAGTTCCTTAGATGTTTTTAGATGTGTAGATTTACCATTGTACAATGCTAATATGAGAACATATTGACCTATACCTTTGACATTTGGACAAAAATCCATGTTTTCTTTCATTAACAATTAGGTTCTCCATTAAGTACATATTATAACAAGGGTATATTTGGTTTTTTTACAAATACGTTTATTGAGTGAAACAAAAATATCCTATTTTTTCTCAAATGACAAATGGTGTTTCTGTAAAGTACAGTTACTAGCAATTAACAGGGGTATTTTTTTTGTAAAAAATAGCATTGTAATTTAGGAAAATGTAATTTTAATCATCATGTAGTTTAAAAAGTTAAGCATTTCTAAACATTAATCATCATGTCATTTTGAAGTTATTTAAAGTTGTGAAAAATAGTATTGTACTTTATGCAAATTTAATTCTAACAATCACTTAATTTTATGGTTATCAGCTTATGGTCTCTCCACCTTCACAAACTCATGTTATCATTCTAACACCACATTATTAGGAACCGGGAAAAATTGTCCAAAATGATGTAAATATAAAAAAACATTCTGAATGTTGACCTAATAGGCTATGATCATCATATAAGTTACGCAAATTTTTATTCAACTTTAACTGCATCATTTGATTATGTTGATTTTACTATATAACTGTTTATATTTTGTTTGAGTTTGCATTTTTTTGTATTTGGTTGATTTCTGTATAAAGGAAATATGGAACCGTACAAATATTGTACATATCTGCTTATTCACCCATGCTTATATATATATATATATATATATATATATATATATATATATATATATATATATATATATATATATATATTATTACAAATGCAGGCAACCATTGATGAAGATGCAATTTGTTTATCGTTTGGTTAGCGATTTACGTCTTAATATAACAAATAGGTGGAAAGTGCATGTAATTGTTTCCCGATTTACTATTTGTTTAAAGATTCTGTTTTGTCTAACTGTTCGTTATTTTTAGAATTGTTGCATCCATGCAACCATTCCTCATAGATTGATATACTCATTTAATAACAAAATCAAAGAAGGAGGTGTCTACAAGATACATAACTTTGAAGTTCTTACATACGATACTTTTTATCGGCCACTACAGAAGGATACATACATTAAGTTCATGCCTGCTACATTAGTTTCAGATTCTCACCTTTCATCATAGTTGTTCCAACGATATTCTTTCAATTTCATTCCTTTCTGCAAGCTTTGTTCACGCGTTAATGATTCTAAATATCTATGAGGTTAACATTGAATTATTTCTTTTTCTTATTCAAAGATATACATGTTTCTAACATATACCTATTTTTAGACGTTATGGGACGTGTTTGTGAGTGGGGTTTTAGAGAAAAAATAGTTCAAAAAGGTCGTGTGTATGATTCAGACATGCGTAAAATTGTCATATCCGATTAAACGTATGTTCTATAAAACAATTAATTCCAATAATTTAGTTTATAAGATTATATATTAATTATGTTGTTTTTTTTAAAATAACATGTAGGGGTATGAAAGTTAATGTCACAGTATGGGGAAAACTTGCTACACAGTACAATGATGAAGACATAAGAAGCTATAAGGATAATGTAGTTGTCATTCTCACTTCTTGCTAAGTTTCTCTTTTCAGATGTATTTCAACCTTCCGGTCAAGGAGATTGAGTTTTTCAAGCTTATGTAATTACTTACATATTTTCATGAAATTTAAGCATAATATAACATGTCGATCAATTTATCTTACACGTCATGTTGTTGTTTTGTAGTGTATCACAACCGGTACGCTTTATTTCAGAGCAAAATAAAATTGAGGACTTCGTTGTGACTAACTTATCAAATGTTTATAGTTACTTACAAGATGGTGTTGTTGAGGTATTTTATTATACATATCTATAACTAAACTTCCATGTGATTTGCGAATTGACTTTTGGTTTTCCTTTGTAAAGGGAACACAATATACTATTGAGGGAACCATCGTCGATATAGATATGTTTAATGATTGGAAATTTGTCCAATGTGGAACATGTCGTAAGAAGGTTACTATGCGTGATGGTCGCTATTATTGTTTTAGTTGTCAGAAAAATGTTGATAACCCTCGTCAATCGTAAGTATTTTTTATTCAAATACTTTTTATATGTTATTCTTATCAACATTTTGTATATAGGTATAAACTGGTTGTGCGAATAATTGATAAAGGAGAAGAGATTATGTGTGTTGTTTTCAATGAAGCTGCTACTTCTCTTATTAGTTTTACTGTTGATGAATTGGTTAATAAGAGTTTATTAGAGGTTTGATTCTATATACATTTTTTTCTTTTATATACATAATTATATTAACTGTGTGTGTGTGTGTATATATATATATATATATATATATATATATATATATATATGTGTGTGTGTGTGTGTGTGTGTGTGTGTGTGTGTGGTGTGGGGGGAGGGGGGTGGGTTATATATATTAATATGTTTGTCATGTTTTCTTAGGGTGCCGGTGATCCTAATTGGGTGAAAGATTTTCTTCTCGGAAGCTTATGTGGTCATAAGGTCATTTTCACTATTAAGGTTGACAAATTCAACATGGTGCCAAATTACGTGCATCGTTTTGCTGTAACTAAATATTACAGTGACAAAAAGCATAATGATAAGGGATATAAGCTTTCTCCCACGATCGAGAAAAGTACGGTGGTTATAACAAATGAGGAAGATCATTATATAGTCGAAGATGAATATGAAAGTTTGTCTAAAATCACTGAATATGAATGGGAGCTCTTAGACCAAGCGTTATGGGGACCATGTAGTCATTTTATACCATCAACAATATCAACAATGGTAATTATTATTTCATATTGTGCTAAGTTATGTAAAAGTTATAGTTTATATGTATTAAACTTGATTTGTATTAATATACATAGGATACTTGTGATACTGAAGAAAATGATGGTGTTAATAAATGTATATCTGATGTCAATGATGCAGAAGCAGAAGAAGATGAAAGTGATAATATAGGGGTTAATTTATATTACTTATATAAAGTTAGATTGTGTTTATTTGGTATGTTTCTTATTAATGTGATTGTTATTTACAATTAGGTTGGTCATGATAATATTGAAGATCATATTTGTAACACGCATGTCTCTATCTATACTTTACAAGATGGTGAAGAGATTCAAGTAAGTTACATCATATTTTTTAAATTTTCTATTTTTCTTACGATATGGAAATAATTTTTCTTCAATTGTTATTGTTAGCTATTCTGTTACAAAAGTTTACTTCTCATGATTCTTATTGTCATGTTGGTATTTTTACAATTAGGCGTCTTTTGATGATATTGAAGGTGATTCTTCTGAAAAATCGTGTATCGGATCCTCAATAAGACCAAAGAAGCGTCGTCGACTTCCATGCTTGTGTGACGAGTCAACAGATGATGATATACCTAACCGACTTTAAAGTAATTAGCTAATAGATTTCACTTTTGTTTGTTTTTAACTTAATTTGATTTAATTATGTGTTAATCGATTGCTATTCTTTTTGTTTAATTGTCTTTTAATGCATTTTTCATTAATATGTTATTTATTTGGTAGATTTGTCATTATATTGTACAGTGCATGGTAACAAATTACATAATGATGATATAGAACAAACTTATATATATTAGTAAAATAATAATTATTTTTTATTAAACCGGTCAACTGTCCACCAGACGGGTATTAAACTAGTTACAATAGTTGTGAAGATGTCTGCATATTGCATAGAGGTAGGAATGTGAAGAACTCGAACATGACCAAGACAAACTTTTTCACGCACAAAGTCGATATCAATTTCCACATGTTTGGTGTGCTGGTGTTGGACTGGGTTTTGTGACAGATAGACAACATATACATTGTCACATTAAACAATCGTTGCTTTGTTTAGTGGAACATGAAGCTCAAGTAAGAGATTACGTAGTTAGGTAGTCTCAGAAACAACATTAGCAACACCACGGTATTCGGCCTCTACACTCGAGCGCAAAATCGTTGGTTGGCGCTTCGAGGACCAAGACACAAGGTTGTTGCCAAGAAAAACACAATAACCAGAAGTGGATTGGCGTGAGTCAGGACAACCGCCCCAGTCAGCATCAAAGTAGGCAGTAAGTGTGTTAGATGAAGATGCAGCCAACCGAAGACCATAGTCTATGGTACCCTGTAGATACCGAAAAATCTTCTTCATGAACTGAAAATGGGGCTCGCGCGGAGCATGCATGAATAAATAAACTTGTTGGAAAACATAGGCAATGTCGGGGCATGTAAAACTTAGGTACTGGAGAGCGACGACAAGAGTACGATAGAGAGTGCCATCAGCGAGTAGTGCACCGTCAGTGGCACTGAGTTTGGTGGACGTATCCACTGGTGTAGTGCACGACTTACATGAGGCCATATTAGCTCGTTGAAGGATGTCACGAGTGTAAGAAGCATGCGACAAAAAAAAACCATGCTTATCACGAGTAGCCGTGATACCCAGAAAATGGTGAAGCGCCCCAAGATCAGTCATAGCAAATTCCTGAGACAAAGAAGTGATAATGTTGCGAAGAACGTCAGGGTCAGAAGCTATGAAAATTATGTCATCGACGTACAGTAATAAATAAGCACGATGACAACCGTGTTGGTAAACAAATAACGAAGAATCACAAATGCTACTCCTGAAACCCCAAGAAGTAATGAACGAAGCAAAACGAGTGTACCAAGCACGCAGAGCCTGTTTAAGTCCATACAAAGATTTCTGGAGATGGCAACCCTGATTTGCTATCAATAAAACCAGGGGGCTGGTACATAAAAACCGTCTTATGGAGATTGCCATGGAGAAATGCGTTTTTGACGTCTAACTGATGTATCAACCAACCCTGTGAGACTGCGAGACTAAGAACAGTGCGTATAGTAGCTCGCTTTACGACAGGATTGAATGTTCTAAACAGTCAACACCTATTGTTTGTGATTTCCCATTGACCAGAAGTCGTGCTTTATAGCGGTCAAGTGTTCCATCTTGTAACATCCCGATGATAAGGTACTTCTAGAATTCCAATCAATCTTTAAAAGAATTAGTGAGAATGCATGAAAATTACAATAGTTGTGTAAGGTTAAACGTATTCACGTTACTAAACAACATATTCTCTTAGTAATTCTCATAGAATAACACTGTCCACACGTCCGTACAATAGTTGACCATCCACATTATAACCTAGCCCTATATATATATATATATATATATATATATATATATATATATATATATATATATATATATATATATATTAAGGCCATTTCCAACCGACCTCTAAACCCCTTTTACTTTTATGATTTGCATATATAGTTTAAGGCCATATCCAACCGACCTCTAAACCCTTTTTACTTTTATGATTTGCATGCCAATTTCAATCCAACCGTTCTTCAAAATCATCTTTATTTTTATGTTGTTCCATTTTAACATTATATATGAAATAATATGATTAGAATCCAACATTTTAAAGGTTGATTGAAATTTAAATATTATTTTGATGTTAAACACACATCATTGTTTAACATCGAAATAGTATCTGAATTCCAATCAATCTTTAAAATGATGAATTTTAGACTTTTATATTTGACATTTATGTGGTTCGAGAAGCTCTAATAGTTATATACTTATATTTTGATAGATATTAAATGATAAAAAGTACTCTACTTCAAAAAAAACTTATATCCAATTGTTATGTTATAAAAAAAAGTTTGTAAAATAGAACTTATGCATTAAATATATATATCTTATATTTTGAAAAAAAAATCAAAAGGGTATGGATTCTTCTATGGGATATATGCATAAATACACAACCAATTATACATGAATAGATAAAAACCTTTATATTATTTTTATGTTTAAAAAAACCTTTAATATTATTATTTACGTTTCAAATAAAACCATATTGTAAAATTTTAAGAGAAATAATCAACTAAAAATATGATATAACATACGTATCCCTTATATTTTATTGATTGTATGTAAAAACATATCAAAACCTACATTTATTTTGATTACTTTTGTTTGATTGTGTTCTCCATATAGATTTATACGATTGATTTTTTCCTCCTTTACTAATTGTTTCTATCATAATTAATATCAATGTCTTAGTAAAAAACAAAAATGTAAGCAACATCAGATTTATAGTTGTCAATTTCTCTTAAGAGCCCCATATTTTAGTCTTTTTCAAATGGTAACTATTAATATAAATGTTTTTTTATATATACATGTATAATTAGTTGTCCTTTTCTACCTATACCCCTTATATTTAAATTGATTAGATCATGTGTGATGTCAAGAATTCATTAGCTACTAGTGGAACATATCCGTTGTTTCCATTTTTAGTTAAAAGGCTTTAATAATTTAAGCATTTAATTCATGGTGATTGGGATTGCTTCTTAAATTAAATATATTACGACAAAACAAGTTTTTAAAAAAATGTTCCGATTATTTTTGTGATAACAAAAAGTTTTATAATTATAAAATGACCAAAAATAACATGAAAATGGGGAGGAAGAAAAAACAGAACGAGATAGTTCATTAAGGGTAGTATTGACATTTATCTCAAAAAATCACACGTTCAATAAGTCATAAATAAACTATTTCTTAAAAACTCATTTTTTATGGTATTAAAAAGTTGTTTTCAAAAAACATTTTTAAGGCCTTCCAGAATACTTGTCTTAACAGAGGTTCATGGTCACGATGGCAGGCTACCACGACCGTTGCACACGTCGTTGTGTGGTGGATTGTGGTCACCACCACATTTGACAACAACCAATTGTCATTCTTCTTCTCTCCCGCAACTTCTTATTCTCTCTTATTTTTTTTCCTCTTCTTCAATGGGGAGTATATCAACACCAGATGTGGTGGTTTTTGGTGGCGTTACTTCTTGAGGTGGAAGGAAACCACGACCATGGTCGTGGTGCCCATACCAGCTCACCTAAGCTTGCTAAACATTTGTTTGATTTATTGGCTTAGCAAAAACCAATAAGTCAATAAATTGTTTTGAAAAACAATCCCAGACACCCCTAAACAAATTATATACGACTGTTTGTTTTTTTATTTTATTATTATTATTTTTATTTTCTTAGAAGATAATAGCTTGATGAGTTAAAATCTAACTTAATGTAATAAGACATTAACCTTTTATATATTTGTTATTCTTTCTTTGTTCCACTCAACTATTTTTATATTAAAATTAATAAATATTATGAAATTTATTTTTTGAAATGTAAGGTAAAATATCATTTAGTATCATTTCATACATTTTATTCACTCGGGACAAAAAAACTTACTTTACTTTTACACCACTTTATCCGAATAAATGTCATTATTCATTAATCATTAAATACTTTATTTGATTTGTTTTTGTTTTTGTTTTTTTTTAAACAGCCAATGCATTAGAAAAAACACACACACCACCCACACCTAGCAAGCCGCAAGGCGGAGCAAAACAGGAACAAATACTTTATTTTTTATTTGATGGGGAGAAAGAAAAAGAAAAAGAAAAGGAACAACCTAGTTGGATATCAATCAATGCATTAGTCAATTTGATTCACTATCAATTAAGTAAGACCTAACGTTATTGATGATTACCACGGGAATACTTTTACTTATTTAGGAAAAAATTACAAATTATTGTGCAAATATCTTACACGTAGTTTCAATTTTCAAGAACTTGACAAATACATATGCATAGAACTGATTTAGGCAGTATATTCATAAATCAATCGGTGATATAGTGATATATTCATGTGTCATGTTCTTGAAATAAGTTTGTAGAAAAGGATTAAGTTATCATTACATGAAGTACAATATTGATATTTGTCAGTTTCAAATTGCACATGACTTGATTATAATCTAGATAAAAGTCTAAACTCCACTGAAGTTATTATTAAATCCATATACTTTTTCTTTATTATTAATAATTAATAAAAACATATATCTATACAAAAACACTTTTTCCTTAAAGATTTACACTTTAACCATATAGGAGAGAAATTAAGAAATCCACAAATAGCAGTATTCCCATTTCGTGAGGTCAAAAGTAAAAATAGAGTTGCAAAAATTGATCAATCTATCGATTCAACCTGAAATCAATCAAAATTAATAGGCTGAGTTGAGATTTTCAGTCCATTTAAGTTAAATGAGTCAATTTGTCTAACCAATTTAATTAAATAGGTTGAATTAGGTAAAAATTATCAACATGTTTTCAACCCGTCAAACCATGTAACTTTAATATATATTTTATTTCATATTTTCAGTATTAATTTATTAATTATAATGTTTTATTAGGGAGGAGGGAGTCATTCCCTCCCAACCCAGTGAACCCACTGTCACATCAATTTTTGTGAATCTTTTTTCTTCATCTTTTCGAACTCACAACACACGAAAATCCTAACTTTCTCAACCCACTCAATTAAAAAAAAATACAAAACAATCAAGCTAAAATCTTAATTAGCAATAGAGTTACCGCCGATACCACTTCCTCTTCAGCGGGTTGTTTAATTGGTTTCACTAACCCACTTCATCCTCTCTCTCTACTTTCTCTCTCTCATTTTTTCTTGTACCATATGTTTTAAAACTTGTACCTTAGTTGTTTTGTATTTTTTTAATTGAGTGGGTTGAGAAAGATAGGATTTTCGTGTGTTGTGGGTTCGGAAAGATGAAGAAAAAGGAGAGACAAAAATTGATGTGACAGTGGGTTCAGTGGGTTGGGAGGGAATGACTCCCTCCTCCCTTATTAGTATTTATGTTTATAAAAAAAGGCTAAATTGCAAGAAAATCACTATATTATCATAAAATTTCGGTTTTGACACCAAGTTGTTTTTTTTCTCAATTATGTCACTATATTTACAATTTTGTTGTAATATCCACCAAATGACCAGTTATTCATGTTCTCCCGGTAACCATTTTTCCCGAATAACAATAAAGTCACTAAGTTTACCATGGCCTTCCATACAAGTGCAACGGGCTACCCCCATGGTCTTCCATACAAGTGTCACGGGCTACCCTCGAGGTCTTTCAGTCAAGCAAACATATAGACAACTGTCATTTTGCATGTCAAGTAATGGGCTGACATTGGTGCCTTCGACCAATTGATATAGTGAGAAGACTCACCTCGGTCTGCTAATAAATACTAACTGCTCGGCTACTGATCCGGGAAATCCCACATTGGACATAAACAAATTACTCTAATTAGGAATGGGTTACAATCATGACTATGAGTCTAAAATTCCAATCCAATTCCTGAGGTCGAGGTCCCCCTCTTCACCTTACCCTTAACGAGCTTAACCAATCTTGGCCCAAACACAATAATGGGCCCTAAGGCCCAACTCATAACACTTAAGGCCCACAAAACAAGTCCAAAAACAGCCCTAAACTCCTAGGGCCCAAGATGAAGCCCAATACCAAAGGCCCAAACGTCTACAACCCACTGCTGAGTACACGGGGCGTACTCAAATTGTACGCTAAGCGTACACGCTTAAAGGCTTGTACGCGGCGCGTACGAGCTTGTAAGCCCAACATACTCCCCCTGATTGACCAACTTCACGTTTTGGCTCTTAATCGATTAAAACATTAGCCCAAAACTCAGACCTGACCTCCTTGAAGTGGTTTATCACGTAAAGTTGCCAACTTTACGTGCATGCACGACTTAATGAGGGCCTAGAGCTCAAAAGAGCTTAATGAATGACTTAATACTTGCATGGGGGGTCACAAACACCAAAACGTTTGCACCTTTAAGCTTAAGGAACCCACCAAACATCCAGATCTACAAGATTTAGCATCTCAAATGGTCTTAACTCCTCAAGACCAACCCAAAGGGACCAAAAAGCACCATAACAAGCTAAAGAAGTAGATCTAAGCAAATGATAGGCAATGTATGAACTTTATAGCTTCAAAAGTTTCCTAAAATGATGTAGATACAAGATCTTGAAGCTCCACCACGTCCAAGGCTTGCACACAAAGTTTTTCTTCTTGCAAACACACCAAAAAGGGCCACTAAAGTCACTTTCAAGCTCAAAGATCACACTCCAAAGCAAACTAGGGTTTTAGGAACGTTTAGAGGTGTGGAGGCTGATAATGGTGAGGGTCCAAAGGTTATAAATGTGCCTAAATAGTGGTCATGCCCGAAAAATTAGGGTTTTGCTTTTGGTTACGTACGCCCCGCGTACGTGGTTCAAGTCCGCGATCACTCCACCCCATGTACGCTAAGCATACATATATGTACGCCCAGCGTACGGAGGTACCTCTTTTGCAATAAAAACCATGACCCAAGGACTAAAAGATAACATACTTGAAACCGAGTTTTACATGTGATATGGAAGCCACGTAAAATTTTATATGATAGGATTGAATTTCAAATATAGGGTTTGCATCGAACTCAATTTCACATATCTTTTTAGGTCATCCAGTGATTCAAAGTCACCTAAAAGTCAACGAAAAAGGAGTACTCACCCTTTTAGGAGACACATTTTATTATAATGTTTAATGTTTAGTTCTTGTCAGAGTATTTCTTCACAACTGACATATGAAGGTCACTATAGTGGTTAAAATTCACTTAAAAGTTAGTGAAAAGAGCGTACTCACCCTTTCAGGAGATATTATTAGGGTTTACAAGCTCGATTTATACAATAAGTAAATGAAGACCCCTATAATGTCGATCCAATAGATGCTTAGTGAGTCTGAACTACTAAATTGGTCTTATAAGGATCTTCATTTACTTGATGTACAAATCGAGCTTCTAAACCATAATAACATCTCCTGAACGGGTGAGTATGCCCTTTTCACGGACTTGTAAGTGAATTTGAACTATTGGACCAACTATTTATGTTTTGTACAAATCGAGCTTCTAAACCACAATAACATCTCCTGAATCGGGTAATTGGTTGATATTGCAAACAAAATTCTAAATGTAATGACATAATTGAGAGAAAAAAAACTCGGTGTCAAAATCAAATTTTTACGGTAATATAGACTTTCTTGCAGTTTGAAACTAGATGTCAAAATCAAAATTTTGGTAAACTTAGTGACTTTATTGCAATTCGGGAAAAGTGATTACTTTTGTGGTAATAAAATGTTTTTTTTGTTTTTTGCAATTTGCCCTTAAAAAATGCAATCATAATTTTTTTTGTGCCGACAACACTAATTATTCTGCAAAATACTTCGAAATAAACATTTTGAATGGTTACTTTAACAGTTTATTTGTATTTATGAATTGGGATTATACTTTTTTCATACCAAAAGGATGTAATGTTTGGATAATTTTTATTTTATTTTAAATGAATTAATTCAGGTTTAACTAATTTATTTAATAGTTTGGATTGAAAAATACCTACATATCAATCCAATAAAAACTTATTTATCTAAAAGATTAGATTGGGTTAAAAGTATCAACCCAGTCAAATAAAAATGTCAGATTGAATTGAAATCTTGAACCCAATTAAAAAAAATTGAACCAAACCAACCCAACCTATTTATTGAAAGTTCTAAGTAAACGTGTGTTCGGATTTGGACCGTTATCACTCCATTAGAAAGTCATTAGTCATTACCATATCTTGATCACTTTGTACTTTGTAGTTGTTCCTCTTTCACTTTTTGTATTTTTTTTTAGTGTGAATTGAATTTGTAATTTCTTTTGTCAGCTAAAATAAAACTTAATATCATATGAAAATAAACTTATATAACAAAAAAGAGAAATTAAATATCTTTCAATTTTTGTTCCTATTTATCTTCCTAACCATTTGAAATTATGACAAATATATATATATATATATATATATATATATATATATATATATATATATATATATATATATATATATATTCAAAATATGACACTTGCTACCATTTCATATGGATAAAAAAAAATAGAAGAATATTTAATTTCTCACCAAAAAGAACATATACCAAGCATATTTCCGTTATACACCAAAGATAAGGTTTGGTACAAAGATAAAGTACCAAATCCTGTTAGAAAACCGACATTCCATTTAGGACAACAAAATCTAACCAAAACCAAAATACGGTCGTCTTTTTAAAACTAATAATAACAATAATAATAATATGAATACATATGCTTTAAAAAATTCAAGAACATATATTTTAAGAGCACGTATTCTAAATAACCTTCTTATTGTAATAGATAAATAAAACGTATTGTAAAAACTCACATTGGACCACTAGAAGTGTTGATAGTTACTGTTAGACCAGAGGGAGTGGGGTGCGGCCAGTGCCGCACTTTGGTGCCACGTGTGCAGGAACACCGCCCCCCATTGCGGTAAGGGTGCGGTAGAGAGTGCATTGTAGCCTTGGAACGGAGCACTCCTTGGGTAATTGTGATTGGATGGCTTTCTTACCTTTGGAACACAACCAATGAAAATTTTTATTTATTAAAAAAAAACCCAAGTGTAGCACCACTCCTTGAGTGTGGTATGAAACCATACGTTTGTGGTAAAGGGTGAGGTGGCGTCTACGTGACAGTGAAGAGAGTGCAACTTTTGTGGCACGATTCCCTCCGGCCTTAGTGAGTAAATCCACATTCTCCATACATAGGGCACTCAAACATAAAGGACATATTTAATGTTGAATAAAATGAATCAAAAGCATGCAATTTCTATGGTGATGATATGGAATCTATGACCATGATGATGATGATGATGATGATAATTCATGGTGTGGATACTATAACAAGTTAGAAAAAGGCGCAATTTTGGGTGGGCAGTAAATGCGAAAGTGGTCCTAATCCTGATGTCTCTTTCATATTCATGATGTCACACTGACAACATGTATGGATATTATGATTTATGAAATTATCATGGTCGGCTGAAATTTTTTTGATTACTCAAAAGTCGGTTGAAATATGATAGAACCAAATTAAATTTGATGTGAGCAAATACATGTGCAAATTAAAATCTTTCTAGTCGATGAACTTTTTGGGAGAAAAATCAAGAATTTGAGCTTAAAAGTTAAAACAATTATTCCAAGGGGGCCCTACAACTACCTTTAATACCATGCGGTAGTAAATGCGAATGGTTTTCAAACCACACAACTCTTCTCTCCTATTGTATTCCCAGTTTTTGTTTCCAAGAATTTATTGATGTTTTTTGCTTATTTGAGGCCAACTTAGATGCTCTAGTCGTTTTACATGCTATAGGAGGCAACTATTACTGGAGTTTTTAACCATAATGGGATAGTTAGAAAAAATATTTACCATTTTAGTGTCTTTTCAAAAATATTTACCAAAATGGTATTTTTCTTAATTTCTTTACTTTTTAGTTTTCTTTTCAGTTTTTTTTATTTATTTTATTTTAAATATCTTATTTTTTTCTCTTTTATTCACCTTATTATTTTTTTATATATATTTTCTAAATGACAGCTTTTATTTTAGCTTTCTAACCTTTTTTTTACTGTTTTAATAACAGTTTTTTTAATATTTTTTTTTCTATTTTTTTTTCCTTTTTTTTAAATATTTTTTTTTCTGATACAACCCTTTTACCATTAAATTTTCGCCATCAAAAATTAAAAATACAATATATTTTAAGGTGCAAAAACTCCAACATTCACGTACAATATTTTTAAGGTAAAAAAACAAACAAAACCTCAACATTGTTTGTTAAAAAAAACACCACAAAATAACTCCAACATTGTTTATTACAAAAAGAAAAAAAAACATCACAATTAGCTTGAATTTCAACCGGTAACAAATCCTTACCAGTAAAAAAAAAAAGATAATAACCACAATAAATACCATAAAAATATTTTTTAAAGTACCTTGGTATAGACGGATATTGTTTTAGATTATTCCCCGGTTGCCTACAAATTCCACAAAAATTGACATTTCTTCTTTCTTTAATATCCATACCGAAAACGATGTCCGTGTATGCCAAGGTAGTTTAAAAAAAATACTTTTATTGTATTTGTTGTGGTTATTTCTTTTTTTTTTTTTATTTTTTTTACAGGTAAAGATTTGTTACCGGTTCAAATTCAAGCTAATTGTGATGTTTTTTTTTTCTTTTTGTAATAAACAATGTTGGAGTTTATTTTGTGGTGGTTTTTTTTGTAATAAACTATTTTGAGTTTTTACACCTTAAAATATATTGTATTTTTAATTTTTGATGACGAAAATTTGATGATAAAAAGGTTGTATAAGAAAAATGTATATTTAAAAAAAATAGAAAAAAAAAGATTAAAAAAACTGTTATTTAAAAAAGCAGTAAAAAAAATAAAAAAAAACTAAAATAAAAGCTGTCATTTATATATATATATATATATATATATATATATATATATATATATATATAAACAATAAAAAGGTGGAATAAAAGAGAAAAAAAGATATTTAAAATAAAAAAACTGAAAAGAAAACTAAAAAGTAAAGAAAATAAGAAAAAACCATTTTGGTAAATATTTTTGAAATGACACTAAAATGGTAAATATTTTTTCCAACTATCCCATTATGGTTAAAAACTCCTATTACTGAATAGAGCTCATTAAAGAAGCAATCAATAATGCATGCAGAAGATAATGGCATTGGACCTTTAGCATGCATATATATAAAAGTAAAACTCATTCTCTTTTGGAATCTTCTCTTTTGGAATAGTACTTGCCAAAATATTAATCATCTTTTCTTACTTAAAGGATCTATCTTTAATATAACTATACGATGAGCATCATTCATAGTTATTTATTTATAGAACTAATCCGAACTCACGTGGTGGATAATATTTCTTGCACCTGAATCTGTTGTACGGAATGGAATTATGAAAACAAAGATATATACCCAATTAATTAAGAAGTTTATGAATTGGTATTTGTTTTCACCATTAAATTTATTTTATGAGTAACGTCCTGATTCAGAAAGTAAACGGGACCAGTGGGACTTCTAGATCAGCATGTTCAAAAGGAAACCCATACTCACTTCGCTACCTAGTACCTACTGCAATTTTTTATTTTCTTTTCACATGAATCATTGATAAAACAGACTGGATTTCAAGTTTAATATAGCTTGATTATTGCAAAAATAGAAAAAAGAATTGATAGCTACATTCACATATATATATATATATATATATATATATATATATATATATATATATATATATATATATATATTACGGCTATGTTTATGGTTGATTAGCACCATAAACTAGTTCAAAATCAATAATACACAAAAAAGGAAAATTTTAAAAAATATATATATTCGGTAGGTTGCCCAGTGATTCACATATGGCAGCCATTCTTTGTTAGTTGTATATATATTTTTTAAAATTTATCTTATTATAAATTAAACTTTATATATATATATATATATATATATATATATATATATATATATATATATATATATATATAGGGGCGTAGCTACCCATTGCTAAGGTAGGTCCTAGGACCTACCTTTTTTCTTTTTTAATACAACAATTATATATAAAAAAACATAAGGAACTACCTTATTTTTGCCAAAAGACTTATATTTTCATACATTTTTCCGTTTTATTAATATAAGGAACCACTTTAATTTTGGTTCTAGATTCGCCACTGTATGTATATATATATATATATATATATATATATATATATATATATATATATATATATATATATATATATATATATATATATATATATGTGTGTGTGTGTGTAACAAATCAATGAATAACACTCTTAAACCATAGAACCAATTTCATCCATAAAATTCTATTACAAATAGTGGACATGCATGCACATGAATATAAAAAAAATAAAAAATAAAATAAAACTCATTTTTTTATTTTTTAGTTTTTATGATTAATAGACATCCATACTGAATAAAAAAAAAAAAAGCTAGTTCAAATGCAAAATGTTAATCTCAAATGTGTATAATTAAAGTGTTTGACAACTACAATGTGAATCTCGTCATCTGATATTGATATGTGGATTATAGTAAATTTACATGTGAATTTGTGATAAATTCACTTGCAAATCTTGCAAAGCTAATTTATAAATAATCAAAATTTTGAAATAGCATAAAATTACAAATGAATATACTTCTATTCATATGTAAATACGAATATTTATTCAAATTTGGATGTGAATGCAAGTGGTGCATTCGTAAATTTCACTAAATGATTTCATGAATGATCAAAGTGTTAAATAACAACTCAGATTCACAGTGTGAACGCTAAAAACTGAATAATATATAGTTCAGATTCACAATATATATATATATATATATATATATATATATATATATAAAAGACAAAAAAAAATTATAAATTTTGGTATATTTACTTTTTTTTCAATAAAAAATATGAACTAATTTTTTTTTTTTAAAACACGTTTCTTTTGTTATAATCTGATGCATGTGTCTTCAACATCTAAATGTACAATCCTTCTTTTGGCCCTTATTAATCTTTTTCTCTCTACCGCCAACATTGGTTTCTTGATTCTATGGTTTAAAAAATCATTAAAGTCAATTGTGTGTGTGTGAGTACAACCGCATCGCAACTAAAATTAACAACAAAAACCGCAACCGATAAACCGCAACCGCAATAAAAACCAATGGTGAGGTTTTCTGTTTTACAAAAACCGCACATTTGTTGTGCGGTGCGGTTTTTAGTTTTCAAAAACCGCACCACACCGCATATATTATATACAATTTTTTTTATTAATTATTAATATATTAAATATTAAAAATAAAATAAGTTTCATGGATGAAAGCAAGATAAAATTTTAGAAGACAAAAGTGTTGGTTTCTGTTATGTTTAATTTTAGAAAATGTTTGAACTCTTAAAATCGTTTGAATTCTAAATTGCGGTTAAAAACCACACAAATAACCACATCAAATCTATGCGGTTAATAACCGAAACTCAAAAAAAAAAAAAAAAAAAAAAACCGCACCGCACCGCAAAAATTATCGCATCGAAACGCACCGCGCTCACCCCTAAAAGAAAGATAAAATTTTAAAAGAAACATAAAAATAAATATAATTTTATGTCCATAATTTTATATTTATTTTTATGTTTAAAATGAGCGGTTTAATTAGTTTGTTTTGAAATGAAATAGTTTCAATATATTTGTTATTATCTTAAATAGTATAAAGATTAATTGTTAAAAATAATTTGTTGAATAAAAGGCTTGGGTTGTGAAGGACGTATTATAAAACTGAAATCAGGTTGTTGTTAATGATTACACATGTGGACGAGAGAACATAATTTTTGAATGAAAGGTGGTGTGGAGTTGCCGATTTTTATACACTAACGGTATATACTATATACTTTTGAGGAAAAGACAAAAAGTCAATATGGATTTTGAACTAAAAAATAAGTTGAATTTAGAGAGGATAGTTGACCTTACTATTGGGTCCGTATATAAAAAGGTAACGTGTATATATATGATAGTTTGGATATTAAAAAAACGAGTGGCATGGAAAATACGTAAAATATATCTGGAATTTACCTCTTTTTGGTTGATCTGCCTCTATATAAACCCCATCACCCTTTTGCCCTCCCACTAAAAGGCTCTTCTTCTCCAGCAACACCAAGCATCCTACATCCGATATTCTCCCTTCATTAACCCAATAAACCAAACAAAATCAGAGAGAGAGAGATAGAGAGGTGTATTAAATATTAATGAAGCTTTTCACTACTATTTTTTATTTAATTATGTTTCTAGCTTCTCTTTTATCATACTGTTTATTCAAAAAAGATAAAAGGAGGCACAAGCAAACAGCCAGGCTTCCTCCAGGTTCAATGGGGTGGCCTTGCATTGGTGAAACTCTCCAAATGTATTCACAAGACCCCAATATATTTTTCGCCTCAAAGCAGAAAAGGTTTCGTATATCATATATCATATATCACATGCATATATATATCACACGTACGCATGCAGAAATAAATAAAAAATATGATATATAATGTTGTTTGATTTCCCATGATCAGGTATGGAGATATATTCAAAACCCGAATACTTGGGTACCCTTGTGTCATGCTAGCAAGCCCTGAAGCAGCTCGTTTTGTGCTAGTGACTCACCCTCACTTATTCAAACCCACATACCCAAAAAGTAAAGAAAACTTAATCGGACCTTCAGCCCTGTTTTTTCATCAGGGGAATTATCATGCTCGCATGAGAAAGTTAGTTCAAACCTCATTTTCTCCAGAAGCATCTAGAAAGTTGATCAAGGATATTGAAAATATCGCCATTTCTAGCCTTGAATCATGGTCAAACGGTCAAGTCATTAACACCTTCCTCCAGATGAAAAAGGTACGTATATGAGTATATCATTTTTAATTACATATATATAAGTATTTATAATTTTATATATTCTCTACAGTTTGCTTTTGAGGTAGGAGTTTTGTCAATCTTTGGTCAGTTGGAGAAGAAATATACACAAGAGTTGAAGGAGAATTATAGCATATTAGAAAAAGGTTACAATTGTTTCCCAACAAGCCTTCCAGGAACCGCATATCATAAAGCTTTAATGGTAAATATGATAAATAAAAATAAGAAAAGAATTTTATGATTTTTCATGTGTTATATAAATTATTATTTTATTGATTGATGTGAAAATGTGAAGGCAAGAAGAAGACTGAATCGGATTATTGGTGAGATTGTCCAAGAAAGGAAGGAGAAGAAATGGGTAGCAAGCAATCTCTTGGGACAACTCTTGAACTTCAGGGACGAAATGGGAAATACATTAAGTGATGAACAAATAGCAGATAATATTATCGGGGTACTTTTTGCAGCTCAAGATACAACTGCTAGTGTCCTAACATGGATACTCAAATATCTTCACGATGATCCAAAACTTCTAGATTTTGTTAAGGTGAGATTTATCTGATTATAGCAATGTACTTTTTCAATAATTTTAACAGATATTTATAACTCTGTTTTATAGAATGAGAATGAACTTACTGAAGAATTTCTACTGGTGGAATACATAATGGCAGGCAGAGCAGAAGGCACTATGTGAATCTGAAAATGGAGAGGAACGGGGGTTGACTTGGTCAAAGACAAGACAAATGCCTCTAACATATAGAGTATGGAGTTATAAAACTTGGATTTTCATTTTAATTTGTATAGTATATAAGTTAAATCTTAATTAATGGTAATCAATTTCAGGTAATACTAGAGACTCTGAGGAAGGCAAGTATTATATCTTTTACTTTTAGGGAGGCGACAGTTGATGTTGAATACGAAGGTGAGTGAAAAAAAGATTATTTTTCAAATTTAAAGATTAGACATATTTAGCAAGTGATTTTAATTAATTAATGTGTGATGATGTAACTAATTGTAAATAAACAAACAGGATATCTTATCCCAAAAGGTTGGAAAGTGATGCCGTTGTTCCGGAACATTCATCACAATCCTGAATTTTTCACGGATCCTGGAATATTTGATCCCTTTAGATTTGAGGTATGGAATGCAACACCTGCCCAAAGTTACAGTTTCAGTCCCTGTTGATTAAACCATTTACACAAAAGTTGATAATGATTTTTAGGAGTTTTATTTAATCTCTTTATTTCTGTTTTTGCAGAATCCTCCAAAACCTAATACATACATGCCATTTGGCAATGGAATACATGCATGTCCAGGAAATGAACTTGCAAAAGTTGAGATGCTTGTTTTACTTCACCACATGCTTACAAAGTATAGGTATATATTATATATGATGATGTTAATATGTTGAATAATTATGGAGGGTATTTTGGTAATTTGACCATGTTATGTTAAATAACAGATGGGAATTGGTGGGTTCAACAAACTTTATACAGTATAGTCCATTTCCAATTCCAGAACACGGGCTTCAAGCTAGATTCAAGAAAGAAATTTGACAGTTAATAATGTCTAGTGCATACTGCATGCCCTACTTTTTTACAGGGCTTAGCTACATGTATTTAATACTTTCTGTATATCACATTTGTATTGTATATATATATATATATATATATATATATATATATATATATATATATATATATATATATATATATATATATATATAACAGATGCATCTTTACTTATTATCATTGTGCCTATATGTATGTAACAATAAAGAGAGCTTTAATAAAGAAGATAAATATTTGCTTCCTCTCTTAACCAAATCTTCATACTTACTTTTAATCACCTATCTATTTTGGATTGTTAGAAGAGCATGGTGGGAATAATTGTTAACATTTAGCTTCTAATGTGATTTTACTATCACAACACAGATATTATAACCCATACAGTAACTATTATTAACATAAGCATCCAACTTCTATAACAAAACAATGTTGGATGTTGTAAACTTTACAACATTCAATATTGTTTTGTTATAGAAGTTGGATGCTTATGTTGATAATAGTTACTGTAATCATAATTAGAGGTAATCACGAACGTGACAAAAAAGGGAGGTGTTAGAAAAGCACATGATCATTTGTTTAGGAGACTATCAAAAATAACCACCCATTTCTCAGAATGAGTTATACAAAATTAGCTAATTACTTTTCTGGTCATTTTCAACAAAAAAAAATATCCAATTATATTACGAAATTATTAATATTTTGTGAAAATATGAAAAAAAATCAAAATATGAGCAATTTCACAATAAAACTTTGAGAAATTATTAATATTTAAAAAAAAATACCTATTATTTTGCAAAATAAATAGCAAATGGGGACCATTCATAAAGTAATTTTACAAATTAAAGTAATTTCATAAAACCCATTTTACGAAATAGGTGGTTATTTTGTGATAGTTTCCCAAAATATGGTCATTTTGTGTTCTAAAGCCTCCATTTTTGTCATCTTAGTGATTACCCCTCATGTTCAATATATTAACTTTTACAACTTCCAACTAAAATGACCAAAAAAGGTGATGGCCGGGTCGACCCAACATATCATGAACCATCCGGAAATTTGACCCATTTTGGCTCATTACCCACCCACCCACCCAACCCAATAATGGAAAAATGCTAGCAAAATACAAACTGAAATGGAATATTACATCCAACTATTTGGCAAAATTTTCTTGCTAAGGGAGCTACAAAGAAGAATTCACATTTGCTACAAGAATCACAAGAGTAGATACATAAAGGCATGTTTCAAAATTATTGAGCTCCATCACTATTATCAATAATTGAGATTTGTCAACATGTTGAAAGGTCCTTAGTCGTTGGTAGATGCATATAACATTATGAGTGATGGCCTACCATCATGGGCTTCATGGTAAAGTGTTTATAATGACATTATATGATACTCCCCTACTCAACAACTACATTGGAAAGAAAGCTATAGGTAAATTACTAAATTAATGTTGCAAAACATAGATGTTTCTAGGTTTCTAGCTTTAAAATATGAAGCATTGTGCAAGTTTTCAAGAAAATAAATCAAATCAATGCAATGTTTTCAAGAAATCACATTGATATGATTGTGATTATCAAGGAAATGATATTGACCATACGATACTAAACAATGACTATACGATAGAGTTTTTAACAATTACGCACATTACTTTCAATAGAAAAACACAACTCATACATCTATCAGCTTACCTGTTTGTATGAAGGAAGGCATTGAAGCATCAAATCAGAAACGATTTCGTCCCTGAAATGGAGGTTAGCCTCCTTGATCATATAAGGCCAAAAAAAGATTACATTAATCAACCTCATTAGTCATTTCTCAAGGACCTCAAGCTTTCAGGAATCTTCTAAACATTGAATACACCATATATTCAAGACTAATATGTCTAATCAAGATAAGGAGATACGGAAATAGCATGCCATATCTAATCTCATCACCTTGGAAGGACCACAAATAGAACATTTATTATTCTTCATGTGAACTACTGTTCTATAGTACGATCTAAGATCTTTTTCCAACATCTAAAACAGTATTTTCAATTTCTAAGTTCAAAAGTGTTAGCCTATTTTAAGCTCAAAACTTCAACAGGAGGCATATGTTATGTGATAACATATTAGTTTAATATCAGTTATGAGTTATGTGACAACATGAAGTAGAATTAATGGTTCCACCATGGTTTTAAAGTTGATTTTGAGTTACTAAGTTGCTTTGAAATTTGGGTGTTACATTTCCATTACAATCATCAGCCTTTAACAAAAACATTCCACATCCACTAAAATACTAAAACTGTTAAGGTAAATTTTGTAACATGATTTGTTATGGCAATAAACTACAAGCAACAAAATGAGATATGCTTTGCAAAAAGCAAAACAAAAACATTAACCTCTCCTAAGTCATGACTTTTGCTTGCCAAATTGCTTAATCTTTCAGTTTTATGTGCATATCAATAACTTTCAACTAACACAATCGCTCTAATCGGTTTTAAAGTTAACTAAGGCACTAATATTGATTTTGTACTAAGAAAACTACTAGCTTACATTCCACAAATCATGAGTGTAATATATAACGGAATGCATTACACATTCAACAGAATTCATGCGATTGATCATTTTAGATGTTAACCTATTGACTATAAGCGATTATGTCAGATTTCCGGAGACAAAATTTCATTCTGCAATTTTAAAATAATAAAAGGCACAAACTAAATGCGATTATAATTTCAAACCCAAATGTATTTCGTGAATCAATTTTAGGTCCTATTTTAGCATCTGAATACCATATGATATCATTGATCACTACGATCATCTGGAAGCGATAATCAGTTGTACGAAATCAGGTGGGAGAGTGCGTGAAAGAGCTTACGATGTGTTGATCAAATTGGCGGCAAACTTCTGAAGCTACAGAATCATCGTACCCCCCTCTGACCTGATTTGAAGCTACAAAATAAAAATACCTTCGCAAATCAGTTTCAAAAAAATAAATAAAATAAAATAAAATACCAGGTCGGGTTCTATTTTAACTTTACGGCCCACACCACACAGATCCAGTCCGACTCCGACCATAGGTTTTTGTTACTATTAATTTATTAGGTTTTTGACGTTTTTTTACAATCATAATATCATAAATTCATTATAGGCCTATTTTGGTAATTCCAAAATAACAAGTTTTTGCTTTAGTATTTGTACATTTTGCTAAGATGGAAGGAATAAGAAAGGTAGTTGACCAATGGTAAAAATATTTGATCGATGGTTGATATGGTGTGGAAGAGATTGAAATGATTCATACCCTCTACCCTTCTGAGAATCAAGTATTTTTGTTATTTTTGTTTGCTAAAGGAACCACAAGTATACATATATAGAGAGAGGCATGTTTCAAAATTATTGAACACCATCAATATATTATCAATAATTGAAAGGTCCTTAGCAGGTGCAACATTATTTTTGATGGCCTACCACCATGGGCTTCATGGTAAAGTAACTAATAATGACATTGTATATTACTCCCCCAGTCAACAACTCCATTTGAAAGAAAGCTATAGATTTGCAAAACATAGATGCTTCTAGATTTAAATATGAAACATAATTATGCAAGTTGTTAAGAATTAAAATCAATCAAATCAATGCAACGTTTTATGGAAACCACATAATATGGTTGTAACCGTCAAGTAAAATACCAATCAATGACTATACAGTAGAGTTTATAACAATTACACACGTTCGTTTAGACAGAAAAACACGGGTCATACATCTATTATCAGATTAATTACCTTTTCGTCTTAAAGAAGGCATTTCTATCGAATCATAAACAATTTCATCCCTGAAATGGAGGTTAGCCTCATTGGTCATATCAGGTCAAGAAAATATTACATTAAAATCAACCTCATTAGTCATTTTTCAAGGACCCAAGCATTCAAGAATCATCTAACCATGTGAATATTTAAAACCAATATGTCTAATCGAGATGAATAAATGGTACACCGTATCTAACCTTACTTCCCTTTAAGGACCACAAATAGAATATGATATGAGATAGATGTATCATGTCTTTGTAATGAACACATAAGATTGACAATATGAGCTAACCAGGATTTGTATAGCATCATTGCACTTATCAGATCCATCTAAGTAAGTTTAAAATCCATTATCCATCCCATAAAAAGAAGGGAAAACTGAAATTCGATATTAGAAATTCAGAGTAATTTTAATCCATTTTTAAGTTAAATTTTTGAAACTAACAAACCAAGGCGTTGTTGTTGATCTCATAATTCCAAAATTGCTAGCTTTGAATCAACAAATCACGAGTGTAATACATTTTTGAATGCATTAATTATCCATCTGAATTCATGTCATGAAAAAAAGTCATTTCTTTGAGTTTATCATACTCAAAATAACCATTAAAACCAATATCTAACATATTCATTAAAAGCAATATCTAAAGACAGTTGTGCACACGTGGAGCCTTGTTTATGCAATGAATCTTCCTAACTTGAACTTCAACCTACAAATGTTAAATTAGAGTAACGAATGCATATGTCAGAAATAATCTAGTTCGTAAACATTTATACACAAATAATTAGGAAAAAGAACCGGTTCAATTTATTCACCTGCTAAAAGGCACCTTTGATGAACCATTACTACTCCTTAGACCTCGGTATATGATTATTTGGGAATTTACGTAGCATAGTAGCCACCATCAACACACATTGGAGTCCCTCACCTCTGAAAACGATATAAACTTGTCCAATTCCACCACTGAAAAATGGTAGTGTTTGGTGCATGGACTAGATAAAATAGAACTGGGTAGGAGTGGACTTAACAGAACCAATTATATGTGTAATGTTTGGTAAAACTAGAACATAACAGAACAAAAGGTTAAAATACTAGATTGTACTTGCTAAAAATAACAAACATAAACAAAACCATATAATTAGTTAAAAACAAATACCTTTTTTCTTAATTCACGTAAAAGACAATACTTACCAAGAAAATCCACTACTAATCCAAATTTGAGGAGCCATTTAATATAGTACAACGAAAGCAACAACTTAAAGCAGCACAATGAAGCGTATGAATGTGGGTCTGACATGGGGACTCTTCATTTAACATACTATTTATTTTGCAAAAAAAGTGGAGAAAATTCATCAAATAACCAAAAGAAGAGGGTGGTTTGTAGCAAATAACCATGAAAAAGATGATTTTATAAAATGACCACGACTTCCGCAGGTCTCTGCGGAAGTCGTAAAATCACTGAGGAAATGAGGTGGCAGGGCTAATTTCGTAAAATCACCCGGTTTCTGAGTTAGGGCTATGGAAAAAAAACTTGTTTGGCCATTTGGGGGAGTCTAACTGTGAAACAAAGACGAGACTGAAGAATCGATCGATCGAAGAAATACGAACGATAGCTGGAAATCGATGGTGAGGCGATCGCGGAAACTGCAAGAAATAGACGACAATGTGTTATCAGATGGTTATGGAACTCATGTAAGTTATCATCTTCCTTTTGAAATTGTATGAAACTCTAGCTTATCAATCGGCAAAATAAACATAGTTTTAGAGTTACAATTGTTGTATTGAATCAATTAGGTGTTCGTAATGGTGTATCATAGTTAAATTGACAAGAAATCAGTTAGAAAATCCAATATGGCTAACTGAAGAACAGTTCCTCAGAACTGTTTGGATGAAGAACAGTTCCGCAGAGGGCCTTTCTGCAGAACCATATAGCCCTCTGCGGAATTCAATTTTTGTTTTTTAAAAGGTGGTTTTTTTATACGATTTGGTCCATTTCTGAATGCACATTACAATTACTGAGTATGTCAAAATTAAAAATTAAAAATTAAAAAAATTAAAAAAATTGAAAAAAAAAAAAACTGAAATTCCGTCCTTCCAAATTATTACATAAATATTTCAAATTCCTTTAAACGATATAGCAATGTACTTTGAAAGAGGGACAATTTCTGTAAAAAAAATTTAAAATAGGGACCAATTTCGTCATTTAAAGGAATTGTTCTTCATTCAAATCCTTCTTTCAAAGTACATTGATATATCGTCAAACTCCATAAAGATTACAATTTCGTTATTTACGGTCTTAATTTGTATATAAACAGAGACTGAGCTTGCTTTCAACATTTATATAGTATGAATTATTATACTATATAAAATTTAATGGATTTTGTATAAGTTTTCCATTTTTTATAGAATTTTATCATTTAATTCCTAAAATGCATTGCAGTTTAGAAATGTTCAATAAAACATAATACAAAAAATAAAAAAAATAAAAAAGCAAGGCAAGTTCTCATAAATTTAAAAGAAAAACAATACATTATTCCAGACAAAACTTATTACAAATTTACACTTTTAATGGCACAATTTTTTTGTGGTATCTTTTAGGTCATTTCTTTATTGACTTTGTATATTTTTATATTGCAATTACAATTTTATGTGTTCTAAGTTTTTTTTTTCTGTGCAAGAAAAGGTTAAAAAAAACGAAGAAACTGGAGTCTCGAAGCAATTAAACTAAGCTTTGTTTGAATGGATTCCATCGGATTGTCTTTCTCCACAATATCTACTACTTTTTGCTCCAATAAACTCGTTATTCTGAAACTTCACCACTGGCTGTTCATCAACTTCTTCACCAACCACCGATAAATACAAATGCATTGTCTGCTTTGTTTCAGACATTACATATCTCAGGTGAAATACATCTGATTCATCTGCAAGCTCCATGACATACCCACAGTCCGGGTGTTTAAAAGACAAAGATATATGACTATTGAACACACATGCTTTATTTCTAACCATTTGTAATAACATCTGATGGTCACAGTTAGGAGGAAGATTTAAACCAAAGTTTTTAACATTATTTCTAACGTAAACCTCATTTTCATTAATCAACTGTCCCAACCCATCCGTACACAAAATAATAAAACTCATTCTTTCGAAACACTCTCCGCATAGATAATGAAAAAACGAGTTCTAGTGATTAAAACATTCACAAAAACGAAAAAAAAAAGTTTCTAGTCACTAAAAATGTTAAAATACCGATAATTCCATTAAAAAACAAAAAAAAGTCATTAATAGTTCAAAACCGCTCCAACAACCATTTCCGCAGAAGAGTAATCATTCCTCAGAGGTGTCCATCGTTCCGCAGAGACCTGCTCTATGGAAATGTCGGAAAAAAATTAATGCCTTCAACTATCATTTTCTCAGAGAACATACATGGGTTCTGCAGAGGCATGGTTATTTCTGCAGAGCACCTCTCTGTGGAACGGTGTAAAATCACTTTTTTTGTCTTTTTCCCGACGAAGTTGATTCCTCAGAGCGATAGGACTTCCGCAGAGCCCCCCTCTGCGGAAGTCGTGGTTATTTAATGAAATTGTGTTTTTCATGGTTATTTTCTACAAACAACCCCTACTTTTGGTTATTTGATGAATTTTCTCATAAAAGTGATTCAAAATCCTTAATTAATGTTCGGATGATTTTTGTATAGTTTCTATTTTATTTCACGTTATTTAATGTTCTTAAAAACTATTATAACGTTCATATAGTGAATGGGAATAAAAAATAGTTATGATTTAGTAAATATTTAGAAGGGTTTGAAGATAATAAAAATGATTTGATAAATATGTAGACATGTTTAAGGGTATTTTAGTCTAAAAATTGTTTGTTCCATCTTGCTCTATCTTTTTGTGTTGTACTAAAATTTTGAATTTTAGTCTCATTTGATTTAGGGGTTGTTTGTTTACCTCTTAATTGGAAAATTAAGAGGCAAACTCTTAAAAATTAAGATTCAGCTTGTTTGTTAGCATCTTACTTTTTACCTTTTAATTTTCTAAATACCTCTTAAGCTTTTAGATGTGAAACCATGCCTTAACTTTAAAAATAATGCGTCTTTCCCTTTGTGTCCTAAAATTTGAACGATTGTTATCTTCCTTCACCTCCACAAGACCAACGACCACTTCTCCCTTTCACCCTCTCCGAGCTGCCTCCCTCCACCAGCTACTTCGCCAGCGACAACTCCTCCAACTACGCTACATCCTCTATTGTCGGCTCCCTTCTTCAAAGTAATAAGTTTTCTAGTTCCAGGTGAGAGTTTCTTCATTTTTTCCTCAAAACTCGATAATAAGAGTTGGAGACTATTTTCTGGAATGTTTTGCTTGTATTTTCGATTGTTAATTTCCTCCTCCCTCTGAAAATCGATTATCGGATGCTATTTTCTTTTTCTTCCTGTGAAAATTGAGTTCGAGATATTATGGCTGTTTTGATCTTTTCGATTTCTTCTGATATGGTTTGTTTTTCCTCTGAAAATCGAGTTTTCTATGTTGAAATTGTATGTAGTTTGTTGTGCGGCTTGAAAATCACAGCTGAAATTATGTTCATTTGTTGCAATATCGTTGGCTTTTTCAGTCAAACAGTCGATTTTTGGTAAGATATTGCATATGTCTATATGTAATTAGTCTGAGTTTGCATCATGTATTTCTTTATTCCAATAATTTATATAAGAATGAAGAGTTGTGTTGTATTTTTTAACTAAACAAATGTGATAGTACTGTAGCTATACATCCAAAGTAACACATATAGTTGGACAGGCCTTGCAGTTCCTAACATCCATGGGACAATTTTTTGGTTGTCTTCATTTGGATTATTGGTTTGATTGGAATCTTACAAATGTCATGTGGATTGTCCACTATAATCTAATCATTTTCAGTTTCCTGATGATCAATTCAATTTTGAAGTCAATGAAAATACCTCCATTAATGATTGTGTCAATGAAAATACCACCATTAATGATTGTATAACTTTCCATTGAGCCTATTTGTTTCCTTGTAGAATTTGGATTTGCAGGTTGAAATGTTGGAAAGAAAAATGGAGTGGCTATTGAAGGGCATGTTTGATGTAATGATGGAAAGAGTACAGATGCATTTGTTTACCTTGAAAGTCCATTTGTTGTTTTTCATATTGTACATGTTTTCTTTTCCTTTGGGAATTCAATAGTTTAATCTTTTTTTGTTCTTTTAAATGTTTCTAGATTTGAATAATTTTGATCAATATAATGGAGTTTGTTATCATGTTTTTGTGTTTTTGTATGGTGTTTATATATCTTTTATGATTATTTTAAAAGTTTGTTACGTTATTATATAAAACAGAAACATTGAATTCAAAATAATATAGAAGGGTAAAATGGTCATTTTATAATTCAGCACAACAATTCAGAGGTTCCAACCAAACAACATGTTATAAATTCAGGTCTTAAAAATTCAGACCCTCTTAGAAATTCAGAACTCTTAAAAATTCAGATCTTAAAAATTCAGATCTTAAAAATTCAGATCTTAAAAATTCAGATCCTGCCAAACAGTCCCTTAGTCTGTGTTTTATCTTACTCATGTTTTGTCGACTACCTTTAATGATCTTGTTCTATCTTGTCTCATCCAATCCTAACTCCACATACCAAACGCTACCTAACAGGTGATAGCTTATTTTATTTCCTTATTTTTATTAGTTTATTTTAGATTTTTAGATATTTCTATCATTATTGCATTGTATTTTATTTATTTTTCTTTAGTATGGATCGTACCGGGTGTTTTTTATGTTGCATGAGGAATTTTGCAGGGTTTTGGAGCTCATCGCGATAGTGGATTAGAGTGAAGACGGACTTGTGGGCTCTCGAGGCGCTAGTGGGCTTGGCGGATCCACCAAAGGAGATTTGGGCTTAAAAGATAAAGGCTTGGATGAGGTGGGCTTGTGAAGATGGATCATGGATAATTAATTTTGGGTTTGGAGCATCCACATTTGAAGATAAAAGATGATTGGCTGATTTGAATCTCATAGATATGGAGGGGACCAAAGGAATCGTTGGTAGTGGAAGGGTGGAGTGGTGGAATGAAGGACCAATAGTATTACAGAAACATTTGCGCGGGTGGAATTTTTGTCGCGCGGGTACCCGCGCAACTGCCCAGTTTGGGCATTTTGGTCATTTGGCTTGCCATTACCTTGGGGGATCAGACCTAGCAGCCATAACTTCGATTTGACACCATTGGAGACCTGGAGGAGGCGATTTTGAAGCTCAAGACTCATTTCTCTTCATCTTTCCAAGTTATTTGGTAGTTTCTTTGTGCAATTAGACTTTTGTGATTGTTGTTCTATTGCCATGAGTGGCTAAACTCTTTATATTGGTTAACTTTGGTTAAAACCTTTGAATGTTTGTGGGTTTTTGAAGGATTCATGCTAGATTATCAATTATCTTATGTTTATGGTTCTAGATCATATTTCTTATGCTTGTTTAATGCTTTGATCATGAGCTTGGCACTTGAATGAGCTATTGTTAGTTTATTTCTTTGGTTTTGCATTGAATCATTGAATTAACTTAGAACAAGGGCTTTATGATGGTAAAAATCATCTCTAGTTTATGAATCATAGCTCCTTTATGGATGTGTAAGCATTGACATCCTCTAGGAATTGGGGATTCCTTCTTTCTTAAGGTTAATTAACTTCTTGGGTCCAATTGCTTCAATTAAACCCTTGATCTTGATTAAGAAGGTGTGTTGTGGGCTTCCCCAACCTCCATACTACCTAAGAGGAATCTTGGCATATCATGCTTCATGATTGCTATAACCAATTTGGGATGAATGATAAGCTTCATGTTGGATCCTAATGATAAGCACACAAATGTTCATTGTGTTGAATTGCCTTGGTTAACCAATTATTCCCAACATTTGAGCATCTCACTATCTTGCTTAGTTGCAAGTTTTTAGTTATTCAAGTCTTTTAGTTTTCAAGCAATCATAACATCCCCCCCCCCTTTTAGTTTAATTGTAGTTAGTTAGTTTATTTACACTAATTCTATTAGATTGCATTGGTGATTGAATACAACCATTTCCCCGAGGATCGATACCCCTTTTTACCATTATATTACGTTTTATTTGCAAACAAAGGGTGTAATTTGCTTGGTGGACTTGACATCCCACCAACAGGGCTCATTGTGGTCCACACTCAACATGAAACCATACCTTTTTTAAGTGGAATGACGTCATAGTTAGCAACAAGAGGATCAACACCGAACATTGTCACAGCTAGATGCAACGGTGGTCTAGTGGAAACATCTACTTGAAGACGTTAGAGTTTTTCGACCTTGACAACACCCCTTTTTGCTGCTTTTTTGTTGGTCAACGGTTGTCACTCAGGTTCTAAGAGGTCCATTGTAGGTTGTTTAGGATTTGTAAAACCCTAGAGTGTATATTATATCAAATTTTAAGTCAAAGAAACTACAAAATATTAAACATACAAAATGAAACTATGGAATAAGAATGTACCTTGGAAGGACAGGAACCGAGTACGACAACACTATGAAATTCTACAAATACTTCGGTAAAAGGTGGACTAGTATAAAAAAACGGAGCTCGTATGCGAGAGTTATGATTTTTCTAAGTCGGAAATGAGTTGTACGAAATCGGGTGACGTGGTGAAATCCAGGCCGTTGCTTCCTCCCCAAAGCTAGCCACCAGATGGTGACAAGTGGCATTGACTCGAAGAGTAGGTCCTCCTACTCAACGAGTAGATCAGTCTTCCAGCCTATAAATAAGGGTTTCGGGTGAAACCTTCTCCTCACACCTCCCACTTCTACTTTCTCTCTCTAGCTCTCTCTCTAAGCCCCCCAAACCCCCCAAAGCCTAGGATAACTCCCTAGCACGAGGCGGAAGCCCCGGAGCGCCCGACGGCTCCGAGAAAAAGAGCTTTTCGGCTCAGAAACGTTTCTCCAACGAAGCCCGATTTTTAATAAAAACCCGTTGTAAGTGAGATACGCCTACCGCACTTTAAATATAGCTTATATTTAAATATAATATCGTTATTATGAACCTATAAATAAGATTTATCGGTGATTCAAAGTCGTTATACTGATTGATCTACTTACGGGAATGATGTCTAGGCTGTGATTTAATGAGGTGTTTAAAGTGGGATTTCCAAACAGTATACTTCGTATACCAAACGGACCCTACCTCCGATATGATCCTACCTGGTTGTTCCTTACTTGATAGATCATGAAGTAGACTCTGAGTTAATGACAAATCTAGACTAATGATTAGTCACGGTAAATATTAGACTAAAATCTAGTGGTAATAATACTAGGTGTCGTCGAAGGAAATTATATTGTTAAGAAGCGAAGCGCTGTCCGAGTTTGGAATCATCACTTTAACAAGTGAGTGCATAGTTACTTTCATCTTACACATAGATATGAAGTATTTTATATAAATTACGTGCTATGTGTGCATATTATTTGTATACTTGTTATTTATGCTGGATGAACGATTTTATACATGTTTTAAATTATTTAAATTGTATATGTATTTTATATCTACAAAATATGTTGGGTAAAACATGGGTAGATGAAATATGAGTTGGATGATGAGATGAGAGGTGATATAGACCATGAGATAAGGGTGAGAGGCGAACAACGAGAGAAGCCTTTTATCCAAGTGTTGGCCCCATCATCTAGCAGAGTATGGATGACAACCACGGACTATTCTAGACAGTCCAGTGGAACACTAGTAGGCTCGCAACCTGTAGGTGTTGTGGACGATGTGTTCACCGGTGTACTCTAAAACCCCATTAACATGTATTGAGAGTGGACTCTCGAAAATGATACTGTCAATAAACGAGATAAAACCCTGGCGACTATGCAGACTTAGTGCCTAAACCTTGGCATCAGAGCCTAGAGGACAATATTTGCAGCTGTGCCTAAATATAGAATGTCATGATTCTGGCAGCTGCGCCTAAATGATAATATTAGCAGTTGTGCTTGACAGCTGTGTCATTGACAACGACGGACTTCGTACCTATTCCTTAGGATAATCCTTAGGAATAAATGAACGAGAAATAGCTGATTCTTAGGGTAGATCCTTAAGAGTAAAGAAGATAATAGGGATGGGTAATTGGGTTGATTGTTTGATGTTTAAACATAATAATTATATTATTGTGGGTTGAAAACCCTATGTACTCACCAGGTTTCCCAACCTGCCCCACTCAGTTTATTTGTATCACAGGTGTCTATATGAAGTTACATTACACTGAGAGATTAAGGAGATGTAAATCACTGGTGATAATCAATGTATGTTTTGTTTATGCTTATGTTTCTGTATTGACGATGACATCCCAATGTTTTAAAAATGAATAAAATACATTTCTTCAGAAATGTTTGATAACGTATTTATCATGTTTTTCTGGGAACAAATTCTGCAACACTTTTCTTTAAAAGGTTACTCTTATTTTAAAATAAGCATAAATATAATTTTTTTAAATGACCGTGAATTTGGGGATGTCACAGTTGGTATCAGAGCATTAGTTTAAGCGAACTAGGAATATGGATTTATTTCTAGACTTAAACTTAGAATGCTAAGCGATGATTGTGAGGAGTGTGTCTAATAAAATTTAGTTAATACACCTGAATAGACACAAGCACTAGCTAATTTAGCGAAAATGCCTAACATGCTTTTATGTGCTGCTTTATGATGCTAAATGTATGATCGGATCTATGGTCTGTTGCCGACCGGATCTGGAAACTTTATGTGTTCAGATTTCTAAACGTTTAAATACGGTATTAGAACTGGCATGTAACCTTTCGGAGTGATGGGGAGGTTTACACGTCGATCGTAAATAAAATTTCTCATATCTTAATTTTCGTCATTACACACCCAACGTATGATTTGGTGTATAGCTCGAAATGGCAAGAACCCGAAGCGGAGTTGGGAATGCGAATGGAAATAGGAATCAACAACCTCAACCCCAAGTGATTGAGCAAGTACCTGTAGTGGTAGCTACACCTAAGCCAATCACGATGGTCGGAGTGCAAGCAATGATCCAGATGATGTTGGATCGTCAAATGGAAGAAACAAGGCGTTTACTTCAACAGAATCGGAATGAACCTACAATGCCTGTTGAACAACCTGAACTGAATGAAGGTCAGACAGAAGAAGGTAACTATAGTAGAACCGTTGGTCCAGATGAACCGTCAGTGGTTAGGAGAAATAACCAAGACAAAGGAATTGAAAGAAACAGATGCAAGTACAAAGACTTCACGACTTGCAAACCATCAACTTTTACTGGGAAAGAGGATCCAATCGGAGTTATGGACTGGATCTCGGAGATGGAGTTGGATTTCATAACATGTGGATGCAAAGGCAAACTACAAACCACATATGCAGTACGTCGGTTCAGGGGTGGCGCTGTTCGCTGGTGGAACACCTTAGGAAAGATCATGAGCCCTAATGAGCCACTGCAACTGACTTGGGCAGAGTTCCTGGTGCATTTCAAATGAAAGTTCTGCTCAGCCCAAAATCTGCTAGAGCTAGAGAACCAATTCCTAACATTGAAGAAGGGCAACATGTCTATTGACGAATACACCAATTCCTTCACCGACAAGATGGAGTTTGCCTTGATCATTGTCCCTGACGAACTCATGAAAGTCGATAAGTATACAAAGGGACTACCGTGGGAATATGATGTGCCAGTACGCCAGGCACCTACTCTTGAGGCGGTTATCTGGGCTGCTAAGTCTGTTGAAGAGATGATCAAGAGTAGAGCAACCAACAAGGTCGAAGTTGGCGAAAAGAGAAAGTTTGAAGGATCTTCAAGGTCCAACGAGAAGAGAAAATCTTCGAAGTCTGGAGGAGGAGGAAGTGAAGCAATATGATGCGAGAAGTGCAAAAAGAAACACTCTATAAAATGCGGTGATGAGGTGACTTGTTTCAAGTGTGGAAAGCCTGGGCATTACGCCAACGAGTGTACGTTCAACAAAAGGGTGTGATACGGATGTAATAAAGAAGGGCACTTCAAGCAAGACTACCCAAATAGGGAAGGAGCTACAAATCAAAATGCAGCACCAAAACCGAAGGCAAAAGCATTTCATATGATCCTTGACGAAGCAGATGATAATGCAAGGAATCCGGAATGAGGATTGATACTCGAAGATCAAGTTGTGAAGTAGCCATGCGGACAAGAGGTGTAGCCTATTAGAGGAATAGTATAGGTTGAACTTGAACATCTGTGTAATCGTTTCAAGAAGTAATATAAACCTTGGTTTTGTTATCTGGTGTGTTAAGTTGTTATGTGATTTTCTTGTATGGTGAATTGGAATACTGTGAGACAATACTTGGGACGAGTATGAGTAGGTGTGGATGGTAGTAGAGGCGTATACTACCGGAAGCACAGGACTCATGCTTGGATCAGGGAAAGTCACAAGGTTACCAAGAAGCTACTAATTGATTCTGTTTTGTTCATGTATGTCGTTACCATCGTTTCGGTAATGACTAAGAAGATGATTGTTATTTCGACCCTAGAGATCATATCATATCGAGTCCGACTAGGATGAGTGTGTTACATGGTTCAGAGAACCAAGATCGATGTAGCATCTGACTTAAGCCACACGATTGAAGTAAAATCGAAACGATCAAGAGAAGTATCACGATCATTGTAAGAGCTTTAGAAGTGCTACATGTTAGAATGTGATTATATCACATTAGAGCATGAAGGAAGTTGTCTTCAAGTCTGGAATTTAACTCTAAAAGACCTGAGTCTAAGCGTTACGACACACGATGAAAGGTCATTAGAAAGTGACCCAGTGGTCTATTGTGGAAATCAAATAAATTAAGTTGTTAAGAAGAAGAAGGAGTCTCCAATAAGGATCGAGATTGTGACTTAAATGTCATAATTTGGAGTCTAACATGGGATAGAGATCGGGTGCAAGATCGAGCACCGCCTGCAGTCATGAAGTCCAAGAGTTAGATACTCGTTCGAAGAAACATAGAAGTTACGGTTATTACCTAGGATGAAGAGATAACATATGGAATCATTATACAGCCATGTTTCGTTGATGATTCCGGGATATAATCATCCTAAGGGGGAGATAACTGTAACGCCCGCAGCTTCGGGCTAGTCAATTTAGAGACAATAAGCGTCAAAAATGACTTTTTATTGAAAAATTATTTAGAATAAATAATCTTATCCAAGTTATAGTATATGTCACAAGGGTTCCGTACATATAAAGAACGCCGAAATTCGAGTTATAACGAAGAAGTTATGACCTGTCGAAGTTTTACGGCAAAACCGGCACGGCACCGGGAATCGAAAAAAGTGATTTTTTGATAAAATACTTTTTAGCCTTAGAGATCTAAATGAAAGTTGTAGTATACGTTAAATCGAGAACATACATAAAAAGAACGCCCAAATCTGACTTCGTATGAGGAAGTTATGATTTTTCTAAGATTTGGCATAGCAGTGCATAGCCCGCAATTCGAATTTTAGATCGAGCGGTTTTTGGCCAACGCGACCTAAATGAGAATTTAATATCTCATTAATAGGAGCTCAACGATAAAAAGACAAAAGAAAACGGAGTCCGTATGTAGAAGTTATGAATTTTACGCGGTCATTTAACAGTATAATCTTCTTCTACTCTTAAATTTAAAATCGGTCGAGAATTAGCCGACGGAGTCAAAAGGAAAGTTGTAGATCTTGTCTTTACCTACGTGTGAATATAAAGAACGTAAAAAACGGAGCTCGTATGCGAGAGTTATGATTTTTCTAAGTCGGAAATGAGTTGTACGAAATCGGGTGACGTGGTGAAATCCAGGCCGTTGCTTCCTCCCCAAAGCTAGCCACCAGATGGTGACAAGTGGCATTGACTCGAAGAGTAGGTCCTCCTACTCAACGAGTAGATCAGTCTTCTAGCCTATAAATAAGGGTGTCGGGTGAAACCTTCTCCTCACACCTCCCACTTCTACTTTCTCTCTCTAGCTCTCTCTCTAAGCCCCCCAAACCCCCCAAAGCCTAGGATAACTCCCTAGCACGAGGCGGAAGCCCCGGAGCGCCCGACGGCTCCGAGAAAAAGAGCTTTTCGGCTCAGAAACGTTTCTCCAACGAAGCCCGATTTTTAATAAAAACCCGTTGTAAGTGAGATACGCCTACCGCACTTTAAATATAGCTTATATTTAAATATAATATCGTTATTATGAACCTATAAATAAGATTTATCGGTGATTCAAAGTCGTTATACTGATTGATCTACTTACGGGAATGATGTCTAGGCTGTGATTTAATGAGGTGTTTAAAGTGGGATTTCCAAACAGTATACTTCGTATACCAAACGGACCCTACCTCCGATATGATCCTACCTGGTTGTTCCTTACTTGATAGATCATGAAGTAGACTCTGAGTTAATGACAAATCTAGACTAATGATTAGTCACGGTAAATATTAGACTAAAATCTAGTGGTAATAATACTAGGTGTCGTCGAAGGAAATTATATTGTTAAGAAGCGAAGCGCTGTCCGAGTTTGGAATCATCACTTTAACAAGTGAGTGCATAGTTACTTTCATCTTACACATAGATATGAAGTATTTTATATAAATTACGTGCTATGTGTGCATATTATTTGTATACTTGTTATTTATGCTGGATGAACGATTTTATACATGTTTTAAATTATTTAAATTGTATATGTATTTTATATCTACAAAATATGTTGGGTAAAACATGGGTAGATGAAATATGAGTTGGATGATGAGATGAGAGGTGATATAGACCATGAGATAAGGGTGAGAGGCGAACAACGAGAGAAGCCTTTTATCCAAGTGTTGGCCCCATCATCTAGCAGAGTATGGATGACAACCACGGACTATTCTAGACAGTCCAGTGGAACACTAGTAGGTTCGCAACCTGTAGGTGTTGTGGACGATGTGTTCACCGGTGTACTCTAAAAACCCATTAACATGTATTGCGAGTGGACTCTCGAAAATGATACTGTCAATAAACGAGATAAAACCCTGGCGACTATGCAGACTTAGTGCCTAAACCTTGGCATCAGAGCCTAGAGGACAATATCTGCAGCTGCGCCTAAATATAGAATGTCATGATTCTGGCAGCTGCGCCTAAATGATAATATTAGCAGTTGTGCTTGACAGCTGTGTCATTGACAACGACGGACTTCGTACCTATTCCTTAGGATAATCCTTAGGAATAAATGAACGAGAAATAGCTGATTCTTAGGGTAGATCCTTAAGAGTAAAGAAGATAATAGGGATGGGTAATTGGGTTGATTGTTTGATGTTTAAACATAATAATTATATTATTGTGGGTTGAAAACCCTATGTAGTCACCAGGTTTTCCAACCTGACTCACTCAGTTTATTTGTATCACAGGTGTCTATATGAAGTTACATTACACTGAGAGATTAAGAATATATAAAGCACTAGTGATAATGAATGTAAGTTCTGTTTATGTTTATGTTTTTGTATTGATGATGATATCACAATGTTTTAAAATTGAATAAAATACGTTTCTTCGGAAATGTTTGATAACGTATTTATCATGTTTTACTGGGAACAAATTCCGCAACACTTTTCTTTAAAAGGTTACTCTGATATTAAAATAAGCATAAATACAATTTTTAAAATGACCGTGAATTTGGGGATGTCACAACACGCGTAGCAGTTTTTAAGTTAGAAGCCTTCTAAAAAACAAACAACTACAAATGGCCAAGTGTTGCGCGTGTGCTGCGTGACACAGCAATAAATGGTCTGAAGTGGTTTTTTTAGAAAAAAAAACACACAGCACCTTAGTAAACTCTCATTTTGTGTTCAAAATATATACTTATGACTTGTTGTAGGTTACAACCTAAATGGCATATATGTGGTACATATGTGGCTTTTGCAAGTACCGGTACATAATATAAGGTCATTCTTCACTTCTTCCCTTATTTGAGCCCTAAAACTAGACAATCGATCATGCCACCTTCTTCTTACTCTTCCAAACGAAATCATGAAATGTAAATTGCAATTTCGTGCATATATGGGTTACCTTCTCGATTGAGGACACCCCGAACTTACAAAAACCCCTAGAAGACAGTCCAAAGTGTTCCCTTGGTAAATCAAGTTATGCCTTTTTCGTATTTATGTTCATTCTTTAACCCTTTTTTGCAAGTATCAAGGAAATGTAACTTATGGGAGTGGGTTGATCCAAAAGATACAACACAAGAACTTGAATTCAAGGAAGATATGTGATATGGAAGCTTGTGATCTTACCATGAAATTTGTTGCATTAGAATATGAGATAGGCATATACAAGATCAAGATGGACTACGATGCTTCGGTTGTTAGAGACGCATTGGAGTCATTGAAAATGGGAGTTACAAATTAATGCTATTTGTGTGGTTTATTGTGTTTGTAGTTAATTTACTTGAATGTAATCAAGTTATGGATTAACGACATTTAGTAGTGTGAAAACGCATTAAATCCCTTTTCCTCTTTATAGTGGGTTTCATTGGTAACCTTCTCTTTTTTTTTTCCTTTTTAGGGGGGAGTCAATGGATGGTGAGCATCAACATAAGGCCACATGGAATTACCATTAAGTGGCCTAATAGTGTGCTTGTAACAGTTTCCAAACATGGTTTAGTAAACCATGGTACAAAAAATTCCACTGCAAGATTGCATCCTAGTTAAGATATGATATAGCTGTCATAGCATGCAAACATAGAACATATGTTATAAGTCCTAACGCCTAAATAATCTTAATTATTTTACAAGGAAAACTATACCTTTGTTTAATCGGAGATCTTCTAGGATTCTTCTAATTGAAGAGCATATTTTAAGTCCCAAGTCTATCCTTTTCTCTTCTGATTATACAACCTATCCATGACCAAAAACGAAAATCTAATTTCTTCCAACATAATGATGATTAGTTTCTTCCCGACCTCTATACTTGCAACATTGAAGATATCTCATGTATCATTTTCAATGGCATCACAGCCTTTACCCACCAAAATGAAAACCCATGACCAACTCTTAGGTTCCCTTCCTATTAGATATTTATAATCCAACGTGTTTATTTGCTTGATTTCATTCATTATTTATTCAAACTTTTCATGAGTTGATGACTTAGCAGTAATCCATAATAGCTTACAAAAATGTTCACTTGTAAATCTTTTCTTGAAGTTAGCATATATGTGCCTTGCACATGGTAAGTGCATAGCTTCTGGAACCCTTTCTTTAACGGTTTATAAAAGACCTTAATCACATGACATGCAAGACGTTAATTAAATTATTAAAGAAACCAGCTGAAAGAATATTGAATAGTATACCCTATGGTGGTCTGCATAATTACTCAATATTTGTTTAAATTATGTAGGGTTTGGGACCTTCATACCTAAAATGGGCTCCATTTTAATTATGCCATTCCTAATTCTCATCATGAAATGCATACACATTTGTTTACTTGTCTTCACATTCATCTAGGTCACTATTAATTTCAAACTCGACGATTAGATTTACCACATAGCTTGTTCAAAAATGCACCCCCAACTGTCTTGTCTAATGATGCAACCTCTTCATCGTCTTCATGATCACATGAAAAATGATCAGAAAGCTGAGAACCAACATTTATGTCTTATCATTCTTCTTCAGATTCTTATAGTTCCTCCTCAACCCAGTCAAGTATGGGTTTGTTTTGGTGGCCAACATGTTTGAAAAAGTAGGGTTTGTAATGGAGATATGGATACCACTTGGATTGTATGAACACTTTCCAAACTGATATTTCTACCATATGTTTGGGTTGCAAGAAATTCAGCCTAGGATAATCCAAGTGGACACTTACGATTCTAGGCACAGAAATCGTAAGCCAAATTGCTAGAAGAATTCTGTGAGTGTTTGAAGAAAAACGAGAGCTAATTTCCGTGCGTCTCTTCTCAAAAGGAACAGTCGTTTATATAATAAACGATATTAGGGTTTCATTAGGGTTGGGCCGTCATGAGTTGCTTTGGAAGCAAGTCAGGGTAATCCGGATTTTAATGAGGATTTAGGGTATCCGAAACTAACGAGTTTCGTTAGTTTTACCATAATCACCCTCAAGGATTTAGGGTATCCAAAACTAACGAGTCTCTTCTCAACGGGACCCCAGCCAGGGGCTCTGCCCCTTGGACCACGCTAGGGGCGCCGCCCCTTTGGAAACCTTAAACCCAGGGTCGCTGCCCCCGGACCCCCGACTTGTCGTCGAACCGGTTTCTAATTCGATCTTATACATGCGTGCACTCCGCACAAACCCGTACAGAGTACAAATTATGAAGCCACTTAGCTCACATGTTAGTTCCAGTTACATAAAATGACATGGTGATACTAAAATCACCAACACAATATACACACTTATCTTATTGTCTATTTTGATCCAGTAATAGGTGATTATTAGATCTGTACAGAAACACCAAACGATAATCAAGAACAGTTCTTTATTAATATAAGAACCAGTTCAGAACTTTTACAAAAGTAAATCTCACTCTAATCCTATACAAATCACTAAAACCTAACTCTTGCTGTCCACATATTCAAGCCATATAGAAGCCAAACAAGAAAACATATTAATGAAAGGAATCATAATAAATTAATTTGTATATCCAGTGAAGAGGGCTTTAGAATTTTTTGTATGAAGGAGACGACACATTAGTGTTAGTTTTTTATATCTGCCCCATTTTGGTGTTTATATTCTCCAGACTTGTTACACTTCTAGTCCTCCTATCTTCAAGTATATCAGCACAGCCCTCCAACTTGTAGTCCAATCCACATCTATCAGCATATGTCCAACTTTCACCATTCTTTATATTATTAAACCTACACACAACACTTAAGACAAATAAATGATCCCTTTGATCTGGGAACCTTTCAAGTATAGGTTGAATGTAAGACAATACTGTTTAACAAGATCAGACCACGAGATCATACTTTGTCCGGTGAGTTGTGATTTAAAAAATGGGATACATAGCTATGTATAGTGTTACAGATTTTATATGCTTTATTATGTGTCAGTTTGCTAAGTGATCAATTATGTACATACTGCAAAGTAAAGTTATGTGTTATTTTAGCATGGTTTATATGAAAGAATGTTTTCGATGCTTCTGGATCATAAGGTTATGACGCTTGTACATTGTAGTCATTGGGTTGCGATCAAACATTACAAGGCGACCAATAACCGATCAGAAGCTCAATTATACCATTGGTTTGCGATACAACAAAATGTTTAGCTACATATTAGATTAATGATCCATATAGTATCTAGTTTTACATATTAAAAAATGGTAAACTTCATGCATCACTAGGCTCTATTTTATAATATTAAACGTTGAGCTCACTAGCATAACTAGCATATGTTGATATCATGTATCTATTCTTCGGAAATGTCATAGCATCAAACTCTAAAGGATTGAAGAAAACACAGAAGCAAATCCAGTAATTTGGAATAATTGAAGCATAGACCAATCAATTTAAAAAGTCAACAAAACAAAATAGGGACTTTTATCATGAAAATAAAATCAAATGCGATATCTGAATTTGAAATGGAAGGCAATTGTTTTTTATTGTTGTTTGAACTCAAAATTGCAGACTGGAAAGCCCTTGAAACTTGGATTTCGAGTACAAAATTTCCAATTATTATTGCAATCCCAGGTTCCTAGTGTCGAAATTAATAATCTAGACTTAGTATTTTCGATAACTGATTAAGGATTATTATGCAATAATACTAAGACGTATGATCAGAAAAGGATTGCTATGGTTGGACCATGGTATTTGATCGATTTGGGCCAACCCAGTCGGGCGCAATATTGGCGTCTCTTCCAATAAACAGAAACTGAATGAAGGGCTGCGATCTCCACAAGAAAGGGTGCGATCAAAGGGACATGATGGTTCAGATTGGCCATAGAGTTCTGATGAAGGGTTGTGTTGATTCAGCGTCTCAATCGATTTCTGATGTATATATATATGTGTGAATGTAATCTATAAATGTAGTTCTTGAGTTTATACTAAAATCGAACTTTTGTGTTCAAGAACCCATCTTCTCCTTCTTCATATATATGTATGTATGCAGAAATTATTTCTGCATGTTTATTGTTTTCTGGGTTGTTTCTCCAAGACCTAGTTACTGCAAGAAGATACCAAAAACCTGATTTCTGATATGTAGAAGTCTTTATTTAGTGTTTGCAGCTCTAAATAAGCTATATCGTTCGGCGATTAACCTGCAAAAATTCCAAATTTGGAATGGAGGGTCTAAGTTTTCAAACGGGACTAAATTTGGGGTGGGTGGAATTGCAATTTGCAGCAGTAGGAAAGGGAGAGAACGAAGGAGTCGTGAAGTGAGGGGTGATGGGCGGTGAGCGGTGGCGTTTTTGGTTATATCGGCGGTGGGTTGGGTTGGTGTGATAAGGGAGGAGGCTGGCGAAGGTAATGAGGGTTAGGCGGTGGTGTGATGTTGTCGGGTGTTGTTCGCCTGGAAGACAGAAGTGGAAGCCGGCGGAGATTGTTAATCTGAAAAACACGTTTCATAAAACAAGCAAAATTAAATGCAAACATATTTATTTTCCGAGATTCTATCATAATCAGCTTTTGTTTCCCTTAAAAAAAAGGTTTTAAAAAATAAAAATAAAAAATAAAATACACGTCATATTTTATCATATAGATACAAGAAGAAAGCGTGAGGGTTAAGGTTAAGGTGGTTTGACTTGCCAAAGTGCCAGTTAGGCATGGTCAAATGCTTACATTGTCAAATTATGTGAAAACAGAAAACCACCTGAAAGAAACCCTCCAAAAGAAGAAACTTGCTAACCTGGAAACTCAGAGAAGCTAGAAACGTGTGCTTATATAAATCACATGCTTGCATGACGTCACTATCTGAGTCCAAATTACCAGACCACCTCATCTATAAATTGTCATGTGTACACCAAGCAAAAAATATCTTTTAGTCCAAACGTAAAAGGAAAATTCAAACCCGTGTGTGAACAGCGTCCTAGCTGGCAGCCACGTCGACACACGATTCGTATAAATAGTTTGACCTTACTTTTTTTAATTAATCACAAGCCAAAAAGCAGCGGTCGGTTTGATGGAAAGATTGACAAATAAACTTAACCACGAAGCAAGCAGCAGTGTTCAACAGCAACCCTCAATGATGCAGTCCGCGCCATGGAGGGGGCTCGCCGAGGATGAAGAAACTTCAATCATGGTGGCTGCACTCAAGAATTTCATAACTGGAAGCACAGAGTATATATACAACGACCGTTAATAACCAATTACCAATGGCAGGACCAAGGACGGTTCTAAGGGGTTCCCGGTGTGGCACCGGCAACACCTAACTTTTCTGGCCGCAGTGAAATTTTTTTCGATTTTTCAATTTTTTCTACCTATTTTTCATGTATCGGCAACACCTACTATGATCTCCGACAGAGTTATGCTCCGGCAGTCGCGTTAGTAAGCCGGTGGATTCTTTACTGGCGGTTCCTGTTCCGCAAAGGTATACAGTTTGTGGGATTTGCGGGTGCTTGGGATGTAAGTGTTAGTGGTCCGATTAAAAAAAAGAAGAACCGTAGAGGATGAGACAACAGTCGTCAGGAAAATAGGCATTGAAGTTCAAGACTGGAAAATCTCCATAATAGCCTTATTATTTTGGTCAAGTTTATGAAAAACTCCTAATTTTATTTTGTTGACTCGATTACCGGATAAAAATTCAAATTAACCATTTTGTATCGGTAAATTATTTTTTACTCGGTTAACTCGGGAAAATCTCATTATTTGATCCAGTTATGAAAAAAATCCCAATTTTTTATTTTATTTAGGATCTTTTACTCTTTCAAAAAAAATCTGAAAATTTCTTGGTTCTAAAAAATTACATGTACCTAACCGTTTCTTACACTTTCACGATTATTTTCTATGATATAAATGAAAAAAAAAACATTGTCTTCTTTCGTTCAAAATAGATCGAGTGCAAGTCCATTATTGCATCACTTGGCATAGTATAAAATCACAATGTTATATATTGGTATGCCAACTAAAACATAGCTTCATTTTAAATATTCATGTGTCAAACTAAAAATGATCGGAGAAGCGGATCCAAAGAAGAACAAATACCATGTTTTTACGGTCTTGGTGTTTTTGAGCTCCAAAATTTAAAATTGTTGACATGTGAAGTAATTGATCTATGAAGAAATTGTTCATATATGCTTAAAATGTAAGGATAAAAATCATGTTCTTCTCTAGAATCCGTACAACCTCACCTAACCTACTATTGTTTTTTTTAACGGTTGAATGCATTAAAAACCACACGCTAACAAGGAACTAGAGCAAAAATAAACAAATTACATCAAGTTTAAAAGAGGATCCAAAAGCCAATCGTTCCATTTAACTTGGAACTTCTGCTTCCTATGAACTACCCAACTAAAAACAATCGAAACTATGTCATCAAACATTCTATTCTTTCTTGGTTTATTTGTATTAAAGACACATCTAAATCTAAAATTCCAAATTGTCCACCATACACTGACTATGATCACCTCGAGAACTACTTTATGAGCCATATACATATGCAGCAAATCCAAAAAAGCCATGTAAATCACAAATAAGAATAAGATTAGATAACTCTATATCACACCAACGACTTATCTTAAGAAAAAAACTGGGATGCCACTTCACACTCAATGAGCACATGTCGGATATCTTCTATTATATTGATTGGTTTGTCATCAGTCAATGATTTCTTATATGAACATAATAGTTGGTTTTCCTTTAACCTACTTTTAGGTAGATTATAATAAGGTGTTCAATACATAATTTAAATATCTTATAATACTTGTAATATAAATATGTATGAGAAATGGATTAATGGACGATGATAAGTTCAAAATGATGTTAACACCGTTGTTTTGTGACAATTAATTGGTTATATAGGACTTTGATCCTTAGTGTAACATATCAAAAATCAGGGTAAATTTAAATTTTTCAAAAACAACCCATTAACCATAAAGTGTTTACAAAAAAATGTTGTTTCAAAAGTATAATCATAATCAGAGTATCCCAAAATCCAAATAACATAAATCTGAAGGATGTGTACGATCACACATTCACCTTGCCATGGTCATCTGAAGTACCTGAAACAATAAACTGAAACTGTAAGCTAAAGCTTAATGAGTTCCCCCAAAGTACCGTCATACAACATAACATATACAACAACAAAATGCATACATGAGCCTTCAACATGACTGGACCGCCTCGCAGGGCCTACAGCCTATCCAGACCGCTCTCCGGGTATCTTGGGCTTCAGCATAAAGCAAGATCGCCTCAATCCAACAAACCATAACAAGTCGACATATACAATAACAATCAATAACCAGCAAGTACATGTAATCATACAGATCTAACAATCTAACACATACTCAATGAACACATGTAATCATACAGATCTACAGATCACTACCGTATAGCAACATCCTATATACCACGATACAGATCTAACAGATCACTACAACATGGTAACATCCTATATACCAGGTGTAACACCCCAGGTATTTTCATATTCGTCCCTTGGTTTAGATTATAAGTCAATTTGGTCCCTAAGTCCAAGAATTTTACCTTGAAGCCCTAGTGGCATTTTGGTAATTTTGAGATAGAGGAGTACGCTAAGTATACATGTGTGTACGATGTGCGTACTAGGGCGCGCCCTAGTACGCTGGGCGTACACTCACGTACGTTGGGCGTACACACGTCAGAAGGAAACCCTAAATCTATGTGTTTTTGGTCCCTTTCCTTAGTGTTAATGAGTATATGTTACTCAAAGACCAAATGATCCATCCTTTTTGAAGAAATGAGGTGCAATAAGTCATAAAAATGCCATCTTGGTCCTTTTGGTGCATACATGAGGTCTTTAGTGTTTAAGACAAGATAGAATCTTGATGTTGGGCCTTATTAAGACAGGTATGACCATACAGTTGGAAACTTTATGGTTTGGAACACCTCTTAGGAGCTAGATATGAAATTTGGACGTTGGACTGAGTGGAATAAGTCCTTAATCCCATTTTGCATGGCCACCGCGTATGATGGGCGTACCAAGGCATACGTTGGGCGTAGGCGGTCAAGGGCGCGTTCTGGTCAATGCAGTGTACGCTGAGCGTACAGTTGAGTACGCCCCGCGTACTCAGCCTGGTGGGTTTTCGAGTTAGGCTTCAACGTTTTGGGCCACCTTTTTAGGCTTGAGTGTTTGGGCCTTATTGGTCCATCTGTTTATGAGTATTTTGGGCCAAGTGAAGTGTTGAACCTAGGAGTAAGGCCCAAATAGGAGTTGGGCCCAATTTGGAAATTGGGCCAATTATAGACCTTGTGTGATTATTTTGTTGGGCCTTTTGGATCAGGTTTTGGGCCTGGGTCTTAGCCCATCTGGGAAAAGGGTAATGGTGGCCATTTACCCTAAGTGTGATTGTTAGTCAAGGATTGTAATCCAATTATTAATTGGATGTTTATTTTGTTGTGTTAGTATGGGGATTTTAGTGAGCTAGCAGCCTGAGACTTTCAGTGTGATTCAGTAGTGTGAGGTGAGTTTTCCTCACTGTACTTGCGGGTCGAAGGCACCAATGTCGGCCCTTGGATTGATATCTTGTTATGCATGTTATGCTATAGTGTTATGTTAGATCGGTATCCTGGTAGATAGGATGATGCTATGCTTAGTGATCTGTAAGATCTGTTTATTTGTTTGCTAGCTAGTTAATAGTATGGTTATCTTTATTATGTGCACATGTTTGGTTAGTGGTTGAGGCTTCACTACTTTGTGTGTAAGCCAACAGGCCAGGGCATTCCAACCCGATGGTTGATGTCCTAGGGTATTCCATCTCGAGAATGATTGGACCCATAGTATGTTGGCATTCCAACCCGATGGTTGAGGGGCCTGGGGTATTCCAACCCGATGGTTGATTGGACCTATAGTATGTTGGCATTCCAACCCGATGTTTGAGGGGACTGGGGTATTCCAACCTGATGGTTGATTGGACCTATAGTATGTTGTTATTGTATATGTGTTATTTGTTGTGTTGATACTTTGGGGGAACTCACTAAGCTTTGGGCTTGCAGTTTTAGGTTATGTTTCAGGTACCTCAGATGATCGTGGGAAGGCAAAGGCTTGATTGTGCATCTCCTCATGTTATGTCTTGTGTCTTTGGGAAAAATCTGATCTTAAACATGTTTTGAAAACTACAATGTAAACAATGATGGTTTCTGGTTGGTTTGAAAAAGTTAAAATTTTTATGAAATTTTATGGATGTTATAAGTTGGTATCAAAGCCTTGGTTTGAGTGAATTGGAGGAACACTCGTGTGAATCCAGTCTCAAACTAAGGAAAAAGATTTTCAAAACAATTTTCAAAATGATCGAGGAGGAAGCAAGGTGTACGATCAGCCAAAGCCAGTAAGTAGACCCCAAAATACCACACTATTATTGATATTGTGTTATGTTAGAATAGCATGCTAGTGATAGGCTAGGGATCTTTAGGAATTGCATGATAGAGTTGCCTGATTATATGATGCTTGATAGCCTAGGACCTTTCTTTTTATGGAATTGACATCATTACCGTTGTTGCTTAGTGCATGCATCATGGTTATACATAACTAAGATCTTATAGCCTGAGAATGTTTGGTTTGGCCTTATTTCCTATTCTTGTTTGATGAAGGGATTAGAGTAGGATCAGATATTCGAATATCTATAGGGTCCAGCGTTATGTATGGCTAGCATACACAAGTGCTGCAAGGTTGGTGGAAGTTTCTTGGATGAGTTATGTGGGGTCAGTCGGTCAGTTTTGAGATATATAGCCTTCCTTTAAGGTGTGAGGATTGAGCGTATGAGTATGCTAGCATGTATTGTTAGGGTGTTGTGATGACCCTTTGAGACATCTACGGGTAGGTGTGGAAGGTTGTATGGGCTCGTACTACTGAAAACACAGGACCCGTACGCGTAACAGAGAAGTCACAACCCCTAGGGATTTGTTGGGAGTTGGTTTCCCTGTTATGTTATGCGTATTATCTGATATATCCCTGGTGTATTTTCAGTATGGTGACAACGAGACGAGTTGAGACTGGATCCGGATCGGGATCAGGAGCTAGCAGGCAGATTTAATTAGATGAGTTGGATACCAGGATTAGGGAGATTCTCTATGGGGAGGTTATGGTCATCGTCCGGGATCAGATACTGGAGTTGTTCGGGTATATTAAGACCGCGATGATGGATTTCTTTGATGACAGATACGCAGTCGTTGCTGAGACTGCTACTGCTGCAGCCTCCGTAGCCGTGGCAGCTACAGGTGTTGGACCAGGTCGGGTTTTTCAGTATCGGGACTTCGACAATACGAAGTCCCCAACTTTCGATGGAGAGCAGGACACGATCATTTCCACATGGTGGTTATCTGACGTGGATGGATGTTTTTTCACTTGTTTGTGCCCTGTTGACCAGAAGGTCAGGTGTGCTCTGAACCTTCTGAGGACCGAAGCGAAGGATTGGTGGAGGCTCGCTACCAGTTCCTATTCTGCTGAGCAGAGAGCTGCTGTGACTTGGGAGCAGTTCTCTGAGATGTTCCACTCCCGTTATGTTCCGCTAGTGGAGCGAGAGAGGTTGGCCCAGGAGTACCTGGATTTTAGGCATGTATCTGAGACGGTGAAGGAGATCACCAAGATGTTCAATTGTTCACGGAGAGGGCTATGTTCTGTCCTGAGTTTGCTGCATCCGAGCAGGCTCATATGACCTGTTACTTGAGCATGCTCAAGATGGAGATCAGGTTGTTTGTTTCTACTCAGCGCTATGGTACATTGTTAGAGATTCAGGAGGCCACCAGGCCGCGTGAGATTGAGATTGATTTGCAGACGAGGGAGTTGAGACCGGCCCCGGCACAGTCGTAGCCTGCGTCGAAGCGGTTTAGGGCCGCTGATTCTAGGTCGGCGAGTCAGAGGGGCCTCACTTGTGGGAAGTGTGGCAACGTTCATGATGGAGCTTATCGATCTTCTTCGGGTTGCCACAAATGTGGCAAGCATAGCCACATTGTGAGGGATTGTCGGCAGCAGACTCCAGCTTCTGGCGCCAGACTTTGATACCATTATGATCAGGTGGGCCATATGAAGGCCCAATGTACTTTGCTTGCTACCAGGCCGGCACAGGTTCCAACGCAGGCTACTTTGAGGATCACAAATGGGAGTCAGAGCAGGGCGGATCCTCCGAGGGCTCGAGGTCGCGCTTTCCAGCTTACCGTCAAGGAGGCCAGATCAGCACCAGATGTTGTGACTGGTATGTTTCTATCCTTTATCCTGTTGATTATGTTTTGTGTTATGCTTATGTTTGTACCTTTGTTAGGTACGTTCCTAGTGAACTCTTTGCTTTCTCTAGTATTGTTTGACTCAGGTGCGAGTCGGTCTTTTGTATCTCGATCGTTCAGTAGGGAGTTTGATATTCCCATTGGGGAGTTGGAGTGTCTGTTGTGAGTCTCTATCGCCAACGAACATGGGGTTTCTGCGCTTTCGGTATATCAGGGTTGTGTTCTGGAGATCTTCGGGGTGCCTTATCTGATCGATTTGATCCATATCCCCATGGGGGATGTCTGTGTGATTGTGGGTATGGATTGGCTGAACTATTTCGGTGTTATGGTCGATTGTGAGGGTCAGTGCTTGGTAGTTCGAACCCCAAGCGGGGGAGAATTGGTTATTTACGGAGAGGACACTAGGATGGGCTCAGGGTTTTGTTCAGCAGCCAGGGCTCGGCAGTATATTCAGCACGGGTGTGCAGGTTATTTGGCTTATGTGGTGGATACGCGTATTGGGGATTGGGTTTCAGTTTCAGAGGTCTCGGTTGTCAGAGAGTTTACCGACGTATTTCCAGACGAGTTAGCCGGTGTGCCTCCTGAGAGGAAGGTCGAGTTCAGGATTGACCTCATGCTAGGTGCGGCCTCGATTGCCAAGGCGCCGTACCGTTTGGCACCGCCTGAGATGCAGGAGTTGTCATCTCAGTTGCAGGATCTGCTAGGCAAACAGTTCATCAGACCGAGTAGTTCTCCGTGGGGAGCACCGATTTTTTTCGTCAAGAAGAAGGATGGTTCACACCAGATGTGTATTGATTACCGGGAGTTGAACAAGGTAACGGTGAAGAACCGGTATCCCCTTCCGCGGATTGATGGTCTCTTTGATCAGTTGCAGAGTGCATCTTGCTTCTCCAAGATAGATCTGAGGTCCGGGTACCATCAGGTCAGGGTGAGAGATGAGGACGTGGAAAATACCGCGTTCCGGACTTGTTATGGGCATTACGAGTTTGTGGTTATTCTATTTGGGCTCATCACGCGCCTGCGGTATTTATGGATTTGATGAATCGAGTATGCAGGTTGATGATCGATCGTTCAGTTATCGTATTTATTGATGATATCTTGGTATATTCCAAGACCAGAGAGCAGCATGAGGAGCATCTTCGCAAGCTTCTAGGGGTTTTGAGGCGAGAACGGCTTTATGCTAAGTTCTTAAAGTGTGAGTTTTGGTTGCGAGAGGTTCAGTTCCTTGGACACCTCGTTAACCAGGATGGGATATTGGTCAGTCCGGACAAGATTGAGGCTGTGATGCAGTGGGGTTTCCGAAATCTCCCTTGGATATCATGAGTTTCTTGGGTTTGGCAGGGTACTATCGGAGATTCATTCAGGATTTTTCCAATATTGCAGTACCCCTCACTCGTCTGACAAGGAAGGGGGTGGATTTCCGATGGTGCCCTGAGCAGCAGACAACATTTGAGACCCTTCGGCAGAGACTATGCGAGGCCCCAGTTTTGACCCTCCCAGAGGGAATTGAGGATTTTGTGGTTTTCTGTGATGTATCCATCACTGGTTTGGGGGCGGTCCTCATGAAGAGAGGATGAGTGATAGCTTATGCTTCGCGGCAGCTGAAGCCGCATGGGACAAGATATCCCACGCATGATCTTGAGTTGGGGGCTATGATTTTTGCCCTCAAGATTTGGAGGCATTATCTTTATGGGGTCTGTTGTACTATCTACACGAAACACAAGAGTTTGAGGCATATTATGGATCAGCCGAACCTGAACATGAGGCAGCGCAGGTGGCTGGACATAGTCAAGGATTATGACTGAGAGAACCTTTACCATCCGGGTAAAGCGAATGTGGTGGCGGATGCGTTGAGCCGCAAGTCGGCTGGGTCTTTTGATGGGGTATCATGCATGAGGATATTAGTGGATTCTCCGCTTGTGGGATTGATTAGGGAGGCGCGGGCCGAGGGTGTTTGCGAAGAACACTGGAAGATTGAGAGGATCAGGAGTGAGATCACCATATTTGTTTCGGATAGTCGTGGTTTGTTGACTCGTTGTGGTCAGTTATGGTTTCCTATGTCTGGTGGGGTCAGACAGATTGTGTTGGAAGAGTCTCATAAGTCTCGTTTTTCTATCCATCTGGGGGCCACCAATATGTATCGGGATCTGAGATTGAGCTATTGGTGGCCGTGTATAAAGAGGGAGATCACCTAGTACGTTGAGAGATGCTAGACCTACAGGATGGTCAAGGCCGAGCACCAGAGGCCGCATGGCAAGCTGCAGCCTCTAGAGGTTCCCATGTGGAAATGGGAGTAGATTTTGATGGACTTCATCACCAAGTTTCCAAAGACGGAAAAGGGTTTGATGCTATTTGGGTCATCATGGATCGATTGACCAAGAGTGCCCATTTCCTGGCAATTCGGAAGAGTTCTTCGGCCGAGAAGCTGGCCGATGTGTATATTCACGAGATCGTTGCTCGCGATAGAGTTCCGGTCTCCATTGTTTCAGACTGTGATGTTCGATTCTACTACATACAACCTTATCGTAGTCTGTATTAGTATTTTTGTATTAGGGATTATATGGAATAGTAACCGAGCTATATGACTTAAGCTTGCCTCCGTGAAGCACAATGAAAAATAGGTTGGTGCTTGTTGTCCCAACGACGCTTCATCGATGTCGTGATAAAAAGAGTAAGATAAAAACAAAAAGTTATCGTTCGTTTTGTCTTGTCAAACGAAGGTTGTAGCTAGCAACCACAGACGGGGGTGTCATCTCGTATAGATCTATATACACATTCTTCACTCAAAAATGATTAATGGTTATTATAGAGGACTTCACGAAGTTGGTGTTCTTAGTTTGATAAATGAGAAACTTCCACAACGATCCCAAGTTTTAGTTACAATTCCCAATTGGTTATGCTTGGAAACTTTTGGTTGTAAAGCTAAATGAACCGTAAGTATAAAGCTACAAACGTTTTTCTATCCAAATCGGGCAGCATAACGACTACGTTCCGATTAAAACTAGTTTTCAACCTAAGTGAAACCAACCAAAACTTTAACAATCTAAACTTGTCTAGCTATAATAGTAAAATGCGTGCTCAAAATAAAGCAATTTAAAAATGTACATACACAAAGCAAACATTTTAACGAACACATATAACATTTCTTTTTATGTTTTTTTGATATATATATATATATATATATATATATATATATATATATATATATATAACCTTTTTACATATCAAAATGTATGTACATATTTTATTATCATCTGGGCGATAATATATATATATATATATATATATATATATATATATATATATATATATATGAGAGAGTATATGTTGATCATTTTTATGTAAAATGACATATACTTCTATACAATTATTTTTGTGTATCTTCTTTGTATAAAACGTGTTTATATATAAACTATAACTATTTTATATATAAAACGTGTTTATATATAAACTATAATTAATTTATGTAACAAGTGACATAAAATGATATAAGTATATATATATATATATATATATATATATATATATATATATGTGTGTGTATAACTTTATTAAACGTGATAACCGTTAAGAATTGGCGTAAAATGTTTGTGAATATTAACGAATAATGTAAATGAACGTAACATAAACAGGAACGTAAATGAACGTAATTTATAATGTGAACTTAAAGTTGAGTGTACTCTCCCCCGAAAGATTTAAAAAGATAAAAAGGACCGTAAAGCTTACCCTGGTCGTGTGAATTTCGTTTGAATCAGTTTTCAGGATTTAACTTGGTTTCTTTTCGTTTTTCGACCGGTGGACTTTTTGAATGAAATAACTCCCGAGACTTAATCAATAATATACGAGGAACATAAAAAAATAGATTCTTAGACTTAAAGAAAGCTAGTGGTGTTCGTCGGAGGGTACACATGTTACGGGTTACGGTGGTGCGTGTTTGATGATTTTGGACCCATTTTGGGTTGTTTTGTGACAGAAGAAGAAAAATAAGAGTACTTGATAGTTTCATTTTATTTACTTCTTTTCCTAGTTTATTTTAGCATAAATCATCTCATTTTAGTTAGTCTTTATGCATATTTTCTTTTTTCTTTTTTATCTTTAATCGGGTTCTTTCTAGTCTTTGAGTATGATTGGAGATTTTTAGAAGACTAATATGGAGCGGAAATGTTCAGGATTGTCGGATTCAATAGGATTCAAGTATCGAGGAATTATGGGTTTGATGACTTTTATGGAGATGATGCTAAAGTGGGCTTGAGCTTAAAAGAAAATGGAAGAAATATTTGATTTTGCAGGATTGATTAATCGATCGAGTATACAAGCTTTTGAGGATTTGGAGAAGACAAATTAAGCTTAAATTAAAGAATAATGAAGAATCATGGGCTACAATCCAAGGGAGAAGAAGTGGATCAGTGGGTTAAGGCAGTGCAGGCCCAATAAACGAAAATGGCTCATTCTCAACCAGTTCATGTGGCCCGCACATGAATCAAGCCAAAAGTCACGCGGCCCACGTGACTTCTTGTAGGGGCAATTTCGGGATTTTATCTTGAGTGCTATTTGAGGAAGGTTGGTGTGCATCTTTCGCACACTTCTTGACATCCAAAAATTGGTCATTTCTCTAGAGTTTTTGGAGCTTTTGGAGCACTTGAAGAACATCAAAAACATCATCTCTTGCTCTTGATTCTTAATACATGTTGGGTACTTTTAACTTTTCTTTTGTTATCATGAGTTTAGTCATGCTAAGCTAAACTAATATTGGTTGATTTTGGTAAAATCAAGGATATTTAGTTGTTTGAAGAATATTATGAACTTGTGATGATTTTTATGAAAGTGTTTTTCATTTGAACATCTTACCATCTATATGTCTTTATTCATGACTTTAGATGTATGTTTGGTAATTAGTTGGCTAATTTCTTGATTAAGTAATAGATCCTCAAATTAGCAAGCAGCAAATGATTATTGTGTTAGTTTTCACTTCATACAATCATAAAAACACTTTCTCCAACATGGTAGTGAAAGCATTTGAATCCTCTTGGATTTGGTGACTTTTTAGTCCTTAATGATAGTTAATTTTCACTAATTACATGCTTAATGGAAATTGTGACTTTAACTAAGTAAATATGTTATGAGCTTCTCTAGCTATTTTACTAATTAAGAAAAGTCTAGGCGACCTCAAGCTTCTTGGGTTGCTATAGCCAAGTTAAAATGAAATCACAAGTCTTGCATCATAATGTCTAATGATAATCAACTAATTGTCCATGTGATGAATGCTAAAGTCAACAATATATATCTCATTGATTTTACATCCAACTCTTACTTTTATTAAATTGTTTGTTTAAATCTTAGTTTAACTCTAATTTTCTTTCAAGTATTTTAAAAGAAAAAAAAACCATTTTTATTTTTAACTTAGTTTCACAAGTATTTGTATAACAAGATTTTTTCATAGAAGTAACAAATTGAACCAATCTCCATGGATTTGATCCCTTTACCACTATACACTATTTCAGTGTACAAGATTTATTATTATTTATTTTGTTGGCTTCGACAACCACCAGTACCTTACGTAGGACTTTTGTGACAAGTTAGAAGATGAAAAGAGGGTTGAACACAAGTAGTTTTGAAGAGCAAAAGATGGAAACCTCTTGATCCTTTTTCCCCTCGAAAACAACCTCTTGTGGGTAGTCTTGTATCCTTGAAGACAGCAGCAAAACAAGAGTTTTTAGGTGAAAAATATGGCTGTTTTTTGAGGTTTTATGCCACTCGAAAATAGCTCTTATGGGGATGTTTTGGTCTCGAAAAATGGCAGCAAAACATGAACTTTTTGTGGGTTGTATGTCACTTGAAAAACAACTCTATATAGGGTTGTTTGGATCTCGGTTTTTCAGGAAGAAAGCAAGGAAAATGAAAGCTTTTTGAGTTGGTTTATGTGCTTAATTGTTGCAGCAACTAAACACACGTTTCAAGAGGTGTTCTAGGCATTCAAAGCTTGCCAAAAAGATTAAAAAGGTGTTGAAATGGATGGCTAAAACCGAAGGGGAAACGGCTTCATCCTGCCCTCGGTTTTGATGGTCTTCAAAGGGAGGAGGGGTTGAAGTGAGGGCTGATTTTGAGTGAACTCTAGAGAGCAAATGGGTGAGTGTTGGGAGAAAATAGTAGTGAGGTAATAAATAGAGGGGGTGATCGAGATATACGAATGAGGGAGGAAGAAGATTGCTTGATATCTTATAAGATATGAAGAGATCTTTGAGATATGAAGAAAGATCTCTTGCAGTTTTGCAAGATATGATAAAATCCAAGAGATTTGATTAGATTTACCCACTTGCCTCTTGATGATCTAGTTGGTTAAAGATAGCTTAGTAACTAACTAGGTAGAAGTTAGTTTTTAGTTTAATCTAGTTATTTAGGAGAGGGAGAGAGAGAAAGAGAGAGAGAGAGAGAGAGAGAGAGAGAGATATAACGTCATGAAAATGAGGGAAAATAGAATAGGGTTGCAAGTGTCTTACTAGATTAAGTGCTTAACTAGTTGTCTTGGCACTTACCTCAAGTATTTCAACCTTTTTACCTTATCTCATGGTGAGTTAGACATATCATTCCTTACTGGCATCACTTTAAGTCTTATACCCATTCTTGCCAATTCTTATATATTCATACATATGTATATATAAATGTATATGTAACACCCGTAAAATTCAAGCCAATTTAAAACTTTTTAAACAATTCAAAACCCATTAGTTAGTACAATATGTTTTCAAAATAGTTTCACATCAGAGTATCCCAGGAACAAAATCGTGAAAAGTGAGGAGCTGTACAATCACGCCTTTGCCTTTCTGCAATCATCAGATGTAACTGAAACAATAATCGATAAATGTAAGCTCGAAGGCTTAGTGAGTTACCCCTAGAATACCAATACACATACGGTCCACACAACAATATCAACAATATCATAACATAACAAACTGAACAGCATGCAACGGTCCACAGCTTTACAGACTGAATTACCCTTGGCCCACAGTGTGAGTCTGGATTGCCTTCCGGGCCCACATCTCACATCTGGATTGCCTCCGAGCCCACAGTACAAGTCTGGTATGCCCTACCCGACCCTCAGCTCGTATCTGGAATGCTCCCGAGTCCTCAGTATGAGTTTGGCATGCCTTGTCCGGCCCTCATCTCATATCTGGAATACTCTAGGGCTTGTTGGCTACCGCACGGAGCAGTACAACCTCAACCCAACCCACATAACATGTCAACATATAACATAACTAATGCACATACAGGTAATCAGGTAATAACACAGGTAGTCCTACAGATCTACCAGACTAGCATAGCAACTGACATACATCACTAACTCATACTCAACATATCAATAACTACTAGGATATCAAATCCAATGGGTCGGCCTTGGTGCCTTAGACCCCTTAGTACAGTGAGGATAACTTACCTGACACTGCTGAAGTCCCGCGGATAAAACTCCAGTTGCTGGTTGACAGATTCCCGAACTGCCAACATCAAACAATACCCAATTAATAATTGGGTTCCAAGCCCAAGGTCCAACTCATACTACAAAAGCCCAAAAGTCAAATAATGGGCCAAAGCCCAACATATGGCCCAATTTTCCAAATTGGGCCTAGACCTCCACATGGTCTTTCCTTAAGGCCCATCCAATTATTCCAGTCTAATTCCCATGGCCAAAATATCACATAATCATAAAGGCCCAATTATGGCCCATCTATGGCCCAATTTTCCAAATTGTGCCCAAGTCTCCCACATGGTCCTTATCCTAAAGCCCATCTAATTATTCTGGTCCATTAACTTGTTCTTGGATAGCCCCTCAATAGCCAAATCGCCAAAGCCCAATAGGAAGGCACTACTCAAGGCCCAAGTGAAATTAGGGTTTTCACATGAAATGACGATTAGGGTTAAGTGTTTCTTACTTAACCCATTAAGGACTTAACCCATTAAGTCCAATATTGCCTTAGGTTAATTTGCCAATGATTATTATTTAATATTTCAAGTTTATTAAATAATTCACGTGTGTGTCCCGATCAATTCCTAAAAATTAGGGTCTTATACCATTAGGGTTTTCCAAACCCTAATTAGGGTTTTTCCAACCCAATACTAGCCCATTAGTCAATTGGTTGTGCTTTTAGGTCACTTTGGGCCTCATTGGGCCCGTTAGGGTTTCATTGGTCCCACTAGGGTTTCGTCAGGCCCATTCTGTCCAAGCATCCCAACCGAGTCAAAACACAACAAGGCACACCGCCACCCAACACGGCGGTTGTTGGCGGCAGGAGGCGGCAGCCACCACCTCACAGTGGTGGTTAGGAGTTTCTTTTTCATTAATCCGACACGGTTACAAATTTTATAATGAAATACCCTATTAACACACACACACTAAATAAACACACACACACACACAGCCACCCTTGTGGCGGCCGGTGGTGGTATATGGTGGCAGCCACCACCTCACGGTGGTGGTGGTGGCTGTTATTGCGATTCCGGCCAAGACAAACCCCACACACATGAAATAACACACACCACACGTATTCTGCTTCAAGACGGAACCCAACCACCCCCTGGCAGCGTACGGCGACAGCGGCGACTCTGAGTGGCGGGCAGCAGCAGCGTCATCTGCGACAGCCACCATGGCCGGCAGCCATGGTGGTTTTCTTGGGTCTTTTCTGGCCAAACGAACAATTACACCCGCATCCCTTCTAACCACAGCGAGCTCTTACGGAAGAAGCATCCGATCTCAGCCACCCCTGTGGTGGCATGAGGCAGTCGAGCGGAGGAAGGATAATGCAACAGCAGTAGCGGTACCGGCCTCATCTCACGGTTTCCAGCGACCGAAGCGGAAACCCTTGCTGTTCACGACATCACTAGCGGCTGCAACACGAACGGCGACATTCCCAGTGACAACAGCAGCGATTATCAGTCTCAATGTGACAGTAGAGTTGTGGTGCATCTTCAACCGATAGTGATAGCTCCTCCGTGGGTTCGCTTCTCCGGTAGGAATAGTCGTGGTTTGCCGGTCGGAAAACGAGAGTAAAGGGGGTGGTGGTGGCGCCGGAAGTCGAAGAAGGGAAAGGTGGCGGTTGGAATTGCATAAGGGTTAGGGTTTAGACGATTAACGTTATATACCCGCCTCATATGAAACATCTTCCCATATTGACACAACCGGTCCTTCCTTCTCCTTTTCCTTTCAAATTTACTCCAAATGTTACCATTTCTACCCTGGCTTCATGAATCCTTTTCAAATCTAATTCGTAATTTACCAAACAGCCCCTCCCTCAACAAATCATTTTCAACATAGGTCCAGAATTTACTCTTTTAACCCCAGCCATCCAAAACCCTTTTATTTTAAGTCCAAATGATACCAATACCCCCTGACTACTGAAAATCTTTACAAAATAAATCTCAACGTTACACTTTAACCCCCGAAACTAACATTCGATAATTATTACTTTTTTTGGGCTATAATAATCAAAAATAATAATAATAATTACTTCTCGGGGTTCCGAGTTTATCAATTAATTATTCTACTTTAAATGGGATGTTACAGTATATACATATGTATTGTTTTTTTAGAAACGGCTATATTATAAAAAGGTTCTAGCAAAGAACTAGAACAACAAATATATACATATGTATTATGTTTGAGTAAAAATAACAACGTAGTTTTTAATTATTCGTGTTCAACTTATTTTATTTGATAGATTTTGCGAACCGATTATAAAATTTGGATTAAACATTAAATACAAGTCTTATTTTCAAATGAATTTTCCACTTTTCAAATAGACATGATTAATGTTTTAATCAATTTTAGATATTAAAACTTTTATTTCTTATAACTAATATATGACATCACAATTGTTCCTATTTTAACCAATTGTTACAAATATTGCCTAATAACACGTATTAGTCCAAAAACGAATTTACATGTATGTTGTTAAAAAAGTGGGTTTGTTTTACAGAAATAGAAGTTGTATTCCATTTACAGAAGCTTTCAGAATTGCGCCTGATTAATGTAAAATCGAATTACATAAATTTGTAAAAATATTTTTATTTTATTTTTATGGTAATGTATTAAAATGTTGTTGGAATTTTGTTTTGCAGATAAAAAATCAAGATGCCGAGTTAGAAAAAAAGTAATAAACCACCAAAGGCACTTATAAAATTAAGAAAGAAATCGGTTAGGGGGTTAAAGCTTAAAATGAAAGCCGATAGAACTCTGAAAGATGGGGCATGTGCAAGTTCAGAACTTGTTATTATAGACTAGTTGCAAATAATTTTTTTTGTTATGGATATGTTTCAACAAGTTGGTTTTTAATGTGTATGTTAATATATTTGATTTTCAGTCTTCAACATCTAGTGACTCAATCGATCGATGAGGATGAGTTGTCAATAGAACATGAAATACTATGTATTGAAGAAGAGCAACGACGTCTTGGTGATACGACTGCATTAGAAATGATTTGTGATTATTAACATGCGAAACAACGAATGGTAATACTGGAAATCCCATTACTGCCTTCTACGATCGAGGATCGGAGAAAACTAGCATTGTGTAATATGAAAATGCTCCACATTACAATGTTTGATGATATACGACAATTTGTGAACACTATGGACATCATCGAAGAAGCACATAGGAAAACTTCAACAATAGAAGATCGAGTCCAAACAACTGATAATGGGTTCAACCTAATTCTAACCTATATGGAATTGTTTGAAAATATGTAGACACTGCTAGTTTGCACCAGATGCAATTTCTCGGTTATTCTGGAAATGTACTCTAACTTTAAATATTGTAATGTCTTTTGAAACTTAAATATGTAAAAGGAACAGTAGGGTTATCTAAAATGACAATGTTTTTCATTAACATTAGTACAAAGATCGTTACGAATCCTAATACATACTTATATTGGTTTTCACAAATTAGGAAAATGTAAGGGAGTCACGGAAATGCATGTCCGAAACTACCTATGAAGATGACAGACAACAAGCAACCTATGAATGCATGGAACTATATTTTTTGGGAACACAAAACAATTAGTTTAACTATAGAAATGTTATCAATTTTAAAGAAACAATAAAAATTTGGGAAAAAAAATATATCACACATCCAATAGCTACAAAAACAGACTTGGAAACAATCCATCACATCAATTTTGATGTTCGTGTAAGTATGCATGTTGGTTCTCCTAAGGTTGTGTAGGTAAACAGACACGTTGATAAAGTTTTCTTTGTGTTCACTCTCTGAGAAACTCATTTTGAAGCAATTATAAGAGATAATTGCTGATGAACCGAAGTAAGCGTCTAACTACATGCGGTAACATTTTTATATAGGGGACGAAAATTGATGTTTTTTAATCTGAAATAACTGTCTGAAACATGTGTCTGGACTGAGTGTTCGTGATCCGTATTGTCACTTCAAAGTAGGAGCCTGACAATCGTACATAGATTTTTGTTTCAAACAATGATACTTCAGAATGTACAGAGATTTTTTGTTACGGACCAAAGCTCCAGAATAAATACCATGACTCTGGAATGCTCTATTCCAAAGAAAGTTTTTACTTTAAAAAAAAAACAAGTCGGTTATTATTATTAAAATATCCATTTATATAGGTTAGAATGTTAGATTAATTTTTCTAAAACAAAACTATGAGAATCCTCCAAGTTATAAAATATTGAGAAAAAAAAGGTACCAATAAACCATATAAAACGTTCGTATAGTTTATCCAAAAAAATAACAAAAGATAAGTAAATATGACATTGATTATCCTAAGAAATCTTTGTAATCAAGATTCGTATAATTTTTTTGGATTAAATCAGAATTCAATTAGAGAAATCAGATATTTTCATTTTAATTAGGGTATTTCTTTTTGCACACCATCCTACACAATCCTATTACACACCAATCTAATACATACCAGTCTAGTACACAGCATCCATATAACAAAAACCAATGCTTTTTCTTTTCAAGAAAAAGAGCACGTGCCTTTTTGGCTGTTAACAAACCACGCAGCTTTTTAATCTTTTTTTTTTATTTTTTTTTATTTTTTTAAACTAACCCTCACGACATCAAATTCTTAATTTAAACTTTTAAATTTTATGATATTTATTATTAAACCTTATATTTATTAATAAACCATGCCGTTAAATTAATTTTATTTAATATAGGATTAATAATAAAGTATTTTTCAATGACTTTTATTTAAGTTATATTATATTAAAGCAAAATACAAATAAAATATTTTCTAATATCAACTAAATTTTAGTTAATATGTCATTTAACATTTAACATTTATAGTTTTAAACATAGAGTTGTAACTAAAATATAAAGGTAAACTATATATATATATATATATATATATATATATATATATATATATATATATAACAAACTATATATAAGTTACGTTTAGAATATATTTTAACGTCCAACCTTTATAGTTACTTTTTATATAAATATTAAATAAGTTATACTTTATAATATATTTTAACTCTATTATAATTTATAATGAAATTCTTGAATTATAATATAACAAAAAATCGTAAATTTTAAACCACGTCAGTTTTTATTCTTTTGACTAATATCCAATTATATGCAGTAAATAAAATGTAATATTTGTACGAATTTTATCGTAATATTTAAAAAATTGATTTTTTTTTAACAAAATAAAACGACATGTTTTGAAAAAAACTGCATGATTTAAAAAAAAACTACACTTTTTATTAAAATAACTATACTTTTTATTAAAAAAACTGCACAATTTTTTAAAAATTTCATGTTTTAAAACATAATTCCACGTTTATAAAAAAACTGCATTTTTAAATAAAAAAAATGCATGTTACAATTTTTCTTTTTAAATAACAAATTATAACAAAAAATAAACAGTTTTATGAAAAGTATGTTTATGGTAATGGAAAAAAATATCACTTTTATGGGTTTACGACTAAAAACAAAGATAAAAAATGATGAAAATTTATTTTTTTATAATAATATTTATGTTATTATATTATAAAAAAAATATTATTATTGTTTTTTTATCTTAATAAAAAATAAATTTAAAATTATTAATATTAATAAAGTTAATAATAAAATTATAATTATTAATTAATAATGATTTATTGATTAAGTTATAATAAACTAATAATAAAAGTTGATAAAAAATAATTATATTGTAATGATGACTTAAAAAGTAAGGTTAATGGTAATAATTTATTATCATTCAATTAAAAAGTAAGCTTAATCTAGATTATGTTGTAGGTTGGTGTGTCAAAAGTAAAAACCTTTTAATTATTATATTTTATTTATCTATAGAAGGAACCGGAAGCGTGCGGGTGGTTTGACTTGCCAAACTAGAGCTAATGGTCAATGTTTTAAATTGTCAAATTAGTGTATAACTTCTGGAAACAAACCTTCCCAAAGAAGAAGCTCACTGACGTGGCACCTCAGAGAAGCAACACATCTACTCCTAAACTGCGACTGGACATGACGTCAGTGTATCAGTCCAAAATACCAGCCCGCCTTATCTAAAAATGCCATGTGTGCACCTAGCAAACATATCTTTTTCTCCAAAAACGTAAAATGAAAATTCAAATCCGTGTGTGAACAGCGTCCTAGCTGGCAGCCACGTTGACATACGATTAGTATAAATAGTTTGACCTTACTCACTTTCTTCAAATAATCACAAGCAGAAAAGCAGCGGTTGATGGAAAGATTGACAAATAAACTTAACCACCAAGCAACCACCAGTTTTCAACAGCAACTGTCAATGATGCAGCCGCCGTCGCTGCCGCCATGGAGGCGGCTCACCGAAGATGAAGAAACTTCAATCATGGTCGCTGCACTCAAGAATGTTATAAATGGAGATACTGCGACTGTTTATAACCAACAGCAGGACTATGATCACCGGCAGTTCTCTCCGTTCAGCTATGCTCCGGCGACACCTTTCGCCGTTAGTGAGCCAGTGGATCCTGTTCCTCAAACGTGTCCGGTTTGTGGGATTCGCGGATGCCTGGGATGTAATTTATTTACGGCTGATATGAAACAGAACGACGGAGGTAGTGGTGGTGCTGGTGGTCCGATTAAGAAGACGAAGAAGAATTACAGAGGAGTGAGACAGCGGCCGTGGGGAAAATGGGCATCGGAGATTCGGGACCCACGTAAAGCAGCTCGGGTATGGTTAGGTACTTTTGAGACTGCTGAAGCAGCTGCTCGGGCTTACGACAGAGCAGCGATAGAATTCAGGGGAGCCAGAGCGAAGCTCAATTTTCCGGTGACTGATTACACGACAAAACCGTTGTCGCAACTGGAAAACCAGCAGACAGCTGCATCGTCATCAAGAAGAAAACAAGAAACCGAGAAGAAACACGTCGTAGAAAAGAAAACAAATGTTTTGGAGAAAGAGAGTGAAGATTGGATGATGACGATGATACAAGACGTCGATGTCGATGGCGGTTTCCCCGACTTAACAAATCTTGAATCAATCTAATCACGCGGTGATAATATTGCCACGTTCGCAAAAAATAATGATCTGATATAACGATGTTGTATATAAACTATAATATAAACATTCTTTTCACAATAGTATAGTGTAAAATGTAAACATGACGATTTATTTATTAATATTTTTATATTTAAATGGATGAGACTGACCAAATTATGTTAATTAAATGGCAACAAATATTATTGTTTATTATGTCAAAATCAACAATATATGTATAATAATAATTATTTATTGGGATGTACTTTTTTACTTGTTTAGCTATATAAGTCGTGAAAATACTGGCTATAAACAATTTTTTATGGTTGAATTCCAAAAAATAGATACAAAAAATCGAATTTATGGGTATAGACATGGATTCCGCGGAGGTGAGCTCTGAAGGCAATGCGGAATCCACTGTAGCTCTGCGGAATGGCAAAATCGTAATTATATCAGTGGTATTAACGAAAAAAACTCGATGAATAGTTCCGCGGAGGTGCCTCCGCGGACCTCGTTAGCAACTTCGTGGAACTGTTCATCGATTTTTTTTTTTTTGCGTTAATACTCCTGATTAATCGTATAGGTTATAATTATTACAATCCTCCTCATTATACCAAAAAGATGGAATAATCTCATTATAATCCTCTGATATCAATAAGCGATAAACCTCCTCATTATATTAATCAGTTTTATAATTATTACAAAGAAAAAAATAATAATAAGATATGTGGATTTAGTGGGACCAAAATAGGGAATAATCTTCCGATCTTAATAAAATATCTCATTATAATCATCCGATCTTAATCTGGGTATTTATGAAAAAAAATTCAGGAAAAAAAACTCGATTAGCAGTTCCGCAGAGCTGCTAACGAGGTCCGCGGAGGTACCTCAGCGGAACTGTTCATCGCGGTTTTTTTGATTTTTTTTTTTGCGTTAATACCCCTGATTTAATTACGATTTTGCCATTCCACATAGCTATAGTAGATTCTGTGGACAGAGCTCACCTCCACAGAATCCATGTCTATACCCGAAAATCTGATTTTTTATGTTTATTTTTTGAAATTTAACCTTGTCTATGGCTGGTATTTTTCCATATAAGTTTTTATTAAGCTGCACTAAAAAATTAATTTTTAAATATGGGGACATGAGTACATGACAGACACAGTTAAGGGTGTAAGTGAGCCGAGCTACACGCGAGCTACTCGGGATCGACTCGTTAAAAGCTCGACTCGAGATCGAATTAAACGAGCCCGAGCCGAGCTCGAGCCTAAATATGAGGCTCGTTTATTAAACGAGCTCGAGCCGAGCTTCAGTTAGTGGGCTCGCGAGTCTAAATGAGCCTAAACGAACATATATATATATATATATATATATATATATATATATATATATATATATATATATATATATATGTGTGTGTGTGTGTGTGTGTGTGTGTATAGGCTCGTTTAGGCTCGCGAGCTCACTAAATTGTTCACGAGCCGAGCTCGAGCTTCATTTTAAGGCTCGAATCGAGCTCGAGCTTCTTCAAAATTAAACGAGCGGAGCTCGAGCTTGGTTAGGCTCGGGCTCGGCTCGGCTCGTTTACACCCCTAGACACAGTACCTCACCCCTTCATATCTTGTCAAATTTGTTGTGTTAGAGCAGATGCACATGCATGCACCTAGCTAGCTCCCCGCCCTTTCCATCGGTCGCTCAGCAACCAACATTCATCGTACGTACACAATTCTCGTCGACTCCCACGTTTCCAGAATCATCAAAAACCTAGCTAAATGGACAAGCTACAAAAATCAATGTCAACAAATTAATTAATGTACTCTTAGTATTACAATACAATCGCAGTAGGGTGATGGCTTTTTTGTATGTCTTGTAAGAATGAGATGTAAATATTAGTGTTTGATTGTTTATTTTTCAGAAGATTATATATCTAAAAATGTATGCATGTTTTTTTTGGCATATATGTGGACAAAAATCTTATAACATTTTCAGATATCTTCTAACCTAAAAAACATGTAATTTCGATTTTAGTCATATTATATCAATGACATAATTATAATAGTATTAAGTTACATTATGTATTTATTATTGGATTAGTGTCTAAGCCAGTAACTATATTTGGTAAGTACTTGACCCGGTGGTGCATGGTCCTTTTGGGTTGCCTTCACCATAGCAACTTGACAGGGTGATTTATGAAGAGAGAGAAGATATTATGATTTATTAATATATTATGAGAATAATATATTAAAGGAATAATCATATTATTTAATTAATATTGGTCATAGATTAATTAAGAATTAATTTGGTGACTAAAAGAGATTAATTAAATAAAGGGGACTGGAACTGTCAATTGTGTGATAGTTGGTTTTGGGTTATGGATCCTTATGGATTCTAGGGTGGACGAAATTAAGGTGTATGGACTCCTTGAATTCGTCCAAGCCTCAATCTAGAAGGATCTTTGGATTGCTTAGGGCCTAAGTTATTCAATTAGGGTTTCAGGATGTAACCCTAGCATCTCAAGTATTTAAAGACCCCAAGGGCTACAGAAATCGGCTACCAGAAACCCTAAGGAGTTCCAAGAGCCGATTTTGTGCCTACATCCTCTCTCCAAATCATTCTCTTGCTAGTTGGTGTTTGTAAGCCATTAGAGGAGTGACAATTGTGACTCTAAGCTCCAAGAACAAGAAGATTCAAGCAAGCAATAAGAGGTAATCATCTAGATCTGATTTGTCTCATCAAATTTGAATTATACTCACTAGATCTAGGGTTTGCAAGACTTAGATAAATTGCATGTTCAATTAGAGAAACCTAGATCCAAGCATTAGGGTTTGCATGTGCACATAGGAAAGTTCTTATGGCTCAAACCCATCATTTATGTTGTGCACCTAAAATCAAATTACTCATCATAAATCATCAACAACGATTAAAATGACTAATATTTTTTGTTTGAATGTCTATTTCTTGTAATATTTTCTCATTTTAACTACAACTAAATGCAATAAATATCAAATATATTCGTTAATTCATTTTACCATTCATTATTTTATAATACATTGTTTAAAAATGACATAATTATCCTATTGTCATTAAAAATATAAAATAATTTAGACAGACACATTATCATAATATAATATCACAATAAAAATATAAAATAAAAAAATGGTTATGAAAAATAAAAGTGTTATACAATAATACATAAAGTTTGATCTAAATTTGTTAATTATTTATGAAAAAATCATAAAAGTGTTAAGTTCAAAATAAGATTTTATTATACAAAATATTATCCAAACGTAAAATATGTAGTTTATCATTTTGTTTCAAATTTGGAATCTCTTAAAACAAATGAAATTGAAAGGAAATTGAAATTGATGGAACCTTTCACTGTTTTAAAACTAGAATTATTTAGATTTCAGTATTGAAAAACTATTTTGAATTTAAAAAACTGGTTTATTTAAATATTCGTTTATTTTAGCAGCTTGCATACGTTAGAAAACAAACATATTTATTCTTGCAGACTGCAGACATATGTCTGTAGTGCAGAGGTTTGCAGATATGGTCGAGAGAATGCATGTGTTTTGTCTCTAAAAAACAAACATCAGTTAGCTTTCCTTAGCACACTTACTTTCTTAGTTAATAATAACCGGTCTAAATTCTTTAAAATCAACACCATAAATGGAATTCAACTTGAAAAGGCAAAACTTATGGAGGAGTTCAGAACATTGCCCTTGTTGTGTATTTATTTTCTTGTCTCAAACTTATATGGCCACTTCGAAACACCGTCACAAACCACGAAGACGACGGTAGGTGGTGCAGTTCTAGAGGATGGAGGCGTTATATGTCAGAACCATGGTCTAAAAGTAAGGCTTGTGACAAATATTATTTATTAGGGTTTATGAAAGAGCTTGATTGGTGGGGTTTTTAGATGACAACTTATTAGGGTTTTGATGGAAGTGGAGGAATTCAAAGGTGGTTGTCGAACAAATGAAGAATATGAAGTAAGCAGCTAGGTCTTGTGATGACGTTTAGGACAAGATGAACGGATGAAGCTTCATCTTTGAATAGAAGCAACCATGGTAGTTGTTTTGTTTTCTGATGATGTTGGAGGGGCGTTGTACTTTACCCAATATAGAAAGAGGTGGAGAGTGAGAGAGGGATAAATGGGAAAAAGTCAAGGGGATGGGATATTGAGAGAGGATTGAGGGTAGGATGGGGTAGTAGGTCCATTTTATTTTCATTTAATATATCATTATTATATAGTTAAAAAGAATTAAACAATTTATACGACTTAGGGACCTACCACGTAAAAATTTGAAACCACACTAACCATCTTCATAAAAAAAATAGGAACTTAACTTATGACTTTTGTAAAGCACAAAGACAATTTATGTAATTTTGTCAAAATTTAAAGACAAAAATGACATAAATAGTCCTTGTAATTAGGGATGACAAGTGGGTTGGCTCTGGGTTCGCGGGTCACAGGTTGGCAGGTTAGCAGGACAGAATACATCAACCCAACCCAACACATATATGTATTCAGGTTGGCGGGTTCGCATGTCATTGGTTCGTAGGTCAGAAACATCAAACCAACACATAAATCATTTAATTATACAAGTTTGCAGGTAACTTTCATCGACGGTGGTGGTTTGGGGATAAAGCGACGAGTTGTGGTGGGTCGGTGGAGCGCAAGTGTAATAGTGGTTTGCGGCTTTGCACTGGTGGGTTGGTGGTGTGTGACGCCGACAGTGAGGTAGTAAGGTAAGGGTGAGGAGTAGTATGTGGTTTTTTTATTAAGTAGGCACGCCGCACTCGTAAGTCATAATTCATAAATAAATAATAAAGTTTTAAATATATATATATATATATATATATATATATATATATATATATATAATATTGGCGTGTTGGCGGGTTGAATCCATGAACCCAAACACTTAAACCAACCCAACCCATGAAATAAGCGGGTTGACGGGTTGACAGATTGGCGGGTCAGAAATCTCAACCTAACCCTGTTTATTTTCGTGTTTGGTTACAGGTTGGGTCAAGAATTACCACCCCTACCTATAATATAAGGAAATACTTATAAAAAATATGAAAAAACGATAAAAAAAAATCATTTTACATGCATTTAATGGAGCTATAGTTAGATTTGACAGCAAGGAGATGGATGATATAGTTAACCGAGTTTTCGTTTAGATAGATCGGTTTCATCTAATCTGATCAAGTGAATCCAAATTGATTTCGGTTTACAAAATATAGATCCAAATAGTCCAACCTAAATTCAAATCCGAACCGATCCAACCAAATTATAATTCAGTTCGATCAGTGTAACATCTAAAAATCACAACAAATTCAAACTTTTCAAAAACAACCCATTTACTCAAAAAGTGTTTACATAACCACTGTTTCCAAAAAAACATTATTCAAAATCAGAGTCTCCCAAGATCCAATAACATAAAACCGAGGATGTGTACGGTCACGCTTTCGTCTTCTCACGGTCCTTAGAAGTACCTAAAACAAAACTAAAACTGTAAGCCAACGCTTGATGAGTTCCCTCAAAGTAGCACCACATAAACACACCAAACAACAACATGTATACATAGCCTTCAGCATGACTGGACGGCCTCACCGGGCCTTCAGCCTATCTGGACCGCTCTCTGGGCCTTCGACCTGACTGGTCTGCCTTGCAGGCCTTCAGTCTATCCGGACCACCCTGGGTGTTTTGGCCTTTAGTCTCAGCTGGTCCGCCTCAACTCAGTAAACCATCACATATCAACGTACACCACAACAATTAATATCTAGCATATACAGGTATTCATACAGATCTAACAGATCACTACATCATAAGAACATCTTATATATCAGGATACAGATCTAAAAGATCACTATAACATAACAACATCCTATATACCAGGATATAGATCTAACCGATCACTACAACATAACAACATACAATAAACCAGTATATCAATCCAATGGGTTGGCATTGGTGCCTTCGACCCGTAAGTACAGTGAGGAAAACTCACCTCTCAATCTGAACACAGTCTGAATCTCCGCTCCGACAACCGGCACTACTCGACTCCTAATAATCAAAACACTTCTCATTCTATATTAATAACAATTCCCAAAATACCTTTGGTCAAAGTTCAAAAGTCAAGTCAATACCCAGCCTAGTCGACCCAGTCGAGTATGTTGGGCGTACTCCTCTATACGCGGGGCGTACTCGTTGGTTAACCAGGCGACGAGGGTCCAACTGCGTACGCGCAGCGTACCACCTGGTACGCCTAGCGTACGTACCTGGTTAGCTCTTTTCCCGTTAAGAGCTTATTACAGCAAGTCCTTACATCCAAAGTCAGATCTAAGCCCCAAATAACGTTCTTGACCATAAAGTTTCGAACTTTATGATCTTGCATGGCCAAAAAAGTGCTTAATACTAAAGATGTCATCTACTTAACCCATTAAGACTTTGTAGAACTTGCATGGAAAGGAATAAGTGATCAAGTCCACATTTTTATGCTTCTAAACACCACAAAATGACTGAAAGGACAACTTAAATGGATTGGAGTAGCTTATACTCAAAATACCCAAATAATGGGATCAAAAGGACACAAACTCCATTGTTAACTTAAATTTATGCATAGAATCATCAAGTTCATAACTTTATACCTCAAAATGGATCTTGAAGGTGAGATGTTCCTGGATCTAGAAGGTCTTCATCTTCCAAGATGATGCTTCTTTCTTCACCTTTCTTCAAAGGCACCTTAAACACACACTTTTGAGCTCAAAGGATCACACACAATGGATTAGGGTTGCAAAGGACGAAATGAAGGTTGGAGGCTGGAGAGGGAATAATAAATGAGGAGTTAATGATGCTTAAATATGGACCAAACCCTAAAAATTAGGGTTTGAGGATTCTTCACGTATGGCCTGCGTACTGGGTGTACGCCCAGCGTACTCAGTCTCGTGTATGTACGCCCAGCGTACTCAGTCTCGTGTATGTACGCTCAACATACACAACGTACACCTAGCATACTAAGCCTCGGCCCGAAATTACAAAAATGCCACTATGGGCCATTTTTCTAACTTTCTCATACACAAGGGCTAAATACTATAAGTCTTGATAATAAAGGGGGATATTTGAAAATACCTCAACGTCGGGATGTTACAATCGGTTTTTGTAACGTCCCACAAACCCAGGCTAAATTTTTCGTTTTTAGCATAATATAACATCCATTTTTAATAAATTTACATTGAGGATAAATCATTTGTTCATAAACCATTATTCGGAAATCAGAGTTATAATGAAGATAGTGCAGAATCTCGAATCATAAAGTTGTTGATATGTGTGTACAATCACGCCTTTGCAATTCGATAAGTACCTACAAAATATTTAATCCACAACTGTAATCACAAAGCTTAGTGAGTTCCCAAAATACCACATACAACACAGCATAAAAATTAGCTAAGGTTATCAACAAACTCTGGAAACCAACGACGGTCCCCAATGGGCTAACAACACGCCTTATGGATTAACAACACACCTCTCGGGTTATCAGCATCCCTGAGGACTACCAGCAGTCCAGAAGTTATCAGCAACTCATTTCACATGTAACACAAATCAACAAATAAGACTCCGTTGGTCGACATGCATATACGCATATACTACCACACAGGCAAGTATAGTGAGAGGACTTTCCTCGTAAGTAGCAGCTAAACACCACAACTCTCACCCAACAAAGACTGGTCTGACATGGAACCTAACACCAATAAAGAGTACCATCTCAGTCTACACTCCAAAACCGTTAGTTTGATCAAACATCAACCCATGCCAAAAGTCAATGGTCAAAGTCAAAGTCAACAACTAACAATACTAATAGTTGAACCTCACGTCGTGACCAACCCTTGGCCATGTCGTGAGAATGCACCACAACGTGAACCACTCCTTGGTCACGTCGTGAACACAAAAAGGCAAGATAATCGTGAGATCCTTCATTGTCACGTCGTGACACTCTCCAAGTCACGACGTGACCACAGTCTGAAGCATAATCCTAATGGTTTAAGTGCTTAATCCATTAAGTCATCAATTCCAACTTTCCAGAAGAATTTATCCATTCCAAAGCACCATAAAAATCATTGCTTTTTAGACATGCATGTCCAATGCATGTCTTAAACACAAGCTAGGTCAAAATGACCAAAATAAGATCCTAACATCAAGCATGGTATCCAAAAGATCATGAAAGATCAGATTCATAGACCAAAATACTCTTGTGACAAGGTAGAATGATAAAGTTGCAAACTTTATCACATCCCACTACACAGTCTTCATTTAATGGACCAAAAAAAAAGCTTAGAATCTAGATCTAGCAACTCATAATCATAAAGGTGGAAACTTGAATCATACCCAAGGTCCATAACATAGTTGGAAGCTCAGATCTTCTTAAGCAAGGCTCCAAAACTCCATCTTGAAAGAGCTTCTTTCTAAAATCCACCAAGAACTCCAAAAATGGATGAGAGAGGATAAGGGAGGCTCAAAGTGGTGAAGGGAGGCTAGGTTTCTCCCAAGGGGTTCTATATGATGGAGGGTATGAAAAAACCCCTAAACATGAATCCTTACATTTAAATACCTTGAAAACCCTAAAAATTTTGTAGGTTTGGGTTGCATAATTTTCACATCGTGACAGCCTGCTTATCACCTCGTGAGGGCTCTCACGTCGTGACAACATTCCTGTCACCTCGTGAGAACGGTTTTTCCCCAAATTTTACTCCAACTTCAAACAGTTATAACTCCTTCGTTCCAACTCTGTTTTTGACAATCTTTATTTGCACGGAAAAGGTATTGATGAGCCCCATAACCCTATATAACTACTTTTGGCTTAATAATTGTCGAACTAAAACCATAACCCTTACAAGAAGTCCAATATATAACTTTTCCCATTTTACCCTTTTTCTTCGAAGCACAATTCGATGGCTTTAATCACTTAACCCAACATTATCAACATCTGATAGGGTCTAAACTCAATTCCCTTAAAGCCCAAGATCTTTACTTGATCCGTTTATGGCCCGCTATCCCGATAATAGAAACATCTGAAAACTAGGTGTTATAGTTTTCTACAATTCGATTTTCAAGAGGCAAAATATTTTAATAAATATATAATTTAAGAATTAGCTCACTCTATAAAAAAAACGTAAGACATTTTATTAATTAGCTATGAATTAAAATTTATAGATAACTACCAAGAACAAAATATTATAGTTTAATATATCATAGATAAAAAAAAATTTAGATATGAAGTAGATATTTATGGTATTATATTAGATAAATCTTTCTAGTCTGTTAAAAAATAATTTAGTAAATTTGTAAATTATTAGAGATATATATATATATATATATATATATATATATATATATATATATATATAATCAAAAAAATGTTATTTGGGTTTTTTTGGACTACTCGGTTTTTATTTTATAAACCAAAACAAATCTGAAATCCAATATAATAATTTGGTTTTGGTGAATCCAAAAAAAGGACCATTTTTGTACAAACAACAAAGGGTATTTTTGTCATTTACAATTACTTAACAGAATCTGTTAACAAAGTTAGTAATAAGGACCTTTTGTGTGCAAGGTTTGCTTTGTAGGGACCATCTAAAGGAAAAAAGTTATGTAAGGATTATTTCAGGAAAAATCTGTAAAGCTAAATGACCATTCGTGTAATTTACTCTTGTAATTTAAGTATTTTTAGTTTATTAAGTATTTTTTATTTTCACTTTATAAGTGTTTGTTTAACAATAAATTGATATGATATGATGTATTTGATTGATGTGCATTTAAATGACAACGTTGTGATATTGGGTATGTGGTCCATGCATGTCGGGATTTGTTGTACCTCTAAGGGTGGTCAGAGTGGCTTGGGAAAATCAGTTTTAGGTTAGAGGAACAGGCAGTACCGTCGCAGGGCTTACACCATCGCATGACAGGTTGGGGCTTTGGCATTCAACATGGGTTGAGGAACTCGTGATTCCTCTTCAACATCTCTAATTTTTGTATTTTAATTATTTTTCTATTATACATACATTTATCTACCAATTTAAAACCACACCTTTTTTTTCTTTCAATTTCATTATATTCTCTTATATTTTCTCTTCGTTACTCTATTCTCTCTACATTTCAATTCAAAAATTAAAAATAGATGCCATTCCTAGGGCAGTTGTATTTGCGGAATAGTCAGAAATCGAAGAAATGGCATTGGCTCGAGCATATATTAACACTTTTGATAATAACCACGTGAGTCAACATAGATCATTATATTTTTGGCGATCAGATCTAGATCATTTTAAGCATCAGCTTGGGGGTTCGAATCGTCAACCCATCAATTTTTTTCAAAATGAAAAGATATGCAAGGAAAAATGAAAGAGTTTAATGTTATTTTCACCCACAAGATGAATACCCGCGAGCCTAGAGTTTCCGACGAAGAAGTTTTAAACACAACAAAAAATGAGTATCGCGAACACCATAACATGAAAGATTTTCGGCACGAGGCGGTTTAAAAATATAGTTTCATTTTTTAATTAAATGTTATTTTTAATATTGTTTAATATTTTTTTGGTTTTTAAATTTGTATAAGTTTATTTTAAAGATTAAAAATTTATAAAAATGTTATGTTGTATTTAATTTTGTATTTTCTTTTTTAATTTAATTAAAAATAGTTATGTGGCAGGCGGGTTGAGTGAGTTTGAAAAGATGTTATTTTCATGTGTTGTGGGTTGGAAAAGATGAAAGAAAGAAGAAAGAGAAAAGTTGACGTGACAGTGTGTCACTGTGTTGAATGGGTTGAGTGGTTTCTACTCCTACTACTACCCTAATGGTGCACAGAGTAGATAGAAAGATGAGGATGTATGAGAGTACCTACCTCCAAGACAACTACTCCCCCTCATGAGATACCCTTATTTTGATGTTTCTTTGGTGCTTCAAGTGGCTTGTGTAACCCGTTGCTTCCTCTATTCTAACTTTTATTGTATGTTATGATTTTTTATTTGTACCATATGTTGTTTTGTATGTTTTTACTTGAGTGAGTTAAGTATGATAAAAAAAATATGTTATTTTTATATGTTGTGAGTTGCGAAAGATGAAAAAAAAAATAAAAGAACAAAAAATTGATGTGGTACTAAATTGAGTGAGTTGGAAAACTTCTACTCCTACGACTCTCATCCCAAGATCCTCATATGAATCTTGATTCAAGATTGGTCCTTGTGTGAAACAACACTAGAAAATACAAAATAATCTTTTTTGTTGTTTAGCACATCAAAAGATAAAAATAAAATGTCTTTATTGCTTACAAATAATGTCCATAGAAAAGAAGATAACTCAATTATGGATCAGAATGGCCTCATCCAATCTGTTTTATTCTCATAAAAATAGAGAAAGCCAAGAGATAATACTTTTCAGCAAAGAAAAATGATCGATTACATCATTTAGGATTATCACCCTCATTCTCATAAGCTGTCTTCTGAGAGGGATAATGACTTAAAAGGGTAATATATTTTTCGATTTGTACACATTTGGTCACTGAGTTTTTTTTCCGTCCACATTTACCCCTTCAACTAGTTAAACTGTACACATTCAGTCCTTATGACTTGGTTAGCCGGGAAAAATGACTTAATAGGGTAATATATTTCTCATTGTGTACACATTTAGTCCTTAATATTTTTGTACACATTTAGTCCTTAATATTTTTTGTTTCAAAATAACTCATTTTTGTTTTTGTACTCATTCAGTACTTATGAATGATTTCTTTAGTTTTTTCTCACGACATCTTACGTGAGACTATCATTGATGAAGTGTGTGGGGTTGTTGATGTTTATGTGTTACGTCTCATTTTAACAACAAAAAATTTTCATTTTTAAATAAAGCAAAAGTCCCTGATTATAAATCCATTATTAAGAAAAAACGTTTATTCCAAAATACATTTATCGAAAATCAAAGTAATATAAGAAACGCGGAATCATCAATACTATTGATGAGTGTGTACAATCATGCATTCGCCCTCCCACGATCAACGATAGAACCTGAAAACATAAACAACTGGGTAAGCACAAAGTTTAGTGAATTTTCCCCAAAATACTCGATACAACAAATGTATTATCATGTATAACGAGCCCACATTCATCAGATTGGAATACCTTGACCCAATCAGTTATCGGACTGGAATGCCAACATGCAACAGGTCCAATCAGTCATTAGACTGGAATACCCAGGGTTTGTCGGCACGCCGCCTTAACCTAACTGCTCTTCTCGAGCCTCCGTGCTTACACCTTACAGCCGGCCCGCACCAGGTATCTTGGCCTACAACATATAGCAGGACCACCTCAACCTATCCCACCACCATATGGCTATCCCTCGTAAGATGTCGTGATAAAAGCTTAAATAAATCATTCATAAGTAGTAAATTAGTACAAAAACAAAATGACTTATTTTGCAACAAAAAAAAAATATTAAGGACTAAATATGTATAAAAATATTAATGACTAAATGTGTACAAAGTGAGAAATATATTACCCTATTAAGTCATTTTTATCGGCTAACCTGGAGTAGCCGGTCATAAGAACTAAATGTGTACAGTTTAACAATTTGAATGGGTAAATGTACACGAAAATAAAAGTCAGTGACTAAATATGTACAAATTAAAAAATACATTACCCTTTTAAGTCCTTATCCCTTTCTCAAAACACAAAATGTTAACCTATATATTTCGACTTATTATGGTATTTTTATGTTATATGAACTAATTAAATGCCAAAATTTATTATTGTTTATTATTATCAATGTTAACCCAACCATGATCACGCGCTTACTATAAATATAATATTAATTTGTTTGAAAATTAAATTTGAAGTACAATATAATAACCAATAAACACGTGTTTGACATATATCATATATTCATGTCGGTTAATGATTTTTTCAAAGATTTTATGTTTTTCTCAGCATACTTTTAACTTTATACACACTTTCAATGTTACTAACACTATTAAAGAAAATTCAAACACAAATATTTTAAGACGTGTTTGGTTAGTAAATTCAGAGTAGACAATAGAATTCATTCAAATAAATAAACAAATAACAATTACTACAAGTGAAAATCAAAAACTGTTTAATTTTCATATTGAATTCCAATTCATTTCTTGCCAAATTACAACTCATTAAGATTTTTATTTCTTTATATTTCAATTTCTTCATGTTTTATTCATTCATATTCTAAATTTCTAATTTCTTCATGTTTTCTACAAATCAAACGCCCCTACAAATAATTATTATCAAGACCAATACATGTTATACTTTTAAGGCCTTTTGGTAAAAACTAGCTTATAAGCTAGATTGCAATATAAAATAACATAAATAGACATTTTGATATATAACTAAAAAAAATAGATATAGTTAAAGGTATATTTGGAATAATTTTGAAAAAGCTCCATAAGTTTCTCAAAAACTATATCTCAAAACAGCTTATCAAAACCTTATAAGCTAATTCATAAGCTAAAATAAATTACTTTTGTGGTTTTACCAAACAGTAAGTTACAATAATATTAGCTTGTTTTTGCCAAACAGGACTTAAGTTTTTAACAATTCAGTGTATTTCCTAATTGACACCAGATTCTGAATCAAAAATTTATACAAAAATTCAAATACAACAGTGTTGTTATCTTAACAGAAAATGAGAAATGAAAATTCAAAACCCTTTCCAGAAAAAAAAAAACACACACAAAGGATAAAAACGGAAAAAAAAAACTTCAAATGGGTACCCTCACAAAGCATCACGGGAAGCAATCCTACAAGTTATAGCATCTCCAATTGTTGATATTCCCAGTTCTACCCCCGTTATTTTGTATTGCTGATGAAAAAAATATAGCATTAAAAAAATGAAATAAAAGAAAAATCAATGATCAAATTCAAACCTTTAGTATTTGAGATTTGTTTGCTCTTCCTTCCAACTCTTCTAAATCAATTTCCTTTCCTTTGATAAGCGTCTTCATTGCATTCAACTACACAAACAAACAATAACTTACTCCTTATTGCACACTCTACTATATCAACATTAAAAAAAAAAAAAATGGAAAAATTCATTACACGATCAATCTCACCTCCTCTTCAGAAGCATTAAATCGAGCAGCAAGAATATATGTGGTGCTATCAGAGATACCACAACGTTTTAATGATTCAGAAATCTGTTCAAAAAAAACACATTTGTGAGAATAAAGCTTCATAAACAATAAAAACAAGATGATATTGTGAAAGATTGTTGTTACATTACATGCTTAGATCCCGAGTAATTATAAACAAGCTCAGAATGAAGAGTCCGAGTTGTCAATGAATCCCTTGATTTGGATACAAGTGTTTTATGAGCAGCTGCTAAAACCGGGAAAATATCTGGAATCTAAACATTGTTTCAGGGAAACTCATATTAGATAAGGAATAATATAGCTGTGTTTATTACACAACAGGAGGGCATTCACGTTTTTTCCACAAATGAGGTGTGGAATGTTATATGAGAGGCTTGTTAAAGCATGCCTACCAAAGATGCATTGAGAAGGGCTACTTCAGGTTCTAGTGTTCCAGCTTGCATCAGCTCCAAAAGTTCCCTTAATGATTTGTGTAAGAATATGAATAAGTATAACTAAGAATGCAACATTGATTACGTGGGTAATTTGATATAAGTATCATGATTTGAAGAGATGCATCAACTTGAATTTAAACAAATGATACGTAGAAAGTAATTCTCAATTATAAGTAGCAGGTATGTATGAATAATAATATTGAATAATTTCTAGGTAAAGAATGGCAGACACGTGTAAATTTGGGGAAATAGAGAAATGAAGAGAGGAGTACTTGGAATTAGCGACCTCTGTGAAGAGAGCAACAGACAAAGTTGTTCCAGATATCTCGTAGTGCTTCATTTCTGCAAATGAAATTCAAACAAAATTTCAAAGATAGTGTTTGGAATCACATTTTATATCAGCTATTCCATATATAATATAATAATACTATGAACAGCCATGTCCAATTTGCATTCGAAATGTACTAGGTGTATGAAAGTTCCAGATGCCAACACAGACGTCATGGCTTAATATGTATAAATAATAAGTAAGGGGTGCAATTATAATCTGGAATTCCTTCAAACCACAAAAAATTCACATACAAGTAGATAAGAATTGCATGTCTGCAAACCACACCAAATTCACATATAGAGTTTATTGCTGCACAAATCAATTCAATACAAATATATCCCCGTTCAAACCCTGTAGATTTTTTGACTCAATATCTCCCACGACTTCAATATGAACCAGAGCTTATAGACTAGAAAAAAATGGATAAACCGCAAAAAAAATGCAGTGGCGCCGATGACGGAGGTTCTAATCAGTTAAAAAACCAAATTGTAGCAGATTCGTTGAGAGATTTACCGGAGGTATCGCCGATGGAGAGAGGAAGGAAAGTATACGGCGGCGCTGGAGAAGGGGGTGACGGAGACGTTGGCGAAGGTAGGAGATGATGGTGGAGTCACGATGTGTGTTTGCAGAAGAGAGGAGAACAGCGCTCTCTTTAGGGCAAAGCGGCAATGTGGTCTATTTTTCTAATTTCTCTTAGAAGACTTCTTTTTAAAAAAACTTAGCCATTCAAGTCTATTACTATAATCTTATTGTTGATTTAGGTCTATTTGGTTGGAGTAATGGAATGGGAAAATGACACTATTAACCTATAATATATTTCACATTTGTCATTTGGTCTCTTATTTTATTTTCGTGCCTTTTAAGAGAACAAAATTGTCGGGTCGATTTGGTCCTTTTCAAAGAACTGAAGGGGTTAGTCAGTGACTTCCTCATCTAAAACGTTGACCAGTTCACCAATTAACCGGTCTTTGCAACGGCCTCATTGAGAAAATTTCCTTCATTCCTTCTTTTTCTCAGTTTCTTCTTCTTCGTCTCTTTCGTTTTTCTTCTTTTGCTGCATCTGAATAAGAAAATTATGGTGAAGTGTGATTGTGGAAGCATGACAATCATAAGGACTTCCACCACTAAGAAGAATCTCGGTATGGAATACCATGCTTGCCCGAATATGGTACTCCATTCTCAAGAAACATTTGGGTTTTTTCAATTCTAACCTAATTTTGATAATTGATGATATTGAAATCTGCAAGGACCTAGTAGTGGGTTTCTTTTGTGGGTTGACGAGGCTAAAAATCATGCGCATGTTGTTGAAGTCCAAAATCAAAGCTTAAGGGAAGTGGTAATCCAAATCGGAGCCTAAAGATCTGCTTGAAGGAGGTGGTAAGCCAAAATCGGAAGCTAAAGGTTTGGTTATTGTTCAGTTGGGTTTTGTTTTTTTGGCATAAATGTTTATAAGTTGTAATTTGATGAATGTTAGAATTGAATTTGTTATGGATTTTTTGGTTTTTGGCACATCGGAAGTGATAAGTTCATGTAGTTAACAGCTGCAGGAATGGAGCAACACTTTTATATATATTACCGATTTCTTTGTCATATTTGTCCCAAAGAATAAGTGAGAACTTCATCTTATTGCTTGGAAAAATGAGAATTGATGGCTTCTTCTATCTTAGAACCCTGATCATTTTTTTTCATGTGTTTCCAAATCAATGGCCTTAACAGATCCACTGCACTTGATAACTCACCACGTTTGCGGTCCATAACTTAGGATGCTTATGATTCCTTAAATCATTTTGTGATTTTGACATATACATTCTCAATTTGATTCTTGAATGGCAAAATGTTGTGTGATTTTGACTTTTAGATTCTCAACTTTGATTGAAACTGACTACTAAAGGTAGAGGGCCTAAAAAAGACAAGTCACCAATAAGTTTGTTCCCTTAAAAGGCACGAAAATAACATAAGAGACTGAATGGGAAATGTAGAATACATTATAGGGCTATAATGTCATTTTCCCTAATGGAATGGATTGTTATCATTCTTTTGTCATATTTGGTGTTTGGTCAGAAATAATAGAATATCAAGGTAATGAAATGGATTGTTATCGTTTTATTGCAAGGTTCTAAAAAGCTTGCGATTGCTTCGTCACAGTGTGTCATGGCTCCAAGACTTATACTTGACGTCACGCTTTAACAAAATGTCGCATTAAGTCATATATGTATATAAAAATGAATAATAGTACAAAAATATATATTGAGTTATTAATTAAATACAAAATTGCCGCCTTAAGTCACGTCTTACAAACGACGTGGTTCGCAACAACTTGTAAAAGCTTGAGGCTTGACATTGTCACCAAATCACATCTAACGTTATTTAGAACATTGTTTGCAACCAGAACTCACACTTGGAGAACTTGGCATACAAGCTCTCCCACCTCAGAGTATCCAACACCTCCCGCAAGTGCTCCTCATGCTGCTCGTGCGTCTTGGAAATGACCAAGATCTCATCAATGAAAACTATCACGGACCGATCCAACATTGGTCTGCACACGCGGTCAGGAGATCCATGAACGCGGCAGGAGTATTGGTGAGCCCGAAAGGCATCACCACGAACTCATAATGACAATATTGTGTCCGAAAGGCAGTCTTCTGCACATCCTCCTCTCTAACCCTCATCTGATGATAACCTGAACGCAAATTAATCTTGGAGAACCAAGATGCCCCCTGAAGTTGGTCAAAGAGATCATCAATCCTCGGGGGTGGGCAACGGTTCTTCACCGTTACCTTATTCAACTCCCAGTAATCTATACACATCCGATGCGACCCGTCCTCCTTCTTCACAAATAGAATCGAGGCTCCCCAGGGTGAACTGGTCGGTCTGATAAATCCCTTGTCTAACAGCTCCTGCAACTGTATAGACAATTATTGCATCTCGGGAGGAGCCAACCGATACGGTGCTTTACCTATCGGAGCCACACCAGGAACTAGGTTGATCCTGAACTCTACCTGCCTCTCCGGAGGTATCCCAGGAAACTCTTCTGGAAATACATTCGCGTACTCTCGTACTACTGGCACATCGCTCACCGTCGCCTTACCCGCCTCCCGGGTATCCATAACATAGGCGACATACCCTGCGCAACCCTCCTGGAGGTAGCGCCTAGCCCTCGCTGTTGAACATAAAGTTGGTCAACACTGTGTCCTCTTGCCCTGAATCACCAGCTCTCCCCCACTTGGGGTCATGATCCGAACCAACTGTTGCGCGCAATCGATCATTGCCCCATTGGGGCTCAACCAATCAATGCCTATAATAACCTTGTTCCCCCGCAATAGTATGGGAACCAAGTCTACCAAGTAGTGCTCCTCAAACAACCTCAAAACACAATCCCTGAAAACCTCTAATGCTCGCACTGACCGGTCGTTCGCAATCTCGACCTCTAGAGGGCAATCCAACATGCCCGAAAACTCAGGGAACCTCTTGCTAAGTGCAAGAGAGACAAACGATCGGGTGGCACCCGAATCAAGCAACACCTAAAATGGGATACCGTTCACATGGAACGATCCTAAACATAGCATATAATATGGCATATCAATCTCACAAGCGACATATAATAAAAGTTTAAGGAGAATAAATCATACCCGTCGCCACATCAGGTGTGGCGCGTGCCTCCTCGGCTGTCAACTGAAACGCTTGGCTCCACACCACTGGAGCATCTGACTTGACCTTCCGGCCATCCGCAACTCGTGATGTCGCTGGAATCGGCGCCACCACTGGTGCTGCTGTTGTTGCTGTCAATCTAGGGAAGTTGGCCTTTTTATGGCCCCTCTGGTTGTAATGGAAGCCAATCAGATCTGATGTCTGAACAGTGGGGGCGGGGGCAGTACAATCCCTGCCAAAGTGCCCTATCTTGTCGCACTTGTAGCAGCCCTATGATCCCGCTCTACAAGCTCCCTCATACGGTCTGCCGCATTTCTTGTAGCGGCTCTGGCCCGGCTGGCCCTTCGACCTAGTGTCGGATCCCTTGGGTTTCTTCCCCAAAACCCCAGTAGCCTGCTCTGTCTCTGCCTTCCTCTTCCTGAGGTGCTCTAAATCAATCTCCCTCTCCCTGGCAATCATAGACTCCAGGGTCGGGCAGGCTGAATAGTTGACATACTTCCAGATATCAACCCTCAACATGTCATGATAGCGGGTCTTCCGCATCTCCTCATCCCCTGCATACTGAGGTACCAACAAGGCCCTCTCTCGGAACTTGGCGGTAATCTCCACCACTGTCTCAGTAGTCTGCCTTATATCAAGAAACTCCCTGGCCAGCTGCTGAATCTCCACAACTGGCGCAAACTCAGCCCTGAACCTGGTCACGAAACCTGACCAAGTCATAGCCTCGATGGCTGGGGCTCCCAGTGAGTCACCGAATGACTCCCACCAATCCCTCGCTCTGTCTCTTAGACATCCTGTAGCAAAGCGGACATTCGACCCCTCCGCACAGAAGCTCGTCAACTGCACAGACTCAATGTGTACGATCCATCTCCTGGCAGCAATAGGGTCCTTCACCCCATGGAAGTCCGGCGCACTACTCCCCCTGAAGTCCTTGGAGGACAGTGTACGCGTCCCTGACTGTCTAGATGCCAAGTCGCTCCTGAATGCCCGGAGGCAATCCTCCATCAGCTCGATAATCCCCTCCTTGGTCGATCCGAAAATAATTGGGGTCGACTCAAGGATACCTCTCGTGATCTCCGATGCGATGAACTCGCGTAGCCCGTCATCAACCTGCTCGGATCATACTGTCAAGCATTCCTGGGGTATTGACCTACCCTTCGGTCCTAACGACCGAGGCGGGGGACTATTCCCCTCCTACTACCGCTATCACATACAACATATATTGCTGGCACATAAAGCACATCTGGTAATAGCAACCTAGATAATTATCACAAACAATCATCTAAAGACAATCCCTGCTGGTAAGCCGACATTGTGGCTGTAGACCCACCTCTACTGGAAGGTAACTCACCTCGAAAACTGCGTGTCGAATCTCATGGAAAGTAGTCTCTAACAGCTGCTCTGATGACTCTCGGCTAACATAAACACATTAACACCCGATCAAAGTGTATAACACAACTTAGGGTAAAATGACCATTTTACACCTTGGTCCAATTGGGACATCCAAGAGTCCCAATTCTAACTTATTAAGCCCAGTCCTCCAATGGCCCATTAAAGACTCCTAAAGGCCCACTAACTGCCCAATTCCTGAATTGGGCCTTATCCCCCTAATTGGGCCCAAAAGCTCCAAGTCTAAATGTAATAATTCCAAAGGGTCCAATCTTGGCCCAATAGGCCCAATGCTCTAGTTCCAGATTTCTAAGTCCAAAGTTATACTTCTCAGTAGGCCACAGGACCCAAAGCCCATGCCCATATCCTTAAGGCCCAAAAGCCTATGGTTGCCATTCTACACACGTACGCGTAGCGTACCTGGCAAGTACACCCATCGTACTCTTGGCCGCAAACGAAGGTTGACCGTAAACGGTAACTGACCGTGAACGGTAATGGACTATAAACGGCAACGGACCGTGAACCACCCCAGTACGCACAGCGTACCAGGGTGTACGCTTAGCGTACAACCCAGTTTCCTTGGGACTTCACTTCCGACATAATCCATTAAGTCTTTACGTCCAAAATGTAGATCCAGGTCCTTTAAGGCCTCCTAAGCCATAAAGTTACGAACTTTAGGTGCTTGCATGCATGGCTGGGGTCAAAACATGATTTTGGTCCATTATACAAGCTTTCAGACCAACTAACACTTGCATGGTTTTGGCTTAACCACTAAGATCCAATTTTTATGACCCTAGGTGCTTCTAAGAGTCAAAGGACAGCTCTTATGCTCTGGAACCAACAATACTCAAGCACTCCCAACAATGGGGTCAAAAAGGACATCAAAACCCCAAATAAATAAATCTAAGCATACAATGGTCAAGTATGGAACTTGATACCTCAAAAGAGTCAGAAATGGTATCAATCCTCTAGATCTACAAGCTCTTCGTGGATCCTTGCTTCTTCTTCAAGCTCATTTCTTCTTTTATCACTAAAGCAACACACAAACACTCTCAAATGGCTTCTATAACACAAAGGCACACAAAGGGAGCTAACATTCGAGGTGAGTTTCCTCCAGTAGGAACGAGTCTAAGGCACCAAGGCCGGCCCGTTTAGCTAGTAGTAGTTCAGAACTATGGTCCGATGTCGGGCGGGGCCAGATGTAGGTTTATATGCTTTTTTGAATTTCGATTCGATGTCAGGGCGGTCCCAAGGAATGCTTTTATTCTTGATGTCTTTGTGATTCTTGCATGTGTTTGTAATGTATGTTTCCGGACTTCGGTCCGATGCTGGGGCGGTCCCGAGGAATGTTAGAATGTTATCGGATTACGGTCTGATGTCGGGCGGGGCCCGAGGAACGTTTAAGTGTTAAAGTTATATGCTTAGGGATGTGTATTATTGATTATGCTCACATGTATTCCGAGATGTGCTCGATTTCAGGCGAGGCTCGATGTCGTGCGGGGCCCGATGCCGGATAGGGTTCGATGTCGGGCGGGGCCTGATGCCGGGAAAGCCGATGCCGAGCTTGACTATATGTAGCAGGGTCGGGCCCAATATATGTTTATATGTTATGTGTATGGTATGTGGTAGTTGGGAAGACTCATTAAGCTTTGTGCTTACAGTTTTCAGTTTTGGTTTCACGTACTTCCGCTAGTAAGGGGAAGAGCTCGGGATGACTGCATGTCACACACCACTGTTTTTAGCCTGGGAGGATTTACTCTGATTTATGATACATAGTTTTGATACATTGACAGATATGATGATATTTTTTAGATACATAATTATGATTTTATGTGATGGATAATATTTATGGTTTTTATTACTGATTTAAAACGAAATTTTTGGTCTATATTTTTGGGATGTTTCAAGTTGGTATCAGAGCCTTGGTTTGATGGATTCGGGCACACTCTCAGGTGTGTCTGAACTCAAACTAAGGACTTGGTATGAAAATTTTCAAAGAAAATCATTTTTACAAAAAGAATTTTGAAAAGAGAAAAGAACCTTGAAAAGAGAAAAAGGGTATGGTGCATGCAATCAGCCGAGCTCAAGTAAGTACTCCCAAATTACCCATACAAGTTTATGTTATGATATGTTTATGAGAATTGCATGCTAGATTAGGACTAAGGATCTAGGAAGGATGTCTTACGTGCATATTATATGTGTATCGGCTTTATGAGAACTGCATGCTAGATTAGGACTAAGGATCTAGGAAGGATGCCTTATGTACCTGTTATATGTGTCTCAGCTTTATGAACCACATGCTAGTACAGATTAGTCAGTGATGGCCTGAATTAGATATGCTTGATTATGTTTACTCAATGCTCGAATACTGCTTTCTTTGTGCTTTTAGGAGTTTTAGTTATCTTTTACTAACTAGTAAATGAATATGCTAAGTTACATATTGTGAGGACTAAATAATTTCAGAAGGTTAGGTCTAACTCTATTGCGCAACTCTTGTTTGAGTCCAACCATTATAGGGTAGGATCTCTCATTTGAAGAATTATCTAGTCTTAGTGATATGTAATAGTAGTCACGAGCTAGTTAGTGGGAGATAGCAGGGACTTCTTATGCAGCTGATAGCGGAGAGTGGGTTGGTGATTACCCTAGGGCAAGCCTAGGATGAGTTTAGCATGAGATCAGCAGTAGTAGTAGAAGGGACTTGGTGGAGTCGAGGTAGTTCTTGAGGAAAGTACGGATAGATGTGGAAGGTATTTTGGAGTTTATTTCGTCTGAGATCACGCGCAAGATATGTTTATGTGTTATGTGTATGGTATGTGGTAGTTGGGGAGACTCACTAAGCTTCGTGCTTACAGTTTTCAATTTTGGTTTCAGGTACTTCCGCTAGTAAGGGGAAGAGCTCGGGATGACTGCATGTCACACACCACTGTTTTTAGTCTGGGATGATTTACTCTGATTTATGATACATGGTTTTGATACATTGACAGATATGATGATATTTTTGAGATACATGATTATGATTTTATGTGATGGATAATATTGATGGTTTTTATTACTGATTTAAAACGAAATTTTTGGTCTATATTTTTGGGATATTTCAATATTCTACATATAACTTTTTAAAAGAGGTCATATACAATATTATTATATTAGAATATTCTATATATAGACATTATTTACATGTAGTAAATCAATTTATATAATTGAAAATGCAGAACATTATTCTATTAGAATATTCTACATATAACTTAGAATATTCTAGAACATTATGCTATAAGAGTATAAAAAACCTAATTTTAATAGAATGTTATGCATACAAACTTTAAATATAAACTCATGTAATATGATAAAGATGTTACTGACATTACATGACATAAACTAAAACATTACAAGTACTATTCTTGTAAATACATAATTGAATATCAACATTATACATCATATATTCTAAAATTACAACTATAATGCCATATGTACTTGTTCATATTTTGTTGACGTGTCTTGATCAAATGACAAGCTATCAGACGAGGTATCATGAAGTATGACTTTAATTTTTTTTGCCTTTATCTATTTTCGATGATAGAAATTGTTCAACATTTTTTCTTTTAGGATCAAAAACTCGTGTTTCCCTTGATTTAGTAGTTTCTTCATTTCAATTATATCAAAACATAAACGATACTTTTATTAAAACAATAAACTAGTATATAAACAAACAATTTATTATACTAGAATATTCTAACATTCTGACAATAGTTAACAATATGAAAATTGTTAAATAAATAATTTACAATTAGAGAATTTTATTTTATTTTCACATTTAATTTTACACAGATCTAATATGATCAATGCATTATTAACAATACACAAAGTAGAATCTATGAGATAAAATAACAAAAAAACATAAATGTCCACATGGTACTGGCTCCAAATAAAGTTTATATTTCTTTAATTTCGATCAATAATATATAGTATAATTCAAACAAGAGATTTAATATTATATAAAACACAAAAGGTCAGATAACCTAATCACCTAATCAGACTTTTATGTTAATAGACACCACCAACCTAAACCAACAATTTCATTAGCTTTCGATGTGTATCAAACACTAATCCTAGCTACAGTAAAAAATTTCAAAAATATTTAACCAAAACTACAATAAAGAAGTTCATTTCTAGCCCTAACTATAGTGAATCTGGATCAAACACTAACCATAACTACAATATAAATTTTAGAAAAATAATTCATAAATTTGAATAAATAGAATAATAACTTCCTGAAGCCTATTACAATAGATGATTTAGAATCTACATTATCTAGAATCCAAATCTGAATCATATATTACTGAAATAAAACATAAATAGATGAATTCGATTATGTCAAGATAGAATAACAAATTCTCAAAACATATTATAGTTTTGACTTATCAAAGTAAGTAGTAACATTTGGTTAATCAATAAAATAACATCTAAAATCAAATTTATAAAGTAACACCTAACTTAACAAATCAGAATACCTAGAATATTAAGTTATCAAATACTATTTTACTAATATTTTTACTGGATCATCTAACTAATCAAACAAAGTAACATCTTAATCAAATTAAGAAGCACCATATGACTTATCAAACCAAAATACTCATAGTATCAAGTTATCAAACAATACTTCACTAAATTTTTACTCGATAATCCAATTACTCAAACAAAATAACATCTAAACTCAATTTAGGAAGTATGGTATGACTTATCAAATTAGAACAAGTAGAATATAGCTGCATCATTTTATAAATTCAATCAATAATCCTCATTCCATTGCATCTCTTTCTGCACTAGGTTAAGATGCTTTGTTCGATCATATTTTCCAAACTCATTAGCTTCTTCAATTAGCTTATATATAGGTTACCATTCAATCTGGCTGCATCATGAAAAGTAAAATCAATGTAAACAAATATTTATCAGAACAAAATAGCATAATATACAAACTACATTCAATTAGCAACAAACATCAAAAGTTTGTAACATTCTAAGAATAATTAACAATATAGATGAAACATGTGATCAATTTAAACAGAATTCTAACTAAACACCTATACAAAAGATAAACAAAAACTTAGCAAAATAGAATACCTAGAATATTAAGCTATCAATTTAACACTATTTTTACAAACTTAATATTGGATCATTCATTAATCCACATGTTAGCATCTATGATTAAATTTATAATCGATCAAACCTAGTTTTAGTGATTTACTACTAGATTATGTCATTAATCAACAAATTAATATCTTGTGCTTGGTGAAGGACTTGGAAGAACTAGAAGGTCGTTGAGCTTGAGGAGAAGCACTAGATCTGGGATCTCGTTCGTCTTTGGCAACTTTCTGAGGTAAAAAGTCTCAAACTTGATGCTTAATAGCTTAGATCTCTCTTAGTTTTGTTTTATGGATCTTATTGACCCCATTGTTGGAGCATGATAAACCTTCATAGTCCTGATGCTAAAAACTTCCATTCTCAGTGTTATTTGGTCCTTAGATTCATAAAAGGGTCCTAAACCCGTTCATGCTAAAAAAAGACCATATCCATAGAAGTTGGTTGCTATATCTCAAGATTAGGTCCATTTGAGGCATGCAAAGCCATCAAGTTGTCGACTTTACAAATGTATACCATGGAAACAATGTAGATCTATATTTTGGCACCTTAGATATGAGGAAAGGGATTAATAGACTAAGAACTATGAGGAACTCGGTGAGTTCATGAAGGACCTCGACGAGTTGGGTCGAACAGTCCTGATTTTGTTAAAGGGAAGAACTCGGCGATTTGGAGGAAAACTCGACGAGTTGCATCGGGATTTCGCGATTATGTGATTCATGGGAACTCAACGAGTTGAAGGGTAAACTCAACGAGTTGAGTCAACTCGGAGCGTTGACTTTGACTTTGACTTTAACTTCACTTTGACCTTGATCATAGCTGACCCAAAAGGGGTTGTGAGCATGAAATGGTATCTAAGGAGTTATTGTGGTTCAGGAAGTGAGTAGAGTTGATTACCGGGCAGATACGTTTCAGCTATCATTCGACATTGAGGTGAGTTTCCTCCTGGTTTGAACGGGTCTAAGGCACCGATGCTGGCCCGTTTATAGTATGTGTGATGATTAGCAGCTAAGTGGCAGGGCCCGTATCTTAGCATTATTTGAGTATGGATATGAATTTGCAGATTTTGGTTATACTTGTTGTCTGTGTGATACTTGTATGTATGTATTAGTTAGCGGAATGTGGGCGAGGCCCGTATCTCCTAGATAGCGGAGAGTGGGCGAGGCCCGTATCTTCTAGTCAACGGAGTGTGTCCGAGGCTCGTATCTCCTAGTTAGCGGAGTGTGGGCGAGGCCCATACCTCTTAGTTAGAGAGTGTGGGCGAGGTCTGTATCTCATAGGTAGCTGAGTGTGGGCGAGGCCCGTATCTCATAGTCATTCGAGTGTGGACGGGGCCCGTATCTCCTTGAGTGTGGATGGGGACCGTATCTCCTTAAGTGTGGGCGGGGGGGCCCGTATCTCCTAGATGCATGTTATGTGTATGGTATGTGGTAGTTTGGAGGAAATTCACTAAGCTTCATGCTTACGGTTTTCAGTTTTGGTTTCAGGTACTTCCGGTAACAAAGGGAAGAGCTCGGGATGACTGCATTGCACACACCATGATTTTTAGCCTAGGATGTTTTACTCTGATATATTGACATGTGTTTTTGATATGATGATTTAAGATACTATGACTTAAATTTTGATAAGATGATTTTGATAACTATGGTTTTATTTAATGATTAAAAATGAAATTTTTGGATCGTAATTTTAGGATGTTACAAGTGTAGGGTTTTTTAGCATTATAACACTCCTAAGTGTACATGCAACCCTAAATACTTTGGATCTATGTTTTCTCTATTATACATGCAAATATGAATATTCCAAGTTATTATCCTAACTAGCATACAAAACATTGATTCATATGGAATAATATAAGTTAGAAGACATACCTTTTGATGTAGCTTAATTCCATGAAGCTTAAGAGCCTAGTGCCCCAAGTTTGACACCTCAAATGGTTCACACAACATCAAATACACTTGGAATAACTTAGAGAGAAATGAACCACTTCTTGAAATTCGGCTAGCCCTCACCATTCCTTCATAGTCTCTCATGGTGGCCGATTTTGACAAGAATAAGATGCTTATATAGTGTGTCACAATTAGGGTTACACCATGTAAACCCTAATTGTCATTGCCTTTCATTTCCATGATCCATGGGTACAAAAACACCATGGAGCATCCTATGGGTTTTAGCCCAACTTGATAATCCATGGAGCATTAGCCCACTATACAAGTATGGATGATTTACACAATCAACCCATATATTTAATTAGTCTCCTTTTGATCACTTAATTAATTCCAAATTAATTCTTGATCAATACTAATTAAATAATCTTATTAATATATTAGAACTTATAATATATTAGCAAACCTTAAGTGTTATTTCTCTTATTTTAGTATATCCAAATGCATGATGCCATGCAACCCAAATGGACCATGCCAATCGGGTCAAGTACATACCAAATATAGTTGTGGACTTAGACACTAATCCAACAGTCTCCCACTTGGATAAGTCTAAAACTATTATTGCGTATGACTTCAAATCCCGACTAGCAAACGTAGCTCTTTAAGCCGCTGCCGTCGAACTCTGAACAAATCAATGACGCGTCCATTAGATAAGGGATCGTATATTCCTCCATTCTAGATATCATATGGACTGAGACATGGATTATAATCATTCTCTCTGTCCATTTGTTGTTTCCTGGTTTCCGATTTATGACGACCGACTAATTAAACAAATCAAATCAGTCATGGCTTGGCCAAGCACTCACAAGTGTCATCATTAAATCATCGAGGGGCCTACATATATCACTTTTATCCCTTTAAGGGTAAAAGTAATGGATAAACTTCGACTCATATGGCTTGTTCTACTACTTGTTGAATCATACACAATGGCACGTTTTATAACATCGAGTTACCAATGCGTTTTCGTGCAATCAATGTATAACCAACTCATAGTAACAACTCATATCTCTACGTTTGAAGAATATAAGATATTACCGTCTCATGATCACTCGTGATAAAATCCATGAAGTGATTCCAATGAGCGTGGGTTGAATCCAATACTCAGAACTTATGAGTACTAATGAATGTTGTAGCACCACTTGCTATGTCCCATACCTTGGACATCTACAATCCAGCTTCATGACAGTCTTGATTCAATCTACTTCCAACATATGACCGACTGTGGATAGTTTGAATAACTTAGTCATTCAGGAAGAATGACCAAGTTATTCTGGAAGTCAAAACATGCAAAGTGAAACACAAGAATAATCGAATCCAATATGGTCTCAGGACGTATGAATATAAATAAAACATCTTTTATTTATCACCATATTGATTACCCATCATTCATTGCATATTGTTTCAAACTATCAACTTTATACTTGAATTTAAAAACAATAGTTGTCCCATGCTCCAAGCATGTACACTATGTTTTTCTAAACACTAGTCATGCCATACTCCAAGTATGCACACTATGTTTTTTCCAAGCATTAGTTATGCCATACACCAAGTATGCACACTAAGTTTGTCTATGATCTTTACTCTGTGAAATAGATCGATTGAACATAATTCCAATGATACTCATTTCACAATCCCAAATCCTTACCGCAAATGCAAGAATTCCAAATTCCTGCCATTTACCTAAATCTGTTATATTCTAAACTTATATGCATTGGTCCTCTTTTAATGATTATGCACAAAGTCACAAAGACTTGTCAACAGACATTACAGAGTGTTCTAATGGAGATCAACTCCATGGAACAGAAGTCTCAAATTCAATGTTCATTGCCTTTAAACATTCTTCTTGCATTAAGTTTCCTAATCTTACACAGATTTAATGAATAACTTCCACCTATGGGAATATTTCCATATTCCGCTTTTGACCATCACTCCTGAACAAGAGTTGCCTCTTTTCAAAATATGTCAATATGGTCCTTCCAAATTAACATTATACTTCCAACTGTCCCTGAGCAACCAATTTTTGGTAAACCTTAGATTGTCCTCAACAATTGCTTAATCATTTTAGTCATATCCAATTCTAGATCTTTTCCCTTCTTAATGCCCCAGCCATTTGGAAAATTTTAGAAAGGATGAATATTATAGCACATGCAATCGATCCTATATCTGAAGCATATGGGACACGGTTCATGATGTCTCACATAAAGACATGATACTAGACCAGTCCTTTTGCTACAATATTTCTATTTGCCAAGTTCTCATAATTCAGATTATGAAAAGGGATGTCGTAATCATAATCGAATTTTAGAACGCAAATAATGGACCCATATATAGAATTTCCTTATGTTGAGCCATTCCAACACAAAATTCATATATATCCTTAACTAAAGATGATTAAAACCTCAATCTAAGCTTTTAGAATTGAAATGAAGTATAATTTCCTCTCCCTTAATTATAGCAAAACAGCTTTTCAACCCCTGCAACTTCACGAATTGAAACTTTTTTTTTCTATAATTGACATTGCTATCTTGCAATACTAATAATAATTATCATGCTCCCACTAACATGATGATTATTAGCATAACACTTATGCTCCCACTAGCCTTGACATGTACTTAGAAATCAGTTGGACTTCTAGAAATCAATCCTTTATTGACTTTCTTACAAAAGTTCAGATTTCTGATACGATATGCTTTGATAAAACTTTATCAAAATCATACACCTTTCCTTAGATAGCACACATGTGTGTCTAAGCAATTTTAGAACTATGAAAAGGGATGCCGTAATCATAGTCCCAATTGTTTAGACCTTTGCCATTTCTCACAAGTCCATGTTAGTGTGCCGGTTAACCACACACGATCCACTAACGACTTTGAGAATGCAAATATCACAACTGTTATCTACTTAAAATCTACTTAGTGAAAGTGTTTCCTTACCATCATTTTCATGAATCAGAGAGAAACCTTATGACACTTAGATTTTATGGTGTATGTGTTCCTATCCATGTGAATTTGTCAAAACCATAATCACAAGACAAGGTTAGTGACAAATCCAAACTCATATGGTATGAACTTGTGCAGTCTTAACTTCTTGCCACCTGGCAGCACAAGGGCCTGCCATTGCTTCCAAGTTGTTATGCAACCGATTGAGAACTCTCAGAACTCATATGCAAAGCCAACTTTAACTAGAATGGGCACAGGAATAGGAATATGTCAACACGATAGGTTATAAACCTCACGTCGTGTGCTAGTGTCAAACTACAGGTTTTTATTCTTGATTAGATCTTGAAATTCTTTCAGGATCTTTAAGACTCCCAATGTCCTCTTGACATATAAGACTATCTTGCCAAGACTCAATCCTTGACAAAAAAAATATTCAAGAGATAGTGCGGATTCTTATCAAGACAAACACTTCACACAATTGGCCTTAGTTGGTCTTTGTTTTATCCAAAACATCACAACTTACCAATTTCAAATGTACAAGAGTAGAAATCCTTTTACTCTTACATTTTACAAGTGTTAATAAACCTTCTTTAAGATGTATCACTCAATTTACAATCTTGGAGTATGACTCTAAGACTTGTTTTTTTTTTTGGAATGAAGTATGACTCATCTCCTTGATTTAACCATTTCACCAATTCATGATTCATCTTCTTAGCCATAGGAATGCACTAATATATCCTTATAGGACTAATTATGATATGATTTCTTAATCATTAAGATGATCACAAAACATGATACTAAAGTACTCTCCCATCTTTTCAGATTTGAGAAACTTTTATCTTTCTGCCAAATTTGATTCTTCTTATTCGTTCTGCCATACATCGAAACTTTTCCAATGCTTCAAAATTATACTTAAACTTGTAAGTATAACCATATTTATTAAACTTTAGTAAATCATGACGAATAGTCTTATAGATCTTTGTGGTGGACTTGATCAGTGCACAAGAATGTGTACTCGATCCCTTAGTCCTTCACTTGACTCACATATACATGTGAACAAGGAATTAGTCTTAATTTTCCAAAGATGAAAATTCTCATTCATCATACTATACAACTTGCATGATTCCAAGTTTCAGTCCAATTAAAACTTGGGTGATGAGAATATTTCCTTATTTGGTAAATTAGACATTACCACAAATGAAAGAAACAAATCCATTAATGGAATCATATAAGCAACAATTTTTCACAAATGCCATTGTAAGGATACTTAGAATAAATAAAAATCAAAAAATTTCCTTTTATTTTAAAACTTTGCGGAAAAACTTATCCTTACAGTGCAAAAGCATATGAAAAACTTGTTGTTATCTATTCCTAAGCAATATATCATAACTCCTAAGCAACAGCTCAAAATTCTGATCACCGAACCATGCGATCGAAATCCAACTTCGCGATCAGAAACAACATATACTTCCTTTAAGTTTCTTCACTTTTCTTTGATTCTTAAAACATCAACATGTGACCTAGTCACATCATGTAATAAGAATCTCATAATAGAAACTTAACAGAGTTAGATAGTGGACTTTACCTGAAGGAGAGTCAAACTTTTTGACTTGACCTTCCTTATGATCTTTCAGGTAAATAGGCAGCTTCGCAATCAATGCCCATTCCTTTGGCAAGAGAAACATATGGATTCTTTGGGAATGGTACATGGGACTATCGCAAACTTAGTGTTTCTCTTTACCATTTGGTCAACCGAGTTAACTGTGGCCGGTCCCTTTCCATTGGGAAGAGAAAGCCTTTTCTAGATATCCAATGTTACCATTGTCAATGTCCATTGGGAAGTTGATCTCCTAATCAAATTTGCTTTACTAGTCCTCAAATCATTGCTGATTCAGCAGCACCAAGCAAACAGATAAGATCATTAAGGGTCATGTCATAGTCTGTTCCATAGTAGTCCCAAAGGAACTCACTATGTGACTTAGAAAGTGATTAAACATCCAACTTTCTTAAGACTTTGACACCCAACTCTCCCAGCTTGTCAATATGTGACTTCATCTCCAAGATGCGATCACACATAGACCTTTCTTGCCAATAGGGCTTGAGTGACCTTGAACTTGTGGGTTAGGGAGAATAATTGGAGGAGGTGGAGGAAGTGAAGTTCCAAGAGATTTGGGAAGATCATAGATGTCTGAACTAGACATCTTTTGGGAGATATTCAAGATAGTTGATCTAAAGTCCTTAATATAACACCCAATATGAAATATTAAGGCTAGGACCCAACACAATACTTTTATAACTTGGAAGAGGGATGTCGTAATCCAAGCTATAAAATATTTGAAGGTAGGCGAATGACGATTCACCAATTTCCACCATGAAAACAAAATAATTTATTAGGTTTTAATTGGATTTACTGTTGGATTTCAATCTCGATTGTGCCCTCTCAAGTTTTGTGACTAGGATGCCGAGGATCACAAAATAAGGTGTGAATAACCATGCAAATATACTTGGTACCCTTAATATTTACCCCTCAATCGATGTGCCGGTTAACCACACGCGCTCCACCGATACTATGATAAACATTAAGTTACCCTTTTCCTACCTTGTTAAATCAAGCTAGTGTGTCGGTTAACCACACACGCTCCACTAACCGACTTAAGCAAAGTGCAAAAGTGTAATTTCATGGGTTAGCACCAAATTCACATTTTCCTAAGTAACTAAGATTGGGAATTTATAAAAGTTTAGTTACTTAGTATTTATCATTAATACTTTTAATGAAGGGAGAATTCTAGTCCTTGTCCTACCCGTTTGGCTAACAACCCTCCACCAGTCAAGGAAGCGGTGGGTGAGAGTGGACACCCATTAAACTGCCATTTTATAGGCAGTAACCTTATACCCCCTTATAGACCGGCTTCGTGAATGAGGCCTACTAACGGTAAGACTGACTTGCTCTTATATATATATATATATATTATTAACTTGTAATACTATAAAGTATAAGGGTTGAATTTTAACTTTTAAAATTCTAAGGGCTTAACTTGGAATTAAAGTATTCATAAGGGAAAACTTTACAAATTCCAAAACTTGAGGGCAAGTTTTGAAACTATTCAAAACTATTCAATTCCATAACTTATGTGTTTAAAGTGGTTGTAATTCAAAAAACTCTTCAAGTTCCATAACCTGAGGACAAGTTATGGAAGACTTTAAACTATTAAAAGAATATGACTTTTCTTTATTTATGAGTTTTATGAATCTTAATTGTGACTTTTCATGTAACTTGAGGACAAGTTACAAAAACACATTTTAGAACCAACTCTTAGATTAATTTGGATTGAAAACAACAATTTCACATAACTTTTCTATTAATCTAAGCAACTCATAAGAACAAGATAATTCAATCAAACTTTTTCATGTAATTAGCCTAACCATTAAACTAATACAAAACATGAATCTATTGACAGTTATCTTTGAAATTGGATTAGCATGAATATTACCACATCAAAAACAGGTTTATAAGTTGAAAAACAGCTTAGGGTAATGTTCCTAGTCCAATTCCATCCAAAATAGTCGAAGATATGCTGTCTGGGGGTCCAACTCGTTGAGTGCATGAACCAACTCAGCGAGTTGGATGATAGCTTCATTTTATTTACTTCTTTTTATAGTTTTTTTTAGCACATTTCATTTACATTTTAGTTGATTTCCATGCATATTTTCCTTTTTGTTATTTTTATGACCATTTCGGGTACTTTCTAGTTTCTTGAGCATTATTGCAGATTTTTTGGAGACTAGCGGAGCAGGATTTTTGGGAGGCCATTGGACTTGAAGGGCAATGGGGATTTCATGCTTGATGGCTATGGAGGTGATTCATGGAGTGGACTTGTCAATTGCTTGAAGGCTTGGAAGTGTTGAACTTTAAATTTGAAAGGCACGGGAGAATTCTTGAGTGTGCAAGATCGATTATTGGGGAGTTTGCGGAAGCTTTGAGTGATGTAGAGAGGCAAATTGGGCTCAAATTGAAGAGAAATGGGATAGAAGTTAATTAGACTCGAACTGGGCCAATGGAATAGTTGTGGGGGCCCAAATCTTGAAGGAGCCCAAAAACTCCGTCATAGTCACGCGGCCCGCGTAAGATTCCCCGCGGCCCGCGTGGATTCCTGACAAGGGCAAATTCGGGATTTTGTCTAAAGCTCTATATTGGGAAGGTTGGTGTGCCTCTTCAGCCTTATCTTGGATGTCCGATTTTGACACTTTCTCTCTGGAGTTTGGAGCACTTTTGAAGGCCAAGAACACCTCAAGAACATCTTCTTTTCACCTCTTGATTATTGTGAAATGTTTGGTACAATCTTCTCTAACTTTATTTCTTTGAGTTTAGCCATGCTTGGCTTAACTAATCTTGGTTGACTTTTGTTGAATCCTTTGAACTTTTGTTGAATGTTGAAGAATCCATGAACATGTTCTTAAATCTTTATGGGAATGTTTTGTGTTTTAACATCTTATCACTACTTGTATGTTTTAGTTCAAGAGTTTAAATGTGTTTGTGGTGATTAGTTGGCTAATTTCTTGATTAAGTAAAGGATCCTCAAATTAGCAAGCAACAAATGATTTTTGTGTTGTTTTTGCTTCACACAATCATAAAAACATTTCCTCCAACATGGTGGTGAAAGCATTTGACCCCTCTTGGATTTGGTGACTTTTTGGTTCTTAATGCTAGTTGACTTTCACTAATTACATGCTTAATGGAAATTGTGACTTTGACTAAGGAAATTGTTATGAGCTTCTCTAACCATTTTAACAACTAAGAAAAGTCTAGGTAATCTCAAGCTTCTTGGATTACTATAGCCAAATTAAGGATTTAAAACAAGTATTGCACCATTGGATTCTAATGATATGTTCATCAAAAGTCAAAGTGAGGAAACCTTAAGTCAACCATCTTTCTCTTATTGATTTCACATCAAATTCTTATTTTTGCCAAATTGTTCATTTAAGTTCTAGTTTAATTCTAGTTTTAGTTTAAGTATTTCAAAAATATCAAAACTCCCATTTTTATTTCATTGTCATTTTACAAGTACTGTTGCAAAAAGATTTTCCATAGAGTCATAAATTGAACCAATCTCCGTGGATCGACCCCTTTACCACTATACACTATTTTAGTGTAAAAGATTTAGGGTTATTGATTTTTGTTGGCCTCGACAACCACCAAATTTTGGCGCCGTTGCCGGGGATTGGTTTATTTTTAATCAATTTGTTTCTCTATGCCAAGATCTCAGCGTACAGGTGACTTGATTTACAACCCAGAAATCGAAAAAGAAGCAAGGCGTTTGGCGAAGGAAAAGCGAATTGAACGTGGTCAAACTTCTAATCCTCACGGGGATCCGGAAGTTGAACCCACTTCATCAAGTGATACGGAACCCGATTCTAGTCCCGACCCCCGCCAAGAAATTCCCGAAACACCACCTCTACAACAAACCCGCCCCCATTATTGAACCAGTTGCAATGGCGGAAGGAGGAGAGGCTCCCGAAGAACTTTGAGGCAAATGATGGAGACCGATGTTACACAAACTCCAACCGGTATCAATTACCCGGTTTTAGAAGGAGGTTCGGAATTGAAGTCAAGTTTAGTCCATCACCTCCCAACTTTTCATGGATTGGAGAACGAAGACCCGCATAAGCACTTGAAGATGTTCCACATTATTTGCACTATCATGAAGCCACAAGGGTCAACCGATGACCAAATCAAGCTAAGGGCATTCCACTTTTCATTGGCCGATAGAGCAAAGGATTGGTTATTTTATCTTCCTCCGGGGTCGATCAATTCATGGACCGACATGGCAAGAGCTTTTCTTGATAAATTCTATCCCGCTTCAAGAGTCTCAAGTCTTAGAAATAAGATTTGTGGAATCCGCCAAGGTCAAAATGAGACTTTTCATGATTATTGGGAGAGGTTCAACAACTTGTGCTATAGTTGCCCACAACACCAAATTTCGGAACAACTCCTCACTCAACACTTTTATGAGGGATTGTTGCCAATGGAGAGAAGACTAGTTGGTGCCTCAAGTGGTGGTGATGTCTTTAGTAAAACTCCACAACAAAGAAGACAACTTTTCAACACCATAGCCGCGAATTCCCAACACTTTGGCCCGCGCCAAGACATGAAAAGAGATACACAACACAAAGTCAACGAAGTGGGAACATCAAATCTTGAGTCTCAAATCAAAGATCTAACCTCCGTCGTCCAAAAGCTAGCCATGGGACAAACTCCACAAGTGATGGTTTGTGGGATATGTGCAACAATGGGACATCCTACGGATATGTGTCCCATTCTTCAAGAAGATGCGGAACATGTAAATGCCACGGGAGAGTTTCAAAATTACCACAACAAGCCATCCGGTTACCAAAATGTTTACAATTCAAGTTGTAAGCCAAATCCCAACATGAGCTACAACCCAAGACCATTGCCTCAAAATGCATTGGTTAGACCTTCCTATCCATCACCACAACCTCACTACCAACATCCACAACCACACTATCAATGCAAACCACACCCTCCACATCACCAACAACCTCCTCAATCCCAATCAAGTAGCTCCGGAATGTCTCTTGAAGACATTGTCAAATCCTTAGCCACTAGTACCCAACAACTCCAAAAAGAGACAAGAACTAGTATCTCCAACCTTGAAGCACAAATGGGAGATATAGTTACATCCATAAGCAAGTTGGAGTCCCGTGGGAAATTGCCTTCTCAAACCGAAAAGAACCCAAATGTCAATGTGGTGACCTTGAGAAGTGGCAAACAAGCCGGAGAGAGTAGTTCAAAGAAAAAGCCAAAAGATGAAAAGGAAGAAATAGAAGTTATTCCCGTTGAAGAACCTATAGTCAAGAACGATGCACAAGCCGGAGTTCCAAAGAAGACTACCCCTCTAGTAACACCCATAGCCACTCAACCGCCATTCCCCTCCCGACTTGCGACTTCGAAAAAGAACATGGAGGAGAAAGAGATTTTGGACACCTTTCGAAAGGTGGAAGTAAACATCCCTCTACTTGATGCAATCAAGCAAATCCCGAGATATGCAAAGTTTTTGAAAGAAATTTGTACCAACAAGAGGAAGTTGAAGGGAAATGAGAAAATTTTGATGAATGAAAACGCATCCGCGGTTTTACAAAGGAAACTTCCACCCAAATGCAAAGATCCTGGAATGTTCACGGTTCCTTGCAAGATTGGAGATGTCACTTTTAGTAGTGCTATGCTTGATCTTGGTGCCTCTATCAATGTCATGCCCTATTCGGTGTATGAATCATTGAATGTCGGACCCTTAAGTGAAATCGGTGCCATAATCTCTCTTGCGGATAAATCAAGTGTCTTTCCTAGATGTGTTTTGGAAGATGTCCTAGTTCAAGTGAACCAATTGGTCTTCCCGGCAGATTTCTATGTGATTGATCTAGATGAGCAAGTGTCCTCCAAATCGGCTCTAATCTTGCTTGGGAGACCGTTTTTGAAGACGGCTAGGACGAAGATCGATGTGTATGCGGGAAGTTTGACAATGGAGTTTGATGGTGAAACAATAAGTTTTAATATTTATGATGCCATGAGATATCCTAGTGATGTTTCGTCTTTGTACTTTGTTGATGTTGTTGAGCCAATTACTCAAGAATTGTTTGAGTTATCTAACGGTGATATGTTGGAGATGATCTTAAGCAAAGGATTCGATTGTGGGAAGCTAGCCGAGCAATTAAAGCTTTATTCTTTGGATCCGGAAGTTGAGAAGTTGGTAAATAAAATGGAGATGAAGAAATCCACAAGATTAGATGTCAAACAAATTGAATTGCCCCCAACTCATACAAAATTGCCTCCATCCCTTGTTCAACCACCCGAATTGGAATTGAAGGTCCTACCTCAACACTTGAAGTATGCCTACTTGGGAAGGAATGAAACCCTCCCGGTTATCATTTCAACTCACTTAACCAAATTTGAAGAAGAGCAACTCCTCAAGGTGTTGAAGGAGCATAAAGAACCCATGGGTTGGACGATTGCGGATATCAAAGGGTTGAGTCCCTCCACTTGTATGCATAAGATCTTAATGGAGGATGAATGCAAACCAAGTAGAGATGTGCAAAGACGGTTGAATCCGCCAATGATGGAAGTGGTCAAGAAAGAGATTTTGAAGCTCCTAGATGCGGGAATGATTTATCTAATCTCGGATAGCAAATGGGTGAGCCCGGTCCAAGTTGTGCCTAAAAAGACGGGAATCACGATGGTCGAGAACAACAAAGGTATGATGGTCCCCACCCGTGTGTAAAACGGGTGGAGAGTATGTATTGACTACCGCAAACTCAATGCAACCACACGAAAAGATCATTTTCCATTGCCTTTCATTGACCAAATGTTAGAAAGGTTGGCCGAAAAATCTCACTATTGTTGTCTTGACGGGTATTCCGGTTTTCACCAAATCCCGGTGGCGCCGGAAGACCAAGAAAAGACAACTTTTACATGTCCATTTGGCACTTTCGCATACCGTAGAATGCCATTTGGATTGTGTAACGCCACGGCCACTTTCCAACGTTGCATGGTTAGTATCTTTTCCGAATATGTCGAAAACATAATTGAGGTTTTTATGGATGATTTTACGGTATACGGGAACTCCTTTCAAGAGTGTTTGACCAATCTCACCAAAATTTTGAAAAGATGCATTGAAACAAATTTGGTTTTAAACTTTGAGAAATGTCATTTCATGGTGAGTCAAGGTCTCATTTGGGTCACATTGTGTCTGAAAAAGGAATTGAGGTAGATAAGGCCAAGATCGATGTTATTCAAAGCTTACCTTACCCGACTTGTGTTCGGGAAGTTCGTTCTTTTTTGGGCCATGCAGGTTTCTACCGACGATTCATCAAGGACTTTTCAAAGATAACAAGACCAATGTGCCAACTCTTGCAAAAGGAGGCCGATTTCGAGTTCAATGAGGCGTGCAAAGAAGCTTTCGACAAGCTCAAGGAATTGCTTACATCCGCCCCCATCATACAAGCACCAAATTGGGATCTCCCTCTCGAGATCATGTGTGATGCAAGCAATTATGCTATCGGCACCGTTTTGGGTCAAAAGAATGGAAGAGCCTCCCATGTGATTTATTATGCATCAAGGACACTAGACAATGCTCAAAGCAACTACTCTACCACGGAGAAGGAGTTATTGGCCATAGTGTTCGCTTTGGAGAAGTTTCGGCAATATCTACTTGGCACCAAAGTTATAGTGTATTCGGATCATGTGGCTCTCAAGTACTTGATGACAAAGAAAGATGCAAAGCCAAGACTCATCCGATGGATCTTATTATTGCAAGAATTTGATTTGGAAATCCGGGACAAAAGTGGATGTGAGAACCTTGTTGCCGACCACTTAAGCCAGATCACTTCAAATGAAACTCCTCTCCCTTTGCGGGACGAGTTTTCGGATGAGCATCTCTTTTCCCTTATTCAATCTACTCCTTGGTATGCTGATATCGTTAACTTTTTGGTCACAAAAAGGTATCCCGACATATTCTCACGTGCTCAAAAAGACAAGCTTAAAAGTGATGCAAAATACTATGTGTGGGATGAGCCTTATTTGTGGAAACATTGTCCCGATCAAATCATTAGGCGATGTGTACCCCAACAAGAGCATCAATCCATTTTACAATTTTGTCATGAATTTGCTTGTGGGGGACACTTCGGACCTAGCCGAACTTTGAGAAAGGTTCTTGAATGTGGATTATTTTGGCCAACCATGTCACGCGATTGTTATATGTTTTGTAAAAGCTGTGAACGGTGCCAAAGGACGGGAAACATTTCACAAAAAAATCAAATGCCACAAAATCCAATCCTTGTTTGTGAAATTTTCGACGTATGGGGATTGATTTTATGGGCCCATTTACCGTCTCGTTTGGCAACGTTTACATCTTGCTCGCGATTGACTATGTTTCTAAGTGGGTTGAAGCCAAAGTCACAAGATCGGATGATGCCAAAACAGTTATCGACTTTTTAAAATCTAATGTCTTCGCGAGGTTTGGTGTGCCTAGGGCTTTGATTAGTGATTGAGGGACGCATTTTTGCAATAAGATGATGGAGGCCTTGCTGAAAAAGTACAACGTGACCCATCGTGTCTCTACCGCCTACCACCCTCAAACGAATGGTGAAGCGGAAGTCTCAAATCGTGAGGTGAAGAGTATTTTAGAGAAAACAGTGAATCCGACAAGGAAAGATTGGAGTTAAGGCTTGATGATGCCTTATGGGCCTATCAGACCGCTTACAAGACCCCGATAGGAATGTCGCCCTTTAGGTTGGTTTTCGGAAAGTCATCTTGAAGCTCGTTTGTGGGGTTGTTTTAGCGATTAAAGCGTCAAATACGAAGCAAAATCATAAGCTTGGGGTGTGCCTTGGAGAATCTCTTCGGTGGCTCTAATTCCGCCTCCACCATTCGTTCCGGGTCTAAGAAAATTGGGTACTTTCATTCCTTTATCTTGATTATTTGCATCCCAATTTCCTATTTGTTGTTGGAATTGTGTGCCTTTGGTGTGGCTTGAAAGTTATTATTGATAAATTTTTGTCCGGAGTAAATGTCTAAACGTGCAAAAACAGGGACGGGAGCTACTTCCTCTAAAGGGGGGTCGAAAGGAAAATCCAAGGATCCCCCGTTTCGTTTGTTGAATCGCGAGGACCGCAAAACATATGATTTTCTCGTTTCCAACAAACGTCAAGTCAAGTCAACAAAATTCCTCCATAGGGAATCTTTTGCTAGTCTTGGGGTACTCGATGGAGTCCAAGCGTTATTTAACAATATTGGGTGGGGCCAATTCCTCTATAACCGCGCCGCCACCTATGTTGAACCAACCTTGGAATTTCTCACCACATTCAATCCCGAAGAGGAAGGCGAAACCGTCACCTTCCAAATGCTCGGCGAGAAACGATCCCTACCATATCGGGTGGTGAACGCCCTGATGGGCACTCCAGTGGACAATCTATATCACCAACAAGACCTATGGCCCGGAAACTTCAATGAGCATCACTTTTGGCAGCAAATTACCAACGAGCCACAATATTCATCGTCTTCGTCAAAGGCCTCCTCCATAATTCACCCATGTTTGCGCCTAGCGCATCGAGTACTCACATGCACCATTTTTTCCTGCTCCGAAGTGGGACAAATTTCAAAGGCGGAATTATTTTTTCTTTGGTGCATGACTCGTGAGAACAGTCCGCGGCCGAATTTTGCCTCCTTTTTCTTCACCAAATGTTACAACCTCACAACTATAGACAAAGGAGACATTTTCATTGGGGGATTGATCACCCTCATTGCATCTCGGCCACCGCTTCAACTTCATCTCTCCACTCTTCCATTCGAGAAGGCTTCCGACCCCTCTAGCCTTGACGGCCACGCACTTCGCCGAATGCAACTAGTCCGGGATTCGGTCGTTGGTCCCATGTGGATTCTTGACAACCAACCATACCTCATTCTTCCCCACGAGTATATAGGGAGTTTCGAGCCAACCGACCCTGATCAATGGATCATTCCATCCGACTACCCTCCTCCTATAGATGATGAAGATGACCAGTTTCAGCCTCCACAACATTTTGCCGAGCCTCAATATCAGCCACAGCAGCAGGGGGGACACGAAGTCCCACCATATTTCCCCCCTACGTTCTTTGACCAATTCGCCACAATGTTCTCCACGGTACAGCGCATCGACACCCAAACGCAAGAGAACACCCGGGCCATCCAGGATGTGGTGACACGTGTTAATCGGCTGGAGCAGTCCTTCCCGTCAACTTCCCGCCAGGTCCAGGATATGTGGGACTACCACTATCGCCACGAGCATTTCCCGCCGCCCGACCCTCCGATTTAGGTAATTTCCGTCCTTTCCTTAAGCATTGAGGACAATGCTTCTTCTTAAGCTTGGGGTGGGGCATTTCCCTTTTCTTTTACTTTTTCATGCATTTTTTAACTAGGTTGCATAACATTTTAGTTTTAAGCTAATTTTCATTCATTTTTTTATTTATATAAAATTCCAAAAAGATTTTATTTTCTTCTTGTTCACCTTTTATATTTTTGCATAACATTTAGCTTAGGGCATTAGCATTCATGCATTTTTGTTGTCAGTTTATTCTCACCCCCTTGGATGCCATGGAACAAGTTTATAGTTATTGTATCATTATTGGTCCAGGATCTTGTTGCTATCTCACCCATCGAACCGGGACCACTAGCTGCAGTTTGGGACTTCATACTTGGGATCACATGCTGGAAGCTTAAAGGGGTAAGTGATCATGGCCAGGTAGTTTTCATGAAGAATTATGCATACAATACTAACAACTGTAGGATATACTATAACAATGGATGTTCTTAGCCTTGCGGTCACTACCGCTGAGAGGATCACACTTGATCATGTTTGAACTGTTAGGATGAAGCATTGGTGCTTGTCCCCGAGTAGAATCCATATCCGGTCTCTTTACATCACCATATATTTTTGCGATTTTCTTAAGATTTTAGAGAGTCTTTTAGTCCGCATGTGGACATTTTCATTACTTTTGAAAAATTGCAAGTTTGAAAATGAGCTTACATTACATCTTTATGCTCCACGCATGGTCATTTTCACACTTAGACCATTCAGATTATATTACTACCCTTTCGGTCCCACTTACACACTTTTGGGAACCAAATTTTGAGTCAAAGGGTTTTCTTGTTAAAAAATCCGATTGTTAATACATTACCTTCAAGTGTTTATTAAAAAAAAGAGAGAGAGAGAGAGAGAGAGAGAGAGAAAGAATAGCATGCGAATTTCCAGCTGCAACTATCTTAAATAGGTGACCGGTTCAATTATTGAACAAATTTTCCAACATTTTGGTCACCCGACGTTTGATATTCATTTGTATAGGCTTGTTTTATTGTATATAGATCGAGTTGTTTTTCGAAAATTGGTGATGTTAGGGAGACTGTCGAGTCGGATACTACGGGAGGTTTGGGCCAACACTAAGTGAACCGATTCCTACAACGGTGCCCAAGCGATTAAACCCAATTACACATGAGAGTAGCCGGCAGATGTGAGATCAGAGTGTACACTTAAAAGAAGAGCTCCACACGAGCCCATCCAGCTGCTTTCTCCCTACTACAGATGTTCTTCATTGTATGCATGTTCCATTGGGCTGCGACTGCTCATCCCTCCTTACTCACCTAAAGGAGTTGTCCTGGCTGTGGTTTATGGTCCCTTTGTCATCGGATTAAAATTTCGTGAGGTAATAGCAAGATCAATTTTGACCATGTTGACTAACGGTGATCAGGTTCCGCGGTTCTATCCATTCATTTTATTTTCCTTAGGATAGTTCATCCCAAGTTCATTTTAGTCTTGTCTTACTTGAGGACAAGTAAGGTTTAAGCTTGGGGTGATTTGATAGCTTCATTTTATTTACTTCTTTTTATAGTTTTTTTAGCACATTTCATTCTCATTTTAGTTGATTTCCATGCATATTTTCCTTTTTGTTATTTTTATGACCATTTCGGGTACTTTCTAGTTTCTTGAGCATTATTGCAGATTTTTTGGAGACTAGCGGAGCGGGATTTTTGGGAGGCGATTGGACTTGAAGGGCAATGGGGATTTCATGCTTGATGGCTATGGAGGTGATTCATGGAGTGGACTTGTCAATTGCTTGAAGGCTTGGAAGTGTTGAATTTTAAATTTGAAAGGCACGGGAGAATTCTTGAGTGTGCAAGATCAATGATTGGGGAGTTTGCGGAAGCTTTGAGTGATGTAGAGAGGCAAATTGGGCTCAAATTGAAGAAATATTGAAGAGAAATGGGCTAAAAGTTAATTAGACTCGAACTAGGCCAATGGAATAGATGTGGGGGCCCAAATCTTGAAGGAGCCCAAAAACTCCGTCATAGTCACGCGGCCCGCGTAAGATTCCTTGCGGCCCGCGTGGATTCCTGACAAGGGCAAATTCGGGATTTTGTCTAGAGCTCTATATTGGGAAGGTTGGTGTTCCTCTTCAGCCTTATCTTGGATGTCCGATTTTGACACTTTCTCTCTGGAGTTTGGAGCACTTTTGAAGGCCAAGAACACCTCAAGAACATCTTCTTTTCACCTCTTGATTATTGTAAAATGTTTGGTACAATCTTCTCTAACTTTATTTCTTTGAGTTTAGCCATGCTTGGCTAAACTAATCTTGGTTGACTTTTGTTGAATCCTTTGAACTTTTGTTGAATGTTGAAGAATCCATGAACATGTTCTTAAATCTTTATGGGAATGTTTTGTGTTTTAACATCTTATCACTACTTGTATGTTTTAGTTCATGAGTTTAAATGTGTTTGTGGTGATTAGTTGGCTAATTTCTTGATTAAGTAAAGGATCCTCAAATTAGCAAGCAACAAATGATTTTTGTGTTGTTTTTGCTTCACACAATCATAAAAACATTTCCTCCAACATGGTGGTGAAAGCATTTGACCCCTTTTGGATTTGGTGACTGTTTGGTTCTTAATGCTAGTTGACTTTCACTAATTACATGCTTAATGGAAATTGTGACTTTTACTAAGGAAATTGTTATGAGTTTCTCTAGCCATTTTAACAACTAAGAAAAGTCTAGGTAATCTCAAGCTTCTTGGATTACTATAGCCAAATTAAGGATTTAAAACAAGTATTGCACCATTGGATTCTAATGATATGTTCATCAAAAGTCAAAGTGAGGAAACCTTAAGTCAACCATCTTTCTCTTATTGATTTCACATCAAATTCTTATTTTTGCCAAATTGTTCATTTAAGTTCTAGTTTAATTCTAGTTTTAGTTTAAGTATTTCAAAAATATCAAAACCCCCATTTTTATTTCATTGTCATTTTACAAGTACTGTTGCAAAAAGATTTTCCATAGAGTCATAAATTGAACCAATCTCCGTAGATCGACCCCTTTACCACTATACACTATTTTAGTGTAAAAGATTTAGGGTTATTTATTTTTGTTGGCCTCGACAACCACCATTGGACGAGTTTAGCCTTGGACTCGTCAAGTCCCTTCATGGACTCGGTGAGTCTACTGAGCAGACAGCAACAAACTTCGATTTTTCAGCCAATTTTGCAAGTATAACAAGAAAACAAACCTGGCTCTAATACCACTGTAGGGTTTTGAGCATTCTAACACTCCTAAGTGTACATGCAACCCTAAATACCTTGGATCTATGTTTTCTCTATTATACATGCAAATATGAATATTCCAAGATATTATCCTAACTAGCATACAAAACATTGATTCATATGGAATAATATAAGTTAGAAGACATACCTTTTGATGTATCTTAATTCCATGGAGCTTAAGAGACTAGTGCCCCAAGTGTGACACCTCAAATGGTTCACACAACACCAAATACACTGGGAATAACTTAGAGAGAAATGAACCACTTCTTGAAATTCGGCTAGCCCTCACCATTACTTCATAGTCTCTCATGGTGGCCGATTTTGACAAGAATAAGATGCTTATATAGTGTGTCACAATTAGGGTTACACCATGTAAACCCTAATTGTCATGGCCTTTCATTTCCATGATCCATGGGTACAAAAACACCATGGAGCATCCTATGGGTTTTAGCCCAACTTGATAATCCATGGAGCATTAACCCACTATACAAGTATGGATGATTTACACAATCAACCCATATATTTAATTAGTCTCCTTTTGATCACTTAATTAATTCCAAATTAATTCTTGATCAATACTAATTAAATAATCTTATTAATATATTAAAACTTATAATATATTAGCAAACCTTAAGTGTTATTTCTCTCATTTTAGTCTATCCAAATGCATGATGCCATGCAACCCAAATGGACCATGCCAATTGGGTCAAGTACATACCAAATATAGTTGTGGACTTAGACACTAATCCAACAACAAGTTGGTATCAGAGCCTTGGTTTGAGGGATTCGGGCATACTCTCGGGTGTGTCTGAACTCAAAATGAGGACTTGGTATGGAAATTTTCAAAAGAAAATCATTTTTATAAAAAAGATTTCCAAAAAGAGAAAAAGGTGTGGTGCATGCAATCAGCCGAGCTCAAGTAAGTTCTCCCAAATTACCCATACATGTTTGTTATGATATGATATGATTATGAGAACTACATGCTAGATTAGGGCTAAGGATCTAGGAAGGATGCCTGTATGTCTGCTATATGTGTATAACAACTACATGCTAGATTAGGGCTAAGGATCTAGGAAGGATTCCTTGTATGCCTACTGTATGAGCTTATTGAACTGCTTGCTAGTACTGATTAGTCAGTGATATGATGGCCTGATTAGGATATTCTTGGTTTTGATTACTGAATGCTCGAATGCTGCTTGCTTCGTGCTTTTAGGAGTTCTAGTTATCTTTAGTTAACTAGTAAACGAATACGTTAAGTTACATATTACAAGGACCAAATAATTTCAGAAGGTTAGGTCTAGCTCTATTTCGCTGCTCTTGTCTGAGTCCAATTGTTGTTGGGTAGGACCTCTCATTCATAGAATTATCTGGTCTTAGTGATATGTAATGGTATTCGCGAGCTAGTTAGGGAGAGATAGCAGGGACTTATTATGCAGCTGATCCCGGAGAGTGGGTCAGAGATTACCCTAGGTCAAGCCTAGGATGAGATTAGCGTTAAGAGAAGTAGTAGTATAAGGGACTTGGTCGAGTTGAGGCAATTCTTGAGGAAAGTACGGATAGATGTGGAAGGTAGTATGGTCCCGTATGGTGATGCTACACACTAGACCAGCTGGCAGTTCAGGTGCCGGGGAGGGATCAGGCTCGGGCTCTGGAGCCGGGCAGCTCGATGATCAGATGAGGGAGTTCATTTCATCTGAGATCACGCGCAGTATATTGGACCAGACTCCTGTGATCTTCGGTACGGTCAAGGAGGCAATATTGGAGATTCTTGACGAGAGGTTGGGTGCATTCCACACCGAGATGACAGCCATGATAGGGGCGCGCACGATGACATTCAGGGATTTCCGAGCTTATGGAGCTCCAGACTATCATGGGGCTCGGGACCCCATTGCTAGTAGTAGGTGGTCGGATGATGTTGCCAACGCCTTTCGCATCAGTCGTTGTACCGAGTGGACAAGGACCGACTTGCTTCCTGCCTTTTGAAGGACAGGATGCGTGATTGGTGGGAGGAGGTTGGGCATTCCATTGGAGATGATGCCGCCATTGATGCGATGACCTGGAGTGACTTTTCGGCCAGGTTCAGGGTCGAGTTTGCACCAATGATTGAGGTGCAACAGCTTGAGGGAGTTCCAGGATCTCCAGTAGATGACTGAGACGGTGACTGAGATCACCACCAAGTTCAGGGAGATGGACCTTCTTGTTCCGGAATATTTGACAGATGAGGAGATGAAAAAGGCCTGGTACCATGAGATGTTGAGGAGCGACATTCGGCAGTTTGTGAGCCCATCCAGTTGCAGGACGTTGGAGGATATGATAGCGAGGGATCGGGAGAGAGAGATTGATTTTGAGATGGAGAGGAAGAGGAAACCAGATGTTGTGTCTGGTGTGGAGGGTTCGGGCAAGAAGCCTAAGGTGGATTCCTGAGGGAAGTGCCAGCAGGGCCGAGGCCGCTGCGACAAGTGTGGTAGGACGCACGAGGGGATGTGCAGGGAGGGTAGTTCGGGCTGCTTTAAGTGCGGCCGAACTGGTCATGTTAGTAGGGATTGTACTGATACCACCACCACCACTGCAGCATCCAATCTGATTTGCTTCAAGTGCAATCAGAGGGGACACAAGAGGTCCCAGTGTCCGAGTTTGGCAGCAGCTAGACGAGTGGCGGCACCCGCTCCTACTAGATTGAGGATTACCGACGGCTCCCAGGGTCGAGCGTAGGCGCCAGTGGCGAAGAGCAGAGCCTTCTAGCTGAGAGCAGAGGAGGCACGTGCAACTCCCGATGTTGTGACGAGATCGTTCTTAGTGAACCACATATCTGCTCTGGTATTGTTCGATTCGGGGGCTACCCGATCTTTTGTATCGCTCGCACTCAACAAGAGATTTGTGGGAGCTCCAGGAGAGCTGGACTGTCCACTTGATGTAGAGATAGCGGATGATAGGACCGTTCGGGTTGCGAGGGTTCATCAGGGATGTACACTGCAGTTGTTCGATGAGAAATATTCTGTGGATTTAGTCCCCATTCCCATGCGAGGGAATAAGGTTATCGTGGGTATTGACTAGTTGATTCCCAATGGGGCAGTGATTGACTGCGAGCAGCAGCTAGTTAGAGTTTGGATCCCAAGTGGGAGAGGGTTGGTGATTCAGGGCGAGAGGTCGTAGCACGGACCGACGTTATGTTCAACAGCGAGAGCTAGGCTCTACCTTCAGCAGGTTTCGCTGGTTATGTCGCCAATGTTATCAATATCCGAGATAAGGGTAAAGTGACCATGGATGATGTATCGATCGTGTGAGAGTATCCGGACGTGTTCTCGGAGGATTTTCCTGGGATACCTCCGGAGAGACAGGTAGAGTTCAGGATTGACCTCGTTCCTGGTGCGGATCCGATAGCCAAGGCACCGTATCGATTGGCTCCTCCCGAGATGCAGGAGTTGTCTACACAGCTGCATGAGCTGTTAGACAATGGATTTATCAGACCGAGCAGTTCGCTATGGGGATTATGTTTGTGAAGAAGAACGACGGGTTACATCGGATGTGTATAGACTACCGGGAGTTGAATAACGTAACGGTGAAGAACCATTATCCCCTCCCGAGGATTGATGATCTATTTGACCAGCTACAGGGTGCATCTTGGTTCTCTAAGATTGATCTGCGATCAGGTTATCATCAAATGAGATTCAGAGACGAGGATGTACATAATACAACCTTTCAGACTCGATATGGTCAGTACGAGTTCGTGGTGATGTCGTCTGGGCTCACCAATGCTCCTGCCGCATTCATGGATTTCATGAACCGCGTGTGCAGACCAATGCTGGACCGGTCTGTGATAGTATTCATCGATGATATCTTGGTTTACTCAAAGACTCAGGAGCAGCACGAGGAGCACTCGAGGGAGGTGCTGGAGACACCGAGGAGGGAGAGAATTTTCGCAAAGTTTTCCAAGTGTGAGTTTTGGTTGCGCGGGGTGCAGTTTCTGGGGTGTATCCGAGTCTCTCAAACCAAGGCTCTGATACCAACTTGTAACGACGTAAATTTCCAAAACAATTTTTCATTTTAAAAACATACTCTCATTCATAAAATATCATAGTAATCCAATGTAACACATGTTATCTCAATAAACAAATCCCAAGATCCTCAAATACATAAATCCTCTCAGTGTGTACGGATCATGCCGGCGCCTTCCCGCGATCCTCGCTAGTACCTGAAACACATAACACAACAACTGTAAGCATAAATGCTTAGTGAGTTCCCCAAAATACCACATGCAACACATACGCCACTCGAGGCTACAATACGACCCTCCGGTCGATGTGTCTCAGTGGGACCCTCCAGTCCCGTAGCTCGTTGGACCCTCTGGTCCGGTCATAGCTCGTCGGACCCTTCGGTCCAGTCTGTGTCGTTGGACCCTTCGGTCCGGTCTATATCGTTGGGCCCTCCGGCCCGGTCTGTTCAACACATAGCATACATACAACACAATGCACATAACTCATATATATACACATAGCATACAAGACCCTCTGGTCTACACATAAATACCACTCTAGGTAATGTATAGTGAGAAGACTCACCTCAATGAAGTCGGATAAACTCTCGTGCTCAACGTCCCGACTTAGCCTCCTCCTATTATTCAGATAACATCCCCGATCAATATTCACTCATGTCTCATCTCTACAGATTGGGTAGAAGGCCATTCTACCCTTCCCTGAACTCTCCTGAATCAGTCTTGACCAGAACCCTAAAGTCAACGAAAGTCAACGGTCAACTTTGACCCGACTCGTCGAGTGCACAAGGGCGACTCGGCGAGTCCATGCGGGTCCTCTGAATCCTTTCAGCCTCTCTTGGCTCGTCGAGTCATCCTTCTACTCGACGGGTTACACCTGTCACGAATCGCGGGGCAACCCCGACTCGACTCGTCGAGTCCACTTATGGACTAGGCGAGTTGCCTCCATGTTCATCCTCAAATGACCTCCTAAGGTCAGATCTGCTTCCCTAACTATCCGATCTACCCTTCAAATGTTCAAATGTCACGTAAAGGTGCAACCTTTACGTGCATGCAACCCACAACAAGTCATAAATGGGGAAATAACTCTAAAAATGGCAACCTAGTCCCCAATCTTTCATTTGCTTGCATAAAGCTGAGGGATAGTGACTCTATGGACCTCTCATGGTCCAGATGTGATGCTCTTAACACAAAGGGGGCCTCATACTTACTAGATCTAACATAAAATGGAGGTAAAAACCCTAAAATCATGAAATCTATCATATCAACACGAAATATAAGGGATTATACCTCCAGAGATGAACTCTCAAGATGATTAGCCCAGATCCAAGCTCCCTTCACGCTCTAGATGGGTGTTTCCTTCTTCCTTCTAGCAAAACTACACCAAAAGTGATGTATTAGCCTCTTCTTGCTCTCAACTCTCTCACTGCTCTCTCTAGGGTTTCTCTGGGGTGCATTGGCCGCAAATGGAGGCCATAAAGGCCTTTAAATAGGGCACAGGCCCGAGGATTTAGGGTTTCACTTTACAGTGCGGACTCGCCGAGTCCACGTATCTACTCGTCGATTCCGGTCATTAATCCAGTCAAGAACTCGCGATCCTACTCGGCGAGTCTGAGCGTCTACTCGTCGAGTCCCTCCATAAAATCCAAAATAAATAACTAAAATAAGATACCTGGGAATCCGGATGTTACAATATTAGATTTTGGTGGGAGTTGGGATATGTATCTTTCATTAGCGGAATTTTTGTATAACAACAGTTATCACGCCAACATAGATCGACCTCCCTTCGAGATGATTTATGGGAGGAAGTGTAGGATCCCAATTTGTTGGGGTGAGGTCGGTCAGAGAGTCATGGGAGTACTGAGGTGGTACTCAAGACCACGGAGAAGATCCAGTAGGTCTGGAGCAGGCTCCAGACTGCACAGAGTCGGCAGAAAAGCTATGCCGACAAGCGCCGTTCATACCTATAGTTTCAGGTAGGGGATATGGTCCTCCTGAAGGTGTCACCTTGGAAAGGTGTCATCCGGTTCAGGAAGCAGGGCAAGCTGGGCCGGGTTGCGTATCGACTGGATCTACCAGTCGAGCTTAACCATATCCACAACATTTTTCATGTATCCCAGCTGCGGAGGTGCTTAGTGGATGACTTCGTGGTTGTTCCTTTAGAGGATATCTAGGTGGATGACCGCCTGAATTACATTGAGAGACCAGTAGCCATCCTCGACAGGAAGACGAAAACTTTGAGGAACAAGGTTGTACAGTTGGTGAAGGTGCAATGGCAGCACCGTAAGGGCTCAGAATGGACTTGGGAGCCAGAAGAGGAGATGAGGGAACATTACCCAGAGTTATTCGAGGCAGCAGACTTCGAGGATGAAGTCTGAGACAAGTGGGGGGAATTGTAATGCCTGGTTCCCGGTACGTATTTAATTTATTAATCATTCAATTTATAAGAGCAACTCGACAAGTTGGAAGCCCCAAACTCTTCGAGTAGAGATCATATGGGCCGCGTAATTTAAGTAACCTACTCGACGAGTTAGCAGGCCTTAACTCGACGAGTAGGCTGGCAGGGATGAAACCCTAATTTCCAGGGTTTTTCACCCTATATAAGGACATAAACTCCTCTAACCAGCCCCTCACCAGCCTCCCTAAACCCTAAATCGTATTGTGAGCTCCTTGTTGAGAAACTAGAGGTTTTGAGTGGATTTTTATGTGTTCCTGTGCTTGGTGAAGGACTTGGAAGAACTAGAAGGTCATTGAGATTGAGGAGAAGCACTAGATCTGGGATCTCGTTCGTCTTTGGAAACTTTCTGAGGTAAAAAGTCTCAAACTTGATGCTTAATATCTTAGATCTCTCTTAGTTTTGTTTTATGGATCTTTTTGACCCCATTGTCGGAGCATGATAAACCTTCATAGTCCTGATGCTAAAAACTTCCATTCTCAGTGTTATTTGGTCCTTAGATTCATAAAAAGGGTCCTAAACCCGTTCATGCTCAAGAAAAGACCATATCCATAGAAGTAGGTTGCTATATCTCAAGATTAGGTCCATTTGAGGCATGCAAAGCCATCAAGTTGTCGACTTTACAGATGTATACCATAGAAACAATGTAGATCTATATTTTGGAACCTTAGATTTGAGGAAAGGGCTTAATAGACTAAGAACTATGAGGAACTCGACGAGTTCATTAAGGAACTCGACGAGTTGGGTCGAACAGTCTCGATTCTGTTAAAGGGAAGAACTCGGCGATTTGGAGGAAAACTCGACGATTTGCATCACAATTTCGCGATTATGTGATTCATGGGAACTAGACGAGTTGAAGGGTAAACTCGATGAGCTGAGTCAACTCGTGGCGTTGACTTTTACTTGACTTTGACCTTGATCATAGCTGACCCTAAAAGGGTTATGAGCATGAAATGGTATCTAAGGAGTTGTTTTTGTTCAGGAAGTTAGCAGAGCTGATTATCGGGCAGAGACGTTTCAGCTGTCATCCAACACTGAGGTGAGTTTCCTACTGGTTTGAACAGGTCTAAGGCACCAATGTCGGCATGTGTATAGTATGTGTGATGATTAGCAGGTAAGTGTGGACAGGGACCGTATCTTAGCATTATTTGAGTATGGATATGAATTGGTAGATTTTGGTTATACTTGTTTTTTGTGTGATACTTGTATGTATGTATTAGTTAGTGGAGTGTGGGCGAGGCCCGTATCTCCTAGATAGTGGAGTGTGGGTGAGGCCCGTATCTCATAGTTAGCGGAGTGTGGGCGAGGCCCGTACCTCTTAGTTAGAGAGTGTGGGCGAGGTCTGTATCTCATAAGTAGCTGAGTGTGGGCGAGGCCCGTATCTCGTAGTCAGTCGAGTGTAGACGGGGGCCGTATCTCCTTGAGTGTGGGCGGGGGGGGGGGGGGGGGGGGGGGGGGGGCGTATCTCCTAGATGCATGTTATGTGTATGGTATGTGGTAGTTTGGAGGAAATTCACTAAGCTTCGTGCTTACAGTTTTCAGTTTTGGTTTCAGGTACTTCGGGTAACAAAAGGGAAGAGCTCGGGATGACTGCATTACACACATCATGATGTTTAGCCTGGGATGTTTTACTCTGATATTAACGTGTGTTTTTGATATGATGATTTGAGATACTATGACTTACATTTTGATGAGATGATTTTGATAACTATGGTTTTATTTAATGATTAAAAATGAAAATTTTGGACCGTAATTTTGGGATGTTACACCTAGCTACAGTAAAGTTGGATCAAAGACTAACCATAAATGTAGTAAACAAGTAAATTGCTACAATACACAATTTCACAAGAGTGCGTCATAAATCATAATCATAGAATAATTAGAATCAAAATCGAAAATAATTCAATAGCATTTAGCAAAAAACTTCGTAAACCGATGCTGATTTATAACATAAAATAATGATATCATAAAGTAATACTAGTATATGAATTAGCTTTGACTTATCAAATTAAGAAGTAAAATTTTGATTAATTAATAAAATAACATCTTAAATCAATTAGGAAGTAACATCAGATTTATCAAATTAGAATACCTAGAATATCAAGACATTAAACATTATTTTACTAAATTCTTTTTTTACAAGATCATATATTTATTCAAACAAAATAACACCTGAAACTAAATTAGAAATTAACATTTGACTTATAAAATCAGAATACCTAGAATATCAACTTATCAAAAACTATTTTACTAAATGTTTTGCCAAATTATCTAATTAATCAAACAAAATAACAGTTTGAATCAAATTAGGAAGTAGCATTTGACTTATAAATCATAATATCCAGAATATCAAGTTATCAAACATTATCTTACTAATTTTTTAATAGATAATCTAATTAATCAAATAAAATAACATCCAAATGCAACATCTGACTTATCAAATCAGAATATGTAGAATATCAAGTTATCAAACAGAATGTCCTTAATGTTGACTACATCATGTAATTAACCAAACAAAATAATATATAGAAATGAAATTATACTGATTAGAATACTTAGTATACACATATATGATAACATATTTCACATCATTTGTAATAGTAGATAATTAATCGGTTTTGTGGAACTGGGGTTTACGTGATTGTTATTGCTCATGTGTTGTGTTTTTACCGATATGAATATCAACTCCATATTGATTTATGACATATGAAACTTTGAGACTGATTAAACATGACAATTAAATAACAATCACATTGTTAGCACATGCGTTAGATCTTATATATTATATCGTTCAAGAAAAATAAGCTCAAGCCTACACTTCAAATTTGTTATGAACAAAAATTTATATGTAATATTTTTAAAGATTTACATCATTGACACAAAATCAAAATCTAGAATACTATTAGATTTCGAAAATTGACATATTCCACTTTTATATTATAACAACTGTGGATTTAATTCAAACATAAACGATTGAATTTTGAAAATCAAAATGGGTTGTAACTTACCGTCGAGTCTTGGGACACGATCATAATCGGAATCCTCTAAAATTTAGAAAAACAAGAAAGTTCAAGTCCCAAAAACACAAGACAATTTGGTTTTAACATTTTTTTTTATATGAAGTTCTAGCTGAAATACCTGTAATATCTTGACAAGGTTTGGTAATAATGTCCTTAAGATGATCTTATGGTGTAGATTTTGAATCACGTTGTGTTGATGTAGCCATTTCCGATAATAGAAGCCTATGTATTCTATTTTAACATGCAATAATGAAACGAATGATAGATTCCCACATAAAAAACATAATTCTTTTAATCAGTGAATAAAAATCAACATATATATGATTTAATCATCAAAATATATTAAAATAGTGAAGGAGAAGACACAAACTTAGCGAAATTCTCTTTTTGAGAAACATTGGGTTAATTGGGAGAATGGCTAACAATGTGGATACGATCCAGGGTTTTGATTTGACCGACTAGGGTTTTCCGAATTAGAATATGTAGAACCCGAATTATTCAACAGGTTAATTACACAATCCGAAATCTAAAGGTTTGAATTAATACCTATTTTGCGAAGTGAATTAGTGTATAATCATAATCTGCTTCTATAGAATGAGGCATTTCCCTGATTGTTTCAATGCGTTTATCATGGTGAAATAAAAAAACAGATTAAAATCGAAAACAAATTGTTGAATTTAGAAAGAGATGAAAGATTTATGAATATGTTTCTAGGGTTTTGAATGCACAAATCTGAATCAAGATTAAATTTGAGATCATCTATGAAGAGGTTTTTTTTGGAGGAAGTAAGAAGCAACATGAAGAGATATTGAATGACGATTGATTATTTTGACGGATAGAAGTTATATTGTCAAAACTACCCCTCCGTGTCCTTCCTCTAATCCCGAAGTTTGATCAAATTGCAAAATTGCCACCGCCCCTGTTGTTTTAATTTGAGTTAATTCTACACATAGATTATTTATAGATTAGTGGTTCAGATTTTGTCTCCACGTCTCATAAAATATCATTGTCTCACATGAACTAACCACTCTATATACACACACGGTTTAAAATCATTGCATTTAACCTATGAATAAGAAGTAAATGAGAAAAAAAAAACAATTGTTTAGTGATATTAACATGAGATTTTTTTTGAACGGTAGAAATATATTAACTAAAGACTAGCAAAAGGAGCTAGTTACAACCACAAACCACACCGCACATGCGGTTTCAGATTCTTGGAAACCGCAAACCGCACCGCGAAAGTCCCAAACCATAGTATATGGTGCGGTTTAATGCGGGCGGTTTTACGGTTTCAATGCGGTTTGATAAGATACTTCAATTTTTATTATTTATATTGGTATCATTAAATTTTTGATTCAATAAGCACATGATAGTACATGCAATTATGTATTTCTAATTCACTCCTACAGTACAATTGCTCTCTATTCCCCGTATATTTGACCCACTATTTCGATAAAAAAAATTGAATGTATAATACATGCAAAAAGTAACCATGTTTGAAAACTAAACTAATTACATGATTTCTATAATTTAATTAAACAATTGTTGTCATGTGGATTAACGAATTTGCTATATGACCAGAAATTAATCATGGATTAAAAATCTCAAAGCATCACAGTATCATCTCATATACATGTCTAAAATTTCACTTTTATATATATATATATATATATATATATATATATATATATATATATATATATATATATATATATATATATATATATGGTGTGGTTTGATCCGCGGTTATGTAATTATAAACCGCAAACCACACCGCTTATTGCGGTTTACAAAAATTACAAACCACAAACCGCACCACGAAACTCCAAAACTGCATTATGTGGTGCGGTGTGGGCGGTTTATATGGTTTGTACGGTTTGATGCACACCCCTAAAAGCAAGTAGTTACATTGATGGCCATCTTCATATACAAAAATGTACTAATTGGAATTAGTTTAACCAATATTGAAATTTATATAGTATAAAAACAAAACTCTTGACCCATGAAGCATGGACATCTTTTCTAGTTAGTTAATAAAATAGTCCATTTATCCACCTCAAGACCACTAGACTGGCAATTCTTTTTTTGAATCATTAAAATTGAATCATGGATCATAAAAATGATCCATGCTTCAATTTTAATGATCCAATTTGTTTTTTCAATTTTTTAACTTTTTTTCAATTTTTTAAGGTGTCCTCACCGAAAAAATAGTCATCATCGGAACCAGACCCTATATAAATATACCTCATCTAAACATAGTAAAGATGTGAAACATTTTTCCTCTATCTACACAATAATACAAGTATTAGATATTATACTTTATAGTTAAAAGGCATTTGGCCTAGTTGAGTAGTTGTAAATAGTGACTCTCAATTACATGTCATAAATTTAAGTCTTGTTAGGGATATATATATATATATATATATATATATATATATATATATATATATATATATATATATATATATATATATATATATCATTTAGGAGTGATTAATTTGTTGTTTTAAAAATGAAAATATTTTTTGTAACATTTAAAACCAATTAGCTCAAAAAGACATTTATGAATATCAAACAACCATGGTAACTTCACCTGTTAAACTTGTTGGATAAAGGTCCAATATACAAATTTTGTTGGGTCAAAAAAGTCTGATTCTTGCTGAACTAAACACTTTTGCCCAATAAATGAAAAGATAATATTATCCCAGTCATTATTTAACACTTTTAATAATTTGATTTAAGAGATTGTACAATTAAATATATTTAGGTCCGAGGCAAAAGAAAAAAAAAATGGACCCTATCGTAGATAAGATTTAAGGGTTTTGTAAAGAAATTAATGTCAAAATTGTTTCCGGGTCTTTTATAAAAAAATTAAACTATTATGAGCAAATAAACTTAAATATATCTTTAATTGTTGAAGTAGTATATAAACTATAAAGCCATTAAGAAGTAAACGCATCACAAAAAAAAAAAAAAAAAAAGTTTTTAATGGCCAAGAGTCGAACGGAGGACATAGTATTTTGTTGGATTTTTATGTTTTAACTAGTTTTACATATTTAACCCATTGGACATGATTCTTTAAATAGTTTTTTTTTTTTAATCATATCAATTTAATCATTATCATTAAACGTTAATATAATTAATCGACCTATTTCGTAATTGTGACATCGGTTACCAAAGGAAAACTTGCTTTCTTAAATCACACAAAGAATCAAGAATAACTTTAATCCATTAGTTGAGAAGAATAACTTGTACAACATCCTTTTTATATCTTTTTATCTCCTAACAAGTTGCTTCACATATTCTATTCTATCTTTTGATAACCTTTACGCATCTAACCTACACGTATATTTAGTATTTTAGGTATTCTTGATCTAGAGCAAGCCATCTATCAACCCTTTGATTGATTCAATATATCGATGTCGAAAACAAGCTTTCTTGACATCCAATACAACATCTCAAGGCGTAAGTTTCTTCGGAAACCGTCACGGATGTTCTCTAGCAGCGACAGACAGTCGTCTGGCCTGCCTATATTCCAACCAAACGTGACTGAGATGAGGCGCGTTTTTGACAAGTTTGATCGTGACAAAGATGGTAAAATATCGAGGGGAGAATACAAGGCTATAATTAGGGCACTGAAACAAGGGGCTACAGATAGAGACGTACAAAAGATATTTGAGGTGGCGGATTTGGATGGTGATGGGTTTATCAGTTTTAAGGAGTTTATGGAGGTGCAAAAGAAAGGCGGCGGGGTGAAGGCCGTGGATGTGCAAAGTGCATTTCGGACATTTGATATGGATGGAGATGGGAAAATAACTGTTGAAGAAGTGTTTGAACTGATGAAGAGGCTTGGGGAGAGGTGTAGCTTGCAAGATTGTCGAAAGATGGTGAGAGCTGTGGATTCGAACCAAGATGGTGTGATTGATATGGATGAGTTCATGACAATGATGACTCAAAACATGAACATTTGAGTGTTATTCTATTGTTGGTTTATAATACAACGGTATTAAAGGTGTTTTTAATTTGGTCTAACGGTATTAAAGGTATAGGTACGAGTCTTTGTAAAATCATGTGTCTAATGTCCAAAAAAAATGAAAACAAGTCTCCTTTGTATTCATATTTATATAATTATAGTAATATATTTTATTGGTATGGTTGTTTTACAAATTCTTTTACTAAATGATGAATATATATATATATATATATATATATATATATATATATATATATATATATATATATATATATATATATATATATATATATATATATAATCATCAAATTTATGATAACTGGTTTTAAACAAATTATGTTTGATACCAATTAGGTGGATATAATTTGAGGTGGCAATCGTGCCGTGTCGTGTCGGGTTCGTGTCGTGTCGAAACACTAAATGGGTTGAAAGTTCTTGACCCTAACCCGAACCGTTTAATTTACGTGTCATGTTGTGTCAATCCGTTTATTTTCGTGTTAGGAGTATACCTTAAAATATGTCGTGTTATGTGAGGTTAAAAGATTGAGCATGTTGAAACACTAAATCTATTTCACAAACGTGCTGATTGATATGCCGCATTTTATAACTATAAGTATACTTCTATAACATACAAATGATTTTATTCTTACTTTTTGAAATAAGATATATAAATAATACATCAACACTTACATTTTGTTGTTGTTTTGTGTTACTGTGTATATGTTTTAATTTTCCTTTTGTTGTTTTCCTTTTACCTAATGAAATAGGAATATGCCAGATTAGGAGACTATAAGCATAATTATACAACATAAAAATCATTTCATTCATATGCCGCACTCTATCTGTTTTCTAAAATGCCTAAAACAATAGAGTTTTCTAAAATGCCTAAAACAAATAAAATTCCTAATCTGACATATCTAATATTCAATTGTATATACTATGCTGATATAATCTATTTCACAAACTTGTTGATTGATATGCCGTAATTCAACCTTAGACAAAATTGCAAGAATGGTCCCTATGGTATATCGAAAATTGCCACTTTGGGCAAACAGGTTTGGACTAGCACCAATAGTCCAAAAAGTTTCATTTTGTTGCGAGTTTGGTCTATTTTTTATAAAATGACGATTTTACCCTTTGTATTTTCTTTTTTCAGTTTTTTTTATTACATAAATCAAAAAGAAAAAAGGAAAAAGAAAAGAAAAAAAATGCTCTCTCTCTCTCTCTCTCCCTCCCTCCCTCCCTCTCTCTCGTCATTAATGTCATACCACCACAAAAACCAGACCACCACACCACAGTAGCCAAACCACCACCGCCAGTTGGATCACAACCTCTTATCGGAACCCTAACATTTTCCGATGCCAACTTCTCCTGTGCTACCCATTTCATCGTCGAATCCCCAGATCTGTTCGTCAGTGGCGAGAAGGGTTTGGCTAGAGTAGTTCCCCCGTCTGTGGCTCTGGCTCGAGTTTATTCAACCTCGTGTTTCTAGCACCACCGGAGTCCAGACCAACCTGTGGTGAAGAGAGAACGATGATGACATCTGTCTGTCACTGACGAGAAGAGTTTCGTCGCCGCCTGTATACAAAGTCTAACTCCGATCTTTGTTTGTGAAGGGGTGAAGCAAGAACAAAGATGACATCTATGGCTCGAGTTTCCAGCGCAGCTGCCGACTCTACAAACTCTAGCAAACCCTAGCAAGAACGACGTCGTTGATCCACATTTGTTGTTACGACGAAGACGATGGTTGCTCCGGTGAAGCTGACGATTGAAAACCCTCGGGGGTTTTGATTCATTTCCGATCTTCGTCTTCAAAAACCATTCCCGGATCCATAAAACCTTCTAGCTTCTGACACCACCTTCGCAACCCCTCCTCACCGTTGCAAACCCTAGTAACTCGACGAAGACGATGGTTGAGCCGCTGCAAATCGGATACACCTGGAGCCTTTCCGATCTTTGTCTAGTTGCCTTCTTCTTGGCTGTTAAGTCTCCGACGAGGTTTCCATCGATCAAGAGGGTCAGCGGAGCAGTGGGTGAAGGGATGGGTGTTTGTTGGTGCTACCCGACCGGAGGGAGGCGGGGAGCGGCTACGAAGGTGCTGATCGGCAACCTCTTTTCTTCGTCGGAGGAAGAGAGGGAGAGAAACGACCATCTTGTGGTTTTAGTTGTGTGTGTGTGAGAGTGTGAGAGAAAGAGAGAGAGAGAGAGAGAGAGAGAGAGAGAGAGAGAGAGAGAATGAACATTTTTTTCTTTTCTTTTTTCTTTTCTTCTTTTATTTTTGTAATAAAAAAGGAAAAAAGAAAATAACAAGGGCAAACTAGCAACAAAATGAAAACTTTTGGACCATTTATGTTAGTCAAAACCTGTTTGGCCCAAAATGGCAATTTTCGATATACCACAGGGACCATTCTTGCAATTTTGTCTCAACCTTATTTTGGATCCACACTCCATCCACTTCTGTATAATGGTTTCCTTATTTTGTGTATTTATTGTAAATTGTCTTTTTTCCCTACTCAACTAACTACTTTGTGACGGGTTGTTTTATGTTATAATATATGAATATACTACCACATTCTACCACTTTAATCAACAAACTGAAAGTATTATGTTTTACTATTTGTGTATGTGAACATTCCAAAAGTAAAATATTTTTCAAAAATGCAACATCCTGCATACATTTTACTGTCATTATATATACCAATTTGTTTAAGTAAATTGTATATGTTTTACCTTGCAGTTTCTCTACAAGGTCGGAATATGCTTATATACGTCGCTAAACTCCATTCTTTTCTTTAATCGTGTTATAATTGTGTGTTTGTGTGTAATTATGTATGTCAATTGTATTTGTGTCTTTAATTCTGTTTTATGTGTATGAATGGGCTGCAACCGAAACAACGCCCATCGTTGATGTGAATTTTTTAGTTTCTTGTGGAATTGAGGCCATTTTATGGTTATATTCAATGATCATATGGACATAAACACCATCATTTCAAGCAAAAATATATTCAATTGTCTTAAAAGTAACAACTTAATTAATATATACCAATACACATCCCTATGTGGATTCTTGGACTCTTTGATGGAGTAGCTCGGGGTCAACTTCATATATAGGTTCTTAAGCATTCAGTTGCATCTAACCGATGTGTATATAATTAAAAAAACACATTCAAACAAATGAAATTTCAATATACGTTGTTCTTCATTTATTAACCATATGTCAATTACATAAGCAATATATGTTTTGTCATGAAGACTACACAATATAATATATTAAAATTATTTTACATGCCTATACATATAACTTTATACTATCACCATTTTAGTACGTGAACTACTTTAAATAAATTAACACTTTTAGTTACACTATTTATTACAGGAATATAAAATTTCAACAAACTTTCGAATCTACCTTCGATTTTAATTTAAGAACTCAGTTATCTAACATTTCCATCAATATGAATACATTTTGTTTAATATTTTTTATTTTATATGTTACTTATGTCAATCTGTATGCATTATATGTGTGTGTGTGTGTGTATATATATATATATATATATATATATATATATATATATATACATATATATATATATATATGTCACAACTAACATTTTAGCTAGGAAATTCTGTCTTTATGTAATCAATTCTTGATGTATCTTGTAACTTCAAGTTTAAGGATATACATGTTATTCATTTCAAAAACAACTATTCAAGTCAAAACTCATTCGTGAAGCCCAAAACCTAATCCTATACATTTCATACACTCTATTTGGGGTTGTAACCCTAATTTCCCGATTCAAACAATTGCTGGGCCAGGAATCATTTATTGGGCCTAATGGACCAATAAACCCTCAACTTGATTATCTTGGGCTAAGAATTCTCATTTGGGCCCTAAATGGACCCACATTCATTAAACTATAACATTTTGGGCCATAAGGCGCCTTATTGGACCTAGAATGTCTCACTTTGTTTTCATGGGCCTATTTGGGTTGTAAACCACTTTCTTGAACCTCATTGGGCCGTAAACCCATATATTTGCCCTTCTTGGGCCGTAAACTCTCAAGTGAGCCCACATAAATAAAAAAATTCCTAATGAGCCCATGCAATATAAGCCCAACATCTAAATTTCATCTATTTCCCTCTCATTCTCGACCATTATAAAAAAAAATAATATTAAGAAATAAAAGGATGGAGACTATGGGGTGACACCTCATTAATGTATGGCGGTTATCTATGTCATTAGCATCACATACATCTAAGCATGACTCCAAATCCTTCATGTAAAAACCAACCTACTCACTCTCTCTTCTTTCTTTTTATCCTCGGCCGAAGATGTTGGATTAGGTGTCTAAGCCCATAACTATAATTGGTATGTACTTGAATTGATAGCAGCACAGTCCTTTTGGGTTGCCCTCAACCTAGCAACTGGACAAGGAAATTATGAAAGGAGAGATATTAATTTATAAGATTAATAAATTAATATATATATATATATATATAAATGATTTATTAATATGTTAATGGATTAATATATTAATTAGAAATCATTATGTTTAATTAATTGTTAGCCAGAAATTAATCAGAATTGATTTTGGGGTTAAAAGAATTAATTATAAGGTGCAAGGACTAGTTTGCAATTATCTAATAGTTGAGTGGAAGGCTCTAGAACCCCCTTGGAAGAGGGTGGACGAAATCTTTAGGGGAAACCCTAATAATTTCGTCCATAGGGGCTTGGATAAGGCCCTTGGGTTTGCTTAGGCCCTAAGCAAAGGATAACTAGTGTTTCCCTTAAACCCTAGATCCCTCAGCTATATAAGGAGCCTCCTGGTTCATGTTTTTGGTACTCTTTCTTTTGAAGAAACCCTAAGGCCGAGATTTTGCATACTCCCTCCCCTCTCTCTTCTTCTACTTTCCTTCTTGCTAGTCATTGGGTGTGATTCCATTAGAGGCATTACACTTGTGGTGCTAAAGCTTCCAAGAAGATCAAGATCAAGATCAAGGGAATATCAATTGTTTGCTATAACAATTAAAAGGTATGTAAACCCTAAACCCTAGTTTGTTAATTTCGAAATTAGCCTCTCTCCTCTAGGGTTCTTGTTTTGCAATTCAAAGTTGTATGTTCAATAGTTAAAACATAGATCCAAAGTAGGTTGCATGTGAACTTAGGAATTGTTTCTAGTTTATTTGTTGTACCTAAAACCCATCAGTGGTATCAGAGCCATTGTTGTTTTAAATTGAATTGCTACAATTGTTGAATTGCAAATTAGGGTTTATAGCTATTAAACCCTAAAGGCCAATTTTTTGATTTCTAGGGTTTTGGATCAAAGGGTTTTTTCGAAAACCCTAGCCTCCAAAGAACCCTAATCGAAATTAGGGTTAGGGTTTTGAAAACCCTAGCCTCCTCCCTTATGAATTTCGAAATATGCTAAGAGGATAACTAGGGTTTCTTGTTTTTGGATAATTGTTACTTAATTAGATTAATTGGATAATTATCCTTACCCTATTTTTCGAAATTAGAGGGATAAGGATTAGGATTAAATTAATTGATTAATTTAATTAGATAATCCTTACAAGATTTAATAATTTGATTAATAGTTAATTAATAGATAAATATTAAATCTAGTTAATTGGTTTATTTAAATTTGAATTTAACAGCTTAAATTTCGAAATTTATATAAACCCTTGAAGTTTTAAAAAGTTTTAAAACACACCTTATATATATATATATTATAATTAAAGGTTTAATATTATATGTATAAGAATATGGTCAGTCAAATCGCTAGTATGTCTCATTCACGAAGCTAATCTATAAGGGGGGTATAAGGAAACTGCCTATAAAATGGTAGTTGAATGGGTGTCCACTCTCACCCACCGCTTCCTTGATTAGTGGAGGGTCGTTAGCAGAACGGATTTGATAGGGCAACTACTTCTCATTAAAAGTATAATGATATTAAAAGTACTAGAACATTATTTTCAAAAATCCCAACTCTAGTTACTTTAGGAAAAATGTGAAAAGTATGCTAATCCATGAAATTGCACATTATGCTTTATTGGTCGTTAGTGGAGCGTGTGTGGTTAACCAGCACACTAAAAGGCACTAATAAAGAGTAGTAATGGGTATCTCATAATTGTCATTTTGATGGAGCGTGTGTGGTTTACCAGCACATCAATAGTTAATGATAAAGACAATGAGGTTACCAAGCACATTTGCATGGTTATTCACATCTTGTTTGTGATCCTCGGCATCCCAGTCACAAATAGAAGAGCATAATCTGAGATTAAAACATGCCATTGAATAGTTTCAATGTATCTCAAAAGAATTAGGAATTTCACTTCGTTTGTTTCGTCTAATGGTGGAATTGGTGAATCGTCATTCACCTACCTTTATGAAATTTGCACTTGGATCTCGGCATCCCATTTCTGAGTTGTGAATCTTCATAGTTGGATCCTAACCTTGATATTATATCTTTGGGTTATTTTATTAAGGTATCTTGAAATCTAACTAAAACTTTTTTTTCAGATGTCTACTCCTGGAAACACTTCTGCTTCGTCCTCCTCCAACCAAAACTTCTCTTTGCTCAATATCTGCTCCAAAGTCGTTATGGATGGCTCAAACTATAACGATTGGATGCGCAACATCAAGATGGCTCTTCGTTTCGAGAACAAAGAATATGTTCTTGAAAAGGAGCTCAAAGAGCTTGATGAGAATGAAGCTACTCCTGAAGATCTTGCTGCCTACAAGAAACATTACGATGATGCTACCAAAGTGGCATGCATCATGGTGGCAACTATGTCCCCAGAATTGCAGAGGTACTATGAGGACTACTGGCCTTTCGAGATGAACAAGGACCTTATGGAAAAGTACCATAAGCGAGCTCGTCAAGAAAAGTTCGAAGTAGTCAAGTCACTCATGGCTTGCAAGATGAAAGATGGGGAGTCGGTTGTGTCACATGTGCAAAGAATGCAACGCTACATAGAGCGTTTGGTCAAGCTCAATATTCACTTTGATGAGGAATTGGCCATTGACATGGTCTTGAACTCACTTCCTGAATGTTATGGTCAGTTTATTCTAACTTACCATTTGAACAATACAGAGCAGACCTTGGCCCAATTGCACAACTTGTTGCAGACAGCTGAGGCAGGGATGAAGGGTAAAAGTATACCCTCCACACCTACGAGTGCCCCTGTTTTGGCTATTGGACAGGGAAAGGGGAAAAAGAGGAAAGGTCCTCCCAAACAAAACTGGAAGAGCAAGGCTCAAGCTGGGTCATCTAGTAATGGCCCAAAGGCTAAGCCCAATGGTTCCACTCCCCATGTTTCTGATCCAAAAGAGGCAGTTTGCTTTTACTGCAACCAAAAGGGGCATTGGAAGAGATCTTGCCCACAATATCTGCAAGATATCAAGGATGGCAAAGTGAAGCCATCTTCGGCAGGTATTTACACTATTTCTGCTAATAACTCATTATCTTCTCGTTCATGGGTCCTTGATACAAGATGTGGTTTTCATATCTGTTCTGATTTGCAGGGTCTAAAGGAAAGTGAGGAGATAGAGCGAGGAAGGATAAACCTGATCATGGGAAACAGAAAGTCTTCACCAGTAACCAAGATCGGAGTTTATCAGCTTCTGCTTAGTAATGATGTTAGATTAGATTTAATAAATTGTTGCTATTCGTCTGAGATGACGAGAAACATTATTTCATTTCATGCATTGTTCAGACAAGGTTTTACATATTCTTTTAATGATTTGAATGGTTCAATTTCTGTTTATAAGAATGGTGTTTTTATGTTTGAAGCTTTACCTTGTAATGGTGTGTATGAAACAGTGACTTGTGTTGATAGCCTAGGAAATAGTGTACTTAATATTGACTTGTCTAATAGTGTAGACAAGGCATGCTTGTGGCATTGTCGTCTTGGACACATCAACAAGAAACGCATAGCCCAACTCCAAAAGGATGGAGTGTTGGAATCATTTGACCTAAAGTCAGATGACATGTGTGAATCTTGTCTTTTGGGAAAGATGACAAAATCACCATTCATAGGGTCTTGTGAAAGAGGTGAAGGTATGTTGGATCTCATACACACGGATGTGTGTGGGCCCTTCAGATCAACTACAAGAGATGCTAATCGATTCTATGTGACTTTCACTGACGATTATAGCAGATATGGATATATCTACTTGATCAAGCATAAGTCAGAAACTTTTGAAAAGTTCAAAGAGTTTAAGCATGAAGTCGAAAATCAATTGGGCAGAAAGATAAAGATACTTAGATCCGATAGAGGCGGGCAGTATCTTAGTATCGAGTTTAACGACTATCTGAAAGAATGTGGGATAGTCTCACAATTGACTCCTCCTAGGACACCACAGTTAAATGGTGTAGCTGAGAGGCGCAATCGAACCTTGTTAGACATGGTTCGTTCTATGATGAGTCGGGCTTCGCTTCCTATTCACTTCTGGGGGTATGCCTTAGAGACAGCCGCCCACATCCTCAATCTTGTCCCTACAAAGAAGGTTGCCAAAACACCTCACGAAATGTGGACAGGGAAAGTTCCCTTGTTAGCACATATTAAAGTCTGGGGTTGTGAAGCTTTCGTAAGACGAGAGACTCACGACAAGCTAGCAGCTAGAAGTGAGAAATGTGTTTTCATTGGTTACCCAAAGCAGTCTTTTGGATATTTGTTCTACAGGCCTAGTGAGAACGTGGTCTTTGTAGCACGAAGAGGAGTCTTTCTTGAAAGAGAGCTCATATTCAAAGAGGACAGTGGGAGCACTATTGACCTTGAAGAAATTCAAGAGTCAGCCAATGAAGGAACCTTAGATGACACTAGCACTCAACCAGAGGAAACAGTTCCTGTTGAACCAATCGATAACTCATTACCTCTTAGAAGATCCACTAGGGTAAGTGTGCCACCTGAGTTGTATGGTTTTCATATTACTTCGGATGGTGACACATTCATAAGTGACAGAACACTGGTAAACTTAGATGAACCAATCACTTATAAGGAAGCAATGGCAGGCCCAGAGGCTTCCAAGTGGAAAGAGGCAATGGACAGCGATGTATGACAACCAAGTTTGGAATTTGGTTGACAGTGCACCAGGTCGTAAGACAGTTGGGTGCAAATGGATCTTCAAGAAGAAGACAGACATGGATGGAAATGTGCACACATTCAAGGCTCGACTGGTTGCAAAAGGTTTCACTCAAACCCCAGGGGTTGACTATGATGAGACCTTCTCGCCAGTGACTAAGATTAAATCTATTAGGATATTGTTCGCCATAGCTGCCTTTCATGATTATGAAATCTGGCAGATGGATGTCAAAACTGCTTTCCTTAATGGGAAGTTGGCTGAAGATGTTAACATGAGTCAGCCAGAGGGTTTTGTTGATGCAAAGTTCCCCAATAGAGTGTGCAAGCTTGAGAAATCCATTTATGGATTGAAACAAGCATCTCGCAGTTGGAATCTTTGCTTCCATGAGAAAGTCAAAGAGTTTGGTTTCTCTAGAAGTGAAGATGAGTTCTGTGTGTATATCAAGGCTAGTGGGAGTATAGTAACTTTTCTGGTGTTGTATGTCGATGACATATTACTCATTGGTAACGACGTTCCAACTTTGAAAGAAGTTAAGTCTTGGCTTGGAAAGTGTTTTGCCATGAAAGACCTTGGAGAAGCTGCCTATATTCTTGGGATTAGAATATTGAGAGATAGAAAGAAGAGACTAATTGGACTTAGTCAGAGCACATACTTGGATAAGGTACTAAAGAGGTTTAGTATGGAAAATTCCAAGAAGGGAGAGCTACCTATCCAGAGCAATACCAAATTGAGTAAGACTCAATGCCCGAGTACAGATGTTGAAATAGATGACATGAGTCGTGTACCTTATGCTTCCGCTGTCGGATCGATCATGTACGCTATGACATGTACTCGTCCTGATGTGGCATTTGCTTTGAGCATGGTCAGTCGCTATCAGGGAAACCCAGGTAGAACTCATTGGATAGCAGTTAAGAATATACTCAAGTATTTGCGAAGGACAAAGGACTGGGTCCTTGTGCTTGGTGGCAGTGACACTTTGAGAGTAGATGGTTACAGTGATGCCAGCTTTCAGACGGATAGAGATAACTTCCGTTCTCAGTCGGGCTGGGTGTTTTTACTGAATGGAGGAGCAGTTACTTGGAAGAGTTCCAAGCAAAATACGGTGGCTGATTCTACTTGTGAATCAGAGTACATAGCAGCAAGTGAAGCGTCGAAAGAAGCAGCTTGGTTGAGGAACTTCATCGGGGATCTCGGAGTTGTTCCAACCATCCAGGAGCCTATGGAACTATTCTGCGATAATGAAGGAGCGGTTGCCTTGACAAAGGAACCGAGAGATCATGGTAAGACCAGACATATCGACAGAAAGTACCATTTCATTAGACATAGAGTTGAAGAAGGCCATCTTATAGTAAAGAGGGTGTCATCTGAAGATAACCCAGCAGATCCCCTCACAAAGGGTCTGAGTAGGGCTAAGCATATTCAGCATGCTCGGAGCATAGGACTGAAAGATGATATTAGTTTTAGTAGTTAGATTAGTTTTTGAAACTTGTAACAAAGTAAATGTAATTGACTTTTGGTGATTAAATAATAAAGTATTATTTATAAGTTTGGCTACTACCTTTTGTCAATTGTTTATTATTGTGTTTCATTTTTGCATGTTTTACTTCCTGAATAATGAGATTATTCAAACTCCACAGTCGCTCGTACTCTTGGAAGTAAGTAGTGAATTAAGACTGTCATGAATTGGATTGCAGATTGTCTAAGGATAGACATGGCAATAGAATTGCTGTAATGTTCATGAGTACTCAGAAATTGAGATTTGAGTATTGGATAAACCCTCGCTCAGAGTATCACTTCATGGAATTCATCACGAGTAATACTGAGACGATAATATCTTATAATCTTGAAACGAAGATATATGAGTTGTAATTTACAAAGTCGGTAATACATTGGTGATACGAAACCGCATGAGTAACTTGGTGTTATAAAACGTATTGTCATGTATAATTTGATGAGTAAAAGATACAAGCATATGAGTCAACGTTTATTCGTTCCTTTTGCCCTAACAGGAAAAGCGATATATGTGGGCCCCTCGATGATTTGGTGTTGACTTATGTGCTGGGCCCAGCCAGGACTAAATTGATGTGTTCAATTAGAAGTCCTACATCATCACAAATCAGGAATCGGGAAACATAGATTCTGGACAAAGAGATTGATTACATTCCATGTCTTATGTCTAGGGATATCTAGCAGAACGAAGGATTATATGATCACTTATCTTAGGACACGTAACTGACTGGGTCAGAGTTCGGCAGCAGCTTTTGGAAGCTACAATTTGCTGGTCAAATTTAGAAGGCATACTAGCAATTATAGTTACAGACTTATCCAAGTGGGAGACTGTTGGATTAGGTGTCTAAGCCCATAACTATAATTGATATGTACTTGAATTGATAGCAGCACAGTCCTTTTGGGTTGCCCTCAACCTAGCAACTGGACAAGGAAATTATGAAAGGAGAGATATTAATTTATAAGATTAATAAATTAATATATATATAAATGATTTATTAATATGTTAATGGATTAATATATTAATTAGAAATCATTATGTTTAATTAATTGTTAGCCAGAAATTAATCAGAATTGATTTTGGGGTTAAAAGAATTAATTATAAGGTGCAAGGACTAGTTTGCAATTATCTAATAGTTGAGTGGAAGGCTCTAGAACCCCCTTGGAAGAGGGTGGACGAAATCTTTAGGGGAAACCCTAATAATTTCGTCCATAGGGGCTTGGATAAGGCCCTTGGGTTTGCTTAGGCCCTAAGCAAAGGATAACTAGGGTTTCCCTTAAACCCTAGATCCCTCAGCTATATAAGGAGCCTCCTGGTTCATGTTTTTGGTACTCTTTCTTTTGAAGAAACCCTAAGGCCGAGATTTTGCATACTCCCTCCCCTCTCTCTTCTTCTACTTTCCTTCTTGCTAGTCATTGGGTGTGATTCCATTAGAGGCATTACACTTGTGGTGCTAAAGCTTCCAAGAAGATCAAGATCAAGATCAAGGGAATATCAATTGTTTGCTATAACAATTAAAAGGTATGTAAACCCTAAACCCTAGTTTGTTAATTTCGAAATTAGCCTCTCTCCTCTAGGGTTCTTGTTTTGCAATTCAAAGTTGTATGTTCAATAGTTAAAACATAGATCCAAAGTAGGTTGCATGTGAACTTAGGAATTGTTTCTAGTTTATTTGTTGTACCTAAAACCCATCAGAAGATCCCACCACCACCCTCACTTCATCAAACACCAAAAATTCTCTCTAAGAACTCTCAAGAAAAATCTCATCTTTCCCTCTCCAAATTCGTATGTGCTTGTGTGTAAGTCCAAGGATACCTCATTAAAATCCATCCATTCTTCGTAAGCTACTTCCTCATCAAGATGTTTAACTTCATGTTTATGTTAAACCTACTTCTCTTAACACTCCATTTCATGATCCATGTTCCTTAGAAACCCCATAAGTTCGAGATCTACTCAAGGGAGCTTTCTAGAGTCGAAATCTCTCTCATTTCTTCACCAAAAACGGAATCCATCAAACCAAAGTGAGTTCATACCCTTATTTTCGGCTTTATATTGTTTTTGGGGGAGGATACAAGTTGCCTTGTGTTAGATCTATGTGTTTATGTATGTATATGTGTGTTTTATATTATGTGATGTGATTTTTACTATGAAAACTTGTTGAAACATCACAAAACTCGAAATATTCACTAAACATGGTGATATTTGCAAACTAAAAGTAATACATGTAACATACTATGAAGTGAAATGAGGAAACATGGTGAAGAACACCAAAAAACTAAATAAATTCGTATAGAGGGCCATTTTTGACAAAACAAACAAAAAGGTGAGATCCTTATGTAACTCACGGTTTTTGAGAGGACCAAATGGGTCATTTTTAAATAAAATGGTTTTTTATGATGTTCATAGTTTTAAAAGGGACAAAAGTGTAATTTTCACAAAATAGGCCTCAAATTGGGCTTTCACGGTTTCATGGGCTAAATTTGTAAATTTTTGACCTTTGTGGATTAAAATTGCCATTTTAAACAAATTTGAGCCAAAAATGTAGATTTTTGGTTAAATGGGCTGAAAATGCCAATTTCATTAAATTTGGGCCGAAAGGGTAAAACTATACACAACTACGCCGAAAATGTCAAATTTCATAGAACTGGGCCGAAAATATCATTTCTAACCAACGTGGGCTAAAAATGTTATTTTATTGGAAATAAGCCATTAAATGTAAATTTTTGGTCTTAAGGGACATAAAGTGTCATTTTTACCAAAAATGAGCCTAAATTGTAGATTTTCGGTCTAATGGACCAAAAATGTCATTATTACAAAAAAAGGGCCTTATACGTCATTTTGGTAAACAATTGAGCTTAAACAACCAACGTAATAACAAATGAGTTAATTACGTCATTTTCACTTCTATTGGGCTTGGAATATAATTTACATGTTTAGTGGGCCTTATATAACATCCGGATTTCCAAGTATCTTGAATTGAGTATTTATTTTGAGTTGAGAAGAGGGACTCGACGAGTTGACGCCTGAACTCGTCGAGTAGGATCGCGATTGATGACTCGGATTAAGGAACGGACTCGACGAGTCGGTGAGGCGACTCGACGAGTCCGCACTGTTGGCAGAAACCCTATATTTTTGGGCCTAAGCCCTATTTAAAGGCCTTTATAGCGTTCAGTGGTGGCTACCTTCCCAGCAGAGAGAACCCTAGCATATTTGAGCGTAGTTAGAGAGAGAGAGAGAGGGCCATCTTGATCCTTTTGTTGTGGTTTTGCTTAGGAGGAGGAGTGATTCAACAAGAAGGACCTGAGGAGGTTGTTGTTCTGAGACTTCCAGGCAAGGAGGCTTCTCTTTGAGGTAGCATTTCGGCCCTTTTCTTCTTTATTGTGTAGGCTTCTTGAATCAAGGGTTTCTTACCCTTTTCTTGAGTTGAAATAAGAGCATGAGAGGTCCCAATGTGAAATAGACATTAGATCTGGACCTTGAGAGGTCCAGAGAGCCCCAAACATCCAACTTTATGCAGTTCCTTCTTGAGTTTTAGAGCATGGTTGTCATTTTAGGGCTAAATCATCATATAGATCCATATGAGTGTTGCATGAGCGTAAAGTTTGGACGTTTACGTAACTTTCGAGGGTTAGGAGGCCAGATCTATAGGTTAGAGAAACAGATCTGACCTGAGAAGGTCGTTTGAGCATTCTCATGGAAGAAACTCGTCGAGTCCATGAGCGGACTCGACGAGTCGGATCGTGTTGCACCACGGTTCGTGTTCATTGGTAACCCGTCGGAGAAAGGTTGACTCGACGAGTTGAGTGAGACCTTGGAAGGATTCAGAGGACACGCATGGACTCGCCGAGTCACCCGAGTGCACTCGACGAGTCTGGTCAAAGTTGGACCGTTGACTGAGGTTGACTTTTAGGGTTTGGTCAACATTTGGACATTGGACCATTGGAGGGGTAAAATGGTCTTTTTCCCTTATGAGAGAATATAGGAAAGGACTAGTCTAGCCTTTGAGAGCCGTACTAATTAGAGATAATTATTTCGTGTGATTAGGCGGGGGCTAGATTAGTATTTTGAGTTTGAGACTTTCTGAGATTACCCGAGGTGAGTCTTCTGACTATACATTACCTAGAGTGGTAACTATGTGCAGACCGGAGGGTCTTTTGTGTTATGTGTATGTTTGAGTTTATGTGCATTGTGATATATGTATGCTATGTGTTGTATAGACCGGACCGGAGGGTCCTACGATATAGACCGGACCAAAGGGTCCAACGATTTAGACCGGACCAAGAGGGTCCAACGAGCTAGACCGGATTGGAGGGTCCAACGAGCTACGGGACTGGAGGGTCCCGCTGAGACACATTGACCGGAGGGTCATACCGAGTTATAGCCTCGAGTGGCTTATGTGTTGTATGTGGTATTTTGAGGAACTCACTAAGCTTTTATGCTTACCGTGTTATGTGTTATGTGTTTCAGGTACCAGTGAGGATCGCGGGAAGGCGCCGGCATGATTTGTACACACTGGCAGAGATTATGTTTTGAGATTATAGGATATGTTTTATTATGATGACATTTGATTGTGGGATTCTGGGAACAATATATATGTTTTTATTATGTTGGAAAATGAAAAATTGTTTTGAAAAATTACGTTGTTACAAGTTGGTATCAGAGCCTTGGTTTGAGGGATTTGGATGCACCTTCGGGCGTATCCGAACTCAAACTGAGGATTTGAGAAAAAAAAAATTTAAAGAAACAATTTTTCTAAAAAAGAGTAAAAAGATTTTGAGAAAAGTAGAGCGGAGCAGTGTGTACAATCAGCCAGCGCCCGAACGGTGATTTCCCAAAATACCCTTACATTATGTGTTATGAGATATTATGTGATGAGCTATGCATGCTAGAGTAGGCTAGGTAATCATATTTAGGACTAGAGTGGGCCTGATTTGTGATGCCTTAGCCTAAGAGTTCTGCTACTATGAGATACTTCGAGAGTGAGTAGGTAGCAGCGAGGAGCTTATGAGTGGTCTACTGGAGGGTAGCCTGAGTTTAGTGACATATAGAGTACTTGTGATCTGGGATCCTAGGAGGAGGACTTGGGGGGAATACCAATGCGTTGTGGAAGGTAGTATAGGGCCCGTACTACTGGAAACACCGGATTGGTGAGCAGTCCAAGTAAGAATCCTTAGGGTACTAAGGAACAAGTAGGGTTGAATATCGAGTGCGAGTATACTCGAGCGAGTCTCTGATTTCTTTTGTGTTGTATTTCAGAGACATCATGGTTGGGACGCGCCACAACCCAGGAGGCAGTGGTACCAGTGGTGCCACTGATGAGGAGATCCGCAGGTTGATTCATGAGGAGGTGGCCGCAGCTATTCGAGCTGATATTCCTGAGATGTTTGGGTCTATCAAGACCACTTTGATCGAGACGTTTGACGAGCGGTATGCTTCTCTTACCGAGGCTGCTGTTGCTGCAGCCACTGCATCCGTTACCGCTGTCAGGCCACAAGGGGGTGACTCGTTGTTGTGCCGAGAGTTTAGCAACACGAAGCCACCAGAGTTTGATGGGACTCAGGATCTGATAGCCGCGATGAGGTGAATCTCTGACATTGAGGGATGCTTCTACACCTATTCTTGTCCAGGGCATCTGAGAGTCCGGTTAGCGCTGAACCAGCTTCGCTTGGGAGCGAAGGACTGGTAGAAGTTTGTTACAGCAGACTTCACTCCTACAGAGATTACAACGATGACCTGGGAGAGGTTTACCACCATGTTCCGAGATGAGTATGTTCCCCCGGTGGAGAGGGAACGATTGGCGTAGGAGTTCTTGTCCCTCAAACAGGGGACGGAGTCCGTGACTGTGATTACACGGATGCTTCATGAGAGGGCATTGTTTTGCCCTGAGCACGTGTCTACCGAGCAGGCACGTATGAGCCGATATCTGAGCATTCTGAGGAGGGACATTCGTGAGTTCGTGGCGAACTCGACATACCAGACATTTGCCGAGCTCTAGGCAAATGCCTGGAAGAGGGAGATTGAGCTAGAGACTCAGGCCAGGGAGGAGGCCGAGTCTCAGAGGAGGGATAGGCGGTCGGTACAGTCTCAGCCGGCAGCCAAGCGGGCAAAGCCCGCTGATTCGAGATCTGGAGGTCCGAAGGGCCGCACTTGCGGGAAGTGCGACAAGAGCCATGATCGGGTGTGCAGAAAGGGTGTGTGCTACAAGTGTGGGAAGGAGGGGCATATCACCAGGGATTGCCCTAAGGGATTTTCGGTTTGCTTTCATTGCAACCAGACAGGACATCGGAAGGCCGAGTGCCCGCAGCTACTTCAGGGATCTGCACCTGCTGCTAGAGCTACCGAGGTCCGGCCAGCGAAGGCCGAGGCACCGAAGGCTCGCGGGAGAGCCTTTCAGTTGACAGCGGAGGAGGTCCGCGCAGCACCCGATGTCGTGGCTGGTATGTATTCTTTATTTTCTTATTTTGAGCTTGAGATTTTGTGCTTATATTGTGGTATGCATAGGTACTTTTCTTGTGAATTTTGTACCTGCGTTGGTGTTGTTTGATTCGGGTGCGAGTTGATCTTTCGTGTCATTAGCATTTAGTCAGTACATAAGTGCCCGTCGAGAGGCGTTGAGTCGACCTCTGCGAGTTTCTATAGCTGACGAGCGAACGGTTTATGCTGCTAATGTGATTCGAGGATGTATACTCGAGATTTTCGGTGTTGAGTTCCCGATAGACCTGGTACCGATTGCGATGGGTGATGTCTGTGTCATCGTGGGCATGGACTGGTTGAGCCGATTTGGAGCTGTTATAGACTGCGAGCGACAGTTTGTGACCATACGAGACCCTAGTGGGGGAGTACTTACGGTGTATGGCGAGGGTACCCGATCTGGGTCAACTTTTTGTTCGGCTGCCAGAGCGAGATAGAGTCTACAGCGGGGCTGTAGAGGGTTTGTAGCCTATGTGATGGATACGCGAGTTGCCGCGGAGAGGCTGAGTTCTGTCAATGACGTACCGATAGTACGAGAGTTTCTGGATGTTTTCCCCGAGGAGTTGCCGGGTGTGCCTCCCGAGATGCAGGTCGAGTTTCGCATCGATTTGATTACGGGGGCGGCACCTATTGCCAAGGCACCTTATCGCCTTGCGCCACCGGAGATGCAGGAGTTATCCTCACAGCTTCAGGAGCTGTTGGGAAAGGGATTCATTCGTGTAACGCCCCGTTTCTCAGGTATTGATTTAGTGTGTATTTCTTGATTTCAAGGGCTACTCGACGAGTTGATTGCCCTACTCGTCGAGTAGCAGCGGGTTGGTCCGCGTATTTTAATGACCTACTCGTCGTGTCCAATAAGGGACTCGACGAGTAGGAGCTGGCAGATGAAACCCTAAATCTCGGGGTTTTGCACCCTATTTAAAGGATCATTGGCCTCCCCCAGCCTCCCCTTTTATTGCTTCCTGTCCCCCTCAAACCCTAATCGAGTGTGTATGTTCCTTTTGTGTGTTTTTGAGCTTGGAAGAGGATTTTGTGGAGGAAGGAGCTTGGAAGAGCAAGTATTCAGAAGCAAGGAGCTTGTGGGATATGAAATCCACCTTTTTGGGCATCTTCTGGAAGGTATAATCGTTACCCTGACCTCATTTTATTCTAAATCCATTCTTTGGACAATCCTGGGGTTTTCATGTTATGTTTGGAAGCTTTTCTTGTGTGCAAGCTAAGATCTGAAGTTGTAACTCCAGAACTGAGCTCCTTTAGGCTTCTTAGTCCATAAAGTTTCCAGCTGATGCAAGAATGAGACTCTCCCAAGGTGCAAAGCTCCATTGGAAGCTTAGATTGGTCATTTAGGGCCTTTAGAGCCTTGCATGTGCGTAAAGTTGGCAACTTTACGTGATAAACATGCCTTAGAAGCCTGGATCTATAATCTGGAACCTTTCCATGGCTTAAAAAGTGTCTACATGGATGAAAGTCTGCAAGGACTCGACGAGTTGGAGGAACAACTCGGCAAGCCCGTTGAAGATGGCCATGAACTCGACGAGTTGGATGAACAACTCGGCGAGTCCGTTGAAGATTGCCTTGAACTCGGCGAGTCATTCGAAGAATCGGCGAGTCGGCTAGGGTTTCTCCCAATTCTTGGACACGTATAAACTCGGCGAGTTAAAGGGGAACTCGACGAGCCAATCAAGGATTTCACGACTTCTCGAGTTCAGGAAGGACTCGATGAGTCGGAGAACTGCACTCGACGAGTCGAGTCAACATGGACTGTTAACTTTGACTGTGGACTTTGAATTGGACCAAGGGTTGACTAGTTGACTTCTGAGGGTACTCTGGTAATCCGGAGATTTATGAAAAAGGGGTTGTATGGTACCTATAGGTGGCGGAGTTCGTGTTGGTGATCCGGGAGTTGAGCCTTCTAGTTTCAGACGACAGTTGCAAGGTGAGTTATCCTCACTATACTAAGGGGTCTAAGGCACCAAGGCCGGCCCATTGGATATGTTATCCTAGCAGTGTTAGATGTTGAGTATGAGTTAGTGTTGCGTGCTAGTGGTTATGCCAGTTAGGTAGACCTGTAGGACTACCTGTGATGTTATATGATTATTGCATGCTCAGTGGTTATGTTATGTGTTTGTTATATAGGACGGGTTGAGGTTGTACTGCTTCGTGCGGTAGCCAACAAACCCTGGGAGCATTCCAGTTACGGGCTAAGGGAGACTCGTACTGTAGGCTCGGGAGCATTCCAGTTACGGGCTGAGGGAGACTCGTACTGTGGGCTCATGGTATTACAGTCTGTAGGGCTGTGGACCCGTTATGTGCTGTTCTGTTTAGTTGTTTATGATATGTTATTGCTGACATGGTTATGTGGACTGTATGTGTATCGGTATTTTGGGGGTAACTCACTAAGCTTTCGAGCTTACAGTTTCAGTTTATTGTTTCAGGTACATCAGGGGATCGCGGCAAGGCGAAGGCATGATCGTATAACTCCTCCTATTATGTTTATGTTTCTGGGAATACTCTGATAGATAGTATTTTGAAAACAAAGTTGTAATGTTTTGATGAACTTGACATGTTTTGAAAGTTTAAATTTGTTTGAAATTTTTGGGTGTTTCAATCCGACCGAGTAGCTCGCCGTGGGGAGCGCCGATCCTTTTTGTCAAGAAAAAGGATGGTTCACACTGGATGTGCATTGATTACTGGGAGTTGAACAAATTAACGGTCAAGAACCGTTATCCATTGCCGAGGATCGACGATTTGTTCGATCAATTGCAGGGTGCGTCTTGGTTTTCCAAGATAGACTTGAGGTCTGGATATCACCAGATGAGGGTGCGTGATGAGGATATCCAGAAGACAGCCTTTAGGATTCGTTACGGGCATTACGAGTTCGTGGTGATGCCTTTTGGGCTCACCAATGCACCAGTGGCGTTCATGGACCTCATGAACCGAGTATGCAGGCCGATGTTGGATCGATCGGTGATTGTGTTCATCGACGACATTCTAGTGTATCCGAGGACCAGAGAGCATCATGAGGAGCACCTGAGGGAGATCCTTGGAGTGTTGAGATCGGAGAGGCTTTACGCCAAATTCTCCAAATGTGATTTCTGGCTACGAGAGGTCCAGGTCCTGGGACATCTCGTCAATGAGAATGGGATATTAGTCGATCCGGCCAAGATTGAGGTTGTCATGTGTTGGGAGGTGCCAAGATCCCCCACCGAGATCAGGAGTTTTCTGGGGTTGGCCGGCTACTATCGGAGATTTATCCGAGATTTCTCCAAGATTGTCGTTCCCCTCACCAGATTGACCCGGAAGGGCGTTGCTTTTTCTTGGGGTCCAGAGCAGCAGACCTCGTTTGAGACCCTTCGCCAGAGGCTATGCGAAGCCCCAATGTTAGCCCTTCCGGAGGGAATGGAGGATTTTGTGGTTTACTGTGATGCGTCTATATCAGGGTTGGGTGCGGTGCTTATGCAGAGAGGGCACGTGATAGCATACGCATCGAGGCAGCTGAAGCCTCATGAGACGAGGTATCCCACCCATGATTTGGAGTTGGGGGCGTTGGTGTTCGCCCTCAAGATATGGCGCCATTATCTATATGGGGTTCGGTGTACTGTATACACGGACCACAAGAGTTTGAAGTATCTGATGCATCAGCCCAACCTGAACATGCGTCAGAGGAGATGGTTGGATGTGGTAAAGGATTATGACTGTGAGATTCTGTACCACCCGGGCAAGGCTAACGTGGTAGCCGATGCTTTGAGCCGCAGGGCGGAGAGTTCCCTGATTCGAGACATATGTATGAGGATGACGGTGATGACTCCGGTATTGGACACTATTCAAGAGGCCCAGGCAGAGGATGTGAGACCGGAGAACCGCAAAAGGGAGCGGGTGATTGGACAGGTGTCCGAGTTTGTGACGGATAGCCGAGGGCTCATGACTTTTCGTGGTCGAATTTGGGTGCCGTATACGGGCGGGGAACGTAGCACTCTGATGGAGGAGGCACATAAATCGAGATTCTCGATCCATCCCGGGGTCACAAAGATGTATTTGGACCTGAAGAGAGACTATTGGTGGCCCTGTATGAAGAGGGATGTTGCATGGGTAGTAGAGAGGTGCTTGACCTGTCGCCGGGTTAAGGCCGAGCACCAGCGTCCGCATGGCAAGTTGCAGCCACTAGAGGTTCCCCAGTGGAAGTGGGAACAAATCTCTATGGATTTTATCACCAAATTGCCGAGGAACGCGAGGGGTGTTGATGCAATTTGGGTGATTGTGGACCGGCTGACGAAGAGCCCTCACTTCCTTGCTATCAGTGAGAGCTCTTCTGCGGAGAGGCTGACAGAAATGTATGTGAGAGAGGTGGTGTCGCGGCATGGGGTGCCGATCTCGATTGTGTCAGACCGAGATGTACGTTTTACTTCCAGGTTCTGGAAGAAGTTTCATGAGGAGTTGGGTACGAGATTGCATTTCAGTACTGCTTACCACCCACAGACGGACGTGCAGAGTGAGCGTACGATTCAGACACTCGAGGACATGATTCGAGCATGTGTTATGGACTTCAGAGGAAGTTGGGATACATATCTACCATTGGCTAAGTTTTCCTACAACAACAGCCACCATTTGAGTATTGGTATGCCTCCCTTCGAGCTCTTATAGAGGAGGTGTCGGACTCCCATCTGTTGGGGAGAGGTAGGGCAGCGAGTGATGGGTAGCACTGAGATAGTGCTTAAGACGACTGAGCAGATTCAACAGGTCAGACAGAGGTTACTGACAGCCCAGAGCCGCCAGAAGAGTTATGTGGATAGGCGGCGATCCGAGCTCGAGTTCCAGGTTGGAGATTTCGTATTCCTGAAGGTATCTCCTTGGAAAGGAGTGATCCGGTTCAGGAAGAGGGGCAAGCTGGGACCCCGATACATTGGTCCATTCAGGGTGATCGTGAGGGTGGGTAACGTAGCATACCGCCTGGAGCTACCCGAGGAGTTGAGTCAGATCCATGATAACTTCCATGTATCCCAATTGAGGAAGTGCATAGCCGATGAGACGGCGGTTGTACCGTTAGAGGATATTCAGGTGGACGCGGGTTTGAATTACATTGAGAGGCCGATCGCGATCTTGGGTCGGAAGGTCAAGGTTCTGAGGAACAAGGAGGTGCCCCTGGTTCAGGTCCAGTGGCAACATCGGAGAGGGTCCGAGCTGACTTGGGAGCCGGAGTCAGAGATGCGGGAGCAGCATCCAAAGTTGTTTGCAGAGCGAGACTTCGAGGGCGAAGTTTGATTCTAGTGAGGGAGAATTGTAACATCCGGATTTCCAAGCATCTCGAATTTAGTATTTATTTTGAGTTGAGAAGAGGGACTCGACGAGTTGACGCCTGAACTCGTCGAGTAGGATCGCGATTGATGACTCAGATTAATGAACGGACTCGACGAGTCGGTGAGGCGACTCGACGAGTCCGCGTTGTTGGCAGAAACCCTAAATTTTTGTGCCTGAGCCCTATTTAAAGGCCTTTATAGCCTTCAGTGGCGGCTACCTTCCCAGCAGAGAGAACCCTAGCATATTTGAGCGCAGTTAGAGAGAGAGAGAGAGAGGGCCATCTTGATCCTTTTGTTGTGGTTTTGCTTAGGAGGAGGAGTGATTCAGTAAGAAGGACCTGAGGAGGTTGTTGTTCTGAGACTTCCAAGCAAGGAGGCTTCTCTTTGAGGTAGCATTTCGACCCTTTTCTTCTTTATTGTGTAGGCTTCTTGAATCAAGGGTTTCTTACCCTTTTCTTGAGTTGAAATAAGAGCATGAGAGGTCCCAATGTGAAATAGACATTAGATTTGGACCTTGAGTGGTCCAGAGAGCCCCAAACATCCAGCTTTATGCAGTTCCTTCTTTAGTTTTAGAGCATGGTTGTCATTTTAGGGCTAAATCATCATATAGAGCCATATGAGTGTTGCATGAGCATAAAGTTTGGACCTTTACGTAACTTTCGAGGGTTAGGAGGCCAGATCTATAGGTTAGAGAAACAGATCTGACCTCAGAAGGTCGTTTGAGCATTCTCATGGAAGAAACTCGCCGAGTCCATGAGCGGGCTCGACGAGTCGGATCGTGTTGCACCACGGTTCGTGTTCTTTGGTAACCCGTCGGAGAAAGGTTGACTCGACGAGTCGAGTGAGGCATTGGAAGGATTCAGAGGACACGCATGGACTCGCCGAGTCACCCGAGTGCACTCGACGAGTCTGGTCAAAGTTGGGCCGTTGACTGAGGTTGACTTTTAGGGTTTGGTCAACATTTGGACATTGGACCATTGGAGGGGTAAAATGGTATTTTTCCCTTCTGAGAGAATATAGAAAAGGACTAGTCTAGCCTTTGAGAGCCGTACTAATTAGAGATAATTATTTCGTGTGATTAGGCGGAGGCTAGATCAGTATTTCGAGTTTGAGACTTTCTGAGATTACCCGAGGTGAGTCTTCTCACTATACATTACCTAGAGTGGTAACTATGTGCAGACCGGAGGGTCTTTTGTGTTATGTGTATGTTTGAGTTTATGTGCATTGTGATATATGTATGCTATGTGTTGTATAGACCGGACCGGAGGGTCCTACGATATAGACCGGACCAGAGGGTCCAACGATCTAGACTGAAACAGAGGGTCCAACGATTTAGACCGGACCAGAGGGTCCAGCGAGCTAGACCGGACTGGAGGGTCCAACGAGCTACGGGACTGGAGGGTCCTGCTGAGACACATTGACCGGAGGGTCATACCGAGTTATAACCTCGAGTGGTTTATGTGTTGTATGTGGTATTTTGGGGAACTCACTAAGCTTTTATGCTTACCGTGTTTTGTGTTATGTGTTTCAGGTACCAGTGAGGATCGCGGGAAGGCGCCGACATGATTTGTACACACTGGCAGAGATTATGTTTTGATATTATGGGATATGTTTTATTATGATGACATTTGATTGTGGGATTCTGGGAACAATATATATGTTTTTATTATGTTGGAAAATGAAAAATTGTTTTGAAAAATTACGTTGTTACACCTTAGTTGTCCTTTTACATGTTAACTGGGCCTGGAATAAACCTTGCATGTTTATTGGGCCTTAGTGGTCCATTTACATACTTGTTGGGCCTGAAATATACTTTACATGTTTATTGGGCCTTAGTGGTCCATTTACATGCTTATTGGCCCTAAAATATACACCACATGTTTATTTGGTCCTTTGTGGTCCATTTACATACTCGTTGGGCCTTGTAACCTTAAAACATACTCGAAAACATTATTTACTACATTAAACAGTGTGATACAATATTCGCGTAAACATGGTTAAGGTTCTTGTGAGACACGTTCTTTCATTTGTACCTATCTAGTGTACAACCTTTAGTCTTGTAGTTATAACCAGAGTCTCATGGAGGGAGAGTGAGAGTTTGTGTATAGATCTATACGAGGTTGACAACCCCGCACCTGAGCTGTTCGCTACAGCTAGACTAGGCCAGTCTAGGGTGACAAATGTCTTACCTTATACAAGTCGACGCCTGAAAAACGTAATGACATGCAATTCCGTCATATCAATCATGGTTATAATGACTCACATAAAAATTAACTCCAATGTAAACTTTACGGAATACATAACCAATTATACAGCTGCGATACAATACAAACACTATTCTACGGTCTTTGAGTTTAATACCACAACACTTTTACAAGCAGAAAATATCGGATTTTCTGGGAAAAATTACACTCTACATACCTTCTACTTACAACAAAAACATAGGATTTTCTGGAATACTCTCTTTATACATTTTCAAAACAGAAACACACATGCTTTAAATACAAGATTTGATACAAAGCGTTCAAACCATTTATTTCTTTAACAGAAAATATCGGATTTTCTGGTGTTTACAAAGTGCTACAAACCTTTCATACAAATATATTTATGAACTCACCAACATTATATATGTTGACCATTTTCAAAATAACTTGTATTCTCAAGAAATCGTTAAACAGGTTGACTTTCAAGAACTCGTGGATTTGATGTATCTTTGCTATTATCGTACACTTATGTTTTGAGAATGTAACTTTTGTAAACAATCACAATGATGTAAACCCAATATTGTTGTAATATTGTACGTGTGATGATGATGCTTGCCTTGTTTTAATTATATTCACTGTGATGATATTACAAGATGAAGTCACCCAACCCCCGAACGTTTCCGCCGTTTTCTTCTATTCGGGGGTGTGACAATATATATATATATATATATATATATATATATATATATGTCAATTTATGTTTATATCCATTTCATTTCTAAATTCAATACTAACAATCAAACATTGTCCTCAGGAAATGGACAATATTTTGTATATTTGATCATATGAGTTCATCAACTTCATCAAGAATCACTCGAGATTCTTCCATAAGTTTATCGTTCGGGAAGCAAACTTTAAAAATGAAGACTGCAAATATATCTGCTATACCCTTTTTGACTTAACATCAGATGAAGACTTAAATGATCATCACATTCTTAAACATGTAATTTCAGGTCTCTCAAAAGGTAATGTTCATAAGCTATAAACCCATTTATTTTTAATTAAACTAATGCTCTATTAAACTTTAATTTTTTTTCAATCTTTTAACAACTTCTAATATATATATATATATATATATATATATATATATATATATATATATATATATATATATATATATATATATTCAGATTACTTGGACCATGGCGATGAGACTCCTGTGTGTGCTATTGTCAGGCAAAATTATGGAAAGATGAAGCCCATCGAGGTAATAAATCTGGGAAGAACACATATTTTTCCATGTGTTGTGGTAAAGGCAAAGTTGAGCTTCTCGAGTTAAAAGAAGTGCCTCCAAATTACCAAAATCTCTATCATCATCTTGATCCCAAATGCAAATATTTCATGAAGAACATTTGTCGCTTCAATTCGATGTTTTCATTTACTTCGATGGGCGGAAAAGTTGATTCTTCCATTAACAGAGGCAATGTTCAGTACACTTTCACTTAGCGGTCAAAATTATCATAGTATGAGAAATCTTATACCTTCATATGGATCCAAAAAGTTTTCTCAACTTTACATATATGATACTGAAAATGAAGTTTCAAATAGACAAAACGCTTTCAGGTTTGTCTTCATATTTATTTTCGTATGAATTTTTAAAAATTTTATTATCTACTTATTTAATTATTTAATTACTAAATATTTCATACAACCTTTATTATAAACAGTAAAGAAAAAGACGGGTGTACATCACCTTCTCATTCACTTGATAACGAGATCATACAGTTCTTGAAGGTTATGTTGGATTCAACAAATGAGCTGGTTAAGTGGTATATAATGGCAAAAGATTGTTTTTCTGAAAATCCTCATATGAATTTAAAGTTACGTCTTATAGGAAGAATGCAACAAGATGGACAAACATATAACCTACCTACTGCTTTTGAGGTTGTTGCTTTAATTGTTGGTGACATTAGTGATGCAATTGATAATAGAGATATCATCGTAACAACTCAATCAGGAAGTCTACAACGTATAAATGAATTACATCCTGCTTACCTTGCTATTCAGTACCCACTACTCTTTCCTTATGGAGATGATGGATATAGAGTTGACATCCCTCATAGAGGTGTTATGCCTTCAACGGATACCCAACGACGCAACTGTACAATTAGAGAATTATTTGCTTATAGAATTCAAGACAGAGTCAATATTTTTTCATTAGTTTTGAATTCAAAAAGACTTTTTCAACAATTCCTAGTTGATGCCTATACGATGATCAAAAGTGAGCGACTAGATTACGTACCCAACCAACAAAAAGTTATTAGATGCGAATCGTATGAAACTTTATGTAGCCTACAAAGTCATGGAAATACTGATATTTCCAACATCGGAAAACATGTGATTTGGCTTCTTCTTTTACGAATGGTGCACGGTACATGATGTAGAATTATTTAGATGCCATGTCTCTTTGTAAATGGTATGGGTACAAGGATTTTTTCATAACTGTAACATGTAATTCTAAGTGGCCATAAATTAAAAGGTTTCTTAAGGATACAACGCTTAATCCCGAAGGCAAGCCATATATCCTATCTAGGCTATTTAAAATGAAGCTCAACTTACTCCAATTGTATAATCGACTTACCACATTTCCCCTTCCATTTCTAAAAACAACCACAAATATTTTTCAACATTTCCTTACTATTGTAATGTTTTTATTATGTTACATTGCAAAATCAATTGTTCAATGGAATTACCTTATTTACCCATGTCGCTGTTGTTGTTTTTGTTTGTGAATTTGTGTAATGTTGCATCATAATTCATATTTCGTTTTTATACCATAATAACATCCTACTTGCGTTTTTATCCCTTAATAGCATCATAGTTTCATTTGTATCATATAATGTATTATGTGATACAAATGAAAGTATCATGCTACTAAGGGATAAAAATGCAAATATTCATTTATTGTAATAACGGGTCTCACACTTAGTTCTAATGACAAAATAAGGGTTAACTGGGTTACCCCTTCAGTTTTTTCGGTAAAGACAAACCAAAAAGTTCGAGTTTATGTCTCTATGAATAAAAATAAAAATAAAAATATAAGTGATTTTAAAAGTGGGAAAAATTTATAGATTTTTTTTTTTTATATTTTCCGTTTTCAGAAATTATATAGCTTGCTTGGAACAACATTGTGGATTGTATCATATTATTTGGAACCAAAAACAATTATACCGGTAACAAATGGAAAAACTTTGATGCCCCTTGCAATTTTGCTACCCTGGGCTCGCGTCGCCTTGTCCGTGGGCCAGCCCTGATACGATATTTCAAGTTTTTCTTTTTATATAAGAGACTACATAAACGAGTAGAACCCATTGATTATCGGGTTCAAAATAATCCATTTTCGACATGGTGAGACTTGAACAAAGAACCTGCCAACCTGGCTCTATCCAAACGTAAACGTTCACGAATAATCGGTTTAAGGTATAACCCATTCCATCACCGTGATGACCCGCCCCGGTTCAAATGGAAAGAAGGCGCCGACATCTTACCGCCATTTTGGTATCAGTTCGAACCACAACTAATCGTACTAAGCACACCATATGAAATCAGAACAATCATAATCTTAACTCTGAAATAAGAACCCTAGGTTTATGGAAGAAGACGACGAAGAAGTTTTATCTGTCTCCGATACCAGCGATTCGAGCCAAGATTTCATTTGCGACGAGTCTGAAGATGACAGTGATGATTTATGTAGATCTGGCAGTGATGAAAATTGTGAAGGAAACACCGCCGCACAACCAGCTGTGCACAATCAAAAATCGCAGAACGTTGATGCTCTTTTGAGGTACACCTGTTGGTAGTTCAATTGGATGTTCGTAGCTCTCTTATTTTCTTATTCTTTTCCCCTTTTGGCATTCGAGTTACACAATCTAAACGGAATTTAGAATACAGAGGGGTGTGTGTGTGGGTTTATTAAGTTATTTTGTATTTTTTTTGGGGGATGGAGGGAATGATCAATTGTTTGCTTGCACTTCACCGTGCTATCGAAACTTATCAACTGACATGAATTCATGTCTTGATGTCAGAGGAAATCTTGTTGTTAAACGGCAATCTCTACTTCCACGAGTTCTTTCAGTGACAGAAAGAGAAGCTGTTCTTAAGAAGCCTTTCAAACCTCCTTCTACTGATGGCTACTCCAATCAGAATGAACAGTTGAATCGGCGTCTGTGGGCTCGTAAACGATTTGTACCTTGGGGTTCAAACAGGCCAGCTTTGGTCCTCATTACAAACAGGTTAAATCCTCTTGTTTCTGTAGAGGAGGAAGTGCCAGAAGAAATTACAAAGCTGCCACCAGATATTGAACCTTTGATCTTATGGCAATCTGAAAAATCTGAAGATGGAGATAATAATTCAATATCAATTGAAGTCGATCATATGCTTGTTAAGTTTCTTCGACCCCATCAAAGGGAAGGTGTCCAGTTCATGTTTGAATGTGTTTCAGGTTTATGCACCCCTGATATCAATGGCTGCATTCTGGCTGATGACATGGGATTGGGGAAGACTTTGCAGTCAATTACACTTCTGTACACTCTTCTTCGTCAAGGATTTGATGGAAAACCAATGGTGCGGAAGGGCATAATCGTAACTCCAACTAGTCTAGTAAGCAATTGGGAGGCAGAAATTAAGAAATGGGTTGGTGAAAGAATTAAGCTTGTTGCTCTATGTGAAAGTAGTCGTGATGATGTCATCTCTAGCATTGATAACTTCAGAAGCCCACGTAGCCAGTTACAGGTAGAGGTTAAATCTGTCAATAAACTTTATTGATGTCAGAAATAGATACCCACTAACCCTGATTTTTCTTCAAGGTACTGATTGTTTCCTATGAGACCTTTCGGATGCATTCATCAAAATTTAATGATAGTGGCTCTTGTGATCTTCTCATATGTGATGAAGCACACAGGCTGAAAAATGACCAGACCTTGACTAACAGAGTAAGACTAGTAATTTTGTAAATAATTCAAAATTCTAGATTTAGGTTTTCTGATACCTTGTTTATTGAATCAGGCATTGGCAGCTCTATCTTGCAAAAGACGCATTTTATTGTCTGGGACTCCAATGCAAGTGAGAATTATTTCTATATTATTAATTTCTTTACCCCTCCATATCATAAAAATGACAACTTTTTCCTATGAACTTAGTTTTGTAAAAAAAATTTACAATCAATACTATCAACATTTTGTTTTGTAACACAAACTCCTCCTTGTTTCTTGTGTTAAACCACCAGAATCATCTAGAAGAGTTTTTTGCAATGGTCAACTTCACCAACCCAGGGATATTGGGTGATGCTGCATTTTTTCGGCGTTATTATGAGGTCAACTAACTTCTGAAGCTTTCAGTTGTTGCTTATCATATATTGATCAATTCTTACAATTAATAATCATGGATTTAAACTATAGTAGGCTTGGACATTATAGTCCTTGTATAGTATAACTTCAAATTTTTTTTTTCTGCTCTCAATTTACTGTTTTGAAGACACCAATCATTTGTGGAAGAGAACCTATTGCCTCTGAAGAGGAGAAACATCTTGCCAATGAGCGGTCTGCAGAACTGAGTGCCAAGGTTAATCAGGTAATTTTGTCAGTCTTATTGAAATATCATAGATTTAAGATCTTGTAAGCAGCAGTTAGTTTTTCAGCATCTTACTTGTTTTTGGGACTTGTGTTCTCAGTTTATATTGAGGAGAACTAATGCATTGCTATCAAATCACTTGCCACCAAAGGTATGGAACTGTATAATCACTTTATTCATAGTTTCATACTTCATCCACTTTATTCATTCTAAAAATGATGTCTACAATTTGCAGATAGTTGAGGTTGTATGTTGCAAACTGACTCCTCTCCAAGCAGAATTGTACAATCACTTTATTCGTTCAAAAAATGTAAGTTTCTGTTTGGACATTATTAATATATGCTCTTCATATGTGTTTCGAAAGTGGTCTAAAATTGAAATTTGAACACACATGATTGTATTGTAGGTGAAACAAGCAATTGTTGAAGATGTGAAACAGACAAAAATTCTGGCTTATATAACTGCCTTGAAGAAGCTCTGCAATCATCCAAAGGTAATATATGTCTGGAAGAATCACAACATTATTAGAAGGAAAATGTTTTGTGATGCATTTCTGTGATATTGTAGCTGATTTATGATACAATGAAAAGTGGGAAGCCAGGGACATCAGGGTTTGAAAACTGCATGCGTTTTTTCCCTCCAGAAATGTTCTCTGGAAGGTAAAACTAGATCATCTCTTATTTATGTTGTGTTATTTTCTACATTGTTCTTGATATTTATTTATTTATTAATTTGTTAGATCTGGATCTTGGACTGGTGGTGATGGATCATGGGTTGAACTGTCAGGAAAAATGCAAGTCTTGGCCCGATTGTTGGCCCATCTTCGTAAGAGAACAGATGATCGAATTGTATTGGTTTCAAATTATACCCAGGTATAAATTGGGAGTTCTTTTATGTAGTTAGGAGTTTAATAAAAGTGATTAAATCTTTAAATAGCTGTGTCATTCTTCAGACTCTGGACCTTATTGTTCAACTATGTCGAGAAAGAAGATATCCATTCTTAAGGCTTGATGGGTCAACATCAATCAGCAAAAGACAAAAGTTGGTCAACTGCTTCAATGATCCATCAAAGGTATTTATTTTTTAATCATTTAATAAGTACATAATCATTTATTAAAGGAATACGCATCATTATGTTGCAGGATGAGTTTGCATTTCTTTTGAGCAGCAAAGCTGGTGGTTGTGGCCTCAACTTGATAGGTGGAAATAGACTTGTTTTGTTTGACCCTGATTGGAATCCTGCAAATGACAAACAAGTACTTACTACTTAGACACTCAACTCTCTTTTTTTTCTTTTTTCTAGGGACAAAGTCGTCTCTTTTTTTTTTTTTTTTTATACTTTTCCTTTCCATGTAGGCTGCTGCAAGAGTCTGGAGGGATGGGCAGAAGAAGAGAGTATACATCTATAGGTTTTTGAGCACTGGGACTATTGAAGAAAAGGTAGTAGTAGATAAATTATAAATATTTCTACTGTTTTTGCCTTTTGACCTTTTCTATTATCAGTTCAGTTAAGCAAGGGTAAATTTGGTATTCTGCAGGTGTACCAGCGTCAAATGTCGAAAGAAGGGCTTCAAAAAGTTATTCAACAAGAGCAATCCGATTCCAAGATTCAGGTATTTCAGTATTTGTTACTTCTTTTTGAACATATGCAAATGCTTCTTGAATCTTGATGAATAATGAATAATATCACACCTCATGAATGCAGGGGACAAATCTCTCTACTGAGGATTTACGTGATCTATTTACATTTCATGAGAATGCAAGGCAAGTTTACTTTTTATCAACTGTATTCTCCATGCATTGAAAGTCATAGGTTGATGATTTTTGAAGCTTGTTGTGTATCTTTTCAGGTCTGATATTCATGAGAAGATGATCTGTACACGTTGTGAGGAATCTGGAGAACAAGAAACAGATGCAATACCTGATGTGTGCATGAAGGATGGTGTTGGTTCTCCAGATGAAGATTGCCAATGTGATGAAGAGGATATTGGGGGATTTGCAGGTATTTCTGGATGCTTGCATAAGTTAAAAAGATCAGAGAAACAGGTAAATTGAACACTATATAATAAAGTTGAATCAGCTGTGGTTGACATGGCTAAATGTTTCTGTTTTCTCAAGTAATCTGTTGTAAAACATTCCTCCAGGTGGGTACTCCATTGGAAGAGGATCTAGCTAGCTGGGGTCATCATTCTTCCCCAAATACTGTACCTGATACTATTTTTCAAGCAGCAGCTGGAGATGAGGCAATTACTAATTAAAACCTAACAAAAACATACAAAATTTAAGCTTAGTAGTAATTAGTACTAGCTGTTCCATATTGAGTATTGATGATAATAGATATGTTGATGTTGCTTTTGGTGCAGGTGACTTTTGTTTTCACAAACCAAATTAGTGGAAAGCTTGTACCTGTGGAATCTGTGGTTAGGTCAAAACCAGATGTTACTACAGACACAAACACAGGAAAGGGAAATTCATACACAAGTCACGTCATATCATCTAAACCTTCATCATTTATCAGTAGAAGCAAATTACCAACTTTTGTTAAGCCTTCACAAGATAAAGATAAACACTTTATAGGAAGATCAACTGAAGGTACATCCAAATCCAATGTATCATTAAAACCTAAGCCTTCTCTTCCAAATTATTTGCCTCAAAAGAGACTCTCTTCTGCTCCTGTAGATGATGATGATTTTGCATAAACTCAAATTATTTTTTTAACATGTCGTTTTCCTTTGCACATTGGTTATAAATAGCTTTATCACTTTATTATAATTTCTTCTTCACTCTAATATTTTCATGTCTATTGTGTAATATTCACATCTTATCTAAAGCTAAAACAAAAAAAAAAAAAAAAAAAAAAAAAAAAAAAAAAAAAAAAAAACAGCTTGTTAAGTCTTTTGACTTGTTCCATATGTTTTTGTTTCCCTTCTTTCCCAAGCAAGGAGCTAGAGTAAAAAAGAGAAAATTACATCAAAGTGTTCAAAATTGGATTTTGAAGCCAATTATTCCAACCAATGTGGAACTTGTGCTTCCTATGTTATACTCAATTAAAAATTATCACGGCAATACGATCAAACAATTTATCCTTTCTAGGTCTCGTCCTATCAAAAACACATTTATTTTTGGAAGTCCATAGAACCATTACCACATCATAGCCACAATACCATCCAAAACCTCTTTACAGGCCAAAGACAAGCTGTGGACTCCAAGAAAGCCGATGAAGGTCAAGCCCACATCACACTACCTACCAAGCTTCAAAATAGTTTGATTGACAACTTCACCATTCAACAACACATGATTCACCTCTTCCATTTGATTATTGCAAATCGGGCATAAGGCACACGACACTTCAATACCATGGTTAAAGAGATTATCTTTAGTAGGAAGACGATTCAAGAAGGCCCTCCAACGAAAGATATTCAGTTATTCACCTTAAGACAAATTATTTTATTCCAAACTGTTTGTTTATGCCGAGTAGCTAAAATATGATCATCAATGAAAAGACGGGAGTCCTTTACCGTAAATTCCACCTTATTAATCAAGTCCCACTTCTAATGATTGGATTCAACGAAGATAGAAACTCCTGGCAAAAGTTCTTGCAACTTCAAGAACTATGTCATCTTAGTACCACCTCTAGGATCCCTTCTAAACCTCCACTTCCAAGTATTATTCTCTCGTCTATCATCAATAGAACAATCAATACTAGCTTCCATCGTTGTTTCAACAGAAGAGCATCATTAAAAGCCGAAAGACTACCAATCCCGAGACCATGGTGATATTTTGAAGCTAAAACCTAAAACCGAGTAACTCCCCAAAAAAACAAAGATCTAGCCTCTTCTAAAATTTGACCAACTTTGACGAACATTTTACACAACAACCAAAAATAAATACCCAACAAACCATACACTGATCTAATCAAAGTGTATTTACCACCAATCGATAACATCTTCAATTTCCACCAAATTAACTGCTTCTTGAACTTTTCAATGATCCCAACTAATTTTAGTCATATTACTACCAACGGGAACCCCACGACACTTGAATGAAAATGATTCGGCCTCACAACCTGCCATCGAGTCATACTTTAGATTTCGCCATCGCTTACCCCAACCATATAAAATTTCGATACATGAAGGTTAATTTGCGGCCCTGAGACTTCATAAAAACACTTCAAAATCTAAATAAGATGTTCGACATTTTAAGTCGACTACTGCTCAACAAACAAAACATTGACATACAAATAAATGAGAAACGTCAAATTCGTCCACACCTACTTTAATAGGATTAAACAAACCCGCATCCACTGCATCAAACATGGCAACATTTAACGCTTCCATCACGATAAGGAAAAGAAAAGACGATAGTGGGTCTCCTTGACGACAACCACATTCCAATTTAAATTCGTTCGTAGGACTAACCATTAACTAGAATAGATGCCCTAGAGGAGACCATGTACACTTTGATCCACATCACTCACTTAGGGCCTAACCTTATAAACCCTATAACCGTAAATAAAAAATCCTATGAAACAAAGTCGTATGCCTTTTCAAAGTCAACTTTCAGCACCATATACTTCTTTTTATACCTTTTACACCAAGAAACCACTTCGTTATCAAAAGCGGACCATCAAAAATCTATCGCCCTTTTATAAAAGTTGACTGTTCAATTCCAACTATTGAACCCACCACTATTGCAAGTCTATTAGCTAAAGTTTTAGCAATTATTTTGTAAAAAAACCCCAATTAATCAAGCTAATTGGTCTGAAATCTTTAACCAACCAAGGGTCTTTCACTTTAGGAATCGACATGATGAAAGACGAATTACATCCCAATGCGATATACCCCTGGCTCCAAAGTTGACCATGCAAGCAAAAAGTTTGTCTAGTTGAGGCGTAGCCAACCCCTCATCAAAAAGTTTGTCTGGTTGATCTAAAATACTTTGCACTTCTTGCTTCTACTTCGATCTTTTTCTCCTTTTAATAGTTAACCACTATTTAAGCTTATTTTAAACATTCTTAAGTATATTTTTAAACTGAGTGAAGGAACAACCAACAATGAATGAGGGATCGGACCACGGTTTTGTTGGATTAATGTCTAAGCCCATAACTATTTTGGTATGTACTTGACCCGATTGCGAGCATGGTCCTTTTAGGTTGCCTTCACCAAAGCAACTTGATAGGATGATTTATGGAGAAAGAGATTAATTATGATTTATTAATATATTATATATTTAAGGATGATTTTGGTATGTACTTGACCCGATTTCGATCGCATGATTCAAGGATCAGATATTTAAGCTACTACTTTAGAGTTAGGATAGATTGCTAAGTAATATTTACATAGTTTTTATTTGTAATCGCATTGTAAGGACAATATTTTTCCGCAATAAAATAAATTTTGATTTATCTTATTTATGTTTCCTTGCGATGGATTTTATGAAAATTCGTGTTTGAATGGTTCTATTGTTAGCAATATTGTGAATGGATTTGATTCTTAGTTATGTTATTTGTGGTAATGTCAGAAATTTACCAAATGAGGAAAGATTCTCATCGCCCAAGTTTCAATTGGACAGAAACTTGGAATCATGCAACTGGTATTGTGTGATGAATGAGAACCTCCGTATTTGGAAAATTGAGACTAATTCCTTGTTCACATAAGTATGTGAGTCAAGTGAATGACTATGAGATCTGGTACACAATGTTGTGCACTAGTCAAGTCCACCACAAAGAACGATAAAATGTTCGTCATGATTTACTAAAAGATTAGTAAATATGATTATACTTAAAAGATTAAGTATGATTCTGAATCATTGGAAAGGTTTCAATGAATAGCGGTACGAATAAGAAGAATCAATTAGGCAGAAAGATAAAAGGTTCTCCAATCTAAGAAGAAGGGAGAGTACTTTTGTATCATGTTTTATGATCGTCTTAAAGATTATAAGAACCATATTACAATTCATCCTCTAAGGACATCTTGGTGTATTAGTATGGCTAAGAAGGGGAATGGGAATTGTTGAAATGGTTAAGTCAATAAGATGAATCGTACTTCGTACCAAAATCAATTCTTAGAGTCATACTCCAAGATTGTGAATTGAGTGACATAATCTTAAGTAGGAATGTTCTTACACAAGCACATTTTGGTAAGTTGTGATGTATTGGATAAGACAAAGACCAACTAGTACCAAATTGTGTGTAGGTTTGTCTTGATAAAGACACACACTGACTCTTGAATATTTGTTTTGTCAAGAAATGTTTCTTGATAAGAGAATCTTATATGTCAAGAGGTCAGTGGGAGTCTAAAGATCTTGAAAATTTTCAAGAACAAATCAAGAAGTAAACCTATTAAACACTAGCACACGACTTGAGGATTGTAACCTATCGTGTTGACAAATTCTTGTTTCTGTGCCATTCCAGTTTGGTCAACTATGCATGTGAGTTCTATGAGTTCTCAATGGATTGCATAGGGGCAAGGCACCTTGATCAATGGAAAGTACATTGAAAGATAGGGGTGAGCTGATCAATAACTTGGAAGTAATGGTGGGACCCTTGATGGCAAGAAATTAAGAATGAACAAGTTCTGTCCATAAGAGTTTGAATTTGTCACAAACATTATCTTACGATTATGCTTATGACAAATTTGCATGGATAGGAACACATGCACCATAAAATCTAAGTGTCATAAGGTTTCTCTCCTTCATGAAAATGATTGTGAGGAAATGCTTTCACTAAGAGAGATTTTAAGGAGATAGCGATTATGTAGATTGCATTCTCAAATTCGATTATTATTACGACATCCCTCTTCATAGTTCGAATTGTGAGATTTGGCAGTTGGTCTGAACATTTAGGACTTAGTATATAAGTTCTGAATTAGTTTAGACACACATATGAACTATCTAAGGAAAGGTGTGTGAATTTGAGAAGCTTAGATAAAGGCTTATCGAAGCACATCGTATTGGAAATATGAACTTTGGAAAGTCAATAAGTATTGTCTTTTAGAAGTCCAACTGTTTTCTGAATACGTGTCAAAGCTAGTGGGAGCATAAATGTTATGCTGGTATGGATATAATCATCATGTTAGTGGGAGCATGATTATTATTGCAAGTTAGCAATATTAACTATAGAAAACAAAAGTTTCACTTTGCAAAGTTGCATAGGTTGAAAAGTTGTTTTGCTATAATTAAGGGAGAGAATATTATACTTCGTTTCAAATCTAAAGGTTTAGATCGATAAATTTTGATCAAATTTAGTCAAAAAGATATATGAATGTTATGTTGAAAGGATTCAATGTAAGAGAATTCTATATATGAAAATGATTGTTGCGTTCTCACACTCGATTATGATTACGGCATCCCTCTTCATAGTTCGAATCGTGAGAACATGACAAATAGAAATATTAAGGCAAGAGACTGGTAAAGTATCACATCTTTATGTAAGACATTATGCATCGTGTTCCATACGCTTCGAGTATAGAATCAATTGCATATGCTATAATATTTGTGTGTTGTAAAATTTTCCAAATGCCTAGGGCATTAAGAGGGAAAAAGGATTGGAACCATATATGACTAAAAGTGGTTAATCAACTGTCAAGAGGACAATCTAAGGTTCGCCAAGGACTGGTCGCTTGTGAACAGTTGGAAGTATAGTAATGGAAGGACCATACTGACATTATTATTATTACATATGATTCTATTAATAATGAGTTGTCATATGGATAATATGGAAGTGTTTCCATATTGGGAGTTGGACATCAAGAATTTATGTCTAGATTAGAAACTTTTATGCAAGAAGGATATTCAAAGGAATGTACTTTGAATGTGAGACTTCGTGTCTATGGAATTGTCTTGTAACAATCTCCAATAGAGCATTTTGTAATTTCATTGAGTCTTGGTGACTTTTGTGCCGTGACATTACGAAAGGACCGTTGCATAAAGTGTTAGAATCTAACATATTCTATAAGTGGCAAGAATTTGGTATTCTTACACTTGTGATAAGGATTGGGAATTGTGAAATGAGTGTGATTGAAAATGTTATTCAATTATACTATTTCACAGAGTAAGGACCATAAGTAAACAAAGTGTGCATGCTAAGAGCATGAGACAATTGTTGTTATAATTCAAGTAAAAGTTGATTTCCCGAAACATTATACAATGAATAATGTGTAATCAATATGGTGATTGAATAAAAAGGAGTTTTATTTATACTCTAAAGGTTGGGACCATATTGGATTCGATTATTATTGTGTTTCACTTTGCATGTTTTGACTTCCTGAATAATAAGATTATTCGAACTTTCCACAGTCGCTCATACTTTGGGAGTAGGTATGAAAGAAGATTGTCATGAATTGGTTGTAGATTGTCTAAAGTGTATTAGACATAGCAAAGGTTTGCTGCAACGTTCATGAGTGCTTATGAATATGATTTGAGCATTGGATTAAACCCACACTCACTTGGATCGCTTCATGGATTTTATCACAAGTGATTGGTGAGACGATAATATCTTATATTCTTGAAACCGAGATGTGTGAGTTGTATCTTGCGAGTTGGTTGCACATTGATAATATGTAAACGCACCAGTAACTTGTTGTTATAAAACATATTGTTGTGTGCAATTCGGTGAGTAAGTACAAGCGAGCAGTGAGTCAAAGTTTATCCGTTCCTTTTACCCAATGTAGGATAAAAGCGATATCTGTGGGCCCCTCGATGATTTAGTGATGACAAACATAAAGTGCTCGGCCGGGCCAGGACTGATTTGATTTGTTCAATTAGTCAGTCGTCATAAATCAGAAATCGGGAAACAACGCATAGACTGAGAGAATGATTTCAATACATGCCTCACGTCTACACGATATCTAGAATGGAGGAATATATGATCCCTTATCTAAAGGACGCGTATCTGATAAGATCAGAGTTGTTAGCGGATTTTGAAAGCTATGATTGCTGATCAGGATCTGAAGTCATACGCATAATAGTTATTAGACTTATCCAAGTGGGAGATTGTTGGATTAGTGTCTAAGCCCATAACTATTTTGGTATGTACTTGACCCGATTGCGAGCATGGTCCTTTTGGGTTGCCTTCACCAAAGCAACTTGATAGGATTATTTATGGAGAAAGAGATTAATTATGATTTATTAATATATTATATGAATAATATATTAAGAGATAAATCATAATATTTAATTAATAATAGTCAAGAATTAATCAGAATTAATTTTGTGGCTAAAAGACATTAATTAAATAAAGGGGACTAGAACTGTCAATTGTGTGATAGTTGGATATTGGGCTAATGGACTCCATAGAGGATGGAGTGGACGAAATCTATGGGGAAACCCATTAGAATTCGTCCAAGGCCTCTAAAGGAGGAGTCCATGGGCTGCTTAGGGCCTAAGTAGTCAGATTAGGGTTTCCTAGTTCAAAACCCTAATAGCATCACATATTTAAGGACCCATAGGGCACCAAAAACGTGGCTAACTGATTCCTTAGGGTTTCTAGATGTTTTTGGTGTCCTCTCTCTCCTCCTTCTTCATCCTTATTGCTTATTGTGTTTGTGACTCCATTAGAGGTGTGACACTTGTGACACTAAGCTTTCAGAATCAAATTACAAGAAGGAATTGAGATTGTTATTGCTACATAACAATCAAGGTAATATCTAATCCCTAATTCATATGTTATTTGATTATCACATGCTAGATCTAGGGTTTATGGCTTTGGATAATTATTGCATGTTCATTAGACAAACTAGATCCAAAGCTTTTGGGTTTGCATGTACACCATAAGAATGTTGTAGTGCTCATAACCCATCAGGTTTCCCCATCACATCACCAAATCCATCTCAAGAAGACCAAGAACTAAAATATTTAAATGGAGTTGGGCCGTAGTCGTTAATAACCGAATGTAGAAGAATTGGTCTATGGCCAGGCCATTTCAAGTCAAGGCCCTTGGATTTCAAAGACGGAAAAACATCAAACATCTCTTCAGAAACTTTAGTCTCATGAATATTCATTATAGTAAAAGAAAATCCCTCCAAGGGAACATGAATAAGATCGACAACAGAAATATAATTACTAAAATCCTCCAATATTTACAAAAACCAGTCCCCAACCTCTCAGAAACACTTCACATAGTATTAAAGTCACCAAAACAAATAAAAGCACCATATCGTCTATTCACTAACGCTCGTACAAGTGGGGGACCATAAAGAAAGAATGCCACCAGAATGACCACGAGCTGACGATATGGTAGCAAAGTCAAAATTAAAGTTACTCCACATAGATTTAATTTTGACAACATCAACTTGAGTCATAAGAGTCTCTGAACGCCTAAGAAACATACACTATTTTTAACACAAAATGTTCTAACCCAACTCCGGACCCGCAAAGATTTATGGACAGCAAATTCATTGGGAAACTTCTTTCTCACTAATACCTTTTTCTATCTCTAACCCCTTAAGATCCTTTTTCATATCTTTTTTTGCAACATTTCGTTTCGTACCCAAGTGCTTTAGCAACAACAATGAATTTCAAAAAAACTATTGATCAAGGACTCACCATTGTTCCCTGTCGATTTAGATATAGATAGGTTTTTTGAAACTGTGTTTGACTTCCTTTGTCCCACATCTATCGCTGAAGAAGAGGCTGCATTCAAGCTTCTAGAACATTTTCGAGAATGACTTCTCGAGACCTGAATCAAACCCCGCCGAAACCAGGAGGAAACTAAGTTGTTTGAGAGGATTGCTGAATGCCCTCGGAGCCAAGAACCTTCCTCTATCATGACATTGAGACAAATGCCTCATAGCTTCCACACCTTCATTACTAGAACTTGTTTGAACTTCATTAATTTGTTGCAAAATAGCCCCTTCTTGAATAATAGATCCACATGTTGTTTAGACCCTCTCTTTCTTCACTAGAATCATCTTGAACTACCATGTATCGCCAATGTAATTTACCTCCATATCTTTCAATCCTTCTTTCGAAATAACTAAGCAATGTTTCCAATACCCCTTATATCTCCAACATCACCAAGAATGACACAAATCAAGTCCGGGATTTAAAGCAAACCAGAATCAAGAAGTTTGATTCTTTTAATCACTCCATCCTTCTTCATTTGTACCGATCCCCAAACTACGTTAGCAAATGACATCTTGCCTTCATTCTTTTTGATTACCATGTGAATTGATCGGTCCTATCTTTACTCCCCTAATTATCAACATTAGAACTAGCAATATCTTCATGAGAAAACCTCGCCACAGAGGCAAACATATGGAAATTACAAATCCAAACGGAGATAACTTATTTTCAGTCTCATGCACGTTATCCACACAAAGGAAACCAACAAAAGCAAAACATTTTCCGAATTTAGATAGTTTACATGGAATGTATACGTCCGTAACTTTCCCATATTTTTTACAAATGGAGCGTAGGTATTTCAAGTCCACAATATCAGGAAATTTAGTGATGTAATACGTCACAGACAATTAATTCTCCCAATGCATTAAAATTAGGGTTAATTCCCGGAACACAAGTATAGTTTACATGATTGGGAGCCACTAAATTCTTCTTCTTGAGTCCTTGACAAAACGCCATTCCCGCCATATCCCTAAAATTCACGTTTGCAGCCTGATTACACTTCCTTGAACGGTTTATCCAATTGAAAATAACGCAAAAGAAACTCTGGGTGTGAAACCCTGATCGATGATCACCCTAAACCCCCCTCCCCCCACCGCAGGACCAGCGTGAAACACTGAGAGAACTCAAGGGTTTAATATATTATTCTGATTAGGGTGCTTATTGTTTTAATTAATAATTATGCGGAGTTATGAAACCTGAGTTTTGTTGGTTCAAAGCATAATTGTAGAATGCTATGTTTTAAAGGAAGTATTTTTTTTGGGAAGTGATTCGTACACAACAGTTTTTTGCCATATACAACAATTTATGGAGTATAGAATTGTACAATACAACATTTTAAAGCATCAATTGTTGTGTATGGAGAAAAACTGTTGTGTACAAATCAGCTCCCATTTTTTTTCCTTGCCATTATCAATAACCTCTTGTATTTATCTGTTTTTCGTTTTCAATCTCTGTGAGAAAACAAATAAACTTACACAAATTCCCATATGTTCAGGCTCTTAGATTGACATATATATGGAAAAGTTCAATAGAGAACCATTATTAATCAATGAAACAAGAAACCAATCCAAAACGTCGGAATTTAAAGCGATTAACGGCAAAAGGAAGTGTTGTAAAATTTTATAATGGACGCACATATACCGGATTATAACATAACTCACTTTCTTTTTTTCATTTAAATTTTTTTAGGCCAAGTTTTTTATCGAAAAAAAACCGAATATACCGTTGTTCACGATTTTTCGTCATCTTTCCATAGAGATCCATGATGCTATATAAAAAACGAACTTTTTTTGTTCGAAAAAAACCCACTTAATTTTCTTAGTTTTTTGACAAAACTGCACAAATGGTCCCTTTGGTATGCTCAAAATTGCCACTTTGGTCCAAAAAAGTTTGGGCCAGCACCACAAGTCCAAAGTTTTCATTTTCTTGCGTCTTTGGTCCAAAGGGTTAACTTCCGTTTATTTCCCTCTGTTAAGTTATGTTTGACTAGTCAAATTAGGGGTATTTTGGTCATTCCATATTTATGCCCCTTATTTTATATTAATAAAAGAGAGTCTGTATGTATGCATCGCCATACGGATAATATCGAGCCTAATTCACATTTATAGTCCTTAAAAACCGTGAGTCGATACAATTTCCCTCCTCATTGACTGAGGATCAAGAACCTTAAATTGATTACCAAAGTTGATAACTTCGATCAGGCGACTTTCGTAGTGAATGCATGTACCAATGTGGCACTTAAGGTTGTCAAGCACGTCATTCGACCCAAGGGTAGTTTATGGTACGTAATTTTGTGTTTTTGATCATTTTCTTGATTTGCTTACAAGAATCATACCTTCTGAAGCTTGTTTTTTGCTCTTGTGTTGAAGATGGACACCCTACATTGTTTACCATCAAGCTACATCATGGAGGTGAGTTCACAAAGTTTCCAGATGTCAACTACATTGAGGGTACTGTGACGTATGTTGATATGGTGGATATAGAAGAGTTTTCTATTCACGAGATGGATGCGATTATGAAAGGGTTAGGATACTCAGTTCCTCCAGTTATCTACTATCATTTTCGAGTGCCAAAGGGATACATGCATTTTGGGTTACGGGCCCTAGGAAATGATGATGATGTCCTCAATCTTGCCCAGTATGTGAAGGAGCATAAACTGATAAGGGTTTACACCGAACATGGTATTACTAACTTGCTTACTTACTTTATGGCTCCTAAACCTGTAAGAAAAGTTATTATTGAGCAATTAGAGGATATTGAGGAACATCAAGCCCCTCCAACTAATAACCAACCCAATGGCATGCCACAAACATGCATACCATCTGTAATAGCAAATGAAGCTGCTTTAGCCTTGTCGATATCCCCTGAATATACTAAGAAAAGGGAATTTATCAAGGACAAACCATTGTCATCATGTATTAAGAAATTGGTCATGGATGATGTTGGTGTTGATAGGATTGGTGGGAATAAGGATGATGCAGCTAATGATATTGACTAGAGATTTAATGAATTTGATGAGGCAGCTAAGGATATTGACCAGGGATTTAATGAATTTGATGAGGCAGCTAATGACTTTGACCAGGGATTTAATGAATTTGATGAGGCAGCTAATGACTTTGATCTTGGGTTGTACCAACATATTTTACAGTCTAATGAACAAAATGTAGATGATGAGGTTCATGAAGGTGAGGACAATGCAGTTAATAAGGAAGTCACTGAAGAAGAGAATCATGAAAGAAATGAAATGAATGATGAGAATGTAGAGATGAGAGATTTTGCAGTTGATGATGGAAGTGAAGATAAGACATAGACTGATGAAGAGAATCATGAAAGAAGTGATGAGAGTGAGGACAGTGATGATAGTGATTTCTGGGTGGATGAAGACAACATAATCCCTGATGTGGAAGTAGATATGAGGGATTTTTACATGAATATAGATCTTGAAGCAGAATTTCTTGAAAAAAGATTATCAAATCATAGAGATAATGAGAGTGATGAGGTCAATGAAGAATTGGATGTTATAGATAATGATCAATGGGATTCACTGGATGAGGGTTCTGATATAGATAGGAAAAGAAGAGCTGTAATAAAGGAATTGGGGAAGGAGACAAGGTGATCTCAAGGTGAGGTACACAAAGTAACTTTTAGGATAGGACAAAAATATAAAAGTAAGAAGGAGTTAAAGGAAAAGATACAATTGCATGCATTGGAAACAAGAAGGAATATATTCTTTGTGAAAAACGACAAAATGAGGTTAAGGGCACTCTGTAAAGGAACTGTAGCCTTTAATGATGGTCATGTGGGTGAACCTACCCCTTGTCCTTGGGTGATACAAGGTTCTAGGTCAGATGTAAATAGTACTTGGTTCATTAAAACTTACAACCATGAACATAGATGCCTCCAGACAAGAAAAGTAAGAAGTGCAACTGCAAAGTTTATCTCGAAACAGATAATGGACCAGATTGAATCCAACCCAACAATCCCAGTCAGGGCTCTTCAAGAACAACTTCAAAAGGAATATCAAGTTGGATTCTCTATTCACAAGGTATTCAGGGCCAAATCTACTGCAAAAAAACTTGTCCAGGGTGATTACAAAAAGTAGTATGATGTTCTCAGAGATTACATCCTGAAGCTGCAGTCTACTAATCCAGAAACCACTGTGAAGTTAGAGTTTGATTCAGAACCCAACCTAAGTGCTACCCCAAGAAGGTTTAAAAGGATGTATGTGTGTCTGGGTGGAATGAAGAAGGGGTTTAGAGCTTGCCTGAGGGATTTTCTAGGATTTGATGGGGCATTTATGAAGGGCCCTTTCCCAGGACAAATTTTAACTGCAGTTGGGGTAGACTCTAACAATGGAATATACCCCCTAGCTTATGCCATTGTTGAGACTGAGAACACTGACAGTTGGAAGTGGTTTCTTGAGTGTATTGGAGATGATCTGGACCTATATGCAAACTCAAACTTCACATTTATAAGTGATAGACAAAAGGTTTGTAATTTGTTGTTTATATTTGACATATTTGGATGTATTATACTAACTATGTTTTAATTCCTTTACAGGGATTGCAGGCTGCCATTTCTCAGTTGTTCCCATGTGTTGAGCACAAGTTTTATCTCAGGCATATACTGTAACGCCCCGTTCCTGGTACGTATTTAATTTGATTAAATGTTTCTTTTTATAAGAGCTACTCGGCGAGTTGTAGCTCTAACTCGCCGAGTAGATGTCGAATTGGACGCGGGCTTTAAGTGATCTACTCGGCGAGTCCACGCCTGGAATCGGCGAGTAGGCCAGTCAGGAGGAAACCCTAATCCTTAGGGTTTGCACCCTATTTAAACGTCCTTATAGCCCCATCTCAGCCTCCATCACCCTCAGAGCATTCCTTATCTAAACCCTAGTCTCCATTGGTGAGTTTGAGTGATTGTTGCCTTGTGAAGGGACTTTTGGTGCACATTGGAGCAAGTGGAAGAAGGAAGGGGTTGAAGAGCTCAAGGAAGGGGACTTAGATCCAGAACACATTCATTTGTGGTCACCCATTCTGGTAATAAAGTTTCCATCTTGATTATTGATCTATTAGATCTTGTTTGTCCCTAAATTGTTGCTTTTAAGCCCTAAAACCCCAAATCCTTGGTAGAGAAACCTTATGGTTGGGCTATACTTCAGATCTGGACCCTCATTACCTTCTAGAGTTGTAAAGTCTCAGTTATGTTCGTGATTGAGGTCCCTCTTGAGCTTAGAACCCCATTAAGAGCTTAGTTTTGACATTTGGAGCCCTTAAAGCTATGCATGCATGTAAAGTTTGCAACTTTACGTGATAAGCATGCCCTAGAAGCCTAGATCTGTGGTTTGGAGCCGCTGCATGGCTCAAACCAGGTCTGTATGGAAAAAGGACTGAATGAACTCGGCGAGTAGAACGCTGGACTCGGCGAGTCCTATGAACATAGCCGTGAACTCGGCGAGTTGGTTGAGCAACTCGGCGAGTTCGTTGAAGATTGCCTTGAACTCGGCGAGTTGTTAGAAGACTCAGCGAGTTGGCTAGGGTTTCTTCCAAATCTTGGCCACGTATGAACTCGACGAGTTAAAAAGGGAACTCGACGAGCCAATCAAGGATTTCACGACTTCTCGAGTTCAGGAAGGACTCGACGAGTCGGTGATCTGCACTCGACGAGTCGAGTCAACATAGACTGTTGACTTTGACTGTGGACTTTGACTTGGACCAAGAGTTGACCAGTTGACTTCTGATGGTTTCTGGTAATTGGGAGATTTATGAAAAAGGTTTGTATGGTACCTATAGGTGGTGGAGTTCGTGTTGGACCCAGGAGTTGAGCTTTCTTATTTCCGACGACAGTTGCGAGGTGAGTTATCCTCACTATACTAAGGGGTCTAAGGCACCAAGGCCGACCCATTGGATATGATATCCTAGTAGTTGTATTATGTTGAGTATGAGTTAGTTATGCATGCTAGTTTGATACGCTAGAGGGTAGGTCTGTAGGACTACCTGTGATACTGATTGATTGTCTGTATGTGCATTATCTGTTACATGTTGATATGTTATGTGGGATGGGTTGAGGTTGTACTGCTCCGTGCGGTAGCCAACAAACCCTAGAGTATTCCAGATATGAGCTGAGGGCCCGATAGGCATTCCAGACTCATACTGAGGACTTGGGAGCATTCCAGATACGAGCTGAGGGCCCGGTAGGCATTCCAGACTCGTACTGAGGGCTCGGTGGCATTCCAGATACGAGCTGAGGGCCCGGTAGGCATTCCAGACTCGTACTGAGGGCTCGGTGGCATTCCAGATACGAGCTGAGGGCCCAGTAGGCATTCCAGACTCGTACTGAGGGCTCGGTGGCATTCCAGATACGAGCTGAGGGCCCGGTAGGCATTCCAGACTCGTACTGAGGGCTCGGTGGCAATCCAGATGTGAGCTGAGGGCCCGGTAGGCATTCCAGACTCACACTGTGGGCCCAGGGGTATTCCAGTCTGTAAAGCTGTGGACCCGTTATGTGCTGTTCTGCTCAGTTTGTTATGATATGTCATGGTGTGACATGGTTATGTGGACTGTATGTGTATCGGTATTTTGGGGGTAACTCACTAAGCTTTCGGGCTTACAGTTTCAGTTTATTGTTTCAGGTACATCAGGGGATCGCGGCAAGGCGAAGGCATGATCGTACAGCTCCTCCTATTATGTTATGTTTCTGGGAAAACTCTGATATAAATGTATTTTGAAAACAAAGTTGTAATGTTTTGATAAATTCGACATGTTTTGAAAGTTTAAATTTGGCTTGAATTTTTGGGTGTTACAAGTTGGTATCAGAGCCTTGGTTTGAGTGAATTGGAGGAACACTCGTGTGACTCCAGTCTCAAATCAAGGAAAGGATTTTCAAAATGATTTTTCAAAAAGGTTTTTAAAATAAATAAAGGAGGATGCAGGGCGTACGATCAGCCGGAGCCAGTAAGTAGACCTCAAAATACCATACAAGTTATTTGATTATACGATATGATAGAACAACATGTTAGTGCTAGGCTAGGGATCTTCAGGAATTGCATGATAGAATTGCCTGAATACATGATGCCTGCTAGCCTAGGGTTTCCTTTATGTGAGATTGACATCATTACTGTAGTTGTCTAATGTATGCATCCCAGTTGTACATAATTAAGATCTTATAGCCTGAGAATGTTTGATTTGGCCTTATGTTCTGTTCTTGTTTGATTGGGGGCTTGGGTAGGATTGGATATTCTAAAGTCTATAGGGTCCAGCGTTATGCATGGCTAGCATACATTAGTGCTGCAGGGTTGGTGGAAGTTTCATGGATAGGAGGGATTGAGTGAGACCGGGAGGTCAGTTATAAGATATTTAGCATTCCTCTAGGAGTGAGGATTGAGCGCTCGCCATGTTGTGCATATTGTTAGGGTGTTGTGGTGATACTTGGGGCAAATATGGGTAGGTGTGGAAGGTAGTAGGGGCCCATGCTACTGAAAGCACAGGACCTATACGCGTGTCAAGTAAGTCGCAATCCCTAGGGTTAGTAGGGAGTTGGCTCCCAGTGATTTATATGAATTATCTGATAACTGGTGATATGTTTCAGAATGGTGATGACGAGGCGCTTCGTGGCTGGATCCAGTTCGGGATCAGGATCAGGGGACAGAGGCCAGGAGGGGCCGACAGCACCTGAGCCAGTGGTGCAGATGGGTACAGAGGAGTTGGATGCCAGGATTCGAGAGATCCTGCATGATGAGGTTGCTGCTGCATTCCGGGCTCAGTTACCGGAGATGTTCGGGTCGATCAAGACCGCCATGGTGGAGTATTTTGATGAGCATTATGCAGCCCTTGCAGAGACAGCCGCCGCAACAGCTGCATCAGCTGTATCAGCGACGGGAGGAGGAGTTGGTAGAGGTTTTCAGTACAGGGACTTCGATAACACGAAGCCCCCTACTTTTGATGGGACGCAGGATCCCATCAAGGCTATGAGGTGGATTTCAGATGTGGAGGGGTGTTTCTTCACCTGCTCGTGTCCTGCTAACCAGAAGGTCAGGTGTGCTCTGAACCTGCTTAGGTCTGGGGCCAAGGACTGGTGGAGACTTGCGACTGGGTCGTACTCTGATGATCAGAGAGCTGCTGTTACTTGGGAGCAGTTCAGGAATATGTTCCGCGCCCGTTACATTGCACGGGTTGAGCGGGAGCGATTGGCACATGAGTTTTTGAGTTTGAGACAGGATGGGGAGTCGGTGACGGAGATCACCCGGATGTTCACTGAGAGGGCGATGTTTTGCCCGGAGTTTGCTTCAGAGCAGGCCCAGATGACCCGTTATCTGAGCATGCTCAAGACGGATATCCGTCAGTTTGTGTCTACCCAGCGATGTGATACTCTTCTAGAGTTGCAGGAGGCCGCCAGACGGCGTGAGTTGGAGATTGAGCAGCAGTTGAGAGAATAGCGGCAGACCCCGGCACATTCTCAGCCGGCGCCGAAGCGGTCTAAGACCGCTGATACTAGGACCGGGGGTCAGCAGAGCCGCACATGTGAGAAGTGTGGCAAGGGTCATTCTGGTGTGTGTCGAGCTGGTAGTGGATGCCACAAGTGTGGCAAGGAGGGGCATTACGCGAAAGACTGTCGCCAGGCCGCTCCAGTTCAGAGTATGAGGTTATGTTACCATTGTGATCAGGTTGGCCATTTGAAGGCCAACTGCCCGTTACTCGCCGCCAAACCGGCGCAGACTCCAGCGCCGGCTACTTTGAGGATCACGGATGGGAGACCAGTCAGGGCAGAGCCTCCAAAGGCTCAGGGTCGTGCCTTCCAGCTTACAGCGGAGGAGGCCAGAGCAGCACCAGATGTGGTTGCTGGTACGTTTTTAGTGAACTCCTTGCCTGCTTTGGTCTTATTTGACTCGGGGGCGAGTCGGTCCTTCGTATCTCAGACATTTAGTAGGGAGTTCAGTGCGCCAGTGGGCGAGTTAGAGTGTCCGTTGCGAGTGTCTATCGCCAACGAACACGGGGTTTCTACTTCTTCAGTTTATCGAGGGTGTGACTTGGAGATTTTCGGGGTGTCATTTCCGATAGATTTGATTCCGATTCCCATGGGGGAGGTATGCGTGATTGTAGGCATGGATTGGCTCAGTCGATTCGGTGCCATGATCGACTGTGAGGGGCAGCGAGTAGTAGTTCGAACCCCAAGTGGGGGAGAACTGATTGTATATGGCGAGGGCACAAGAGTGGGATCAGGGTTTTGTTCAGCTGCCAGGGCATGACAGTACATTCAGCACGGGTGTGCAGGTTATCTAGCGTATGTGGTAGATACGCGAGCCAGGGATCAGATTTCGGTTTCCGACGTACCGGTGGTCAGGGAGTTCGCAGACGTATTCCCGGAGGAGTTACCAGGGATACCTCCAGAGAGGCAGGTCGAGTTCAGGATCGACCTGGTGCCAGGTGCGGCCCCTATTGCTAAGGCGCCGTACCGATTGGCACCGCCAGAGATGCAGGAGCTGTCATCGCAGCTGCAGGAACTGCTGGGCAAGCAGTTCATTCGACCTAGCAGTTCTCCATGGGGAGCACCGATACTTTTCGTCCGGAAGAAGGACGGTTCGCACCGGATGTGTATCGATTACCGGGAGTTGAATAAGTTGACGGTGAAGAACTGTTATCCACTCCCGAGGATAGACGATCTCTTCGACCAGTTACAGGGTGCATCTTGGTTTTCCAAGATAGACTTGAGGTCTGGGTATCATCAGGTCAGGGTCAGAGAGGAGGACGTGGAGAAGACCGCGTTCCGAACTCGTTATGGACATTACGAGTTCGTGGTGATGCCGCTTGGGCTCACCAACGCGCCAGCGGTGTTCATGGACCCGATGAATCGGGTCTGTAGACCGATGCTTGATCGCTCGGTCATAGTGTTTATAGATGATATCTTGGTGTATTCCAAGACCCGAGAGCAGCATGAGGAACATCTGCGAGAGCTGTTGGGAGTTCTAAGACGGGAACGACTGTACGCCAAGTTCTCGAAGTGTGAGTTTTGGTTACGGGAGGTCCAGTTCCTCGGACATCTCGTTAACCAGGAGGGGATTTTGGTCGATCCGGCCAAAATCAAGGCGGTTATGCAGTGGGAGGTTCCGAAATCTCCCTCAGATATTAGGAGCTTTCTGGGGTTGGCAGGGTACTACCGGAGGTTCATACGGGACTTCTCCAAGATTGCAGTGCCCCTCACTCGTCTGACAAGGAAGGGAGTGGATTTCCGATGGGGTCCCGAGCAGCAGTGGGCGTTTGAGACCCTCCGTCAGCATTTGTGCGAGGCTCCAGTATTGACACTCCCGGAGGGAGTCGAGGATTTTGTGGTGTTCTGTGATGCATCCATCACAGGTTTAGGGGCGGTCCTCATGCAGAGAGGACGAGTGATAGCCTACGCATCGCGGTAGCTGAAGCCGCATGAGACGAGATACCCTACGCATGACTTGGAACTGGGGGCGGTGGTGTTCGCCCTCAAGATATGGAGACACTACCTCTATGGGGTCCGTTGTACCATTTACACGGATCACAAGAGCTTGAGACATATCATGGATCAGCCGAACCTGAACATGAGGCAACGCAGGTGGCTGGACGTAGTCAAGGACTACGATTGCGAGATCCTTTACCATCCTGGTAAAGCGAATGTAGTGGCAGACGCTTTGAGCCGCAAGTCAGCGGGGTCTTCCACCCCAGCGGTATGTATGAGGATAGCGGTGGATTCTCTGCTGGTGAGTTTTATCAGAGATGCCCAGGTTGAGGGCATCCGCCCGGAAAATTAGAAGCTGGAGAGGATCAAGGGCGAGAACACCCTGTTTGTGCAGGATAGTCGGAGACTATTAACCCGATGCGGTCGGGTTTGGGTTCCAATGACGGGTGGGGTTAGGCAGACGGTTATGGAGGAGGCTCATAAGTCTCATTTCTCTATTCACCCGGGGGCTACCAAGATGTATCGGGATTTGAGTTTGAGCTATTGGTGGCCGTGCATGAAGCGGGAAATCGCTTGGTACGTTGAGAGGTGCTTGACCTGTAGGATGGTCAAGGCCGAGCATCAGTGGCCGCATGGAAAGCTGCAGCCCCTAGAGATTCCCATGTGGAAATGGGAACAGATCACGATGGATTTTATTACCAAATTGCCGAAGACGGCAAAGGGGTTTGATGCTATATGGGTCATCGTGGATCGATTGACCAAGAGCGCCCATTTCTTGGCTATACGAGAGGGCTCATCGGCCGCGAAATTGGCCGAATTGTACGTTCGGGAGATCGTGTCTCGCCATGGGGTTCCTGTCTCCATTGTCTCTGATCGGGATGTCAGGTTTACCTCCCGCTTCTGGCAAAAGTTTCACGAGGAGCTGGGCACGCGATTGCACTTCAGCACAGCATTCCACCCGCAGACAGATGGCCAGAGCGAGCGGACTATTCAGACCCTCGAGGACATGTTGCGGGCATGTGTCATTGATTTCGGTGGGAGCTGGGATTCTCACCTACCGCTTGCAGAGTTCGCCTACAACAACAGCTATCATTCTAGCCTTGGCGCCCCGCCATTCGAGATGTTGTACGGGCGGAGATGTCGCACCCCGGTTTGTTGGGGCGAAGTTGGGCACAGGGTGATGGGTAGTACGGAGGTAGTCTTGCAGACTACCGAAAAGATCCAGCAGGTTAGACAGCGTTTGCAGACCGCTCAGAGTCGGCAGACGAGTTATGCCGACAAACACCGATCCGAGTTGGAGTTTCAGGTGGGTGACATGGTCCTCCTGAAGGTATCACCCTGGAAGGGTGTCATCAGATTCCGAAAGAGGGGCAAGCTGGGCCCCAGGTTCATTGGTCCTTTTAGGGTTTTGGCCCGGGTGGGTCGGGTCGCCTATCGATTGGATCTCCCGGCAGAGCTTAGCCAGATCCATAACACTTTCCATGTTTCTCAGTTGAGGAAGTGTTTGGTGGACGAGTCAGCAGTAGTACCCATGGAGGATATTCAGGTTGATAGCAGCCTGAATTATATCGAGAGACCAGTTGCGATCTTAGATCGAAAGGCGAAGACCTTGAGGAACAAGGTGGTTCAGTTAGTGAAGGTGCAGTGGCAGCACCGGAAGGGTTCAGAGTGGACGTGGGAGTCCGAAGAGGAGATGCGGGGGCATTACCCGGAGTTGTTTTCAGATGCAGCAGCAGCAGACTTCGAGGACGAAGTCTGAGACAAGTGGGGGAGAATTGTAACGCCCCGTTCTTGGTACGTATTTAATTTGATTAAATGTTTCTTTTTATAAGAGCTACTCGGTGAGTTGTAGCCCTAACTCGCCGAGTAGATGTCGAATTGGACGCGGGCTTTAAGTGATCTACTCGGCGAGTCCACGCCTGGACTCGGCGAGTAGGCCAGTCAGGAGGAAACCCTAATCCTTAGGGTTTGCACCCTATTTAAACGTCCTTATAGCCCCATCTCAGCCTCCATCACCCTCAGAGCATTCCTTATCTAAACCCTAGTCTCCATTGGTGAGTTTGAGTGATTGTTGCCTTGTGAAGGGACTTTTGGTGCACATTGGAGCAAGTGGAAGAAGGATGGGGTTGAAGAGCTCAAGGAAGGGGACTTAGATCCAGAACACATTCATTTGTGGTCACCCATTCTGGTAATAAAATTTCCATCTTGATTATTGATCTATTAGATCTTGTTTGTCCCTAAATTGTTGCTTTTAAGCCCTAAAACCCCAAATCCTTGGTAGAGAAACCTTATGGTTGGGCTATACTTCAGATCTAGACCCTCATTACCTTCTAGAGTTGTAAAGTCTCAGTTATGTTCGTGATTGAGGTCCCTCTTGAGCTTAGAACCCCATTAAGAGCTTAGTTTTGACATTTGGAGCCCTTAAAGCTATGCATGCATGTAAAGTTTGCAACTTTACGTGATAAGCATGCCCTAGAAGCCTAGATCTGTGGTTTGGAGCCGCTGCATGGCTCAAACCAGGTCTGTATGGAAAAAGGACTGAATGAACTCGGCGAGTAGAACGCTGGACTCGGCGAGTCCTATGAACATAGCCGTGAACTCGGCGAGTTGGTTGAGCAACTCGGCGAGTTCGTTGAAGATTGCCTTGAACTCGGCGAGTTGTTAGAAGACTCAGCGAGTTGGCTAGGGTTTCTTCCAAATCTTGGCCACGTATGAACTCGACGAGTTAAAAAGGGAACTCGACGAGCCAATCAAGGATTTCACGACTTCTCGAGTTCAGGAAGGACTCGACGAGTCGGTGATCTGCACTCGACGAGTCGAGTCAACATAGACTGTTGACTTTGACTGTGGACTTTGACTTGGACCAAGAGTTGACCAGTTGACTTCTGATGGTTTCTGGTAATTGGGAGATTTATGAAAAAGGTTTGTATGGTACCTATAGGTGGTGGAGTTCGTGTTGGACCCAGGAGTTGAGCTTTCTTATTTCCGACGACAGTTGCGAGGTGAGTTATCCTCACTATACTAAGGGGTCTAAGGCACCAAGGCCGACCCATTGGATATGATATCCTAGTAGTTGTATTATGTTGAGTATGAGTTAGTTATGCATGCTAGTTTGATACGCTAGAGGGTAGGTCTGTAGGACTACCTGTGATACTGATTGATTGTCTGTATGTGCATTATCTGTTACATGTTGATATGTTATGTGGGATGGGTTGAGGTTGTACTGCTCCGTGCGGTAGCCAACAAACCCTAGAGTATTCCAGATATGAGCTGAGGGCCCGATAGGCATTCCAGACTCATACTGAGGACTTGGGAGCATTCCAGATACGAGCTGAGGGCCCGGTAGGCATTCCAGACTCGTACTGAGGGCTCGGTGGCATTCCAGATACGAGCTGAGGGCCCGGTAGGCATTCCAGACTCGTACTGAGGGCTCGGTGGCATTCCAGATACGAGCTGAGGGCCCGGTAGGCATTCCAGACTCGTACTGAGGGCTCGGTGGCATTCCAGATACGAGCTGAGGGCCCGGTAGGCATTCCAGACTCGTACTGAGGGCTCGGTGGCAATCCAGATGTGAGCTGAGGGCCCGGTAGGCATTCCAGACTCACACTGTGGGCCCAGGGGTATTCCAGTCTGTAAAGCTGTGGACCCGTTATGTGCTGTTCTGCTCAGTTTGTTATGATATGTCATGGTGTGACATGGTTATGTGGACTGTATGTGTATCGGTATTTTGGGGGTAACTCACTAAGCTTTCGGGCTTACAGTTTCAGTTTATTGTTTCAGGTACATCAGGGGATCGCGGCAAGGCGAAGGCATGATCGTACAGCTCCTCCTATTATGTTATGTTTCTGGGAAAACTCTGATATAAATGTATTTTGAAAACAAAGTTGTAATGTTTTGATAAATTCGACATGTTTTGAAAGTTTAAATTTGGCTTGAATTTTTGGGTGTTACATATACATGACAATATGAGAAAAACATGGAGAACTAATGAGTACAAAGAACACTTGTGGAATTGTGCTACAGCTACAACAGTACCAGATTTCAATCATAGGATGAAGGAATTCGACTCATATGATATAGAAGCTTATAACTGGTTGAAGCAGATTCCCCCACAACACTAGGCAAGAAGCCACTTCACATGTATATACTTCAGCTTCCAAATTTACCCTTTTGTTGTAGTATTTTCTTAGTATATGTTTGATCCAGACATTATTTTGGTGTTTTCAGGTAGAGCAGTTTCAGATATGCTTCTGAATAATCTTTGTGAAGTTTTTAATAGCAAATTGATTGAGGGAAGGGACAAGCCACTGATAACCTGCTTGGAGTACATTAGGGAGTATATGATGAAAAGAATATGCAATGTCATAAAGGTGCAAAACAAGCGTGTTGGTCCACTAACCCCATCTGCAACAAAGATCATGGAGAAGAATGTCAATTGGGCATCTCAGTCGACAGCTAGGTGGAATGGGTCAGATAAATACCAAGTGCAAGGGCCATGACAGGATCAACATGTTGTTGACATGGTTGAAAGAGTATGCAGTTGTAGGAAGTGGGAATTAACAGGAATCCCTTGTAAACATGTCATTGCAGTCCTAAATGACAAAACAGATAATGGTGAGCAAGTTGGAGAGCTGCACACTTATGCCCACATGGTGCACTGGCTAGAAACATGGAAAACAGCTTATGTGTACAAGGTAGAGCCTATTAAAGGTCGAGCAATATGGCCTATAAGTGAATGCCCAATTAAAATCACCCCTCCTCTACACCATAATCAGCCTAGAAGGCTCAAGAAAAAGAGGAGGCAATCTGTTGAGGAGAAAAACCAGAAGAAGGGAGACAATGGTGCTAGTGGGAGTGGGTGTCAAAGCCATGTTGCTAGTGGGAGTGGAAAGCTTACAAGAAAGTTTATCCAAGTAACTTGCAGCAAGTGTAATATTAAAGGGCGCAATGCAAGAACTTGGAAAGGCCAAGGGGGTAAGTGATGGGATTTCAATGGATTTTGATGTATGTAGGGGTATAAGTGTCTTTTTGGGATAATGTTATGTTTATGTGTATTGTATGTTTAGTACTTTATGTGTTTTGGGATTTAACCAATTTGGATGTTATTTTTGGTACTTGATAGTGTACCCCTGTGATGTATGGGAACAATTTAGACTGGATTTCATATAATGGCTTATGTTATGTTTAATGTCTTGATGTTATTTTCATGTATAATTTTATGTTGTAGAACTTGACCAATGTGCCCTTTTAAACAAAACATACAATTGTCATTGATAATGTGTAAACCACAAACAAAATAGAATGGTCAAAATGCACATACCAAATATAATTACCATTGACAAATTCTTGCAAAACATGTCATACGTTGCTTACATTTTAACCACAAAAGACTACCACAAAGTACTGCCGAAAAGATTACATTGCTTAAACAAGATACTACCCCAAACATTAAAACACTACCCAAACCATTACACTTCAATCTACTTCTTAGAAACCACCCAAACCATTACACTTCAATCTACTTCTTATAAACCAGAACAAACACAAACAACATCCAACTGCATAACATGTAACACTTGAGTCTTGTGTTTTGTGACTTCAATTTGTTGATTGACCTTAGCAGCCCAGGTATAATAGCTTTTGAACGTGCACACATTGGACCATCAAACCACCCAATAAATCGACATTTGGATCCCTTCAAAATTAAAGAAACAAAAGAAGATCATAACATGTAATGGGAGATTGATGCTGAAATCAAAAAAAAAACCTTTGCGTACCTTAGTAGGGCATCCCCAGAAGCGTCTACCTGGATTTTTGTCAGTCAATGCAGTGCGAACTATGGCCATTTTACCACAAAAACAAAGCACCATTTTTGATTTTGATTTCTTGAAGAAATCGAAGACGATCGCTTTGTTGAAGAAGACACAACTGAGAACGACGATAAAGAGGGATTGGGATTCGTTCTTATAGGGCTCTTTTATTAATATAAAATACGGGGCATAAATATGGAATGACCAAAATACCCCTAATTTGACTAGTCAAACATAACTTAACAGAGGGAAATAGACGGAAGTTAACCCTTTGGACCAAAGACGCAATAAAATGAAAACTTTGGACTTGTGGTGCTAGCCTAAACTTTTTTGGACCAAAGTGGCAATTTTGAGCATACCACAGGGACCATTTGTGCAGTTTTGTCTAGTTTTTTCAATATTTAAGTTTATTTTTATCAAAAAAAAAAACTAATTATACCAAAAATATTAATTTTTTGTACTCTATTAATAAACATCAACACCGATTAAAAAAAACCTTGAACAGTGTAGATTCACACTGTGAATCTAAACTGTAAATATTTCAATTGTTAATATTCACAATATGAAAAATCTCGAACAGTTCAGATTCACATTGTGAATCTGAATTACTATTATGCACACTGTGAATCTGAGAAGGTTCACAAAAAAAAACCTCGATCAGTGTAGATTCACACTGTGAATCTAAACTGTAAATATTTCAAATTTTAACATTCACAATGTGAAAAAACTCCGATCAGTTCAGATTCACACTGTGAATCTGACTTATTATTATGCATACTGTGAATCTGAGGAGGTTCACAATGTGAATCTGAACAGGTTTACAATATGAATCTGAACAGGTTCACAATGTGAATTTGAACTGAAATATCGTTTTTTTTTTTAAACATGAATATAAATCTATGTTTAAAAAGTACAAAAAATATGAATTTTGATATATTTATTAATTTTTTTCTATAAAAAATAGACCTTAACTTTTTTCATCAAAGAAAATGAAGTGAGTTTTTTTCGAAAAAAAATTCGTTTTTTATATATCATCATGGATCTCTATGGAAAGAGGACGAAAAATCGTGAACAACAATATATTCGGTTTTTTTGATAAAAAACATGGCCTAAAAAAATTTTAAACGAAAAAAAGTGGTGAGTTTTTTTTGTAAAAGGTGGATTTTTTGGTATAATCCGGTGTGTGTGCGTCCAATGTAAAAGTGTACATCTATTTCCTTGGCCGTTGATCGTTATGATTTCCGATGCTCACGATTGGTTCCTTGGTTAATTATGGTTCTCTATTGAACCTCACCCTATATATATATATATATATATATATATATATATATATATATATATATATATATATATATATATATATATATATATATATATATATATATATATATAGGGTGAGGTTCAATAGAAAACCATAATTAACCAAGGAACCAATGAACCAATCTTTTTTTCAACTTTTAGAACTTATTTTTTATCAAAAAAAAAAAACTAAAAATACAGAAATTCATAACTTTTTATCCTTTTTCCAATGATATCAAATTCAATTTTTTTTAATTTTTTTATTATTATTATTTTTTTTACGTCAAATTCACAATGTGAATCTTTGAAATATAACAATGTGAATCCGGATTCACACGGTGAATCCGAAAAATATTTTTCACATTCACAATGTTAATATATGAATTTAAATATTTTTAGATTTTTTTTCGATAAAGAATAAGCTCTAGAAATTAAAAAAAAGATTTGGTTCTTTGAAGAACCAATAATTATGGTTCTCTATTGAACTTTTCCATATATATATATATATATATATATATATATATATATATATATATATATATATATATATATATATATATTCGTTTGTGTTATCTTGATCTAAATTCTAAAAACAAAAACAAAAGTCTATCCTGATATGAATCTTTGCAGGTCCTCGGGATCTTTGATTTGAATTTAAATTATAGCAAATAGCCATTTGGATAATTTTATTACCCTGTTCTACTGTTTGTTTTCCGGCTCTCATATTGTACCTAACACAATTCTAGATTGACCGTATATGGATTTAGGTAATGCATCGTTTTCATTAATAATCATGAGCCTTATAGTTGTTATGTGATGGGCAGGGGCCCATGTAATACAACAGGCCTACACTAAGGTCATTAATATCAACTACGTACTAGATACTTGGAACATACTCCAGCGTGTTTTTTCCGCCTTAATATAAGCTCCTGATTAAAATATATTATAAGAGAATATATAATTCAACAAAACAGATCTATGGGTAACTATAGCCTAATAGCCTACAGGGGTATATTTTAAGTTTCTATCCTTATTGGTTTAGATCTTTGAGCCAGTTTTTATTTTTTTTGCATGTAATCTAAGGAAACCTCCTTGAACATGGGTGGCATATGCCAATTTTTTTTATTACTTAATGATATAAAAAAGATTAGTTTGACTTTGACAAAACTATAAAGCAACATGCAATGCACCAAATTAAGAAAAATAAGTGTGATCTGACATAGCTAAACGTGCCTTCACAGGTAAAAAAATAAAAATAAACGAACAGGTTCTTTAAATTAAGTGCAATAAAAACAAAAGCTGTACACTGTTTGGCAGACCATAAAAGGAACAAATGCCTTTACAACAAGCTTTAGGCCGTTGAACCATTGCCCCTTGTTAGTTTTATACTTTTATACGTACTGGATTTCTCTCTCTATTTCTGCGTGTGTGTGTTGTGGGGGTATGGAGGGAATCGGCCACTTATAAACATTTCATTCAAAATTCCTACCAAAAAGTGGATAGACCATGTGAGCCTCAGTACTAGCACTTACTGATTAAAGGACAAACCAAGGAATCCTTTCCCTTAGATCACATGTTATTAGTCAATCTAGTTTGTGAGTCCTTATGTTGGATTCTAGTTAGATAGCTAAAAACAAAAGTTCATCAACATATATGGTTACAACATAACATATTGTACAAGTGTATGATGTGCATTGTACAAGACATGGACAAAAACTAATACCAATGAGACAAAAAATGGTTTTATGTCCCACCCTAAATGGCATGATAAAGATTTGTTGGAATGTTTGTTTGGATAAAGTGTTGTATACATGAGTTTTTTTAATATAAAATAAAATACCAAATGACCATTTTACCCTTACAATCTAAAAAACAAAGCTTAAATTAGTTTTCACTTTTAATATTGTTCATGGTTTTAACGTGAGAGGAGTTTAGGGGCGGGGTGGGGTGTGTGAGTAGGTAGTTAGGTGTAGGCGGGGATGGGTAGGGGTCGAGGGGTGTGGGTGTGTGTGATTGTTATTTGAAATTGCAAAAATTAGAAAATGAAGAAAATACAAAAATACACATCAAAACGTATTTTCCAAAATTTTCTAATGAAAACTCATTTCATTTTTCTGAATACTGAAAACATAAAACGTAGACCTGGCAATCAATGTCTACGTGTCGTGTATACATGTCAGACACACGAATTGTAAAACATGTCTTAGGTATCAAACACGAACATGACACGTAACAAATTCGTGTGACACGTGAGACTTTTAAGACAAATTTGTTTATATGTGTCACGTGTAAACACAAATTTCTTTATACGTGTAACGTGTTGACACGAAAAAATAAATTCGCACGAATATACATGTTTATATGTGTTACGTGTCGACATGAATTTGTTCCATGTCTTATACATGTTTAAAAATATAAATTTGTGTTTGACACATGTAAGACAGGAACCACAAATTTAAAATATGTGTCGAGATGAATAAATACGAAACACAAATTTTTAAAACACATACACAAAAAACTTGTGTCGTGTATCAAATTTCGGGTTTAGGAAAACGGAAAACATTTTTCTGTAACTAAACAGAGCATAGGAAAATGAGGTATTTTCCAGAAAAATGAGAATCTTGAAAACTTATTTAGTTAACATTTTTTTTTCAAATTTTTTGAAAAAAATGAATTTTTTTCAGTTTTCCAAAATTACAAAAAACTTGAAAAATTTTGAAAACCCAAAAATAAATATTGTCTTCCACAATTTTCCATCCTTAATATTTTTCTAAAACATACATATATACTCATCCACATCCACCCAACAGCCTACCCCAAACCCACCCTACACCCACATGCTTGGAAAATGTTTGGAGTTGGAAAACTATGAATACCAATATTTATTGGTTTTTCAAAGTTTTTCATCTTCTTTCTAATTTTGGAAAATGAAAAATTTTCATGTTCTTGGAATTTTTTTGAAAAAAATGTTAACCAAACTGATGCGCCCTTGTCCTCTGGTTATCTGATGTAGTGGCTTTGATCGCTGCAAGGTGGTTCTGATCACTCCGGGAAGACCTGCAAGGTCACAACAGGGGAAAACCATTAGCCGTTCTCCGGAAGGAGCTCCCAGGAAAACAATCCGACGGTCAAGTCAGTGACTGAACTAAGAGTGTATGGTTTGAGCTGAAGGAGAATAGCTTAATGTTTGAGGTGACAGAGGAGACCTTTTATACTGAGGCCTCATGCGAGTTCGTAGGGGGACAAGGTCGCCAGGTCTGGCAGGATTTGGCGCCTTGATTGGCTAATCGTGCTCCTCGTTGTGTAAGAGATAACGATTGGTTCATGTAGTAATGCTCTGAGCATACTCCTTGTCGCTTGGAGCCGTTGGGTTTGTCGCGGAGTAGAAGACACCCGCTGAAGGCTGAGCCTTCTACGTGGTCGTCCGGCTCTGGAGAGGCGCTCGCGGGCGCGAGACTTTGTCGGGGCGGCTACGCTGGGAGTAGCTTGGCCTAGCGTCTCGCCTTGAGGCGTCTTTAGCGCGATTCTAGCCTGTGCTAAGGGCATGTTATCAAGTCCCCCAGTCCAGTAGTTATAACATTTGCTAGGCTAGCTATGATGTTTTGGACTTAACTTCCTGTACATGCGCCAAGCTAGGGTTCGAGCGTCGCTTCGATTTTTCCTGCGACGTGACTGCCCATTATGGCAGGCGGTTACATTACCTGTCAGGGATTTTGAATATCCCACCTTCCCTATTTCCTTATAAGGAGGGATCTTTTCTTTTTTCACTTACGCTTCCCACTTTACTCTTTCTTTCTTCTGTGAATTTCTCTTCTTCTTTCCTTTTCATCTTCATGGCAAATCAGTCTGGCATTGTTCCATCCGTCGTAGAGTTCGAACTTCTGCGAGACACTTACTGCTTTACTCCGGCAGACGGAGTGGAGTTTCCACTTGCTGATCTTGTGATATTATCGCCTGCTCCGAGGAAAGTTGGTATTTATCTGAAGACCTTCGATGCAGGGTTGCGCCTTCCCCTAACCGATTTCCAGGAAAAATTACTCCAAAAGAACGGTTGTAGCATTCAGATGCTTACTCCGAACGCTGTCAACAAGATGGTGGCGTTTGAGATGATCTGCCAGGCCAACAATATCCTTCCTGACTACTTTGTCTTCAAGTTCTTTTTCCGATTCAGTGCCACCGGTGACAAATTCAACTTCTCCACTCTCCATGGTGGCCATGTATTGGTTCCGGATGGCAAAACTCCGAAGAACTGGCAGGGCAAATGGTTGTGGGTTAACCAGGAGCAAGTTGGTGGGGGGTATTACCGGGCAAACAACTTTTCTAAGATGGCTTCTAAGCTATTTCCGCATAACCAGGCGGTTGCTGACCTTCTGAAGACAATCCAAGTTGTTCTTGATGAGTATTCATAAGTCCTTCTTGCTGGCGTCAGAATGAGTCCTTTGTGGTGCTCCCGGGGGAATATGCCCGTCTTCTACACTGTTGTCAACGGTAAACGTTTCTCATATTGTTCTCTTCTTATTCTCCCCCTTTTTTCTTTTTAAAACCAACTGTGAATGTCTCTTGTTGTTTGGTCAGGTGTCTAGACCCCAATGTTAATGAATTATGTACGACGGAAAATATACCAGGGAAAGTTGGAGCACCACGAAACCGGTCTCCAAGATGCTCTCCCGACCCCGCGCCATGCCGACCGTCTGGTTATTCCTCCTACTCTAATGGCGTGGCCGCTGGACGACTCATCTGCGTCCGGTGGTGAGCAGTCTGTTGATGCTCAACCGATCACTGTGGTCGTGCCACCTTCACCTGCTGAAGTGGTAGAGGAAAGCAAGGATGGGACAATATCAAGCGGCCAGAGGACCATGGCTAAATGGAAGGCAGTCCTGGCCATGGGAGAGGCTTCTTCTGATGTTGGCATTGCTAACATTGGTCGACGCGTTCAACAGGGTTGCGCCTTCCCCTAACCGATTTCCAGGAAAAATTACTCCAAAAGAACGGTTGTAGCATTCAGATGCTTACTCCGAACGCTGTCAACAAGATGGTGGCGTTTGAGATGATCTGCCAGGCCAACAATATCCTTCCTGACTACTTTGTCTTCAAGTTCTTCTTCCGATTCAGTGCCACCGGTGACAAATTCAACTTCTCCACTCTCCATGGTGGCCATGTATTGGTTCCGGATGGCAAAACTCCGAAGAACTGGCAGGGCAAATGGTTGTGGGTTAACCAGGAGCAAGTTGGTGGGGGGTATTACCGGGCAAACAACTTTTCTAAGATGGCTTCTAAGCTATTTCCGCATAACCAGGCGGTTGCTGACCTTCTGAAGACAATCCAAGTTGTTCTTGATGAGTATTCATAAGTCCTTCTTGCTGGCGTCAGAATGAGTCCTTTGTGGTGCTCCCGGGGGAATATGCCCGTCTTCTACACTGTTGTCAACGGTAAACGTTTCTCATATTGTTCTCTTCTTATTCTCCCCCTTTTTTCTTTTTAAAACCAACTGTGAATGTCTCTTGTTGTTTGGTCAGGTGTCTAGACCCCAATGTTAATGAATTATGTACGACGGAAAATATACCAGGGAAAGTTGGAGCACCACGAAACCGGTCTCCAAGATGCTCTCCCGACCCCGCGCCATGCCGACCGTCTGGTTATTCCTCCTACTCTAATGGCGTGGCCGCTGGACGACTCATCTGCGTCCGGTGGTGAGCAGTCTGTTGATGCTCAACCGATCACTGTGGTCGTGCCACCTTCACCTGCTGAAGTGGTAGAGGAAAGCAAGGATGGGACAATATCAAGCGGCCAGAGGACCATGGCTAAATGGAAGGCAGTCCTGGCCATGGGAGAGGCTTCTTCTGATGTTGGCATTGCTAACATTGGTCGACGCGTTCAACAGAGGCGGGGTCTCACCCGTCTGCTAGGTTCGATCTCCTCCAATCCGGAGGGCGTTGTGGTGATCCCCAATGACGATGTGAAACAGTCTGAGGGGAATCAAGGGGCGTTCAAGCATCTCGTCGTTCAAGCGAAGAGTGCTTCAAAACCTACCCCCAACCCTTCTTCTTCGGGCGGTTTTGCGGGGGTTTCGCGCCATCAGAATCCTCCACAAGAGGTTTCTTAGGGTCCCGTGGGTCCTGGCTCGGGCCCCTTTGTGCCAAAGTGGAATCTTTGCAACGAATCCAGGCTATCCATTCGTTCCAACGCTGTGGATTTTGCCTACCACGCTTTTCCTCCAGCTGCTGTTGCTGATATGGATGCCATTGCTAACATTGCCCTTTCTTATAACATGCCTTATGCTGCCGCTCAAGCCATGTTTTATTTGGTGGCTGGTTCTCGGCGCATTCAACGCCTTGATGAGCTGGAGCGCATCCAAGCTGGTTTTGTTGCCCGTGAATCAGAATACAAACTTCAAATCATAGAGCTCGAGAAGGAAATCCACAGCTTCAACCAGAAGCATGATCTGTTGGCTTTAGAAAAAGCATCGGTGAAAGTGGTTCGAGTGTCGTTGGAGGCTAAGGTGTATTGCTTGGTGCAGGCTAATGAAGGGTTGATGATCCAGAATGAGAGCCTTGGATGGAATGTTGTTGATCGGGACAGGTTGGTTGAGAAGACCCGGACCAATGGAGAGGCCCTGCGTTGGGATCGTGATTGGCTTCTGCAGGTGGGGATTGTGCGCGTCATGGATAAGTTGGTTGAGAGTTTAAAGTTTACTGGTGGGGTTAGCCGAATTCGCCATGATGATTTCGTTGATGGGGAAGAGTTTGGCCATGCTGGGCTAAAGTTGGAAATAGACTCTGGAACTTATTTCCCTGAAGCCAGCGATTCTCGGTCCAGCCACACCATGAGGTTGAATAATGAACTACTTAGCTTTGCCACACTTGACTATGCTGCTCTACTTGTCTTGGACTAGCTTGGCATGGTTGGGATAAGGAAACTATGTGTGTTTGATGATGTTGATGAGCCTATGGGTGACCTAGCAGGTGAAGATGGTGCGGTGGCAATGGGGCGGGTGGTAGTGGTGCTATTGTGCAGAATGTTGAAGAAGGTGTTGGTGCTGGTGCTGGGCAGATTGTTGAAGGAGTTGCTGGTGGTAGGCATGAGTTTGTTGGTGGTGATGAGGAAGTTGGATGTGGTGGTAGGGAGGCTGGTGGACCTTGAGGTACCTAGTACCGTTGTGCTACCCTTCGGGGTGAAAAAATTTGATGAAGCTCTGTTATTTCATTTTTTTGTATGAATTAGGAGGCCCTATGTGGCATGGACTTGTTTTCTAGGCATTTAACTGATTGGGTGTCTTCCTTGTTGCGTGGGTCTTCTTTTGGCTTTATGCGTGCTAAACAGCTTAGGTGTGTGTCTCCTCCTTCTCTTTTCCCTTTGTTGTTGCATCAAGTCTTGTGGTGGCCGCTATATCAAGACGCACTAGGTTTTATAGTTCGCCAAGAGTTTGTTTGGCTTAAGTGTTTAGTTATGTATAGGGATATTCTGAGCCATTGAAGTGGATACACTAAGTATTTAAACACATAAAGGCTGTTCTGATCCTTTTGAAATTGAATACGTTGAGTATTTTGTTTTGCAATGATCATTTTGAGCCCTTTTACAAAGAAATATACTAAGTATTTTAAGTTGTAATGAGTACATTGATCTCTTTTAATAATGGCATACACTAAGTATTTGAGAGATTTGTAACGATCAAGGTTCAGGTAATTACTCTTTTTCCCTGGAATGAAATTTCTTTGCAAAAGGTGTTGGGTTAGGTGTCTAAGCCCAAAACTATTTTGGTATGTACTTGACCCGATTGTGAGCATGGTCCTTTTGGGTTGCCTTCACCGAAGCAACTTGATAGGATGATTTGTGGAGAAAGAGATTAATTATGATTTATTAATATATTATATGAATAATATATTAAAAGAGAAATCATATTGTTTAATTAATATTAGTCAAGAATTAACTAATTTTGTGGCTAAAAGACATTAATTAAATAAAGGGGACTAGAACTGTCAATTGTGTGATAGTTGGATATTGGGCTAATGGACTCCATAGAAGTTGGAGTGGACGAAATCTATGGGGGAACCCATTAGAATTCGTCCAAGGCCTCTAAGGAGGGAGTCCATGGCTGCTTAGAGCCTAAGCAGTCAGATTAGGGTTTCATAGTTCAAAACCCTAATAGCCTCACTATGTAAGGAACCCCTAAGGCCCCAAAAACGTGTGGAAGTAATCCCTAAGGGTTCTTAGACGTTTTTTTGGTGCCTCCTTCTTTTCTCCTAAGTCATCCTCTTGCTCTTGGTGTTTATGAGCCATTAGAGGTGTGACACTTGTGACACTAAGCTTTCAGAAGTCAATTACAAGGAGGAATTGATATTGTTATTGCTACATAACAATCAAGGTAAGATCTAAACCCTAATTCATATGTTAATTTGATTATTGTATGCTAGATCTAGGGTTTATGGCTTTGGATGATTATTGCATGTTCATTAGACAAACTAGATCCAAAGCTTTAGGGTTTGCATGTACACCATATGAATGATGTAGTGCTCAAAACCCATCAGTGGTATCAGTGCCTAGGATGTTTGTATAATGTATTTGATGTATTTCATAATCATTCAAGCTTAAAATCGCAAAATTCTGCTTTCTGGGGGCTGGACTCGCTGAGTCCATGACTGAACTCGCCGAGTTCACTAGGAACTCGACGAGTCCAGTGCTGACTCGACGAGCCAGAGTCGCAGATGGCTGATTTTGCGGGATTTTGACCTATTTTGCTGTGGGATAATTACCAAAAATGTTTTTCATTAATAAAATCCGAATTTTATCAATATTTGGTGATTATCCTTAGCAAAATAGAAGATAATTGTCAAAATTAAGATAATTACTTGTTTTATAAGATAAATATTAATTATTTGTAATTTTGATTTGAATTATCTTGTAAGAAATTGAATTAGGTCAAATTTAGATAATTACCAATTATTTGATTAATTTAATTATTCGTAATTTGAACTAGATTGTTTTGAAAAGTTTCAAAACTTGCCCTCAAGTTTTGGAATTTAAATTTTTATTAAAAAGTTTAATTTCGAAATATTTAAATTCTAAATCCTAATGTTTTGAAAAGTTCAAAACTTGCCCTCAAGTTTTGGAATTTAAAATTTTGATTAAAAGTTTAATTTTGAAATAGTAAATTCTAAAACCCTAGTTTTTTGAAAAGTTCAAATTACACCCTTATGGTTTTATTAAGTTAATTAAGTGTATAATTAAAAGAGAGTTAATAAATCCATAATAATTTGGTTTACATTTAATTAAATTAAAAGTATAATTTATTAAATTAGACCACATAGTATTTTAAAAGTGTAAAATACACCTTATACTATATAATATTTAAAAGTTTAACATATTATATATGTGTGAGTAAAGAGTCAGTCTTACCGTTAGTAGGCCTCATTCACGAAGCTGGTCTATAAGGGGTGTTTAAGGAAGCGGCATGTAAAATGACCGCCATCGGGTATCCACTCTTACCCACTGCACTCTTGACTAGTGGAGGGTCATTAGCCGAACGGGTAGGATAGGACACACCCTTCCATTATAAGTATAATGAAATACGAAGTAACTAAACACTTTTATAAATTCTCAAATCTTAGTTACTTTAGGAAAAGTGAATTTGATGCAATTCCATGGAATTACACTTTGTAGCCTTGCCGAGACAGTTAGTGGAGCGTGTGTGGTTAACCGACACACTAAGTTGGGATTGGCATTGGTAGCAAAGGGTGACTCGATGTTTGTCATAGACCGATGGAGCGTGTGTGGTTAAACGACACGTCAATTAGGTGACTGCAACATTGAGGGCACCTCGTACATTCACATGGTTATTCACACCTTATTTGTGATCCTCGGCATCCCAGTCACAAATGAAGGGCATAATCGAGATTAAACATGCCATTGAAAAGTTCAATGAATCTCAACAGATCTAGGAGTTTCAATTCATTTAAAACTTAAACCTTCAATTTTCGTTTTTCATGGTGGAAATTGGTAAATCATCATTTACCTACCTTCAAATGTTCTACAATTTGGATTACGGCATCCATCTTCAAAGTGGTAGAATATTGTGTTGGGTCCTAGCCTTAATATCTCATTTAGGTGTTTTATTAAGGACTCAATCAACTAACTTGAATTTCTCCCGTTTTGTAGATGTCAAAGTCTGACAAATATGGTCTTCCCGAATCCTTAGGAAAAAGTATTTCACATGAAGATGATGTTCCATGATTGGATTGTGGAAATGGAAATCATGCTTCACTTCCTCCACCTCCTCCGATAATTCTCCCCGACCCACGTGTTCGAAGACTTGAAAAGTTCAAGGTCACTCAAGCCCTATTGGCGAAAAGACACGAAGATGGAAAGTCGGTATGCGCTCATGTCTTGGATATGAAGTTGCATATTGATAGATTGGGAATGTTGGGCGTCAATGTCTCGGAGAGGTTGAGTGTTGACTTGGTTCTTCACTCACTTCCCGATTCATATGGTAAGTTCGTTAGAGAGTACTATATGATGGAACACGACGTGACCCTCATTGATTTGACTTATTTGCTTATTGCTGCTGAATCAGCAATGATTTGGCGCACTGGTCGAGCAAATTTGTCTGGTAAATCAATGTCCCAACCTTCTATGGGCAATGGCAACATTGGAAGTCCAGAAAAGTTTTCTCTACGCAAGAGAAAGGCTGAGTCTGAGATAGTCCCGTGTACCATTCCAGAAGAATCCATATGTTTCTACTGCCAAAAGAGGGGGGCATTGGTTACGAATCTGCCCTGACTACCTGAGAGATCTAAGAGATGGGAGAGTCAAGATGTATGACTCCACTTCAGGTAAAGTAATCCACTATCTAACTATATTAAGTTCCTTTTTAGATTCTTAATACATAATGTGATATGATTACATTTGGTGTTTTGTAGGATCGAAGAAAAGAAAGGAAGCCTAAAAGAAAGAAGTAAGCTGAATCTGGTCATGAAGAAATGGATTTCGATCGCATGATTCGAAGATCGAATTTTTGGCTGCTACTTTAGAGTTAGGATAGATTGCTAAATAATATTTACATAGTTTCATTTGAAATCGCATTGTAAGGACAATATTTTTTCCGCAATAAAATAAATTTTGATTTTGTCTTATTTATGTTTCCTTGAGATGGATTTTATGAAAATTGGTGTTTGAATGTTTCTATTGTTAGCAATGTTGAAATGGATGTGATTCTTAGTTATGTTATTTGTGCTAATGTCAAGAATTTACCAAATAAGGAAAGATTCTCATCGCCCGAGTTACAATTGGACAGAAACTTGGAATCATACAACTTGTATGATGAATGAGAACCTTCATATTTGGAATACTGAGACTAATTACTTGACAAAGAGTCAAGTGAAGGACTAGGAGATCTGGTACACAATGTTGTGCACTGGTCGAGTCCACCACAAAGAACGATAAAATATTCGCCATGATTTGCTAAAAGATTGGTAAATATGGTTATACTTACAAGATTAAGTATGATTCTGAATCATTGGAAAAGTTTCAATGAATAGCATAACGAATAAGAAGAATCAATTACGCAGAAAGATAAAAGGTTCTCCAATCTGAAAAGATGGGAGAGTACTTAAGTATCTGTTTTATGATTAACCTAGTGATTGTATAACCGTGTCACAATTGATCCTCTAAGTAAATCTTAGTACACTAGTATGGCTAAGAAGAGGAATCAGAAATTGTTGAAATGGTTAAATCAAAAGGTGAATCATACTTCGTTCCAAAATCAAGTCTTAGAGTCATACTCCAAGATTGTGACTTGAGTGACACATCTTAAGAAGTTTTAACACACTTATCAAATGTGGAGCAGAAGAAAATGTTTTTCTTAATCTTGCACGTTTAAAATTGGTAAGTTGTGATGTCTTGGATAAGGCAAAGACCAACTAAGACCAATTGTGCGTAGTGTTTGCCTTGATAAGGACCTACAGTAACTCTTGAATATTTGTTTTGTCAAGAAATGTTTCTTGACAAGAGAATCTTATATGTCAAGAGGTCAGTGGGAGTCTAAATGATCTTGAAAAGTTTCAAGAACTAATCAAGGGTAAACCTATTGTTAATCACTAGCACACGACTTGAGGTTTATAACCTATCGCGTTGACACATTTTGTTTCTATGTCATTCCAGTAAAGTTACTTATGCATATGAGTTCTACGAGTTCTCAATTGACTGCATAAAGGCAAGCACCTTGTTCAATGAAAGTGCATTGACTAGTATAGGTGAGCTGCTAAATAACTTGGAAGCAATGATAGGGCCCTTAATGGCAAGAAATTAAGAATGAACAAGTTCTGTCCATAAGAGTTTGGATTTGTCACAAACATTATCTTATGATTATGGTTATGAAAAATTCACATGGATAGGAACACATACACCATAAAATCTAAGTGTCATAAGGTTTCTATCCTTCATGAAAATGACTGTGAGGAAACGCTTTCACTAGGAAGATTTTAATGAGATAGCGATTATGTAAATTGCATTCTCAAATTTGATTATGACTACGACATCCCTCTTCATAGTTCGAATTGTGAGATTTGGCAATTAGTTTGAACATTCGAGACTTATTGCTATAAGTTCTAGAATTGTTTAGACACACATGTGAGCTATCTAAGGAAAGGTGTATGAGTTGTTTTCTAGAAGCTTAGATAAAAGATTGTCGAAGCGTATCGTATTAGAAATATGATCTTTGGAAGTCAATAAGTATAGATTTCTAGAAGTCCAGCTGTTTTCTGAATACGTGTCAAAGCTAGTGGGAACATAAGTGTTATGCTGGTAAGAAGAGAATCATCATGTTAGTGGGAGCATGATCATTATGTCAAGTATTGCAATATAGCAATATTAATTATAGAAAACAAAAGTTTCACTTTGCAAAGTTACAGGGGTTGAAATGTTATTTTGCTATAATTAAGGGAGAGAATATTATACTTCGTTTCAAAATCTAAAAGCTTGGATCGAGAAATTTTAGTCAAAGGACATATATGGATGTTATGTTGAAAAGATTCAACTTAAAAGGATTCTATACATGGCAATATTATAGCAAGGAACTGGTAAAGTATCACGTTTTCATTATGAATCGTGTCCTATACGCTTCGGGTATAGGATCGATTGCATATGCTGTAATATTCAACCGTTCTAAAATTTTCCAAATGCCTAGGGCATCAAGAGGGAAAAAGGACTAGAACCGGATTTGACTAAAGTAATTAAACAACTGTCAAGGACAATCTAAGGTTCGCTAAGGATTGGTCGCTTATGAGCAGATGGAAGTATAGTAATGAATGAACCATAATGACATTATTATGAATAGATATGATTCTATTAATAATGAGTTGTCATATGGCAATTATGAAAATGTTTCCATATTGGGAGTTGGATATTGAGAATCCATGTCTAGATTAGAAACTTTTATGCAAGAAGGATGTTCAAAGGAATGTACTTTGAATGTGAGACTTTGTATCTATGGAATTTCCTTGTAACAATCTCCAATAGAACACTTTGTAATTTCGTTGGCAAAGTCTTGGTGACTTTTGTGCAATGAGATTACAAAATGAACATTGCATAAAATGTTGGAATCTAACATATTCTAGTAGTGGCGAGAATTTTGTGTTCTTACACTAACGATAAGGATTAGGGATTGTGAAATGAGCATCATTAGAAATGTTTTCAATTGATCTGTTTCACAAAGTAAGGACCATAGGTAAACATAGTGTGCATGCTTGAGGAATGGGACAACTGCTGTTATAATTTAAGTAATAAGTTGATTATCCGAAACATTATACAATGAATAATGTGTAATCAATATGGTGACTAAATAAAAGGGGTTTTATTTATACTCAAAAGTTTGGGGCCATATTGGATTCGATTATTCTTGTGTTTCACTTTGCATGTTTTGACTTCCCGAATAATAAGATTAGTCGAACGTTCCACAGTCGCTCATACTTTGGGAGTAGGTATAAAAGAAGACTGTCGTGAATTGGTTTGTAGATTGTATAAAGTGTATTAGACATAGCAAAAGTTTGCTGCAATGTTCATGAGTGCTTATGAATATGATTTGAGCATTGGATTAAACCCACGCTCACTTGGATCGCTTCATTGAGTTTATCATGGGTGATTAGTGAGACGATAATATCTTATATTCTTGAAACCGAGACGTGTGAGTTGTATTCTGCAAGTTGGTTGCACATTGATAATATGTAAACTCACTAGTAACATGGTGTTATAAAACATATTCTTGTGTGTGATTTGATGAGTAGGTACAAGTGAGCATTGAGTCAAAGTTTATCCGTTTCTTTTACCCAAAGTGGGATAAAAGCGATATCTGTGGGCCCCTCGATGATTTAGTGATGACACCCTAAGCGCTTGGCTAATCCTGGACTAAGTTGATGTGTTCAATTGTAGTCTGTTGTCAGTCGTCATAAATTGGAAATCGGGAAACAACACATGAACAGAGAGTATGATTAAAATCCATGTCTCAGTTCATACGATATCTAGAATGGAGGAATATATGATCCCTTATCTAAAGGACGCGTATCTGATAAGATCAGAGTTCGGCAGCGGCTTTTGAAAACTACGATTGCTGATCAGGTTCCGAAGTCGTATCTGTAAAATAGTTATTAGACTTATCCATGTGAGAGACTGTTGGATTATGTGTCTAAGCCCAAAACTATTTTGGTATGTACTTGACCCGATTGTGAGCATGGTCCTTTTGGGTTGCCTTCACCAAAGCAACTTGATAGGATGATTTGTGGAGAAAGAGATTAATTACGATTTATTAATATATTATATGAATAATATATTAAAAGAGAAATCATATTGTTTAATTAGTATTAGTCAAGATATAATTAATTTTGTGGCTAAAAGACATTAATTAAATAAAGAGGACTAGAACTGTCAATTGTGTGATAGTTGGATATTGGGCTAATGGACTCCATAGAAGTTGGAGTGGACGAAATCTATGGGGGAGCCCATTAGAATTCGTCCAAGGCCTCTAAGGAGGGAGTTCATGGGCTGCTTAGAGCCTAAGCAGTCAGATTAGGGTTTCCTAGTTCAAAACCCTAATAGCCTCACTATATAAGGAACCCCTAAGACCCCAAAAACGTGTGGAAGTAATCCCTAAGGGTTCTTAGACGTTTTTTTGGTGCCTCATTCTCTTCTCCTAAGTCATCCTATTGCTCTTGGTGTTTGTGAGCCATTAGAGGTGTGACACTTGTGACACTAAGCTTTCAGAAGTCAATTACAAGGAGGAATTGATATTGTTATTGCTACATAACAATCAAGGTAAGATCTAAACCCTAATTCATATGTTAATTTGATTATTGTATGCTAGATCTAGGGTTTATGGCTTTGGATGATTATTGCATGTTCATTAGACAAACTAGATCCAAAGCTTTAGGGTTTGCATGTACACCATAGGAATGATGTAGTGCTCAAAACCCATGAAAAGGGTGCCTACGTACGCTGTGCGTACATAGGTATACGCTTAGCGTACTGGGGGAAGTTGGTCGTGGGTGTGCACCACGTACGCGGGACGTACATGGCTTGAGACTAAAACCCTAATATTCAGACTTGTGACCTATTTAAATGTCCTTAAGTCATTTGGACCTTACCCTAACCAGCCTCCATCACTCTCAAACGTCCCTAAAACCCTAAAATCCTTTGTGTGTGCCTCTTGAGCTTGTGAGCACCTCAAAGACCTCCTTTTTGGTGCTCTAGCAAGGAGAAGGAAGTGGAAGCAAGCCTTGGACGTGGAAAGCTTTTGGATCCTGCATTTGGAGCTCATTGGGAAGCTTGTAGAGGTAGAAAGCTCAGACCTTGCCATCTCTTTTGCTAGTTTGAGTTAGGGTTTTGTTATGTAGTCCATTTTTGGTTCTTAGACCCTCTTTTGTGATTTGTGCAACTCTAGATCCTAGGATTGTTAGATCTAAGCTCCTTGAGCATGCTTCATGCATAAAGTTGCCATCTTGAAGGTTGTATTGAGACCATGCATGAATCTAAGGTCTCAATTGTGGTCTTAATGGGAGAAATGAAGTATTGGGGACCCATGTGGCATGCAAGGGCATAAAGTTGCCAACTTTATGCCCTATGACATCCTAATAGACTCAGATCTGAAGTTGGACGTTGAAATCTTAAACATTAAGCACTTAATAGACTTTTGTGCATGGGCTGGTTGTACGTTGGGTGTAAGGTCGCGTACGCAGCGCGTACGACCAAAGGGTCAAGTACGCTAAGCGTACTGATGTGGTACGTTGGGCGCACACACCACAGGAGAGTTGGGCTTCGTTGGGCTTGCAAGCTTATTAGGCCCTATTCACCCTTGGGCCTGGTCCCATTCAGAGTTATTGGACTTTTGTTCTAGTTGGGGCATTGGTGTCATGTTTGGGACTTATTGGGCCATGTGGCCCATTGTAGTTTGGACTTTAAATTTGGACCCATTAATGTAGGTTAAACATTTGGGCTTTAATGGTGGGCCTTAGATTAAGATGTTGGGCCTTTGTCTAGGTTGTGATTCAATTCTAATTAGGGTGTTTTGTATATTTGTTCAGTGTGAGATTTTGGGCTAGTAGTCGAGTAGCTTTTGTGTTCAACAGATTGAGGTGAGTCTTTTCACTATACCAATGGGTTGAAGGCACCAATGTCGGACCAAAACTTGATGTGAAATCTTTATAAATGATTATGCAATGGTATGTTATTTGGTATGCATTGATTTACATGAAGACCATGGGGGAGCCCATGGCACCTGGTAAGACAATGAGTGGGAGCCCATGACACTTGGGTATAAGACCATGGGGGTAGCCCATGGCATCCCGGTTGAAGACCATGGAGGGAGTCCATGGCAGTTTTATGTGTATATGTGCATTATATGATGGTGATGATTGTGTGATTTGTGTATTTTGTGTATTATATGATTATGTGATTTGTGTATATTGGGGAACTCACTAAGCGTGTGCTTACAGTTTTGTTGGGTGTTTCAGGTACTTATGGTTATAAGGGCAAGGGCCTGACTTGATGGCGCAGTGTGCACTCTCCAGTATTCCGCACTAGTTGTTTTGGATACTCTGATCTTTTGAACAATATGTTATGTAACGGAATTTTGGATAACTAATATGAATGCGATTTCTAAGTATTAAATAAAAAAATTTACCTAAGTTTTTGGGCTGTTACAGGTGTTTGGTTTTGAGCATTCTTACACTCCTAAGGTGTACATGCAACCCTAAATACCTTGGATCTATGTTTTCTCTATTATACATGTAAACTTGAACTTTCCAATGTATTACCCTAACTAGCATACAAAACATTGATACTTGGGTAATAAAACTAGTTAGAAGACATACCTTTTGTTGTAGTTGGAAGCCTTGGACCTTTAAGAACTTAGTGCCCCAAGTTTTGCACCTCAAATGGAATCACACAACACTACCAACAATTGGAATAACTTGAGAGAATGATATTTCCACTCACAAATTGGCTAGCCCTCTTATCACTATCACTAGTGCCACTTAAGTGCCAATTTCATGAGCCTTGGGGTTTCTTATATAATGTGCACATTAGGGTTACACCATGTAATTCATGACTTTCCACATTCCTCATGATCCATGAGTTTTAACCTCCATGGAGTATCCATGGGTCACCACATGGGTTTAGCCCAACATGAAGAACTATGGATCATAAGACCACATTATAAGAATGAATGATTTACCAAATCAAATGCCCATTTATTGAATTAGTCTCTTTTGATCACAAAATTAATTACAAACTAATTCTTGATCAATACTAATTAAATAATATGATTTCATATTAATATATTAGAATTTATAATATATTAATAAATCATAAATATCCTCTTCTCACAAAAGTCTATCCAAATTGTTCCGATGCCATGCAACCCAAATGGACCTGCTGCTCTCGGGTCAAGTACATACCAATAATAGTTATGGGCTTAGACACCTAATCCAAAAGTCTCCCACTTGGATAAGTCTAATAACTATTATTGCAATCATGACTCCAACCCGACTAGCAATCGTAGCTCTTAAAAGCCGTTGTCGAACTCTGACCTGGTCAATGACGTGTCCATTAGATAAGGGATCATATATTCCTCCATTATAGATACCATATGGACTGAGACATAGATTATAATCATTCTCTCTGTCCATCTGTTGTTTCCCGATTTCCGATTTATGACGACTGACTAATTGAACGAATCAAATCAGTCCAGGCCTGATGTCATCACTAAATCATCGAGGGGCCCACATATATCGCTTTTATCCACATGGGGTAAAAGGAACGGATAAAATTCGACCCAAATGCTTGCTTGTACTTACTCATCGAATTACACAAAACGATTTGTTTTATAACAACCAAGTTACTAGTGCGTTTACATATGTCAATGTGCAACCGAATCACAACTACAACTCACACGTCTCCGTTTGAAGAATATAAGATATTATCGTCTCATGATCACTTGTGATAAAATCCATGAAGTGATTCAAATGAGCGTGGTTGACTCCAATACTCGAATCTTATTCCAGGTGCACTCATGAACACTGCAGCCACTTTGTCCTGGACAAACTATAGACCCATTCATGAAAGTCTTGCCTCGATACCTACTTCCAAAGTATGATCGACTGTGGATGGTTTGAATAACCTAGTTATTCGGGAAGTCAAAACATGCAAAGTGAAACACAAGAATAATACTAATCCTATATGGCCCAAAACTTTTGAGTCATATTGATTACTTATTATTCATTGTATAATGTTTCGAATAATCAACTTAATACTTGAATTACAACAATAGTTATGCCATGCTCCAAGCATGCACACTATGTTTGTCTAAACAATAGCTATGCCATGCACCAAGCATGCAAACTATGTTTGTCTATGGTCCTTTCTTTGTGAAATAGATCAATTGAAAACATTTCAATGATGCTCATTTCACAATTCCAAATCCTTATCGCAAGTGTAAGAATTCAAAATTCTTGTCACTGCTAGAAAGTGTTAGATTCTAAACTATCATGCAATGATTCTTTTGTAATGTCTAGGTGCCAAAAGTCACAGAGACTTGACCAATGATATTACAAAATATTCCTTTGGAGATTGTTACAAGACAATTCCATGGAAATGAAGTCTGAAATTCATAGTACATTCCTTTGAACATCCTTCTTGCATAAAAGTTTCTAACTTTCTCATCTATTCTTCAACTCCCAATATGGAAACATTCCATATTCCCATTTTGACTATCACTTCTGAACAAGAGTTGCCTCTCTTCAGAATATGTCAGTATGGTCCATTCATTTTTATACTACCGGCTGTCCTTAAGCGACCAATCTTTGGCGAACCTTAGATTGTCCTTAACAGTTGTTTAATCACTTTAGTCATATCCGGTTCTATTCCTTTTTCCCTCTTAATGCGCTAGGCGCTTGGAAAATTTAGAACATGAGTATATTATAGCATATGTAATCGATCCTATGCCCGAAGCATATGGGACACGATTCATACTGTCTAACATAATGACATGATACTTGATCAGTCTTTTGCTACAATATTTTTTATTTGCCATGTTATCATAATTTTGATTATGAAGAGGGATGCCGTAATCATAATCAAATTTTGAAAACGCAATTAACATTTCCATATATAGAATTTCCTTATATTGAACCATTCCAACATAACATTCATATATATATATATATATATATATATATATATATATATATATATATATGACTAAATTTGATTAAAATCTCAATCTAAGCTTTTAGAATTGAAAGGAAGTATAGATTCCTCTCCCTTAATTATAGCAAAACAACTATTCAAACCCTGCAACTTTGCGAATTGAAACCTTTGTTTTCTATAATTAACATTGCTAACTTGCAACACTAACCATAATAATTATGCTCCCACTAGCACAATAATTATTATCTTACCAGCATAACAGTTATGCTCCGACTAGCCTTGACATGTATTCAAAAATCAGCTGGACTTCTAGAAATCAATACTTATTGACTTTCATTACCAAAGTTCAGATTTATTGTACGAGATGCTTCGATAAGACTTTATCTAGGCTTCTCAAACTCATACACCTTTCCTTAGACAGCTCATATGTGTGTCTTAACAATTTAAGAACTTACAACAATAAGTCTCAAATGTTTAGACTTTTTGCCATTCCTCACAATTCGAATTATGAAAAGGGATGCCGTAATCGTAATCAATTTTGAGAATGCAAATATCGCACTTGCTATCTCCTTAAAATCTACTCAGTGAAAGCATTTCCTCACAATCATTTTCATGAATTGGAGAGAAACCTTATGACACTTAGATTTTATGGTGTATGTGTTCCTATCCATATGAATTTGTCATAACCATAATCACAAGCCAATGTTAGTGACAAATCCAAACTCATATGGACTGAACTTGTTCAATCTTAATTTCTTGCCATCTGGCAGCACAAGGGCCTGTCATTGCTTCCAAGTAGTTATGCAACAGCTGAGAACTCATAGAACCACATGCATAGTCAACTTTAACTGGAATGGGCACAGAAACAAGAATATGTCAACACGATAGGTTATAAACCTCAAGTCGTGTGCTAGTGATAAACAATAGGTTTTATTCTTGATTAGTTTTTGAAACTTGTCAAGATGTTTAAGACTCCCACTGACCTCTTGACGTATAAGACTCTTTTGTCAAGAACTATTCCTTGACAAACAAATATTGAAGAGTTAGTGCGGATTCTTATCAAGACAAACACTTCACACAATTGGCCTTAGTTGGTCTTTGTTTTATCCAAAACATCATAACTTACCAATTTCAAATGTACAAGAGTAAAAAACATTTTACTCTACATTTGATAAGTGTTTTAAACATTTCTTAAGATTATTTCACTCAAGGTTACAATCTTGGAGTATCACTCTAAGACTTGTTTTGGAACGAAGTATGACTCATCTTCTTGATTTAACCATTTCAAACAATTCACGATTCCTCTTCTTAGCCATACAAATGCACTAAGATGTCCTTAGAGGATCAATTGTGATATGGTTTTCCATAACCATTAAGATGATCATAAAACATGATACTAAAGTACTCTCCCATCTTTTCAGATTGGATAAACTTTTATCTTTCTGCCTAATTTGATTCTTGTCATTCGTTCTACCATACATTGAACCCTTTCCAATGTTTCAGAATTATAATTAAACTTGTATGCATAACCATGTTTACTAAACTTTAGTAAATCATGACGAATAATCTTATCGATCTTTGTGGTGGATGTTGACCAGCGCACACCCAGTGTACCCGATCCCCTAGTCCTTCACTTGACTCACATATACATATGAACAAGGAATTAGTCTTAATTTCCCAAATATGAAGGTTCTCATTCATCAGACAATACAAGTTGCATGATTCCAAGTTTCTATCTAATTGAAACTTGGGTGATGAGAATCTTTCCTTATTTGGTAAAATATGACACTACCACAAACGAAAGAATCAAATCCATATTGCTAACAATAGAAACATACAAACATCAATTTTTCATAAATGCCATTGTAAGGAGATATAAAATAAGATAAAATCAACAAAAAATTTATTTATTTATAAAATGCGGAAAATACTTTTCCTTAAAATGCAATTACAAATGAAAACTATGTTATTACATATTTCCTAGCAATCTATCATAACTCCTAAGCAGCAGCTCAAAAATACGATCTTCAAACCATGCGATTGAAATCCATCTTCGCGATCAGATTCATCATACTCTTCCTTTAAGCTTCCTTCCCTTTGCATGATCCTACAAAACATCAAAATGCAACCTTGTCACATCATGTATTAAGAATCAACAATTAGGAACTTAATAGAGTTAGATGGTAGACTTACCTGAGGCAGAGTCAAACTTTTCGATTCTACCTTTTCAAGTAGTCAGGGAAGCTTCACAACCAATGCCCCTTCTCTCGGCAACAGAAACATATGGACTCTTTGGGAATGGTGCACGGAACAATCTCAGACTAAGCCTTTCTCTTTCCCTTGGAAAGAGAAATCTTTTCTGGACTTCCAATGTTTCCATTGTCAATGTCCATGGAAGTTTGGGGAGTAGATCTTCCAATCAAATTTGCTTTTCCTATGCGCCACATCATTTCTGATTCAGCAGCAACAAGCAAATAGTTAAGATCAATAAGGGTCATGTTGTGGTCTGTCATATAGTAGTCCTTAATGAACTCACTATATGACTCGGGAAGTGACTGAAGAACCCAGTCAACAACCAACTTCCTCGAGACTTCGACACCCAATACTCTCAGCCTGTCAATATATGACTTCATCTCCAAGACGTGAGTACACACATGCCTTCCATCTTGATGTTTCATTGCAAGTAGGGCTTGAGTGACCTTGAATTTTTCAAGTCTTTGAACTTGTGGGTTAGGGAGAATTATTGGAGGAGGTGGAGGAAGTGAAGTATGACTTCCACGATCCAACCGCGGGACATCATCTTCAAGAGGAAAGTTTGTTCCAAAGGATTTGGGAAGACCATAGTTGTCTGAACCAGACATCTACAATGGGAGAAATTCAAGTTAGTTGATTTAGTCCTTAATATAACACCCAAATGAAATATTAAGGCTAGGACCCAACACAATATTTTACAATTTGTAAGAGGGATGCCGTAATCCAAACTGCAAAATATTTGAAGGTAGGTAAATGACGATTTAGCAATTTTCACCATGAAAACGAAATTTAACATTAGGTTTTAAATGAATTGAAACTCCTAGATCTTTTGAGATTCATTGAACTATTCAATGGCATGTTTAAATCTCGATTGTGCCCTTAAAGTTTGTGACTGGGATGCCGAGGATCACAAACCAGGAGTGAATAGCCATGCAAATTAACTTGGTACACTTAATGTTACAACCACCTAATCAATGTGCCGGTTAACCACACATGCTCCATTGATCTACGATAAACATCAAGCTACCCTTTGCCACACACTATCAGTTCCAGATTAGTGTGCCGGTTAACCACACACGCTCCACTAATGGCTTAACAAGGTGCAATGTGCAATTTCATGGGTTAGCACCATATTCACATTTTCCTAAGTAACTAAGATTTGGGAATTTATAAGTGGGTTAGTTACTTTATATTTATCATTATACTTTTAATGAAGGGAGAATTAGAGTCTTATCCTACCCGTTCGGCTAACGACCCTCCACCAGTCAAGGAAGCGGTGGGTGAGAGTGGACACCCATTAAACTGCCATTTTATAGGCAGTAACCTTATACCCCCTTATAGACCAACTTCGTGAATGAGGCCTACTAACGGTAAGACTGACTTTATTCTTATATATATATATATATATATATATATATATATATATATATATATATATATATATATATATATATATAAATATTAAACCTATAAGATTATAATAGTATAAGGGTAGAATTTTAAACTTTTAAAATTCTAGGGTTTGGAATTAAATGTTTCAAAAGTTAGACTTTTACATTTACAAATTCCAAAACATAAGGGCAAGTTTTGTAACTTTCAAAACCTTTTGGAATCCATAACTTATGAGTTTAATATAGATATTAATGAAAAGACTTTTGACAATCCATAACTTGAGGACAAGTTATGGAGTTCATAAAACCATTTATGGGAAAAAGACTCTTCAAGTTCATAACCAATGATTTTAATGATCACTTTAAAAGAAAACTTTTCATTTTTCCATAACATCCATAACTTGAGGACAAGTTATTGAATTCATCAAAATCCATTTAGATAAAATATTATAACTTACAAAAATAATCAATTTGTCTCTGAACTAAATTAAACTCATAAGAACAAGACAATTCATATCAAACATATTTCATGTAATTAATCATATAAACAATTACAAAACATGAAACTTTGACAATCATCTTTTAATTGGACAAGCAATGACATTACCCTCTTGAAAAACAGGTTTCTAGGTTCAAAAAACAGGTTAGGGTAATGATCCTTATCCAATAGCAAGCCAAAACACAAAATTTTGCTCACAGGTGCATCACCACATCGTGGTGAGCAGTCAGATGCAAAAATGCCACATTTTCAACTTTGGAAAAAAAAGAAGCATCAAGTATATGAGAAAGCAAGCTTAGGCTCTGATACCACTGTTGGGTTTTGAGCATTCTTACACTCCTAAGGTGTACATGCAACCCTAAATACCTTGGATCTATGTTTTCTCTATTATACATGCAAACTTGAACTTTCCAAGGTATTACCCTAACTAGCATACAAAACATTGATACTTGGGTAATAAAACTAGTTCGAAGACATACCTTTTGTTGTAGTTGGAAGCCTTGGACCTTTAAGAACTTAGTGCCCCAAGTTTTGCACCTCAAATGGAATCACACAACACCACCAACAATTGGAATAACTTGAGAGAATGATACTTCCACTCACAAATCGATTAGCCCTCTTATCACTATCACTAGTGCCATTTAAGTGCCAATTTCATGAGCCTTGGGGTTTCTTATATAGTGTGCACATTAGGGTTACACCATGTAACTCATGACTTTCCACATTCCTCATGATCTATGAGTTTTAACCTCCATGGAGTATCCATGGGTCACCATATGGGTTTAGCCCAACATGAGGAAATATGGATCAGAAGCCCACTTTATAAGAATGAATGATTTACCAAATCAATCCCCATTTATTTAATTAGTCTCTTTTGATCACAAAATTAATTCCAAACTAATTCTTGATCAATACTAATTAAATAATATGATTTCATATTAATATATTAGGACTTATAATATATTAATAAATCATAAATATCCTCTTCTCATAAAAGTCTATCCAAATTGTTCTGATGCCATGCAACCCAAATGGACCATGCTACTCTCGGGTCAAGTATATACCAATAATAGTTATGGGCTTAGATACCTAATCCAACAACAGTTTGGTATCAGAGCCTTGGTTTGAGGGATTCGGGTACACTCTCGGGTGTGTCAGAACTCAAACCGAGGAAATGGTAAACCATTTTCAAAAGAAATCAAAAGTTAAAGTTTTTCTTGAAAACGATTTTCTTAAGTAAAAGGAGGAGAGTGCAATGCGCGTAATCGGCCGAGCTCAAGTAAGTGTTCCCAATGTATTAGCCATGCTAAGTTATATTTGGAAATTGATGTTGAATTGATTATTTGCTAAGTGTATGCTTTCAAAGTTGTATATGTCTAGGATTGGATAGCCCTAGAATGATGAACTTTGCTTTATTCCTATTCCTTGTTTGGTTGTGGTTTAGGGTAGAAGCTTTATTTGACAGTCTATGTGATTCTATTTGTGTATAACTTGCATGCATAGGGCAACCTACTATGAAGGACTTAAGTTTCTTGTTCGGTGAGGATTGAGAAATCCTAGAATAGTCTAGGATTTGAGTTTATGCTGTATTTTGTGGGTCATGTTTTTGTGTTTGGGTGAATTAGAGGTATCAGGTATGGCCTTGGGGAAGGTACAGGTAGGTGTGGAAGGTAGTATTGGTCCCGTACTACTGAAAGCACATGACCTGTACCCGAAACAATGTCAGACCTGGAAGCTCTAAGGATTTTGGTGAGGAGGAACCCCCTTCAAACTTCCTTATCAATTTATATTATATGGTAATTTCATTTGAGGATGGTGATGATCATGCGAGGTTCGGGTTTAGGATCAGGATCAGGATCAGGTTCTGGCTCCGGTGCAGAGCCCATTGATGAGAGGCTGTATGATCTCATCGCGTTCGAGGTTACTCGTAGCATCCTTGACGCTACCCCTATGATCTTTAGTACCGTCAAGGAAGGGATTATGGAGATCATGGGGGAGCGTCTCAGGTCTTTTTGAGCCGAGATTGCTATAGGCCAGATTAGGGACCGAGCTCCCTCGTTTTAGGAGTTCAAGGCGTGTGGTGCGCCTGAGTTCTTTGGGGTCAGGGACCCCATTACTAGCCGACGCTGGGTGCAGACATGGAGAATGACCAGTGCACAAGCTTTTGCCCCGAGGCGGCAAAGGTGGGGTTCACATATTATATGTTGAGGGACCGAACACGAGACTGGTGGGAGGAGGTTACTCGCGAGGTGGGATCAGCGGGTGTGGCTGAGATAACTTAGGAGGAGTTTGTGAGGAGGTTTGATCAGGAGTTCTCACCGACCATTGAGGTGCAGCGTTTGGTGAGAGAATTCTAGGATCTGTAGCAGACTACAAAGACTGTGGCAGAAATCACCGCCAAGTTTCGGGAGAGGGCACTATTGGTTCCGCAGTACACTGCGGATGAGGATATGAAGAAGACGAGGTATCATTCCATGTTGAGGGATGATATCCGTGAGTTTGTGAGCTTTTCAAGGTGCAAGACCCTGAATGACCTGGTGGAGAAGGCCCGAGAACGGGAAATTGAGTTGGAGCTCCGGACGAAGCGGAAGTCGGAGCAGGTTCAAGCTAAGAATCCTAAGACCTCCGATCCTCCCAGCAAGGGCCAGCAGGGCCGTGGCCGATGTACCAAGTGCGGCAAGCAGCACAGTGGAGCCTGTCGGGTGGCAGGCTCGACATGTTATGCTTGTGTTCAGACGGGCTTGATTTGTTTTCACTGCAACCAAACTGACCATAAAAAGGTCGATTGTCCGAGGTTGATGGGAGGAGCAGTGGTGGCGCCTACGACCGCCACAATGAGGATTACTTATGGCCGCCCGGTTAAGGCGGAGGCTCCTGCGGTGAAGAGCCGCACATTTCAGCTGCCCACAGAGGGGGCCCGAGCAGCACCAGATGTCGTGACTGGTATGTGATCTATTTCTGCATTATTTATTTTATTGTTTATGCTTATATTGTTATGATATTGTATAGGGACCTTTTTGGTCAATGGGTTGTCGACTCATGTTCTTTTTGATTCGGGGGCTACCCGATCATTTGTATCTCTTGTGCTCAACAATAAGTTTCGAGATGCTCAAGGGACTTTGGATTCCTCGTTCGAGGTGGAGATTCTGGATAATCGTACCATGAGCGCTGCGAGGGTATTATGGAGAAATGTTCTGAATATGTTCGGCGAGAGGTTTCCTATTGATTTGGTCCCGATTCCTGTGAGAGGATTGAAAGTAATCTTCGGGATGGACTGGTTGGGGCCCAATGGGGCCATGATAGATTGTGAGCACCAGCTGGTGAGAGTTCGAACCCCAAGTGGGGGAGAACTGGTTATTCATGGAGAGAGAGCCTCGCATGGGCCAACCCTCTGTTCGGCTGCGAGGGTTAGGAGACTCCTTCAGCAGGGTTATTCTGGGTTTTTGGATTATGTCTCAAATACGAGGGTGGGGGCCACGACAGAGATGAACAGGTTACCAATTGTGCGAGATTTCCCTAATGTATTTCCAGAGGAGTTACCTGGGGTGCCTCCCTAGAGGCAAGTGGAGTTTCGTATTGATTTGGTGCATGGTGCGGCTCCGAAGGCCAAGGCGTCGTATTGTCTAGCTACGCCTGAGATGCAGGAATTGTCTACGCAGCTCCAGGGGCTGATACACAGGGGATTTATTCATCCAAGCAGTTCCCCCCCTGTGGAGCACCGATCCTGTTTGTGAAAAAGAAGGATGGGTCTCATATGATGTGCATTGATTATCGGAGCTGAACAAGCTGACGGTGAAGAACCATTATCCGCTTCCGAGGATTGATGACTTATTTGATCAGTTTCAGGGTGCATCTTGGTTTTCCAAGGTTGATCTTCAGTCGGGGTATCATCAGATGAGGATCAGGGATAAGGATATACTGAATACGGCTTTCAGAACTCGTTATGGTCATTACGATTTTGTGGTGATGCCATTTAGGCTCACCAATGCTCCAACGGTGTTCATGGATCTCATGAACCGGGTTTGTAGGCCGATGCTGGACCGGTCTGTGATCGTTTTTATTGATGATATCTTGGTCTATTCTAAGACCAAGGAGAAGCACGATCAACATTGAGGGAGGTGTTAGAGACCTTGAGGAGAGAGAGGCGATGTGCCAAGTTCTCCAAATGCGAGTTTTGGTTATGTGAGGTGCAGTTTCTGGGGCACATCATCAACCAAGAGGGTATCTTGGTGGATCCGGCCAAGATTAAGTTGGTGATGCGTTGGGAGGTTCCGAAGAACGCATCCGAGATCCGGAGTTTCTTGGGTTTAACAGGGTACTATCGGAGATTTATCCAGGATTTCTCCAAGATTGTCGTACCTTTGACCCGCTTGACCAAGAAGAGTGTGACCTTTCGGTGGGGTCCAGATCAACAATTGGCATTCGAGACTTTGAGAACTGTAATTATGCGAGGCCCCGATTCTGGCGTTGCACAAGGCATATGATTGCTTACGCCTCGAGGCAACTGAAGCCTCATGAGGAGAATTACCCCACTCATGACTTGGAATTAGGGGCGGTGGTGTTTGCGCTCAAGATTTGGAGGCATTATTTATATGGAGTCCGATGCACTATCTTCACCGATCACAAAAGTTTGAAATATTTGATGGATCAGCAGAATCTGAATATGAGACAGAGAAGATGGTTAGATGTGGTAAAAGATTATGACTGCGAGATTTTGTATCATCCCGGGAAGGCCAATGTAGTGGCCGATGCTTTGAGTCGCAAGGCGACAAGTGCTCCAATCTGAGATGTTTGCTTGAGGATGACGATTATCTCACCTTTAATGGATATGATCAAGGGGGAACAGGTGGAGGGATTGAAGAAGGAGAATTGGAAGACCGAGTGGATCAGGGGCCGAATTCCTTTTTTTATTCGAGACAGTCGGGGATTATTGACTCAGTGTGGCAGGGTTTGGGTTCCGACATTTTGGGGAGTGAGGCAAAAGATTTTGGAGGAGGCGCATAGGTCCAAGTTTTCTATCCACCCGGGGCCACAAAAATGTACTGAGACCTGAGATTGAGCTATTGGTGGCCCTGGATGAAGCGGGAAGTTGTGTGATTTGTTGAGGGGTGTATGACCTGCAAGAAGGTCAAAGCCGATGTAACGACCCACAAATCAAGGGTAAAAATTTCATTTTTAATATAGTCAAAACATAGATATCATTTATTCCAAACATACAAAATATCGTTAATTAAAACATTTATCAGAGTTCATCCCAAAATCATTCATTGCGGAAAACATAAATGTGTGCACTGCGATCAATCCGGGCCCTTCCTTTCCAAACCGATGATACCTAAAACAATAAACGAATTGTAAGCATGAAGCTTAGTGAGTTCCCCAGACAATACCCCACACAAACCACATAACCACAAAATCCATATTAGCTATAAAAGCTACATAAACCATATAAGCCATGCATACAACATATAGGGATGCCGTGGGCACGTCCCCAGGGTCCTACTCCACGATGCAATGGGCTCCCCACATGGTATTACACCTAAGTGTCATGGGCTCTCCCATGGTCTTTAATAGGAAAGCCATGGGCTCTCCACATGGTCTTACATCCAGGTGCCATGGGCTCCCCCATGGTCTTCCATGCAAGTACCACAAAGACAACTAGCATACCACATAATCACTAGCATACCACCTATACATGCATACCAGACATATCAATAGCGAATCTACAATAAACACTACAACATAATAGGAAAGCCATGGGCTCTCCACATGGTCTTACATCCAGGTGCCATGGGATCTCCCATGGTCTTCCATACAAGCATACCACATATACCACTAGCATACTTCCTAGCACATAACCAACTAACATGTCACATAATACAACTTCAACTAGTGTACCACATATCATAAAATGGGCCGACCTTGGTGCCGTAGACCCATTGGTATGGTGAGGAGACTCACCTCGCACTGCAGAAGCTTCCTGCATGAATTCCTTAGCTGCTGCCCCGCCAGCTTCCCGAGCTGTCACTACCAATCAATATACCCAATTAGAAATTGGGTCCCATACCATAATCCTTAATCCATGCATGGGGTAAAATGACCATTCTACCCCTGGCCCAGTATGATCCAAAACTAAGGCCCAATCCCAAAACAAAAGCCCGACACTATAATGTCCATAAGTCCTTTAATGGCCCAATTTCTAAATTGGGCCCAAACCCAATAGTCTACAACTAAATATCAACCCCAAAACCTGATGACCCAACAGGGCCCAAAACACAAAGTCCAAAACCATAAAATCCATAAAGGCCCATGAATGGCCCAATTTTCCAAATTGGGACCACGCTCCTTATTGGGCCTTAACCTAAGATCCAATTCTTCAATTAGTCCAGAACACAATCACTCTGATGGTCCATTAGGGCCCAAGAATCTAGGACAAAACAGATAGCCCCAACCCGAAGCCCAAAGTCCGAAATCCAACTTGGCTGAGTACGCAGGGCGTACCCAACAGTACGATGCGCGTACTCGCATAATGGCTTGTACGCTGCGCATACTGGCTTGTACGCCCAACGTACTACCCTCTAATCTCACTTCTGCCATTAAGCACTTAATGCCTTAAGTCATAAGTCCAAACTACAAATCTGAGTCCCACATAATGTCTAAACCCATAAAGTCATTGACTTGGTGACTTTGCATGCCCCCAATAAGACCAAATAACATTCTACTTTCATGGAAATGGCTCAATCTCCAACATAGATGGTCTTAAACTCTAAAGGTGCCAACTTTATGGACCTTGAACCTCATAAACACTAAGAGGGGCAACTCAAAGCTCCGGGAATGAAATCAAGACCCCTAGATCTCATACTTGGGACCAAAATGAACAAAACTCACAAATGGTAGATCTTAGAGATGAATGATCAAGTTCAAAGCTTTATACCTTCATCAAGATGAGAATGAGTCCCAAAATCCAGATCCATAAGCTCCTCCTTAATTCCCATCTTTGCAACAAGTTCCATCTTTTTGAAAATGCACCAAAAACCACCCAAAATGCACCCACAAAGCTCACAACACTCTTGGATGAAGCAACCACTCGAAATTAGGGTCTAAGGCTCTGAGAATGAAAGGGAGGCGCACCCCCTTGGACTTAAGGTGCTTTAAATAGTGAACCAACCCTAAAAATTAGGGTTTTGGAGATCTTGGACGTACGCTGGGAGTACTCCCTGTACGCTCGACGTACGTCTTTCGCACCCGCGTTTCATTATCCAGCACTATGTTGGGCGTACCCCAGCTTACGCTGGGCATACTCACCTTGCTACCACCTTGCATGCATGGGCTGAAATGCAAGCTTTTCCATTCAGGGACCAATTCTGCCAACAACTTCAAAGTACTATAGCTTCTTCGTTCTTAGTCCGTTTCCAACGAACTTTATATCCACGAAAAGGTGGCAAGAAGCCCTACACTCCTAGCTACACCCCAAGCCTTAAAAACATTTGAATAAAACCCAAGACCCATAAAAGACCGAATCTGTTGGATTAGTGTCTAAGCCCGTAACTATATTTGGTATGTACTTGACCCGGTTGTGCATGGTCCTTTTGGGTTGCCTTCACCAAAGCAACTTGATAGGATGATTTATGGAGAAAGAGAGGTTATTATGTTTTATTAATATATTATATGAATAATATATTAAAAGAGAAATCATACGATTTAATTAATATTAGACAAGAATTAATTGAGAATTAATTCTGTGGCTAAAAGACATTAATTAATTAAAGGGGACTAGAACTGTCAACTGTGTGATAGTTGATATTGGGCTAAGAATCCTTATGGATTAGGGCTTGGACGAATTTAAGGAGGAATCCTTCTTGAAATCGTCCAAGGGAGCCTTATTCCAGAAGGTTCTCAAGTTACTTAGGGCCTAAGTCATCCAATTAGGGTTTTGACTGAAACCCTAGAAGCTCAAGTATATAACGACCCTTGGGGCTAGGAAAATCGGCCACTTGATCCCGTGGAAGCTTGGAGCCGATTTTTGCATCTCATCCTCTCTCCTTTACATCATTCTCTTGCTTGTGGTGGTTGTGAGCCATTAGAGGTGTTACACTTGTGACACTAAGCTTCTTGAAGATCAAAGGATTCTTGCAAACATTGAAAGGTATCATCTAAACCTGTTTTGTTATAGATTTTGATTCCTATGTATGCTAGATTAGGGTTTCAAGTCTTGGATGAATTGCATGTTCAATAGGGAAGCCTAGATCCAAGCATTAGGGTTTTTGTATGAGCACATAGGATTGTTGTTTTGTCTAAAACCCATCAGTGGTATCAGAGCCTTGATTGGCTTCTATTGTATTTGAAGCTTTGTGTTTCATTCATGCTTAAAAATTGATTTTTTTGACCCCTTGAATGACTGACTCGACGAGTAGAATGAACTCGACGAGTCCATAAGGGGACTCGTCGAGTCGGACCTTCAGAGAGAGGAATTTTCGGGATTTTATGCCTATTTTGCTGTGGGATAATTACCAAATCATTTTTAACTGATAAAATACGAATTTTATTAATATTGGATGATTATCCTTGCCAAAATAAAAGATATTTTCAAATTAATTGATTAATTAATTCCTTATATGATAAATGTTGATTAATTAAATTTATTTGATCATTATCTTGCATAAAATTGAATTAGGTCAAAATTAGATAATCAACATAATTATTTGTTTAATTATTTATTTGAATTTTGATCTAGATTGTTTTGAAATGTTTCAAAACTTACCCTCAAGTTTTGGAATTTAAATTTTTTGGATTAAAAGTTTAATTTTGAAATAATTAAATTCCAAACCCTAGAATTTTACAAGTTTAAAATTCACCCTATACTATTATAATATTCTAAGAATAATTATTATATATGTATAACTTAAATGCTAGTCTTACCGTTAGTAGGCCTCATTCACGAAGCTGATCTATAAGGGGGGGTATAAGGTTATGGCCTATAAAATGGCCGTTTAATGAGTATCCACTCTCACCCACCGCTTCCTTGATTGGTGGAGGGTCGTTAGCTGAACGGGTAGGATAGGGCAAACCTTTCCTCATTAAAAGTATAATGAATTTATAAAGTAACTAAATGTTTTTACAAAGTTCCCAATCTTAGTTACTTTAGGCAAAAGTGAATTTGATGCAATTCCATGAAATTAAACTTTGTACCCTAGCTAAGTCGTTAGTGGAGCGTGTGTGGTTAACCGACACACTAATTGGCTCTAAGCAAAGGTAGCAAAGGGTGACTCGATGTTTGTCATAGATCGATGGAGCTTGTGTGGTTAACCGACACGTCGATTAGGTGACTGTAACATTGGGGGCACCATGTACATTTGCATGGTTATTCACACTCGGTTTGTGATCCTCGACATCCCAGTCACAAACTTGTGGGGCATATCGAGATTTAGACATGCCATTGAAAAGCTTAATGAATCTCAAAAGATCTAGGAGTTTTCAATACATTTAAAACTCAATTCCTTTTGTTTTTCATGGTGGAAATTAGTGAATCGTAATTCACTTACCTTCAAATTATTTGTAATTTAAATTACGACATCCCTCTTTTAAGTTGTAAAGAATGTTGTTGGATCCTAGCCCTAATTTCTCATTTGGGTGTTTAATTGGGGATTCTTATCTAATCAAACTTTGTCTCTCTTCTTTTTCAGATGTCGAACTTGAACAACAACGCTTCCGGCTCAAACGCCTCAGGCTCATTCTCACTCATGAATTTGTGTGGGAGGGTGATCTTTGACGGAAACATTTTCAACGATTGGATCCGTAACATAAGGATGGTCACCCGCTACGAGGACAAGGAATATGTCCTCGACAAGGAACTGAAAGAGGTGGACATGAACACTGCTACTCCCGAAGAGATCTCTGCCTTCGAGGCCCATGAGCGTGATGCCACGAAAGTCTATTGCATCATGCTGGCGACCATGAATACTAAACTCCAAAAGTCCTACGAGGACTTCTATCCTTACGAAATGCATTAGGACTTGGTTGAAAGGTATCACCAAAGTGCGAGGCAGGAGAGGTACGAGATCATCACTTCGATGATCACGACCAAGATGAGAGACGGAGAGTCTGTCACTGATCATCTGCAGAAGATGTAAAGGTATGTTGACCGCCTGCTAAAGTTAATTGTTAACTTCGATGAAGAGCTGGCGATTGACATCATCCTTCATTCACTGCCACCCTGCTTCAACCAGTTTCGCATGACCTACCACATGAACAAAGAGGAGGTCACGTTGAGCAAGATGCAAGGTCTATTGAGGACTGCCGAGAGTAACCTCAAAGACAAGTCCGTTGCACAAACTCCTACTCCTGCTGCTGCCCCTGTTTTGGCTATTGGGCAAGGAAAGGATAAGAAGAGGAAGGCTCCATCAAAGAGCCACCATAAGGGAAAGTCCCATGATGACACCTCTTCTAGTGGAACCAAGGCTGGTGCTGCTAAACCCAACTCCATCCCCAAGGATGCAGAATGTCATCACTGCCACGAAATAGGGCATTGGAAACGAAGCTGCCCGAAATATCTGCAAGACATCAAGGATGGGAAGATCAAGCCGCCCTACGCAGGTATTTACAATATTCAATCTAATGATTCATCACATGCTATTTCTTGGGTACTTGATACAGGATGTGGATTTCACATTTGTTCTGACTTGCAGGGCCTAAGAAGAAATAGATATGTGGAGTATGGGAAGATAAACTTAATCATGGGAAACAGAAGATCGTCGCCTGTCACCAAGATTGGAGTTTACTCTTTAGTGCTTAGTAATGGATTAGGACTAGATTTGAATAATTGTTGATATTCGCCAGAAATGGCAAGAAACATCATTTCTTTTCATGGTTTGTATAGAAAAGGATTTAGATATTCATTTGATAATGAAAAAGGTTCTATTAATGCTTATCTTAATGGTGTTTTCTATTTTGAAGCATTACCTTGTAATGGAATATATGAATCTGTGATGGTTGTAGATAATTTAGGAAATGATGTGTTGTGTACTGATTCTTCCAATAGTTTGGATAAAGCATCCTTGTGGCATTGTCATCTTGGACATGTCAAAAAGAAACACATAGCCCAACTCCAAAAGGATGGAGTGTTGGAGTCATTTGACCTTAGGGATGATGACGTGTGCGAGTCTTGTTTACTTGGAAAGATGACCAAGTCACCCTTCACCGGTTCTTGTGAAAGGGGTAAGGGTTTATTGGATATCATACATACAGATGTATGTGGACCCTTTAGATCTACCACAAGGGATGCAAGCCGATTCTACGTGACTTTTACCGATGATTATAGCAGATATGGCTATATCTACTTAATCAGGCACAAGTCAGAAACCTTTGAAAAGTTCAAAGAGTTAAAGCAAGAAGTGGAGAATCAGTTGGGCGGGAAAATCAAGATGCTTCGATCCGATCGAGGCAGAGAGTACCTTAGTCTTGAATTCCACGACTACCTCAAGGAATGCGGAATTGTTTCACAATTAACGCCACCCAGGACACCGTAGTTAAATGGTGTAGCTGAGAGGCGTAATCGAACCTTGCTAGACATGGTTCGCTCCATGATGAGTCATGCTTCGCTACCTATCTCATTCTGGGGGTATGCCTTAGAGACTGCCGCCCATATCCTTAACTTACTCCCTACGAAGAAGGTTGCCAAAACACCTTATGAGATGTGGACAGGGAAAGCTCCCTCGTTGGCGCATATCAAGGTTTGTGGTTATGAGGCTTTCGTAGGATGAGAGACTCACGACAAGCTCGAACCTCGTAGTGAGCGGTGTATTTTCATCGGATACCCACAGAAGTCCTTTGGTTATCTCTTCTATAGACCGAGTGACAATGTTGTCTTCGTTGCGAGGAGAGGGGTTTTCCGAGAGCGAGAACTCATAAGCCAAGGAGACAGTGGGAGGAAAATCGATCTTGAAGAGATTTAAGAATCGAACAATGACGGAACCTCTAACACTGGCGCTCAACCCGAGGAGGAAACTCCGGTTGAACCGATTGACGAGTCCCCACCTCTTAGACATTCCAGTAGAGTTAGTGTTCCGCCTGTGTTATATGGTTTTCATATAATAAGTGAAGGTGATACGTTTATTAGTGACAGTACATTGATAAATTTGGATGAACCTAACAGCTACAAGGAAGCCATGGCAGACCCGGAGTCTGCGAAATGGAAAGAGGCTATGGACAGCGAGATTCAGTCCATGTATGACAACCAAGTTTGGAATTTGGTTGAAATTGTGCTAGGTCGCAAGACAGTCGGGTGCAAATGGATATTCAAGAAGAAGACCGACATGGATGGGAAGGTACACACTTATAAGGCGTGATTGGTTGTGAAGGGCTTTACTTAAACTCCCGGAGTTGACTATGATGAGACCTTCTCACCAGTTGCAAAGATAAAGTCTATTAGGGTGATGCTAGCCATTGCTGCATTTCATGACTATGCAATATGGCAGATCGACGTCAAAAGTGCTTTCCTCAATGGGAAGTTGGCTGAGGATGTTTACATGAGTCAGCCAGAGGGTTTTGTCGATGCGAAGCATCCTAATAGAGTGTGTAAGCTTGAGATATCCATTTATGGATTGAAACAAGCGTCTCACAGATGGAATCTTTGTTTTGACGAGAAAGTCAAAGAGTTTGGCTTCCTGCAAAGTGAAGATGAACCATGTGTCTATGTCAAATCCAGTGGGATTATAGTTAGCTTCCTCATATTGTATGTCGATGACATACTGCTCATAGGAAACGACATCCCGACCCTGCAGGAGGTTAAGTCCTGGCTTGGGAAGTGTTTCGCTATGAAGGACCTCGGAGAGGCTACCTATATTTTGGGAATAAGGATAGTGAGAAACAGAAGTAAGAGACTAATAGGACTTAGTCAGAACACTTACTTGGACAAAGTGCTAAAGCTTTTTCATATGGAGAATTCTAAGAAAGGGGAGTTACCGATCCTAAGTAATGCCAAGTTAAGTAAGACACAAAGTCCAAGTACCGAAGTCGAGATAGAAGAGATGAGCCGAGTACCTTACGCTTCCGCAGTTGGCTCGATCATGTATGATATGACTTGTACTCGCCCTGATGGGGCCTTCGCTTTGAGCATGGTCAGCAGATATCAAGGGAACCCTGGAAAAACACATTGGACCGTAGTCAAGAATATTCTTAAGTACCTTCGGAGGACCAAGGAATGGTTTCTAGTCCTCGGTGGGAGTGACGACTTAAGGGTGCGAGGGTATAGTGACGCCAGTTTTCAGACCGTCCGAGACAACTATCGTTCGCAGTCGGGCTGGGTCTTTACCCTGAATGGAGGAGCAGTGACTTGGAAAAGTTCCAAGCAGGAGACAATATCTGATTCAACGTGCGAATCAGAGTACATAGTGGCGAGCGAAGCATCAAAGGAGGCAGTATGGTTTAAGAACTTCATCGGAGACCTTGGAGTTGTGCCAGCCATAAAGGAGCCTATGGAAATTTTCTGTGATAATGAAGGAGCGGTTGCCTTGACCAAGGAACCGAGGGATCATGGTAGATCTTGACATATCGACAGGAAATATCATTTTATTCGACATTGGGTGGAAGAGGGACTCCTCGTAGTTAAGAGGGTATCGTCAGAGGATAACCCAACAGATCCCCTTACGAAGGGACTGAGTAGGGTTAAGCACTTATAACACGCTAGGAGCATTGGGCTGAAGGACGATATTAGTTTAGATTATATAGTTTTCGAAACGTGTAATAGATAAATGTAATTGACATTTGATGATTAAATAAAGGAGTATTATTTATAAGTAAAGTTACTGTCTTATGTTGATTGATTACCTAGTGTTTCACTTTGCATGTTTTGACTTCCTGAATAATAAGATTATTTGAAAGTTCCACAGTTACTCATACTTTGGGAGTAGGTATGAAAGAAGATTGTCATGAATTGGTTTGTAGATTGTCTAAAGTGTATGAGACATAGCAAAAGTTTGCTGCAACGTTCGTGAGTGCTTATGAACAGGATTTGAGCATTGGATTAGACTCGCGCTTGCTAGCATCACTTCATGGAATTTATCTCGAGTGATCGCAAGACGATAATATCATATGGTCTTAAAACCTAGATATATGGTTTATTCTTTGCAAATTGGTTGTGCATTGATAATGCGTAAACGCATCAGTAACTTGATGTTATAAAACACATTGTTATGCATGATTTGATGAGTGAATGGTAAATGCATATAAGTCGAAGTTTATCTGTTCCTTTTATCCTAAGAGGGTAAAAGCGATATCAGGGCCCCTCGATGATTTGGTTTGACTTATGTGTGTCGGGCCCGGTCAGGACTGAGTTGATGTGTTCAATTAAGTTCTATGTCAGACGAATCAGAGATCGAGAAACAAACTGCTGGACAATAAGTATGATTATGTTCCATGTGATTGTCCGCACGATATCTAGAACGGAGGACTATACAATCCCTTATCTAAAGGATAGGTTACTGATAAGATCAGAGTTTGACAGCGTCTTTGAGAGCTACGATTGCTAATCGGATTGTACTTGCATTATAGTTACTAAACTTATCCAAGTGGGAGACTGTTGGATTAGTGTCTAACCCCGTAACTATATTTGGTATGTACTTGACCCGGTTGTGCATGGTACTTTTGGGTTGCCTTCACCAAAGAAACTTGATAGGATGATTTATGGAGAAAGAGAGGTTATTATGGTTTATTAATATATTATATGAATAATATATTAAAAGAGAAATCATATGGTTTAATTAATATTAGAAAAGAATTAATTCTATGGCTAAAAGACATTAATTAATTAAAGGGGACTAGAACTGTCAATTGTGTGATAGTTGATATTGGGCTGAGAATTCTTATGGATTAGGGCTTGGACGAATTTAAGGAGGAATCCTTCTTGAAATCGTCCAATGGAGCCTTATTCCAGAAGGTTCTCAAGTTACTTAGGGCCTAAGTCATCCAATTAGGGTTTTGCTGATGACCGGTGCCTACCCAGATGAGTGCACCATAAGTAACTCTTATCAAAACAACACAAATCCTAAAAACCAGCTAACACTTCTTGTATCCCAACGACATCAATGACTTCAGACGCTTAAAATTGATATCGCGCTCAGATCTCGGAGTTCAACGAACGGATAGTCTAACAAAAACCTCAGCAACAACTCTCTCTTCCCTCGGTGATCCCGAAGGTTCTTCCAATCACAAAATACTAAGGCTACTGAAAACTAGTCATGATTCCCTCGCACAAGCCCTTGATCCAACCCCGACTACACCCAAGATGACATTCGAACACTGGGAATCTTTTGTATATATGGAGGCGACCTCGTGCTACTCCACCAAAGATCCATGGTATGCAGATGACACATGACTCTTCTTGAACATAATCAACTCAACCACCAACGGAGATAACAACCCCAAAATAACTGGAGCAGATGTACTCACTGCTCCTCTCTGATCATCAGACATTCGACCTCCTTGTCGCCTACTTGATCACAACGAGAATATAACGGGCTTGCCCCCTGTGGGCTATCCCTACTGACGTGGCCGAACCTGCTACACCTGTAGCAACCCAGATCACTGGATAGATTCTGACAACGTCTCGGAGCAATAACGGTACACACGGAACCCACTCTGTGTGATACGTCCCCCTGAAGATCTCTCAAATATTCCTTGACATTCTGACTGGCCTCTAACAACCCTTGCTAACTCAGACTATAGCAGAGAACCGACCCGAGATCCAACTTATCATAATTCCAAAGTGATGCAAATTCCCGATATCCACCTAAAGTGGAAGAAGATAGAATATCCACAAACATCTGAAGGAATCTTGGCCGTCTCCTCCTATGATACCTCGACCACCTTGAGGGCATGGTGAAACACTTCCTTCCAATCCCAATAACAATCCAAACCCTTGGAATGAAACTCCATCGTGCATTTTCCATAAGCGTTGCACTAAACCCGACCTACTGGCCTCTCAAAAGCTGATCCGAATTTCTTGGGTCTCCACCCAAGATCCTCCACTAGATTCACCTGACATGAACCTATATCATCGATGTTCTCCTAATCACTTTCCGCCCTCGGATCTGGGATCCATATCATTCAGGGTCTCGCATCCCGACGCGCTCACCAACTTAATCGTCATGGCTGAACTGCAATAGCTAGTGCAACCTCTGCTCTAAACCAACTACAAACCACTCCCAAGACATAGTCTCCAATCCCAAAGCACAATAAATCTCACAATCAATCCTTGCCGCATGATAGAAGAGATCCAAGGAAAACTCGAATTCCTGGCAGTCTTTTCGCTATCTGGCTCACCACCAGAGCCGGGACCCAACCCTGGTCCTTCCCTTGCGTGCTCATCCGCATTATGCACGATAACTACTATCATATCATAATCAATAACTCTCCTTCCCATAAGCTTCTTAGATTCTCATTCGAGTATAGATCATGTGCTTTCAGTAGTATGGGCCCATACTACCTTCCACACTTATCCATACTTTCCTCAGCAATCCTCCCGAATCTTTTAAGTCACCTATTCCACTGGAGCACCAAATATCTGCACAATGCCCGCCAAAGCATCTCCTAGGCTCCCCAAGGTTCCCAGCCTCACTGAACCGCCCACTAACTCACTGGAGCATACCCTAGGCTTTCCTAGGTTCCCAACCTCACCTTGCCATCAGCTGCTGAAGAACTCCCCATGATGCCAGCCATCCACCTCCTGGATATCATCATATCCACTTAGTAGCTGACTCCCATCACTCAAGAGTTCCACAAAGCACAAAGCAAGCAACATTCGTGCAGTAGCACTCTAATCCAAAGGACTATCATAGAATATTCAGCCCACTTACCACAACTCGTGCTATCCACATCCATCCATCCTCACTGTCGTCTGCCTTTATGCATGCAAATTATACACAGAACAGGATCTAATACATTGTCGAATAATAGACTCTACCCTAGGACCACAACCAGACGAGGAACAAGAAATAAGGCCAAATCAATTATTCTAGGGCTATAAGATCCTAACCATATACAATTTTAAAAGCATACACTTAGCAGTTACTAATACCCATAATCATTTCCATTCTAGCATGGCATCCAACATTCCAAGGCTACAAGCATCACATATCAGGTTACTCTACCGCTGACTACTCAGCACTAGCATGCAAGTCTACCAGCTCATACAACATATAAAGGCATATCTCTTGGCCCTAACTACCATGTGATTCTCAGATCCATAAACCAAGTCATACAGATAACATATATGGGTATTCTGGGGAAACTTACTTGAGCTGGGCTGATTGCATGCACCACACCCTTTCTTGTCTTAGAAAACCTTTTCCTTGAAAACATTTTTCTTTTTGAAAACTTTATAGATCCTCAGTTTGAGTTCAGACACACCCGCAAGTATGCTCGAATCCCTCAAACCAAGGCTCTGATACCAACTTGTAATGACCCAAAAATCAAGGGTAAAAATTTCATTTTTAATATAGTCAAAACATAGATATCATTTATTCCAAACATCCAAAATATCGTTAATTAAAACATTTATCAGAGTTCATCCCAAAATCATTCAATGCGGAAAACATGGGTGTGTGCACTGCGATCAATCCGGGCCCTTCCTTTCCAAAACGATGATACCTGAAACAATAAACAAAATTGTAAGCACGAAGCTTAGTGAGTTCCCTAGAGCATACCCCACACAAACCACATAACCACAAAATCCATATTAGCTATAAAAGCTACAAAAACCATATAATTCATGCATACAACATATAGGGATGCCGTGGGCTCGTCCCCAGGGTCTTACTCCAGGATGCCATGGGCTCCCCACATCGTCTTACACCTAAGTGCCATGGGCTCTTCCATGGTCTTTAATAGGAAAGCCATGGGCTTTCCTCATGGTCTTACATCCAGGTGCCATGGGATCCCCCATGGTCTTCCATGCAAGTACCACAAATATAACTAGCATATCACATAATCACTAGCATACCACCTATACATGCATACCATACATATAAGTAATGAATCTACAATAAACACTACAACATAACAGGAAAGCCATGGGCTCTCCACATGGTCTTACATCCAGGTGCCATGGGCTCTCCCATGGTCTTCCATACAAGCATACCACATATACCACTAGCATACTTCCTAGCACATAACCATGTAACATGTCACATAATACAACTTCAGCTATTGTACCACATATCATAAAATGGGCTAGCCTTGCTGCCATAGACCCATTGGTATGGTGAGGAGACTCACCTCGCACTGTAGAAGCTTCCCGCATGAATTCCTTAGTTGCTGCCCCGCCAGCTTCCCGAGCTGTCACTACCAATCAATATACCCAATTAGCAATTGGGTCCCATACCATAATCCTTAATCCATGCATGGGGTAAAATGACCAGTCTACACCTGGCCCAATATGATCCAAAATTAAGGCCCAATCCCAAAACAAAAGCCCGACACTATAAATGTCCATAAGTCCTTTAATGGCCCAATTTCTAAATTGGGCCCAAACCCAATAGTCTACAACTAAATATCAACGCCAAAACCTGATGGCCTAACAGGGCCCAAAATACAAAGTCCAAAACCATAAAATCCATAAAGGCCCATGAATGGCCCAATTTTCTAAATTGGGCCCACGCTCCTTATTGGGCCTTAACCTAAGATCCACTTCTTCAGTTAGTCCAGAACACAATTACTCTGATGGTCCATTAGGGCCTAAGAATCTAGGCCCAAATAGATAGCCCCAACCCGAAGCCCAAAGTCCGAAATCCAACTTGGCTGAGTACGCAGGGCGTACCCAGCAGTACGTTGCGCGTACTAGCTTGTACGCCCAACGTACTACCCTCTAATCTCACTTCTGCCATTAAGCACTTAATGCCTTAAGTGATAAGTCCAAACCACAGATCTGAGTCCCACATAATGTCTAAACCCATAAAGTCACTAACTTGGTGACTTTGCATGCCCCCAATAAGACCAAATATCATTCTACTTTCATGGAAATGGCTCAATATCCAACATATATGGTCTTAAACTCTAAAGGTACCAACTTTATGGACCTTGAACCTCAGAAACACTAAGAGGGGCAACTCAAAGCTCCTAGAATGAAATCAAGACCACTAGATCTCATACTTGGGACCAAAATGAACAAAACTCACAAATGGTAGATCTAAGAGATGAATGATCAAGTTCAAAGCTTTATACCTTCATCAAGCTAAGAATGAGTCCCAAAAGCCAGATCTATAAGCTCCTCCTTGATTTCCATCCTTCCAACAAGTTCCATCTTCTTGAAAATGCACCAAAACCCACCCAAAATGCACCCACAAAGCTCACAACACTCTTGGATGAAGCTACCACTCGAAATTAGGATCTAAGGCTATGAGAATGAAAGGTAGGCGCATCCCCTTGGACTTAAGGTGCTTTAAATAGTGAGCCAACCCTAAATATTAGGGTTTTGGAGATCCTGGACGTACGCTGGGCGTACTCCCTGTACGTTGGGCGTATGTCTTTCGCACCCGCGTTTCATTATCCAGCACTACGTTGGGCGTACCCCAGCTTACGCTGGGCGTACTCACCAGGCTGCCACCTTGCATGCATGGACTGAAATGAAAGCTTTTCCATTCAGGGACCAATTCTGCCAACAACTTCAAAGTACTATAACTTCTTCATTCTAAGTCCGTTTCCGACGAACTTTATATCCACGAAAAGGTGGAAAGAATCCCTACGCTACTAGCTACACCCCAAGCCTTAAAACCTTTCGAATAAAACCCGAGACCCATAAAATACCGAATCGTAAGATTATGCTTATACCCTTGGCAAGGTTTAGACGCTACCCATCCCCATGTGGAAATGGGAGGAGATCACCATGGATTTTATCACGAATTTGCCTGGACGGCACGGGGTGTTGATTCCATTTGGGTTATTGTGGACAGGTTGACCAAGAGTGCTCATTTTATTCCGATTTCCGAGAGTATCTCCGCCGAGAAATTAGCAAATATTTATGTGCGGGAGGTGGTGGTCAGGCACGGATTTCTGGTATCAGTGGTCTCGAATCGCGATGTTCGATTCACCTTCAGATTTTGGAGGAATTTTCATGAGGAGTTGGGTACTCAGCTGCTTTTCAGCACAACTTACCACCCCCAGACTGATGGGCAGAGAGAGCGGACGATCCAGACGCTTGAGGATATGCTTCGGGCATATGTTTTAGATTTCCGAGGGAGTTGGGATACTTACCTTCCAGTAGCAGAGTTCTCATACAACAATAGTTATCATGCTAGTATTGACCGACCCGCGTTTGAGATGTTGTATGGTCGGAGGTGTAGGACTCCAGTTTATTGGGGGGAGGTCGGGCATCGAGTCATAGGAAGCACTGAAGTGGTGCTTAAGACCACCGAGTTGATTCAGTAGGTGCGCGACAGGCTGCGAGTCGCGTAGAGCCGCCAAAAAAGTTATGCTGACCTGCATCGTTTGGATCTCGAGTTTCAGGTGGGAGACTTTGTTTTGCTAAAGGTGTCACCTTGGAAGGGTGTAATCCGGTTTCGGAAAAGGGGCAAGCTGGGGCCCCGATTCATTGGTCCATTCAGGATTTATGCCCGGGTGGGCAGGGTTGCTTATCGGCTGGATCTTCCTGATGAGCTCAGTCAGATTCATAACACCTTTTACGTGTCTCAGCTCCAGAAGTGTGTAGCAGAGGAGGTTGCAGTTATTTTGTTGGATGATATTAAGGTGGATAGGAGCCTGAACTATGTGGAGAAGCCCATTGCAGTTTTGTATAGAAAAACTAAAGCCCTTCGGAACAAGGTGGTGAAGCTGGTTAAGGTGATATGGCAGCACCGGAGGGGATCCGAATGGACTTGGGAGCCGAAGGATGAGATGAGAGAGCATTACCCAGACTTATTCGCTTCAGCAGATTTCGAGGACAAAGTCTAGTCCAAGTGGGGGAGATTTGTAACGATCAAGGTTCAGGTAATTACTATTTTTCCATGGAATAAAATTTATTTGCAAAAGGGTCGCTACATAAGCTGGGCGTACATAGGTGTACGCTTAGCGTACTGGGGGAAGGTGGTCGCTGGTGTGCACCACACACGCGGGGCGTACCAAGCAATACGTGGGGCGTACGTGGCTCAGGACTAAAACCCTAATATTCAGACTTGTGACCTATTTAAACGTCCTTAAGTCATTTGGACCTTACCCTAACCAGCTCCATCACTCTCAAACGTCCCTAAAACCCTAAAATCCTTTGTATGTGCCTCTTGAGCTTGTGAGTGCCTCAAATACCTCATTTTTGGTGTTCTAGCAAGGAGAAGGAAGTGGAAGCAAGCCTTGGACATGGAAAGGATTTTGGATCCTGCATTTGGAGCTATTGGGAAGCTTGTAGAGGTAAAAAGATCGGACCTTGCCATCTCTTTTGCTAGTTTGAGTTAGGGTTTTGTTATGGAGTCCATTTTTGGTTCTTAGACCCTATTTTGTGAGTTGTGCAACTCCAGAGACTAGGATTGTTAGATCTAAGCTCCTTGAGCATGCTTGATGCATAAAGTTGCCATCTTGAAGGTTGTATTGAGACCATGCATGAATCTAAGGTCTTAATTGTGGCCTTAGTGGGAGAAATGAAGTATTAGGGACCCATGTGGCATGCAAGGGCATAAAGTTGCCAACTTTATACCATGACATCTTAATAGACTCAGATATGAAGTTGGACGTTAAAATATTAAGCATTAAGCACTTAATAGACTTTTGTGCATGGGTTGGTTATACGTTGGGCGTAAGGTCGCGTACGCAGCGCGTACGGCCAAAGGGTCGAGTATGCTAAGCGTACTGATGTGGTACATTGGGTGTACGCACCACAGGAGAGTTGGGCTTCGTTGGGCTTGCAAGCTTATTGGGCCCTATTCAGCCTTGGGCCTGGTCCCATTCATAGTTATTGGACTTTTGTTCTAGTTGGGGCATTGATGTCATGTTTGGGCCTTATTGGGCATGTGGCCCATTGTAGTTTGGACTTTGATCTTGGGCCCATTAATTTAGGTTAGACATTTGGGCTTTAATGGTGGGCCTTAGATTAAGATGTTGGGCCTTTGTCTAGGTTGTGACTCAATTCTAATTAGGGTGTTTTGTATATTTTTTCAGTGTGAGATTTTGGGCTAGTAGTCGAGCAGCTTTTGTGTTCAGCAGACTGAGGTTAGTCTTCTCACTATACCAATGGGTCGAAGGCACCAATGTCGACCCATCACTTGAAGTGAAACATCTATAAATTATTATGCAATGGTCTGTTATTTGGTGTGTATTGATTTACGTGAAGACTATGAGGGGAGCCCGTGGCACCTGGTAAGACCATGAGGGGGAGCCCATGGAACCTAGGTATAAGACCATGGGGGTAGCCCATGACATCCCGATTGAAGACCATGGAGGGAGTCCATGGTAGTTTTATGTGTATATGTGCATGACATTATATGATTATGTGATTTGTGTATTTTAGGAAACTCACTAAGCGTGTGCTTAAAGTTTTGTTGGGTGTTTCAGGTACTTCTGGTTCTAAGGGCAAGAGCCCGGTTTCATGGCGCAGCGTGCACTCTCCAGTATTCCGCACTAGTTGTTTTGGATACTATGATCTTTTGAACAATATGTTATGTAATGGAATTTTGGATAACACATGAATGCGATTTCTAAGTATTAAATGAAAAATTTTACCTAAGTTTTTGGGCTGTTAGAGTGCACTAAGCCTGAAATATACAAAGTATTGGGCATCAGTTTGGGTGATCAGTCCAGCTGGTATGTCATTACAAAGTCATTGTTATACCACCTGAACATGGGTCTTTTTATGTTCATACCCTCTTGATGGGGATATTTTTAGTTGCTTCTTCTAGGTGGGTGATCTCCTACAACGGTTTCCTCCTGGTGAGGACTAAAAATGGAACTTCTTGAGGTTCCTGGCATTCCATGTTCTTTAAATCGGCCTTCCTTCAATTGTCTCAAGTGTCTAGGTCCCCTTTCGTTATGCTTCAGTTACTTTGTATGGTCCTTACCACGTGGGATCTAGCTTTACTCTTGGTTGAGCATGGCTCGCCTCATTTTTCCTTAAGACATAGTCTCCCACTTTGAAGGCTTTCTCCTTCATCCTTTGATTGTAGTACCCTTCTACTGCATTCTTGTAGGCCGCTTGTCGGACGTTTGGCTACTCACTTCGTTCTTCAGTGAGGTCTAGATTCTGCCTTAGATACCCATTGTTGTTTTTCTCTTGGAAGTGCATCGTACGCGGTGAGCCGATCATCAACTCTGCTGGTAGCATCGCTTCTGTGCCATAGGCCAAGCTGAACAGAGTCTCTTTCATGCTTGTTCTTGGGGTAATCCTATATGACCAGAGGACTCCTAGATTTCTTCTACCCAACTGCCTTTGGCTTTTCCCAACCGCTTTTTTATCCCGTTTACGAGTGTCTTGTTGGACACTTGTGTCTGCTGTGCTACCGACGTGAATCATTTCTCTATCCATCTTTCTGCACACTAGCTTCCGAATGGTTTTTCTGCAAATTATAATCCATTGTCGGTGACCAGTACTTTAGGTGTTCCGAATCTCTTTATGATGTTCTTCCATAGAAACTTAATTATCTGTCTCCTTACTATGCACACTAATGGCTCGGCTTCGATCCATTTGGTGAAGTAGTCCACTGCTACTACCAGTAACTTCACCCTTCCACGGCCTCTAGGAATGGCCCCACAATGTCGATTCCCCACTGGTAAAAGGGACAAGGGTTGAAGATGCTTGTTAGGGGTGTCGGGGGAGCTCCTTGCACTAGTAATTAAGTTTGGCATTCCATGCATGTTCGTGTCAACGTTGTTGCGTCTCGGTGGATGTCGGTCTAGTAAATACCCATTCTGAGTATCTTTCCTGTAAGGGCCCTTGCTCCCTCGTGTGTGTCGGCCGGCTCGACGTACGTTTCGTAGAGCGCCTTCTTGCCGATGACCTCGTCCAAACAGCTTAGCCATGGGGTCATGAATCCCTTCTGGTACAACATTCCTTTGACCATCTTATATTGCGGAGCTTTTATCCTGATTTTCCTGGCTTCTCCGTGATTATCTGGCAGGATGCCGTGTTGCAAATAATCGATGATCGGCATCATCCAGTTGGGTTGTGCCGGTGACAGGGCATGTACATGGTGTTCCTCTATGCTCCTTTCTTTGCGCACTTCGACCTAGACCTCTTTGGAGAGGTGTCCAAAGCACGTCGACGTAAGTTTGCTAAGAGTGTCTGCCCTTCTATTTTCACTTTGTGGTATTTGCTTGATGGTGAAGCTTTTGAACGGTTTTACTAGCCTTTGAACAACTCTCACACACTTCTCCATTCACTTATCCCTTGCTTCAAATTCTCCGCTGACTTGGTTTGCTGCTAGTCTTGAATCTGTTAGGGCTGTTACCTTGTCCACCCCCATCTTTCTTGCTAGCCATAGACCGGCTAGCAGGGCTTCGTACTCAACCTCGTTGTTGGATGTGTGAAAGTCTAAGCGGAGTACGTAGGTGACTTCTTCTTCATCTGGGCTTGTTAGGATTAGACTCACTACCGATCCTTCTTTACTAGATGTTCCATCCATGTACAAGGTCCAGCCCTGGTTATATGCTTGCCCGAACGCTTCTCTCTGGCCTTCTCCCCGAACATGTGACTTTATTTCGTCTGGTATCTCGAGTAGGAAATCCGCTAGCGCGTGACATTTAATACTCGTATGTGGGAGGTAGCTGATGTCATGTTCTCCTAATTCAATTGTCCATTTTGCCAAACGCCCTGACGTCTCTGGATTGAGGAGCACCTGCTTGATCAGGCATCTGTTTAATACCTCTACTTAGTGTGCTTGAAAGTATTGTGTCAAGCGTTGCGGCGCATAGATGAGGGCTAGCACGAGCTTCTACAGGATAGGGTACTTTGAATCCGGGCCTTGTAAGGACAGACTAACGAAGTAAACCGACAATTGTCTTCCTTTCCTCTCTACCACCAATACAAACAAGATTTCTTCATTCGAGGCTGACAGGTATACTTGCAACGTTTCGCCTGGGACAGGGCTAGCCAGTGTTGGCAGCTTGTGCAAAGCTTCTTTTAATTTCTGGAGGGCTTCCTCTGCTGTTGGTGTCCATTGGAAATTTCTTTTCTCGATGCACCATTTGAGCGTTTGGAAGAGTGGCATGGGTTTTTCTGCTGATTTGGAGATGGACCGAGTTAGGGCGGTCAATATACCGTTTAAGCCTGGGCATCTCTTAGGGTGTGTGGGGATGTCACATTCATTAATTCGTCCACCTTGATAAGGCTCATATGGATCCCTTCTTGAATGACGTAGTATGTGTAACGACAAGAAATTTCAAACCAAATTTTTCATTTTTAATACTCATAAAACATATGTCTCATCATTATTTCTCAAAATAAATCAACAAGTTTTCAAAACAAATATTCAAATCCAGGATCCACAAACATAGCTCCATAACAAGGGTGTGTGTGTATAATCATGCCGGTGCCTTCCCGCGATCCTCTGAGGTACATGAAACACATAACACATAACACGGTAAGCACGAATGCTTAGTGAGTTCCCCAAAATACCACATACAACAATTTAGCCACTCGAGGCTATACTCTATAAGACCCTCCGGTCTATGTGTCTCAGCGGGACCCTCCAGTCCCGTAGCTCGTTGGACCCTCTGGTCTGGTCTAGCTCGTTGGACCCTCCGGTCCGGTCTGATTGAGAACCCTCTGGCCTCATAGTTCGTTGGACCCTCTGGTCCGGTCTAAGCAACGAATAATATAGCATACAATACATCTCACACAACCATACATAACTCAAGCAAGCACATAAGACCCTCTGGTCACACATAGTTTCCACTCTTGGTAAAGTATAGTGAGAAGACTCACCTCGTAAGCTAGTAAGTAAAAGCCTCGTGCTCGGGAATCCTCGATCTAGCCTCCGCCTAATCACAAGGATAATATATCTAGTTAATACCCCCCTCATACTCGACTACACCACTCATTTGACAAACCCTAAAGTCGACAGAAGTCAATTCCAGTCAATAGTCCAATTTGACCAGAATCGCCGAGTGCACTCGTGCGGCTCGTCGAGTCCCATCGATTCTCAGCAATCTCATGAAGGTCCAGCTCATCGAGTTAACCTCTAACTCGCCGAGCTATCGCATGATCGTGTTCATCGGGACAAACCCTAACCGGCTTGTCGAGTCGGCTTATCAACTCGGCGAGCCCGTTCGGTCTCAACTTGTATTCAGGTGATTTCAAGGCAGAAAGCTCTCTCACACTCTAGATCTAAGCTCTTCAGGCCTGAATATCACGTAAAGCCTCAAGCTTTACGTTCATGCATGGCACTAAAGGGCTAAAAATGCCAAGAACAAGCTTGAGAAGAAGTCTCTCATTCAAGGGGCTATCATGGCTGAATAAAGCAGGGGACTTTCGACTCTAGGGACCTCACAAGGTCCAGATCTGATGTCTATTTCTAAGAAGGTGCTCAAAACCTTCAAGGTCCACAAAATAAGATGGAAATGAAGCCCTAACTCTAAAACCATGAGATCTATTCATACAAGAGAAAAAGGTACGAACTTTATACCTTGAATAGAAGCTCCTGGATGTCTAAGCAGCAGATCTAGCAACCTCTTCACAATCCTTGCTTGGAATCCTTCTTCCCTCTACCAAAATGCACCAAAGATCTCAAACAATGGCTCAAAACTCTCTCAAAGGCTCAAGGGGGCGATTAGGGTTTCTCTCAGTGAAAGGAAACATATGGAGAGCCGCAAATCAGGCTATACTTATCCTTATATAGGCCCCAAACCTGGGGATTTAGGGTTTCAACTCACAGCGCCTACTCGGCGAGTCTACACCCGGACTCGTCGAGTAGATCATTAAACCCACGTGGCCATCCCTACTCTACTCGGCGAGTTGTAGCGCCAACTCGTCGAGTAGGTAAATGAATCCTCAAAAATGAATACTTAAAATAACATACCTGAGAATCCGGATGTTACAGTATGCCAAGAACTGTCCTTCGTCTACTCTAAAGGTGCAATTCCCCGGGTTTAATTTCATTTTGACCTTCTATAGGTTCCTGAGTGTGTCTTCCATGTCTTCCAACAGTCTTCCTTCGTCTGGGATTTTTATGACCATGTCATCTACATATACTTCGATGTTCCTACCGATATGTTTTGTGAAGAGCGAGTCGACAAGCCACTGATAGGTTATGTTGGGTTTTCAACACTATAACACTCCTATGGTGCACACGCAACCCTAAATTCTTTGGATCTATGTTTTTTCTAACTATACATGCGTTTTCAATTTTTCCAAAGCATTCTCCTAACTAGCATACAAATTGTCAAATGAATAACACATCTAGTTAGATGACATACCTTTTAGAAGGACTAGTAGTTCTTGACCTTTGAAAGCTTGAACACCCCAAGTGTGATGCCTCTAATGGTTCACAAACACAAATATGCAAAAGGTGGCTTAAGAGAATAAGTTACTTAGCTCAAAAACAAGGTGTAACCGATTTTGGTTCAAGAGGGTTCTATTTATAGTGTTGCACATGCTAGGGTTACACTTTGTAAACCCTAATGACCCATGACTTTCCACATCCTCATGCTCCATGGATTTAACCTCCATGGACTATCCATGGATTATCTCATTGGATTAGCGCATCTAAATAATCATGGATCATTGGCCCACACTACAAGAATCATTGATTTACATAATCAATCCCCATATATTTAATTAGTCTCTTTTGACCACAAAGTTAATTCCAAATTAATTCTTGATCAATACTAATTAAATAATTTGATATTAATATATTATACTTGTAATATATTAATAAATCATAAATAACCTTATTCTCAAAAGTCCATCCTATCAAATTGCACTGGTGCAGGCAACCCAAAAGGACCATGCTACAATCGGATCAAGTACATCCCAATAATAGTTATGGGTTAGACACCAAATCCAACAGTCTCCCACTTGGATAAGTCTAATAACTATAGCTGCCAATGTGACTTCTGGATGCGACTTAGCAATCGTAAGCTTTCAAAAGCCATTGTCGAACTCTGACCTAGTCAGTGACGCGTCCTTCAGATAAGGGATCATATACTCCTCTGTTCTCAAGATATCTATGCGGACAAATACATGGAACATAGTCATACTTATTGTCCTACAATTTGTTTCCTGATTTCCGATTCGTCTGACATAGAACATAACTGAACACATCAATTTAGTTCTGACCGGGCCCGACACATAAGTCAAAACAAAATCATCGAGGGGCCCAAGATATCGCTTTTAATCCTATTAGCATAAAAGGAACAGATAAAATCAACATTATATGTTTTTAGTAACTACTCATCAAATCATGCACAACGACAAGTTTTATAACATCAAGTTACTGATGCGTTTTCATGCCATAAATGCACAACCAATTCGTAGTCAACAACTCATATATCTTGGTTTGAAAATTATATAATATTATCGTCTCACAATTACTCATGATAAACTCCATGAAGTAACTCAGGTGAGCGCGGGTTGAATCCAATTTATTTCAGGAGCACTCATGAATGGTGTAGCAAACTTTTGCTATGTCTAACTCCTTAGACAATCTACAAGCCAACTCATGACAGTCTTCTTTCATACTTACTTCCAACGTATGATCGACTGTGGATAGTTTGAATAATAATAATAATAATAATAATAATAATAATAATAATAATATTATTATTATTATTATTATTATTATTATGATTATTATTATTCTGGAAGTCAAAACATGAAAAGTGAAACAATAGTAAATAATTGACACAAGACAGTAACTTTACTTATAAATATAGCTCCTTTTATTTAATCATCAAATGCCAATTACAATTTAGCTATTCCAATTTTCTATTTATCTAATTCCTAAAACTAATATCGTCCGTTAGCCCAATGCCCTCGCATGTAGCAAGTGCTTAACCCTAGTCAGTCCCTTTGTAATGGGGTTTGCTGGGTTGTCCTATGACGATATCCCCTTTACCACGAGGTGTCCTTCTTCTACTTGATGTCTTATGAAGTGGTACGTTCTGTAGATATGCCTGGATCTACCATGATCTCTTGGTTCATTGGTTAAGGCAACCGCCCCTTCATTATCGCATAAAATTTCCATAGGCTCCTTTATGGATGGAATGACTCCAAGGTCTCCGATGAAGTTTTTCAACCATATCGCCTCCTTCGATTCTTCGCTTGCTGCTATGTACTATGATTCACACGTTGAATCAGCTACAATCTCCTGCTTGGAACTTTTCCATGTCACTGCTCCTCCATTTAGGGTAAACACCCAGCCCGACTGAGAGCGAAAATTGTCTTTGTCGGTTTGAAAGCTGGTGTCACTATACCCTGTCACTCTCAAGTCATCACTCCCTTCGAGGGTAAGGACTCGGTCCTTAGTCCTCCACAGGTACTTAAGAATGTTCTTAACCGCAGTCCAATGAGCTTTACCAGGATTCCTAGGGATGGCAAAAAAACCTGAACCCGAAGGGAAAACCTAAAACCCGAAGATTTTGAGGCGGGGAGGGTCGAGCTTATCGGGTATCGGGTCGGGTATCGGGTCGTTATCGGGTTTGAAGTTCGGGTTCGGGGCAGGGAGTGGGATATGCATGCCCCGACCCGCCCCGCTCCGATATATATATATATATATATATATATATATATATATATATATATATGTATGTATATATATATATATATATATATATATATATATATATACATATATATATATATATATATATATATATATATATATATATATCAGCCCCTGAAAGACTCAAACCCTAAAATCACGTTACTAGTTACCACTATCCAAATTTCCCTTCTCTTCTAGCCGACATCGAAATTTCCAAATTGAAAAAATCAAAATCTCCTCTCATCCTCTGTGTAAGCTCGTTCCACTTCCATTGCATCGATGACTTCTATCCCTAATCATACAATTGAACCGCATAATTGAAGCCTTCCAGCCTACAACGGACTTCGCAGCCTCGCTAGTCGCTCGTTGCAATCGAAGCAAACCCATTTGGAGAATCGCTAGTCGCTCATTGTAGTCGAAGGTCACTCGACCGTCGTCGTATTACGCCAGCTATAACATCGATCGAGTTCTATTGTACTCACCATTCACCAGCGCATCAAGAAAGCGGGTAGCCTCCACTCCGGTGCATCCAACTCTAAGGACTCGGGTATGTTTGTATTTTGTTTAGCAGTCATATGAAACGATTTTGTATTTTTGTTATATGTAATTTGTTTTGCTGTTCATTCTGTTGTGTATTTGTGTGATTTGAGAGCTGTGAATTTTAATCTGATAATCTCTTTGTTGTTATGTGATATGTAATTTCTTTTTTCAAGCTCAATGTTGCAGAAAAGCATGTTTGTAAGTTGTATATGTGATCTGTTTAGAATGGTTCTGTTGAATATTCACACCTTTTATGCTGAATTGAGTTCTGATTTATGATGAATCTGAGTTTTGAATTGAGTTATGTTGAATATTCACACCTTCAAACTGTTGAATCTGATTTCTGATATCACATTGCTTGTTAATTTTCAGGGATATGAATTAAAAGAGTCAAAATCATGCTCCAACTGCAAGTAGTCAAGAATATTACATTTTATAGTTCAAAACTTCAGATGATTTGGTTTGATTTTGAGTTTGTTTAACATTTTGTAGGAAAGCACTAAAGAAAAGAAATCACAAGACAATAAGTTTGGATGATGTTGCTTGATTGGGAGTTTTTTTAATGCTTAAATGTATGTAATATTGTGATGAATTTAGTTTTTCATATTTTGTACTTTGGTGACATGGTTGTTTTTGTTACAATATTAGACTTTGGTAATTTCTATTTTGTTCAATTAGTTTGTTTAGAACTTATTTGGTAGTTTAAGCCTTTGTAAGGTTTTAATTACTTATTGTTCAATTGTAATTTTTTTTCCATTTTCTGGTTTTGGGTTCGGGTTTTCGGGTCTATATCGGGTTTCGGGTTCGGGGTCGGGGTCGGGGTCGGGAAAATTTTCTGCCCCGATGGGGCGCCCCGATAAGAAACCCGTCGGGTTTCGGGGATGATTTTAAATATCGGGTTCGGGTATGGGATATGCTGCCCTGCCCCAAACCCGCTCCGTTTCCATTCCTAAGGATTCCCTTGATATCTGCTGACCATGCGCAAAGCAAAGGCCACATCAGGGCGAGTACAAGTCATAGCATATATTATAGAGCCAACTGCGGAAGCATATGGTATTCAACTCATCTCTGCTATCTCACCCTCTATACTCGGACTCCGAGTCTTACTCAGTTTGGTATTGCTTTGGATAGGTAAGTCACCTTTCTTGGACACCTCCATGCTGAAACGTTTCAACACCTTGTCCAAGTATGTACTTTGACTGAGTCCTATTAGTCTTTTACTCCTGTTTCTCAATATCCTTATCCCTAGGATATAAGCAGCTTCTCCGAGGTCCTTCATAGCGAAACACTTCCCAAGCCAGGACTTAACCTCCTTCAAGGTTGGGATGTTGTTTCCTATGAGCAGTATGTCATCTACATACAATACCAGAAAGCTCACTATACTCCCACTAGCGTTGACATATACATAGGACTCATCCTTGCTTCTTGAAAATCCAAACTCTTTGACTTTCTCATCAAAATAAAGATTCCATCTGCGAGATGCTTGTTTTAATCCATAAATGGATTTCTCAAGCTTACACACTCTATTAGGGTACTTTGCATTGAAAAAAACCCTCTGGATGACTCATGTAAACATCTTCAGCCAACTTTCCATTAAGGAAAGCGGTTTTGACATCCATTTTCCATATTTCATAGTCATGAAATGGAGCTATGGCAAGCATAACCCTTATAGATTTAATCTTCGCTATGGTGAGAAGATCTCATCATAGTCAACTCCCGGAGTTTGAGTAAAGCCTTTCGCAACCAGTCGCGCCTTATATGTGTGTACTTTCCCATCCATGTCAGTCTTTTTCTTGAAGATCCATTTGCACCCGACTGTCTTACGACCCGATACATTGTCAACCAAGTTTCAAACTTGATTGTCATACATGGACTGAATCTCGCTGTCCATAGCCTCTTTCCACTTTGCAGACTTGGGGCCTGCCATGGCTTCCTTGTAGTTATTAGGTTCATCCAAATTTACCAGTGTGCTATCACTGATAAATGTATCACCTTCTGTAGTAATATGGAAACCATAAAACTCAGGTGTATTTCTAACTCTACTGGAACGCCTCAGAGGTAAGGACTCGTCAATTGGATCAACTGGAGTTTCCTCCTAAGGTTGATTGCTAGTGTTTGAGGTTCCTTCACTGCTTGACTCTTGAAGCTCTTCAAGGTCAATTTGCCTCCCACTGTTTCCTTGGCCTATGAGTTCTCTCTCATGAAAGACTCCTCTCTTCGCAACGAAGACAACATTGTCACTCGGTCTGTAGAAGAGATATCCAAAGGATTTCTGTGGGTAGCCGATGAAAATACATCATTCACTACGAGGTTTGAGCTTGTTGTGAGTTTCTTTTCTCACAAAAGCCTCGCAACCCCAAACTTTGATTTGGTCTAATGTGGGAACTTTCCCTGTCCACATCTCGTGAGGTGTTTTGGAAACCTTTTTGTTAGGGACTAGATTAAGGATATGGGCGGCAGTCTCTAAGGCATACCCCCAAAATGAGATAGGTAACGAAGCTCGACTCATCATGGAACGAACCATGTCTAGCAAGGTTCGATTTCACCTTTTAGCCACACCATTAAGCTGTGGTGTCCTTGGTGGCGTCACTTGTGAAACAATTCCACATTCCTTAAGATAGTCTAGGAACTCGATACTAAGATACTCTACTCCACGATTGAATCGTAATATCTTTATCTTCCTGCCCAATTGATTCTCGACTTCTTGCTTAAACTCCTTGAACCTTTCAAAAGTTTCCGACTTATGCTTGATTAAGTAAATATACCCATATCTACTATAATCATCAGTAAAAGTCACATAGAAGTGGTTAGCATCCCTTGTGGCGGTTCTAAATGGTCCACACACATCAGTGTGTATGAGATCCAACAGACCTTCACCCCTTTCACAAGTACCAATGAAGGGTGACTTGGTCATCTTTCCAAGTAAACAAGATTCGCAAGTATCATCCGACCTCAAGTCGAAAGACTCCAAGACTCCATCCTTTTGGAGTTGGGCTATGCGCTTCTTGTTGACATGTCCAAGACGACAATGCCACAAGCATGCCTTGTCCAAATCATTAGACGAATCAATATTCAACACATTATTTCCTAAGTAATCTACAACCATCACAATTTCATATATACCATTGCAAGGCAATGCTTCAAAATAAAAAACACCATTACAATAAGCATAAATACCACCATTTTCATTATTAAAAGAAAAGGTAACACCTTGTTTATACAAACTGTGAAAGGAAATAATATTCCTCACCATATCAGACAAGTAGCAACAATTATTCAAATCTAATTTTAAACCATTACTAAGCAATAAAGAATAAACTCCAATCTTGGTCACAGGCGACACTTTCCTATTTCCCATGATTAAGTTTACCTTCCCTTCTCCACATCCCTACTTCTTTTTAGTCCCTGCAAATCAGAACAAATGTGAATACCACAACCTGTATCAAGGACCCAATAATTAGAATGTGATGAGTTATTCGATTGAATAGTGTAAATACCTGCAAAGGAGGGCTTGATCTTGCCATCCTTTATGTCCTGCAAGTACTTGGGGCAGCTTCGTTTCCAGTGCCCTTTTTCATGGCAGTGGAAGCACTCTGCATCCTTCGGATTAGAGGAGGGATTAGCATAACCAAATTTGGTGCCACTTGAAGAGGACCCATCAAGAGAATTTCCCCTACGACTCTTGTAGGGAGCCTTCCTCTTTTTTCCCTTCCCATGTCCAATTGCCAGAACAGGGGCAGAAGTAGTAGTAGTAGTAGGAGTAGACACAACTGAATTGCCTTTTAAGTTGCTTTTTGTAGTTCTTAGAAGGCCTTGAAGCTTGCTAAGAGTGACCTCCTCCTTTTTCATATGATAAGTCATGAGAAACTGATCATAACAAGAAGGTAAAGAGTGTAGAATAATATCTATGGCCAACTCTTCATCAAAATTGACATTCAATTTAAGCAAGTGGTCCACAAATCTCTATATTTTTTGCAAGTGGGCCATGATGGGTTCACCATCCTTCATTTTAGTTGTGATCATGGAGGCAATGATCTCATACCTCTCCTGCCGAGCACGTTGATTGTATCTTTCCATCAAATCTTGATACATTTCAAAAGGATAGTAGTCCTCATAGGACTTCTGCAGCTCTACAGTCATGGTAGCAATCATTAGACACGACACCTTTATCGCATCCCTCTCATGAGTAGTATGTTCATCGATTTGTTCAAGAGTAGCAGTGTTGACATCAATCTCCTTAAGCTCTTTATCTAGGACATATTCTTTGTCCTCATAACGAATAGCCATTCAGGCGTTTCGAATCCAGTAATTGAAGTTCGAGCCATCGAAAATGACCCTCCCACATAGGTTCATGAGGGAGAAAGAGCCTGAAGGGATTGGGTTGGAAGCATTTTTTGGGATAGACATCTGTAAAAGAAGAAGAACAAAGTTTATATTAGATGATAATCCTTAATATTACACCCAAATGAAATATTAAGGCTAGGACCCAACACAATATTCTACCATTGCGAAAAGGGATGCCGTAATCCAATTGTAAAATATTTGAAGGTAGGTAAATGATGATTTACTAATTTCCAAAAACGAAATAGATTATTAAGTTTTAATTGGATTGAAATTCCTAGATCCGTTGAGATTCATTGAACTTTTCAATGGCATGTTTAAATCTCGATTGTGTCCTTCAAGTTTGTGATTAGGATGCCGAGGATCACAAACAAGGAGTGAATAACCATGCAAATTAGCTTGGTGCACCCAGTGTTACAAATCATCTAATCAATGTGCCGGTTAACCACACACGCTCCATTGATCTATGATTAACATCAAGCTACCCTTTGCCACACATTGTTAGTCCCAGATTAGTGTGTCGGTTAACCACACACACTTCACTAACGACTTAAGAAGGGTACAAAGTGTAATTTCATGGATTAGCACCATTTTCACATTTTCCTAAAGTAACTAAGATTGGGAATTTAATAAAAAGTTTAGTTACTTTATTTTTTTTTTGTTATTATACTTTTAATGAGGGAGAATTAATGTCCTATCCTACCCGTTCGGCTAACGACCCTCCACCAGTGAAGGAAGCGGTGGCTGAGAGTGGACACCCATTAAACTACCATTTTATAGGCAGTAACCTTATACCCCCCCCCCCCTTATAGACCGGCTTTGTGAATGAGGCCTACTAACGGTAAGACTGACTTTGTCTTTTATATATATATATATATATATATATATATATATATATATATATATATATATATATATAAATATATATATTATTAAACTTATAATATTATAAAGTATAAGGGTTGAATTTTAACTTTTAAAACTCTAGGGTTTGGAATTAACTTTTCATTAGTGTGACTTTACAAATTCCAAAACTTGAGGACAAGTTTTGAAACTTGCCAAAACTCTTCACATTCATAACTTATGAGTTTAATTGGATTATAATGTATGAGACCTTTCATTTTCCATAACTTGAGGACAAGTTATGGAGGTCATTAAAATTCATTTAGATCATTTTCTAAAAAACAATTATCACATAATTCATGGATGATCTAACCAAACTCATAAACAAGATAATTCTAAGTCAACAATTTGCAAGCAACTTTGTTTATCATATAAAACAACAATTATTTTTTTAAAACTTTAACAATTATCTTGTGGTTGGATAAGTACAAGCACTACCATATCATAAAAAACATTTCCAATGATTCAAAACAGTTTGTGGTAGTGTTCCCAATCCAAACCAGGCCAAGAAACTCGAAATTCTGCAAACAGAGCCTTCAACTCGTCGAGTGCATGAACTGGCTCGCCGAGTTGCTCTGTTACTAAGTGGACTCGTCGAGTCTGTTCATGTACTCGGCGAGTTCACCAGTTAGGTGCATGAAAATCGACTTTTTCAGCTTTGAAACATTTATAAGCATCAAATATAATAGAAAACAAACCTGTCTCTGATACCACTTTTGGGTTTTCAGCACTATAACACTCCTGTGGTGCACATGCAACCCTAAATGCTTTGGATCTATGTTTTCTATAATTATACATGCATTTTTAATTTTTCCAAAGCATTCTCCTTACTAGCATACAAATTGTCAAATGAATAATACATTTAGTTAGATGACATACCTTTTAGAAGGACTAGTAGTTCTTGACCTTTGAAAGCTTGAGCACCCCTAGTGTGATGCCTCTAATGGTTCACAAACACCAATATGCAAAAGGTGGCTTAAGAGAATAAGTTACTTAGCTCAAAAAGAAGGTGTAACCGATTTTGGTTCATGAGGGTTCTATTCATAGTGTTGCACATGCTAGGGTTACATTTTGTAAACCCTAATGACCCATGACTTTCCACATTCTCATGCTCCATGGATTTAACCTCCATGGACTATCCATGGATTATCTCATTGGATTAGCCCATCTAAATAATCATGGATCATTGGCCCACACTACAAGAATCATTGATTTACATAATCAATCCCATATATTTAATTAGTCTCTTTTGAGCATAAAATTAATTCCAAATTAATTCTTGATCAATAGTAATTAAATAATTTCATATTAATATATTATACTTGTAATATATTAATAAACCATAAATAACCTTATTCTCAAAAGTCCATCCTATCAAATTGCACTGGTGAAGGCAACCCAAAAGGACCATGCTACAATCGCGTCAAGTACAACCCAATAATAGTTATGGGCTTGGACACCAAATCCAACAGGTTACCCCTACATTTTTAGGCCGAACAACATTTTCTGGTAGCAGAACACATCGTGGTCTGTGTAAAAGGCAGTCTTCTCCTCGTCTTCCTTACTCATCAAGATTTGGTGGCACCCCTTGTACGCGTCTAGGAATCATTTTAGCATAAACCCTTGCAAAGACTGCACCTTTTGGTCGATCTCTGGTAGGGGATAACAGTCTTTGGGGTAGGCCTTGTTTAGATCGAAATAGTCGATGCACATACGCCACGTGTCATGGTGCTTCTTGACCATTGATCGCATTGTCCCTGTCTCCTCCATGTTGGGAATATCATTTCGCGGAGTATCCATGCCCTGGTCAACTTGGCTACCTCGACATTGATCGCATTGTCCCTGTCTCCTCCATGGATACGCTTCTTCTGCTTTACCTCCTTGGTCCCTGGATTCATTATTAGCTTGTGCTCAATGACTTCTCTGTTTACTCCCACCATGGTGTAGGTGTCCATAAACAAACATGTTTGTATTTATTCAATAGGTCAACCAGCTCCTCTCTTATTGCCGGAGGGAGGTTGAATCCTATGTTGACTGGTTGGTCCGGGTGTTCCGTATTGATGATTTCCCTTCCACTGGACAATTCAGATCATGCCTTTTTAGCCTCTTTTAGTGATTTCCTTTGGCTGCATGATCTCGTAGCATCGTAATTCTTTTGGTGGCGTGACCAGGATTGTCCTCGTTTCTTTTGTTGTGCCAAATTTCAATACTCCGTGTATGGTGGACGGTATCACTCCGAACCTGAATAAAGCTATTTGTCCTAGTATAATTTTGTGCTCTGTTGGCTGTCGTATGACGACAAAGTTGATGAGATCCGTCTTCCGCCTCGTTTTATCGTGGTTGGTTAGTGTGAACGGTAACTGGATCGTACATAGGGGCCACATGATGTGCCCCGTAAATCATGTCAGCTGTCCCGTTGCGGGCTTAAGGCCCTCCTTCCATCTGTCTGGAAGGAGGTGGAAACAATGTTCGTAGATGTTGTTTGCTGAGCTGCCAATGTCCACATACACGCGATGGATGATAGTGTTTCTTATAGATCCTTGGATTATCAACGGGTTGTCCCCCCTCCATCCTGCGGGGCATGGGTCTGTCATTGAGAAAGTTACGCCTTGCATGAATCTTGTGATGTTATCTGTTCTACTGCCGTCCCCATGAACGTCCTCTCTTTGCCCGTATGGTCAGGATTTCCTGGGGATTGTCATTCGCTTTCACGCCATCCTTTCCATTCTCGGCATTGAATTTGGTGCGGAGGCTCCGTACGATCTCTATCAAATTCCCTTTTAAATGTTTCTCCTTTATTTCTCGTTTTAGCACCGAGCAGTTGACGATATCATGGGTCTTGCTTTTGTGGTATTCGCAGTAGCATCCTTTCACCCCCTTTCCTGCCTGTCTATCGGCCACAACATAGATGTCTAGTCGCCGTTCTCGTATTTCATCTATTGGGAATGACATGAAGTACCCGTGTGGGTGCCTCATACACCCAAAGTGTCTACTTCCTCCCTGACTCTCTTGATGTTAGGTAGCTTGGTGATGTTGTTTTGTGGTTGGGGCGGTCATAGCGTTGAGATATGCCTGTTTTTCTGCCTCTCCTTCCTCCTGACTTAGGTAGCGTTCTACATTTTCTTTCAACCCAACTCGTGTTTGGGGTATCTTCCCCATGAGCTTCTGGGACAGGGGGCTGAGAAGAAGGCCCCATGTGAAAGCTCCCACTATCAGCCCTTCGGTGTGTCCAGGAACATCCAAGGTAGCTTTGGTGAATCTCGCAAAGTATTCTCTCACAGTCTACACTTCCTTTTGTTTACAGCCAACAATGGAGTGTGAATCTCCCTTGTACTTCCGTAGTTGCATGAAGTCCGTAAAGAAGAGATACTTTAGCTGGCCAAAGTTGTAGATGTTCACTGGGCGGAGTGTCTTAAACCACGTTCTTGTATTCCCATCTAATGTTGTTGGGAAATACGTGTACCAAAAATGCTCGTCTATCTTTAGCGAGGTCACAGTCCACTCGTATGTGTCGATGTGGCTATCTGGATCAGTAGTCCCGTGATAGGTTTTGAGGTGTGGTAACTTTGCAATATTTTGTATTTCGTAGTCTAAGAGTTCTTTTGCGAAAGGGGATGTCACACTTCTAGATAAGCAATGTTGGTTTGGGATCTGGAGGATGTGATTGGGGTGGAACTGTTGGGTGGTGAGGTAAGGTTGCACCAACATGTTGTTTTATGTTGAGAGGTGCGTTGGAGTTGGGCCATAGAAGCTTTAAGGTCGGAGTGGGAAGGTAAGTGGCGGGTTTGTTGTGAATAGAGGGCTCGTTGTTAACATTTGGTTTGTTGAGAATGGTTGGTTTGTTGAGAATAGTTGGTTTGTTGTGAATGGTGGAAATTGTTGTAATGGCGTAGAGAGTGGTGTGGTTGTTGTGGATGAGGTTGCATGGAGGGTGGTGGTTTGTTCACCGACAACTTGGTTTACCGGCGGAGGTGGCGTTTGTATGAAAGTGAATGTTCCAACAGTGGTTTGTACTATCGGCGGTGTTATGTTGCTGAGAATCGATGTCACTTGATGGTTGTTTAATGGAAAATTTTGCGGCGGCGTATTGGTAAAAGGTATCAGTTCTTCCATTCTTGGCCTCCAAAGTTCACTCATCGGGGTGCTGATCTTCATTGGGCCACCGAAATGCAGCGCATTAGTCACGACGGTTGTCGACTTATATGATGTGGTAATGGGAGTGATGTCTGGTTTCAACGACATCATGGATCTGATTGGATGTCTCGGCGTTTCGCTAGCTTCGCCGGTGTTTTCAGTTGTCATCTTCGAGGTTGATGATGTGTGGTTTTTGGTTATCATTTGTTACACATCGGGCGGCGCCAAATGATGCTACCTGGTCCTCAAGTTATCTGATGTCATGGCTCTGATTGCTGCAAGGTGGTTCTGGTCACTCCGAGAAGACCTGCAAGGTCACAACAGGGGAAAATCATCAATCGTTCTTCAGGAGGAGCTCCCGGAAAAACGCTCTGACGGTCAAGTCAGTGACTGAACTGAGAGTGTATGGTTTGAGCTGAGGGAGAATAGCTTACTGTTTGAGGTGGCAGAGGAGGCCTTTTATACTGAGGCCTCATGCGAGTCCGTACGGGGACAATGTCGTCCGACAGGATTTGACGCCTTGATTGGCTAATCGTGCTCCTCGTTGTGTCAGATCTAACGATTGGTTCAGGTAGTAATGCTCTGAGCATACTCCTTGTCGCTTGGAGCCGTTGGGTTTGTCGCGGAGTAGAAGACGCCCGCTGAGGGCTGAGCCTTCTACGCATTCGTTCAACTCTGGAGGGACGCTCGCGGGCGCGAGACTTTGTCGGGGCAGCTACGCTGGGAGTAGTTTGGCCTAGCGGCCTGCCTTGAGTCGTCTTTAGCGCGACTTCTAGCCCGTGCTAGGGGGCACGTTATCACAAACAATTCATTAGGCCATGTTTTTAGCTTAATTCATTAAGACATTTTGTCCGTATCAAATAAAAATGAAACAATTATGTATAACTGTCCAAATTATGTGCTTAACCTATTAAGCCAATCAAGTGAAAAAAAAACAACCCCTTAGGGGACTTGTGATTTTTTTAATCTCTTTGTGTGGTGAGTTTAAGGTACCATGCTATAAACCAATAACTTCAAGTTGTGGGTTGTATCTTGCCAGCAAGATGACATCATGGTGTGTTATTCAATGTATTATTTTATTTGACTTGGGTCTGAATATATACAGTGTGAATTCAAAGGGGCGACTGTACCTTTTGCTCTACATGTTTCTGAACCATTATGTCTTTTAGCTCCATTTGTTTTACAGGAATGAATATCAAACAAAATCCAAGGCTTGTCCAGATACGAAATCTTTCTTCTTTTTTTTTGAAAGATTTGATGGGTGTATTTTTTATCCTTTTTCCCATCAACTTATTCTTGACCATTTGATGCCTTTTTTTCACTTTTTAGATAAAAATATGGTTCATGCATGCATTATTGGTGACCATTATTATGTTGTTTTGTGTGTGCGTGTTTAAATTTGGTTGAGATGAAAATAGAAAGGAATGGGGGTAGGAAAGTGGGAAGCTATCACGCAATGACAAGATTTAGGTTTGACCTTTGACCCACTAATTGCGTGGTCAAAGAAGTGGGGGGCATCTTCTACAGCTCATACACTGCCATATATTCAATTCAAGATAACGTTTTGGAATATGCAATTCCATTCCATCTTTTCAAATTTTGTCTATTGAAGATGTTAAATGGCCATAATTCATCTCACCTTCACCTTTCCAATCTTGTTTAGGGGTGGCCGGCTATGCAACTGTGCATTGGGTTCAAATCCAGAATGGAATCTGAACTAGAACAAATAAAAATAATGGAACTGAAAACCGATCTATCATCATTATGTTATCTTATTTTAATAGTATTATAACTAATTTAACTTTATCAAAAGAAGCAACCGATATTAATTGGTTCTTATACTTTTTAATTGAGTTCTTGCAATATAATCGTTATAGATTATGTCATGGTGATAATCCATGATAATAGTGAAAGGTTCCCATCGATAGTTTTTATAGAAAAATACAAATTGGTATGATTAAAATATGATGCTTCATGACGCGTTTAATGCTAAAACCATCTACTCAACTTTATATTTATTATTTTCTTTATAATTTTAGCATGAGGCATACAAAAATATCTTTTGGACCTTTGCATGTGATAGAAATATCGGCAATTCATGTCTCCATGTTCTTTTACCTTCATATAAATTTTTCTAAGACAATAACTTCTTGTTTTCGAATTCTAAAATATGTGGACATTATTTTTACACGTTTTTCAAGTTGCAAAAATGTTACATTTAATTAGCTTTAATGTTTTTCAAGATGAGAAAGGAAAAAAAAGTTTGTAATTATATCAATGTAGCCATCTTATTATGTAACATCCTTTTATGATAAAAAAATATTTGATCCCGATTAAAAACTAATTAAAAACTGATAATAAAACATCATTCATAAAAATCATTATTTCCAGTGTTACATAACATATTGTCATTGAGACTAAATAATGAAAGACTTTATATTATTAAAGTAGATTTAAAATCATAATACGTATGCTACTACAGTCAAGCTGGATTCTTCTTTGATAATCTTGAAAACATTAAAAACATCTAGGGTAAGCGAAAACGCTTAGTGAGCCTACACAACACTCACTCATTATATTAATCATATACCTTCAAAATAACACATAGGTTCATATAATAACATAACATACGAATCCTAACACATACTGTCGATACCAACCCTATACCGTCACTTTCCCTTATAGGGTCACTCATGACAAACTGAAAATTGATCACTTCCCCTTATGGGGTCATTCATGATCGACTCAAAACTGATCATTTCCCTTTATATGGTCACTCATGATCGACTGAACACTAATCACTTCCCCTTATAGGGTCACTCATGATTGTCTGTAACCTTGACCACTTCCCCTTATAGGGTCACTCATGATCAACACATATACATATAGAACTAACATAATAAATGAGTTAGTGTAACCCACTTGAACTACTAACTGGTTCAACTGGCGACCAGACACGCCAATCACGTATCAACCTATAATAATATAATTGATCAATAACTATTCAATCTAGTAACTAATAACTAGATCCTTCATTGATCCCATTAATACTAAAATGATTATCAAATAAGGATTAGCCAGTCAAGACAGTCAGGAGCAGAACCATTTCGACATATAGCCTTTCTAAAATCTAACAACTAGGCCAACTTGTCTATCCTAGACACCGCTCCCGTAAGTAGATCAACCAGTTTAATAATTATGATTAATGATTAATCTCATACTCGGGTTCATAATAACGACAATGGGTATACTCTATAACCGGTTAAACTTAAACGGATGTGTAGCTTACCCAATTGACGTATAACTCGGAAACGACGAGCATAACTTCGAAGCTTAATCATTATCTTGTTGGATCCTTCCAATGCTTCAATGCTTCGTTAAAGGCACTCAAGAACAAGAAATCAAATCATGAGGGACTGAGATCTCGAGAGGACGAGAGAGATTTGAAAGATGTGCAAGACTCTGGCCGAACCTGCAACTCATAAATGCTAGTGGTTGGTTGGTGCTGGTTTGTAAGCTGCTATTTTCTTCTTATCTTCGGATAATTGTAACTTTCTCATACAAGTTCAATTTTCGATGTTTATTATATCCACGGGTTCTTATGTACGTCTACTACAACTTTTATTTACATTATTTTAGATAAAAAGTAATATATTTTGACTTATATTTTATAAGCCAACGTTTATAGTTTATCATCTGGAAAAGTGAAAACATGGCATTACAACTCTGCACCACTTATAATAATTATGTCTTCGACATCGCTTCTGAACCAAACAAGGTCATCAGGCTACATCTCTTGATGGAGCTACAATCCATGTTATTCCTTTATAGACCTTACTCGTATACTTCCTTGAATCTCGACTTGACTCATGGTGATTCCGTCCATACTCATATACGTACTTGAACTCCTAACCGTACTTATCTGCCTCTAGTTCGTCTAAGGTAAAGTTGATGATTTATTTATGTGTTAATATCTTAGTATTACACAATCCTTAACTTTTAATTAAATAGGCATTCGTATAATTGTCTCTACCCTAAGGTAATATATCAAACAAGAACCATGCAAAGTGGCTAATTCTAAGCCTATGTAATCGCAAGTCTGATTGTTTCTTTTCTGCAAAATCTTCCAGTGTCTTTGAGCCACTTATACCCTTCCTGTCTTCATCATGTGTTCCTTGTGACCCTTGGAATATCTCCATATTTATTAAGTATCGTTGATCTATATTTTTCCACATATTAGGGTTATGTGTTTCTTTCCGTTATATACCATGCAATCTAATGAACATATCCTTTTATCGCACAAAATGGATTATTCAAGGAATTTAGGAGTCTTTACTAACATTATCCTTATACTATCATGTGTAACATCCGGTTAAGGTATGATACAACTTTCTTGTATTTACTTTAAAAATGGATGGCCACGACGTGGTGGAGCATCACCACGACATGTCAGAACATTTTGGGTCGCATGATTTAAATGACCTGCCATGACGTGGCCTTGGGACACCACGACGTGGCAGGTGTGTTTGTAAAAACCCTAATTTTGGGCTTTGGACCATATATAAGGAACATTAAGGCTAGGGTTTCAGCCTCCATCTTCCTCCCAACCTCAGAAACCCTAACCCTAGCCTCCATTGAAGTTGTGAGCTCATTCTTGGTGCCTTTTGGTGATTTTTAGAAGGAGAAGCAAGCTCTTGGTGAGGTGGTTGCTTGGAAAGCATCATTTCTTCACCTAGAATATCTCTTGGATCTTGGTTAGTGTCCAAGACTCAACCTTTTCTCGTCATGTGGCTAGATCTATTGTTTTTGTCCCCTTTTTTCCATGTTTTGATGAACTTAAGTAATGGAATCTCATAAAGTTTGCAACTTTATGAATCTCCAGGTTAAATAGAGTATTTAGTGTCTTGGATCTGAATTATAATCAAGTTTTGATGTCATGCATGAGGCTTTTGGTCATTAAACCCTATTTTTGACCTAAAATGAAAAAGGCATGTATTAGACATGGAAGTCCATAAAGCCAAGATTTTTAAGGACTCTTTGGAGTGTGAAATATTTCTGGAAACTTTAGAGGTGAAACACTAAGGATTTGGTGCTTAATGAGGATCTTGTTGCATTAAGTTACCATTAGGGGTTAGGGTTGGGACTTTGGATTATGGACGAGGTTTAAGGGATAAAATTGTAAACTTTACCCATCAAGACCATGACAAGGGCCAAATTTGAGCCTTGGAGCTCTTGTAGTTGAAGGAAATGACTTATTGGTTTAAGATGTCCAGACTCATCACCACAATGTGGTTGAGGTCATCCCTCATGTTTTGTTGGTGTGTGGCCACGACATGACGACTAGCTGGGTTGACTTTTGACTTTGACCAGGATTAGACTAAATTTGACTTACGGGTATTTTGGGTATTTTGAGTTGTAGTCCGAGTTTTGATCACTGTTATTTGTTAAGGTGACCGGTAGAGTTGGTTTTCGGAGCAGCGTGTTTTGCAACTATTTTATCTGTCTGTAAGGTGAGTCTCCTCACTGTATCCATGGGTTGAAGGCACCAATGTCGATCCATTAGTCTATTATGTAGTATGCTAGTTGTTATATGATTATTACATATATGTTTGTATGATCGGATTGAAATAAACCCTAGGGCGGGGCCTATTATTGTATGATCGGGTTGAAATAAACCCCAGGGCGGGGCCCATTGTGGTATGATCGGGTTGAAATACACCCCATGGAGGGGACAATATCATTTATTGGGTTGAAATAAACCCCAGGGCGGGGACCTAGGGATAGGCCCATATTTGTTTATTGGGTTGGAATATACCCCAGGGCTAGGCCCAATTTATTTATTGGTATGTGGTAATTTGGTGTAACTCACTATGCCTTGTGCTTACAGTTTATGTTTATGGTTTCAGGTACTTCCAGTACGAAAGGGAAGGGCCCGACATGATGACACAACATCCTCCCCTTATGATTTCCATACTTTTTGGATATTTGTACTCTGATAATTTGATATTACATTCGGTGATGGTTTTTGAGTTAATTGATGAATGAAACTATTGGATCTTAAAATGAAAATTTTTACCACTGTTTTTGGGCTGTTACAAGTGGTATCAAAGCCTTGGTTTGAGGGATTCGGGCACACTTTCGGGTGTGTCAGAACTCAAACTGATAAAATGATAATCTTTTTTAAAAGAAAGATAAATTGAATTTCTAACAAGATTTTACTAAGAAAATGGGGGTGCGATGCGTGCAATCATCTGAGCTCAAGTAAGTGGTTCCCAAATTACACATACCTATTTATTATGATCAGTATGCTTGATATGTGAATTTCATGCTAGATTAGGGCTAATGATACCTTCAGGAACCATATGATAGAATTACCTTATTTGTGTTATGCCTTATAGCCTAGGAGGATTGGATGCTATGTTTTACTTGGAATTGATATTGGCTCAGTTAATTGCTAAGTGTATACTGTTAAAGTTGTATACGATTTGGATCATATAGCCCAAGAATGACCGATTTAGCCTTATATCCTGTTCCTTCTTTGGTTGTGGACTTAGGGTAGCATCATCATTTGACAGTCAATATGGTTCCATTTTTGTTTATAACTTGCATGCATAAGACAACCAACGGCGTTCATTGAGGTTCTCGGTATTTTGAGAGGTGTGAGTTGAGGATTCCTAGGAGAGTCTAGGATATGTATGTTGTTTAGTATAGGATTGGTATTTAGTTCTAGTATGGTAACTTAGAGGAATCAGGACGGCTCTTAAGGATGGTACAGATAGGTGTGAGAGGTAGTATTGGGCCCGTACTACTGAAAGCACATGATCTTTACTTGAGGTAAGAACAGACCTAGGGACTCTAAGGAGACCTGTATGTTGCGAGTTCCCTCAAGGTTATGCTGATAGTTTATATGTTTGTATTTCAATTTGAGTATGGTGATGATCACTAGAGGAGGAGGTTTTGGCATTGGTTCTGGTTCAGGTTTTGGATGAGGTACAGAACCAATTTATAAGAGGTTGTGTGGGTTCATTGTGGCCGAGTTTACTCGTGGTATCTTGGATGCAATGCCTGTGATGTTTGGTACCATCAAGGAGGGGATTATGAAGCTTATGGATGAGCGGCTCAGTTCCTTTCGAGTCGAGATTGTTGCAGGTCATATTGGAGCACAAACTCCCTCGCTTCGGGAGTTCAAGTCGTGTGGAGCTCTAGAGTTCTTTGGAGCTAAGGACCCCATATCTAGCCGATGCTAGATCACTGGCATGGAGAATGCTCATCGGACATGTTTTTTACCTAAGGGGGCAAAGGTGAGATTCGCATCCTGCTTGCTGAGGGACCGAGCACGTGACTGGTGGGATGAGGTTGGCGAAGCTGTAGGTTCTGTGGTAGTGGCGATCATGGCTTGGGAGGATTTTGTACAAGGTTCCAGGGGGAGTTTTAACGAGCGATTGAGGTGCAATAGTTGGCGAGGGAGTTTCTGGACCTTTGCCAGACTACTGAGACTGTGGCGGAGATTACCGCCAAGTTCTGTGAAAGGGCTCTGTTGGTTCTGCAGTACGTTGCAGATGAGGAGATGAAGAAGACGAGATACCACGAATGCTGAGGGATGATATTGAGGAGTTTGTGAGATTTTCTAGGTGCAAGACCCTAAATGATATGATTGAGAAGGCCCGTGAGTGAGAGATTGAGTTGGAGCTTCGGACGAAGAGCAAGCCGGAGTAGGTGCAGACAACAGTGGGCCAGGATAAGAGGGCCAAGTCTTCCAATTCACATACATGGGCCAGCAGGGTCGGGGCTGTTGCGGCAAGCCGCACAGTGGGGCATGTCGAGCGGCAGGTTCATGATGTTTCAGCTGTGGTCAGCCGGAGCATATGAGTAGGGACTGCCCCCAGAGTGCTATGATTTGCTTTCATTGCAATCAGACCGGCCATAAAAAGGTCGATTGTACGAGTTTAGAAGGAAGGGAAGTGGCGGCGCATGCACCAACCACCTTGAGGATTACTGATGGCCTCCAAGGCAAGGCGGAGACACCTGTGTTGAAGATCAGGGCATTTCAGCTGATCACCGATGAGGCCCGTGCAACACCGGATGTGGTTACTGGTACGTGACTTATTCATATCTTTTATTAATTCCCTTATTTATGCTCATGTTATATCTGATATTGTATAGGGACCTTTTTGGTCAATGGTATGGCTACTCATGTGTTGTTTGATTCGGGTACTACCTGATCCTTTGTATCTCTTGCGCTTAGCAAGAAGTTTTGTGATGATCCCGAGACTCTGTATTACCCTTTGGAGATTGAGATTATGGATGACCGTTCTGTGAGTGCATCGAGAGTTCACCGTGGGTGTAACATGAATTTGTTAAACGAGAGATACTGTATTGATTTGGTGTCGATTCCTCTGTGAGGATCGAAGGTTATTATTGGGATGGATTGGTTAGGCCCCAATGGGGCCATTATTGATTGTGAGCGCCAGCTGGTCAGAGTTCGAACCCCAAGTGGGGGAGAACTGATTATTCCTGGAGAAGTAGCTTCACATGGGACATCTCTTTGTTCAGCTACGAGGGTCAGGACATATCTTCAACAAGGTTGTTCTGGGTTTCTGGCTTATATGGAAGATACTCGAGGTGAGGGAACGACAACGTTGAGTGAGGTGCCCATTGTTCGGGATTTCCCCGATGTGTTTCCTGAGGAATTTCTAGGAGTGCCTCCCGAGAGGCAAGTCAAGTTCCGTATTGATCTGATTCCTGGAATGGATCTAATAGACAAAGCGTCATATCGCTTGGCACCACCAGAGATGCAGGAGTTGTCTACGCAGCTTCAGGAGCTGCTAGACAATGGATTTATTCGACCGAGTAGCTCACCTTAGGGAGCATTGATCTTCTTCGTGAAAAAGAAGTACGATTCACATAGGATGTGCATTGGCTACCAGGATTTGAATAAGCTAACGGTGAAGAACCGTTACCCACTTTCGAGGATCGACAACTTATTTTACCAGATTCAGAGTGAATCTTGGTTTTCCAAGATTGATTTTTGATCATGTTACCATCAGATGAGGCTCAGGAATGATGACATACAAAAGACGACCTTTAGGACTCGTTATGGTCATTATGAGTTCATGGTGATGCCATTTAGGCTCAACAATGCACCGACAACGTTCATGGATCTCATGAACAGGGTTTGCAGGCCGATGCTGGATCGGTCAGTGATAGTATTCATAGATGATATTTTGGTCTACTCTAAGACCAAGGAGCAGCACGAGGAACACTTGCGAGAGGTGTTGGAGACTCTGAGGAGAGAGAGTTTTTATGCCAAATTCTCCAAATGTGAGTTCAGGTTGCGTGAGGTGCAGTTTTTGGGGCACATCGTCAACCAGAATGGTATATTGGTTGACCCGACCAAGATCGAGGTCGTGATGCGATGGGAGGTTTCGAGGACCCAATTTGAGATTCAGAGTTTCCTAGGTATCGCGGGGTATTATCAGAGATTTATCCAACATTTCTCCAAGAGCAGTGCCATTGACCCGCTTGACGAAGAAGAATGTTACTTTTCGATGGGGGTCTAATCAGCAGTCAGCATTCAAGACATTGAGATAAAGACTATGTGAGGCCCCTATCCTCGTGCTTCCCGAGGGTATGGATGATTTTGTGGTTTATTGTGACACTTCTATATCGGGTTTGGGAGTTGTTCTTATGCATAGGGGTCATGTGATTGCTTATGCTTCAAGGCAGCTGCAGACTCATGAGTCGAACTACCATACACATGATTTGGAGTTGGGGGCTATGGTTTTGACCTTAATATTTGGAGGCACTATCTGTATGGGGTTAGGTGTACTATATACACTGACCATAAGAGTTTAGGTATCTGATGTATCAGCCAAATTTGAATATGCGACATCGAAGATGGTTGGATGTGTTAAAGGACTATGATTGTGAGATCCTGTACCACCCTAGGAAGGCCAATGTGGTGGCCGATGCCTTGAGCCGTAAGGAAGTGAGTGCTTCTATCGGGGATATTTTTATAAGGATGGTTATTATTTCGCCTCTGTTGGATATGATCAAGAAGGCTCAAGTGGAGGGACTGAAAAAGGAGAATTGGAAGACAAAGCGTATCAGGGGACAAATTCCTTTATTTTTCAGAGATAGTCGGGGATTGTTGACTCGGTGTGGTAGATTTTGGGTTCCGACTACATGTCGGGTGAGACAAACGAGTTCTAGAAGAGGCTCATAAGTCAAAGTTTTTGATTCATATATGGGCCACGAAGATGTATCAGGATCTAAGATTGAATTATTGGTTGTCCTGTATGAAGAGGGAGATAACATGGTTTATAGAGAGGTGCATGCCTTGTAGGAGAGTCAAGGTCGGGCATCAGAGACCCCATGTCAAGATGCAACCATTAGCCATTCCCATGTGGAAGTAGGAGGAGATAACCATGGATTTTATCACAAAGCTGCCAAGGACGGCACGTGGTGTTGATTCTATCTGGGTAATTGTGGATAGATTGACCAAGAGCGCACACTTCATACCTATTGTTGAGAGTATATCTGCTGAGAAGTTGGCCGACATTTACATTCAGGAGGTGGTGGTCCGGCACGAGGTGCTAGTTTTAGTGGTTTCAGACAGAGATGGTCGTTTCACCTCCAGGTTTTAGAGGAAGTTTCATGAGGAGTTAAGTACTCAGCGAACGGACGATTCAGATGCTCAAAGATATGCTCTAGGCGTGCGTATTAGATTTTGGAAGGATTTGGGATACTTATCTTCCACTGGCCGAGTTCTCTTACAATAATAATTATCATGCCAGTATTAACCAACTACCGTTTGAGAAGTTTTATAGGAGGAGATGCAGGACGCCGGTTTACTGGGGAGAGGTTGGGCATCAGATCATGGGGAGTACTGAGGTGGTACTCAAGACTACTGAGTGATTCAACACGTGTGTGACAGGTTGCGAGTCGCGCAAAGTCGACTGAAGAGTTATGCAGAGCGGCGACGTTCAGACCTTGAGTTTCAGATGGGGGACTTGATAATTCTGTATGTGTCACCTTGGAAAGGTGTCATCCGATTCCTGAAGCGGGGCAAGTTGGGCCTTCGATTTATTGGTCCCTTCAGGATTACCGCCCGGGTAGGCAAGGTTGCATACTGACTAGATTTGCCTGATGAGCTCAGTCAAATCCACAATACCTTCCATGTTTCTTAGCTTCAAAAGTGTATGACTGATGATTCGGCGGTTGTTCCTTTAGAGGATATTTAGGTTGATGATCGATTGAATTATGTTGAGACACCAGTGATGATCTTGGATAGAAAGACTAAGGCCTTGCGCAACAACGTGGTATCTTTGGTCAAGGTCAAGTGGAAGCATCAGAAGGGTTCCGAATAGACTTGGGAGCTTGAGTAAGAGATGCGAGACACTACCCTGAGTTATTTGTTGATAAGGACTCAGAGGATGAAGTCTAATTCAAGTGGGGAGATTTGTATCATCCGGTCCAGGTATGAATCAACGTTCTAGTATTTACTAAGAAAATGGGTGGCCACGATGTGGTGGAGCATCACCACGACGTGGCAGGACATTTTGGGCCGTAGGATTTAAAAGACCTGCCACGATATGGCCTTGGGGCCCCGCGACGTGGCAGGTGTGTTAGTGAAAACCCTAATTTTGGGTTTTGGACCCTATATAAGGAACATTAAGGCTAGGGTTTCAGCCTCCATCTTCCTCCCAACCTCAGAAACCCTAACGCTAGCCTCCATTGAAGGTATGAGCTCATTCTTGGTGCCTTTTGGTGATTTTTAGAAGGAGAAGGAAGCTCTTGGTGAGGTGGTTGCTTGGCAAGCATCATTTCTTCATCTAGCATATCTCTTGGATCTTGGTTAGTGTCCAAGCCTCAACCTTTTCTTGTCATGTGGCTAGATCTATTTCTTTTGTCCAATTTCCCCATGATATTGATGGACTTAAGTAATGTAATCTCATAAAGTTTGCAAATTTATGAATCTCCAGGTCAAATAGGGCATTTAGTGTCTTGGATCTGAATTATAATCAAGTTTTGATGTCATGCATGAGGTTTTGGTCATTAAACCCTATTTTTGACCTAAAATGGAAAAGGCATGTATTAAACATGCAAGTTCATAAAGCCACAATGTTTAAGGTCTCTTTGGAGTGTGAAATGTTTCTAGAAACTTTAGAGGTGCAACTCTAAGGATTTGGTGCTTAATGAGGATCTTGATGCATTAAGTTACCATTAGTGGTTAGGGTTGGGACTTTGGCTTATGGAGGGTTTTGAGGGATAAAGTTGGAAACTTTACCTATCAAGACTATGGCAAGGACCCGATCTGAGCCTTGGAGCTCTTATAGTTGAAGGAAATGACTTATTGGTTTAACTTGTCCAGACTTATCACCACAACGTGGTTGAGGTTGCCCGACGTGGTGACTTGGTCAAGACCCATCTATTTTTTCAGTTTGTGGACACGACGTGGCCAAGGAGGCCACGATATGGCGACTAACTGGGTTGAATTTTGACTTTAACCAGGATTTGACTAAGTTTGACTTAGGGGTATTTTAGGTATATTGAGCTGTAGTTTGAGTTTTGGTCACTGTTATTTGTAAAGGTGACCGGTAGAGTTGGTTTTCGGAGCAGCGTGTTGTTGCAGCTATTTCGTCTATTTGTAAGGTGAGTCTCCTCACTGTATCCATGGGTCGAAGGCATCAATGTTGACCCATTAGTCTGTTATGTAGTATGCTAGTTGTTATGTGATTATTACATATATGTTTGTATGATCAAATTGAAAAAAACCCCAGTGAGGGGCCCATTGTTTTATGATCAGGTTGAAATAAACCCCATGGCGGGGCCCATTGTGGTATGATCGGGTCGAAATACACCCCAGGGCGGGACCCACTATCATTTATCGGGTTGTGTGACAATTGCAAAATTTACGTCATTTCTGTCTAACTCTTTCGTTTTGAAAACACATGTAATAGACCTAATATTTCTAATTCCCGTCTTATTTAAGAAAATAAAACTTTTCTTGGAATTATACTTAATTATCTGTAAGATCTATGATTTATTTTTATAAATAAACAACAAGCGTTTTTATAAAAATGATGATTTTCATATTTACTCATTTGTTTATAAAAATGGAATTGAAAATATAATCACTTTTATGAAAAGTGATCTAAAAGAAAGTTGTAGTACTCGTAAATACCTACGTGTGGATATAAAGAACGTTGAAAACGGAACTCGTACGAATTAGTTATGATTTTTCTAAGAAATCAACATTTTTTACGCCCAACGTACATATAATGATGCCCATCGTCGCAAAAAGGGCTGTCGCGAAATCATCATTTGGATATAGATCGGGACCTGAATCTGGATCGGAGCACGTACACCCAGCGTACAAAGATGTACGCCCAACGTACATCACGTACGCCCAACGTAAGTGGTATGGCTATAAATTGAAGGCTTTGGTCACTAACTTGTGACACTTAAAACTACGAAAACTCTCTCGAAATCCTAGTGTTATATCTAGTGAATTAGTCCTATTTACCACATAAAAACTTGAAGTTAAGTCTCGGGAAAGTATCTATCGAATAAGCCGAGAAGTCTACGCGTTTCCAATTGTTCATGTTTATTGTTTCTGCGAACCAACGACTATTATTTAATTAAATATTAAATTATAAAATTGTCGTTTCATAAGTTAAAGATTTCTTAAAAACCGATTTATATTATTATGATATTGTCTTCATAATTAATATGTTAATTATGTTAATGTAAAGTCTACAAATATGAAACTTTTACAATGGTCCTATAATTTTAACACAGAGATCATTCATATTTACTTTCATTTTACCACATAATCCAATTTATTGGATTAATTGATGTACAAAAATCATATGCCTCGTGAGCATACCGAAACACATTATATACTTTATAAGTATATGGACATCTAAATATATACATTGGAGGTGTACTCATTCGTGCCCGATCGGCATGTAGATACTTATTATATGCTTTGAAAGCATATGGAAAAATCAATAGTTGCTGGACATTCAATACTAGGCCATATTTCTATAAAATGTGAAATACATTTTTGTATACAAATACGTTTTCAATAAACATACTTTTGAGCATAAATTTACACACAGTTATGAGTTTATCAAGTTATTTATTATCAAAACATGATTTATGAAAATACTTTTAATATATAAAGTATCCGTATAAGAAAACTCATACTTTTGATGTAATTATATAAAACTGTGAACTCACCAACTTTATGTTGACACACTTTTAAATCACAAGTATTCTCATGAAACTAAAAGTCATGGATTTGCAGGCGTGTACTATTTATTTTATTTTCCTAATTGTTACTACACTATTCCAGTATTTCATTTCAGTATTTGAAACTCAATATCTTGTGAAACAATTATATTTGTAAGGAATGTATTATTCAAGTTTTGTTTATGTATTTGTTCAATGTAATCAATGACTGTGATCCATGATGTCATCTCGCCTACCGGCTATTCCGCCTCGGCTGGGGGTGTGACAGATTGGTATCAGAGCTATTGGCTATAGACAACTAGTTCTATCTTAGGATAGCACGAATATTGCCTTAGGCTTACTCTATTAGGTTTAGGTATATTCCTATCCTATGGATCATATGTATAAATATTAATTGTACTACTTCTTGACTACTTACGTTACGGGGAATCTGGTTTGAAGGGTCGCATAGGGTTGCTGGATTTTCAGAACGACTTAATTACTAAAATGATCATGCCCTCCGATGTTTCCTATCTAGCCCTCATTTGTTTATAATAGTCTTGGAGTACGAAACAATAATTAATATAATACACATTTCAGATATAGAGTTATATATAAACTCAGTCCCGCGATGAGAACATATGTATTCAACCCTATAGAAAAATCGTGCTCACGAAGATAATATGATTCAAGATTTTAGGTCAATTACCTTAGCTAAGTTTTATTGTATGTGGGCCGAACCACGACTAGACATATACTGGTCACCTATGTTTAGTTATGGGTAGACCGATACACAACTAAACTTGTATTCGGTAGCTGATAGACTAAAACGCTTGAAGATTCTAGAAGGCTTAAAACACAAGGGAGATCATACGCTAAAAACGTATTAAACATAAAGTATTGAACTTTTACGCTATATACCCAAATGATATTAGCTAAACGTTATTGATACCTGTTAATCACAATAATGTTTTCACACAACTAACATCCTCTTTACCAACATGAAGAAATCATGCCTCCAAGCAAACAACCGAAAAATAGGGCACCACCAACACCCAAAACAAGGCCACCACCAGTTCCAAAACAAACAAAACCTCCAGAAACAGTCCCTGTAATGGAATTAGAAGCTATCAAAATACTGCCAGCCGATTCCATCGCTATTTATGATGCCAAAAAAAAATGTTGGATCGAGAGATGATAATGGAAATAAGAGTAGAGGTGGAAGTACCTCAAATGTCAATCCAAGAGGAAATTCTAGAAGCTGTACCTACAAAGACTTCATGAATTGCAAACCCAAGTCTTTCTACAGAAACGAAGATGTAGTTGGAATGACCCATTGGTTCGAGAAAACAAAGTTAGTATTTGAAATAAGTTTATGTGCTGACGACTGCAAGGTCCGATTCGTTCCATGTACATTCATCGATGCAACCTTAACATGGTGGAATGTCCATACCCAATCCATGGTCATCAGTACCGCTAATGCCATATCATGGGAAGAACTGAAATGGTTACTGATTGGTGAATATTGCTCTCGAGGGGAAATGCAGAAACTAGAGCAGGAACTCTGGAACCTTTCCATGAATGATGTAGATATTACATCGTACACCCCAGAAGACCTGAAGTAGAAAGATACATATGGGGTTTGGTTCAACCCATTCAAGGAATGGTCACTGCTTCAGGACCAACTACATATGATAGTGAAAACGGTTAGCCTATAATCTAACTAACCAAGAGATTCGTCGAGGCACTATGGTCCAGAAGGTTGATCTCCCCAGATCTAGAGACAACAAAAGAAAATCTGGAAGCGACTATCAGGGAAACTCGAGGTAATCCTCGAGAAAGAAACAAGAAACTGCAAAAGCTTATGCAGTCACAACCACAAAAACAACAACAGAAGCCCCCACCACTACACAGGAAACCTCCCACAGTGTAAGAAATGAAACTTTCATCATTCAGGTGAATGCAAATTCTGTGAACGACGTAACCGGAAAGGCCATCTTGCCAAGTACTGCAGATGCCCAACCCCTGTGACACCAACCGCTTCAAACCAAGGAACTACAACTACTGGGAATCGAGCCTGTTTTGAATGCAACGAAATGGGTCATTTAATAAGATATTGTCCAAAGTTGAAGAATCAAGGAGGAAATCCCAGGGGAAGAGCATTCGTGATTGGAGCTAGGGACATCATCCAATATCCATCAGTTGTGAGTGGTACGTTCCTCGTTAACAACTTATATGCATCAATACTTTTCGATTCATGTGCTGATAAAAGCTTTATCACCCAAAAGTTCAGACAATTGTTAAGTCACAAATCCAGTAAACTTAAAGAAAGTTATGTGGTAGAAATGGCTAATGGTGAAACTGGTAGTACCCAAGAAGTACTAGAAAATTGCATACTAACTTTGAACAATCACGTCTTCCACGTCAATCTCATGCCTACAATTATCGGAAGCTTCAATGTCATCATTGGTATGGACTGGTTATCTCCTCATCACGCCGATATTTTATGTTACGAAAAAGCCGCCCGATTACCTTTACCAAACAACGAAGCCCTTGTGATTTATGGATATAAAACAGGGAAGAACCTACGAGTCATCACTTGCATGAAGGCAAGGAAGTATTTACAGAAAAGATTCTTCTCTTTCTTAGCCTACGTGGTGAATATGCAAGACAAGGATAAGGAAATCAAAGACATACCACAAGTGTGTGATTATCCATATGTATTTCCAGAGGATTTACCTGGAGTACCTCCAGTTAGGCAAGTCGAATTCCAAATCGACCTAATCCCAGGTGTAGCACAAGTGGCACGATCTCATTATCGTCTGGCTCCATCGGAAATGCAAGAACTCTCCAGTCAACTCCAAGAACTTCTTGAAAAAGGCTTTATCCGATCAAGTTTCTCTCCATGGAGAGCTTTGGGGTTGGTTCATTGAGGATGTGCATCGACTATCGAGAGTTGAACAAACTTACCATGAAAAACCGATATCCACTCCCAAGGATCGATGACCTGTTCGACCAGCTACAAGGATCATGCTATTACTCAAAGATCAATCTAAGATCCAGCTACCATCAACTTAGAGTTCAAGAAGCAGATATTCCAATAACGACATTCAGGACTCGGTACCGTCACTACGAGTTTCTGGTTATGCCATTTTGACTGACCAATGCACCAGCCGTATTCATGGATCTTATAAATCGGGTGTGTAAACCTTACTTGGATAAATTCGTGATCGTTTTCATCAATGACATATTCATATATTCACGAACCAAGGAAGAACATAGACAACACTTGCGTTAAATTCTGGAACTATTAAGAAAAGAGAAACTTTATGCAAAGTTTTCTAAATGTGAGTTCTGGATTAACAAAGTATATTTCCTCGGCCGTGTGGTCAACAATAAAGGGATTCATGTCGATCCCACGAAGATTGAAGTAGTTAAGGAGTGGAAAGTACCAACAACGCTGATCGAAATAGCCAAGCCTCTCACCAATCTAACCCGAAAAGACAAAACATTCGATTGGGGAGATAGCCAAGAGTCCGCATTCCAGAAATTAAAACAATTGTTGTGAAGTGCACTTATTTTGTATCTTCCAGAGGGGACATAAGACTTTGTAGTGTTATGTGATGCCTCACACCAAAGGTTAGGATGCATACTGATGTAGAGAAATAAAGTCATTGCGTACGCATCCCAGCAACTTAAGCCAAACGAGACAAACTACACTACCCACGACTTAGAGTTGGGAGCTGTAGTGTTTGCTTTAAAGATTTGGAGGCACTACCTGTATGGGACAAAGTGTGTCATATTTACCGAACACAAAAGCCTTCAACACATATTTGATCAGAAGGAGCTCAACATGAGGCAACGAAGGTGGGTCCAATTGCTAAATGATTAAGAATGCAAAATTCATTATCATGATGGTAAAGTGAATGTCGTAGCAGACACTTTAAGCAGGAAAGAACGAGCAAAGCCACTTAGTGTAAAGGCTCTAACCCTAACCATCCACTCAAACCTCACCACCCAAATTCGAGACACTCAGCTAGAAGCACTCAAACCCGAGAATATCGTGGAGGAAAACATGCAAGGTATGGACAAACATTTTGATCTTAAGGAAAACAGAACATGATATTTGATGAACCGAATTTGGACTTCAAAGTTTGGTGAAGTCAGTAGTCTAGTTCTAAACGAAGCTCATAAGTCGAGATATTCAATACATCCTGGATCAGATAAGATGTATCTCGATCTCAAAAAGATTTATTGGTGGCCAAACATGAAGGCAGAGATTGCCACCTATGTTGGTAAATGCTTGACTTGATTCATAGTCAAAGTAGAGTACCAGAAGCCATCTAGTCTACTCCAACAACCGTCATTACCAGAGTGGAAGTGGGAACAGATAGCCATGGATTTCATAACCAAGTTTCCAAAAACATCAAGCGGTTATGAATCCATCTGGGTAGTGGTCGACCGTTTAACCAAGTCTGCCCATTTCTTAGCCATCAAAGAAATGGATAAAATGAAGAAACTCACTAGGACCTGCCTTAAGGAAATAGTCAAGCTGCATGGTGTGCCAATATCCATCATCTCGAACTGAGATATCAGACTCACTTCTAGATTTTGGCAATCACTGCAAAGGTCCCTAGGAACCAAACTCGATATGAGTACAACATACCATCCTCATAAGGATGGCCAGAGCGAAAGAACAATACAAACTCTGGAAGACATGCTTCGAGCTTGTGTGATAGACTTCTGTAATGCATGGGACACTCACTTGACGTTATTTGAATTCTCATACAACACTAGTTATCACACTAGTATAAAGGACGCACCATTAGCGGCCTTAGACGGGCGCATATGTCGTTCTCCGCTATGCTGGGCAGAAGATGGAGATACTCAACTAGCTAAAAAGCATGTTGGAGATACTCTACTCACTGGTCCCGAGATCATTCATGAAATGAAGGAGAAGATCGTTTAGATAAAGGAACGATTAAAAGCCTCATATAGTCGAAAGAAAAGCTATGCTGACATAAGACGCAAACCATTAGAATTCAAAGTGGGAGATATTGTCTTGCTAAATGTTGATCCATGGAAGGGTGTCATCAGATTTGAAAAATAAGGTAAACCAAATCCCCGTTACATTGGACCTTTCGAAATCCTAGCAAGGGTTGGTTCGGTGGCTTACAAACTCAAGTTACCTCAAGAACTCAGCAAAATTCACAATACCTTCCATGTATGCAATCTTAAAAAGTGTCTCTCTGATGAGAACTTCGTCATTCCACTTGATGAGATCTAGGTAAACACTAAACTTCACTTCGCGGAGGAACCGGTGGAGATCATGGATCGAGAAATCAAAATCCTCAAGCAAAGCCGAATACCTATAGTAAAAGTCTGATGAAACTCTCGTAGAGGGCCAGAGTTTACATCGGAACGTGAGGATCAAATGAAAGACAAATACCCACATCTATTCAACAACATTCTGCCTACAAGCACTTCGAGCTAAATTTCGGTCATTTCTGTCTAACTCTTTCGTTTTGAAAACACGTCTAATAGACCTAATATTTATAACTCCCATCTTATTTAAGAAAATAAAAGTTTTCTTGGAATTATACTTAATTTTTCCGTAAGATCTATGATTTATTTTCATAAATAAACAACAAGCGTTTTTTTATAAAAATGATGATTTTTATATTTAATTTTGTTTATAAAAATGGAATTGAAATTATAATCACTTTTAGGCAAAGTGATCTAAATGAAAGTTGTAGTACTCGTAAATACCTACGCGTGGATATAAAGAACATCGAAAATGGAGCTCGTACAAATTACTTATGATTTTTCTAAGAAATCAACATCTTTTACGCCCAACGTACTTATAATGACGCCCAACGTCGCAAAAAGGCTTGTCGCGACATCATCATTTGGATTTAGATCGGGATCTGAATCTGGATCGAAGCATGTACGCACAACGTATAAAGATGTACGCCCAACGTACGTGGTATGGATGTAAAATGAAGGCTTTGGTCACTAACTTGTGACACTTAAACTCCCAAAAATCTCTCGAAATTCTAGTGTTATATCTAGTGAATTAGTCCTATTTACCACATACACACTTGAAGTTAAGTCTCGGGAAAGTATCGATCGAATTAGCCAAGAAGTCTACGTGTTTCCAATTGTTCATGTTTGTTGTTTCTGCGAACCAAGTGAGTTTCACCACTCCCATTTTTAACTCTTTTAATTACTTTCCGGGGGTGGATACATGTTAAACTATATCAAATTCTTATAACGATGTATATAAACTGAAATCTTTAGTATTGTATATATGAAATCTATTTAAACGTTATAATAACTCTATTATAAAAATTGTTATTTTTATATACACAGTTAATTACACGAACGTTACTCTACCTGTTTAAACTGGATTCTTGGGTGATATACTATCGATAATCAACTAGTATAATAATACAAATTTAAACGACTATTATTTAATTAAATATTAAATTATAAAATGGTCGTTTCATAAGTTAAGGATTTCTTAAAAATCGATATTTATATTATAATGATATTGTCTTCATAATTAATATGTTAATTACGCTAATGTAAAGTCAATAAACATGAAACTTTTACAATGGTCCTATACTTTTAACACATAGATCATTTATATTTACTTTCATTTTACCTCATAATCCAATTTATTGGATTAATTAATGTACAAAATCATATGCCTCGTAAGCATACCGAAACAAATTATATACTTTATAAGTATATGGAAATCTCAATATATACCTTGGAGGTATACTCATACGTGACCGGTCGACATGCATATACTTATTATATACTTTGAAAGCATATGGAAAAATCAACAGTTTCCTAGTGGTCATTCAATACTAGGCCATATATCTATAAAACGTGAAATACATTTTTGTATACAAATACGTTTTCAATAAACATACTTTTGAGCATAAATGTACACACGATTATACATATGATTTTATCAAATTATCTATCATCAAAACATGATTTATGAAAATACTTTTAATATATAAGGTATCCATATATGAAAACACATACTTTTGACATAATTATATAAATCTGTGAACTCACCAACTTTATGTTGTCACACTTTTAAATCACATGTATTCTAAAGAAACTAAAAGTCATGGATTTGCAGGCGTACTATTTATTTTGTTTGCCTAATTGTCGAGGCACTATTCTAGTATTTCACTTCAGTATTTGAAACTCAATATCTTGTGAAATGATTATATTTGTAAGGAATGTAGTATTCAAGTTTTGTTTATGTATTTGTTCAATGTAATCACTGACTGTGATCCATGATATTGTCTCGCATCCCGGCTATTCTGTCGTCGGCTGTGGGTGTGTCGGGTTGAAATAAACCCCAGGGTGGGGCCCCATTGCTGGACCCATATTTGTTTATTGGGTTGGAATATACCCCAGGACTAGGCCCAGTTTATTTGTTGGTATGTGGTAATTTGGTGGAACTCACTAAGCCTTGTGCCTACAATTTATGTTTATGGTTTCAGGTACTTTCGGTACAAAAGGGAAGGGCCCGACGTAATGACACAACATCCTCCCCTTATGATTTCCACACTTTTTGGATATTTGTACTATGATAATTTGACATTACATTTGGTGATGGTTTTTGAGTTAATTGATGAAAGAAACTATTGGATCTTAAAATGAAAATTTTACCATTGTTTTTGGGCTGTTACACATCATACTAAACTCTACTTGACCCTTACTACTTCAAGGTCTATGAAACTTATCTGTAGCATGCCCACTAAGAGTTATATAATATAATTATCCATTTTAAGAATGGAGTTCTACACTAAACTGAAAAACTATCATTCTGATCCTTATGAATTTCCTCAAGATCATTACATGAACCAACACATCCTTATCTGAAGTCACTGTAATTAGTACTTCATGCCTGAATATTGTATTTTTGGATATAACTGTCTATCAATCTTCTCGGAACATTCACTTAGATCCTCTTGGAATGACATTCTTGGGCGACCTAAGTGTTATTTCTCACAATACCAACTGCAAGACATGTCATTAGGCATTCTGATGCTTTTTCAGATGGTATTTACCATCATCGAGCCATGGTATATCTTATTAACTTTACTTAAAAAATTTACTTTCATTAAGTATTTAGATGCTCTTACACAAACCTCGAAACTGTCTGTCATGTAATTAGAAATTTGTCCAAATTTAATCATTCTAGCCATGGTGTGGCTTACACTTGTTTACTTCTATTAGTTGGTCACTACTTAGGGTCTCACCTCACCCTTACGTACAATCTCTGGAACTTATCGTACTTGTTATAGAGTTAAAAGAATCTCTTGGATGCACCTCATGAATCTCATTTTGTTCGTGGTGCTTGGAACCTCATGCCCTTCTAGTTTTATCACGATCTCTTTTATTTCTCATTTGTGCCATGCTTGCAACATTTAAATTTCTAATATTTAAGAATGCATACTTCTTTCTTGAATCTTTTCTTCATTTATACAATGCTGATAAATACCTCAAAGTGTCTTTTACTGCTTCTTTCTTCTTGTTTTTGTGTAAATATTTCCTTCCGGTAATTTGATCAATCTTGAAAATTAGGATTTTCCTATGAATATGATCAACTAAATTATCAAGAATTCTTACATTACTGGAATATCTCCAATTGATGTTTTTTTTTTCTGATAGTGAAATAAGTACCATGTACTTTTGTTCTGGAAGTACTTCTGAATTCTTATAACCATGCAGAGTGTCGGTTCACCTTTTCCTTCCTTCTTCACAAGCGATTAGTTCTTCCTCATTTGGGTTTGAACCCATTCATGCTATTGATTATCCTTAGTCATATCTTTGTATTCTCTCTCCATATCCATTCCCATGTTGACAAGTGGATCAATCCTTTATGTTGGGAACAATAAGAGGTCTATTGAACCTCCATCTTGTATATCTTCGTGTTACTATTTTCCTGTCTTTCTCCGAGTCCTTGGGCTTTTTTCATATTTCTTCTATTTTTCTATTATTGTATAAGCTTTTTAATGTATCTGGTCTTGGACTTCTCCTTCTTCTTAAACTTGGGTCTTCATTTCCATTTTTTCTAGTACGAGTTGCGATCACCATTTCATTGGGGTTTTGACTCTTTACGACTACTATTACGTTTATTTTTCTTAACGATGACATATCCTGGGATGAACCATGAAAATTCTAAAACTTTATTCATTGATCTTATTGGCTGATCCATTTACTCTTGTTCCATACACATGAACTTTTTAGCAAATTTATTTGTTCTGACTTGTTGTAATTTGCTGCTTCTGGAAGAACTCTTCCTTTGCCTTATCTTCAGTCTTGGACTTGAGACTTAGTCATCATACCTTACCAATCCTCTACAAATCTGCATAGAAGGTTCATGGCACACCGTATCCTTGTCCCTGTTGGACAAATCTGATGCAGAAGACACCTTCTACCTCATTTATCCCATGAGTGCTTAATACCTATTTGTTCTTGACCTTTAAATTGTGTTTCCACGCAACGATTTTCTACAACTACATCCTTGGAGTTGTCTCTGACTGTAATTCATCTTATTTCCTCAAACTGTGGCCTAAATCTTTTGATTTAATTGGCTGAGCTTCACTTACTCTTATATGTGCAAGGAAAGTAGTTATCTCTTTCTTTTCCTTTCGTTGCATTCTTTGGCTATTGTGCTTCTTGCTTTCTTGGCCGTCCAAATGACTGTTTCTTTCATGCTTATCCTTTAGGATACATATTTGATCTTCTTGCATTAGGTGACCATGCCACCACTAATCTAACCATGAGTTTTTTTTCTCATACTAACATTCTAGCCTTTCATTGAAGTTTTTTTTAGAGTAGGGTAACTTCACATCTGACTAACATCAAATTCATTTAACTGAATCATACTATGAGGATTTCGAAGTATTAAACATGCTAGTGTTCGGTTTTATAGAAAACAAAATTTTACAATGCAGAAAACAATTAACAATTAATAGGGTACATGCATCCTACAAAATATCTATGTCATACACCTTGATATCAACATACAATGAACAAAGAAACCTAGCATAACCCTAGTATAATTCGAAATTACCAAGTATAGAGTTACATACCTTTTGATTTGTTGTAATAAACAAATCACTTCAATCTCCTTTTAGTGTAGGTCTAGGAAAGATTAGCACCAAAAAGATGAAGCCTCTGATGGCTCACACCTAAACCGTAGAACTAGAATATATATGAGAGAGGAAGGAGGAGATTTTCGGCCTAAGTATCTTTCTAGGAAGAGTATGCATGAAAATTATAACCCTTGGAGTCCTATTTATAGTGTGTATGAGAAAGGATAACCCTAGATTTGAATAATAAAATATTCAGATTTATTTTATTCAAATATGGTACCCTTATCAGCTTTAGGAATATTCCAGAAACCCTAGAATCCCTCCTAATTTCGTTCTCCACCTATATGGATTCTAGAATCTTCATTCCTTGATCAATTATAAACAATTATAATTCAACCATTGGACATTTAATTAATTTCAGTTAATCTCGAATTAATTCCAAATTAATTCTGATTAATAATTAATTAATTCTTATTGATTTCACATTAATTTATTAATAATATAAAATAAAAAATCAATTAGTTAAAAATTGATTTCATATTAATTTATTAATTACATAATAAATTAACAAACCAATTATCTATTTCTAATTAATATATTAATCACATAGTATATTAACAATTTATTTCCTCATAATTTCCAATTATTTTATTAATCATATAATAATCTAATAAATTATACTCTCTCTACAAATGTCATTCTAACCATATTCTAGTTATGAGGGCAACCCAAAAAGGACTTTGTTTCTAATTAAAAGATTATACCAATTTAGTTACTGGTTTAGACACCTTAATCCAATAGTCTCCCACTTAGATAAGTCTATAACTACGATTGCAAGTATAGACCTTGAACTAAACAACAAAGAATGCTTTCCAAAGCCACTGGCGAACTTTGATTCAAATCAAACGTTGGTTCTAAGATAAGTGATTAGCTATTACAAGATATTGTACATACATGAGACATTGATTAGAATCAATCTCATAGTCCAAGATTTTGTTTATAGATTTCCTTGATTTATGTCGACTGAATTCAGACAACTAATTGAAAAACATTAATTTAGTCCGGGCAAGGCCAAGCACTTCAGATGTCGGCCAACAAATCATCGAGTGACCCTAAGATATCACTTTTCCTGTTAAGGAAAAAGGAACAAATTACTTTGACTGTATAGTCATACATTTTACTAACCAAATCTTGCATGAAATTATTCTTATAACACCCCGTTACGAGTTGTGTTTGGGAAAACCAATGCACAACTGATTTTTAAACTACGAACTATATATATCCGCTTAATGATAGGAGATATTATTGTCTTAGAATTACGCGTGATAAAATCCATGAAGTAATCTCTAAGCGTGGGTTTATCCAATACTTAAAATTCTTATTTTTAAAGTAGTCATGAATATTGTAGCAATTCCAATTGCAATGTCTTAACCTCAATCGACAATCTACAATCAGCTCATGACAATATTAAATCACAACTTAGTTCCAAACGTATGAGCGACTGTGGAATTTTGAATAATTTTAAAAATTACTCAGGGAAGTAAAACATGCAAAGTGAAACACAATAATAAATTACTTAACTATGGTTTCAAATTTATTGAATATAAATAATTCCTATTGTAGAGACCCATTTTTATAACGAACGGTGAGTGCGGAAGAAGGATATCTCGAGATTAATCGTGTTTTTGTAAGTATGAACACCAAGAATATATTAGGAGTTCATAAGAAAAGACCAAGAACAGGAGAGAATAATCATAATATTGCATGAAGAACATGGTGGGAGAGAAACTCTCCCTGGGTGGGAGAACCCACCACTTTCTCTCTCTAGAGATTACATTGTGAGAAAAGTGTAACTCTAAGAAAAGTAAATGAGCTAGCTTACATAATAAATGACCAACTCTCCCTTTATATAGGAAGGAGAGTATTTACACCATAAATACAATAAAGGGAAAATACAACCTAATAAACACTCATTATTTGTGGAGCATTTCCATGCACTAACATTCTCTCCCTAAATGCTTACAAATGATGAGAGATCCAATAAGTGATACAAGGCTATAATACAGTAATCCGACTAGCAAGTGTGGTAATAAAATGAAATCAAGTGCTGAAATGTCTCTGAAACTCTGAAGTGTCTGTGAAGTCTGAAACTGGCAATGAATCTCTAACAATGAAGGTCTTCAGCTTCAAAGCACAACCAATGAAGCAGAAAAAATAAGATCCAAATCTTCAAACCAGTCATAATCACCCGAAGAAGGAGGTCACCATGAGCAAGTAGAAGATCCAATAAAAGAAACACTTCGGCTTCAAATGTCTGAAAAACATCTGGAGCTATCAAATCATAATACACCGAAATTCTTCAAAGAATAACCTGCTAAAAATGTGAATCATCCATAAAATGAAGTCCGGATAACAATAATGTGAGTCCAAAAACATGGTCTAGCAATGCCGAAAATTTGATCCAAGGACCAAAAATAAGTGCCACGTCACATTGCCAAAATAATCTTCGTCTTCAACATATCACAAATCCAAACTCGTGAAACCATAAAATCTGAACCGGATGCGAACACAAAATCATCCTGTGGTAGAGTCCGAATAATAAATAATCTGAATCGGAAAACATCGATTAATGCCAAAAATTTGATCTGTAAAGACCAAAAATAAGTGTCACATCGCATCACTAAATAAATAATCGTCTTCAGAAGTCTTCAAAAGTCCAAACTCAAACAATCATAATAACCAAATCCGGATGATATTCTCTCCCTATTTTTGATAACCAATGACCGGATATCAAAAATCAACAAATCATCGGATGGAGAGTCTCTGATACCAAGAGCTAATAGAGAAGCTCTCCCTAGATGTATGAAGGGTCTCGATAAGAAACGAGACAGAGTAAAAGAGATACTCTTGCGGTCATGAGGAAGCGGGTGACATAGTTGCTGAAGCTGTGCTGAGAATAATCTGTTGTGCCAAAAATATATCCAAATATCCAAACTGCGGTGCCGGAACACTTGAAGTGGTCTTCAATAGAGAATAAAGTCCACATGCTCAAGATACATGATTCGTCAACCAAAAATCAAGAGCGACAAGTCATAAAATCTCATAAAGTGAAGAATGCGAAACAACTTTGTTGATCAATCGCCGTTGCGGTGCAAGCATCACAAAAAATAATATGAAGTCCGACTGCGGTAGGAGTATTCTTCCAATAATAATAACCGGCATGAAATGAACCAATGTGACAATCCAAGGTTCGGTTGTGGCAAAAATTGGTGTTAAAAAATTGGTGTAAAAAATAATAATTGGTTTTAATAAAAAAAATTGGTTTTAATAAAAAAAATTGGCTAAATAAAAAAATGGTGTTAAAAAAAAATTGGTGTTAAAAAAAATAATAATCGTTAAAAAAAAATTAACTGAAAAAAAAATAATACAAAAAAAAACTGAATAAATAAAAAAAATGAGGCTTAAAAAAAATAAGAAGGCTAAAAAGAAAAAGGGGGGGCTGATGAGAGGGGAGGAAAAAAAAAAGAGGGCAGGAGGGGGGAGGAATAAGGAAGGAGAAGGAAGAAGGAGGGAGGAAGGAGGAGGGGCTGAAGAAAGAAGGAGGGGCACTGGAGAGAGGTGGAGAAGGGAGATCCGAAGTCTAAGGAGGGTGGTTGCGGGTCATGGTTGGTTGCGGATGGGGGAAGGTGGTTTGGGTGGGAGGTGATTGCGGATGAAGGGTAAGCAGGTGGGTGCGGTGGTGTCTTGGGTGTGGATGGAAGGTCGATGGTCGCGGATGGACTGACTTGGGTGCGGACGTATGTAAGGCGTGACTGCAGTAGCTGCGATGCGGTGCAAAGGAGGCCAGCTGCGGTATGCGAAGGCTAGGCAGTTGCGGATACGAGCTGCAGTAGGAGCGCCTGCGGTCCGAGCCAAGATGGAATCCGAGGCTGCGGTCTTGAGTGATTTCGGTCAGCAGAAAAAGGTAAGGGAGGGTTGCGGTTTTTCGGCTGCTGACCTCGGCTGCGGATAGAGGCCTGAGAGGACCTCGGCTCAAGGCTAAGAAGTGGCTGCGGGTAGGCTTCTCAGGGGACTCCGGTAGGCAGTTTTTGGCTGCGGTCCGGGAGGCTGAGAAGGGCTGAACAGGTGACGAAAAATGCTATTTTTTCATGAAAAATGGTACCGCAAAGGCCATTTATTCATATTTTAATAAGGGAATCTTTTTATAAAGCATTTTAAGTCAACATGTGGTCTTGGGAAGGCAAAAAGAGGAGTGTGCAAGGGGTTTTTAGGGACAAAAGGTGATGAGATTGGACAATGTTACATGGTTTTTGTCTTTTTGAGGGAGCAAATAGTGGAATACTCTTTACCCAAAAGAGTAACAAGGACAATATGCTTTATGCAAACACTTAAACACGTCCATATGCACTAATTTGAAGATTCACAGCAACAAGTAAAAGGTAGAATGTATGAATATCATACCTTTTTGATGATCATAATAAACATGCTGTAGAAAAAAAAAACTTCTAGAAAAAGTGCTTTCCTCCACTATCTTCAAGAATATAATAAGCCCATAATTTTTGTGTCTTCTCATCCTAGAAAAAGAACTCCCTGGAACAATACCTTCAACAATATGGAGACCACAAAAATAATTTCTTCTCCCATTTTTCTTCATTTCTTCAACAGCAAAAATAATAACTTTTTAAGAACATCTTCATCCAGCAATAAATAGAACGAGCAGCAGCAGCAACAATTTATTTATTAAGATAGAATCACCCAGAAAATAGAGCTAAGAACGAACTCATAAAAAAACTTCCGGTAAGAAACCCGAAATTTTTTTCTTGCAGAAACACGGAAAAATCACAAGATAATCACCGAACGGGAGTCGTTCCCTTGAAATAATCGTGACATCTTCAAGGTACGGCTCTGATACCAATTGTAGAGACCCATTTTTATAACGAACGGTGAGTGCGGAAGAAGGATATCTTGAGATTAATCGTGTTTTTGTAAGTATGAACACCAAGAACATATTATGAGTTCATAAGAAAAGACCAAGAACAAGAGAGAATAATCATAATATTGCATGAAGAACATGGTGGGAGAGAAACTCTCCCTGGGTGGGAGAACCCACCACTTTCTCTCTCTAGAGATTACATTGTGAGAAAAGTGTAACTCTAAGAAAAGTAAATGAGCTAGCTTACATAATAAATGACCAAGTCTCCCTTTATATACGAGGGAGAGTATTTACACCATAAATACAATAAACTGAAAATACAACCTAATAAACACTCATTATTTGTGGAGCATTTCCATGCACCAACACCTATTATTTAATCACTATAGTAATTATGAATTTATTAATTGTACAATGTTTCAAGTAATTAACTAACCATGTGAATTAGAAAATATTAGTCATGCTTATGTTATGAACATGCATACTACGTCACTCTATGGTCCCTCCTTTGTGAATAGATCCCCTGAACACTATTCCAATGATGCATATTTCACAATTCCACAATGTTATCATTATCTAAGATGTAGTGGAATTCCAACTTTACACGCATCTGTGATGTCGAGGGTCTAAAGTCATAGAGACTGAACCTACGATATTACAGAATGTTCCATTGGAACTTGTTACTAGAAACAATTTCATGGCTATGAAGTCTCAATTCAAGATACACTCCTTGAACACCTCTCTTGCATTACAGGTTCCAACTCACATGTAGATTTTGAAAACATATCCCATTATGGAAATATTTCCATATTCCATATGACCATCAATTCTGACCAAGAATCATCTTAATCCAAAACGTTTCACGATGGTCATTTCCAAATAATGTCATATTCTAACTGTCCACAAGCAACCAATCTTTTTTAAAACCTCAGAATGTTCTTGACAGTTGTTTAACAACCTTAGTTACAAAAATTCTAATCTTTTTCACACAATGCTCTAGCCATTCAGAAAATTAGAATAAGTGAACATTATAACATATGTGATCGATCCTATATCCGAAGCATATGGGAATCGACTCATTATGTCCTATACAAGGATTTTTAATATTTGTTCAATTCCTTGCTATAATATTCCTATATATGGAATCTCCTATGTTGAAACATTTCAACATTATATTCATATATGTCTTTGATTAAGTTCTATTAAACCATACAATCTAAACTTTTAGATTCGTAACAAAGTATGAGTGCTCTCTCCCTTATGTCCACAATAGCGAAACAGTTCCCAACTTTTGCAGCTTGCAAACTAGAGACATTGTTCCCTATGAGTAGTATTGTCAACATGCAATACTAGAATAACAATTATGCTCCCACAAGCTTTGACATATACCCAGAAATCAACTAGACTTCTAGAAATCAATTCCTTTTGACTTTCTTACGGAAGTGCATATTTCTATTATACGATGCTTCGATAAGCCTCCATCTAGACTTCTTAAGATTATACATCTTAGTTGTATAATGTGTGTGTGTGTGTGTGTTTAAACCCTTTCAAGATAGATAGATATATCCCTAGAAAATTCAAACATATCCCTGGCATTCCTTACAATTCAAAATATGAAGAGGGATGCGTAATCATATTGTGAATTTGAGAATGCAATTTACACAACTAACATCCATACATATCAGATTTTCAAAATCTATTAGAGAAAGTGTTTTCTCATAAACAGTTTCATGAATTAGAGCGAAACATTTTCTACTTAGATTTTATGGTTCATACGCTCCCATCCATGTGAATCTATCATTTCCAACCTACAGTCATAAGACAAGGTTTAGGAAAAATCAAAATCAAATTCAGTTTTCCTTCATGGACTGAACTTCGCTATTTATAATTTCTTGCCTTCTGGAAGCTTAAAGCCCTACCAGTGCTTCCATGTTGTTAGTAACTCATCCATATTGATAAATGTACTTTCACTGACCAATACGTTTTCTTCTTTTGTAGTTAAATGAAAACATAGAACTCATAAGAATTCCTAACTCAACTAGAAGTACACAAAAATAAGAATGTGTCAATCAAACATGACATGTTATCATCCTCAAGTCGCGTGATAGTGATAACTAAAAGGTTTATTGTCGATTGACTCTTGAAACTCTCAAGATCAATACGAGTCCTACTGACTTCTTGACATGTGAGTTTTTCTCTCAAAGAACATTCTTTGACGAGCTAACACAAATATTCAAAAGTTCGTGTGGATTCTCGAGAAGAAAAAACTTCGTAGAATAGGTCTCAGTTTATCTTTTGTTTCTTGATTAACAAAAACGTCACAACTCCAATTTTATATATGCTAGAGTAAGAGAACATTTTACCCCATAGATTTTGAGGTGTTTTCAACCTTCTTAGTTTGAAATAAAAATTTCAAGATACGATATATAGTTACTAGAGCATGGCTCTAAAACTTGAACGGAACAAATTATGACTCATCTTATGATCGAACCATTTTCAACAACGTTCGATTCCTCTTCTTAGTCATCCAGTTGCACTAAGATGTTCTTAGAAAATTTATTTCAATTCCATGATTACTAAGATGATCATAAAACATGATACTAAAGCACTCTTCTTTATTTTTAGATTGAAGAATCTTTTATTTTTCTGCCTAATATATTCTTCTATCCATTCTATTACTCTTTGAATCTTTTCAAAAGTATCAGAATTATGCTTAATCTTATAAAGATAATCATATTCACTGAAACATAAATAAATCATGACAAATTACGTTAGCATCCCTTGTGTTGGATCTGAATAGTCTATATTACATGTACTAGTTCGATTAGTCCTTCACTTGGCTCACAAAAGCATGTGAACAATGAATTAAGTCATGATTTTTTTCAATGAACAAGATTCTCATATATTATAGAATTTGACTTGTAAACACCAAGTATCTATTCAGTTGGTGTTGAGATTTCTTTTCACTTGGCCAAATATGACAATACCATAAGTGATTATGAGAATCAAACCCACAATTAATATTGATATTATTAGAACCATAACTAATAATTTCATTAATGCCATTGAAAGGAAATAAGATAAGGCAACTAAGTAAACCAAAACTTCGATTTTATTCAAAAATTGGAACCTGTCCTTACAATGCATAAAATAAAAAATATATTTCTAAACATCTTCGAAAAGTAATAACAATCTATTAAATTATTCAAACTCCTTAATAGTAGCTCTAAATTCTGACCATCAAACCAAGTGATCAAATTCCATTTCCCATGATCAGATTTACCTTACTTCTATAAAGCTTCCTTCCTTCTTTTAGATCTTGCAATACCATCAAAATGTGATCATCACATCATGTATTAAGATTCTAAGAATAGGAACTTATGGAGTTAGATAATGGATGTACCTGAAGTAGAGTCACACAAATTGACTTCTCAATCTTTAAGATCCTTCAGGTATTTTGGGTAGCTTCGTAAGCAATGTCCCTTCAATTAGCAGTAGAAACAGATGTACTCTTTGGTTTTAGTACATGGAATGATCCCATAATTGAACTTTCTCTTTACCATACGATCAAATGGTTTGATGTTGGATAGCCCCTTTCCATAAGGAAGAAAAATATTTTCTAAAGCACCAATGTTACCATTGTCAACGTCCATCGAACTCTTGGAATTAGACCCTTTAAGCAAAAACTGCTTCAGATGTGTTCTTAAGCATTTCTGCTTCAAGAACAATCAACATCTTGGTCAAATAAATTAGGGTCACGTCAAAATTCCTCATATAAAATTTCTTAATGAACTGACCATATGACCCAGGAAGAGAAAGAAGAACTAAATCAATGGCTTGCTCCTTTGGGCATATGACACCTATCCTTTCTAATTTGTCAATGTATGACTTCATTTTCAGAATGTGCGCACACACAAAATTTCCATATTCATGTTTACATGCCAATAGGGCTTGAGTAGTTTCATATCTTTCAACTCGAAGAAAACATGACGTTGGGAGAGTCACATGAGGAGGAGGTGTAAGAGTTAAAGAAGCATGATGTCCAGTTCCACCATTCCCCAAATAAGAGAAAACTTTTCCACCTTTATCAGAATGTGGAGGATCATCTTCAGAAGAATGAGGAAACACATTTACAGAAGAACGAGGAAGACCATCATTGTCTTGATTTGACATCTGAAATTTAGGAGAAGAGAGAATTCAAATTAGTTGATTTTAATCCTTAATTATTAACCTATAATTTAAATTATGGTTAGGATCCATAATTTCGATTCGATCTTTAAAGAGGGATGTTGTAATCAAATTCGAATCTATTTTAGGTAGGTAGAGTCATCTCACTAATTTCAATCACATGAAACTCCTAGATCTTTGAGATTCATTGAATCTTATCAATGACATGTTTAATCTTGATATGCTCTTACAAATTGTGCCTGGGATGTCGAGGATCACAATTAAGATGTGAATAACCATGCATACCCGCTCAAACACCCTCGATCGATTTATAATCTCTCATTGATGTGTCGTTTAAACACACACGCTCCATCAATAATCATAAACATGAGTTGTTTCATAATTTCACCTTTATAGTCCCAAATTAGTGTGTTGGTTAACCACACACGCTCCACTAAAGACTCATAAAGAAACAATGTGCATTTTCATGGATTAGCATACAATTTCAGATTTTCCTAAAGTAACTAGAGTGGGATTTATAAAAGGTTTAGTTACTCTGTAGTATGATACTTTTAGAGGTTATGTCCTATCAAACCCGTTTGGCTAACGACCATCCACCATACAAGGGAGCGGTGGGTGAGAGTAGACACCCATTCAACGGTCATTTTATAGGCTATTATCCTTATACCTCCTTAGAGTATGGCTTCGTGAATAAGGCCTACTAATGATTTGACTGACTTGTGTTATACGTATAATATATTAAACTTTTAATCATATATAGCATAGGGTGTATTTTTAATCTTTTAAAAAAAAACGATGTTTAAATATTAATTATCTAGATTATCATATAATTAATTAATAAATTTAAACATATTATGAATTTATAATTATCTTTTAATTACATTACTATTAAATTAATTATTAAATTCATAAGATACACTTCAATTTAATTTATCTATTTAAAAATTATAAATTAAGGATATCTCCTAATATTTAGGGTTTTATGGATTATCACACAAGACATTCAAAATTTTGAATCTAACAGAATTTATACAAGATAATTACTAAAAATAACACCATAAATTCAATTAGGAAGACAATTACCGAAAATTTGGAAAAAATTGTGCTCATGTAATGAGAGCTATACTCTCACGTCATGATATCAGTGTTTTGCAAAAAATATGTTTAGTTCGATTCAACTCTTGTGCAATGAATGTTGCCAAGCCTAAGCTCTGATATCACTGTTGGGTTTTATAGAAAACAAAATTGTACAATGCGAAAAATAATCCTATAAACGATCTATGTCATACACCTTGATAGCAACATACAATGAACAAGTAAACCTAGCATAACCCTAGTGCAATTCAAAATTACCAAGTATAAATTTACATGCCTTTTAATTTGTTGTAGTAAACAAATCACTTCAATCTCCTTGTAGTGTAGGTCTCAGAAAGCTTATCACCAAAACGATGATGCCTCTAATGGCTCACACCCAAACCCTGGAACTAGAAGACAAGAGGATATAGGAAGGAGGAGATTTTCAACCAGAGTATCTTTCTAGGAAGAGTATGCAGAAAAATTATGATCATTGGGGTCCTATTTATAGTGTGGACGAGACAAGGAAAACCCTAGATTTGAATGATAAAATATTCAGATTTATTCTATTCAAATATGACATCCTTATCAGCTTTAGGAATATTGCAGAAACCCTATAATCCCTCCTCATTTGGTTCTCCACTTATATGCGTTCTAAAATCTTCATTCCTTGCTCAATTATAAACAATTACAACTCAACCCTTGGACCTTTAAGTAATTCCAATTAATCCTGAATTAATTCAAGAGCAATTCTGATTAATAATTAATTAATCTCCATTGATTTCACATTAATTTATTAATCGTATAAATTAACAAATCAATTATTTATCAATTGATTTCATATTAATTTATTAATCACATAATAAACTAAAAAATCAATTATCTATTTTTAATTAATATATTAATCACTTAACATATTAACAAACTATTTCCTCATAATTTCCAATTAGTTTATCAATCATATAATAATATAATAAATTATCCTCTCTATACAAATGTCATTCTAAACATGTTCTAGTTATGAGGGCAACCTAAAAGGACTTTGTTTCTAATTACAAGATTATGTCAATTTAGTTACTGGCTTAGACACCTAAATCCAATAACTAACACTTCATTACGGTAGGACATAACAGTCTTCTACTAGCCATCTTATGTATCCTAGCATGTTATACTTCTACTCATTACCCCTTACTTGATTCACAAAAAGTTACATGATTCTGCCAAGCCACATGTGAGTACCACGTGTCAGTAGTGCAATCCATGTTATAACATGGCTGACCCACTATACACGTAGTCTTGACTTCACTACTTAGTTTCCTGATTCACGAGTTTGGGCAAGTTTCTATTTCTATCTATCAGACATGTTGGAAAGAGTTTCCAATGTCGTTAACTATTAGTGATATTTCTAATAATAGAGGGTCCTCTTGGGATGTCCTCAAGACTCAAATTGAGTAGAATAAATAAAGGATAAATTAGTTTATTAATTATTATGGTTTAACAGTTAATTAGAAACTAATTAGAAAATATTTTGGGAATTAGTTTAACAGTTTAATTAATCAAAAGGGTTGAATATTAATTAATCAATAGTCGGTTGATTGGGATATTCCAGAACCCTTAAGGGAACTAGGGTTGGACGAAACTCACTCCATCCCACATGGGATGGAGTTGAATTTCATATTTGACTCCTATCCCACATGAGATGAAAAACAAATCTATGGAAGGGATCCTAGACTATAGATATGGCTCTAAGGATCTCATCATTCCTTGTACATTGGCATGCCAAATTCGCCAACTCTCTTCCTCACTCTATAGTGGACAAATTCCTCCCCCTCCTAGAGTTTGTGAATTTGACTCTCCTTTTAGTTAATCTTATTTTTATCTTTTGATTTCATTGAGTGTGAACCAATATAGGGATTCTATTTTGGATCTTCACATCCAAACAAGGTGGCACACACAAGGTCTCAAGATCAAAGGTCACTAGCTGCAAAAGAGGTATGTAGTTCTTCCTTTTCATTTTAATATGGTAGCAGTAATAGTATGAAACTTAGATCCTTAGGTTGCATGAACATATAGGATTTTGTATTGTTTCTTCCGCCATGATCATGTGCTTATATGCTAATAAAACCTAACAAAATACATATTCTATATAGCACATATCCTATCTGGTCAGGCATATCTATAACTGATAGCATTTTATTACACGTGTATGTGTCCACACTAGCACATACAATAATTTTTTTCCTAGATTCTATTTCTAGGATTCCTCCTCCACTCATACTCATGCCAAATGAACTTTTTGCTAATATTGACATGTCGCCTTGAGAACGCATGGTCGTACGTAGTTGAAAATTAGATGAATGGTTAAATAATTGATTCTACCCTAAGACAATATATCAAACAAGAACCATGCAATGAGGTAAAATAAAAAAACTCTAAGGTTATCTAACCATAATTACGTACAACCATAGTATTCACTTAACAACATATCAATATCAACATATATTCTAAGTATACATAACAAGTAACACATTAGGCAAATAAGTCATCTCTCCTAATCAAATTAGATACTAGCCTACGTATTTAACAGGCACATAATCATTATACAGTTTGTTATTATCCATAATAATCTTACATATGGTTGTTACTGTCTCATTCTATAGTAATCCTTCAAATAACATATTAGTGGTATAATATATTGCTTTACAATAAAATAGATAAATACACCAAATATAACTTATTGATAAGTGGGACTTATCCTTGTTGAACTCCAACTGACTGCTCATCCCACATTTTATTTTCTTTTTAAAAAATAAGTTAGGTTAAAGAACAATGTTCCAAATCCCACTACAACATCAAACAAGAACATGAAATAGGATCAAGTCCATGTTCCTAAAACCATCTACTCAACTTTATATTTATTACTTTCTTTCAAATTTAATCATGAGGCATCCAAAAATATCATTTGGACCTTTGCATGTGATAGCGATATCCTTAATTCATGTCTCCATATTTTTTTTACCTTCATGTAAAATTTTCAAGACAATAACTTTGTGTTTTTGAATTCTAAAATATGTACACATTATTTTTACACGTTTTTCAAGTTGTAAAATGTTACATTTAATTAGCTTTAATGTTTTCAAGTTAGCGAGAAAGGAAAAAAGTTTGTAATTATATTAATGTAGTCATCTCATTCATAAAAACCCTTCTTTCCTTTGTTACATAAAATATTGTCCTTGAGAGTAAATAATGGAAGAATTCATATTATCAAAGTAGTTTTAAAATAATAATATGGATGTTGTTACAGTCAAGTTGACTTCTTTTCTGATAATCCAGAAAAATATTACTCCCTACGTCCCAAAATTATAGTCCATCTTTCCTTTTTGGTTTGTCCCAAAATAATAGTCCACTTCTAAAAATAAATAACATTTTTACCAAAATACCCCCTCATTATTACTTAACCAACTAACCATTTAATGGATCATTAAATGCAAATTAAGGACAAAACTGTCATTTTATTGTATAACGTTAATGGCAATTAATGGTTTCTTAATCTGTGTGTTTTTTGTCTGTGGACAATAACTTTGGGACGGAGGGAGTAATAAACAACGGGTAAGGAAAACCTCTTAGTGAGCCTACATAAAACACACTCATTATATTAATCATATACCTCTCAAATAACACACAGGTTCACATAATAACATAACATATGAATCGTAACATTTATTGTGATACCAATCCTATACTGTCACTTTTCATTATAAGGTTGGTGGTTGTCGACGCCAAAAAAAATACCCTCAATATTGCACACAAAATAGTGTATAATGGTAAAGGGATCGTATCTACGGATATTGGTTTAATTTGTTACTTCTATGAAAATTTTGTTGTACAAACACTTGTAAAACTAAAATAAAATAAAAATGGGGGATTTTGGTATTTGAGATGTTTAAAAGAAAACTAGAATTATACTAAGACTTAAAACACACAATTCAACAAAAGCAAGGTTTGATATAAAAACAATGAGGGAAAGATGGTTGACTTAAGGTTTCATCACTTGAAAACGTGGTAAATACATCATTAGAATCCAAAGTACAATACCTATCTTAAATCTCTAATTTGGCTATAGTAATCCAAGAAGCTTGAGATTACCTAGACTTTTCTTAGTTATTAAAATAGCTAGAGAAGCTCATAACATATTTCCTTAGTGATAGTCACAATTTCCATTAAGCATGTAATTAGTGAAAATTAACTAGCATTAAGAACCAAAAAGTCACCAAATCCAAGAGGAGTCAAAAGCTTCCACTACCATGTTGGAGAAAATGTTTTTGTGATCGAGTTAAGTGAAAACTAACACAAGAACCACTTGTTGCTTGCTAATTCGAGGATCTATTACTTAATCAAGAAATTAGCCAACTAATCACTACATATACATTTAAACTCATGAATAAAAACATATAGGTAGTAAGAAGATCTTAAAATAGAAAACCCTTTCATAAAGACTCAAGTACAAGTTCATGGAGTTCTTCAATATTCAACAAAGCATTCAAGTAATTTCAAAAAAGTCAACCGAAAGAAGTTTAGCCTAGCATGACTAAACTCAAGAAAACAAAATAAGAGTTAAGAGTACCACCCATGTAGCAAGAATCAAAGATAAAAGATGATGTTTCTTCAAAGTTTCAAGGCTTTAAGAACTAAAAAATCAGAGAAAATGCTCCAAATTCGGATCTCCAGGTTCTTTGAAAAGTAGCACACCAACCTTCCCCTTATAGCACAAAAGAGAGAATTTCAAAATTGCTCCTGCAGGGACTTGCATGGCCTGCGTGCTGTTGCGCGGGTTGGTCCTGATTTAGGCTCTTTAGTGATTTGGGCTTCCTATGCTTTAGCCTACTGGCCCAGTTTGCTCCCCATTGATTAGTGGCCCATAGTTCTTCAAGTTTTCTTCAATTTAATCCCAATTTGTCCTCTCTAAATCACACATAGGTCGTGTACTCGCTTGATCAATTATTTTCGCATGCTTAAATATTCTCCTGTCTTCATTTAAGTAAAAGACCCTCTTCTTCAAGCTTCCATTATCAACAAGCCAACAAATTGCATCATCTCCACAAGTCCTCTAGCCCAAAATTCATTATTGTCCACCAAGTCCAATCACTTCCAACAAGTCCCGTACATCTCCACTCCGCTAGTCTACTTAAAATCGACAATTATGCTTAAAAAACTAGAAAGTACCCGAAATAGTAAAAAAAATAACAAAAATGAAAATATGCATGATGATTAGCTAAATTATGAATGAAATATGCTAAAATAAACTTTAAAAAGAATAAAATAAAATGAAACTATCAAAGGTCACTCATGATAAACTGAAAACTGATCACTTCCCCTTATAGGATCATTCATGATCGACTTAAAACTGATCACTTTCCCTTATAGGGTCACTCATGATCGACTGAACACTGATTACTTCCCCTGATAGGACACTCACAATCGTTCATAATCTTGACTACTTCCCCTTATAGGGTCACTCATAATCAACACATATACAAATACAACTAACATAATAAATGATTTAGTGTAACTCACCTAAACAATTATTTGAATAATTAACTATGGTTCTACTAACGAGCATGCACCCCAAACACGCATTAACCTATAATATTATAATTGATCAATAACTATGGAATCTAGTAACTAATAACTAGATCCTTTATTAATCTCGTCAATATTCAGATGACTATCAAATATGGATTAGCCAGTCAAGGCAGTTGGGAGGCATGACCATTTCAACATATAGCCTTTCTAAAATCCAAAACACAAGCCAACGTCACTATCCTAGACACTGCTCCCGTAAGTAGATCAATCGGTATAATAATTGGGGTTAGTGATTAATCTCATACTCGGGTTCATAATAACGACAATGTGTATACTCTATATCCAACTATACTTAAGCGAATTTGTAACTTACCCGATTGACGAATAACTCATAAACGATGAGCGTAACTTCGACGTTATCCTTCCATTGATGGATCCTTCCATTGCTTCATCGCTTTGCCGATGACACTCGATAACGAGAATCAAATCGCAAGGGTAAAATCGTAAATATCAAAACCAACCATGCAACAGCTAAATCATGTGCATACATCACGTCTCATCGATAATCAAAATTCAAAAACCTCTTTCTCTCAACCCAAAACCCTCATTTATCTCCCACATTTCAACTGATTTTCAACGAAAATGCAAACATTTTAATTGATTTTCGTTGAATCAATCACGAAAACACTTGAAATGTCGTCGAAAACAGTGAAATCGCCGTCAAAGCCTTCATCTAAAGGTATCAAAACTCATACTGATGTGTTTTTCATCAATGTAACTCGATTTTCATGATTATCGAGTTTTTCTACTGTAATTTTGGTCAATAAACACTAAATATGTCTTATTCTAAAGATTTTTTTGAACGAAAACCCTAGTTTTTTATGTCGATCAAGTTATTGAAGGTTTTCTGTTTTGATAACACTCGGTTTACAACTATATCGAGTTATTCTACTGTTTATTAGATCAATATACACGAAATCTACATTTATTCAAAAGTTTTTGTGTCCTAAAACACTAGTTTTCGATGTCGAACAAGTTATTGAAGGCTTTTTGTTTAATAACACTAGATTTTACAACTATCAATGATTATTTTCTCGATTTAGTATTCTATTATTCATGTATTATGCAAATAAAGTATGTTTGGACTTGCAGAGGTTACTAAAACGTTTGAAATAAAATATTTGAGAAAGAAGAACGATCCTAAAACTGTGAATGTAGGTGATAAATCATATGTGTTCTATGACTGTGTTCAATCATATATGATTTGATGATGTTATAATTTGCAAAAGGATTTACAGACACTAAATCATATATGATTTACATATGTTATAATTACATGTGATTTGACGATCAATTCTTAAATATGATTTGTTGATGTTATAATCTCCAAAATTATTTACATAAATTGAATCATATATGATTTACATAGATTGTAATCACATGTGATTAGAATAATAAATGTGATTTTTTCATAATATCTCTTTTACTAACGTCTGATAAAAATTAATGGTACTATTTGCTTAAAATCAAATATGATTATTGTTTGTATTTATGCATATCTGACGAAAATAAAGAAAAGAATACATAGACAACAACTAATCCAAAAGGATTCACCAAAAAAACAGCAAAAAGGGGAAATGTAGAAGTGCCAAAAGTGAAACAAATAAGAAAATCAACAAAAAGACTGCTGAAAAAGGTATATTTCAATCACAAATGATTATAAATATTAATATATATATATATATATATATATATATATATATATATATATATATATATATCAATACTCCAAAACGATTCACCAAACACATATGATACTAAATTGTGATTGGATTTCCTTGTGTGAATTATAAATGCTAATCAGATGCGATTAAAAAATATTTTAAGATTTTTATACATATAAACATATGTTAATCACATGTGATTAACATATGATTATATACATAAACATCCTAGGTGATTTTATTATATTGACGAAAGAGATTCAATCACATGTGATTAAAATATGTTATAGACACCATATTCTTTTGTTTTAATCATCTATGATTTTCTAATTATGTCTGAATTTATATATTTCAGAACAAAACATAGAAGTTCCTAAACATGAACACGCAAGAAATCAACAAAAAGTACTGCTGAACAAGGTATATTTAAATCACAAATGTTTATAAATATTAATATCAATCAATACTCTAAAAGGATTCATCAAGACATATGATACTCATTTGTGATTGGATTTCCTTGTGTGTATTAGAGATGCTAATCACGTGTGATTAAACAATATTTTAGAAATGTTAATAACATGTGATTAATATATGATTATATACATAAACATCCTAAAATATGATTTAGTAACATGTGATTAGAATCTCTAGTACATACAAGAAAATCCAATCACAATTGAATATCCTTTGTTATAAATATTGTACGCTTTATTTATCTTGACTTGTTTTACTCATATGTGATTTTTATTATATAGACAAAGGAGATTCAGTGACATGTGATTAAAATCTATCATGAACACCTTATGCTTTTGTTTTAATCATATATGATTTTCTAATTATGATTGAATTTATACATTTCAGAACAAAACATAGAAGTGCCTAAAGAGAAACAAGCAAGAAAATCACCAAGAAAGACAGCTGAAAAAGGTATATTTCAATCACAAATGATTATATATATATATATATATATATATATATATATATATATATATATATATATATATATATATATATATATATATATATATATCAATACTCCAAAAGGATTCATAAAAGACATATGATACTCACTTGTGATTGGATTCTATTGTGTGTATTAGAGATGCTAATCACATGTGATTAAACAATATATTAGGATTGTTAATAACATGTGATTAACATGTGATTATATACATAAACATCCTAAAATATGATTTAATAACATATGAATAACATCTCTAATACACACAAGGAAATCCAATCACCAGTGAATAGCCTTTGGTATAGATTTTGTATGCTTTATTTTATAATAACTTGTTTTAATCATATGTGATTTTTATTATATAGACAAAAGAGATTCAATCACATTTTATTAAAATCTATGAACACCTTATGCTTTTTCTTTAATCATATATGATTTTTTGTAATTATGTCTATATTTATATATTTCGGAACAAAATAAATAAGTGCCTAAAGTGAAAAAAAGCAAGAAAATCAACAAGAAAAACTGCTGAAAAATGTATATTTCAATAACAAATGATTATAAATATTAATACTTATTTAATCACATGTGATTAGAATATGTATGAAAAATGTATGTTTATTTATCATTACTTGATTTGATTCATATGAACTTTTCTGATTATATTTATATTTATACATCTTAGAGATCACTAAACTAAAAAAAATTACTGAAGAGGAAACAACAGAGAAGACATCTGGAAAGAAAAAAGAAAAAGGTATAATTCAATCACAAATTATTAGACAATTTAACATCTTCTCTACATTCAATCACATGTGATTAACATATATTATGAACAATTTGTGTTTATTTATCAAAACTTTGTTCAATGACATATGATTTTATATTAATAATAATGTGTGAAACATCATAGAAAAAAGACATTTAACCACATGTGAACATAACACATTATTTTTTAATCAAATGTAATTACCATCTTTTATATGAAAAAGTCATGATCAGTCACATGTGATTAACATCTATCAAATAACAATGTATGTTTTATTATAATAACATTATTTAATACTTTGTAATTTATATATATATTTATATGTCTCAGAAAAATCTAAAGGAAAAGGAAAAAGAGTCATTGAAAAACTTATTACTTCAATCACATGTGTTGAAAAATGTATACTTATTTATTATTGATTTGTTTATACATGTGATTTTCATTACAACTACCGTACCAGTTGAAGAAAAAACCAAGTCAAAAAAGAGAAAATATGTAACTTAAAAAGAGAAAAACAAATTGTTGATGAAAGTGAAGATTCAGAATTCAAAAAAAGAGGATATATAAAGAAGAAAGTAGAAGATAGTGAAAAAGCATTTTGACACAATTAGAAACAAGTATATATTTTGTGATTACCATCTTTAATATATTGTTTTTTAAATCACATATGATTAATATATGTTATGATAAAAAAATGCCTTTATATATACAAAAGACAAAAATTACATGTGATTATATTTATTGTGATTTTCAGTTAAATCACATTTGATTTAAAACATCACACATATATAATAACATATGATTATGATAATCTTATATATATATATATATATATATATATATATATATATATATATATATATATATATATATATATATATATATATATATATATATACAGAAAACAAAAATCATATGTGATTATATCACATGTGAATTACATATCACACACACATAATCACATATGATTTCAATAATCTTTTATATATACAAAACACACAAATCACATGTGATTATATTTCCTGTGTTTTTCTGGTAAATCACACGTCATTCAAAATATCACACATATATACTAAGTTCATTAATTATTCTAATCACCTATGAATTTAAATCATCATTTGTTGTATTTGCCTATAGGTGTTCACCTGGAGCATTGTTGTTTGTAATACAAAATTTTAATAATATTCAGAAAGATTGTGTAAAAAAGATGGGTTTTGGGGGGCTTTTAAAAATGAAGTTGACAGAGGTGTCGGGGCATTAGGTTGTTTCGTTCTTCAGAAGTTTGATTCCACCACAAATAATAATAATAATAATAATAAAACGGATCTTGGAAAAGTAAAAATTGATGTGACTAGAGAATCAGTCCATCAAAATGCTTGGATTTCCGTTGGGAAGCATTGAGTTTTCAAAACTTCCATTCAGAAAAAAAAACCGATAAAACATATGAAGAATGGACAAACCAATTTGAAAACACGACCATGATTCGTCTACAAAAGACAGAGATGAAGATCGTTTCCTCAAACAAAGCAGATATGAACTTCAAGATGAATTTTATATCTTTGTTGATCAACTCTTTGATAGAATCAAGCTCTTCAGGAAAAGCAAACACGCACCCGTTGAACTACATAACGAAGAATACAAAAATAAACAAAATTGATTGGTGCTCATATTTGATATAATTTTTGGTTAAAACCAAACAATCCTTTGATCCATCCTGTGCAACAAGCAATTTTAATGGACCATCTTCATATTTGGTGGTACGTTTAATAACTTTGCTTCTATATCAATATATTTATAATAATCACATGTGATTGAATAGATATAATCACATGTGATTGAAAAAGTAATTTTTTTAACCACATATGATTTTCATTATATATAACAGATGTTATAACATGAATAGCTATAATCACATGTGGTTAAAAAAGTAAATTTATTTATTCACATATGATTTTCAGTATTTATAATAAATATTAACATCTAAAATAAATGGCTATAATCATATGTGATTGATCAAATAAAGTCATATTAAAATTTGGATTGTTATAATCACATGTGATTTAATCACATAGAAGATGAAGATGAGGGAAAATTATGACAAGCAAGAGCTGGGAAATTTCGGAACAGGAGAATTGAATGAGGAGTTCATAGAGGAACAGTTAAATGAGGAGGTAAACTTAATTAGTTTCATTGTTTAATAATCTTAATATTTAATCATATATGTTAATATATACTTTCGTTCATTTGTGATGTAGGATTATAAAGAAATGATTAGACAAATGACGAAGTTTAAGAAGCTACAAATGTTAACCAATAATGGAGTCGATAAATTCCATGAAAATATAACATTAAATCATTTGAAAAATATTTTGGAAGATATTTTTGGTGATGACAATGAAGATGGTGAAGAAGAAAAAGGAAGTGATGATGATGATGATGAAAATATTAAAGGCGGTGAAAATGAGGAAGAAAACGAGGATGAGTGAGGTGAAGGCGGTGAGAATGTTATAGGAGAGGAAAATGAGGAAGAAAACAAGGATAAGGGAAGTGAAGGTGGTGATAACGTTACAGAAGGAGTGGAAAGTGAAGTAGAAAAGAATATTGAAGGAGGGCAAGATAATGAAGGAGGAGGTATGCAATATAATATTTTTCTGAATCATATATGATTATTATAAATATCTTTATAGAATCAGATATGATTAACTACATATTTTATAATGTTATAGGAGAGGAAAATGAGGAAGAAAACAAGGATAAGGGAAGTGAGGGCGGTGATAACGTTACAGGAGGAGAGGAAAATGAAGCAGCAAAAAATAAGAAAGGAGGGCAAGATAATGAAGGAGGAGGCAAGTAATAGAATATGTTTTGAATCATATATGATTATTATAAATATCTTTATAGAATCACATATGATTAACTACATATTTTATTTATATACAGGTTTGGGTGGAAATGTACATGAAGGAGTTGGTAAAAAAATTAGTGATGATAAGGGAGAAGAGAATGTTCAAAAAACAGGTAAAACCATTATATATTAGTAAATAATATTTGAATATTAACTACATATTTTATTATATGCAAAATTGATGGTGAAAAATATTGGTGAAGAACAAGGTACTGAATATTGTTATCTGTTAAAAATATTGTATTGAAGAACAACTTTTCTTTTTATTTATTTTAAATTCTGTTAAATATAATTTGTACAGTTTAAAATTTTTTTAGATGTAATTTTATAATCAAATATGATTAAATTATATGTAATTTGATAATCACATACGATTAAATTATATGATAAATATTCTCTTTAAAAGTTGATATGTTTTTGTATAATCACATGTAATTATTTAAAAACATATCAATATTTATACTTAATCGAATGTGATTAAATGAATATAACAACAAATGATCAAATGATTATGATATCCTATGATTATAAAAATAAACAACCCTTAACTTGTTTTAATAATATCTTATGATTATAATTCTTAAAAATACATGAAAGAGCTTCAATCATATATGATCATATATAATTACATATGTAATTTGTACAAATTAAAATTCTTTTGGATGTAAATTACTTGAATCCATTCCTTCAATATTCTCGATAAATGTTGATATGTTTTTTCTTTAATAACATATGACCATTCAAAAAAAATATTGATATTTATATATAATCACATATGTTATAATCACATGTGATCATATTCACATATGATTATATATGATTACATATGTTATAATCACATATGATTATATTCAGATACAATTCCACATGATTACATATGTTATAATCACATATAATTATATTTTTTATAATCACATGTATTATAATCAAATATGATTAGATATGTTATAATTGCATGTGATTAACAATTTACCAAATTAAATTTGGTGGTGAGGAAGATGAAGTAGGTGGTGAGGAACATGATGTTTCTGGGAAATATGAAAGTGGTGATAATGATAAAGGTGCTGTGATTACATATGTTATAAGCACATATGATTATATTAACATATGATTATATTAACATATGATTCTACATGATTACATATGTTATAATCACATATGATTGTATTTTTTATAATCAAATGTGATTAAAATCACATAATCACATGTGATTATAATAACGTATGATTGCATATGTTATAATCGCATTATATTAACAATTTTTTTAATTATTTTTAGGTGTGGAGGGTAAGAATCTGGATGGGAAGAATGCAGCTGAAGAAAAACAAAATGTTCAAGAAGGAGGTAAATATGAGTATCACATGTGATTTCTAAATTCATATGTGATTAATTCACATATCTTTATATATCATTAAATATGTTATAATCACATACGTTATAATCACATGTGATTATATATGATTAGATATGTTATAATCACATGTGACTACATATGTTATAATCACATATGATTATATTCACATATGAATATAATATCTATGTTATAATCTCATATATCAATATAATATCTTCGTACAAGTTACAAATGATTAACAATTTTTTTAATTATAATCACATGTGATTATATATGATTACATATCTTATAATCACATGTGACTACATATGTTATAATCACATATGATTATATTCACATATCAATATAATATCATTGTACAAGTTACAAATGATTAATAATTTTTTTAATTATATTCAAGTGTGGAGAGGAAAAATCTGGAAGGTAAGAATGCTTATAAAGGAAAAGGAAAAACTATATCTGTACAATGTTTTGGAGGAGGTAAATTTGAGTATATATTTATGAATTATATATGATTATTAAAAATATATTTATACAATCATACATGATTATTAACATTATATTACTTATATACATAATTGATGGTAAAAAATGTTGGTGAAGAAGAAGGTACTGAATATTATTATCTGATGAAAACATTCTATTAATTGTCAGATAATAATATTCAGTTGTGAATGGGAAGAATATGTTATAATCAGGTGTTATAAATCATTGAATAATAATATTCAGTTGTGAAGGGGAAGAATATGTTATAAATTAATGAATACATTCATAATTTCTGTATTAAATATTTTAAATTATGTTGTTGTATGTAATTTGTACAATTTAAAAGTCTTTTGGATATAATTTGATAATCCTATATGATTAAATTATATGATAAATATTATCTATAAAAGTTGATATGTTTTTGTATAATCGCATATAATTATTTAAATGATCAAATGATTATGATACCCTATGATTATAAAAATAAACAACCCTTAACCTGTTTGAATAATATGTGATTACAATTCTTAAAAATGCACAAAAGAGCTTCAATCACATATGATTATATATAATTACATACGTTATAATCACATATGCTTATATTTGTTATAAATCACATGTTATTATAATCACATGTGATTATATTCACATATGATTATATATGATTACATATGTTATAATCAGATGTGATTATTTTGTTATAAATCACATGTGATTATAATCACATATAAGTGTAACAACCTATGTTATACTCACATGTCATTATAATCAATCACATGTGATTATAAACACATATAATTGTAACAACCTATGTTATAACCACTTGTGATTATATGCACATATGATATGAAAATTGTATAGTTTTTAAAATCATATATGATAAATACTATTTTTTTCATTTGTGTGATTTTTATAGAAAATATAAATACATAAATTATTGAAAAAACAATACAAAATGTTGTAACAAGTATCCCTGGCAACACACAACAAATCCAAGACCCACTGTAACGCCCTGATTCTCATGTACTGATTTAAATAAGAATTTCTTTGATTTCAAGGTCTACTCGACGAGTTGGTTGCCCAACTCGTCGAGTAGCAGTGGGTTGGTCCACGTATTTTAGTGACCTACCCGCCGAGTCCAAGAAGGGACTCGACGAGTAGGAGCTGGCAGATGAAACCCTAAATCCCGGGGTTTTGCACCCTATTTAAAGAATCATAAGCTTCCTTCAGCCTCTTACAGTCTCTTGAGAGTCCAGAAAACCCTAATCCGTGTGGTGCTTCTTTCTTGTGTGTTTTAAGCTTTGGAAAGTGGATCTTTGAAAGAAGAGCTTGGAGGGCAAGAGGCTAGAAGAAATAAACGAGTGGGGATCTGATATCTACCTCAGTTAGCATCTTTTGGAAGGTATCAAGTTGTTACCTTGACCTCTTTTCATTCTAGATCTATTTTGGGTGGATCTTAGGGCTTTTCTAGCTAATTAGGAAGCCTTTCTTATGTTTGAGCTAAGATCTGAGGTTAGAACCTCAGATCTGAACTCTCTTGGGTCTCTAAGTCCATAAAGTTTCCAGATTGTGCAAGAATGAGACTCTCCTAAGGTGTAAAGCCCCATTAGAAGCTTAGATTGGTCATTTAGAGTCTCTCTAGGGCCTTGCATGCATGTAAAGTTTGCAACTTTACGTGATAAACATGCCTTAGAAGCTTGGATCTTTAATCTGGAACCTTTGCATGGCTTAAAAAGCATTTGTATGGTTAAAGGATTGAAGGGACTCGGCGAGTCGCAAGGTCGACTTGGCGAGTCATATGAAGATAGTCATGTACTCGACGAGTTGGATGAACAACTCGGCGAGTCCGATGAAGATTGCCTTGGGCTCGGCGAGTCAGTCGAATGACTCGGCGAGTCGGCTAGGGTTTTTCCCGAAAGTTTGGACACGCATGAACTCGGCGAGTTATAGGGAACTCGACAAGCCAACCAAGGACTTCATGACTTCTCAAGTTCAGGAAGGACTCGACGAGTCGGTGAACTACACTCGACGAGTCGGGTCAACATGGACTGTTGACTTTGACTGTGGACTTTGACTTTGACCAAGGGTTGACTAGTTGACCTCTGGGGGCATTATGGTAATTTGGAAATTTATAGAAAAGGGTTGTTTGGTAACTATAGGTGGTGGAGTTCGTGTTGGCGATTCGAGAGTTGAGCCTATCACTTCAGTGCGACACTTGGGAGGTGAGTTCTCCTCACTATATCAACAGGGTCTACGGCACCAAGGCTGACCCTTTATGTTAGATTTCATCCTGGTTTAGGATGGTTGCTATGTTATTGCTATGCTAGATTTCATCCTGGTTTAGGATGGTTGCTATGTTATATTTCATCCTAGTTTAGGATGGTTGCTATGCTAGAGATCGGTTAGATCGGTATCCTGGTTAAAGGATGGTTGCCATGTTAGTGATCTGTTAGATCTACATGTTACTTGTTTATTTGTATGTGCACATGTTTGTTGGATTGGGGAAAGGGTTGAGGCAGGTCATGCTGTGTGTGCAGTAGGCCAAGACACCCTGGGCGGACCCGGTAGACTGCAGGCCCGGGCCGGGCAAATCTAGTCAGGCCGAAGGCCCAACGAGCGGTCCGGATAGGCTGAAGGCCCCGAGGAGGGCGGTCCAGACGTGTCGAGGGCTCGAAGAGCGGTCCAGATAGACTGAGGACCGGGAGTCGGTCCAGTCAGACTGATGGCTCATTATGCATGTTGTATCTGTTTGCTTATATGTTATATGATACGATTATGACTGTATGGTGTTGGTATTTTGGGGGGTAACTCACTAAGCCTTCGAGCTTACATTTATCGATTATTGTTTCAGGTACTTCTGATGATCGCGGGAAGGCAAAGGCGTGATCGTACCGCTCCTCACATTTTACGATTTTATGATTTGATTCTGGGATACTCTGACAATATACTATTTTGAAAACAAGTTTGTAATAATCATGTGTTTTGAAATGTTTTAAAAAGTTTTAAATTGGCTCGAATTTTATGGATGTTACAAGTTGGTATCAGAGCCAGGTTTGAGTGAATTGGAGGAAACACTCATGTGTCTCCAGTCTCAAACTGAGGACAAGGTTATAAAACGATTTTCTTAAATGTTTTCAAAATAATAAAAGGAGGACGCAAGGGTACGATCAGCCGGAGCTCGCGAATAGACCCCAAAATACCTTACATGTTATTTGAGTGATGAGATATGATTACAACAGCATGTTAGTACTAGGCTAGGGATCTTCAGGAATTGCATGATGAAATTTCCTGATTATATGATGCCTGATAGCCTAGGGTTTTCCTTATATGAAATTTACATCATTACTGTAGTTGTTTAGTGTATGCATCACGACTATACATAATTAAGATCTTATAGCCTGAGAATGTTTGGTTTGGCTTTATTTCCTGTTCCTTGTTTGGTTGTGGGCTTAGAGTAGGACCAAGTATTCGAAAGTCTATAGGGTCCAGCGTTATGTATGGTTAGCATACACGAGTGTTGCAGGGTTAGTGGAAGTTTCATGGATGGGTAGGTTGTTGGGATGAGTCCGCCGATTACGAGATATTTAGCCTTCCTCTAGGAGTGAGGTTTGAGTGCTCGCAATGATTATATATATATATATATATATATATATATATATATATATATATATATATATATATATATATATATATATATATATATATATATATATATATATATATATATATATATATATATATTGTTGGGGCGTTGTGATGATACTTAAGACAAATATGGGTAGGTGTGGAAGGTAGTATGGGCCCGTACTACTGAAAGCACAGGACCCATACGCGTAGCAAGGAAGTCACAACCCCTAGGGTTTTGTCGGGAGTTGGTTCCCAGTTCTCTGTATGGATTATCTGATACTTTGTGTTATGTTTCAGAATGGTGATGACCAGGCGCTTTGTGACTGGATCCGGTTCGGGATCAGGATCAGGAGAGAGAGAGGGCGGACAGGGGGCGCCGACAGCGCCTGAGACTATCGGCCAAATGAGGCCAGATGAGATGGATGGCAGGATCCGGGAGATCCTGCATGATGAGGTTGCTGCTCTGTTCCGGGCCGAGTTGCCGGAGATGTTCGGGTCTATTAAGACCGCTATGGTGGAGTATTTCAATGATCGCTATGCAGCCCTCACTGAGGCGGCTGCCGCAGCAGCTACAGCAGATGTATCGGCGGCAGGGTTGGGAGCCGGTCGGGCTTTCCAGTACCGGGACTTCGACAACACGAAGCCCCCTACTTTTGATGGGACTCAGGACCCCATCAAAGCCATGAGGTGGCTGTCTGACGTGGAGGGATGTTTCTTCACATGCTTATGTCCTACTGACTAGAAGGTCAGATGTGCCTTGAACTTACTGAGGTCCGGGGCAAAGGACTGGTGGAGGTTGATGACTGGGTCGTATTCAGACGAGTAGAGAGCTGCTGTTACTTGGGAGCAGTTCAGGGATATGTTCCACGCTCGCTACATTCCTCGAGTTGAGCGGGAACGGTTAGCTCATGAGTTTTTGGAATTGAGACAGGATCGGGAGACGGTAACGGAGATCACCCGTATGTTCACTGAGAGGGCGATGTTCTGCCCGGAGTTCGCTTCTGAGCAAGCTCAGATGAATCGTTATCTGAGCATGCTCAAGACGGATATTCGACAGTTTGTGGCGACTCAGCGTTGTGATACGCTTCTGGAGTTATAAGAGGCAGCCAGGCGGCGGCAGCTTGAGATTGAGTTACAGCTGAGAGAGCAGGGTCGGGCCCCGGCACAGGCCCAGCCGGCGCCAAAACGGTCTAAGACCGCTGATTCCAGGACATGGGGACATCAGGGCCGCACTTATGGCAAGTGCGGAAAGGGGCACACGGGGGTTGTAGGTCTGGTAGCGGATGCCGCAAATGCGGCCAGGAGGGGCATTATGCGAGGGATTGTCGTTAGACGGCCCCGATTCAAGATATGAGGATCTGCTACCACTGTCATCAGGTTGGTCACGTGAAGACCAACTGTCCGCAGCTCGTAGCCAGGCCGGCACAGGCTCCAGCGCCGGCTACATTGAGGATTACCAACGGGAGTCACGGTCGAGCAGTGCCCCCGAGGGCCCAGGGGCGTGCTTTACAGCTTACAGCGGAGGAGGCCAGGGCAGCACCAGATGTGGTTGCTGGTATGTTTCAATCCTTTGTCTCATTTATTACATCTGTTGTATACTTATCTGTTGTACCTGTGATTCGGTACGTTTCTAGTGAACTCCTTACCTGCATTGGTTTTATTTGACTCGGGGGCGATTCGATCTTTTGTATCTCAGACATTTAGTAGGGAGTTCAGAGTGCCGGTAGGCGAGCTAGAGTGTCCGTTGCGAGTCTCTATCGCCAACGAACACGGGGTTTCTGCTTCTTCGGTCTATCGAAGGTGCAAGTTAGAGATCTTCGGAGTGTCCTTTCCGATAGATTTGATACTGATTCCCATGGGGGAGGTGTGTGTGATCGTTGGGATGGATTGGCTTAGCCGTTTTGGTACCATGATAGATTGTGAGGGTCAGCGAGTTGTAGTTCAAATCCCAAGTGGGGGAGAACTGATTATTTATAGCGAGGGCACCAGGTCTGGATCAAGGTTTTGTTCAGCTGCTAGGGCTCGGCAATACCTTCAGCACGGATGTAGGGGTTATCTAGCGTACGTGGTAGATACGCGGGCCAGGGAGCAGATTTCAGTTTCAGATGTTCCGGTGGTCAGGGAATTTGTTGATGTGTTCCCGGAGGAGTTACCCGGAGTATCTCCAGAGAGGTAGGTCGAGTTCAGGATCGACCTAGTGCCAGGTGCGGCTCCAATCGCCAAGGCGCCGTACCGGTTAGCACCACCAGAGATGCAGGAGTTATCATCACAGTTGCAGGAGCTGCTGGGAAAGCAGTTCATTCGACCTAGCAGTTCCCCATGGGGAGCACCGATACTTTTCGTCAGGAAGAAGGATGGTTCGCACCGGATGTGCATTGATTACCGGGAGTTGAATAAGTTAACGGTGAAGAACCGTTATCCGCTCCCGAGGATAGATGACCTCTTTGATCAGTTACAGGGTGCATCTTGGTTCTCCAAGATTGATTTGAGGTCGGGATGTCATCAGGTCCGAGTTAGAGAGGAGGACGTGGAGAAGACTGCGTTTCGGACTCGTTATGGTCACTACGAGTTCGTGGTGATGCCGTTTGGGCTCACCAACGTGCCAGCAATATTCATGGACCTGATGAATCGGGTCTGCAGACCGATGCTCGATCGCTCAGTCATAGTGTTTATCGACGATATCTTGGTGTATTCCAAGTCCCGAGAGCAGCATGAGGAGCACCTGCGGGAGTTATTGGGAGTGCTAAGGCGAGAACGGCTTTTATGCCAAGTTCTCGAAATGCGAGTTTTGGTTACGAGAGGTCCAGTTCCTCAGACATCTCGTTAACCAGGAAGGGATTTTGGTCGATCCGGCCAAAATCGAGGCGGTTATACAGTGGGAGGTTCCGAAATCTCCCTCAGACATCAGGAGCTTTTTGGGATTGGAAGGGTACTACTGGAGATTCATACGGGATTTCTCCAAAATTGCAGTACCCCTCACTCGTCTGACGAGGAAGGGGGTGGATTTTCGGTGGGGCCCTGAGCAGCAGAGGGCGTTTGAGACCCTCAGACAGCGTCTATGCGAGGCTCCAGCCTTGACTCTTCCGGAGGGAGTTGAGGATTTTATGGTGTTCTGTGATGCGTCCATCACGGGACTAGGAGCGGTCCTCATGCAGAGGGGACGGGTGATAGCTTACGCATCGCGGCAGTTGAAGCCGCATGAGACGAGATACTCTACGCATGATTTAGAGTTAGGAGTGGTGGTGTTCGCTCTCAAGATATGGAGACATTACCTTTATGGGGACCGTTGTACCATTTACATGGATCACAAGAGCTTGAGGCATATCATAGATCAGCCGAACCTGAACATGGGGCAGCGCAGGTGGGTGGATTTAGTCAAGGAACATGATTGCGAGATCCTTTACCACCCTGGTAAAGCAAATGTGGTTGCGGATACTTTGAGCCGTAAGTCAGCTGGGTCTTCCACCCCAACGGTATGTATGAGGATAGCGGTGGATTCTCCGCTTGTGAGTTTGATCAGAGATGCCCAGGTTGAGGGCATGCGACCGGAGAATTGGAAGCTGGAGAGGATCAAGGGTGAGAGTACCCAGTTTGTGCAGGATAGTCGGGGATTATTGACCCGATGCGGTCGGGTTTGGGTTCCGATGTCTGGTGGGGTCAGGCAGACGGTCATGGAGGAGGCTCATAAGTCTCATTTTTCTATTCACCCGGGGGCCACCAAGATGTATAGAGACCTGAGTTTGAGTTACTGGTGGCCATGTATGAAGCGAGAAATCGCTTGGTATGTCGAGAGGTGCTTGACCTGCAGGATGGTCAAGGCCGAACATCAGAGGTCGCATGGTAAGCTGCAGCCTCTAGAGATTCCCATGTGGAAATGGGAACAGATCACGATGGATTTCATTACCAAGTTGCCGAGGACGGCGAATGGATTTGATGCTATATGGGTCATCGTGGATCGATTGACCAAGAGTGCCCACTTCTTGGCTATTCGGGAGAGTTCGTCAGCCGATAAGTTGGCCGACATGTACGTTCGCGAGATCGTGTCTCGCCATGGGGTTCCCGTCTCCATTATCTCCGACCGAGATGTTCGGTTTACCTCCCGTTTCTGGCAGAAGTTTCACGAGGAGCTGGGCACGCGGTTGCACTTCAGCACAGCATTCCATCCACAGACTGACGGTCAGAGCGAGCGGACCATTCAAACCCTCGAGGATATGTTGAGGGCGTATGTCATTTGATTTCGGTGGTAGCTTGAATTCCCACCTACCGCTTGCAAAGTTCGCCTACAACAACAGCTACCATTCCAGCATTGGCGCTCCGCCTTTCGAGCTGTTGTATGGGCGGAGATGTCGCACCCCGGTTTGTTCGAGTAAGGTCAGACACAGGGTGATGGGACGAACGGAAGTAGTCTTACAGACCACCGAAAAGATTCAGCCGATTAGGCAGCACCTGCAGACCGCTCAGAGTCGGCAGAAGAGTTACGCCGACAGACGCCGATCTGAGCTAGAATTTCAGGTGGGTGATATGGTCCTCCTAAAAGTCTCACCCTGGAAGGGTGTGATCCGCTTCAGGAAAAGGGGGAAATTGGGTCCCCGTTACATTGGGCCGTTCAGGATCATTGCCATGGTTAGCAAGGTGGCTTACAGGCTGGAGCTACCAGAGGAGCTTAGTCAAATCCACAACACTTTCCACGTTTCGCAGTTGCGAAAGTGCATTATGGATCAGGAGGTAGTGGTGTCACTGGATGATATTCAGGTCGATGAACGCCTGAATTATGTGGAGAGGCTTGTGGCCATACTGGAGTGGAAGACGAAAGTTCTGAGGAACAAGGAGATACCTTTGGCAAAGGTACAGTGGGAGCATCGTAGGGGGTCCGAGTGGACGTGGGAGCCAGAGGTAGAGATGCGGGAGCACTATCCGGAACTGTTCGCCGCAGTAGACTTCGAGGACGAACTCTAGTTCAAGTGGGGGAGAATTGTAACGCCCCGATTCTCAGGTACTGATTTAAATAAGAATTTCTTTGATTTCAAGGTCTACTCGACGAGTTGGTTGCCCTACTCGTCGAGTAGCAGCGGGTTGGTCCATGTATTTTAGTCACCTACTCGCTGAGTCCAAGAAGGGACTCGACGAGTAGGAGCTGGCAGATGAAACCCTAAATCTCAGGGTTTTGCACCCTATTTAAAGAATAATAACCTTCCTTCAGCCTATTTACAGTCTCTTGAGAGTCCAGAAAACCCTAATCTGAGTGGTGCTTCTTTCTTGTGTGTTTTAAGCATTGGAAAGTGGATCTTTGAAAGAAGAGCTTGGAGGGCAAGAGGCTAGAAGAAATAAACGAGTGGTGATCTGATATCTACCTCAGTCAGCATCTTTTGGAAGGTATCAAGTTGTTACCTTGACCTCTTTTCATTCTAGATCTATTTTGGGTGGATTTTAGGGCTTTTCTAGCTAATTAGGAAGCCTTTCTTATGTTTGAGCTAAGATCTGAGGTTTCAACCTTAGATCTGAACTCTCTTGGGTCTCTAACTCCATAAAGTTCCCAGATTGTGCAAGAATTAGAAGCTTAGATTGGTCATTTAGAGTCTCTAGGGCCTTGCATGAACGTCAAGTTTGCAACTTTACGTGATAAACATGCCTTAGAAGCTTGGATCTTTAATCTGGAACCTTTGCATGGCTTAAAAAGCATCTGTATGGTTAAAGGATTGAAGGGACTCGGCGAGTCGCAAGGTCAACTCGGCGAGTCATATGAAGATATTCATGTACTCGACGAGTTGGATGAACAACTCGGCGAGTCCGATGAAGATTGCCTTGGGCTCGGCGAGTCAGTCGAATGACTCGGCGAGTCGGCTAGGGTTTTTCCCGAACCTTTGGACACGCATGAACTCGGCGAGTTATAGGGAAATCGACGAGCCAACTAAGGACTTCATGACTTCTCGAGTTCAGGAAGGACTCGACGAGTCGGTGAACTACACTCGACGAGTCGGGTCAACATGGACTGTTGACTTTGACTGTGGACTTTGACTTTGACCAAGGGTTGACTAGTTGACATCTGGGGGCATTATGGTAATTTGGAAATTTATAGAAAAGGATTGTCTGGTAACTATAGGTGGTGGAGTTCGTGTTGGTGATTCGAGAGTTGAGCATATCTAAAGCAAGGAAACTTATGAATCATGTAATAATATGTATTATCTTACAAAGGATTCATGCAAATCATAAACAGGATTTTCGTATTATTACTTGTAAATTTGTTAGGCTAAGTTTGAGACATGTCCTTGGTAACACTCCCCCGGATTCATGAGTGGAGGACTACGACTTATAACCAGAATCTCTTGGAGGGAGAACGTGACTATTGTGTATTCATCAATCACATATAATTAAAAACATAAATATAGAAGAAAAACTTACTCGTCTGTACGAAAGATTGCATCAAAAGACATGACATCTCCGAATTCACTGTAGTATGCTTTATCTGTTTCATCGGCCCAATACATTGCATTCAAAACCTTATTTTCATCGCATTTATTAAAAAAGAATAATTCAGATAGTTGTTTTTCCGATCATTTATCTTATTCACGATAAGTTTTGCATCTCTGAATCCAATAATAGATCCCATATCCCTCTTGAAATTTCTGTAATCTACAGCATTGCCCCTTACATGTTGAAAACCGCATTTCAAGGTTGATTTGAGCTTGTAAGCTTTTGTACTACCCATTTTCGATGTAGACACCCAAACAATGAACTCCCTATCAGAATATGAAAGAGTCCTTGTACTTTTTAAGTGAAATGTATCTTCTTGATATTGGTTGTGATTTTCTTGAAACTTGTCAAACCTATACTCATTTGTTCCTTTGACATGTTTCACAATAAATTTAGCTTTACAGTTTGTCACCCTGTAGATTGTATTACGTTCCGTTGAATTCATTTTTGGTTTACTCATCCTGTTGCAAACCACATACCTATGCTTTATTATATCATCCTTTTTCCTTAATGTGTTCATACGAACATCAAAACCAACCTTCTTTGCATATCTTTTTATAAAAACTAACTCCCTCATCAACATCTTTGAACCTCATTGACTTAGTAGGTTTAAACTCTTCAGGAACATCTGGTCTGATATCACGCAAAACCTTTGACATATAAAAATCTGATAAACAACTTGTACTCATCATACTGCTTGAATTTGCATCATTGGAAGATGTACAACATTCACGTGTATAATCAATGAATAATCACATGTGATTTAAAATGAGTTCCTTATATAATCATATCTGATTATAACAGATAATTGAACATATATAAAATAAACATGTGTCACATATGATTAACACTATAATAAACTGACAATCAGATATGATTAACACGATAATAAACATATTTAATAAAGAAGTAATGAATAATCTGTGACAACCCGAAACTTTTATCCTGTGCAATTGATCTATATATCAATATTAAACTCGAATTTATCATCTTTTAACGAAATTGTGGGTCCATATGAGTGCTCTAGGCTTAGTATAACCTAGATATGAGTCTTAAGAAGGATTAGAAAGTGTGTAGCATCACAAAAACCGGGCCAAACACACCAAAGAAGGTGTGTGCGGCCGCACACCCGCGTGTACGGCCAGCCAGCCGCACACCCATCCGCACATACCCTCCAGCCTCACACCCGACCCTATATATTGAAGAAGACCCTCCTGTGTACGACCGCACACACCCTCTATACGGCCGCACACTCCTGTGTGCAACTGCACATGCAGCCTGGCCGCACACCCACTCAAATGGCCGTACACCTCCCTTAATTGATCATATAGGGTCCCGACAAGCATTTCCAAGTCTTTAGGGTGGTTTCCCGTCATGTTTAGCCATAAAACACCCTAATTTTAACACACATATGTGTTATCACATGCTAATAGGATCCACTTGCGTGCGAAACATCGGTTGACACTCAACACTCGTAACCAACTGTGCTTTCGAATCCTACGATAAACAGTGAGTTCATACCCCTAAATTTTCCGTGTTTTTAATGTTTTCAGGAGGGGGGAATACAAGCAAAAGTACAAGGAAACTTGTGCTCAAATTATCTCGTTTTGCATAAAATGATTTTATGTTCAATATTCTTTTAACTCAGAAAACCGTTTTACCAATCGATTAAAGAAATCAACTTGTAGAAACAGTTTTCATATCTAAAGCAAGGAAACTTATGAATCATGTAATAATATGTATTATCTTACAAAGGATTCATGCAAATCATAAACAGGATTTTCGTATTATTACTTGTAAATTTGTTAGGCTAAGTTTGAGACATGTCCTTGGTAACACTCCCTCGGATTCATGAGTGGAGGACTACGACTTATAACCAGAATCTCTTGGAGGGAGAATGTGACTATTGTGTATATATCTATATGGGACTGACTATCCCGCACCCTCGCTGCTAGCTACAGCGGAACCGTTAGGTTCAGGGGTGACAAAGTCATAAAAGATACTGGTCCCCGTCCGTGCCTTATCCAGTCTAAGTACGGTTATGGCACTCACAACTTAGGTAACGAGAATTTACTTATGTAATAATGAAATCAGTGAACTAACCTCAAAGTAATAACCGATTTGATTACTAGAGGGCATCAGTAACGCCCTTAGGATCTAGTTCACTACCTATCTTATTAGTTTTATTTATGTAATAAGGCTAATACATCTCACAGTGAGTAACCAGGGTTTTTCAAAGAAACTACATCTATCGATACAAGTATGATAGATACTTGTACACCTCGTATCAGAATCAAAAATCAACTATCAACTTTGAAGGAAAATATAGGGTTTTCCTGGGATAACTTAACCTTTCATAAACAGGCTGTTTAACGTGTAACCAATGGATAATCAAATCTCTTTCATAAGAAAATATGGGATTTTCTTGGGAAACAACTTTTCAAATAATCAAAGAAACATTTCTTTCACCAGAATCAAACGCTTATGAACTCACCAGCTTTATGCTGATATATTTTAAAACTGCTTGTATTCTCAGGGCATCAATAGACAGGTACTCTTGCCAACTTTTGGAGAAGACGGAACACTCGGAAGTCACGTCTTTTACTTTTGCTATATACTGTTATGTAGAAATTATGTTTTTGAATAATGTAAATATTCATATTATAATGTAATGGTTGTGTTTACTATGCTTACTATGATACAACTGTTGTGATACTACGCATGACGTCCTCCCCCCCGGAACGTTTCCGCCATCGGTTTCGGGGTGTGACAGATTGGTATCAGAGCTATTGTTTATAGTGAACTAAGTATACCGAACCTTACATGGTATATAACTATAAACACTAAGGGGTTGAAGTGCTCTGAACTAAAAGTATACTTTTAAAAATATAAGTATTTTTACAAAAAGTATACAAGTATACCTACATACCAGAATCCGTATCATGAGTAGAACAAAACAAAAGTATTTTGGATGTTGAACACTGCGGTTAAACCTGGGCAGTTATGTAATCATGTCTAGGGTCAATATAGTCTGATCAACTATATTCATTCGAGACATGACCAACATGTGGTTGGGAGTGACTTTGGTGTTGCAACAGGCCTAAAACTTACCCGGTATCCATACAACTTAAAATACTATAGGAGTATTTTAGTCAGAGCCGAATACATGGTAGAAATTCATTCTTAGTATTGCTACCTATTCATTTCTTAGCGATAACTTACTTGCATTAGTAACTTTCCCTTGCTTATCGCTTGGTTGAACACTCCAACCATCGTAATGAGATATATATTCTTGCTTCATATCTCTTGGTTCGATTCAGATGACTTACCACCCTCTTCTTCCTGATTCTTTTTAGAACAAGATGCCTCCCTGAAGAAGACCTATCAGAAGGAACAACGACACTCCACCACCACCACCGCCCCCTCAGTTCGATCCCGTTATGTTCCAAGCAGCTGTTACTGCTGCTATGACTACCGCAATGGCACAAGTTAATTATGGCGGATCTAGTGGGCAAGGAAGTGGTAGTCATTCCCAAAATCAGGAAGGTGGCCAAGGACACCAGAAGGATTGTTCTTATAAGGACTTTATGAACGCGAAACCCACATCCTTCGACGGCACTGGGGGTGTTATTGCCCTTACTCGATGGTTCGAAAAGATCGAGTCCATTTTCGAAATCTGCTCCTGTTCAGAGGTCAACAAAGTAAAATTCGCCGCTTGCACCTTCGCCAACAGGGCACTGATCTGGTGGAATGGTCGGGTCAAATCCCTAACCCTACCAGTGGCAAATGCTATGGGTTGGGAGAGCTTGAAAGAGCTCATGCTTGCTGAGTACTGCCCTCGGGGCGAAATGCAGAAACTGGAGCACGAACTCTGGAACCTAAAGATGAAGATTTTTGATATTGCCGCCTACACATCTAGGTTTGAAGACTTAGCGCTTCTCTGCCCGGGGATGGTCACCCCGGAAAGCAAAAAGGTTGAAAGATACATTTGGGGCTGACCCAGCCGACCAAAGGAAATGTCTTGGCAGCCAGGCCAAACACCTTCGACAGTGCTAAGTGTCTGGCGCAGACCCTCATAGATCATGGAGTCGATCTCGATGAAGTGACAGCCACTCCTGAACCGGCTAAAGAGAGTGGTGAGAAAAGAAAATTTTGGAAACAGAAAAAGGGTCAGTCTTCGCAGGAACCCTCAAAGAAACAACAAACGGTAGCAGTCCACGCTGCTACTACCCCTATCGCTGCTCCTGCTACTCAAGCACCTACTAGCAGGTATATTGGTACCCTCCCTTGGTGCAATAAGTGCAGTTATCATCACCGCATCCCTGGTCCATGTCGTGAGATGCTCTGCAACAACTGTGGTAAAAAGGGCCACCTGGCTCGAGGCTGCAAAAACCCGGTCCAACCAACCGATCAGGCCTCTGGAGCAGGTGTTGGTCAAGCCTATTACGACTGTGGAGAAATCGGGCATTACAAGAGGAACTGCCCCAAGGCAGTAACAACTGGAAACACCAGGAGAGTACTAACTATGGGGCAAGAGGAGGCCGTTGCTGACCCTACCGTTGTGACGGGTACGTTCCTCCTCGATAACTCTTATGCATGCATTCTTTTCGATTATGGTGCTGAAAGAAGTTTTGTTAGTCATGCATTCAAGCATTTTCTTAAACATAAATCCCAACCTTTAACCGAAACGTTTACCGTCGAAATGGCTAACGGTGAGAAAGAGAGCACTAAATACATATTCGTGGGTTGTACCCTTACTCTGAACGACCATTTATTTCCCATCGATCTTATGCCAGTTTCCATAAAGAGCTTCGATGTCATCATCGGCATGGATTGGCTGAGCCCCAATCATGCTGATATCCTTTGTTACGAAAAAGCTATCCGTCTCAACCTTTCCCCGGATGAAACTCTTGTAATCTACGGCGATAAACTCAGTTCAAACCTTCGCATCATTTCGTGCATCAAAGCCCAGAAACTCCTGCGGAAGGAGTGTTATGCATTCCTAGCCCACGTCATTAACGAGAAGCAGGAGGTTAAAGACCTCGAGAGCATCCCCGAAGTCTGCAACTTTCCCGATGTTTTTCCCGAAGATCTCCCGGGAATCCCTTCCGAACGCCAAGTCGAGTTTCGCATCGACTTAGTCCCCGGAGCTACTCCCGTAGCTAAATATCCATATCGCCTAGCACCAGCAGAAATGCAGGAGCTATCTAGTCAGCTCAATGAGCTACTCAGCAAAGGATTCATCAGACCGAGTTCCTCACCCTGGGGAGCCCCGATCTTGTTCGTGAAAAAGAAGGATGGATCCTTTCGGATGTGTATCGATTATCGGGAGCTGAACAAGCTCACAGTCAAAAACCGTTACCCTCTTCTTCGAATCGATGATCTCTTCGACCAACTTCAAGGAGCCAGTTACTTCTCGAAAATAGATTTAAGATCAGGGTACCATCAGCTACGAGTCCATGAGGGTGATATTCCTAAAACAGCATTTCGGACTCGATATGGTCACTACGAGTTCGTAGTTATGCCCTTCGGTCTAACCAACGCATCGGCTGTGTTCATGGACCTGATGAACCGGGTGTGCCGTCCTTTCCTGGACAAGTTCGTCATCGTGTTCATCGACGATATACTTGTCTACTCAAGAAGCGAGGAAGATCACAGACAACACTTGAGATCAGTGCTGGAAACTTTAAGGACGGAGAAGCTGTTCGCGAAGTTCTTCAAGTGCGAATTCTGGATTCGAAAAGTAACCTTCCTGGGTCACGTGGTAAGCGATGAAGGCATACACGTGGACCCCTCCAAAATCAAAGCGATAGAAAACTGGTCAGCGCCGAAGACGCCCACGGAAATCCGTCAATTATTGGGTCTCGCTGGCTACTATCGTAGATTTATCCAGAATTTCTCCAGAATTGCCAAACCCTTAACCACTTTGACTCAGAAAGGCGTACCCTTTTGTTGGAGTGAGAAGCAAGACACTACGTTCCAAACATTGAAGCGGGCCCTATGCAGCGCACCTATTTTGTCCCTACTCGAAGGGACGGAGGACTTCGTTGTCTACAGTGATGCATCCAATCAGGGCCTAGGCTGTGTGCTCATGCAACGGGGAAAAGTCATTGCTTATGCCTCAAGACAGCTGAAAGCACACGAAGTCAACTACACAACACACGATCTGGAATTGGGAGCAGTAGTCTTCGCATTGAAGATATGGAGACATTATCTCTACGGAACCAAGTGCACCATCTTCACTGACCATAAAAGTCTGTAGCATATCTTCGACCAGAAGGAGTTAAACATGAGACAACGGCGATGGGTTGAGCTACTCAGCGATTACGAGTGCGAAATCCGCTACCATCCCGGCAAGGCCAATGTGGTAGCAGATGCCCTCAGTTGGAAGGAGTACTCAGGTCGTAGAGTGAAGGCACTGACCATGACTATCCATTCCCATTTATCCGCGCAAATCAAGGAGGCTCAGTTGGAAGCCTTAAGACCAGAGAACATGTCGGGTGAAGCCTTGAGAGGAATGGAAAAGAACCTAGAGATCAAGGGAGACGGAGTCTATTACTTCATGGACCGGGTCTGGACCCCAAAGTTCGGTGGTTACAGAAAGGTTGTAATGAACGAAGCTCACAAGACCAGATACTCCGTTCACCCAGGATCAGACAAGATGTATCTCGATCTCAAGAAACTGTATTGGTGGTCGAACATGAAAGCAGAGATCCCTACTTTCGTGGGCAAGTGCCTGACTTGCGCCAAGGTGAAGGCCGAATATCAGAAGCCCTCAGGTCTACTCCACCAGCCAGAGATACCTGAATAGAAGTGGGAGAGGATTACTATGGATTTCATCACCAAATTACCCAAATCTCCGAGTGGGTACGACGCCATCTGGGTAATTGTCGACCGACTGACTAAATCCGCCCATTTCCTGCCAATCAAGGAAAACTTCAAAATGGAGAGACTCACGAGAATCTACATCCGAGAGATAGTTCGACTGCATGGTGTGCCTGTGTCCATTATCTCCGATCGAGATAGCAGGTTCACTTCGAGGTTCTGGCAGTCACTACAGAAGGCTCTTGGAACTAAACTGGATATGAGCACAGCTTACCATCCTTAAACAGATGGACAGAGTGAGAGAACCATCCAAACCTTGGAAGACATGTTGAGAGCCTGCGTCATCGATTTCGGCGCGTCTTGGGACACTCATCTTCCTTTGGTTGAATTTTCCTACAACAACAGTTACCATACCAGCATCAAGGCTGCGCCTTTCGAAGCCCTCTATGGTCGCAAGTGCAGATCCCCTCTTTGCTGGGCTGAGGTGGGCGACACGCAGCTAGCCAAGGGACAAGTCCCTGACAGCACTCTCACTGGTCCAGAAATCATCCGCGAAACCACCGAAAAGATCATACAAATCCGGGAACGACTTAAGGCCTCTCGAGATAGACAAAAGAGCTACGCCGATAAACGACAAAAACCCTTGGAATTCCAGGTTGGAGACCGTGTCCTGCTAAAAGTTTCACCTTGGAAAGGCATGATACGCTTCGGAAAGCATGGAAAACTAAACCCGAGGTACATAGGACCGTTCGAGATCCTCGCCAGGATCGGTCCTATAGCCTACAAACTCCGATTACCTCAAGAGCTTAGTAACATTCATCCCGTCTTCCACGTCTCGAACCTTAAGAAGTGCTTATCCGACGAAACCCTTACAATCCCTCTCGATGAGATTGAAATCAACGAGAATCTAAACTTTGCGGAAGAACCAGTCGAAATCATGGATAGAGAGATCAAACGAACGAAACAAAGTCGCATCCCGATAGTGAAGGTTCGCTGGAATGCCAAGCGGGGACCTGAATTCACTTGGGAGCGCGAAGATCAGATGAACCAGAAATATCCCCATCTCTTTCCTAATTCATGATTTGTATCCTATGTTCGAATTTCGGGACAAAATTCCCTCTAACGGGGGGATGATGTGACAACCCGAAACTTTTATCATGTGCAATTGATCTGTATATCAATATTAAACTCGAATTTATCATCTTTTAACGAAATTGTGGGTCCATATGAGTGCTCTAGGCTTAGTATAACCTAGATATGAGTCTTAAGAAGGATTAGAAAGTGTGTAGCATCACAAAAACCGGGCCAAACACACCAAAGAAGGTGTGTGCGGCCGCACACCCGCGTGTGCTGCCAGCCAGCCGCACACCCAGCCGCACACACCCTCCAGCCTCACACCCGACCCTATATATTAAAGAAGACCCCCCTTCATTCACTCTTTTCTTCTTTTGGCTACACCCTACTCTCTCTCTCTCTCTACTTTCTCTCTCTAGAAACATCATCCAAGAACACTCTAAAGGCCTCAAAAACGTGAACTACTCCATCATTCAGCTTGTTATAGTGGTAAGACACCTGAATCTAAGCCTAAAACTCATAGTGTTCTTCGTGTTCTTCATCATTTGAAGGTGTACGGCCGCACACCTTCATAAGGTGGCCGCACACACACTAAAACTCTCCAAAGTGAAGAGTTTGGCCTTCATTTACTAGTAGGACTTAGTATTAGCACAAGAACACCTCAAAATCGACATTTCGGGCACAAATCAGGAGTGTACGGCCGCACACTCCTGTGTACGACCGCACACACCCTCTGTACGGCCGCACACTCTTGTGTGCAACTGCACACGCAGCCTGGCCGCACACCCTGGCCGCACACCCACTCAAATGGTCGTACACCTCCCTTAATTGATCATATAGGGTCCCGACAAGCATTTCCAAGTCTTTAGGGTGGTTTCCCGTCATGTTTAGCCATAAAACACCCTAATTCTAACACACATATGTGTTATCACATGCTAATAGGATCCACTTGCGTGCGAAACATCGGTTGACACTCAACACTCGTAACCAACTGTGCTTTCGAATCCTACGATAAACAGTGAGTTCATACCCCTAAATTTTCCGTGTTTTTAATGTTTTCAGGAGGGGGGAATACAAGCAAAAGTACAAGGAAACTTGTGCTCAAATTATCTCGTTTTGCATAAAATGATTTTATGTTCAATATTCTTTTAACTCAGAAAACCGTTTTACCAATCGATTAAAGAAATCAACTTGTAGAAACAGTTTTCATATCTAAAGCAAGGAAACTTATGAATCATGTAATAATATGTATTATCTTACAAAGGATTCATGCAAATCATAAACAGGATTTTCGTATTATTACTTGTAAATTTGTTAGGCTAAGTTTGAGACATGTCCTTGGTAACACTCCCCCGGATTCATGAGTGGAGGACTACGACTTATAACCAGAATCTCTTGGAGGGAGAACGTGACTATTGTGTATTCATCAATCACATATAATTAAAAACATAAATATAGAAGAAAAACTTACTCGTCTGTACGAAAGATTGCATCAAAAGACATGACATCTCCGAATTCACTGTAGTATGCTTTATCTGTTTCATCGGCCCAATACATTGCATTCAAAACCTTATTTTCATCGCATTTATTAAAAAAGAATAATTCAGATAGTTGTTTTTCCGATCATTTATCTTATTCACGATAAGTTTTGCATCTCTGAATCCAATAATAGATCCCATATCCCTCTTGAAATTTCTGTAATCTACAGCATTGCCCCTTACATGTTGAAAACCGCATTTCAAGGTTGATTTGAGCTTGTAAGCTTTTGTACCACCCATTTTCGATGTAGACACCCAAACAATGAACTCCCTATCAGAATATGAAAGAGTCCTTGTACTTTTTAAGTGAAATGTATCTTCTTGATATTGGTTGTGATTTTTTTGAAACTTGTCAAACCTATACTCATTTGTTCCTTTGACATGTTTCACAATAAATTTAGCTTTACAGTTTGTCACCCTGTAGATTGTATTACGTTCCGTTGAATTCATTTTTGGTTTACCCATCCTGTTGCAAACCACATACCTATGCTTTATTATATCATCCTTTTTCCTTAATGTGTTCATACGAACATCAAAACCAACCTTCTTTGCATATCTTTTTATAAAAACTAACTCCCTCATCAACATCTTTGAACCTCATTGACTTAGTAGGTTTAAACTCTTCAGGAACATCTGGTCTGATATCACGCAAAACCTCTGACATATAAAAATCTGATAAACAACTTGTACTCATCATACTGCTTGAATTTGCATCATTGGAAGATGTACAACATTCACGTGTATAATCAATGAATAATCACATGTGATTTAAAATGAGTTCCTTATATAATCATATCTGATTATAACAGATAATTGAACATATATAAAATAAACATGTGTCACATATGATTAACACTATAATAAACTGACAATCACATATGATTAACACGATAATAAACATATTTAATAAAGAAGTAATGAATAATCTGTGACAACCCGAAACTTTTATCCTGTGCAATTGATCTATATATCAATATTAAACTCGAATTTATCATCTTTTAACAAAATTGTGGGTCCATATGAGTGCTCTAGGCTTAGTATAACCTAGATATGAGTCTTAAGAAGGATTAGAAAGTGTGTAGCATCACAAAAACCGGGCCAAACACACCAAAGAAGGTGTGTGCGGCCGCACACCCGCGTGTGCGGCCAGCCAGCCGCACACCCATCCGCACACCCATCCGCACATACCCTCCAGCCTCACACCCGACCCTATATATTGAAGAAGACCCTCCTGTGTACGACCGCACACACCCTCTGTACGGCCGCACACTCCTGTGTGCAACTGCACATGCAGCCTGGCCGCACACCCACTCAAATGGCCGTACACCTCCCTTAATTGATCATATAGGGTCCCGACAAGCATTTCCAAGTCTTTAGGGTGGTTTCCCGTCATGTTTAGCCATAAAACACCCTAATTTTAACACACATATGTGTTATCACATGCTAATAGGATCCACTTGCGTGCGAAACATCGGTTGACACTCAACACTCGTAACCAACTGTGCTTTCGAATCCTACGATAAACAGTGAGTTCATACCCCTAAATTTTCCGTGTTTTTAATGTTTTCAGGAGGGGGGAATACAAGCAAAAGTACAAGGAAACTTGTGCTCAAATTATCTCGTTTTGCATAAAATGATTTTATGTTCAGTATGCTTTTAACTCAGAAAACCGTTTTACCAATCGATTAAAGAAATCAACTTGTAGAAACAGTTTTCATATCTAAAGCAAGGAAACTTATGAATCATGTAATAATATGTATTATCTTACAAAGGATTCATGCAAATCATAAACAGGATTTTCGTATTATTACTTGTAAATTTGTTAGGCTAAGTTTGAGACATGTCCTTGGTAACACTCCCCCGGATTCATGAGTGGAGGACTACGACTTATAACCAGAATCTCTTGGAGGGAGAACGTGACTATTGTGTATATATCTATATGGGACTGACTATCCCGCACCCTCGCTGCTAGCTACAACGGAACCGTTAGGTTCAGGGGTGACAAAGTCATAAAAGATACTGGTCCCCGTCCGTGCCTTATCCAGTCTAAGTACGGTTATGGCACTCACAACTTAGGTAACGAGAATTTACTTATGTAATAATGAAATCAGTGAACTAACCTCAAAGTAATAATCGATTTGATTACTAGAGGGCATCAGTAACGCCCTTAGGATCTAGTTCACTACCTATCTTATTAGTTTTATTTATGTAATAAGGCTAATACATCTCACAGTGAGTAACCAGGGTTTTTCAAAGAAACTACATCTATCGATACAAGTATGATAAATACTTGTACACCTCGTATCAGAATCAAAAATCAACTATCAACTTTGAAGGAAAATATAGGGTTTTCCTGGGATAACTTAACCTTTCATAAACAGGCTGTTTAACGTGTAACCAATGGATAATCAAATCTCTTTCATAAGAAAATATGGGATTTTCTTGGGAAACAACTTTTCAAATAATCAAAGAAACATTTCTTTCACCAGAATCAAACGCTTATGAACTCACCAGCTTTATGCTGATATATTTTAAAACTGCTTGTATTCTCAGGGCATCAATAGACAGGTACTCTTGCCAACTTTTGGAGAAGACGGAACACTCGGAAGTCACGTCTTTTACTTTTGCTATATACTGTTATGTAGAAATCATGTTTTTGAATAATGTAAATATTCATATTATAATGTAATGGTTGTGTTTACTATGCTTACTATGATACAACTGTTGTGATACTACGCATGACGTCCTCCCCCCCGGAACGTTTCCGCCATCGGTTTCGGGGTGTGACAGATTGGTATCAGAGCTATTGTTTATAGTGAACTAAGTATACCGAACCTTACATGGTATACAACTATAAACACTAAGGGGTTGAAGTGCTCTGAACTAAAAGTATACTTTTAAAAATATAAGTATTTTTACAAAAAGTATACAAGTATACCTACATACCAAAATCCGTATCATGAGTAGAACAAAACAAAAGTATTTTGGATGTTGAACACTGCGGTTAAACCTGGGCAGTTATGTAATCATGTCTAGGGTCAATATAGTCTGATCAACTATATTCATTCGAGACATGACCAACATGTGGTTGGGAGTGACTTTGGTGTTGCAACAGGCCTAAAACTTACCCGGTATCCATACAACTTAAAATACTATAGGAGTATTTTAGTCAGAGCCGAATACATGGTAGAAATTCATTCTTAGTATTGCTACCTATTCATTTCTTAGCGATAACTTACTTGCATTAGTAACTTTCCCTTGCTTATCGCTTGGTTGAACACTCGAACCATCGTAATGAGATATATATTCTTGCTTCATATCTCTTGGTTCGATTCAGATGACTTACCACCCTCTTCTTCCTGATTCTTTTTAGAACAAGATGCCTCCCTGAAGAAGACCTATCAGAAGGAACAACAACACTCCACCACCACCACCGCCCCCTCAGTTCGATCCCGTTATGTTCCAAGCAGCTGTTACTGCTGCTGTGACTACCGCAATGGCACAAGTTAATTATGGCGGATCTAGTGGGCAAGGAAGTGGTAGTCATTCCCAAAATCAGGAAGGTGGCCAAGGACACCAGAAGGATTGTTCTTATAAGGACTTTATGAACGCGAAACCCACATCCTTCGACGGCACTGGGGGTGTTATTGCCCTTACTCGATGGTTCGAAAAGATCGAGTCCATTTTCGAAATCTGCTCCTGTTCAGAGGTCAACAAAGTAAAATTCGCCGCTTGCACCTTCGCCAACAGGGCACTGATCTGGTGGAATGGTCGGGTCAAATCCCTAACCCTACCAGTGGCAAATGCTATGGGTTGGGAGAGCTTGAAAGAGCTCATGCTTGCTGAGTACTGCCCTCGGGGCGAAATGCAGAAACTGGAGCACGAACTCTGGAACCTAAAGATGAAGAGTTTTGATATTGCCGCCTACACATCTAGGTTTGAAGACTTAGCGCTTCTCTGCCCGGGGATGGTCACCCCGGAAAGCAAAAAGGTTGAAAGATACATTTGGGGCTGACCCAGCCGACCAAAGGAAATGTCTTGGCAGCCAGGCCAAACACCTTCGACAGTGCTAAGTGTCTGGCGCAGACCCTCATAGATCATGGAGTCGATCTCGATGAAGTGACAGCCACTCCTGAACCGGCTAAAGAGAGTGGTGAGAAAAGAAAATTTTGGAAACAGAAAAAGGGTCAGTCTTCGCAGGAACCCTCAAAGAAACAACAAACGGTAGCAGTCCACGCTGCTACTACCCCTATCGCTGCTCCTGCTACTCAAGCACCTACTAGCAGGTATATTGGTACCCTCCCTTGGTGCAATAAGTGCAGTTATCATCACCGCATCCCTGGTCCATGTCGTGAGATGCTCTGCAACAACTGTGGTAAAAAGGGCCACCTGGCTCGAGGCTGCAAAAACCCGGTCCAACCAACCGATCAGGCCTCTGGAGCAGGTGTTGGTCAAGCCTATTACGACTGTGGAGAAATCGGGCATTACAAGAGGAACTGCCCCAAGGCAGTAACAACTGGAAACACCGGGAGAGTACTAACTATGGGGCAAGAGGAGGCCGTGGCTGACCCTACCGTTGTGACGGGTACGTTCCTCCTCGATAACTCTTATGCATGCATTCTTTTCGATTATGGTGCTGAAAGAAGTTTTGTTAGTCATGCATTCAAGCATTTTCTTAAACATAAATCCCAACCTTTAACCGAAACGTTTACCGTCGAAATGGCTAACGGTGAGAAAGAGAGCACTAAATACATATTCGTGGGTTGTACCCTTACTCTGAACGACCATTCATTTCCCATCGATTTTATGCCAGTTTCCATAAAGAGCTTCGATGTCATCATCGGCATGGATTGGCTGAGCCCCAATCATGCTGATATCCTTTGTTACGAAAAAGCTATCCGTCTCAACCTTTCCCCGGATGAAACTCTTGTAATCTACGGCGATAAACTCAGTTCAAACCTTCACATCATTTCGTGCATCAAAGCCCAGAAACTCCTGCGGAAGGAGTGTTATGCATTCCTAGCCCACGTCATTAACGAGAAGCAGGAGGTTAAAGACCTCGAGAGCATCCCCGAAGTCTGCAACTTTCCCGATGTTTTTCCCGAAGATCTCCCGGGAATCCTTTCCGAACGCCAAGTCGAGTTTCGCATCGACTTAGTCCCCGGAGCTACTCCCGTAGCTAAATATCCATATCGCCTAGCACCAGCAGAAATGCAGGAGCTATCTAGTCAGCTCAATGAGCTACTCAGCAAAGGATTCATCAGACCGAGTTCCTCACCCTGGGGAGCCCCGATCTTGTTCGTGAAAAAGAAGGATGGATCCTTTCGGATGTGTATCGATTATCGGGAGCTGAACAAGCTCACAGTCAAAAACCGTTACCCTCTTCTTCGAATCGATGATCTCTTCGACCAACTTCAAGGAGCCAGTTACTTCTCGAAAATAGATTTAAGATCAGGGTACCATCAGCTACGAGTCCATGAGGGTGATATTCCTAAAACAGCATTTCGGACTCGATATGGTCACTACGAGTTCGTAGTTATGCCCTTCGGTCTAACCAACGCATCGGCTGTGTTCATGGACCTGATGAACCGGGTGTGCCGTCCTTTCCTGGACAAGTTCGTCATCGTGTTCATCGACGATATACTTGTCTACTCAAGAAGCGAGGAAGATCACAGACAACACTTGAGATCAGTGCTGGAAACTTTAAGGACGGAGAAGCTGTTCGCGAAGTTCTTCAAGTGCGAATTCTGGATTCGAAAAGTAACCTTCCTGGGTCACGTGGTAAGCGATGAAGGCATACACGTGGACCCCTCCAAAATCAAAGCGATAGAAAACTGGTCAGCGCCGAAGACGCCCACGGAAATCCGTCAATTATTGGGTCTCGTTGGCTACTATCGTAGATTTATCCAGAATTTCTCCAGAATTGCCAAACCCTTAACCACTTTGACTCAGAAAGGCGTACCCTTTTGTTGGAGTGAGAAGCAAGACACTACGTTCCAAACATTGAAGCGGGCCCTATGCAGCGCACCTATTTTGTCCCTACTCGAAGGGACGGAGGACTTCGTTGTCTACAGTGATGCATCCAATCAGGGCCTAGGCTGTGTGCTCATGCAACGGGGAAAAGTCATTGCTTATGCCTCAAGACAGCTGAAAGCACACGAAGTCAACTACACAACACACGATCTGGAATTGGGAGCAGTAGTCTTCGCATTGAAGATATGGAGACATTATCTCTACGGAACCAAGTGCACCATCTTCACTGACCATAAAAGTCTGTAGCATATCTTCGACCAGAAGGAGTTAAACATGAGACAACGGCGATGGGTTGAGCTACTCAGCGATTACGAGTGCGAAATCCGCTACCATCCCGGCAAGGCCAATGTGGTAGCAGATGCCCTCAGTCGGAAGGAGTACTCAGGTCGTAGAGTGAAGGCACTGACCATGACTATCCATTCCCATTTATCCGCGCAAATCAAGGAGGCTCAGTTGGAAGCCTTAAGACCAGAGAACATGTCGGGTGAAGCCTTGAGAGGAATGGAAAAGAACCTAGAGATCAAGGGAGACGGAGTCTATTACTTCATGGACCGGGTCTGGACCCCAAAGTTCGGTGGTTACAGAAAGGTTGTAATGAACGAAGCTCACAAGACCAGATACTCCGTTCACCCAGGATCAGACAAGATGTATCTCGATCTCAAGAAACTGTATTGGTGGTCGAACATGAAAGCAGAGATCCCTACTTTCGTGGGCAAGTGCCTGACTTGCGCCAAGGTGAAGGCCGAATATCAGAAGCCCTCAGGTCTACTCCACTAGCCAGAGATACCTGAATAGAAGTGGGAGAGGATTACTATGGATTTCATCACCAAATTACCCAAATCTCCGAGTGGGTACGACGCCATCTGGGTAATTGTCGACCGACTGACTAAATCCGCCCATTTCCTGCCAATCAAGGAAAACTTCAAAATGGAGAGACTCACGAGAATCTACATCCGAGAGATAGTTCGACTGCATGGTGTGCCTGTGTCCATTATCTCCGATCGAGATAGCAGGTTCACTTCGAGGTTCTGGCAGTCACTACAGAAGGCTCTTGGAACTAAACTGGATATGAGCACAGCTTACCATCCTTAAACAGATGGACAGAGTGAGAGAACCATCCAAACCTTGGAAGACATGTTGAGAGCCTGCGTCATCGATTTCGGCGCGTCTTGGGACACTCATCTTCCTTTGGTTGAATTTTCCTACAACAACAGTTACCATACCAGCATCAAGGCTGCGCCTTTCGAAGCCCTCTATGGTCGCAAGTGCAGATCCCCTCTTTGCTGGGCTGAGGTGGGCGACACGCAGCTAGCCAAGGGACAAGTCCCTGACAGCACTCTCACTGGTCCAGAAATCATCCGCGAAACCACCGAAAAGATCGTACAAATCCGGGAACGACTTAAGGCCTCTCGAGATAGACAAAAGAGCTACGCCGATAAACGACAAAAACCCTTGGAATTCCAGGTTGGAGACCGTGTCCTGCTAAAAGTCTCACCCTGGAAAGGCATGATACGCTTCGGAAAGCGTGGAAAACTAAACCCGAGGTACATAGGACCGTTTGAGATCCTCGCCAGGATCGGTCCTATAGCCTACAAACTCCGATTACCTCAAGAGCTTAGTAACATTCATCCCGTCTTCCACGTCTCGAACCTTAAGAAGTGCTTATCCGACGAAACCCTTACAATCCCTCTCGATGAGATTGAAATCAACGAGAATCTAAACTTTGCGGAAGAACCAGTCGAAATCATGGATAGAGAGATCAAACGAACGAAACAAAGTCGCATCCCGATAGTGAAGGTTCGCTGAAATGCCAAGCGGGGACCTGAATTCACTTGGGAGCGCGAAGATCAGATGAACCAGAAATATCCCCATCTCTTTCCTAATTCATGATTTGTATCCTATGTTCGAATTTCGGGACGAAATTCCCTCTAACGGGGGGATGATGTGACAACCCGAAACTTTTATCATGTGCAATTGATCTGTATATCAATATTAAACTCGAATTTATCATCTTTTAACGAAATTGTGGGTCCATATGAGTGCTCTAGGCTTAGTATAACCTAGATATGAGTCTTAAGAAGGATTAGAAAGTGTGTAGCATCACAAAAACCGGGCCAAACACACCAAAGAAGGTGTGTGCGGCCGCACACCCGCGTGTGCTGCCAGCCAGCCGCACACCCAGCCGCACACACCCTCCAGCCTCACACCCGACCCTATATATTGAAGAAGACCCCCCTTCATTCACTCTTTTCTTCTTTTGGCTACACCCTACTCTCTCTCTCTACTTTCTCTCTCTAGAAACATCATCCAAGAACACTCTAAAGGCCTAAAAAACGTGAACTACTCCATCATTCAGCTTGTTATAGTGGTAAGACACCTGAATCTAAGCCTAAAACTCATAGTGTTCTTCGTGTTCTTCATCCTTTGAAGGTGTACGGCCGCACACCTTCATAAGGTGGCCGCACACACACTAAAACTCTCCAAAGTGAAGAGTTTGGCCTTCATTTACTAGTAGGACTTAGTATTAGCACAAGAACACCTCAAAATCGACATTTCGGGCACAAATCAGGAGTGTACGGCCGCACACTCCTGTGTACGACCACACACACCCTCTGTATGGCCGCACACTCCTGTGTGCAACTGCACACGCAGCCTGGCCGCACACCCACTCAAATGGTCGTACACCTCCCTTAATTGATCATATAGGGTCCCGACAAGCATTTCCAAGTCTTTAGGGTGGTTTCCCGTCATGTTTAGCCATAAAACACCCTAATTCTAACACACATATGTGTTATCACATGCTAATAGGATCCACTTGCGTGCGAAACATCGGTTGACACTCAACACTCGTAACCAACTGTGCTTTCGAATCCTACGATAAACAGTGAGTTCATACCCCTAAATTTTCCGTGTTTTTAATGTTTTCAGGAGGGGGGAATACAAGCAAAAGTACAAGGAAACTTGTGCTCAAATTATCTCGTTTTGCATAAAATGATTTTATGTTCAATATGCTTTTAACTCAGAAAACCGTTTTACCAATCGATTAAAGAAATCAACTTGTAGAAACAGTTTTCATATCTAAAGCAAGGAAACTTATGAATCATGTAATAATATGTATTATCTTACAAAGGATTCATGCAAATCATAAACAGGATTTTCGTATTATTACTTGTAAATTTGTTAGGCTAAGTTTGAGACATGTCCTTGGTAACACTCCCCCGGATTCATGAGTGGAGGACTACGACTTATAACCAGAATCTCTTGGAGGGAGAACGTGACTATTGTGTATATATCTATATGGGACTGACTATCCCGCACCCTCGCTGCTAGCTACAGCGGAACCGTTAGGTTCAGGGGTGACAAAGTCATAAAAGATATTGGTCCCCGTCCGTGCCTTATCCAGTCTAAGTACGGTTATGGCACTCACAACTTAGGTAACGAGAATTTACTTATGTAATAATGAAATCAGTGAACTAACCTCAAAGTAATAACCGATTTGATTACTAGAGGGCATCAGTAACGCCCTTAGGATCTAGTTCACTACCTATCTTATTAGTTTTATTTATGTAATAAGGCTAATACATCTCACAGTGAGTAACCAGGGTTTTTCAAAGAAACTACATCTATCGATACAAGTATGATAGATACTTGTACACCTCGTATCAGAATCAAAAATCAACTATCAACTTTGAAGGAAAATATAGGGTTTTCCTGGGATAACTTAACCTTTCATAAACAGGTTGTTTAACGTGTAACCAATGGATAATCAAATCTCTTTCATAAGAAAATATGGGATTTTCTTGGGAAACAACTTTTCAAATAATCAAAGAAACATTTCTTTCACCAGAATCAAATGCTTATGAACTCACCAGCTTTATGCTGATATATTTTAAAACTGCTTGTATTCTCAGGGCATCAATAGACAGGTACTCTTGCCAACTTTTGGAGAAGACGGAACACTCTGAAGTCACGTCTTTTACTTTTGCTATATACTGTTATGTACAAATCATGTTTTTGAATAATGTAAATATTCATATTATAATGTAATGGTTGTGTTTACTATGCTTACTATGATACAACTGTTGTGATACTACGCATGACGTCCTCCGCCCCGAAACATTTCCGCCATCGGTTTCGGGGTGTGACATAATCACATTACATAAAGATGAATATACATCAATGTATGCAATGTAAAATCAAATATGATTAAGGATAAATTTATTAACAAATCAAATGACTAATCACATGTGATTAATAATGAATTCCTTATATAATCATATATAATTATAAGAAAATTTGAACATAGATAAAATAAACATAAATATTTTTTAAAATATGAAAAAATGAATAATCACATATGATTAATAAAATATTAATCATATTTACTAAAAAAATTACTCAATAATCACATAATATTATAAAAACATATTCAATTCTAAATACATCAATAATTAAAATTTACCTAAAAAACTACAGATTTGGTTTCGATGACATGATTGTTCAACATCTTCATCAACACCTTCAACACTCTCAACAAAAGTACTATTTTGATCTTCATTTATAAAGAAACTCACATTATCGCTTGTAAAATACATTGTCAAACAACAGAACCTGTCATTAACAAAATACACATTTGTTATTAAAACAAATATTAATAATATATGATATAAAAACTATAACATAAAATGTAAATGTTATGTTATAATATAAAATGTAAATTTTCATAACATTTGTGATTATAACATATATCAATCACATATGATTTTATACATTTATGATTATAACATATATCAATCACATATGATTTTAAACATATATGACTAAAACATTTATGATTGTAAATTATATTAACAATGTATTATACTTTATAACATATATCAATCACATATGATTTTATCAATGTTAATAATGTTGGGTTTTACATACTACAACATCCTATGGTGCACATACAACCCTAAATACCTTGGATCTATGTTTTCACTAATTATACATGCAAATGGTTTCCAAGGCATTAAACCTATAACTAGCATGCATTTGACATAAACCATATAAGATACTAGTTAGAGTAACATGCCTTTTATGTAGCTTGAAGTCTTGATGTATTTGGCATTAAGAGCTTAGCCCCAATAGTGTGGAAGCCTCAAACGAAGTGACAACACTCCTAGGACAAAGGTGGAACTTGAGAGAGAATTTCATGCACCCAAAAACACCCATGAACTCCAAGAACTTCATGTGTAACCACAAGTGGCGTTTTTTAGGTCATGATGCATGTATTTATATGTGTGGTATTTCAAGAGTCATGGGTATAACCAAATCCATACCCATGGGTTTTATGATCCATGGTTCATGTGGCCCAACTCTTTATGTATCCATACATAAACTAGGTCCAACATGGATCATAGGCCCAACACATATAAATATAACTAATTACCATAATTAGTCCCCATAGATTTAATTAGTCTCCTTTGATCACTAAATTAATTCCAAATTAATTCTTGATCAATACTAATTAAAACATATGATTTTATATTATAACTTATAATATATTAATAAATCATATATAACCTTCTCTCAAGAATCCATCCTAACAAATTGTCATGATGATATGCAACCCAAATGGACCATGCTACTCTTGGTTCAAGTACATACCAAATATAGTTATGGTCTTAGACATCTAATCCAACAGTCTCCCACTTGGATAAGTTTAAAACTATTATTACAAGTATGACTCCAAGACCCGACTAGCAATCGTAGCTCTTAAAAGCCGCTGTCGAACTCTGACCTAGCCAATGACGTGTCCATTAGATAAGGGATCATATATTCCTCCATTCTATATATTATATGGACTGAGACATGGATTATAATCATTCTCTTTGTCCATCTGTTGTTTCCCGATTTCTAATTTATGACGACCGACTAATTGAACAAATCAAATCAGTCCAGGCCCGGCCCGGCCGAGCACTGACGTTTGTCATCACTAAATCATCGAGGGGCCCACAGATATCGCTTTTATCCCTCTAAGGGTAAAAGGAATGGATAAACTTCGACTCATATGTTTGCTCTATTTACTCATCAAATCATACACAACAATGCGTTTTGTAACACCAAGTTACTGGTGCGTTTACACATTATCAATGTGCAACCGACTTGTATACTGCAACTCATATCTCTCAGTTTGAAGAATATAAGATATTATCGTCTCATGATCACTCGTGATAAAATCCATGAAGTGATTCAAATGAGCGTGGGTTTAATCCAATACTTGAATCTTATTCCAGGAGCACTCATGAATACTGCAGCTATGTCTAGGCCAGCTAGACAAACTACAGACCCATTCATGACAGTCTTGCCTCAATACCTACTTCCAAAGTATGATCGACTGTGGATGGTTTGAATAACCTAGTTATTCGGGAAGTCAAAACATGCAAAGTGAAACACAAGAATAATACTAATCCTATATGGCCCCAATACTCGTGAGAGTAAGTACACCTTTTATTTAATCACCATATTGATTACTCAGTATTCATTGTGTAATGTTTCAAATAACCAACTTTATACTTGAATTAAAACAATAGTTGTCCCATGCTCCAAGCATGCACACTATGTTTACCTATGGTCATTTCTTTGTGGAATAGATCATTTGAAAACATTTCAATGATGCTCATTTCACAATTCCAAATCCTTATGATAAATGTAAGAATGCAATATTCTTTGCCATTTACCGAAATCTGTTAGATTCAAAACTTATATGCAATGATCCTCTTGTAATGACTATGCACAAAAGTCACAAAGACTCGGCAACAGACATTACAAAGTATTCCAATGGAGAGCAATTCCATGGAAACGAAGTCTCACATTCAAAGTACATTCCTTTGAACATTCTTCTTGCATTAAGTTTTCTAATCTTACACAGATTTAATGAATAACTTCCACTTATGGAAACATTTCCATATTCCCATTTTGACTATCACTTTTGAACAAGAGTTGCCTCTTTTCAGAATATGTCAATATGGTCCTTCCAAAATTTACACCATACTTCCAACTATCCATGAGTAACCAATCTTTGGTAAACCTCAGATTTTCCTCGACAATTGCTTAATCATTTTAGCCACATCCAGTTCTAGTCCTTCCCCTCTTAATGCCCTAGGCATTTGGAAAAATTAGAACGGATGAATATTACAACACATGTAATCGATCCTATATCCGAAGCATATGGGACACGATTCATGATGTCTCACATAATGACATGATAGTAGACCAGTCTTTTGCTATAATATTTCTCTTTCTATTTGTCATGTTCTCATAATTCAGATTATGAAAAGGGATGTCGTAATCATAATCGAATTTTAGAACGCAAATAATGTTCCCATATATAGAATCTCCTTATGTTGAACCATTCCAACATAACATTCATATATATACTTGACTAAATTTGATTAAAATCTTAATCTAAGCTTTTAGAATTGGGATGAAGTATAATTTCCTCTCCCTTAATTATAGAAAAATAACTTTTCAACCCCTGCAACTTTGGGAATTAAAACTTTATTTTCTATAATTAACATTGCTAACTTGCAACACATAACATAATAATCATGCTCCCACTAACATGATAATTATATCCTTATTATCATAACACTTATGCTCCCACTAGCTTTGACATGTATCCAGAAATCAGCTAGACTTCTAGAAATCAATACTTTATTGACTTTCATTACCAAAGTTCAGATTTCTGATACGAGATGCTTCGATAAGACTTTATCTAAGCTTCCTAAAATCATACACCTTTCATTAGATAGCTCACATGTATGTCTGAACAATTATAAAGAGGGATGTCGTAATCATAATGTTTAGACCTTTGCCATTGCTGACAATTCGAATTATGAAAAGGGATGTCGTAATCATAATTGAATTTGAGAAATGCAAATGTCACAATTGCTAACTATTTAAAATCTACTTAGTGAAAGCGTTTCCTCACCATCATTTTCATGAATCGGAGAGAAACCTTATGACACTTAGATTTTTATGGTGCATGTGTTCCTATCCATGTGAATTTATCAAAACCATAATCACAAGACAAGGTTAGTGACAGATCCAAACTCATATGGACTGAACTTGTGCAATCTTAACTTCTTGCCACTTGGCAGCACAATGGCCTACCATTGCTTCCAAGTTGTTATGCAAACAATTGAGAACTTATAGAACTCAGATTCATAGTCAACTTTAACTGGAATGGGCACAGAAATAAGAATATGTCAACACAATAGGTTACAAACCTCAAGTCGTGTGCTAGTGATAAACAACATGCTTTATTCTTGATTAGTTCTTGAAACTTTTTCAAGATCTTTAAGACTCCCACTGACCTCTTGACATATAAGATTCTTTTGTCAAGAACCATTCCTTGACAAAACAAATATTCAAGAGTTAGTGCAGATTCTTATCAAGATAAACATTTCACTCAATTGGTCTTAGTTGGTCTTTGTTTTATCCAAAAACATCACAACTTACCAACTTCAAATGTACAAGAGTAGAAACATTTTACTCTACATTTGACAAGTGTTATAAACCTTCTAAGGATTATGTCACTCAAGTTACAATCTAGGAGTATGACTCTACGACTTGTTTTGGAACGAAGTATGATTCATCTTTTTTATTTTAACCATTTCAACAATCCACGATTCCTCTTCTTAGCCAAACAAATGCACTAAGATGTCCTTAGAGAATCAATTGTGTTATGGTTTCATAATCACTAAGATAATCATAAAACAAGATACTCAAGTACTCTCCCATCTTTTCAGATTGGAGAAACTTTTATCTTTCTGCCTAATTTGATTCTTTTTATTCGTTTTGCCTTACATTGAAACTTTTCCAATGTTTCAGAATTATACTTAAACTTGTAAGTATAACCATATTTACTAAACTTCAGTAAATCATGACGAATAATGTTATCATTCTTTATGGTGGACCTGATCAGCGCACAACCAAGTGTACCCGATCTCCTAGTCCTTCACTTGACTCACATATACATGTGAACAAGGAATTAGTCTTAATTTCCCAAAGATGAAAATTCTCATTCACCACACAATACAAGTTGCATGATTCCAAGTTTCTATCCAACTGAAACTTGGGTGATGACACTACCACAAACGAAAGAATCAAATCCATTTTCCAATATTGCTATCAATGGAATCATACAAACAACAATTTTTAACAAATGCCATTGTAAGGAAACTTAAAATAAGATAAAAATAAAAAAAAACTTTTCCTTTATTTATAAAATTTGCGGAAAAACTTTTCTTTACAATGCAATTACAAATGAAAAACATGTTGGTATCTATTCCTAAGAAATCTATCATAACTCTTAAGTAGCAGCTCAAAATTCTGATCTTCACAATCAGAATCAGCTTACTCTTCTTTTAAGCTTCCTTTGATTTTCCAAAACATCAAAATGCAATTACATTACATCATGTATTAAGAATCTCCAAAAGGAATTTAATTGAGTTACCAGTGCTCCAAATCATTGCTGATTCAGCAGCATCAAGCAAATAGGTAAGATCATTATGGGTCATGTCGTGGTCTGCCATATAGTAGTCTTTAAGGAACTCACTGTGTGACTTAGGAAGTGATTGAAGAACCTAGTCAACAACCAACTTCCTCAAGACTTTGACACCCAACTCTTCCGGCTTGTCAATATATGACGTCATCTCCAAGATGTGAGCACACATAGACTTTCCATCTTGCCAACTGGGGTTGAGTGACCTTGAACTTTTCAAGTCTTTGAACTTATGGGTTAGGGAGAATAATTACAGGAGGTAAAGGAAGTGAAGTATGATTTCCAGTCCCATTAATGTGCAACAAAGGGATTAATCTTTCACCTTGATCGTCATGTGGGATATCATCTTCATTAGGAAAGCTTTATCCAAAAGGACAAAGAAGACCATAGTTGTCATAACTAAACATCTATGAGGGAGAAATTCAAGTTTAGTTGATTTAAGTCGTTAATATAACACCCAATATGAAATATTAAGGCCAGGACCCAACACAATATTTTATAACTTGGAAGAGGGATGTCGTAATCCAAGCTACAAAATATTTGAAGGTAGGTAAATGACGATTTACCAATTTCCACCACGAAAAACGAAAAAGAATTTTAGGTCTTAAGTGAATTGAAACTCCTATATCCTTTGAGATTCATTGAACTTTTCAATGGCATGTTTAAATCTCGACTGTGCCCTTCAAGTTTGTGACTGGGATGCCAATGATCACAAACAAGGAGTGAATAACCATGCAAATTAACTTGGTACACCCAATGTTACAACCACCTAATCAATGTGTCGGTTAACCACACACGCTCCATTGATCTATGATTAACATCAAGCTACCCTTTGCCATACATAGTCAGTCCCATATTAGTGTGCCGGTTAACCACACACGCTCCACTAACGACTTAACAAGGTGCAAAGTGCAATTTCATGGGTTAGCACCAAATTCACATTTTCCTAAAGTAACTAAGATTGGGAATTTAATAAAGTTTAGTTACTTTATATTTATCATTATACTTTTAATGAAGGGAGAATTAATGTCCTCTCCTACCCATTCGGCTAACGACCCTCCACCAGTCAAGGAAGCGGTGGGTGAGAGTGGACACCTATTAAACCGCCATTTTATAGGCAGTAACCTTATACCTGCCTTATAGACCGGCTTCGTGAATGAGGCCTACTAACGGTAAGACCGACTTTTTACTTATACATATAATATATTAAACTTTGAATATTATAATAGTATAAGGGTGTATTTTAGACATTTAAAATACTTGGTGGTTTAATCTATTAATTAAACTAGACTTTTAATTTAATTAAACTCAAACCATATATTTATGGATTTAATAATACTCTTTAAATTAAACGCTTTAATTAACTATTAAAAAAGTCCATAAGAGTTAATTTGAACTATTCAACAAAACATCATAATTCCAATTATTAAATTTAAAATTAAAACCATTTAATTAATTGTTTAAGTTATGAACCCAAGATTTTTAGAATTCAATTTTTTTTCATAAATAACTTTTTTCAAATTTCAAAACTTGAGGAAAAGTTTTCTAACTCTTGAAAACTTTTGGATTCCACAACTTATGGAGTTAAATGCTTGTTTTATGATGAAACTTTTCATGTTCCATAACTTAAGAACAAGTTATGGAATTCTTTAAAACATTAACACCAAGTTTTGTAACTCCATAAAAAACTTTGAATCAATTTTTTTTAAAAACTTTCATATCCATAACTTATGGAGGTTTCAAAAAAAAAACTCTTTAGATCAAACTTTTAAAACTAATAAATAATCATACCATTTTATCTTTTACTAAATTTGACATAATTCAACTCATATAGCAAATGATTCAAATTTTACAAATAATTAGTTTTTCACAAAAACAAGTAATTATCTTAAAATTTGACAAACTTCATGTTTTTTTTTCTTTTTTTTTTCAACTTTAAAAATCAAATATTTGCATCAATATAACAGATACAATCCATGGCTCTGATACCACTGTTGGGTTTTGCATACTACAACATTCTATGGTGTACATACAACCCTAAATACCTTGGATCTATGTTTTCACTAATTATACATGCAAATGGTTTCCAAGGCATTAAACCTATAACTAGCATGCATTTGACATAAACCATATAAGATACTAGTTAGAGTAACATACATCTTATGTAGCTTGAAGTCTTGATGTATTTTGCCTTAAGAGCTTAGCCCCAATAGTGTGGAAGTCTCAAATGAAGTTACAACATTCCTAGGACAAAGGTGGAACTTGAGAGAGAATTCCATGCACCCAAAAACACCCATGAACTCCAAGAACTTCATGTGTAACCACAAGTGGCGTTTTTTAGGTCATGATGCATGTATTTATATGTGTGGTATTTCAAGAGTCATGGGTATAACCCAAATCCATACCCATGGTTTTTATGATCCATGGTTCATGTGGCCCAACTCTTTATGTATCCATACATAAACTAGGTCCAACATGGATCATAAGCCCAACACATATAAATATAACTAATTACCATAATTAGTCCCCATAGATTTAATTAGTCTCCTTTGATCATTAAATTAATTCCAAATTAATTCTTGATCAATACTAATTAAAACATATGATTTTATATTATAACTTATAATATATTAATAAATCATATATAACCTTCTCTCAAGAATCCATCCTAACAAATTGTCCTGATGATATGAAACCCAAATGGACCATGCTACTCTTGGGTCAAGTACATACCAATAATAGTTATGGGCTTAGATATCTAATCCAACAAATAAAACATTTATAGTTTATAACATATATCAATGATATCAATCACATATAATGTATGTTGAGTATTATAGTTTATATAACAGATATCAATCACATCTGTTTCTTTAATAACTAATCATAAACCGTTAATAAAAGAACTAAATCACATGTGATTGAAATAAAACAATTTTAAACATATACTAATCAAATGTTTTCTGAATGATTTAGGTTTTTCTGCAAACATAAATCATGATTATTAACTTCATATCAACAATTTCGTTTTATACTACATAAATCAGCAATAAATGCAATAATCGACGGTTAATGATCAACATAAGGTACAATATATTAAACCTAACTCCTTTCGAACTCAAAACTCTCAATTTATACTTCATAAATGCAGTTATAATGCAATAATCGACGATAAATGATCAAAATAAGTTTTGAAAAGTGACGATCTTTACTTTTTCGATGAACAATATGTAAAACCTAACTCATTTCAAACATAAAACGGTAAATAATTCATTCTATTACTAGAATAGATGAAATAAATAAAAATGTCAATGTTTAATAATCATAAAAAGTTATGCAAAGCGAATATTTTTACATTTTGATAGAACGAACAGTTAAACCTAAAATTCTTGGACGATGCAATTTCTTCTTCTATAAGAATCGACGAACAACAATATTTTGAAAAAGAATCCAAGAAATCACTAAGATCTAGGATGAATTGCGAAAAAATCGAATCGAATCACTGTGAATTCAAATGATACTCTCGAGCTTGCGTCAAACATATAAATGAATTAGACAAAATAATCGTTTATAACAGTCAAAGTTACAAAAATACCATTCAAGATAATTACAAATAGAAACACGTGTGTTTTTTAATGTGATAAACAAAAAATGTTCTCAATTTAACACACACACACACACACACACACACACACATATATATATATATATATATATATATATATATATATATATATATATATATATATATATATATATATATATATATATATATAGGTTCAGGTTCATTTGAGATCATGCTAATTTTGTGAGACCAAATCTAAAAATAATTTTAAAATACAAAATAAAAGGAAAATCCAAAAATTATTTTTTTAATTATTATTTTCGGAACTTTAATTACCTAAAAAATAATAATAATAATAAATAAATAAAATTACCGTTGTTTTTGAAAAATACGTGAAATATTCTAATAGAATATTCCACTGTAAATATTCTAATGTGATTTTTAGAATGTTTGAATATTGTATTAGATTTGTCAGATATGTAGAATATTCTAATATTCTACTAGGATATGTAAAAAAATGTAATTTTTTTTATTTTTATTTTTTATTTTTTTTTGGTATTTTTTTTTGGAAAATATAAATTCCAAAAATAATATTTGAAAAAAAAATTTTCAAAAATTTTCAATTATTTTGCATTTTAAAAATGTTTTTTTTATCTACCAAATGAATGGCTAGGATTGCGTCTTACGGTCTCACAAAATTAGGTCATCTCACATTAACCTAACCATATATATATATATATATATATATATATATATATATATATATATATATATATATATATATATATATATATTCATTTGGTAGATATAATAATATTTATATATTTGCAAATGAATGACCATGACTGAACAATATACTTGAATGAATGTGGAGCCTTAGATATTGGATGGTGCATAATTAAGCGACTACACCCATGCACGTCGGTGATACTAAATCTTGTAATTTTTGTCCCTACACTGTAACAAATAATTTCATCAATTCCTTATAAATTGATTCTGTATAGTCTATATTTTAATTACTTATATAAGAAATAATTCATATATTTTTTTAATTATAATTTGTACACAAAGATGGCGTAAGCTCTTCGTGTATATATATATATATATATATATATATATATATATATATATATATATATATAATTCATATATATACTTACGTGAGGTTAACTTTAAAGAAAAAAAAAAGTCAATAAAGTAATATCATGTCTATTAATGTTTGTATTAATGTCATCAAATTTGTATAAAACAAAAAGGTAAATTACACCAATAGTCCCTCGTGTACATGCCAGAAAGCGTGTTTAGTCCCTATTTTCAAAAATTAACTCGGACCGTCCCTAGGTTTGATTTTTCTTGCATGCTTAGTCCCTATTGACATGAAATGACTCTTTACCCTCAATTATTTCTTTTTAGATTTTCTTTTATTTCCTTATTAGTTTTAAATAATAAAAAAGAAAATAAACCAAAAATCCCCACCCCTCCTTACGACACTTCCGTTCTCCCCTCTTCTCACCTCCTTATTTCTCCGGTAACACCTCGATCTGAAACCCTCCATCTAAAACTCCATCGACGACTTCTGATGGTGGGGCACTGGTGAAGAAGGTGATCGCCGACTTCCGACAAAGCATCACCATCGTAGTTCCGCTCAGAAACCTTCTCTTATTTTCTGTAACTCTACTGGCGATCACGCATCTGCAAATCCAACCTGTAACTCTCAAATACCTAGCGCAAACCGTTGTAAAACCCAACAGCTGGCGATGAACGCTCCATCTTCGGCGAACAGGTGGTGACGAAGACGAAGGTTTTCAGTTGAACAAATGTAGACTCGACTGTGGAGCTTTGATTCTGACTGTGGAGATAGATGTTTTAAACGAAGATCTGTCGAAACCCTAACCGACGTTGATAGCAGCGCACATGTGAGCCGGTGACGGTGAGGGTGGGCGTCGAAAGGAGCCTCTGTCAGATTTAGATTAAGAAAGAGGGTAGAGAAAGAGGTCGAAGACCGTCGCAGGAGCCTCCGTTAGATCCTGTCGTTTCCGCCAGAGAAGACGAGCACTAGATTCCGATGAAAAGGCTCTACAACGACGACCACAACCACCCATCAGAAAGGGGTGGGGAATGTTCGTCAGATGGTGGAGACGGTGGTGGTGGTCTGCAGTTTGTATGTTGTGTTTGGGTGCTTCTTTCCGATCAGTAACAATGAAGGGATGGATGGGTTGGGGAAAATGAAGGGGAGCGGGTTTATTTTTTTAATTGAAATTCATAATAAAAACATTAAATTAATTAAAAAATAAAAATAGAAGGGTATTATGGTCATTTTAAATTAGGCATGGACTAAGTTTGCAACAAAATCGTCTTTCAGGGATGAAGCGTGTAAGGTTAAAACAAACGAGGGATGGTCCGAGTTAATTTTTGAAAATAAGGACTAAACACGTTTTCTGGCATGTACACGAGCGACGAATGGTGTAATTTACCCAAACAAAAACCAACTTATATGTTACAAATCAAATTAAAAGAATTATTATTTATATGTTTCGTAGTCATTATCATTAGTAATAACATGAATGGTACGACATATTGCACATTTGGCACGTAATATCATAATAAATTTTGTACATGTATATAACAAAAAAATTTATCTACAAAAAGTTTTTGGACAAAAGTATTTCGGGTCAATAATGTCCCACATAATCCATTTTGACACACAAAAACAGTTGTTCTGCTGATACACAAATTATTATATATATATATATATATATTAAAGTTGTGGAAGAAATGAATAGTAAACTTGGAATACTTTGTTCAAGTTTGGTCCCTTGATTTACATATCCGGTCCCTGTACTTCTTTAATTAATTTATTCATGTCCTTTTGTTTGTGTTCCATTCAACTTCCCATTTTTTTGGCAGAATTGGTCCCTGCATTATTGTTGGAAGTTAGGAATACTAAATTTGGATGTTTTTTGGCAACTTTGGTCATTATTCTTTACCCATTTTGACACTTTTGGTCCTTGCAATCAATATTTTTACATTTTTTTGGAACCTTTTAATATTTAAAGTTTTGCCACAAAACTTTAACGGTTTGACAACTTTGATCCCTTTTCTAAAAAGTTGCTAATTCATACCCCTTTAATTCTTTAGCCATTTTCACACTTCTGGTCCTTGCAGTCAAAACTTTTACATTTTTTGTCCGGGGCAAAGCCCGGACTTTTCATCCTTGCACTTTCTATGTCTGTCATATTTATCAATTCGGAAACAACATTGAAAGCTTCTGGCCCCCGCGTAGCGGGGGTAACCTTTCTAGTTATAAAATAAAATTAAGACTAAATTATTGAATTGGTACATGTGTTTTATATGATTATTTTGTTTTATATGTAAAAATCTAACTCATAAAAAAATAAAAAAAAATAAAAAAGGTCCCTAAACTAGATTTGATAAAAAAAAATGTAAATGTCTATCTACTAAAATTCAAGTTTTACCTATAAAATTGAGTTTACAGTGAAAGCTAAAATTTCACTAAAATGAATTTGAAGTTTTATGTTATAAATGTTCAAAGACCATTTTGACGGCAATCCTTGAAGGTGTCAGATCTAAGCGTATCATATATAATTGTCAGTTGCGGACAACGTTGGAGCACGTCAAATCATAATAGATTAAGGTCGAGTCTCATGTATCTGCATTTCGAGGGCATATGATATTATCATCTTAGTATTACTCGGACAAAATTTATATTAACTAATTCTTTAAGCATGAGTTCTTTCAATACACAATCATCATTGCGTACATGTGGATGTTAGTTACATCACTATGTTATAACTGTCAATTAATAATCTATCAATACCTCACATTTGTCTTACTTCATTACATTCTTCCTTAAAATATGAGTGATGGGATATTTTGAATACAATAGTATTCATGGAAACGTAAACATGTAAAACTGAACATAAATTAAATCAATAGTAATTGTTTACGGTAAGATCTGCATTTAATAATCATCACATCATTTTAAATTTCATATTGTATTTATTCTTCATATCAAATTAATTAATCTTACTAAAGCTCTTTCTACAGGTAGACATTTTCATTGTAATCTGTTTTTTAAAAGATCATAGACGTCAAAACGTCTGTATATCTTCTTCTCCAGGTAGACATAGTCTAATGTCTTTCACAACTATATGTCTTCTGAAGTGGAAACACTTGCTTCCTTTCTTTCTTGTTATTATTATATATATATTAAAGTTGTGGAAGAAAGGAATAATTTGGGATACTTTGTCCAAGCTTGGTCCCTTGATTTACATATTCGGTCCCTGTACTTCTTCAATTAATTTATTCATGTCCTTTTGTTTGTGTTCCATTCAACTTCTCATTTTTTTGGCAGAATTGGTCCCTGTATTATTGTTGGAAGTTAGAAATACTAAATTTGGATGTTTTTTGGCAACTTTGGTCATTATTCTTTACCCATTTTGTCACTTTTGGTCCTTGCAATCAATATTTTTACACTTTTTTGGAACCTTTTAATATTTAAAGTTTGGCCACAAAACTTTAACGGTTTGACAACTTTGATCCCTTTTCTAAAAAGTTGCTAATTTATACCCCTTTAATTCTTTAGCCATTTTCACACTTCTAGTCCTTGCAGTCAAAACTTTTACATTTTTTGTCTGGGGCAAAAACCCGGACTTTTCATCCTTGCACTTTATATGTCTGTCATATTTATCAATTCGGAAACAACATTGAACGCTTCTGGCCCCCGCGTAGCGGGGGTAAACTTTCTAGTTATTAATAATATTTGTACAAAAAGTGCTTTTGATCTTTCCACCCCTTATTAGGGACGACTCGTTTTGACATGTGCAACCACTTACTCCTAAATATAAAGACGTAAAAACATTCGATAGCGGGGTCACAAAAAAAATCCCAATCAAATGTAAAATAATAGTTACATTAGTATTTCAAAAGGTCGCACCTTAATAGATTTATTTTACACTAAGAGGCTGAAGCGGAGCGGTGGCCTGGGACGCCAGGAACCACATGAGTCCGCCCGTGCTACCCTAATATTTAAATAAATCTCCAGAAAAATCATGATATTTTGATCTAGTTGATGCAAAAGTTTCAATTTTGTTTATAAAAAAAGTTCCGATTACCGGATAACAAATTTAAATCAAATCATTTTTGCTGGTAAAATATTTTTTACCCTGTTACCTCTAGAAAAGTCTCATTATTTGTGTCGGTTTATGAAAAAGCCCCAATTTATTTTTTACTTTCAACTATATTAACCTTTCACTAAAAATCTAGAAATTTATTGGTTGAAATTATGAATAGATATAAACGTCATTAAGCTTCATAAAACTAAGGTTCATAGTCTTCTATCGCCAATTATCTTCCACAAAACAATGATGTTAGCATCATTTTGAACTTATCATCGTCCATATGATCGATTTTCCACACAAGTTTATGTTACAAATATTATAGTATATTCAAATTATGTGTTGAACACCTTATTACAATCTATCTAAAATGTTAAGGGAAAACCAATGGTTATGTTCATATAAAAAATCATTGACTGATGACAAACAAATCAATACAATAGTAGGTTGTGTAAGATTGTACAAATTCTCGAGAAGAACAAACACCACATTTCTTATGGTATTGGTGTTTTGGAGCTTCGAAATTTAAAATTGTTGACTTTTGAAGTAATTGTTCAATGGAGGAATTATTCATATATGCTTAAGATTTAAGGATAAAACTCATGCTCTTCTCTTACAATCTCACCTAACTTGCTATTGTATTGATTGATTTGTCGTCAGTCAATAGTTTCTTATATGAACATAAAAACGAGTTTTCCTTTAAAATAGTTTACCGGTAAAAATAATGGCTGATTTGATTTTTTTTTATCTGATAATCGAGACTTTTTTGTAAACAAAATAAAATTTAAGACTTTTATAAACCAAAATATTGGGATTTTATGGAGATTTCTCCAAATATTTATTTATTATTTTTGGCCCAAAAGTGTTTCAAGTAAACCTAATCACACATATTAAGTAATTAACCTGTTTAATTTGACCAATACAAATAGACAAAAATGCAAAAATGGTCCCTGTGGTTTGTCATTTTTTGTGGATATGGTCCAAACCTTTTAAAAATTGGATTTCTAGTCCTTATTCAGAGGTTTGTTTGTGGAACAAGTCCCTGGAGTTAACTTCCGTTTGTTTGTGGCTGTTAAACCCCTCACGTGCATTGCACACGAGGGTATAAATGTCTTTTTACTTGAGGGACCATTTTTACAATTCTTGAACTAATATATAAAGACTTCCCCAACGTTCAAGTTCTTCCCCAAACGTTGTTCTGTAACTTTCAAGTTGTTCTTCCTTCTCTCATCTCTCTTTGTTAACGGTCGTCTTGTCAGTTAATCACACGATGGTTCTCTGTTTTTGTGGTAAGTTTGCTGTTGTTAAATGCTCATGGACACTGAAGAACCCAGGCAGACGTTTCTATGCTTTCCCTCAAAAGGTAAAGAAATCTGTTTGCACCCATTTTGATTTGTAATCAAATAACATTTGTTATTTTCCCCTTTTTGAAGGATTCTGCTTGTCGCTTCATCAGATGGGTTGATCCCCCCATGTGTGAAAGGTCTAAAGTCATTATTCCTGGACTATTGAGAAATATGAACCGAATGCAAGCTTGGTGCACAGCTCTAAAGATTCTGTTGTTGGCTAGTTGGGTGTTTTTTGTGATTTTGTTCATAAGGTCTGTTTAGGTTTAGGTAATAGGGCAATGGGGTGGATTTTTTTTTGTTGAAGATCGATAAAAGTGTGGTTTTTGGGTGGATTAATGGTTTTTGGTACTTTGACCTAGGTTCTTTGCAGTTGTTTGTAAGGTCAAAGTAAGTTGTTTATGTAGTTCAGTTCTTCCTGATATAAATATGAATTTTATGGAATTGCTTATGTTGTTTGTAAGGTTCTTTGTAGTTTTTTGTAAGGTGAAAGAAAGGTTAATGTGAATAATTGATTGTAATTACATAATACACAACAATAACCAAAAACCATAATAACCAAGGTTGCAATTACATAATAGACTACAAGCATATAGTGCAATTACATTATCCCAAAATATGCAACCATATATATGTTCTAATAGTATTGTGGTATCCCATCTATCATTGTCAATGACTTCTATGTCCTCATGTTCATCATTTTTCCCAACCCCGTTATGAAACCCATCCATTTGAACACAACCATCATCCTTATCAAGATTAAGGTTAAAGTCAGTCATATCCACCTCCACTTCTGATACATTGTTTTCATCATCAACAAGTTCATCATACTGTTCTTCTGATTGTTGCCCAAGATCATCACTGTCAGCAGACGTTTCATGTTCAGACTGATGGTCTTCAACATTCTCATCTTCTGGTGGTTGATAATGTTCTCCATCAAAAGGATCAAAGTGATCATGAGAAAAGTTCTCATAATGAAAGTCATCATAATCAAAGTTATCATGGTCACCACCTTGATCTTGTACCACATCATCCATGTTAGCATGCTCAGCATCTTGATCTTGTCCCACATCATCCATGTTAGCATGCTCACCAGCATGATCTTGTACCACATCATCTAATTTAGGATTCTCACCACCTTGATCTTGTACAACATCATCCAATTTAGCATGATCACCACCTTGATCTTCTACTACATCATCCAATTCAACTAAACGAAGCTTCTTGGCACAAGAACTTTGACCAACTATTGAGTTCACCCTTCCATTTTTTCTATACTCTGGTGAAACTTGTGTATGGACTCTGTCAAAGAGTATCAAGGACATATACCCTGCCAACTGTGTTTGATCATTAGCTTCATCTATTATTGGGGTTTTATCCTTTGCTGGTACTTGAGGTACATTTGCTTCTTTTGGAAGATCACCATCACAGAGCTCCTTAATAATAACCTTTTGCTTTCCTTTTGGAGACATAAAATAGGTCAGCAAATTAGTTTGTCCATGTTCTGTATACACTTCAATGACCTTGTTATCTCCAATATATTGAGCCAAATTCAAGACATCATTATCATTCCCTAAAGCTCTAAGACCAAAATCCAAGTCTTCATGAGGAATCCTAAAATGGTAATATATTACTGGGGGTACAGAGTAACCTAGCTCTAGCATCATTGCATCTAGTTCATGAACTGAGAACTCATCAATGTCTACTAAATCAATATATCGCACTTCACCTTTAACATATTTCGTGTTCGGAAGCTTGGTAAAATTTCCACCATGGTGTAGCTTTATGGTGAACATTGTGGGTACACGCTCTACAAGATACAAAAAACATTAAGTAAAAAATTATCAGATGTTTGTATTTTTGGCTCTGTTCTTCAGATCATCAAGAAACCCAACAAAATTTCGTAAACAGAGGAGAAGTGAAACTAACCATATTCATTTGTGATGTCATACGTCTCGCCTTTTGGCCTAATCGCCCACATTACGAACACCATTTACAGTTGAAAAGCAAAAACCATGGTTGCAGAAATCGGGATTAATCGGCGATTAATCGTGGATTAATCGTTTGACGTTCTCCAACCGTCGAGGATTAGGGCATTAATCGGAAATTTAGGATTAATCGGCTTTGGCGGGATTAATCGGCCTTGGCGGGATTAATCGGTCAACAAAAGTCAAAAAAAAGTCGAAAAAAGTAAAAAAAAAAAATCAAAAAAGGTCAAAAAATTTTAAAAAAATTCAAAAAACCAACTTTTTTTTTTACTCCAAAATTTTTAAATTTTCAAAATTTCAAATATTATACCAAAATGTTCATATTTTTGTATTTTCAAATTTCCAAATTACAAATTTTCTTATTTTTTAATTTTGAAGTACTTGTTTTTCTTAAGATATATTAATATTTAATTAATTTTAATATTTTATTAATAATCTATGGTCCCCGATTAATCCCCGCCAAGACCGATTAATCCCTTAACACCAATCGAACATCGAGCTACCGTCGAGTGATTTTTGCAACCTTGGCAAAAACAAGTAAACACCTTGGACCAAGTCTTGATTAGGGTTTTTGTGTTCAAAATGAATGACGAAGAAGATGGAAGTGTAAGAGATAACTAAATATTTTGTGTGTAATATGACGCTAATACGGTAACAAGTGGGTTTATTTCAGGAATTGTAAAAATGGTCCCTCAAGTAAAAAGACATTTATGCCCTCGTGTGCAATGCACGTGAGGGGTTTAACAGCCACAAACAAACGGAAGTTAACTTCAGGGACTTGTTCCACAAACAAACCTCTCAATAAGGACCAGAAATCCAATTTTTAAAAGGCTTGGACCATATCCACAAAAAATGACAAACCACAGGGACCATATTTGCATTTTTGTCATACAAATATTACCTCAATCTATCCCGTTTGTCACTGCCTACTTAAATCCGATAAAAAAAATCATGTTTTTAATAAAATAATGAAAAAAAAGAAAGTAAAGAATAGCAGTCGTGTATAAATAGCAGGCCAACAATACAATCACTACCCACTTCAAACAAAAAAGCCATTGCATTTTGGTGACTGTCATCAATGGCATGCTTAAACATGCAGCAGATAAACAACGAAAAACAAGGAGGCTATATGGGCCCAAGAATCTCCTTCTCAAACGATTTCGTTGAATCAAACCACCATGAAAACAGTTACACAGAAGCTCCAGTCTCTTCTGATTTCGAGTTTTCCGTTCCCTCTTTCTCTTCAAACTCTGCAGACGAGGTCTTCTTCAAAGGCAAGCTTCCACCATTGAAGGAGAAGCAGGTGCTAACACTCAGAGATGAGCTTCTTGCAGGTGATGATGATGATGATGATAATGGTGGTGGTGATGGCGTCTTCATCCACCATAAGAACTCAACAGGATGGTGGAGAGAGAAGTTTGGACTTCGAAAAACTCAAAATGGGAAAACTGATCATAAGAATCTTGGAGGGTTAGAGACCATTGATGAAGCAAAGATCAAGCCTACTTTTTACAGTCCAAAGTTCTCAGGTTCGCTTGCATGCTGCTTTTCAACTATCTTATTTGATTTATTTTTTGTAAAAACGATCGAGTTATACTGGAGTTTGTTTCCATGGCGGATTCAAACATTTCAAATAAAACAATTTAATTATTTTTTACATAAAAAAACTGTACAACCCCCTATTTGGATATGGGCGTGTATGTTAGGTAGACAATCTAGTTCCAAACCTAATTTCTTTTACATTTATGTTTCCATAATATTTCAAAATTTGCATTTTCTAGTAAACAATAGTGTTTTGATGCTTATTTATACAAAAAGTAATAATTAGTTTGTAACGAAATGAAGTAGGACGATTTAATATATATTTAGAAATTTAAGTAGTAATTAAGCATGCTAACATGTAGAATGCCCGCAACTTTTTTCTAAATCTTTTCAGAATAAAAATGATTTTAATCGTCAATAGCTTTAGAAAAGATTGGATTTCATAAAATATTAATTTTATGAAATGTCTCAGTCTTTTGAAGCCATTGTTATGTAGGGTCTATGACAACTCAACTCTATTATCTTGTATATATTTGTGACATTGTTATGTAGAAATACACGATAGGTTATGTACCTACTCAATAATTATAGCATTAAAGTGTACATCTTTTTTGCATACCGTTACATATTATGACCTTCATCAAGTACTAGAGACTTATTTGATCATGGACAAATTCATTGATATTCACTACTTTCGTTTTCAGGAAGCAATCGATACAAGTGAACTAACCAAGGGGAATTTAATTAAGGAATGAAGTAGGTATTACTGAGGGTGAAGTTTTTATTTTATTTCATTTTTAATTTGGTATTTTCCAAGCTAATTAATATTTGGAGAAGTATTAGGTTTAAGATATTGATGTGTGTAGAGAAGTCATTTAACTGTTTCTGTTTTCTGTACAAATATTTGCAGTTGAAGGAATTCTCATCCCTTTTGTATATCAGTCTTTAATATTACCGGCATTAACTTATTATATAAAAACTAATCAGTAGTCATTAAAGTCACAGTTCACGTACACTTTACGTACATATTGCACAAAATTTGCCGCTTTTATATTAGTTAGTTTAAATTATGGGCTTTATATATATTATATCCGCACTAAAACCTATAAATATATTTTTAATTCATTAAATAAAAACGACATATAATCTAGCCTCCCTAACAAGGTCATAGGCTTAGAAGTAAAAGTATTCTCATTCATTTTTTTAATAAGATGCGCGAGCTTCTTTTACACACCTACACACACAAAAACTCTTATAACAAATTCGCCCATAATAAATTTCAGTTTGCAAGAAGGTTTGTTTCCTAAGTTTTAGAAGGCTTAGAAGTCTTCCTGCTAAATATAAATTCACTTTCTTTTTCTTCTTTCACCTGACTAGAAACCCACTTAACAAATTTTTCTAGAGTTTATCTAACTATCTAACTTTAATGATTAAGTTATCATTAAAGTTATCATTCATTATAAGTCGTTTTGTGAATATAATATATCAAAACAAAGGTAACACGTAATATATATATATATATATATATATATATATATATATATATATATATATATATATATATATATATATATATATATATATATATATATATATATATATAGGTTCAGGTTCATTTGAGACCATGCTAATTTTATGAGACCGTGAGACCAAATCTAAAAATAATTTTAAAATGCAAAATAAAAGAAAAAATCCAAAAAAAAAATTTAATTATTATTTTCGAAACTTTAGTTACCTAAAAAAATAAAAAAATTACCGTTTTTTTTTAAAATACGTGAAATATTCTAATAGAATATTACACTGTAAATATTCTAATGTGATTTTTAAAATGTTAGAATATTGTACTAGATTTGTCAGATATGTAGAATATTCTAATATTCTACTAGAATATGTAAAAAAATGTATTTTTTTTTTTTTTGGAAAATATAAATTCCGAAAATAATATTTGAAAACTTTTTTTTTCTGAAATTTTCAATTATTTTGCATTTTAAAAATGTTTTTTTTATCTACTAAATGAGTAGTTAGGATTGCGTCTCACGGTCTCACAAAATTAGGCCGTCTCACATCAACCTAACCCTATATATATATATATATATATATATATATATATATATATATATATATATATATATATATATATATATATATATATATATATAGGTAAAGGTTCAAATAAGAACCAAAAAAGATTAAGAACCCGTAAGAACCACTTTTTTTTGACAAATTAAACTTAATACTCATTATTATGTATCATATGTCAAACACTTAAGTCCTCAAACTCTTTCAAACTCTCTCACCAAGCTTGAAGAACACACCAACCTTACCACCACCAACCACCACTGCACCACCGTTGTTGCCGCCTCCTACCACCGGCCAACCACTTCCATCAGATCGGTATGCTCCAAATGATTCCGGATCTACATTTTCAGTTTCAGATCCACGATTAACACCACTAGATCTATGATTTTCTGTTCCAGATCAACAAGTTCCAACAAGCAACGAAGATCCACCACTATCGTCAACGATCGTCACCACTGTAATCGTCATCCTCTGATCTTCAGTGAAACACCATCAGATGTGCCGCCTCCTTCTATTTCTCTCGCATCCTTCTCATCCTCTCTGATATTTGTTGAAAAACTACTAGATCTGATGCAGATCTGATGTGTTTCAGGTTACATCTCAAGTGAAACATTACCATCTACATCGCATAAGAGCTTACCCACACTAGATCTATCATCTTTGTTTCCTCAACTGCAAGATTAGAAGTTTTCTGGTCCAGATCTATGATTTTCGCCCCACAAATGTCTAGATCTGCGATTTTTGTCAACATCGATGTACAGGTCTACAAGCTCCGACGGGATTTGGTTTCATTTTCTTCAAGTCTCAGATTTGGTGAAACACCGCAAACTTGTCTCCATCTTTTTCTCTCTGATCCCAGGTGAAACACCACCAGATCTACATCAGGTATGTCAATTTTTGTGTTGATTATTTTTCCTTTTGTTAAACTGTGAATTTAATGTTGTAATCTATTTTTTATTGTTTGTTTTTCTTAATATTAGTTTTACCTACTATTAAGTTGTGAATCCAATGTTATTATTACGCGAATCCAAGTTTATGTTCTTATTTGTTATGATACTTGCATAGATTTTTGTTTCATAACTTAGGTTTTTTAGTTGTTATGTTGTGAATTGAATTTAAAATGTGTTATAATGTTAATGTTTTCTTAAATAATATGAATCTAGGTTTTTTAAGTTGTGAATTGATGTTTAGATGTTTTTATTAATTTTTTAGTCATGTTAATATTATTTTAAATGTTATGAATAAGAAAATGTTAGTTTTATGTTGTGAATACATGATTTGTTACAAGTTTAAGCTGAGAATATATGATTTTTTATAAGTTTTAAGCTATGAATGCATGTTTTATATTTATTTTTCTACTTACATCTATTATAGATCTCTACAGTGCATTTTTTTATCGTTTTTGTTCTTCTGTTAAGGTGTGAATTCAATGTTTTAATCTCTCATTTGTTGTTTTATTATCTTAGTGTTAACTTCTATTAAGATGTAAATTTTATGTTTAAATTGTAAATTGACTATATAGATGTGAAATTTGTGTATTAAATTGTTCGTTCATTGTATTAAGCTGTAAATTTTGTGTATTAAATTATGAATTAATTGTATTAAGAGTGTTAAGTTGATAATATGGTTGTGAATGCATACTTTTTGTATATTAAACTGAGATTTATTGTACTAAGCTATGAACTTTGTATATTAAGATGTGATTTTTGTGTTTTAAATTGTGAATTGACTGCATTAAGCTGTGATTTTTTTTGTTTAAACTGTGAATTGACTGTATTAAGCTATGAATCTTATGTATTAAACTGTGATTTTGTGTTTTAAACTATGCATTGAATGCATTAAGCTGTTAATTTTCTATATTAAACTATAAATTTTTTATATTAAACTGTGATTTTGTGTTTAAAAATGTGAATTGACTGCATTAAACTATGGATTTTCTGTTTAAATTGTGAATTGACTGCATTTTGCTGTGAATTTTTTATAATTTGTGTTAAAATAGGAATAATTTATGTATAAATTTTGGTGTTAATTTTCTTATGAATATATTTATTTTTTTGTTGTATAAATTTGTAAGAATCCACTAGTTTTTATAATTTTTTTGCATTAAATTCAAAACGAGTGAATTAATAGGCATTATTAGACTGTGAATGAAGTATTTAAGTTGTTAATGCATGACTTTATCTACAGATCGGATTTGGAAGAAATGACGGCTATTATGTTGATACAGGTGGTTGGTGGTGGCATGTGGTGGTAGAGTTTAAGTTTTTGACTTCTTTGAATTAGTGAATTATTGTAAAACAGTTTGTATTAAGTTGTGAATTTTTTGCGTTAAACTGTAAATGGATTGTGTAAATCTGTATTTAATATAAGTTTTGTATTAAAATATGAGAGCATATACGAATGAAAATATTAAACTGTAAAAATTATAAGTTTGTTTTTTTCATACCAAAAACACAAAAAAAAATTAGGATTTTAATATGTTTAATAAGAGTATCGTGTAAATATTTACTAATTAATTGGGGTTATTAGGGTTCTTAATCTTTTATTGTTTTCATTTGAACCACTCCTATATATATATATATATATATATATATATATATATATATATATATATATATATATATGGAAAACTGCAATAAAGTCCTTACATATTGGCTTCATAATCGATTTAGTCCATATATTTTTTTTATTCAATTAAGTTCCAAATACCGGTAATCGTATTCAATTTAACCCTTTGACCTTGTCAACAGGTCATCCAACTTTCAAAAATTACATTTTTGACCCAGATTTCAAAATTTATTATAAATTTGGTCCAAAATTTACACTTTTGGCCCAGATTTTAAATTTTGTTACAAATTTGGTCCAAACTTTACCCTTTTTGCCCAAATTTTAGAATTTTATTATGACTTCATCCTAACTTTAGTTTTTTTTACAACATTTTTTCTCCAAAAATTGTTTCTAATATGTTTTTTCTTTATAAAATCATATTTATACAAAAAAAACGTATTTTCACATAAAAATCTTATATTTTCTATATAAGAACTTTTTTAAAAAGTGTTTTGTATATGAAATATCTAGTTATAAAAATATGTATTTATTAACTATATATATATATATATATATATATATATATATATATATATATATATATATATATATATACAAATCCGTTTTTATAAAAAAAATGTATACAAACACTTATCACCTATATATATATATATATATATATATATATATATAGAGAGAGAGAGAGAGAGGTGTGTATCTATATTTTTTTTTATAAAATCGTGTTTGTTTATATTTTTATATAAAAACATGTTGAATAATTTTTTATATAATACGTGTTTGTATACATTCTATAAAATCTTGTTTGTATAATTTTTTTATATAATACGTGTTTGTATATATTTTATAAAATCGTGTTTGTATACATTTTATAAAATGTATACAAACACGTATTATATAAAAAAAATTATTCAAATACGTTTTTATAAAAAAAATGTAAACAAACACGATTTTATAAAAAAATATAGATAAAATAGGTGTTTGTATACATTTTTTTTGTAAAATACGTTTTTGTATATATTTTTTTATAAAAACGGATTTGTATATATTTATATACTTAATAAATACCTATTTTTATAACTAGATATTTCATATACAAAAAACTTGTTAAAAAAAGTTTTTATATAGAAAATATAAGATTTTTATGTGAAAATACGTTTTTTTTTGTATAAATATGATTTTATAAAGAAAAAACATATTAGAAACAAATCTTTGAAAAAAAAGTTATAAAAAAACTAATATTAGGTTGAATTCATAATAAAATTCTAAAATTTGGGCAAAACGGGTAAAGTTTGGACCAAATTTGTAACAAAATTTAAAATCTGGGCCAAAAGTGTAAATTTTGGACCAAATTTGTAATAAATTATGAAATCTGGGCCAAAAATGTAATTTTTGAAAGTTGGATGACCTGTTGACCGAGTCAAATGGTTAAATTGAATACGATTACCGGTATTTGGGACTTAATTGAATAAAAAAATATATAGGGACTAAATCGATTATGAGGCCAATATGTAGGGACTTTATTGTAGTTTTCCCTATATATATATATATATATATATATATATATATATATATATATATATATATATATATATATATATATCGGTGTTGTAAAAATCTCGATTAACTCTCGATTAATCTCCGATTAATCCTTAGATGCTACTCGACCAAGTAGAAGGCACCTAACGATTAATCCATGCATACACAATAAGTGAAGCAGTTGAAAACGATAGAATTTAAACACTTTGAAGAAGTTATATATCAATAGAAACTATTAGAAGTATGATTAATGTTGTATTAATCATATGAACATATTTTTTATGATATTAGTCATATTTTTTTTTTTGAAATTCAACAAATTAGCAGCTAATAGTCTCTGATTAATTCTCGTCTAGTCGATTAATCTCTTAATCTAATTCCACCGATTAGCTAACGTCAAACATTTTTTACAACCTTGATATATATATATATATATATATATATATATATATATATATATATATATATATATATATATATATATATATATATAGGTTTTATGGAAAACAAAAAACTCTAAAAATCATAAAAATGCATAAAAAATTACTTAGAGATGACAAAACTTTTTTTTGAATTTTTTTATGAAAAAATCGCTGCTTCTATACAAAATCGCTGAAATTTTTTTTGAAAAAAGCCTCTTTTTTCTTATAAAAAAAATTGATTTTTTATTTTTTTCCAGCGATTTTATTAAAAAAGTTGCGATTTTTTCATAAAAAAATTCAAAAAAAAAATTTGTGATCTCTAAGTATTTTTTTATGCATTTTTATGATTTTTAGGGTTTTTTTGTTTTATATATATATA